>NC_138981.1:73040739-74365942 GCF_964341445.2 Mesoplodon mirus
TTTCTCTAGGAGGTGGGTCCAAAAGGATCTTGCTGTGATTTATGTCATAGAGTGTTCTACCTATGTTTTCCTCTAAGAGTTTGATAGTTTCTGGCCTTACATTTAAGTCTTTAATCCATTTTGAGCTTATTTTTGTGTATGGTGTTAGGGAATGATCTAATCTCAAACTTTTACATGTCCTTGTCCAGTTTTCCCAGCACCACTTATTGAAGAGGCTGTCCTTTCTCCACTGTACATTCCTGCCTCCTTTATCAAAGATAAGTTGGCCATATGTGCATGGGTTTATCTCTGGGCTTTCTATCCTGATCCACTGATCTATCTTTCTGTTTTTATGCCAGTACCACACTGTCTTAATTACTGTAGCTTTGTAGTATAGTCTGAAGTCAGGGAGCCTGATTCCTCCAGCTCCGTTTTTCGTTCTCAAGATTGCTTTGGCTATTCGGGGTCTTTTGTTTTTCCAAACAAATTTTGAAATTTTTTGTTCTAGTTCTGTGAAAAATGCCAGTGGTAGTTTGATAGGGATTGCATTTAATCTGTAGATTGCTTTGGGTAGTACAGTCATTTTCACAATATTGATTCTTCCAATCCAGGAGCATGGTATATCTCTCCATCTATTTGTATCTTCTTTAATTTCTTTCATCAGTGTCTTATAATTTTCTGCATACAGGTCTTTTGTCTCCTTAGGTAGGTTTATTCCTAGATATTTTATTCTTTTTGTTGCGATGGTAAATGGGAGTGTTTTCTTGATTTCATTTTCAGATTTTTCATCATTAGTGTACAGGAATGCCAGAGATTTCTGTACATTAATTTTGTATCCTGCTACTTTACCAAATTCATTGATTAGCTCTAGTAGTTTTTCGGTAGCATCTTTAGGATTCTCTATGTACAGTATCATGTCATCTGCAAACAGTGACAGCTTTACTTCTTCTTTTCCGATTTGGATTCCTTTTATTTCCTTTTCTTCTCTGATTGCTGTGGCTAAAACTTCCAAAACTATGTTGAATAAGAGTGGTGAGAGTGGGCAACCTTGTCTTGTTCCTGATCTTAGTGGAAATGGTTTCAGTTTTTCACCATTGAGGACGATGTTGGCTGTGGGTTTGTCATATATGGCCTTTATTATGTTGAGGAAAGATCCCTCTATGCCTACTTTCTGCAGGGTTTTTATCATAAATGGGTGTTGAATTTTGTCGAAAGCTTTCTCTGCATCTATTGAGATGATCATATGGTTTTTCTCCTTCAACTTGTTAATATGGTGTATCACATTGATTGATTTGCGTATATTGAAGAATCCTTGCATTCCTGGAATAAACCCCACTTGATCATGGTGTATGATCCTTTTAATATGCTGTTGGATTCTGTTTGCTAGTATTTTATTGAGAATTTTTGCATCTATGTTCATCAGTGATATTGGCCTGTAGTTTTCTTTCTTTGTGACATCCTTGCCTGGTTTTGGTATCAAGGTGATGGTGGCCTCGTAGAATGAGTTTGGGAGTGTTCCTTCCTCTGATATTGTTTGGAAGAGTTTGAGAAGGATAGGTGTTAGCTCTTCTCTAAATGTTTGATAGAATTCGCCTGTGAAGCCATCTGGTCCTGGGCTTTTGTTTGATGGAAGATTTTTAATCACAGTTTCAATTTCAGTGCTTGTGATTGGTCTATTCATATTTTCTATTTCTTCCTGAGTCAGTCTTGGCAGGTTGTGCATTTCTAAGAATTTGTCCATTTCTTCCAGGTTGTCCATTTTATTGGCATAGAGTTGCTTATAGTAATCTCTCATGATCTTTTGTATTTCTGCAGTGTCAGTTGTTACTTCTCCTTTTTCATTTCTAATTCTATTGATTTGAGTCTTCTCCCTTCTTTTCTTGATGAGTCTGGCTAATGGTTTGTCAATTTTGTTTATCTTCTCAAAGAACCAGCTTTTAGTTTGGTTGATCTTTGCTATCTTTTCCTTCATTTCTTTTTCATTTATTTCTGATCTGATCTTTATGATTTCTTTCCTTCTGCTAGCTTTGGGGGTTTTTTGTTCTTCTTTCTCTAATTGCTTTAGGTGCAGGGTCAGGTTGTTTACTCGAAATGTTTCCTGTTTCTTAAGGTGGGATTGTATTGCTATAAACTTCCCCCTTAGAACTGCTTTTGCTGCATCCCATAGGTTTTGTGTCGTCGTGTCTCCATTGTCATTTGTTTCTAGGTATTTTTTAATTTCCTCTTTGATTTCTTCAGTGATCACTTCGTTATTGAGTAGTGTATTGTTTAGCCTCCATGTGTTTGTATTTTTTACAGATCTTTTCCTGTAATTGATGTCTAGTCTCATAGCATTGTGGTCGGAAAAGATACTTGATACAATTTCAATTTTCTTAAATTTACCAAGGCTTGATTTGTGACCCAAGATATGATCTATCCTGGAGAATGTTCCATGAGCACTTGAGAAAAATGTGTATTCTGTTGTTTTTGGATGGAATGTCCTATAAATATCAACTAAGTCCATCTTGTTTAATGTATCATTTAAAGCTTGTGTTTCCTTATTTATTTTCATTTTGGATGATCTGTCCATTGGTGAAAGTGGGGTGTTAAAGTCCCCTACTATGATTGTGTTACTGTCGATTTCCCCTTTTATGGCTGTTAGTATTTGCCGTATGTATTGAGGTGCTCCTATGTTGGGTGCATAAATATTTACAATTGTTATATCTTCTTCTTGGATCGATCCCTTTATCGTTATGTAGTGTCCTTCTTTGTCTCTTCTAATAGTCTTTATTTTAAAGTCTATTTTGTCTGATATGAGAATTGCTACTCCAGCTTTCTTTTGATTTCCATTTGCATGGAATATCTTTTTCCATCCCCTTACTTTCAATCTGTATGTGTCTCGAGGTCTGAAGTGGGTCTCTTGTAGACAGCATATATATGGGTCTTGTTTTTGTATCCATTCAGCCACTCTGTGTCTTTTGGTGGGAGCATTTAGTCCATTTACATTTAAGGTAATTATTGATATGTATGTTCCTATTCCCATTTCCTTAATTGCTTTGGGATGTTATTGTAGGTATATTCCTTCTGTTGTGCTTCTTGCCTAGAGAAGTTCCTTTAGCATTTGTTGTAGAGCTGGTTTGGTGGTGCTGAACTCTCTCAGCTTTTGCTTGTCTGTAAACGTTTTAATTTCTCCATCAAATCTGAATGAGATCCTTGCTGGGTAGAGTAATCTTGGTTGCAGGTTTCTCTCCTTCATCACTTTAATTATGTCCTGCCACTCCCTTCTGGCTTGTAGAGTTTCTGCTGAGAGATCAGCTGTTAACCTGATGGGGATTCCCTTGTGTGTTATTTGTTGTTTTTGCCTTGCTGCTTTTAATAGGATTTCTTTGTGTTTAACTTTTGACAGTTTGATTAATATGTGTCTTGGTGTATTTCTCCTTGGATTTATTCTGTATGGGACTCTCTGTGCCTCCTGGACTTGATTAACTATTTCCTTTCCCATATTGGGGAAGTTTTCTACTATAATCTCTTCAAATATTTTCTCAGTCCCTTTCTTTTTCTCTTCTTCTTCTGGAACCCCTATAATTCGAATGTTGGTGCGTTTAATGTTGTCCCAGAGGTCTCTGAGACTGTCCTCTGTTCTTTTCATTCTTTTTTCTTTATTTTGCTCTGCATCAGTTATTTCCACTATTTTATCTTCCACCTCACTTATCCGTTCTTCTGCCTCAGTTATTCTGCTATTGATCCCATCTAGAGTATTTTTCATTTCATTTATTGTGTTTTTAATCGATGCTTGATTCATCTTTAGTTCTTCTAGGTCCTTGTTAACTGTTTCTTGCATTTTGTCTATTCTATTTCCAAGATTATGGATCTTGGAAATAGAATCTTGGATCAGGTTTACTATCATTATTCTGAATTCTTTTTCAGGTAGACTGCCTATTACCTCTTCATTTGTTAGGTCTGGTAGGCTTTTATCTTGCTCCTTCACCTGCTGTGTGTTTTTCTGTCTTCTCATTTTGCTTATGTTACTGTGTTTGGGGTCTCCTTTTTGCAGGCTGTAGATTCGTAGTTCCCGTTGTTTTTGGTGTCTGACCCCAGTGGCTAAGGTTGTTTCAGTAGGTTGTGTAGGCTTCCTGGTGGGGGGGACTAATGCCTGTGTTCTGGTGGTTGAGGCTCGATCTTGTCTTTCTGGGGGACAGGTCCACGTCTGGTGGTGTGTTTTGGGGTGCCTACTGCCTTATTATGTTTTTAGGTAGCCTCTCTGCTAATGGGTGGGGTTGTGTTCCTGCCTTGCTAGTTGCTTTGCATAGGGTGACCAGCACTGTAGCTTGCTGGTCGTTGACTGAAGCTGGGTGCTGGTGTTGGGATGGAGATCTCTGGGAGATTTTCGCTGCTTGATATTATGTGGAGCTGGGAGGTCTCTTGTGGACCCGTGTCCTGAAGTTGGCTCTCCCACTTCAGAGGCACAGCACTGGCTCCTGGCTGCAGCACCAAGAGCCTTTCATCCACCCGGCTCAGAATAACAGGGAGAAAAGGTAGAGAGAAAGAATTAGTAGAAGAAAGAAAGAGAGAGGGAAAGAAAGGAAGAAGGGAAGAAAGGAAGGAAGGAAGGAAGAAAGAAAGGAGGGAGGGAGGAAGGATGGAAAGAAAGAAGGAAAGAAAGGAGGAAGGGAGGGAGGAATGAAAGCAAAAGGAAGAGTGAATGGAAGAAGGGAGGGAGGGAGGGAGGAAGGAAAGAAAGAAAGAAAGACAGGAGGGAGGGAGGGCGGAAGGAAAGAAAAAGAAAGTGGAAAGAAGAAGGGTGGGAGGGAGGGAGGGAGGAAAGAAGAAAGAAGGAAAGGAGGAGCGGAGGGAGGGAGGGAGGAAGGGAAGGTAGGAAAAAAAGAAAGAGCAGGTAAAGTAAATTAGAATAAAGTATGAAATATAGTAGCGTTATTAAAATTAGAAAGTAATTATTGAAAAAAAAAAAAAAACGGACCGATAGAACCCTGGGACATATGGTGGAAGCAAAGCTATACAGAGAGAATCTTACACAGAAGATTACACATACACATTCACAAAAAGAGAGCAGGGGGAAAAATCAAAAATCTTGCTCTCCAAGTCCACCTCCTCAATTTGGAATAATTCGTTGTAAAAAGAGGAAAAGGGGGGAAAGTCTTAAATCTTGTCCTCAAAGTCCACTTCCTCAATTTGGGATGATTCGCTGTCCATTCATGCACTCCACAGACGCAGGGCACATCAAATGGACCGTGGAGCTTTAATCCGCTGCCTCCGAGACTGCACAGAGAGATTTCCCTGTCTCTGCTCTCACAGCTCCCGGTCTCAGCCTTGGACCCGGCCCCGCCTCTGTGCGTAGGTCGCCGGAGGGCGTCCGTTCTTCGCTCAGACAGGACGGGTTTAAAGGAGCCGCTGATTCGGGGGCTCTGGCTCACTCAGGCAGAGGGGAGGGAGGGGCGCGCAGTGTGGGGCGGGCCTGCGGCGGCAGAGGCCAGCGTGACGTTGCAGCAGCCCGTGGCGCTCCGTGCGCTTTACAGGGAAAGCCGCCCCCGGGTCTCAGGACCCCGGCAGTGGCGGGGTGCACAGGCCCCCCAGAAGGCGGGGCGGACAGCGACCCGCGCCCGCACACAGGCCCCGCAGTGGCGGGCGTCGGCGGCGGCGGCGGGCGTCGGCGGTGGGCCGCGTCGGCAGCGGCGTCGGCGGCGGGCGTCGGCGGCGGGCCGCGTCGGCGGCGGCGTCGGCGGGCCGCGTCGGCGGCGGCGTCGGCGGTGGGCCGCGTCGGCGGCGGCGGCGTCGGCGGGCCGCAGCGGCGGCGGTGGCGGGCCGCGTCGGCGGCGGCGGCGGCGGCGGGCCGCGGCGTCGGCGGCGGCGGGCCGCGTCGGCGGTGGCGGCGGCGGCGGCGGCGGCGGCGGGCCGCGGCGACGGCTGCGGCGGCCGCCCACACCCGTCTCCGAGGTCCGCGCCTTACCCGCGGCTCGCGCCTGTCTCCAGTGCTTCCCTAAGCAGCCCTCTTAATGCCCTCTCCTCGCGCACCAGGAAACAAAAGGGAAAAAAGTCTCTTGCCTCTTCGGCAGCTCCAGACCCTTTCCCCGGACTCCCTCCGGGCTAGCCGTGGTGCACTAACCCCTTCAGGCTCTCTTCCTGCCGCCAGCCCCAGTCCTCTCCCTGCGCTCTGACTGAAAGCCGATACCCGAGCCTCAGCTCCCAGCCCCCCCGCCACAGCGGCCGAGCAGACAAGCCTCTCGGGCTGGTGAGTGCCTGAGGGCACCGATCCTCTGTGCCGGAATCTCTCCACTTTGCCCTCCACACCCCTGTTGCTGTGCTCTCCTCCGCTACTCCGAAGCTTTCCCCCTCCGCCACCTGCAGTCTCCGCCCGCGAAGGGGCTTGTAGTGTGTAGAAACCTTCCCTCCTTCACGGCTCCCTCCCACTGGTGCAGGTCCCGTCCCTATCCTATTGTCTCTGTTTATTCTTTTTTTCTTTTGCCCTACCCAGGTATGTGGGGAGTTTCTTGCCTTTTGAGGGGTCTGAGGTCTTCTGTCAGCGTTCAATAGGTGTTCTGTAGGAGTTGTTCCACGTGTAGATGAATTTCTGATGTATCTGTGGGGAGGAAGGTGATCTCCGCGTCTTACTCTTCCGCCATCTTCCTCCGGGGTCCTAAATAGTATTCTTGATAAAAGTGGTAAAAATGAAAAAGTACACATTCTCACATCTCTTAGCACAGCATTTAAGCATGGTAAATGATAAAGTTCCTATCATGAATTTATGAAAAACTAGAGTAAATGCCTTGCATTAATATGAGAGTAGAGTCAAAATTTAATATCTAAAATAAATTATTTTATGAGCAAAACCAATTTATTCTATTCCAGGGGAATAGGTGCCAGACAATATTATCAGAGTTAAATATAATTCATAAAATCAATCAATTCAAATAATTACCAAAAAAACTCAATAATATTACTTTTTTGTTTAAGATGTTCAGAATTGAAAGATTACTTTTATATGTACCTATGAACTAGAGAAAATATATTATGCTTGGAAAACAAAATGCAAGCTTAACCATTGTTTTTCCATTCTGCCTAATAACTTTGTTCTTGTGTGTTATCGTTCCTTTCTTTTGTGACATATTTTGATACTGTTTTCATCTTTTTCACTTCCCTCAATTACCCATTTTTTAACTTGGAAGGTTATTTCCCAGCATTGTTTGTGAGGTTCAATTAATGCATACCAATCCAATGCCATTTCCCCAACTCATTTTCATCACAACAAACAATTCCAGCATCAGTGAAGTCTTTTCCTATTGTCAATAGCTCTACTGGATAGAAATCTATTATTCTCTTTCTCTGAAATTCAGTTAGTTGCTTTGAGACATTTCCTTAAGAGGACTTGGAAGAATGTTGCTTGGCCATCATTAGAAGTAATAAAGTCATATATGGGAGCCGTCGCTGGAGGTCCAGTGGTTAAGACTCCGTGTTTCCAATGCAACGGGCGCAGGTTTGATCCCTGGTCAGGGAACAAAGATCCCACATGCCACGTGGTGTGGCCAAATAAGTAAATAAATAGTAAAATAACTAAAAAAAAAAAAAACAAAAAAACCCCTAAAAAAGCTCATATATAGTTTTATGATAATTTCCACAAACTGCCCATGTACTAGTATTCTTATATGTATTCTAAATCTCTTCAGGTTAGTTATTTTATGTCTTTTATGCTTTGAATGTTTGACAGACAAGGTACCATGCATAGACCACTTTCTGATAAAAGGGTTTCTGTATCCCTGATATTTTAGTAGTCTATGATAGCAACTCCTCCTGTATATTTTAAGGTGATTAAAACATGAATACACACCCACTCTGATAGCGGTGTCCACTATTGCTGGCAGTGAAGGATATACACTAATATCCTCCCACACATATTCCCATAACTCAGTTGGGGGCCCATAAGACAGAACATCAACCATCTTACCAACCAATCTCCATTTCACATAAAATAAACACACCAGGTGTCATTAAGTGTACCTTCAGATCAATGATTTTTGCAAATGACATTCAAGTACCATTTGTGTAGTGCATTTTTGCTGATAAAAGCAAATTAAATTAGCACAACAACAAGTGAGCTGATAAAAACTAAAACCGAACAGCAGTACCATTAGCTAACAAAGTAATATTTTCTCTTTACTGCATTCTGCCATTTAGTTATTATCCTATTGGAAATCTAATTATAATCCTTTTACTCCCTAGTCAAACTTCACAGTTTTTGCAAGCTTAGCACTGACAAGTGATTTCATTACCTTTGATTGCCCGTGCCCCGATTGACTTAACTTCACTTGGAGACCTAAAAGCCCTATCAGTTTCTTAGATTCCCTGTTTGCACATTACAACAACAGCTCCTTTAATTAATTAGCATGAACAGCAGTAACATGAACTGCTGAACAGAAAATAACATCATTTTATGATCACAGGGAGACTTCTCCTTTTGCATGTTTATACCTTAGTTAACTTTTGTATGACTATATTTCATTGTTAGGAGCTACTGGTACAGTGCATGTTTCTTTAGTTTTTGAAAATTGATATCATGATCTTAATAATAATAATATATAAAACAAATCCAGAATATGAAACTTCTATATTTTAGAAAACAGACAACAGCCTTCATGAACTGACTTTCTAGTAACAAAATAAAATAATTTTTTAAAAAGTTCAGAGGAAATAACATCATAAAGTACAAGGGCACACAATGACACATTGCTCCCATTTCTGCCACTGCATTTGTTTGGGAAAAAGAACAAAACAATACAAAAAAGCTAGGAGCTGCTTTTGCAAGAGGAATGTCAATATCTTTGAATAATTTTTACATTAGCTTTTTTGCCTACATGCTTGACAATGACACAAAATGGTTTAACACTGGAATATATTTTTCATCTGATATTTTTTTCAGATATATGGTGGAATCTTGAATAATTTTCCCTTCTTTTTGATACTAACACACCAGAAGTAGATAAGAAATCCAACCTACATGTCAAAGCTAAGCAAAATTTGATGTAAAAAATAAACATATTAAACCATTTGTTCCCTCAGAACCATTTCTGTTTAGAAAAAAATGTGGGAGCTTATTCAAAGAGTATAAACTTACCGTTCTGATATGTAAAATCCATGATCTCATCTATGCAGCATTTGGTGAAGATGCCACTGAAGAATTAAAGCAAAGTGACTAAAGTGTTATTTGACTCTAAAAGCAACAAACACAATTTTTACATCTCTATGTTAATAAGAACACATATTTTACAATGTAATTTAATATACATATATTTATAATATAGAATTTTAAATATATTTATACTATGAAATATATATGAATATGTATATTCTTATCCATCTTCTCAAAATCAATTTGAACAGTGTTTATCCTTCCTTGACCTTTGATAGCTCATTATCTTCCCTCTTTGCTGCTCACTTGGTAACTAAAACTACATTTTTCCAAAGAGCTTAAGATGCCATACCAATATTGATTGAAAACAATTACCCTTGGGCTAAGATTGTCATTGCAGGATTTGATAAAATAGCAAGGAAAGTGATGGTAGAGGCAAGTAAGGGGACTGGAAAAGAGAAATCAACATATGATTTCTTGCCATGTATGTGATATGACAAGAAAAACTAAAAGGAGAACAGATAGAATTTCTCTACAGGCTTTTCTCCTAACTCACACCAGAGTGTGGCTTACATCTTTCTCTAGGGGGTCTATAGACTATTTCCTGCCCTACCCTCATAACCATTTATTTCCCTCCCCTTTAATGTCTTCTCCTGTGTTGAAAGATATACATAAGCACTATAATATTCCCATTGTTAAGTAGAAATGTTCTCTTACAAAGTAGAAATACATAGCATGCCAGCGATTAGAAGGATTGTGGGAAGTGGATCATCTTTCCTCATAAATATGTCCTTTAAGAGTTGGAGACTTTTACCACCCAGAGAAACTTTACTGCAACTGCCATCATAGAGTGTGAAAAGGCTGTAGCACACACCCCACAGAAAAAAATCCTAGCATCTTTCTCTAAAGCAGCAACATATTTTTCCTGTAAGATTCATTAGATGGCCTCATTCTTTTTCCTTTCTATCCCAGGAAGTATTGTCTTTCATTTTCTTCATCCTCCACAGGATCTTTATTTTAACTGATGGTACCTCCCAGCCCATGTCATACTTCTTTGCTGTGAAATACCTGTCAGATTATAGAACACATTATGATTCTATTTCTTTATTAGGAGAATGTGATAAACGTTACTTGATACTTTAGGGCCTGGTTTTCATGGAGTAGCTTGCACCACTTACCACTGTATTGTTAAAAGAATATTTGCAGTGACTAAAAGGCTGTCATGCTAATTATGATGATAACATAAAATATCATCTACAGCTCTAAGACTTACAATTCTAGCTATATCTCACTCACATAATAGATGAAATTGTAGTTGTAGGGATAGCAAGATAGTCAGACTTGCAAGACAAAATATCAATAGGTTTTTCTGCTACTAAGCGTTTTAGAGTCTACAGGGCTAATTCATTAATTAACAGGTCTTTCTGACTATAGTATAGGAAGAGTTGTTTTTCTGACTATAGTATAGGAAGAGTTGTTTAACTCAACTTGTATAACTGTTAAACTAGTCACTTTATACCCCATCCTCCTTACATATGCAATAAATTTTTTTAAGCTGAAGAGTCACCCTATCCCACTTACCAACCTAGATACACCTAAGGAAAATGCAAAAGGAAAGCCTTTCTTGAATTAAAAGTTTAAGTTTTATTTTTCACTTTCACATCTCTGTTTTAAATAAGAAAACAGAGAGCATTTTCATAGAAGGCTGTAATCAGAGGCCACTGCTGTCACATCACTGAAAAAATAGAATTATCATATTACTGACATGTTGATGTGTGATGGTTCTATGCCAAGATGCTTATCACTCTTGGAATGAGGAATTGATATTCTAAAATTGGAACAGTGAAAAAGAAAGACAATACCTAATATTTGTAAAACCTGGTGAAATTTTGCCTTTTTTTTTTCTTTTTTGGGGGGCTTAATTTTAAAAGGTAATTTATTGGGTGACTTAGCTGACACTTCAAAGGATAGATTCAGACCTGGCTGGATCCAGAAACCCAAAAAATAAATCCAGTCAAAATGTCTCCCTTCCCAGTTTCTCCCAGTCTCCCTTCACTTTGAAGACTTTGATATTTCCTTTTTAGATTTGGCTAGGTTTTCTTGTTCCATTGCATAAAATGTTGCAAGTCCAGGCTTACTGCTAGCTCTCTCATTGGTAACATATTCCATCATAAAGAAGAACTTGTCTTTGTGCCTTTCTTTTTTTTTTCTTTTTTTTAATGAATTCAAAATTTAGTACACAACTGCAGTTAATCAAACCAATGCGTTACCAGCATAAGAATAGATATACAGACAGATGGAATACAATTGAAAGTCCAGATTTTAATTAATACATCTGTGTCCAATTGAATTTTTTTTGCATTTTAACTTATTTTTTTATTAGTTTCTGCTTTATAACAAAGTGAATCAGTCATACATATACATCTGTTCCCACATCCCTTCCCTCATGCATCTCCCTCCCTCTGACCCTCCCTATCCCACCCCTCCAGGCGGTCACAAAGCACTGAGCTGATCTCCCTGTTCTCTGCGGCTGCTTCCCACTATCTATCTACCTTATGTTTGGTAGTGTATATATGTCCATGCCTCTCTTTTGCTTTGTCATAGTTTACCCTTCCCCCGCCCCATATCCTCAAGTCCATTCTCAAGTAAGTCTGTGTCTTTATTCCCGTTTTACCCCTAGGTTCTTCATTACATTTTTCTTTTGAAATTCCATATATATGTGTTAGCATACGGTATTTGTCTTTCTCTTTCTGACTTACTTCACTCTGTATGACAGACTCTAGGTCTATCCACCTCATTACAAATAGCTCAGTTTCGTTTCTTTTTATGGCTGAGTAATATTCCATTGAATATATGTGACACATCTTCTTTATCCATTCATCCAATGATGGACACTTAGGTTGTTTCCAGCTCCGGGCTATTGTGAATAGAGCTGCAATGAACATTTTGGTACATGTATCTTTTTGAATTATGGTTTTCTCAGGGTATATGCCAAGTAGTGGGATTGCTGGGTCACATGGTAGTTCTATTTTTAGTTTTTTAAGGAACCTCCATACTGTTCTCCATAGTGGCTGTACCAATTCACATTCCCACCAGCAGTGCAAGAGTGTTCCCTTTTTTCCACACCCTCTCCAGCATTTATTGTTTCTAGATTTCTTGATGATGGCCATTCTGACTGGTGTGAGATGATATCTCATTGTAGTTTTGATTTGCATTTCTCTAATGATTAATGATGTTGAGCATTCTTTCATGTGTTTGTTGGCAGTCTGTATATCTTCTTTGGATAAATGCCTATTTAAGTCTTCTGCCCATTTTTGGATTGGGTTGTTTGTTTTTTTTGCTATTGAGCTGCATGAGCTGTTTTTAAATTATGGGGATTAATCCTTTGTCAGTTGCTTCATTTGCAAATATTTTCTCCCATTCTGAGGGTTGTCTTTTGGTCTTGTTTATGGTTTTCTTTGCTGTGCAAAAGCTTTGAAGTTTCATTAGGTCCCATGTGTTTATCCTTGTTTTTATTTCCATTTCTCTAGGAGGTGTGTCCAAAAGGATCGTGCTGTGATTTATGTCATAGAGTGTTCTGCCTATGTTTTCCTCTAAGAGTTTGATAGTTTCTGGCGTTACATTTAGGTCTTTAATCCATTTTGAGCTTATTTTTGTGTATGGTGTTAGGGAGTGATCTAATCTCATATTGTTACATGTCCCTGTCCAGTTTTCCCAACACCACTATTGAAGAGGCTGTCCTTTCTCCACTGTACATTCCTGCCTCTTTTATCAAAGATAAGTTGACCATATGTGCGTGGGTTTATCTCTGGGCTTTCTATCCTGTTCCATTGATCTATCTTTCTGTTTTTGTGCCAGTACCACACTGTCTTGATCACTGTAGCTTTGTAGTATAGTCTGAAGTCAGGGAGCCTGATTCCTCCAGCTCCATTTTTCGTTCTCAAGATTGCTTTGGCTATTCGGGGTCTTTTATTTTTCCAAACAAATTTTGAAATTTTTTGTTCTAGTTCTGTGAAAAATGCCAGTGGTAGTTTGATAGGGATTGCATTGAATCTGTAGATTGCTTTGGGTAGTAGAGTCATTTTCACAATATTGATTCTTGCAATCCAGGAGCATGGTATATCTCTCCATCTATTTGTATCATCTTTAATTTCTTTCATCAGTGTCTTATAATTTTCTGCATACAGGTCCTTAGGTAGGTTTATTCCTAGATATTTTATTCTTTTTGTTGCAATGGTAAATGGGAGTGTTTTCTTGACTTCATTTTTAGATTTTTCATCATTAGTGTACAGGAATACCAGAGATTTCTGTGCATTAATTTTGTATCCTGCTACTTTACCAAATTCATTGATTAGCTCTAGTAGTTTTCTGGTAGCATCTGTAGGATTCTCTATGTATAGTATCATGTCATCTGCAAACAGTGACAGCTTTACTTCTTCTTTTCCAATTTGGATTCTTTTATTTCCTTTTCTTCTCTGATTGCTGTGCCTAAAACTTCCAAAACTATTTTGAATAAGAGTGGTGAGAGTGGGTAGCTTTGTCTTGTTCCTGATCTTAGTGGAAATGGTTTCAGTTTTTCACCACTGAGGACAATGTTGGCTGTGGGTTTGTCATATAAGGCTTTTATTATGTTGAGGAAAGTTCCCTCTATGCCTACTTTCTGCAGGGTTTTTATCATAAATGAGTGTTGAATTTTGTCGAAAGCTTTCTCTGCATCTATTGAGATGATCATATGGTTTTTCTCCTTCAACTTGTTAATATGGTGTATCACATTGATTGATTTGCGTATATTGAAGAATCCTTGCGTTCCTGGAATAAACCCCACTTGATCATGTTGTATGATCCTTTTAATGTGCTGTTGGATTCTGTTTGCTAGTATTTTGTTGAGGATATTTGCATCTATGTTCATCAGTGATATTGGCCTGTAGTTCTGTTTCTTTGTGACATCCTTGCCTGGTTTTGGTAACAAGGTGATGGTGGCCTCGTAGCATGAGTTTGGGAGTGTTCCTTCCTCTTTAATTCTTTGGAAGAGTTTGAGAAGGATGGGTGTTAGCTCTTCTCTAAATGGTTGATAGAATTCGCCTGTGAAGCCACCTGGTTTTGGGCTTTTGTTTGTTGGAAGATTTTTAATCACAGTTTCAATTTCAGTGCTTGTGATTGGTCTATTCATATTTTCTATTTCTTCCTGATTCAGTCTTGGCAGGTTGTGCATTTCTAAGAATTTGTCCATTTCTTCCAGGTTGTCCATTTTATTGGCATAGTGTTTCTTGTAGTAATCTCTCATGATCTTTTGTATTTCTGCAGTGTCAGTTGTTACTTCTCCTTTTTCATTTCTAATTCTATTGATTTGAGTCTTCTCCCTTTTTTTCTTGATGAGTCTGGCTAATGGTTTTTCAATTTTGTTTATCTTCTCAAAGAACCAGGTTTTAGTTTTATTGATCTTTGCTATCATTTCCTTCATTTCTTTTTCATTTATTTCTGATCTGATCTTTATGATTTCTTTCCTTCTGCTAAGTTTGGCGTTTTTTTTTTGTTCTTCTTTCTCTAATTGCTTTAGGTGCAGTGTCATGTTGTTTACTTGAGATGTTTCCTGTTTCTTAAGGTGTGATTGTATTGCTATAAACTTCCCCCTTAGAAATGCTTTTGCTGCGTCCCATAGGTTTTGGGTCATCGTGTCTCCATTGTCATTTGTTTCTAGGTATTTTTTTTAATTTTGTCTTTGATTTCTTCAGTGATCACTTCATTATTGAGTAGTGTATTGTTTAGCCTCCATGTGTTTGTATTTTTTACAGGTCTTTTCCTGTAATTGATGTCTAGTCTCATAGCATTGTGGCTGGAAAAGATACTTGATACAATTTCAATTTTCTTAAATTTACCAAGGCTTGATTTGTGACCCAAGATATGATCTATCCTGGATAACGTTCCATGAGCACTTGAGAAAAATGTGTATTCTGCTGTTTTTGGATGGAATATCCTATAAATATCAATTAAGGCCATCTTGTTTAATGTATTATTTAAAGCTTTTTTTTCTTATTTATTTTCATGTTGGATGATCTGTCCATTGGTGAAAGCAGGGTGTTTAAGTCCCCTACTATGAGTGTGTTACTGTCAATTTCCCCTTTTATGGCTGTTAGTATTTGCCTTATGTATTGAGGTGCTCCTATGTTGGGTGCATAAATATTTACAATTGTTATATCTTCTTCTTGGATCGATCCCTTTATCATTACGTAGTGTCATTCTTTGTCTCTTCTAATAGTCTTTATTTTAAAGTCTATTTTGTCTGATATAAAAATTGCTACTCCAGCTTTCTTTTGATTTCCATTTGCATGGAATATCTTTTTCCATCCCCTTACTTTCAGTCTGTATGTGTCTCTAGGTCTGAAGTGGGTCTCTTGTAGGCAGCATATATATGGGTCTTGTTTTTTTTTATGCATTCAGCCAATCTGTGTCTTTTGGTGGGAGCATTTAGTCCATTTACATTTAAGGTAATTATAGATATGTATGTTCCTATTCCCCTTTTGTTACTTGTTATGGGTTCGTTATTGTAGGTCTTTTCGTTCTGTTGTTTTTCTTGCCTAGAGAAGTTCCTTTAGCATTTGTTGTAAAGCTGATTTTGTGGTGCTGAACTCTCTGAGCTTTAACTTGTCTGTAAAGATTTTAATTTCTCCATCAAATCTGAATGAGATCCTTGCTGGGTAGAGTAATTTTGGTTGCAGGTTTCTCTCCTTCATCACTTTAATTATGTGCTGCCACTCCCTTCTGGCTTGTAGAGTTTCTGCTGAGAGATCAGCTGTTATCCTGATGGGGATTCCCTTGTGTGTTATTTGTTGTTTTTCCCTTGCTGCTTTTAATATGATTTCTTTGTGTTTAATTTTTGACAGTTTGATTAATATGTGTCTTGGCGTATTTCTCCTTGGATTTATTCTGTATGGGACTCTCTGTGCCTCCTGGACTTGATTAACTATTTCCTTTCCCATATTAGGGAAGTTTTCAACTATAATCTCTTCAAATATTTTCTCAGTCCCTTTCTTTTTCTCTTCTTCTTCTGGAACCCCTATAATTCGAATGTTGGTGCGTTTAATGTTCTCCCAGAGGTCTCTGAGACTGTCCTCTGTTCTTTTCATTCTTTTTTCTTTATTTTGCTCTGCAGCAGTTATTTCCACTATTTTATCTTCCACCTCACTTTTCCGTTCTTCTGCCTCAGTTATTCTGCTATTGATCCCATCTAGAGTATTTTTCATTTCATTTATTGTGTTTTTAATCGATGCTTGATTTATCTTTAGTTCTTCTAGGTCCTTGTTAACTGTTTCTTGCATTTTGTCTATTCTATTTCCAAGATTTTGGATCTTGGAAATAGAATCTTGGATCATCTTTACTATCATTATTCTGAATTCTTTTTCAGGTAGACTGCCTATTACCTCTTCCTTTTTTAGGTCTGGTAGGTTTTTATCTTGCTCCTTCTCCTGCTGTGTGTTTTTCTATCTTCTCATTTTGCTTATGTTACTGTGTTTGGGGTCTCCTTTTTGCAGGCTGCAGGTTCGTAGTTCCTGTTTTTTTTGGTGTCTGTCCCCAGTGGCTAAGGTTGTTTCAGTAGGTTGTGTAGGCTTCCTGATGCGGGGGGCTAGTGCCTGTGTTCTGGTGGTTGAGGCTCGATCTTGTCTTTCTGGTGGACAGGCCCACGTCTGGTGGTGTGTTTTGGGGTGCCTGTGGCCTTATTTTGTTTTTAGGCAGCCTCTCTGTTAATGGGTGGGGTTGTGTTCCTGCCTTGCTAGTTGCTTGGCATAGGGTGACCAGCACTGTAGTTTGCTTGTCGTTGACTGAAGCTGGGTGCTGGTGTTGAGATGGAGATCTCTGGGAGATTTTTGCTGCTTGATATTATGTGGAGCTGGGAGGTCTCTTGTGGACCCGTGTCCTGAAGTTGGCTCTCCCAATTCAGAGGCACAGCTCTGACTCCTGGCTGCAGCACCAAGAGCCTTTCATATACCCGGCTCAGAATAAAAGGGAGAAAAAGTAGGAAGAAAAAATTAGTAGAAGAAAGAAAGAGAGAGAGAAAGAATGGAAGAAGGAAAGAAAGGAAGGAAGAAAGAAAGAAAGGAGGGAGGGAGGGAGGAAGGATGGAAAGAAAGAAAGAAAGAAAAAAGGAGGGAGGGAAGAATGAAAGAAAAAGGAAGATTGAATGGAAGAAGGGATGTAGGGAGGGAGGAAGGAAAGAAAGAAAGAAAGAAAGAAAGACAGGAGGGAGGGAGGGAGGAAGGAAAGAAAAAGAAAGTGAAAGGAAGAAGGGTGGGAGGGAGGGAGAAAGGAAATTAAGACAGGAGGGAAGGAGGGAGGGAGAAAGGAAAGAAAAAGAAACAGTGAAAGGAAGAAGGGAGGGAGGAAGGAAAGAAAGAGAGAAAGAATGAAAGGAGGGGTGGAGGGAGGGAGGGAGGAAGGGAAGGTAGGAAAAAACAGAAAGAGCAGGTAAAGTAAAATAGAATAAAGTATGAAATATAGTAGTGTTATTAAAATTAAAAAGTAATTATTGAACAAAAATGGACAGATAGAACCCTGAGACATATGGTGGGAGCAAAGCTATACAGAGAGAATCTTACACAGAAGAATACACACACACATTCACAAAAAGAGAGCAGGGGGAAAAATTAAAAATCTTGCTCTCCAAGTCCATCTCCTCAATTTGGGATAATTCGTTGTAAAAAGAGGAAAAGGGCGAGAAGTCTGAAATCTTGCTCTCTAAGTCCACCTCCTTAATTTGGGATAATTCGTTGTAAAAAGAAGAAAAGGGGGGAAAGTCTTAAATCTTGTCCTCAAAGTCCACTTCCTCAATTTGGGATGATTCGCTGTCCATTCATGCACTCCACAGATGCAGGGCACATCAAGTGGACCGTGGAGCTTTAATCTGCTGCCTCCGAGGCTGCACAGAGAGATTTCCCTGTCTGTTCTCTGCTCTCACAGCTCCCGGGTCTCAGCCTTGGACCTGGCTCCACCTCTGCGCATAGGTCGCCAAAGGGCGTCTGTTCTTTGCTCAGACAGGACGGGTTTAAAGGAGCCGCTGATTTGGGGGCTCTGGCTCACTCAGGCAGAGGGGAGGGAGGGGCGCGCAGTGCGGGGCGGGCCTGCGGCGGCAGAGGCCGGCGTGACATTGCAGCAGCCCGAGGCGCTCCGTGCGCTTTCCCGGGAAAGCCGTCCCCGGGTCCCGGGACCCCGGCAGTGGCGGGGTGCACAGGCCCCCTGGAAGGCGGGGCGGACAGTGACCCGCGCTTGCACACAGGCTCCGCGGCGGTGGCAGCAGCAGCAGCCCCAGCGTCCCACGCCCGTCTCCGGGGTCTGCGCCTTTACCCGCGGCTCGCGCCCATCTCTGGCGCTTCCCCAAGCAGCCCTCTTAATGCCCTCTCCTCGCGCACCAGGAAACAAAAGGGAAGAAAAAGTCTCTTGCCTCTTCGGCAGCTCTAGACCCTTTCCTCGGACTCCCTCCGGGCTAGCCATGGTGCACTAACCCCTTCAGGTTCTCTTCCTGCCGCCAGCCCCAGTCCTCTCCCTGCGCTCCAACTGAAAGCCCATACCCGAGCCTCAGCTCCCAGCCCCGCCTGCCCTGGCAGCCGAGCAGACAAGCCTCTCGGGCTGGTGTGTGCCTGAGGGCACCGATCCTCTGTGCCGGAGTCTCTCTGCTTTGCCCTCCACACCCCTGTTGCTGTGCTCTCCTCTGCTGCTCCAAAGCTTTCCCCCTCCGCCACCTGCAGTCTCCGCCCGCGAAGGGGCTTGTAGTGTGTGGAAACCTTTCCTCCTTCACGGCTCCCTCCCACTGGTGCAGGTCCCGTCCCTATCCTTTTGTCTCTGTTTATTCTTTTTTCTTTTGCCCTATCCAGGTATGTGGGGAGTTTCTTGCCTTTTGGGGGGTCTGAGGTCTTCTGTTAGCGTTCAGTAGGTGTTCTGTAGGAGTTGTTCCACGTGTAGATGAATTTCTGATGTATCTGTGGGGAGGAAGGTGATCTCCACGTCTTACTCTTGCGCCATCTTCCTCCGGGGTCTGTGCCTTTCTTAATACACACACCCTCTAGCAGGATTATTCCTGTGTGATATTTAAGAAAGGTATAATTAACCCCTATTTTATAAGTAGGAAAATAACCCAAGAGAAGTTAATTGGCTTGCTATTGGTAATGGGTTCTAAAACACAGGAATATTAACTCCCTTACCCATTGTTTTCACTATCAATCCATATTGATAATATCACTATCAATCCAAATCTGTAAAAATCTCTCATAGTTAGTAAGCTAGCTAGGATATTTAACTAGACTTTAATATTCTCCCATGCAAAACAATGCAGCAGGGCTGGGGTGGGGAAAGGCTTCTCCAGTTTGTAGTTAATTAACCAAAATAGACTAAAGCCAACTATAATTTAATAATCACTTCTGCCTTAAAACTTTGCAGAGATTGGAGTAATACTTACAAAAATTACACAAGTGCAATCTCTCTTTTCTATATAAAACTGTGTAGAGAAGCTGAAGTAGGAGTAGAAAAAATCTTTTCTGTTTTTGTCTAAACTCACATCACCCTATTGGAACTAGATCTTAACAGATTTTCAGTTATCTAATTTTAGGCTAGGATTCCTTTCTGTGGGCCATTAGCAGAAAGTTTTATTTGTTGCTCTCAGGAACTTTTTTCTCATTTTTTATGGCCATGTAACATTCAATTTTGAAAATTAAAGTGAATTTAAAGGAAAACGTTGTTTATAATTTTTTACAGACCTCCTTGACATTCATTAATCTGTTAATCACAAAGTTCATGATTTACTTGTTTAATGTTTGAAGATTAACACCAGTAGTAATCCACATACTTAAGTTGGAATCTACTTTACCTCAGTAATACAAATGGTTATTTGGACAATGCTTTCACCAATTCCACTATTAGCTTTTAAGAAAGCATCATTTTTTTATAAGCATTTCTTCTCTATTTCCCTATTCTCCCATAATTTAAGTGCTCTTATTTTCTTTAAAACAATACAAATGAATGTCATGTTGATCTTAGCATTGATGAGTAACTATTTTAAATGAGTGAGACCAGGGAGATCAGCTCCATGCTTTGTGACCAGCTAAAGGGTTGGGATAGGGAGGCTGGGATGGAAGGAGATGCAAGAGGGAAGAGATATGGGGATATAAATATATGTATAACTGATTCACTTTGTTATAAAGCAGAAACTAACACACCATTGTAAAGCAATTATACTCCAATACAGATGTTAAAATTAAAAATAAAATGAGTAGGCAAAACCTGCAACTCAAACCTTACAATCGCTTGGTAACTGCATTTCAACCTTCTATGGGAAATGTTGGATGTGGTCATTTTTAACGTTGTTCAAATTAACATTTACTGTTTTTCCATTACTCTCATTTTCATTTTTCTCCATATTTTGATTCCGTTATATGATTACTTTGAATTGAGAAATTACAGTGTTTTTCTAACAGTTCAGCATACAAAAGGAGTAGTTAAAACTTATACAAAGAAGAACATAGTTCTACTTTTAAATATTACATTAAGAATTTTCCTAGTGGTCCAGTGGTTAAGACTCTGTACTTCCACTGCAGGAGGCACGGGTTCAATCCCTGATCAGGTAACTAAGATCCCACAAGCTGAGTGGTGCAGCCAAAAAATAAATAAATAAAAAGCTAAAACCAGCCTAAAAAACAAAAACAAACAAAAGGTAAAACTATAAAGCTTCTAGAAGAAAACTTAGGAGAGTATCCTTGCAAACTTTAGTTAGGCAAAGCCTTCTAAGAAAGGACATAAAAAGCACTAACCATGAAAAATTGTTAATTGGCTTTCATAAAAGATTTTAAAATCTGTTCATCCAAAGATGTCAAGAAAATCAAAAGACAAGTCAAAGACTGGGAAGAAATATTTGCATTACATACAGCCAATGAAAGACTTATGTTAGAGTATATAAATAATTTGTACAACTCAATAATATAAATAAAAAAATAATTATTACATTAAAATATTTCCAATATGCATCCTATACAAATCTCAAGTAAATTTGACCTTACAAAACCATTTTGTAACTATGTACTTATGGAAGGTAGGTGATAATGACCGTAGATTTTTTTACAGCAATGACATAGCACGTAAGTAGCTTACCTCTTTTTACCATGACATCATCTACAACAAGAAATAGTGAAAGAATATGGCATTCCACATATGACATAAGTGCTTAGAATGACTTAGTATGGCTCCTAACATAGTCAGCATTCCATGAATACTAGTTTTTATTTATTCTCCTTTCCCTTTCTTTCTCTTCCCTGCTGGAAAGTAGAGTTCAAATATTTCTAGAGTTCTTAGTGTAGCTCAAAATTTGCAGGTCTGTGTATTGAACACATGCACTTTTGTTGCTATTTTATAACTGGTCTATAGGAGGCACAATGAAGTTATGGGAAGAAGTCTAGTAGTCAAGGTTTCTCAGTTACTAATTCACTAACTCAGTTAACTAACCCTGAGAAGTCATTCAATTTATCTCTCCCTTAATTTTAGTAAAATAGTAATATTTCCCTAATCCCCCTCGTCAGTAAGTTAGATCCATACACATTGACAAGTACAGTATATTATTACTACTATGCCCTATAAAATACATATGAAGTTAACACTTATGTTTGTATATGTAGATTTTAATAAGGGTGAAATAATTGGCATATAATTGATATATAAAACCATCTCTAAATCATATGTTCTTCAGTGTAGAGTTGTGGTAAATATAGTTTTATATTTTATCCCCATATGAGAATAGGAAGATAGCCATATCCCTTTCTAGGGTGTTTCTTACAAGAACTAGAGATTAAATAAAAGAGAAAAGCATATATTAAAGAATTAATTCACAAAAACAAAGTGAGTTAAATGAAAGTGAGAGAGGTTGATACGCCATTATTATACAATTTGCAAAGAAAAGATGACTTGTACTGGTCTTTGTTTCTATTCTATTTTATTTTATTATTTTTTACATCTTTATTGGAGTATAATTGCTTTACAATGGTGTGTTAGTTTCTGCTTTATAACAAAGTGAATCAGTTATACATATGCATATGTTCCCATATCTCTTCCCTCTTGCATCTCCCTCCCTCCCACCCTCCTTATCCCACCCCTCTAGGTGGTCACAAAGCACCGAGCTGATCTCCCTGTGCTATGCGGCTGCTTCCCACTAGCTATCTATTTTACGTTTAGTAGTGTATATATGTTCATGCCACTCTCTCACTTTGTCACAGCTTACCCTTCCCCCTCCCCATATCCTCAAGTCCATTCTCTAGTGGTCTTTGTTTTGATTAAAATATAAGTCAGAAAATTTTTAGGGCTAATAAGGCTAAATGGTTATTATTTTCACTAAACCCCCATTTTTTTGAAAAAGTGCTACATTATAAAAATAAGCACTAGACCTTTCTGAAAAATGACTCTAAAACTATGCTTTTCTCTAGATAAAGAGGAATCAAATGCTATACTTTTATTTATCTGCCCCTATCTTGCAAAAGTCTACTTTTCCTACTCTCAGATTAGAAGCACTGTATTTATATTATTGTACTAATATCTAACTGGACCCCCAAGTAACCTCACTACTGTTGCTTATTTGATTTGAGTATGTCCCATTCTGAACATGTTTGACAATTGAAGTAAACTTCATATAAATAATTGCATATTTAATTTGGATTGAACCTAAGAGTGGAGCTCTAACCAGCATTTTTTTTTTCTTTCTCTTACTCAGGTCAGGAAAACATGATCTTTTAAATGTGATCTTATTTAGTGCCAAATAACATAATGCCCATTTGAAAATTAGAAACATATCACTAATTAAGCAACTTCAAAAAAAACAGAAAGCATAAAACTTAATACTTAGCAGGAGAAATCGTTTATAAAATATTGGCATCTGTTCAAGTATAAGTTAGCTACCCACCAAAAAAAAGGTCTGATAGCTCAAAGTATGCCTGTGATGAAGCCTAGTAGTTTTTAAGGAAATCCCTTTGTTTATATAAGTGAATTAGTGGTGAGGCAACACTTGGAAGGAAATATGAGCTTTGGGTAGAAAATATAATTTTTTCTAAACTTATATTTAAGCCTTCAAAAGTGTTATAGACATGTTTCTTGGTAGTTTTCAAAAAAATAAATAGTGAGAAGTTACTTTTAAATAACCATCCTGTCAGGGAAGGAAATCTCATCCTGAAAGGAAATTGCAATCATTAACAAAGATTTTGATTCAGAGAAAACGGCGTGGATCTTTACTCATGTTTCAGACTGTGAAGGGGAAAAAAAAAACTTTTTAAATGGCTTGCTTATTAAGCTAGTCATGCATTTCACTGCAGGTTGTAAAGCAGTAGAACATGCACAAGAGGCTCATAAGCATATTTTAGAGATAGGAAATATCATTTATACCATTTTTATATTGTTAATATCTCACCTAGAGAATTTGCTTAAGCTTCAAATTACTGTAAATCTACAGTTTTGCTCACCTTTGTATAATTTTGTTTTTAATAGAATGAGGCCCACATCAATGAATATATGATTAAGGGATATGTGTAATAAAATAATACATTTATTACACAGAGATTTATTCAAATCTTGAACATATATAGCAAACAAAATACTATAAAGCCCATTTGTGGTTTTTAGTGAAGTTCATTGAGTAGATTTTGGATTTTCTTTGTTGGAATGAAATTTTGACCGGTTTTATTGTTTTTTTCTGTGCAGCCTGAACACTGAAGCCAGAACTCCAACTGATCATAGGCACGAATAGGGTGCTGTAGCAGTTACCTGCTTATCTAATGCTGTAATTCTTTAAAATTCATACTTAAATTCTTAAAATATGGAACCATCTATTACTATTTGTTCATTACTGATAATTAGAACCTGGCACGTACAGGAAAAATGTGTTAGAGAATGGGCTTCACAAGTGTTTAGGGGATAATCATAATGATGATTGAACATGATACTTTACACTTCTATAACCCCTTTCCTCCATGGAGTTCATAGTGCTTCATAAACATTATCACATTAAACCAGAGAGCATCCTAGTGGGGTAAGTAGGTGGAAGAACTTTTAAGATATAGAAAATTCTATTTCTAAATGCTGTGACAGAAATTAAAATGCAGACACACCCACTTTAAGCTGTGATTACTATGAAATAACTTTATATTTGGCTGACCCGAGATTTAACAGGAATTAACGTGAGGAGGTAATTCATTTGTGCAAATGATCCATATTTGTTAGCATTGCTTTGGACATCACCTTTCTGAAAGAAACACTTTGCCTGTACAGTTCTCTAAGGAAATATGGAGAGTGCTAGTT
This sequence comes from Mesoplodon mirus, assembly GCF_964341445.2. Classification (NCBI taxonomy): domain Eukaryota; kingdom Metazoa; phylum Chordata; class Mammalia; order Artiodactyla; family Ziphiidae; genus Mesoplodon; species Mesoplodon mirus. Next base: position 73,065,149 of record NC_138981.1, read on the forward strand.
TGTAGGTTTTACCACACTTAGTTCTTCCTTTGATTTGTTGATGGTGGAGCAAGTCATTTAACACCTTTCTATTAGCATATTCCTTACTGTAAAGAAGGCAATGATAAAAACACATACCTAAGCAACTAAAAATACCTCTTTTATTTTTTTGTGCTCTCCTTACATCTCCAATACTGTTTACTCTTCATTAAGCTATCAACAAGCAAACAGACTGAAAAATCTATACACCTAAGAATGGAGAAAGGCAGATATGATGGGTCAGTCACATCATGGATATTTTCCACTGCTCAACCTCTGGTCTAGACATGGCCAGATGCCTAAGATGTTCCAGTCATTAGAACCCAATGGGTCATTTGGCTTGAATTGCCCAGGAAATGGCCTTAACTATTTTTAACTGTTTACTTAATGGAGACCTGGCCAAAGGCTGGTGGCAAATACTTGTCATCATTATTTTCATGCCTCCTAAGAATCTAATAGTGCAGTATTCCAATGTGCTAAATGGTAGTCTAGTGATCAAAAAAAAAAAAATAACTCCCCTCCTAAAGTGCCCTCCTTACACCAAGCAAAACCTAATCCATTGTGTTATTTTTACATCTGCCCTCGAACTAAATTCTGATGTGACAGAAGTATCACTCATCCTATGCAAAAGTCCAACTGAGTTTTTATCCATTCTCCAATAATCAGTTCCCTGTGGCAGTACATGCAATTTCTACTGGAATGCCCAGCTTCCCTACACATTTTAAAATATCACATTAATTCATATCAGTGTGACATTCCAGTCATTCTATGCTCTGAAGGAATTTTTTCTAAGGCTTCTGGTTCTCTCTACATACTGTAGATCTATTTGTGTAGAGTAGGTATGTTGCTTTAACCTAATTCAGTGAAATAGTGCCAAATTAGAAATAAGTCATGGAGAAGGACCAAGGCAAATAACATTTTTTAGAACTTTATTACTATCAAATATCTGAATTGAATAACAAAGAGGTGTGACTTAATAAATAACATCCAGAAACGTCTCATTATTTGATAGTCAGAGGATATATTGAACTATAGGGGAAATTGAACAGCATTTTCAAATTAATTAAGTTACTGAAAAATAAATATCTTTTTAAAAATAGATATGTTAATTGACTTTGGTTGAACTATAAGGAATCCTCGTGCATTTTCTTCTGGCCTTTTTCTACATACCTGCCTTTTTGTGATGCCTGATTTTAGCTTTTTTGTTTTTTTTCATAAGCTTCAGATATATACCACAAAACGCAAGTCTCACACTTACTTGAGTTTGTGACAACCAGGTGTGACCCTTTAAAGATAACTTATCAGCAGAGGCTCATCTCCTGTATGCAGGAGGACCCACCAGACTCCTGTGCCATGGGTTATGCCCATATCAGGCAGTGCTGTGCTAAGCCAGGGACTGTATGGGCCTTCTATTTTATTTTTAAAATGGTCACATTTGTGTGTATTGAATCCCCCTTTTACTTATCTGATATATCTTAAAGCAATAAACTTTGCAGCTCTCCTGAAATGTCAGTGTGTGTCACTCCTTGTAAGTTCCCAAGCTCCCTAACATTCCTCTGGAGAGGCTTTGTTCATTGCTCTTCCTGATCTTTAATCTTGTTTACATCCAGAATGCATATTAGATCATCTCTGTTTGGAGCTCAAGTGCAAACCCTTTTAAAAACATGAAACATTCAATTACTAATTAGCTGTTTCCTGTTCCTAATGAAGTGAGCATACCAGGTTTGGATTAAAATTCAGCTACTGCTCTCCTCTGTTTATGGTTCCAGATGTTTTTGTTTTATCTAGAAGTTTACTTTGACAGCTGCTACTAAATGATAGATCACTCATATTATAGCTGAAATGCATTTTGAAATTGAAATGTGACAAACTTTGAGATTGCTCCAAGGATCAGTGTCAGTTAGCAGGTCAATATTGGCTCCTTCCATATGATCACAGTAGTGGCATATGTAAAAGAGTAACAGAATCTGTGTCAACATTGTACAGCATGCTACACAAGAATCTATTTTGCTACTATCCTCTAAATTAGGAGAAACAAGTTTAACTACAGTGAAATCTCAACTTATTTTATTCTACGTAGAAAAATTGATTCATATTAATACTGTCTTCTGCTGGCCTAGTTTTTCTTTGGATTTTTGAACTGCTGTGGAAACACTTCCTGGTAGGCCTTATAAACTGGCATATTTAATGAAGGGTGTAGGCAAATATGTTTGTCTTTTTTAACAAAGACAAAAATTAAACATAATAAAGGAGGGCAATTTTTCAGAAACTGCATTTTTCTAAAGGAAGATGGTGATTGCTTTTTGCCATTTGTTACTGTGTTTATGTACTTTTTTTTTACAGGATGTTACTTTTACCATTGCTTTCAAATTTGTAGTGTTCTCAATTTGTATTGCATGATTTAAGTTTTAACTATATTGTATAAATTTCAATTCTGGTAAAATGAGTGTCTGCTATTTGATGTTGAAGAGCTTTCTTTTGACATTTAGGCTGTGTATACAGAGGACGAGGTAGACTGGAAAACAAGCAACTATCTGGTGAATTTTATCAGAATAAATATTCTCAGACACCACAAAGGAGTCTGAACAATTCTCTGGGGTGACAGACTACTACACAGTTTCCCAAAATTCAAGCTTTGTTTTCTTCTTCCCTGGAAATGTTCCAGTGAATTCCATGGGCTCTTAAGCAAAATGCCTGGTTGCCCTCTAATGAAGTCTGAAGCTCCAGGTGGTCTAACATAGAACCACATTCTTTTATTCTTCTATTACCTTACCACATCTTTATTTTTGGTTCTGAGGTATTATCCAGAAAACTCCACTGACTCGCAATACCTCTGACACAGAAAGAAAAATATTTTAAAGATTTTATACATTAAGGGGGGTATGTCTTCCTCCTGACATTGCTAAGCTTTGACTAGACTGAATTAATATTTTAGATGAGGCATATCAGTCCAACAATGATAATGTATTTTCCTTTATATGTGAAGATGATACAACAAAGACCTTAAGTGTTTTTTAAGCCTGGGTGATGGATTTGTACTGATCATACACACTTTTTTCCCTTGTTCCGCTTTTGTCACCAAAAGCCAATTTTTATGAGGTAGCTGGATAGAGACTGGGGCTATAAGCCACGGCTATGGAAAAGAGGAAAGTTAGACAAAAATAGGTGGACTTGTTTTTGGAAATTGTTTCCAACTATAACTTTTACCCACACCATCAAATATTTTCTAACTCTAGAATGGTATGGATTCTTTTGATTACCCATATTTAAATAGATACCAGTTTCACTAAACACTGTGGTTAAATGATATTCAGAACGTGTCTCCCTTCATGCAGTATACATGGACAGTTAACCTGGGGAGAGGAAACAAAATGTTTCATCAAAGCTGTTATCACCTTAGATCATAACCAGACATTCTTTTTTCCTTGTTTTGGTAAACCATCTGGATCTCAAACATAGCATTCTGTACAAAAATAAAAGTAATGTAGATAACAATAGACATCATAGTTTATGAAGAGTCTTCTCAGTCTTTGATGTCTTCAGTGTAGTGGAAAGAAGAAAAGAAGCTGTAGCACACAACTTGAAGGATCTTTGAAAACTGACACATTAACCTATAGAAGTGTTAAGAAATTTTAAATTTTACCAATATTAAATCAAGCCTGTAACATCAGATCATTTAAGTTCTTGAAGATAGAAGTTTAGTATTTTAACGCACATATTAGAATTATTCCTCAGAAAAACTAACTTGTTTTCTTTTTTTTAAAGGAGGTAACTATTACTATTTAGCAATGGCACAACAGTTTTATTCGTCCTGAAAGGTCCTCGCTGGCTTTACATAAATGAAGATGCTTGTGATTCCAGGTTATCTCTGAAACTATTCAACATGGAGTTAATTCAATTGTATTTATCAGCAAAGCTTTGTTTACTGAAGCAGTTATTCAATCTATATTACATTTTTTAAAGAAAGAATGTGTGTACATTTTAAAAGCAATGACGTAAATTTTGTTTTTGCAATTGATTAACCAATTTAAGAATATGAGCTAAATTCTAATGACTAAAGTAACTTGACCATATTTGATGCTTTTCTATGCTCACTTCAGCTTGGCTTTTTGTCTTTTAAGGGAAAAATGCGGTAGTGTGTTAGAGACTAGAAACATATATATGGTTTCTCTGTTCTACCATATATTAAGTTAAAGTACACCTTCTTTGTTAAAAATGTACTTGCTAAACTTCAGCAAAATAAAAACATTTTGACTTTGTCAGTTGAACTGAGTGTTTATTTTCAAATTGCCAACTGTAATTATTGAAGTGGAGTCAGAGCACAAATCAAAATATAGGAACTAAGAACATGTTTGCAAAGCTTCCTCTGGTTTGATTATTTCTAAACAAATATGAACATGCATCTTACTCCATTTCACCTGTTGAAACAATTGTCTCCAATTGTTCTTATTGAATCGCACAAGACATTGCCTTTTCCTGGCTGTGTGTGCTTAGTAAACCTGCTTCCAGGGGGAAGGGTTGTACTGGGAAGCAGGAAAATTGTGGTGAATCCAGCTGGAAAATATTTTCTGAATATCTATTATTTCAAAAGAGTTTCTCCCGTTTTCAGTGGTGAATGAAAATATGAAGGGAACATATCTACTTGGGCCCAAAGAAAATCCAGGTCTCCCTCTACCTCCAAATAGTTATTATAGGCTGATGAAAAATGAAAGCAAGTGAAAAAAAGAGCCTAATGATAAGCCAAAACCATAGCCCTGCCCTACAGTTTATCTAATCTGTCTCCACTTTCTCCTTGGCTCATTTCCACTAATATCCTGGAGGTCACCCAAATTCTGGTTCACCAAGGAACCCACAGTTTTTCCTGTGAAGTGCCACTTCCACTCCTCACCCTTTCTTATAAAGGGTGTGTTGTATCACAAAATGCTTCTAGCTGGCCAGCCAAAGACTGTAGGTCTTCTGTTTGGGAACTGCTTTCTTCCACAAATATTTCCTCTCACCATAAGCTCATCATCATCCTTGTTTATGGAATTTTTAAGAGTCCTGAAAAGGCTAAAGCTCTTCCTCTGCTCTAAAGGATAGAGATTCTTAAGGATTTTTGTTGGTCAAACAGATGTGCTCTGGTAGTGTACCCTGTCCCCACCATAGCACAATAAGCAGGGTACCAAATAGTTAATCATATGATATTCAGGGTTGCATTATTTAAAGCTTAATGCAATGACCAGAGGAGGTCTGTGCCATTAGCTGCCCAACTCTCAGGGGTCCAGGTGCCCAGTACTATCTGTGGTTTAGCCTCATCTGCTGGAATTTATCCACACTGGCTTAACATTGATGAGAGTGATTTGATTCTGGGTCACATAGATAAGTGGGACTTGTTGAGAAGTGGTGCAACTATAGGAATCTCCTGGTTATTTGGAGCCCAGTTAATTAGCCCATCTGGAAAGAAAGAGCCAGATAATTACCTGGAGTGAAACCCACCGTGCACCACCATGTTTGCTGGGATAAGATTGTTTGCCATTTCAAAGCAAACCCTTGACCACACTTCCACAGTCTCCTCCTCACTACTTCCTTCCTCCTCCAACAACATAAGAACCTTAAGAAAAGAAGCTGGATATAGGATAAGAATTCCTTCATTGCAGGGAAGTGGTTTCACTCTATGTCAATTCTTTCTCAGGTATAGACTGTCTTCTAGGGTTGGGAGGATCACTGTTACATCATTGTCCTTGCACTTTCTTTGAAAAACATACAGATTACATTCATCCTGAGACTATGGCTAGAGGAGCTGGATCAGTCTCATACAAACTTAAGGGACTCTGATCTCAAGTTCACTGCTTGTGGAGTAATGGTGGGAGAACACAACTGCTCTCACCTCCACACATACTCACAGTACCTTCATGTATAAATACAATCCTAGTATAAGAGAAGCACCTAACCTTTTGTGGGATCCAATTGTTGTCACCTTCCCAGCTAACTAATACATGTATAAATTAACCCCAAGGGATTTTGTCGTGAAGGCCCCCTCCACCAACAAACACCAACATTGTGCCTTCTTAATCAGGGAAAAGTGTCTCTGCAAATAGCATTGCAAAAATAACTTACAGGGACTTCCCTGGCCGTCCAGTGGTTAAGACTCCATGCTTCCAATGCAGGGGATGAGGGTTTGATCCGTGATTGGGGAACTAAGATCCCACATGCCACGGGGAACAGCCAAAAAAAAAAAAAAAGAATAACTTATAATAGAATGTTAGATTAGGAAATTAGTGGGAGGGTCTTCAAAAGCTATCAACTGCCTGACATCTCAATGGTAGGCACACAATTACAATTATTTGAACAATTATAATGACACAGAGCTACTATTTGTTAGAGAGCTCTCAGTTTTAGAAAGGTCAAAACTGATATTGAACCAAAATTTTGCCACTTCAACTTGAACTTGGTGAAGGAAAACCACACCCAATTACACACATAGCTAGTCACTCCTTATTTAAAATGATAGAAGTCCATCAGATATTATAGGTATTAGAAAATGAATAAACATGGTTTCATTCCTCTTTGCATTCATGTGTGTGCATGTGTGAACACACACAGTATATACACACAAAACATGTCTTCTTTTCTTTGTCAATGAATTATTGAAATCTAATTTGGACATTTAAAATTTTTCACCTGATTCAATTCTCCCTTGAAGTATATGAGCAGCTAAATTATGAGATACAAAAAGAAAGTCAAGTGTAAAGATAGTTGATTATCATTGGGTAGGGTGGTAGTCATTTCAAATATAAAATGCCTAAATGTTGATGATAATTCTGAATCTCAGCTCTTTAAAGGTTTAAATAAAAAGTCCCCTTTCTCGGCCTCCACTAGCCATGTAAGATTTCCCCTTTTTACACATTATCTAAGTATATTGTAATACTTCTCTAAAGTTTCTAGTTTTAAACTAAATAATAATAGAATTGGAAATACAGACCTGGGACCCTGTTTTAAGCCATGATACATTAGAAGTACAGGAGGCAGAAATTCCAGAAAGGCAAATGTACTGATTCAGCAATGGTAAGGCTGTCTGGTATATCAGGCATATTTATTAAAATCTTTGGAATAAATCTGTCAACAACTTCTCTCACTTACTTTAATCAGGGAGCCATGGTGACCAGTATGCACTACAATAAGCACAGATGCAGTTGAACTCAACCAATGAACTTTTCAGGCCGTGCCATGATAATTCACTATATTATGATGGGGAGAATATTTCTTTACCTTTGGATGATTTTTTTAAATAAAACGAGTTAAAACTCTTTGGGTAAAATGTATGCTTAAAAATACATTAGAGCTTGACTCTTGGGTTGCCATGGCATCTGAGATTAGCAGAATGTGAATGAAGATCTTTGAAATTCCAGAGCAACATGAACACACCAAAATTTCTATCTTAATTAGTCAAAGAGGAGAATGAACATTAAAAGAAAGTATTTAGGTGCAATTCAATGTCAGACACTAAACATTTAATTTTTATGTAACAAAAAATCCCAATAGAGTTAAAGCAACTTCCAATTGAGTTAAAGGGTTTACATTATAAATAATTAGAAATCACTATAAATGCTAAATAATTAAATGTCAATATGCATGGTACAAAGGTTAAAGGAGAAAGAACATGTTATATGCAAGGATAATGGGCAGTCATTATGAAACTTGAATAGAGCACTAAAGAACAAGTAGGACTAGGGATGGGTGAAGATAAGAGATCAGCACCTGCTAAGCCAGAGAGTAAGAAATTTAGTGGATTGACATATGCACTCTAATATGTATAAAATGGATAACTAATAAGAACCCGCTGTATAAAAAAATAAATAAAATAAAAAATTTGAAATAAAAATCATGTACAATGCAAGGGGCATTTATGATTCTTAAGCTGAATCTTATGTAATGGTTTAAAATAAATACATCCTTATCAAAAGAAAAAAGAAAAAAAAATTGGAGTGGTATGTACTATTCATGAACAGTGAGGAATCCACTAAAAGGAAGCACAGAATCTTGTCCAACCTTAGTGGGAGATAAGGTTTTGTAGTTAAGATGGGACTAAATTACAGAGCACCTTGAATAGGTAGCAATAAGCATATAATAGGAACCCATTTGAGAGATTAATCTGAGAGTAGTGTAAAATGGATTGAATGGATGGATTGAATTAATGGTACAGGAAGAGAGACAGTTACAAGCCCTAAAATAATACTTTCATATTTTCCTCTACATATTTTTAATTTGTAAGCAGTATTTGTTGTAATTAAAGATGACACACTCACTATTAATTTCCATAGATGGTTAAAATCTTAGTTAACTGTGAAAATATCAGGTATCCTGTGGGTCAGTCAATATGAAGAATATGTTCTTGGTAAGATTTAATATTTGGATTTAAGCTTCTACAAACATCAAAAAAATCATAAGCTATAAACTGAGTTTTATTTGAAATAAGACATTTCAGCTGAAGGCTCAGTTAAACTAATTCTTTCACCTTTACTAATACAAGCAACCCTTGAATTCTAAGCAGCATAACAGTGTATGAAAACAGCTCCAGCTTTCCTTCATCTCCTTTCCTACTATCGAAGGTTTCACTGTTTTTGCTACTTGTAGATGTAGACTGTTGTACCACCTGAGAAGAGAAGCTCCCAATGAACTCTTGCCCATCCCCTACCACCTGTACTTCTGTGTCCAGGCTAACCCCAAAGTCAGGGACTCTAAAACATTCACAGCCCATGAAACTCCTTGCTTCCATCACTCAGTAGCCTGAAATGGGAAATAAATAATTCCATATCCTGCTGCTAAAGATACACTCGTTTCTATATACTTCAGGTCTAATATAAAACTCAACATAAGGCTGATTTTTTCCCATGGACAAGACTGCTAGATTTGATAGGTAACTGGGAGTTTTAAATGACTTATTGTTCTATCTACAGATCAGATATCCAATTGGTTTAATTGTATTTTTTGTTGGTTTTAGAAGGTAAACATTGTAAATGACAAGATTGATAGGGAAAATTTATATTTCATTTGGAACAACTTAGTCACCAATGAAACTATTGAACACATTCTAGGTGGAAATCAAGGGTTGCCTAATAGTAATACCACACAATTAGCCTTTGACAGGGAACAAATTATGGTCCATAAATAAATTTTCCCAACAGCTAAAATTATTATTTTTTGTAGTCACTATGTTGTACATTGCATCCCCAGAAATTATTCATCTTATATCTGGAAGTTTTTATATTTTGATCGCCTACCCACATTTCATCTACCTGCCATGCCCCACCTCTGTCAACCACCAATATATTCTCTGTATCTATCAGTTCAAGTTTTCCAGATTCCACGTATAAGTGAGATAATACAGTATTTGTCTTTCTCTGTCTGACTTTTATCACTTAACATAATGTTGTCAAGGTCCATCAAAGTTGTCCATCCAAAAGGCAAGATTTCCTTCTTTTCTATGGCTGAATTGTATACATATATCACATTTTCTTTTTCCATTAATTCATTGATGAAGACTTAGGTTGTTTCCATGTCTTGTCTATTGTAAATAATACTGCAATGAACATGGAGGTACAGGTATGTTTTGAAGATGGTGCTTTTGTTACCCTCAGATAAATACCCAGAAGCGGAATGGCTGGATCATATGGTAATTCTAATTTTAATTTTTTGAGGAAACTTCATACTGGTTCCCATAGTGGTTTCACCATTATACATTCCCACCAAAAATGCACAAGTGTTCCCTTTTTATCATATCCTCTCCAACACTTATTTCTTATCTTTTTTAGAATAGCTGTCCTAACAGGTATGAGGTAGATATCTCATTGTGGTTTTGATTTGCATTTCCCTGATGATGAGTGATGCTGAGCATCTTTTCATGTACCTGTTGATCATTAGGATATCTTCTTTGGCAAACTGTCTATTCAGTTCCTCTGACCATTTTTTAATCAAATAGTTTGGTTTTTTGTTGTTTTTTTGCTGAGTTTTATGAGTTCTTTATGTATTTTGGATATTAATCCCTTATCAGATATGTGATTTGCAAATATTTTCTCCCTTTCCATAGGTTGCTTTTCATTTTTTGATGCTTTCCTTTGCTATAAAGAAGCTTTTTAGCTTGATGTAGTCTCACTTTATTTATTTTTGCTGTCGGTGTCAAATCCAAAAAATCATTACCAAGACAAACGTCAAGGAGCTTTCATCATATGTTTTCTTCTAGGAATCTTATGGTTTAAAGTCTTACAGTCAAGTCTTTAATCCATTTTGAGTTGAGTTTTGTGTATGGTGTAAGACTGTGGTCCAGTTTCATTCTTTGTATGTGGCTGTCTAATTTTCCCAACACCCTTTATTGAAGAACCTATCCTTTCCCCATTGTATATTCCTATCACCTTTGTTATAAATTCATCGACCATATAAGTGTGTATTTATTTATGTGCTCTCTATTCTGTTCCATTGATATATGTTTCTCTTTTTATGCCAAACTTTACTGTTTTGATTACTAAAATCATTATTTTAAACACTAAAATATTGGGGGGAGGACTAATTGAAAAATCAATCACATATATACCATATATGTCTCACTTCCACATGTTCTAAGATCTAATTTATATTTTCTTTATGATTCAGGATTGTAATTATTTTTTTCTTATGGACTAACATGCGGGGAATCCAGCATTTCAGTTTGCTTGACTCTTCCTTCTATGTCCAGCAGGCAACTATAACTTTTACTGTCTCTGTGACTGGTTCTAATAATGTCCATTCTCCGCTACCTACCTTTTGGCTGGTTGAAATCTCCTGTTGCATTCAGAATCTCCTGGTGTGGGTCTCTAACAGTTTAATATGCCAATTTATGCAAAGACTCTGATTCTTTCAAAATAGACCATATATTCACTCATTTCTTCCATACATATATTCAGTCTTTCATACAAATACTTATGGAGCTCTATGCCATATGTTGGGATGTGGTGATGGATAAGGTAGCAATGGACCCTGTCTGCAGGAACCTCACAGTCCTTACAAATAATTATACTGTTTTGTGTGATGTTGGGGTGGCGGGTGGGAATAAAGGTTTCTGGGGGAGCACCGAGGGGGAACATTATTTAAGACCTGGAAGTCAAGGAAGACTTCCTGGAGAAAATATCATCTCACTTGCAACCTGAAGGACAAGCACCATTAACTAGGTGATCAGAGAAAAGATACAATTTATTTCCAGAAAAACTCTACCTCTGTTCCCTAAAATCCTTCCTTTTTTAATATCTTCATACTCTAAGAATAAATAAGCCTAAAGTGTCCTCATCTCTATTTATCCCTTGATTTTCCCTTCTCTGTGATCCACTATTTCCTCAAAATTAGAGATAGCCCCAAATACAAGATACTCACTCCATAGTCCATAGGGCTTGAGGGTTTCTGAAGCCCCTAAAAGCTTCCAGTGCTTCAAGGCTCAAACATCTTCCCAGGTTAAATCACCCTTCCTTATTTCTTATGATATTTCCAACTGTGAGAAGAGAAAATATGTGTTTTATTCTCTATCCTCAATGATGAGGGTGACAAGTTTTATCTTACATGACTAAAACCATAGCAGATATTTGTGTAGGCATTTGACAAGTTGTCTTTACATAAATCATTTCATTTAATGTTAACTATTCAACACGTTTTTAAGGAAATATTAATTCCTTTATTTCCATATATCCCTTCATTATACATCCCTGATGCTTTCCAGAAGTTTTCTCTAAGAAGTATGGCATGAGTGACATGGGTCTCAGGGATGTATACTCAAGCTGATTTTATGTTAATAAGAATAAAACTTTAGATCATATCCTAAAGGAATACACGCTATGGTTTTAGTCCAGAGACATTGTGAACAATATTTTAGCTTCTCAGGCTGATTTTCTTATTTTGGAATTAGAAACTACTTGTGAAGAAGATGAATGGCCAGAAATCAGAGAGAGATAATTCAAAATTGTTGCCGAAGTCACAACATATAGTCTTACTGGAACACAAACATTTCTGGACTCATATTTCCAAGTGTCTGCTGTACTTCTCCATTTGCACATTACACACACAGGGTATGAAATATATTCAAAACAAAAATTTTGATCATTTCTTTGAAACATGCTCCTTTTGGTATAATCTTTTTCTTAGTTAAGTCATAACCATCCCTGAATCTCTCAAGTTAGAAACCTCAGAGACATTCTTGAATCCTTCCTTTTCTTTATTACCAACATTGAATCAGCCAGCAAATCCAGTCAGTTCTGTCTTAGAAATATCTTTCAAAATCATTTTCTTCCAAATTGCCACTGTATTAGTTCAAACCCTTATTTTCTCCTACCCAGATAATTTCAGAGCCTATCTGGTCTTTCAGATTCTAGTCTTTCTCACTCATTTCATCATAAACCCACCTACTAGAGAGATCTTTCCAGGATTTTATTTGGGTCATGTTATTATTAGTCCTAAACTTTCAATGCCTTCTCCTTAATTGGGGATGACATACAAGACAGTCTTACTTTTTCCACCCCAGTTCCTACTACATTCCCTTACATACCAAACATGCACTCACAACCTAAGCAAGAGGAAAGATTTAATGCCTCCACTTCCGTATATCTCATGTTCTTTCTGCCTAAAATGATTAGCACCTAAGGCCAGCTACATAAGTTTTGAGGCCCAATGAAAAATGAAAATGTATGACCTTGTTCAAAAAGCAGGGAAAAATTGCCATTAAATGTACATATAAAGGCTTTTCCTTTCTACCACGGCCTCTCCCTAATCCTGACATGATGGTTTTTAGTTGCTATTTAATATCACTCTATGAAAAATAAAATTATTAGCATGCATTTTTTACATTCAACTTTATTATGTGTGTTGTCAGTTTTCAATACAAAATTTAGCCTGCCAGTATCTCTTCTCCATCTGGTGAACTCCTACCTCAACCTTTGAAACTCAGCACAATTATTTTCCTCTCTGTAAATTCTTCACAAAGCCAATTTTTTATTGACTTCATAATGCTTTACACTTTTCCCTGTTAATGTACACAGGCTTTGGAACCAGATAAATAAGTTTGAGACCTGAAGCTATCTCTGTGACATTAGACAAAATATTTAATTATTCTGAGTTTTAATTTGTCTGAAATGTAGGTAACAGTATGCACTTCACAGGATTGGTATGAGGCTTAAAATCATTTAAATAATTTGAACAGTGCCTAACACTTAATATAATGGTAGCTTTTAATGCCGTTATTAGTGGGTGACAGTATACTGATTATTTGTATTGTATTCATCTCCTCACTAGACTAGAGATCATCTGTACACTATAATTACCCCAATATCTACAACAGCTCTCAGAACACTCAATAAAAGTATGCTGAATGAATGAGATACTGCTTTTATTGAGCACTTAGCACAGCACCTGGCACACAGTACTCATTCTTTTAATGTGTGTTGTATTACCTGTGAAGGAATGGTTGAATGTTTTAACCACCATGATGTGCTTTCCAGTTGAAGCTGATATTGAGTGTTAAAAATCCACAATAAATTTCAATTGTGGATCCTTCTCAAAACAGATTTTTCTAGAACTCAGAAAAATAGTTATTCACTTACCTCCTAAAGTCACAGTTCTCAGTTGCAGCCAAACTTAGGAAACAAAGGATGTAAGTGGAGGGATTGAAAGGAAGAAATTTTCCTTTGCACTCCAAGGAAATAGAGTTATATTTAAAAGAAAATATTGAGGAGAGGAGATTATCAAATGTTTCCAGTCATTCCTGTCTTAGGGGATGCTGGAGTTTTTAAAAAAAATTCTGACTTAGGCCAAGATTTTTTTTTTTCATTTTTAACATTTCTTTTAACACCATAGCACAAGATGCCCAATGGAAGGCTTTGTTTTTCTTTTCTTGTTGAGACTAGCTCTTAGAATTCCACAATAAAATAAATAGAGATTATAAACTATCTTTCTGAATTCCAAGTTGTCAATGTTCCTGTTATGCTCAAGTAGTAAAAGAAAATGTTGATGGAATGACATCTGATGTTCTGTCACAGTGCAGCAAACTTTTCGACACACCTAGAATGTCAGTTCAGGCCCATCTGTATCATTAACCTTCTGTGAACTGTTAGCATGAAGCCTCTGGGCATAAGCTTATCAATTCTCACACTGCTGATTGAAGGAGCAGTACTATTTTCTCTTATGACTAAACTCCCAGTGAATTTTCATTGGTATAACTTAAAGATTAAAAATAAAGTTTAATGGTAGGCATTTCATAAAGAACTTCAAGAGCCAACTGCCTGCATTTTCTTTAACTTCCCACAACTGTAATTTTAGTATTTTCCCTCAAACCTTGCTTTACATTTCTCTAAACTACACTGATATTAGCTTGGTGGTATGTCATTGACTTCTAATTCACCCTTCCAAGAAGAGGTTTAAACATCAAACTACTGGCAAATGACATTTAGAGAATTATTAGGCTTTATAGGAGAAATCTATAAAGGTCTTATTAGCTTTCTACTGATAAAGATTGACAGGCCAGGATATAAAGCACAAATATCTCAGCCTTACCTAATTAAATGGTTTGTAACTAATATTTTGTTTTGCTGAGTTTTTCATACATTCAATATGACCAAATTAGGATTATCAATGAGCAACCACTGGTTCCTAAATATGACATTCCAATTAATTAATAAGAACACAAATGTTACCTTTGTGTAACTCCCATGTCAATCAGGCTGCCAGAAAACATCCATACATGATGAATAATATTTCCATTTAAAGGATGTCAAAGAGCTCCATAATAGTAATGTTTCTCAGTGGGATTGTCTTTCATGGTGAATGTACCCTATATCTGAGGGAGCCCCAGTGACGAATACAGAAAAGAGTAAACTGTATATCTGTGACTTCAGTCCAGAGAGATCATCTGTAGAGACCCTAAGGCACTGCAGCAACTTTCATGCCATAAAAGCATAACTCCAATAACCATCTGCACAGAATTACTTATTACACAATTTAATGTTTAAAATATTCATTTGTAACATGGCCTGTCTCACAATACCTAATGACAAGTTGCAACAATGGATTGCTGTTGAATGAATTTAGATTTATTTTTCTAAAAAAGAGCAGTTTCTTTGCAGGACAACAATCTCCAGTGAAAAGCTGAAGACAAAGCATATTACTTTTATACAGTACTAAGTGATTCCAGTTTGAAAATTAAAATGTTCCAGTTATGTACAGATTAAAAGTCACAAGGAACTATTTAATGTTAGTTTTCTTTAACTAAATGGATAAAAGTCATCAGCAGCATCATCATCAGGACAGGCTTATTGGATCTACAAGTTATCTAAAATAGTTACTACAGGAAATTTTAGTTGATAATTGGTATAGAAGATGTACGGCAGTTAACAAGAGTACACTTTCCAATTACATCGTCTATTTTTACTGTATGAAATATAACAATACATATAAAAGTGTTACTATGATTTTAAATGAGCAGTCCTCAAATGTATGTAAGTGGATTAATACCATGCTGAATGTGTAAATCCAGAAATGTTTTGAAAAACAGCCACGGTAGAATGTTTTAGGATATAACCATGATGACAAGTGAAAAATTACAGCTAAAGCATCAACACGTCATTAACATGTATGTGCACATATCCTTATACTGACAATATAGATGCTTATAAAGGAGAGGAAAAAAAAAGAGTTGACTTGCCTACATATATACAGATATACATGTATATCTGTATCTATGCAGAATATTATGCTTGTAGTTGTAAAATATTTAAAAAATATACTAGTAAACATTCTCTTTAAGATTCACAGTCATTTGCTTCATTATGAGATGTATTTAAATGTGCCTACATGAAATTTGCAAGTATAATGACTGCTAACTTTAAAAGTCTCATTTTTTAAAGAAACCATAAAAGTAATTAAATTAATACAGATTAATATCTATATTGTGTTGTGAAGCAGGCCTCTCTAAGCATAACTCCTGAGGCAGAAACCATAAAGGGAAAGACTTACCGATTTGACTCTTGGCAATAAAATATACCTGTATATTAAACATAATATAAAACAAAATTTAAAGAAAAATAACAGGTAATATATTTGCAAAATATACTGAGAAGAGGTTTATTACTTTAATACATAAAGTTAGTGATGATAAATAAGAAAAGTTAAATAAAAAATGGACAGATTCATCAATTTATTAGAATATTCAAATGTGAAACATGTCTAACATCACTTGTAATAAAATGCAAATTGAAATGAGAAATCCTCTTTTACATATAATATTAACAAAATGAAATAATAATTATCTCTAGAGTTAATGAAGATGTGTGGAAAAAATCATTCAAACATTGCAGTAGATCATGTTTATTGTTACCATTTTGCAGGATAATTTATCAATATGTTTTTAAAGCTTTATAAATATGCATACAATTTAACTTAGTAATTCTCTTTCATAATTTTTTCTATTAAATCCTTGCCATAACTATATGAAAATGAATATGCAATATTGCTCACGGTAGATTTTTTGTATCAAGAGAAAATAGAATCTAGGGGTGTCATAATCACACAGAAACACACACACACACACATATACACACACAGACATCTGTAAATCTGTAAGTGCTACACTCTAAAGTTGGAAATTGTATTGTATATAGAGTTAATATTTTTCTTTTTCGGATTTCCTAACCGTGCTACAATGATTATGGAATATTATTATAGGTATTTAATTAATTAATTATTTATTTATTTTAACATCTTTATTGGAGTATAACTGCTTTACAATAGTGTGTTAGTTTCTGCTGTATAACGAAGTGAATCAGCTATACATATACATACATCCCCATATCTCCTCCCTCTTACATCTTCCTCCCACCCTCCCTCTCCCACCTCTCTAGAGGGACACAAAGCTACGTGTTTATTTTTAAAACTTAAACTAGATATTAATAAGCTTTCTGCTAAGAAAATCTAGAACCAGGGCTAGCCATGCTTTATTATTCGACTTGAGTCCTGACATTCATAGGTAACTTTGTCCATAAAAGTTAGACACCAATTTATAAAATGCACAAACCTTCCCAATTGCATTGTTACTTAGATAAAATTTATTTTTTCTCATTAGAGAAATAATATCTCATTATAAATAATTTTTAAAACATGTAAAAGGAAAATTAAAAATTTTAGCCTAGAATTTTACCACTGATATACAATCACCAATAACTTTTGATCTTTTCATCTTGCTTCTATTTATTATCAAGATAAAGTAGGGAAAGTTATCTAAAGCTTTTAAAAAAATGTAATTATATTGTACATACTTTTTAATAAAACATATAGTTGTGTCATGATATTCACTTTAACAATTTGTCTTTTAATTGGCATATTTAAACAATTCATATTTAAAGTAATTATTAATATAGTTGGTTTAATCTTAATCTACTACATTTTTACATATGTTCAGTCCATTTCCCTTGTTATTTGACACTCATTTTGTGTTTTGGTTTCTTTTGCTTTAATTGAGCTTCTTTTTTTTTTTTTTTTTTTTTCCGGTATGCAGGCCTCTCACTGTTGTGGCCTCTCCCATTGTGGAGCACAGGATCCGGACGTGCAGGCTCAGCGGCCATGGCTCACAGGCCTAGCTGCTCCACGGCCTGTGGGATCTTCCTGGACTGGGGCACAAACCCGTGTCCCCTGCATGGGCCGGCGGACTCTCAACCACTGCGCCACCAGGGAAACCTTAATTGAGCATTTTCTATGATTTAATTTTTACCTTCTTACTTAGCATTTCAAATAAGCTTATTTTAATAACTTCTAAGTGGATGCCCTAGAGTTTGCTTTATACACTTACAACTAATCTAGGTCCATTTTCAAATAACACTATACCTCTTCATAGGTAGTATAAGTATCTTGTAACAGATTATTCCCAATTCCTCCCTCCCATCTATTATAATATATTTGTTATTCACTTTTTTATCCATAAATTATAATCACCAAATACATGGTTGCTATTATTATTTTGAAATAAATGGCTATTTTATATCTGTTAGATCATTTCTTTTCATTTCAGTTTTGGAAGTATCTATGGACACATCTTCAAGCTCACTGATTCTTTCCTTGGCCATGTCTACTCTACTGATGAGCCCATTGAAAACATTCTTCACTTCTTTTTACAGTGTTGTTGATTTATAACATATCATTTTGAATTTTTCTTATTATTTGCATCTGTCTTCTTACATTACCCATGTGCTATCCCACATTGTCCATTTTCTATTAGAGTTCTTAGCATATTTATCATAATTATTTTATTTTTAGTTATTTATTTATTTTTGTGTGTGGTAGGCGGGCCTCTCATTGCTGTGGCCTCTCCCGTTGCAGAGCACAGGCTCCAGATGTGCAGGCTCAGCAGCCATGGCTCACAGGCCTAGCCGCTCTGCAGCATGTGGGAACTTCCCGGACTGGGGCACGAACCCACGTCCCCTGCATCAGCAGGTGGACTCTCAACCACTGCACCACCAGGGAAGCCCTGTTGTTTTGTTTTGTTTCAGGAAGGGCCATGGTTAAGGAGAACAGAATGCTCTGGGTGTTTTTCAAAATGGTTATTTTTCTCCTCCCTGTGCCAGAAGCATGAGAGGATTTTTCTCCAGCCTTCACCCTGAGAACTTGTTGGGGCTCCTAGAGATAAAACTTTCAAAGTTTTGGGAGCTGCACTAAGACTAGTCACACCAAGTTTTTAACTCTCAAGCTTGTTCTCCCTGAGCCTCTAGCAATTCATCCATTAGAGTTTAATGTTCCAACCTCTACTGGCTCTAGGGGCAGACTTCTGCTACTGGTAAGCTATGATTCTCAGCATCCATCTCTCCAGTTTTCCTGGCAGTTGTTCACCCTCCAACCTCAATTCTCTGATGGGTATAAGAAAAAGTGTTGATTTTCAGTTCACGTTTTTGCTTATTGTGATGAAGATAGTGACAAATTCTAAGCTTTTTACATGTCAGACCAGAAATCAGAAATCTCCCTGTACATTTAATTTTGGAACCTCTTTAATTCACATAACATCACATCATTTTCTACAATACAGAATATTTTTAAATGGCTACATTCCATTCCATACTTCAGAGGTATAATAGTTTAAGCTCATATTATTAGATCCTTAGGTTGTGCAAAATAATATAATTTTGAGAAAGATGGCAATATAGTAAGTTCCCTACTCATATCCTCTGACAATAACAACAATTTTGCAGTCATCTATGGACAAAAGTACCTTTGTGGGAGCTTTGGGACCCATGAAGGAGATGGTGAAACATTGATTCAGCCCAAGACCAAACAGGAATTATTAAGACTACTATCATCAATTATATGCCCCCAAAACGGATAACTTAGAAGAAAATAATAACTTCCTAGAAACATACAACCTATCAAGATTGAATTATGAAGAAATAGAAATCTGAAATGTTCAATAATGAGTAAGGAGTTTGAAGCAGTAATAATATACCTCCCACCAAAGAGAAGTCCAGGATTAGTTGGCTTCATGTGTGTATTATACCAAAAATTAAGGAAAATTTACACCAATCCTTCACAGACTCTTCCAAAATATTAAAAAGGATGAAACATTTCCAAACTAAATTTATGAGACCAGCATTATTCTCAAACCAAGGCCATAAGGGCATGACATAAAAGAACATTACAGGCCAATATCCCTGATGAATATAGATGCAAAAATCCCCCTCCCCCAAATACTAGTAAACTGAATTCAATAACACATTAAAATATCATAAAGCATGATCAGTTGTAATATCTCTTCTTTCATTTCTAAATGTTACAGTATGCTTACCTTTACCAGTGTCTTATATATTTGCTTATGTTTTCATGTTACTAATTAGAAACCTTTTGTTTCAGCCTAAAAAACTTCTTTCAACATTTCTTGTGAAGCAGAAGTAGTGGTGATGAACTCCCTCAGGTTTGGTCTGGGAAAATCTTTAAGTCACCATCATTTCTAAAGGACAACTTTGTTGAGAAAAGTATACTTAGTTGGAGGTTTCTTTTTTTCAAGACTTATATCCCATTCACTCCTGGCCTGTAAAATCTCAGCTGAGAAATCTGTTGATAGTCTTGTGGGGGTTCATTGTATGAGAGTATTTTTTTCTACTGCTGCTTTAAAAATTATGTTTTTATTATGATTTTAAGCAGATTTCTTATAATGTGTCTTGGAAAAGATTACTTTGGATTGAAATTTTGGGGTGAACTATTAGCTTCATGAACTTGGATGTACAAATCTTTCCTGACTTTTGGGAAATTCTCAGCCATTATTTCTTTAAATATGCATTCTATCTCTTTCTCCCTCTATTCTCCTTCTGGCACTCCAATGCTGCCTATATATATATATATATATATATATATATATATATATATATATATATATATATATATATATATATATATATATATATATATATATATATATATATATATATATATATATATATATATATATATATATATATATATATATATATATATATATATATATATATATATATATATATATATATATATATATATATATATATATATATATATATATATATAATGATTTCCCATAAGTGCCATAGGCTTTCTTTATTCCTTTCCATTCTTTTCTTTTTTTGTTCCTCTGATTGAAAAATTGCAATGGATCTGCCTTACAGATCACTAAATCTTTCTTCTGCTTGGTCAAGTCTGCTGTTGAAGCTCTCTATTAAAATTTTCAGTTCAGTCATGTTATTCTTCAGCTCCAAAATTTCTGTATGATTCTGTTTTTTTTGTTTTCTATTTCTTTGTTAAGTTCTCATTTTGTTCTTGTATTGTTTTTTTTTAAAAAATATTGGAGTATAGCTGCTTTACAATGTTGTGTTAGTTTCTACTGTACAGCAAAGTGAATCAGCTATAAGTATACATTTATCCCCTCTTTTTTGTATTCCTTGCCATTTAGGTCACCACAGAGCACTGAGTAGAGTCCTCTGTGCTATACAGTAGGTTCTCATTAGTTATCTATTTTATACATAGTATCAATAGTGTTCATATGTTGATACCAGTCTCCCAGTTCATCCCACCCCCCCTTCCCTCTTCTTATACATACGTTTGTTCTCTACATCTGTGTCTCTGTTTCTGCTTTGTAAATAAGACATCTATACCAATTTTTTTTCAGATTCCATACACATGAGTTAATATACAATATTTGTTTTTCTCTTTCTGACTTACTTCACTCTGTATGACAGTCTCTAGTTCTATCTATGTCTCTACAAAGGACCCAATTTCATTCTTTTTTATGACTGCATAATATTCCATTGTATATATGTACTACATCTTCTTTATCCATTCCTCTGTTGATGGACATTTAGGTTGTTTCCATATCCTGGATATTGTATATAGTGCTGCAATGATCATTGGAGTGCCTGTGTCTTTTTGAATTATGGTTTTCTTTAGCTATATGCCCAGTAGTGGGATTGCTGGGTCACATGGTAGTCCTATTCTTATTTTTTTAAGGAACCTCCATACTGTTCTCCATAGTGGCTATACTAAAGGGTTCCCTTTTCTCCACACCCTCTCCAGCATTTATTGTTTGTAGATTTTGTAATGACGGTCATTCTGACCAGTGTGAGGTGATATCTCATTGTAGTTTTGATTTGCATTTCTCTAATAATCAGTGATGTTGAATGTTTTCTCATGTGTTTCTTGGCCATCTGTATGTCTTCCTTGGAGACATGTCTATTTAGGTATTCTGCCCATTTTTTCATTGGGTTGCTTTTTTTTATTGAGCTGCATGAGCTGTTTGTATATTTTGGAGATTAATCCTTTGTCTTTTGTTTCTTTGGAAAATATTTTCTCCCATTCTAAGGGTGGCCTTTTTGACTTGTTTATGGTTTCCTTTGCTGTGCAAAAGCTTTTGAATTTGATTAAGTCCCATTTGTTTATTTTTATTTTCATTACTCTAGGAGGTGGGTCAAAAAAGATCTTGCTGTGATTTATGTCAAAGAGTGTTCTACCTATGATTTCCTCTAAGAGTTTTATATTGCCTGGCCTTACACTTAGGTCTATAATCCATTTTGAGTTTATTTTTGTGTGTGGTGTTATGGAGTGTTCTAACTTCATTCTTTTACACGAAGTTGTCCAGTTTTTCCAGCACCACTTATTGAAGAGGCTGTCTTTTATCCATTGTATATTCTGGCTTCCTTTGTCTTGTATTAGGTGACCATAGGTGTGTGGGTTTATATCTGGGTTTTCTATCCTTTTCCATTGATCTATATTTCTGTTTTTGTGCTAGTACCATACTGTCTGGAGGCTGATTCCTCAAGCTCTTATTTTTTTCTAAAGATTACTTTTGTTATTCACGGTCTTTTGTGTTTCCATACAAATTGTAAAATTTTTTGTTCACGTTCTGTGAAAAATGTCATTGGTAATTTGATAAGGATTGCATTGAATCTGTAGATTGCTTTGGATGGTATAGTCATTTTCCCAATATTGATTCTTCCAATCCAAGAGCATGGTATATCTCTCCATCTGTTTGTGTCCTCTTTGCTTTCTTTCATCAGTATCTTATAGTTTTCTGCATACAGGTTTTTGCTTCCTTAGGTAGGTTTATTCCTAGATATTTTATTATTTTTGTTGCAATGGTGAATGGAAGTGTTTCCTTAATTTCTCTTTCTGATCTTTAGTGTTAGTGTATAGGAATGCAAGAGATTTCTGTGTATTAAATTTGCATCCTGCGGCTTTACTAAATTTGTTGATTAGCTCTAGTAACTTTCTAGTACCACCTTCAAGATTTTCTACATAGAATATCATGCCTGCTGCAAACAGTGACCATTTTACTTCTTCTTTTCCAATTTGGATTTCTGTTATTTCTTTTTTTTTCTGTGATTGTGGTCAGTTTCTTGATATATTTAAATTGTTTATCTGTGTTCTCTTATAACTCTCTGAGTTTCTTCAGAACATTATTTTGAATTCTTCACTGGGCATTTCCTGGATCTCCATTTCTTTGAGGCCAGTTACAGGAAGATTGCTCTATTACTTTGTTGAAATCATGTTTCCCTGATTCTTCATGATTCATAAGCTTTGCACAGGTTTCTGTGCATCTGAAGAAGCAGTAATCTCTTTCAGAGTTTAGTGATGACTTTAGTAAAGGAAGATTTTTCACCACAGGTAAAGGCATATTGGAGTGTACTGTGATCTTCTGTCTAATAGTGCAGAGTGTCAAGTGTAAGACAGTGTGGCAGCAGCAGGTCTGGGAGTGTGTGATATCCCTTTTACTTAGGCCACTGAGGTCCACAGCATCAAGAACTGTGGTCCTTTATGAGCATTATGATGAGTCTGCAGTGGCTGTATGATCTGTTGGGATTCTCAACAGTGCCTCCGTAACCAATAGCTAGGAACCAGGGTGGCAGTGGTGGTGGCTGGAGCTGGTGGTATGCACACACTCCCCTGTGGGGGCAAGTTTCAGGTGTCTGTATAGTGGGAGGAGTAAGTTGCAGAGACACACAGTGTGAGTGGCAAGGCAGACAGCATGGTTGTGGTTCAACTATGGGCTTGCTGGCAGCTGTGGGTGTGAAGTACAATGGCTGCTGGGTTTTACCCTGGGTTCATGGCAGTGGAGGCCAGTGATGGGTGTCATGACAGATGTACGTATTTGCACAGTTGGAGGCACTAGATGCTGGTAAGCACAATGGTGTAGGCCAGTGACATAAGTCAGAGCCTGCTGATCTGGACCCATAAGCAACTGTGGATCCCTGGCGGTTGGCATACTCTGATTGTGGCTGCACAGTCTCCCCTCAGTGGAGACAAGTTATGGGCATCAGACCAGCAGCATGCAGATGTATTCTTGGAGGAGCTACCCCCAAGCATGTGCATGGAAGTAGGGGTCAGCCAGAGAGCTCTAGATTGGTGTCTTGCATTTGCATAGCTACAGAGGCCTGGGCTGGCTGTTAGTGTGGTTTCCAGGCTCCAGCAGAGATGGGATGGGTAAGGAGAAGCTAGGGACCCAGACAACTGGCATCAACAAACAGGTGGAGTGAAAGTTGGTGAAATCTGCTGGCTCTTGGTTTCTTAAGTACTAAAAGCTGCTGAGTTTGTCTGCAGAGAAGGTCACTGTGAACCATAATTGTTCCTGCTTTGTGGCTGTTACTGGAAACCCCTGCTTTTCTTCCTTGTTCCTGGCTGTCTCTATACATCTCAGCTTTGCTGATCACAGTGGGGTGAAACTAAGGCAGAACTTTCTTGTGGTTCCCTGACCAGCTAGAGAAGCTCGTCCCCCACTCTGATGTTCCATTTCCTGGTGAAAGAAACTCTTATATCTGGGAAGTTCTGTCTTGGCACTGAGTAATGACAGCTTGGGTGATGAGATTATGCAGGCCAAATGAGGCTGTATTCCTTCTCTTCCTGTGAAGTTATTCTCTGTTTGTTTTTATTCCCACTGTGTTGTTGAAGTTTCATGAGTAGACTCTAGTGCTCCCCCAGAGATGTTTTTGTTCATGGATACCTGTCTAATTATTGATCTTTGCAGGGAGATTGCTGGGGTCTCCTATATCGCCATTTTGGTGACATCATCTGCAACATCACCACTATTATCCAACATAGTTTTGGAAGTTTTAGCCACAGCAATCAGAGAAGAAAAATAAATAAAAGGAATCCAAATCAGAAAAGAAGAAGTAAAACTGTCACTGTTTGCAGATGACATGATACTATACATAGAGAATCCTTATACTTTTTTAATTACTTAACTATATTTTATTGTATGTATATACATTTTATTTATTCATTTGCCTGTTAATGGACATTTGTAATGTTTCCACTTTGTGGCCATTTATAAATAATTCAGCAAAAACATTTGTGTACAACTTTTTATTTTGAACACATGTTGTAAAGTTTTGGTTATGTGTATAAGAGTGAAGTTGCTGTATCATATGGTAACTGTATGTTAAACTATTTGAGGAACCTCCAAACTGCTTTCTACAATGGCTGCCCCATTTTATATTCTCATCAGCAATGCATGAAGGTTCCAATTTCTTCACATCTTTGCTAACAATTTTTATCTCCTTTTTTAAATTATAACCATGCTAGTGGGTTTGAAGTTGTATCTCACAGGTTTGGTTATCAATAGTAGTGTTGGTTTACTTCTATGCTCTCTAGTCTGTTATATTTGTCTGAATGTCAGTTTTTATGCCAGAAGCCTACTTTTTTTAATACTGTAGGTTTTCAGTAAATTTTGAAACCAGGAAATATGAACCATCAAACTTGATTGTTTTGGCTATTCAGGGAAACTTGCATTTTTGTATGATTATTAAAATAAAATTTTCCATTTCTCCACAAAAAAACAGGCTTTTGGAATTTTGATAGGAACTGCTTTGAATTTATAAATTAATTGGTAAGAATTGTCATCTTAACAACCTCAAGTCTTTTGATCCAGAAACATGGGATGTCTTTCCATATATTTACATCTTTAATTTCTTTCCACAATGTTTTATAGTTTAGGTATACAAGACTTGAACTTCTTAAGTTAAATTTATTCTTAAATATTTTATTCATTTTGATGCTATTTAAATGTAATTGATTTCCAATTTAATTTTCAGATTGTTTATTACTAGTGTGTGGAAATACAACAAATTTTTTATATTAACCTTTTATATGGAAAAATGTATGAAATCCGCAGGGGAAAAACTATTAGAGCTACTAAATGAGTTTATTATATTTGCAGATAGAAGATTCACCCAATCACAGAATAATACACCTTCTTCTCAAATGCACATGGAACTTTCTTCAGAATAGACCATGTGATCGGCAACAAATTGTGTTCCAATAAACTTTCCAACAATGAAATCATACAAAGTGCCTTCTCAAACCACAATGGAATTAAGCCACAATAGAATTATATATGTTACTGATATTGTGGTTAATGGAATTAACCACAATATCAATAACAGAAGGAAAACTGGAAAATTCACAAATATGAGGAAATTAAACAATACACACTTTACCACATTATTGACTGGCGTATTTTTGCAGAAACTAATTCCTGTGGCCATAATATGTCTCTGGTCAAAACTCTGTTAAAATCAATGGATCAAAGAAGAAATCACAACAAAAACTTGAAAATACATAGAGGTGACTGAAAATAAAAACACAATGTATCAAAACTTATGGGATGAAGTGAAGATAGTACTCAGAGTAAAATTTATACCTGTAAATGGCTAATTATAAAGAAAAAATGAACTCATATGAATAAGGCTGCTTTACAACTAAAGGAACTAGAAAAAAGATGAACTAAATCCAAAGTTAGCAGAAAGAAGGAAATAATAAAGATTGATGTAGAGATAAATAAAGTAGAGAATTGAAAAACAATAAAGGGAATAAAGGAAACCAAGTTTCTTTCATTTCAAAGTTGTTTCTTTGGAAACAACAACAAAATCAAACCTTTAGCTAGACTGACAATAAAGAGAGAGAAGATGCAAACAACTAAATTCATAAATGTAAGTAGATACATTTCTGCCACCATTAAAGAAATAAAAATGGTCAAAAGACTATACTATAAACAATTATGTCAACATATTAGACAATTCATATGAAATATAAACATTCCTAAATGACTGAAGAAAAAACAGAAAATTCTCAAAAGTACCATAACAAGTAAAGACATTGAATCAGTAATCAAAAATTTTCCAATTAAAAAAAGTTCAGAACTGACACAGAGGGCTCAGACAGCTTACCCCAATATGAATTCTGCCAACAGGCCACAGAACCTGTCCCTGCTGACCTGGAAGGGTGTGAATAGCTCTAGCCACTAAGATTCCACCAGCCAGTGCCAGGACCTGCCTATGCTGTCCCAGGAGGGCACTGAGAGCTTCCACAACTAGGAAATCCATCAGTGCATACTGGAACCTGCCTGGCTGTCCGAGCAGAATGTGGATAGTGCCCTCCCACTAAGAAATCAATCAGCAGGTGCCAGGACCAGCCCATGCTGTCCCAAGAGGGCATGGATAGTTCCCCCACTAGGAAATCCTCCCAGTAGAGGATTTGAAAACACAGATGAGCCACAAGGGCTGTGTGGCTAAGGAAGAAGTGCAGAAATCTCTCCTCATGGCTGCATGAAATGCAGAGTCACACATCCATTGACAGCATCCTAAATTCAGCACCTAGGAAACATCTGAAAAGACAAGTACTCCTGCAGCTGAGATGTCTGGCTTTAGCACCTGTGGGCTTTGAGGGCATGCAAATGCAGGGGTTGGGTCAGACCAGAATCTGAGTTGTCTCCAGAGCCCCCACAGTGGGTACAGGTGCACGACTACTGCAGTCCTGGGACCTGACCTTAGTGGATCTGTGCCCGTGGCCTGCTGAAAGCAATGCCTGAGAGTCACCAGAGCCAATTACAGGCATACCGACAGTTAAAGCAGGAACAAGAGCAGTGCCAACTATAGGGTACTTTGTGAGCCAGCACAATAGATAAAAGGGGACACAACAGAACATATTCACAGGTGAACAGCTCCAGAGGAGGGATACTAGGTGACTTTTTTCCCATTGGGAGTGCTCCAATCCCACCTACCTTGAACCACAGATCAGAATATCAGCTAAGAAATAGATCTGGGGGCCTCTACTCCAACAACTAGGAAGCAGACACTGCCCCTCACAGGGCAGTGACAACCACAGAGCCAAGGGGAGGCCATGATGAATATCTAGGGTAGACCCTGGTCAACACAACACCAATCAAACCCTTATCAAGGAGATAATGACACAAGCCACTGGACAAACTGTACCCACCAGGGGGCAGACACAGAAGCAAGAAGAACTAGGATCCTGTAGCCTGAGAAAAGGAGACCAAAAACATGGCAAGTATGACAAAATGAGGGAACAATGACATATGCTGAAGATGAAGGAGCAAGATAAAAACCAACAACAACAATTAATGAAGAGGAGATATGCAATCTACCTGAAAAATAATTCAGAGTAAAGATAATAAAGATGATCCAAGATCTCGGAAAAAAATGGAGGCTCGGATTGAGAAGAAAATGAGAAATGATTTAAAAAGACCTAGAAGAACTAAAGAGAAAATAGAGATTGACAATACAATAACTGAAATGAAAAATACACCAGAAGGAATCAATAGCAGAATAACTGAGGCAGAAGAAGGGATAAGTGACCTGGAAGACAGAATGGTGGAAATCTCTTCCACAGAACAGAATAAAGAAAAAAGAATAAAAAGAAATGAGGAAAGTCTCAGAGACATCTGGGGCAACATTAAATGCACCAACATTCAAACTATAGGGGTCCCAGAAGAGGAAGAAAGAGAAAAGGTCTGAGAAAATACTTAAAGAGTTTATAGTTGAAAAGCTCCCTAACATGGCAAAGGAAATAGTCACCAAAGTCCAGGAATCACAGAATCCCATACAGGATAAACACAAAGAGGAACACACTGAGACATTAACAAAACTAACAAAAATTAAAGACAAAGAAAAAATATTACAAGCAGCAAGGGAAAATCAACAAATAACATACAAGGGAATCCCCATAAGGTTATTAACTGATTTTTCAGCACAAAGTCTGCAGGTCAGAAGGGTGTAGCAGGATATATTACAAGTGATGAAAGGGAAAAATCTACAACCAAGAATACTCTACCCAACAAGGCTGCCATTCAGATTAGACTGAAAATTCAAAAACTTTACAGACAGGCAAAATTCAGCGCCAACAAACCATCTTTACAACAATTGCTAAAATAAATTTTCTAGGCAGGAAACACAAGAGAAGAGAAAAAAAGGAAGGGAAGGAAAAAGACCTGCAAAAAGAAAACCAAAACAATTAAGAAAATTGAATTAGGAACACAGGTATCAATAACTGCCTTAAATGTGAAAGGATTAAATGCTCCAACAGAAAGACATAGACTGGCTGAATGGATAAAAAAAAAAATCCCATATACATACTGTTTACAAAAGGCCTACTTCAGACCTAGGGACACATACAGACTGAAAGTGAGGGGATGGAAAAAGATATTCCATGCAAATGGAAATCAAAAGAAAGCTGGAGTAGCAATTCTCATATCAGAAAAAAATAGACTATAAAAAAAGAATGTTATAAGAGACAACAGAGGACACTACATAATGATTAAGGGATCAATCCAAGAAGAAGATATAAGAATTATAAATATATATGTATCCAAAGTAGGAGCAACTCAATATATAAGTCAAATGCTAATGGCCACAAAAGGGGAAATTGACAGTAACACAATAAGAGTCAGGGAATTTAACATCCCACTTACATGAATGGGTAGATCATTCAGATAGAAAATTAATAAGGAAACACAAGCATTAAATGACACATTAGACCAGGTAGACTTAATTGATACTTATAGGACATTCCATCCAAAAGCAGTAGAATACATTTTCTTCTCAAGGGCACATGGAACATTCTCCAAGATAGATCACATCTTGGGTCACAAATCAAGCCTCAGTAAATTTAAGAAAATTGAAATCATATCAGCCTTCTCTACCAACCACAACACTATGAGATTAGAAACCAATTAAAGGAAAAAAAGTATAAAAAAACACAAACACATGGAGCCTAACAATATATTACTAAAAAAACAGTGGATCACTGAAGAAATCAAAGAGGAAATAGAAAAATACCTAGAGACAAATGACAACAAAAGCACGATAATCCAAAAGCTATGGGACACAGCAAAAGCAGTTTTAAGAGGGAAGCTCATAGCAATACAATTCTATGTCAAGAAACAAGAAAAACCTGAAATAAACAACCTAACCTCACACCTGAAGCAATTAGAGAAACAAGAACAAACAAAGCACAAAGTAAGTAGAAGGAAATAAATCATAAAGATCAGAGAAGAAATAAATAAAATAGAGATGAAGGAAACAATAGCAAAGATCAATGAAATTAAAATCTGATTCTTTGAGAAGATAAGCAAAATTGATAAACTTTTAGCCAGACTCATCAGAAAAAAAGGGAGAGGGCTCAAATCACTAAATTTAGAAATGAAACAGGAGAAGTTACAATTGATATCACAGAAATACAAAGGAAAATAAGAGACTACTACAAGCAACTATAAATATATGCCAATAAAATGGACAACCTGGAAGAAATGGACAAATACTTAGAAAGGTACAACCTTATATATATTCTGTCATTAAGTCCGTCAAGTGTCGTTTATGGTTATTGTATTTTTCAATCCTAAAATTTCCATTAAGTTCTTCATTATATCTTCTATTTTTTCTTGAAATTTTCTATTTTACCATTTGTTTGTAGAGTGTTCGTGATTACTTATTCAAGCATTTATATAATAACTGCATTAAAGTCTTGATCAGACAATTTCAACATCTGTTTTATCTCATTGGTGTTTCATTATTTTCCCATGGAAACTGATATTTTTGTGGTTCTTCATATGCCAAGTAGTTTTGAATTGTATCATGGACATTTTGAACAATACCTTTTGTTGCTCTGGGTCTTGTTTAAATTCTGTGGAGCAAGTTGATATTACTGTTTTAAAAGAAAATTGATCTGTTTCATTCAAACTGCAAGTTAAAAACTGCCTTTTGTGGGCTGTGGTTTCAGTGTCGGTTCTTTTTCCAAAGCCTTTACAGTGCGATTTAGATTTGTCCTGCATGTCTGTCACCCAGTGGTCAGTCCAGGGCCTAAGTGGAGATCTATGTTAGCTCAGTTTTCAAAAGCTTTGTTATGCTAATTGAGATTTGACATACTCAGGTCATGGGTGAACTCAGGAGTTCACAAACAGATTTGTAAGTTTGCTTTTCTGAACTTTTCCCTTTACACTATCTCCCAAGAATTTTCAGTTCCCTGGGGTTCTCCTTTATAGTCATGTGGCCAGAAACCACTCACTTCTGAAATTATAGTTCAAGAATGGGAGAAGTGAGAGAGAGAGAGAAAAAGACAGTGCTTGACTTTGCCCTCTTGCTTCAGCTCCACCTAATGTAGAAGAATATTTCTTATCTTAAGAATTTTGGCTCTGTTAAATTCCCATTGCTGGCTACTATCACTGCTGCTTGGTATTGCCTGGGGCTGGGGCACAAGAGAAAAGAGAAAAAGGAGAGAAAAACAAAGGCGATCTTGTTTCCTCTCTCTGAGACTCAGAAGTTCACTTTCTCACTCTTAGAGCCAAGTTTACTCTGATTTTTTTTTACCTCTGTGTTCACTTATATATTATGTATTGCATGAATTTAGACCAGGAGATACTGTAGGGAAGAAATGGTAAACTCACTGCCAGTTAGTGATTCTTCATATGCTAGTGTATTTCCCTTAACTGCCTGTTGCTATTCACTTTTAAGCGTTCTCTAATAGCTGGGCCATGCATTTTGTTATAGCTGCATTCAATGGGAGAGTAAGGTAGTGTGAGTTTATTCCATCTTACTCCAAATTGAAACTATCTTAAAGTTATATTTTAATGCTAAATATCCTAATCCAGTTGCATGAATTAAGTTTCTGGACTAGTGAAGAGTTAGGAAAAATTTTATTCCTTCAATCATTCATTTATTTGTTTATCCTATGTTCATTGAGTCCCTGCTATGTGCCAAATACTATTCTAATTACTAGGGTTATAGCAATGAATAAAACAATGACTCTATTACAGATGGTTTTTATTTTAGTAAGGGAAGATAGATAACAACAAAAAGCAAATAAAAATATATTATGCAGCAAAAGAGTTTGAAGAAAAATAAAGTAGTATATGCTTTTGTTAGGGTTAGGCTGTTGTCTGTAGGTGGTTAGGAAAGACATCGTCAGTGAGGTGAAAATTTAACATATATTTGAAGGAAATTAGGTGGTGAGTCATACAGATATATGGGGCTATATAACTCCAGAAAGGGGAGAAAAAAAAACAATGCAAATGTTTTAGAAGTAGCAAGACAAAGTATCCTACTCTTGTCAGGTTATCTGTTACCTTAGTATATCCATTAATAGTACTCACTTATACTTTCCTTCAATCACATTAGCAACCTGGCTTGGACAATACCTTAGGTGATCACCCTATCCAAGGCAGGAAATAGTGTGGCTTGTTTAAGGCACATTGAGGAGGACAGTATGGCTATATAACAGTTAGTGAGCAAAATAATTTATTTTATGCACTGCAAGTGTATTGAAAAGTTGGAAAACAGGCCAGCTACATGTAAAATAATGAAATTAGAACACCACATAACTCCATACACAAAAATAAGCCCCAAATGGATTAAAGAACTAAATGTAAGACAAGACACTATAAAACTCCTAGGGGAAATCATAGGAAAGATACTCTTTGACATAAATTGCAGCAAGATCTTTTTTGACCCATTTCCTAGAGTAATGAAAATTTAAAAATAAATAAATAAACAAATGGGACCTAATCAAACTCAAACACTTTCGTGCAGCAAAGGCAACCATAAACAAGATGAAAAGACAACACTCAGAATGGGGGGAAATATTTGTTAATGAAACAATAGACAAAGGATTAATCTCCAAAATATACAAACAGCTCATGGAGCTCAATAAAAAAAAAAAAATCCAATTAAAAAATGGTTAGAAGACTTTAATAGACATTTCTCCAAAGAAGACATACAGATGGCCAGTGGGCACATGAAAAGATGCTCAGCATCACTAATTATTAGAGAAATGCAAATCAAAACTACAATGAGGTATCACCTCACACCAGTCAGAATGGTCATCATCAAAAAGTCTAGAAACAATAACTGCTGGAAAGGGTGTGGAGAAAAGGGAACTTTCCTGCACTGTTGGTAGGAATGTAAATTGATACAACCACTATGGAAAATAGTCTGGAGGTTCCTTAAAAAGCTAAAAACAGAACTACCATATGACCCAGCAATCCCACTACTGGGCATATACCCTGCAAAAACCATAATTCAAAAAGAGAAATGTACCACAATGTTCATCACAGCACTATTTGCAATAGCCAGGACATGGATAAAACCTAAATGTCCATTTACAGCTGAATGGATATAGAAGATGTGTCACATATATACAATGGAATATTACTCAGCCATAAAAAGAAACAAAATTGAGTTATTTGTAGTGAGGTGGATGGACCTAGAGTCTGTCACACAGAGTGAAGTAAGTCAGAAAGAGAAAAACAAATACTGTATGCCAACACATATATATGGAATCTAAAAAAAAATAGTACTGATGAACCTAGTTGCAGGGCAGGAATAAAAGTCGTAGACATAGAGAATGGACTTGAGGACATGGTGGGGGAGGGGGATGCTGGGGAGAAATGAGAGTAGCATCGACATATACACACTGCACTACCAAATGTAAAATAGCTACTGGGGAACAGCAGCATAGCACAGGGAGATCAGCTAGGTGCTTTGTGATGACTTAGAGGGGTGGGATAGGGAGGATGGGAGGGGGGCTCAAGAGAGAGGGGATATGGAGATATATGTATGCATATGGCTGGTTCACTTTGCTTTATACAGAAACTAACAATATTGTGAAGCAATTATACTCCAATAAAGATCTATTAGAAATAAAATTTGGAAAGCACCCAAATGTCCAGGAGTAAATCATAGTTTAAATAAATTATGGTGTATCTGTATAAATAAGTAGTATGAACCTATTAAAATGTCGTCAGAATGTCCACTGGTTTCAAAAGATGTTCACATTATGTGGTTAATTAAAAAGACTAAAAGCTAGCACTCACATCGTGCTGTTCCAAGTACTTTATTTATATTAACTCCTTATAATAAGCTATCATGTAAGTGCTATTATATCTTTATTTCACAGATGAAAAAACTTAAAGCCCATATAGTTTGGCTTTCCCAATGTCACATAATTAATAAGTGGCAGAAGTGGGATTTGAGCTCAGTCCACATGCTTAACCAAGAGAAAATATTTTATTTAAATACATTTAAATACTCAACCAGAGTAACTTTTTAAAAAACATAAGTCAGAGCATGTCATTTCTCTGTTCCAACCCATCCAAAATCTTCCCATCTCATGTGAAACAAAACTCATGTCCTTTCTATGGCCTATAACATTCTGATACACACTGGATCCTTTTTTCTTTGATGTCATTAGTTGTTACCACTATTCACTTCACTCTAGCACACCAGTCTTCTTGCAGTACTTTCTTGCAATACCTTCACAGGTTTTCCTCCTTCTGTCTAAAAATCTCCGACCCCAGGTATATACGTGTCTCATTCTTCACTTTTTCAGGACTCTGCTCAAATATTACTTTAGCAGAAAAGCCTTCCCTGACTATGTTTTATAAAATAGGACACTGTCCCTCTCAATTTCTTTACATTGCTTTATTTGGTTCATATAACTAGCTGACATTATATGTCTTTGTTTATTTTATATTTACATTACAAACATTTAAGCTTCATGAGGGCGGGAATTTTGTGTGTTATTGTGAACTGCTAAATCCCCTCCATTTGGAATAGTGCTTGGCACCTATTTTTGTGGAATGAATGAATCACTGTACAGATAGATGGCAAACTCCAAATCTAAAAGGTTGATATTTATCCATTACTTTCACAAATATTTATGGGACACCTATTATGTGTTAGGAGCTTCTGGATATACAGTGTACTCAGCTAGCATAATTTAGTTTTCATCCAGATTAAGAAAGATTTGATTATTTGTACTTTTAATTCAACATAAGAAACAAAACTAAAATAATTTGGTATTTTAAATATATCTTAATATTTGTAGAATTTTTTCCTTAGCTTGTGCCCTTTATGAAATAGAGCCTGAGTCAAAAACATATGGGATAATACTTTATTAAGGAATGCAGTCAAGGAGCAGGAATGAGTTAAGGATGAATGAGGTTAAGGAAAGAAAGTTGAGTACATCAACCTCTGTTAAAATAATATTACCATGAAAAAGTGTAATAATTTTAGCTGTTACTCTTAGTAAAAGAAAAATTATGGGGAAAAGTTTACAAGGAAACAAGTATGCAGATAATGAGGGCAGAGTCACTACTGAGTTCAAGTGAAGGGTACAAAATGGGAAATTTGAGGGAAATAATGACAAAGATCATTTATTTCACTCTTATTTTTCTAGAGTAGCCCTGATTAAAGTGATGTTTTTTATATTTTTCCAGTCAAGGAAAGTTACTATTGTTTCAAATGTTTGTTCTTCTGTTAACTGAATTGCAAGTTATACCAAAGAAAAAAAAACAACAAAGTCACTACCTGGATATTCATGATGGTGGTTGAATGCCTTTGTTTATGAAGGAAAGTAGTTCATCTCTCCACCTTAGGAAATCCTTTGTATCTGTGATGGCCTCCAGTTAACCTCTAAAAGTTTGGATGTTACACATGAATTTACAGGATGAGGCAGCCCAACTAATCTGATTCACTAAGAGAATTCCCTGAGCTGCTGAGGACAATAAGGTGGGAATCACCATATTGTTGGCCAAATGACAGACTAGTTCACTTTAAGTGCATGGAAATTTGGGAACCAGATTTCATTCATAGTGATAGTCATTAAGAAGAAACTTTAAAAGGAAAATCATTTTTTCAAAACATATTAGAACCACAATGAGAGTTTTGCCTATTTGGATAACTTCCTTAAGTATTTTTCTGTCAGTGATAATTAGGCCTCCTCACTCTTCTTTTATTCTCCATGATATTTCTGTCATTGCTGGGTGTAAAGCAAGGGAAGAATAATCCTTTTGGTATCGATAGACTATTGCATATCAGTGTTTGGGGGACGATGATCTGTAGAGAAATGAAAATATGAAAGTGTGGCATATGAATATTACCATTACAATATGACAGGTAGAGTAATGTAAAATGAGTTGATAAACGTCAAAACATTTTTATGTTATACTTGAAAGGTAATTCTTTTATAGACATCTTTTGTTATCACATAAGTAGTATGTTTCATTTATACTTAGATACATTCAAAACTTTTATTTGGTTTTCACTTTTAACACTGAATCCTTTTCATGAATTAAGAAACAATGAAAAAGATAGTCCTTCAAAGCATAATCAATAAATATACTCCCCCAAATTTCTATCACTGGGCTCATTCTCCTTATCCCATTTTTGGGAAAACGTGTTTTCTTTCCATTTCTGGATTCCCCAAAATATCCCTGCCCTTTCATTTATTTATTTATTTATTATTTATTTTTTTTTGCATTTTTTAATTAGTTTCTGCTTTATAACAAAGTGAATCAGTCATACATATACATTTGTTCCCACATCCCTTCCCTCATGCATCTCCCTCCCTCCCACCCTCCCCATCCCACCCCTCCAGGCAGTCACAAAGCACCGAGCTGATCTCCCTGTGCTCTGTGGCTGCTTCCCACTATCTATCTACCTTACGTTTGGTAGTGTATATATGTCCATGCCTCTCTTTCGCTTTGGGAGGGAGGCAAATATGGAGGGTAGGAATGGAAAGTGAGATGAGGTTTAATCTACTAAAAAATATGTCCTCAGGCCACATAGTGGTCACTGAAGAGTCTCTGTTACATAGGAAAAAAAAAAAAAACTTTTGATGAACAGACAACTTCTAATTTCTGTATGAATAAAGGGATCCTAAATTACTTGCAGTCATTATTCCAAAAGGAAAAATTAATTGTAAATAACTAGAAGTAAATTAAACAGGGTTCTGCCAGGTAATGCAAATCTTTTATAGTTTTGTTTCAGTTAACTGCCTCATTAATGCTTTATAGATGTGTATACAGCTTTGGGAACCATAGCATTATCTAATGCACTCAGATAATAATTACATATGAAAAGAACTATGTAGCTCAAGGGAAAATCTCTGAAATTACTTACTCCCTTAAATTTAACCATATTAAAATGCAAAGCATTTAGAAATAGATTATGATGTTTTATCATGTTTTTGACTCATAATGTTGTCAATTTTTAAAAGAAAAACTGGGATTTTCCATCATATTAAAATGTTTACATACTTCTCCAGTGCACAGCATGCAGAAACATTAAGGATTATTGAACAATGAAAGTAAGCAATTTATTTAGTATTTAGGAGACCAATTCATAAAACATTTCTTCTCTTTGTGTATTTTTTATATGTGAAGAGTAAAATTTTTCACAGTAAGACAATTTATAAGCCAAAAATATATTCTTTAATCTTTTAAAGTTATTATTATACTAGAACACAGGTAATTTTAAGATAAAAGTCATAGCACATCAGTTTCCCACCAGATTGCATCCAGTATTTATGGCAATACTTTTTATTACATCCGCTATTTCTTTACCTCCAGATTTTCCCACATTTATTTTAACATCATTTGTTTAAATCCTTGTCCGTTTCTTCTTTGGTGACTATATTTCCTGCATTTTAACTGCTTAAATGATATATATCACCAATGATTTCTTGCTTGCTTTCTCTTCTGTGTTTGATGAACATATATATTATTTTGAACATCTAGGTTCTTAATTCTGACTTTATATTTACAAATAATGTGTATTCACAATTTCAGAGACTTTTATTACCTCAGTGAAGCTTCAATATTAACAAATTTCTGGTTTTCTGGGTATGTTGAAACAGAATAGAAATTGATAAGCAATGTGAGAGAGAAGTTAAAAAGCTACATATTTTTGGTTGTTAACACACTGCTTAGGAATATGTATCCTACAGATTAATTACACAGAATTACAATTTGTTATTGGGCATAATGTCAAAACTGGCAAACACACTTAGACCTTACTCTCTTCCTCTCAGAAGTTCTACTAAGTCAGGCTTTAGGTGACATTGAAATAACTTGTTACTCATACACAGCACTTTCTCACTGAAAAAAATGATAGCATGTACACATGATTGCTAGGAAGATAAAATGTAATACTGCATAGAATTAGCTGAAGATCATAAACTTAAAATAGGACTTTGTATTTTCCCATTAGGGTTGAATTTTTATTTAAACTTTCAGCATTAAAACAAATCAATGTGTTTTTTTGTTTCATAGCAAAAGCATGATTTTTAGTTAAAAACAGAACATATATTAAGAAAAAATGGAGGAGGCTGGACAAGATGATCAATATGTCTTTTTCATTTCTAGTTTATATGATTAAGTGGCAAATCTTTTACATTAGTTCACATTAATGATGTATTAGGTTATATAAAAAGATAAAAATGATACCACATGAATAAATGTTAAAACTTTGATATTGGTAATATAGTGGAGAAGACCAAAATGAAATAGCAAGGAAAAATAAATATAAATAAGTCCAAGGGAACATTATACATTTTTTGGTTTTTGACCTTAAATAAGACTTCCGACATTATTTGCACACATGAAACATGTGCACTTGGAAAAATCTTATTCTTTTAATATATTTTTTTGTGATCTAAATATCCACTATTTCTATGGGAACCAAATTTCATGTTTTCACAGATTATGCACCTTTATACATTACAACAGTTCAGAAGGTTTTATTTACAATGAAACTTTCTTAAAATCACTCAGCCATAAGGCATAAGTAATTTTCTCATTTCCTAATAATTCTAGACTTGGACCATATAAAAGCAAATCTTCAGGTCTTCAGTTTTTGTTTTTTTTTTCAGATTTTCAGATTTAAATGGAAGGGAAAAAACTGCCTAAGAGAATATTCCTGCTCTAATCTTTCTCAGATTGTTATTTAAAAGAACATTTAATAAAAACCAGAAAATATTAATAAGAGAAAAACAGCAAAAACAATAAGAAATACAATTTTAAAATTAATAAGAAAAAGCTAGCAAAACCTAGACAAGAAGCACAGCCCAATGTAATTAGTTTCAAAAAGTGGCAACCAAAGAAAGAAGTTATAATGTGGAAGAACAGATGTTAGAGAGGAATATGACAAGGCCCACCCCACTCCTACACTTTAGAAACCATAATGGTGATTCCACAAAACTCTGAGAATTTTCACTAATTTTACCTAATGTGGGAAAGCAGACTAATTGGATATCCTTATTTTGACTCTCTTAGAGAAAACAGATGCTGGAACATAAGTGTAAAACAGAGGAAGTTATGTAACTGAATTTCTCTGACAGAAGTGAAGATTCTGAGGCTAATTGTATTAGTGAAGTAAATTTGAAATTGGAGGATACACATCAAGGGAATGGAATACATTTGACAATTAGGAGAGTTCATTTTGGTACAGCAGACAAAACAAAACCTGGGAAAGGGAATCCAGGCACAAGAGTGTCCGTTCTTCTCTCTATGGAAGCAGACTACAGGAAAAGTGGATAGGGCATTAAGAGACCAGACGGAAACAACTGTTCCTTGGAGGAAACATTTAACTGTCAGAAGCATTGTCAAGGGAGTTAAAGTTACCCATCTTAAAGGAGAACAAAGAAAAAGGTCTAGACAAAGCTACAGGGATTCCACAGTGTGAAAAAGCTAATAAGATTTGGCATGGATATTAATGGCAATGCATTACAACAAAAGAAGAAAAATGTGAGACATTTTCAATACAAAAGACAGAGAAAGAAACTATACCTAAAGAAAACATAAGCCAAGGAACACAAGGCAAGTCACCACAAATGTTTTTACTGTAGATCAACTTGGATTAAACAAAATGAGCTAAAATATGAGAGAAAAATGAGATTATTGACTTAATAAATCAAGGGTCAAAACTTCTTTAGGTAATTAATAAACTAGAAATAGCAAAGAACAGATCTGGATAAAAAGCAAGTTATTAACATGGAAGAAAAGCTTAAGATAATTACAGTGAACACAGCTGTGAAAGACCAACTAAGCAGAAAAAAATAGATATGGAAGACAAAGAAATTTTCCTATGTGGATAACTGGTGTCTCTAAAGTAAAGAACTTAACATATTGATTAGGAAAATTATTAAAATATTTAATAAAAGTGAATTTCCAGAGAATGAAGAAAGAGTTATAAAAGCTTCCAGGAAAAACTGACACTGAATGGTCACACTAAGTAAGACATATCCCATGGTTAAGTGATTGAGCTTTAAGACCAAGAAACATCTTATTCCTAAAGGAAATAAAATGTGACCCAAGAATTCTTCACCCAGAAAAAAAATGGTGAAACATAAAGGCAATAAGCATTCTGAAATATGAAAGAATTGAAGAAGTAATATTTCTGAAAGCTTTTTGAAAAAAAATAAAACTCCTTGATGATGAAACCAAGTGAATTAAGAGATACATCAAATAAAGAACAAAGCACACATTATAAACTTGTTCAAATTTTAGTAACAGAAGATACTTAAATAATATAAATCTTGATGGTGTAAAAATAATAACATAAATACCAAGTCAGGAAAAGGAAGACAGGGAGGTATGACAACATGTAATAATACTATGTCTATCTTTTAGGCACAGAGCCAATTGATACTTTGTAAACTTTAAAAGAGGAATTAAAGACACAAAAAGCAAACAATTGTTTTCAGAATATATTTTCTTATATTTAGAGATAAATAACAAGGAACAATTTCTTTTTTGAAAAAAACACTTTATTGACATATAATTGATATAAAAAGCTATACATAATTAATGAATACAAATTGATGAGTTTGGAGATAAATATACATCCATAAAACCACCACCAATATCAATGCCATAAACATATTCATCACCTCCAAAAGTTTTCTCCTACACTCTTTATTATTATTGTTACTATTTTTGTGTGATAAGAACACAGCATATTATCTACCTTGTTGGCTAATTTTTAAGCATATAATACAGTACTATAAACTATAGGTACTATACCATATGGTAGTTCTCTAGGACTTAGGCTAAATGAAATAAACAAAATAGAGAAGGACAAATACTACATGTTACTACTTAGATAAGAAATCTAAAATAGCCTAACTCATAGAAGCAGAGAGTAGAATGATGGTTACCAGAGGCTGGGAGGAGGAGGAAACTGGGAGGTATTAGTCAAGGAAATAATTTCTTATGATGAAGTAATACTTTTAAAAATCTTCAGCATTTCCCTAAATTTCACTTCAGTTTCTTGATAAACTCATATAAATTTTCATTGAATATTTATTTTTTAAAATAATGCATGCATTAGTGTCCAATACTTATCAAACATTTTCTAATATTAATTTATTTATCTATCATCAATCTATCATCATCTATCTAAATACCTACCTATCCATTTGTCCATCCATCCATCTATCTATTTACCTTTATATCTTTCTAATTCATTGCCTGGAATGATATTCAGCTGATGTGCATAATTAGGTATGGTACAACAAACTCTGCGTGTTTTTTGCATTTTCCTATATACATTTTCTTAATTTCTTAAATTTATATAATATTTTTCCAAAAACAAAAAAATAATGATTTTTGTTAAAAAACAAACACAGTTTGATAAAGATGGAATGGTTTCATGATTTAAATAAATCACAATCTTCCAGACCTTCATAAAAGGTACTTTTACTTTTGGGACTAATGTTGATACCAATTTGATACTAATAGATACTCACCTAGTTCTTTAGGGAGAATCATACCTGATGCATGAATGCATGAAGAAACAACCTTGAAAATTGTCATCCAGCATCTGCTTAAACACTCTCAGTGATGAAGAACTTACTATATCACAAGGTTGTCTTTTG
Source organism: Mesoplodon mirus (assembly GCF_964341445.2). Taxonomy (NCBI): domain Eukaryota; kingdom Metazoa; phylum Chordata; class Mammalia; order Artiodactyla; family Ziphiidae; genus Mesoplodon; species Mesoplodon mirus. The sequence goes on from NC_138981.1 coordinate 73,106,654, forward strand.
CATTTTAGGATTTCTTTACATTTTTAGAACATTTTTTCTTTAAATTGGCCTAAAATGACTATCAGTCTTAAAACTAATCCCTCTTCCACATAAGAGCATTCTTATGTTTGGAAAGAGCTATTGCTTGCCCTTCCCTTTTAATTTATCTCTTCCAATTCTGTAGTTCCTTTAATTTTTCTTCATGTATCAGTGCTGTGAATACCCTTACTATTTGGTCATTCTCCTCTGGTTTCATACTTTTTAATGTGCCATCTATAAACGTGGTACTATCAATTTCAATTTTTAGACAGGGATATCTATTAGTGCATTCTAGGAAGGGAATGACCATTTGAATTCAGTTCAGTCTTTTGACTGACATGGAGCTCACCATTGTCTTTTTCACAAATGTTGAGAAAAATGCCCCTTGTTTTGTATGGCATAAGTTTTTTTTTTTTTTTAATTGGGCCACAGGCACATCTTGTAAATATCTTATTTTTGTATGTGATTATCTATTATTTATATTTATATGTTTTTTAGGCCACTTTATTCAGCTCATCAAGATGATTTGAAATTTTCTTCTTGTTAGTTATATATTTAATGTAGTCTCTGGTGACAAAATATACCAGCATGCTGTCAAGTCAATAAAATTTAAAATAAAATTCAAAGCCAAAGAATCACAAAAGCTACCATATTTTAAGGTGCAGTACAACCCCTCGTTTCACCTTGCTGATGATTAATTATCTCCTTTTAATCAAATCATAGAGACACAGAAGATAATCTTAAAGCTTTAATACAACTTTCCATCCAGTATAGGAATTCCTGCTATGGCATCTCTAAAAGTTTCTCCTTAAAGAGTAGGAGGAGCACAAGGATTAGAAAAAAGGAGCACACATTTCTTCTCCTCAAGATATTTAAAAATTCTTCTTTTGAATTTTCATATTTCTCTGTGTAATTTTAGGCTTTCATTTTTCTCTTCTACAATTGAGATCAACACAGAATGAGACTTGTCAGTATTCTATATGACAATTTTCTAAGATTTGAAAGAGCTATAATATTTATCTTCATTTGTCTCTTATCCAGGTTAACACATGAAAATTTTCAAAATTTCTAACATGGTTTTTGTTATAAAGCATTTCAAATGCAGAACATGTAGAAAACAATATTATAAACAACCATGAACCAATTACAAAATTTTAATAGTCTCATATTTTTTCAAATTATTTTTAAAAGAAATAAAATTCTGCAATGATCATAGTGATGCATATGTTTTCAAATTTCCGTGTTTTTTTTTTGTTTTTTTTGTTTTTTGTTTTTGTTTTTTTTTTGTTGTTCTTTGGATAAAAAACCCAAAGTAGGATAGCTGGTTCATATGGTAGTTTTATTCTTAATTTTTTGAGGAATCTCCATACTGTTTTCCATAGTGGCTGCACCAAGTTACAGTCCCATCAACACTGTACAAAGGTTCCATTTTCTCCACATCCTCTCCAAAATTTGTTATCTCTTGTCTTTTTGATAATAGCCATGCTAATAGGTGTGAGGTAATCTCTCATTGTGGTTTTGATTTGCATTTTCCTAATAATTAGTGATGTTAAACATCTTTTCATGTGCCTGCTGGCCATCTGTATTTCTTCTTTGGAAAAATGTCTATTCATATCCTCTACCCGTTTTTTAATCAGGTGTTTGTCTTTCAGTTGTTGAATTGTATGAATTCTTCATATTTTTTGCATATTAATTCCTTATTGAATATATGATTTGCAAATAGTTTCTCTTACTCAGTAAGTTACCTTTTTATTTTGTTGATGGTTTCCTTTGCTGTGCAGACACTTTTTAGTTTGATGTAGTATTTTTGCCTTTCTTGCCTTTTCTTTTGGTATCAAATCCAAAAAATCTAATTTAAGATATGTGCACCCCACGTTCATTGCAGTATTATTCACAATAGCCAAGATATGGAAACAACCTAAGTGTTCATCAAAGAATTAATGGATAAAGAAGATGTGTTATGTATGTGTATATATCTATATCTATAGATATATATAGATATATATATATATATCTAAAACATCTATATCTATATCTAAAATGGAATAGTAATCAGCCATAAAAAGAATGAAATCCTGCCGTTTGTGAACAACATGGATGAACCTTGAAGTTATTATGCCACGTGAAAGAATTCAGAGAAAGACAAATACCATATGATTTCACTTATATGAGGAATCTAAACAAAAAAACAAATGAAGAAACAAAATAAAACAAAAACAAACTTATACAGAAATCAGATTAGTTGTTACCAGAGGGGAAAGTGTTTTGGGGTGGGCAAAATGAGTGGAGGTCAACTGTATGGTGATGGATGATAAGTAGATTTATGGCAGTGATCACTTTGTAGTGTGTACAGATGTATAATTATAATGCTGTATACCTGAAAATTATATAATGCAATAAAGTATAATAATACCAAACAAAATAAAAAGAAAGAAAATGTTATACACATAGTTATAATGCCATGTGTGCCTCTCATCAATTCCATTTGTCTTTCTCCTCATTGATGATGGCTGTACTGAATATTATTGAATTTTACACTTATTCATACATATGTGAGTTTGTGTAATCACTCATTATATATCTGTGCATTCATTAGTGTTATAAAAATTGCTGTGATGATGTAACATTTTATAAACATGATATAATACTGTACTTAAATATGTAACTTGTATATTTTATCTAATGTGGTAAAGATTTATCCATATTGATACATTTGATATAGTTCATTCATTCTCACTGCTGAATAGATTTTATTGGATTTATATACCAAAATATATTCATCCACTTTTCGATTGATGTATATTTAGACTCACTCATTCTTTTTTTTAAAAAAAATATTTATTGAAGTATAGTTGTTTTACAATGTTGTGTTAGTTTCTACTGTACAGCAAAATGAATCAGCTATATGTATAAATATATCCCCTAATTTTTGGATTTCCTTCCCATTTAGATCACCACAGAGTAGGTTCTCATTAGTTATCTCTTTTATACATAGTATCAATAGTGTATATATGTCAATCCCAATCTCCCAGTTCATCCCACCACCACCCTTTCGCCCTTGGTATCCATATGTTTGTTTTCTATGTCTGTGTCTCTATTTCTGCTTTTTAAATAAGATTGTCTATACAAATTTTTTCAGATTCCACATACATGCATTAATATAGTTGTTTTTCTCTTTCTGACTTACTTCACTCTGTGTGACAGTCTCTAGGCCCATCCACGTCTCGACAAATGACCCAATTTTGTTCCTTTTATGGTTGAGTAATATTCCATTGTATATATGTACAATATCTTCTCTGTTGATGGACATTTAGGTTGTTTTCATGTCCTGGCTATTGTAAATAGTGCTGCAATGAACTTTGGGTGTATATGTCTTTTTGAATTGTGGTTTTCTCAGGGTATATGCCAAATAGTGGGGTTGCTGGGTCACATGGTTGTTCTATTCTTAGTTTTTAAAGGAACCTCCATATTGTTCTCCATAGTGGTTGTATCAATTTAAATTCCCACCAACAGCACAAGAGGGTCCCCTTTTCTTCACACCCTCTCCAGCATTTAGTTTGTAGATTTTTTAATAATGGCCATTCTGACTGGTGTGAGATGATATCTCATTGTAGTTTCTATTTGCATTTCTCTAATAATTAGTGATGTTGAGCATCTTTTCATGTGTCTGTTGGCCATCTGTATTCTTCTTTGAAGAAATGTGTACTTAGGTATTCCACCCATTTTTCAATTGGCTTGTTTGTTTTATTTTGATATTGAGCTGCGTGAGCTGCTTGTGTATTTTGGAGATTAATTCTTTGTCAGTTGCTTCATTTGCAAATATTTTCTCCTATTCTGAGGGTTGCCTTTTTGTCTTGTTTATGGTTTCCTTTGCTGTGCAAAAGGCTTTAAGTCTAATTAGGTTCCATTTTTTAACTTTTGTTTTTATTCTCATTACTCTAGGAGGTGGGTCAAAAAAGATCTTGCTACAGTTTATGTCAGAGTGTCCTGCCTATGTTTTCTACATGTAAAAAAATGAAATTAGAACACTCCCTAACACCTTTCACAAAAATAAATTCAAAATGGGTTAAAGACCTAAATGTAAGACCGGACACTATTAACCTCTTAGAGGGAAACATGGGCACATCACTCATTCTTTTATTGATTTTTCTTTTCATTTCTGTCACCAAGAGGCTTACTATGAACACTTTTATACATCTCATTGCATAGATGTTCAGTTTTTTATAGGCTAAATTGGAATTCATTGATCAGGTTATTAGATTTTTGTATCCTGAACTTTACTAGATATTGTCAAATTGCTCTCAAAAATAATTGTACCAACTTATAACCCCACATTCATTATGTTACACTTTCTGTTTCTCCATATCATTGCCAACATTTATTGCCTGATTGATTTTTTTTGTCAGTCATATGGATGTAAAAGAGTATCTTCATTTTAAAATTTGCATTTATTTGATTACTAATGAAGTTGAGCATTTTTTATATGTTCATTGCCCATTCTTTTTTTTTAATTACCTGTTCATTGACATTGCCCATTTTTATTGATTTTTCTTTATGTTATTAATTTGGAAGTATTCTTTCTGCCTATAATGTACATTGTTAATGTCTTCTAATATGGGACTTACTTTCAATTTTGTTTTGATGTCTTATTGTGAAGAATATTTTAAGCTTAGGGTGGCCTATTTATCATTTTCTCATTATTTTTCTGGGTACTTTCTTTGTGTATAATTGAATAAATCCTATCCAACCCAATTAACATTGCAATAGTATCCTGGGTCTCCCTTGAAATGTTATAAACTTTTTTTTCCACATTAAGTTTTTTAATTTTTCTGAGCTAGCTTAGTTTTTTTGTACATTAAACATAATAATATTTACATACAGAATTTCTGTAAGAATTAAATGAGATAACATATATAAAAACACAGTATTACAAGAAACAGCACACTGACTTTTTTCATTTTCTGTGACCCTGGACGGGCTCCTGGGAAGAGCACTGCCTGGTTACAGGAACAAATGCAGCCTTAGCATTTGCAAATACATCAGAAAAAATAAGCCAAGGGCAGAAGACACATGCCCAGTCAAGGTTAAAACTAAATGAATTTTGTAATGTGTTCTCTCTTCTCACTTCAATGAACTATTAAATTTCCAGTGTTTCATAGAGACAAAAATTAATTTATCCTATTTTTCATAAATGGGAAGGCTTCAACTCTGTGCATTAAATTTTGTTATTCATAGAAACATCCATAAGTGGTGGAAAAGAAATTTGCAAGGAGACTTTCTAAGGAGCATTCATTGCAAAATGAGTGGGAAAGAGGGCAAATGCTATGTCTGTATGGTACAGGGTGGCATTAAAGTCTTTGAAGATTGTCCTAAGGGCATATGGAAAATGAAGAAACATTTATTCAAGAAAATATTGTGAAGAACAGCAAGAATCTGTGGCACTTGAACCATGACTTACTCCTTGTCTTCTTACATCACAGCTCAGTGTAACAGAGACTACTCAACATAGATGTGGCCAAGAAAATGGGAATCCCTATCTCCCAGGCTCTGATTCTTAAGAAATCCACACATGCACACTATGAGTTCAGCAAATTTGCAGGATACAAGATCAATATACAATAACAATTGTATTTCTGCACACTATCAATAAACAGTGCAAAAATGAAATTAAGGAAACCATTTCACTTAAAACAACATCAAAAATATTGAAAATATTTAGAAATACATTTAACAAAATAAGTGCGAAACTTAGACTCTGAAAATTACAAAACATTGTTGAAAGAAATTAAAGATGTAAATAACATTAAGTAAATATACATCCCATTTTCATGTATTAAAGACAATATTGTTTTCAGGACAATACTTCTCAAACTGATCTACAGATTTGGTGAAATCCCTATAAATTATTACTGCTGGTTTCTTTGAAGATGTTAAAAGCTGATTGTAAAATTCATAAAGAAATTGAAGGGACCCAGAACAACCAAAACAATTTTGAGACAAACAAAAATGAAGAAGGCTTAATATTTTCTTTTTTAATTTTTATTTTATATTGGAGTATAGTTGATTAACAGTGTTGCATTAGTTTCAGGTGTACAGCAAAGTGACTCACTTATACATATAGAAGTATTTATTCTTTTTCAAGTTCTTTTCCCATTTAGGTTAATACAAAATATTAAACAGAGTCCCCTGTGTTATACATTAGGTCCTTGTTGGCTATCTATTTTAAATATAGCAGTGTGTATATGTCAATGCCAGACTCCCAATCTATCACATCCCCCACCCTTCTCCCCTGGTAACCCAAAGTTTATTCTCTAAGTCTGTGAGTCTGTTCCTGCTTTATAAATAATTTCACTGTATAATTTTTTATAGATTCTGCATATAAGTGATATCATATGATATTTGTCTTTCTCTGTCTGAATTATTTCATTTAGTATGATAATCTCCAGGTCCATCCATGTTGCTGCAAATGTCATTATTTCATCCCCTTTTATGTTTGAATAATATTCCATTGTATATGTGTACAACATCTTCTTTATCCATTCATCTGTCGATGGAAATTTAGGTTGCTTCCATGTCTTGGATATTGTAAACAGCACTGCAATGAACATTAGGGTGCATGTATCCTTTCGAACCACGGCTTTCTCTGGATAAATGACCAGGAATGAGATTGCTGGATCATATGGTAGCTCTATTCGTACTTTCTTAATGAACCTCCATACTGTTTTCCATAGTGGCAGTACCAATTTATATTCCCACCAACAGTGTAGGAGGGTTCCCTTTTCTCCACACCCTCTCCAGCATTTATTGTTTGTGGAATTATTTATGATGGCCATTCTGGCTGGTGTGATATCTTATTGGAGTTTTGACATGCGTTTCTCTAATAATTACTGATAATGAGCATTTTTTCATGTGCGTCTTGGCCATCTGTATGTCTTCTTTGGAAAAATGTCTATTTAGGTCTTCCACACATTTTTTGGTTGGGTTGTTTATTTGATATTGAGCTTCATGAGCTGTCTGTAAATTTTGGACGTGAATCCCTTGTCTGTTGCATTGTTTGCAAATATTTCCTCCCTTTCTGTGGAGTGTCTTTTCATTTTGTTTAAGGTTTCCTTTCATGTTCAAAAGCTTCTGAGTTTAAATGGGTCCCATTTGTTTATTTTTGTTTTTATTTCCATGACTCTAAGAGATGGATCAAAAAAGATCTTTCTGTGACTTTTGTCAAAGTGTGTCCTGACTACATTGACCTCTAAGAGTTTTATATCATCTGGTCTTACATTTAGGTCTTTAATCCATTTTGCATTTATTTTTGTGTATGGTGTTAAAGAATGTTCTAAGTTCATTTTTTACATGCAGTTGTCCAATTTTCCCAGCACCAATTATTGAAGAGACTGTTTTTCTTCTCCATTGTATATTCATGCCTACTTTGTCATAGATAAATTGACCAGAGGTGCATAAGTTTTTTCTGGGATTTCTTTCCTGTTCCATTGATCTGTGTTTCTGTTTTTGTGCAAGTACCATATTGATTTGAAGACTGTAGCCTTGTAATATAGTCTGAAGTCAGGGAGCCTGATTCCTCCAGCTCCATTTTTCTTTCTCAAGATTGCTTTCACTACTCAGGGTCTTTTTTGTCTCCACACAAATGTAAGATTTTTTTTTTGTATTTCTGTGAAAACTGCCACTGGTCATTTGATAGGCCTTGCATTGAATCTGTAGACTGCCTTAGGTAGTATAGTCATTTTGAAAATATTCATTCTTCCAATCCAATAAGATGGTATATCTTTCCATCTGTTTGTGTGATTTTAAGTTTCTTTCATCAGCATCTTATAGTTTTCAAAGTACAGGTCTTTTGTCTCTTTAAGTAGGTTAATTTTATTCTTTTTGATGTGATGATAAATGGGATGGTTTCTTTAATTTTTCTTTCTTATTTTTCATTGTTAGTGTATAGAAGTGCAATGGATTTCTGTGTATTTATTTTGTACTGTGCAACTTTACTGAATTCATTGAAGAGCTCTAGTAGTTTTCTGGTAGTATCTTTAGGATTTTATATGTATACTATCATGTCATCTGCAAACAGTGACCGTTTTACTTCTTCTGTTCCAATTTTGATTCCTTTTACTTATTTTTCTTCTCTGATTGCTGTGGCTAGGGCTTCCAAAACTATGTTGAATAAAAGTGGTGAGAGTGGACATCCTTGTCTTCTTCTTGATCTTAGAAGAAATGCTTTCAGGTTTTCCCCATTGAGAATTATGTTAGCCATACGTTTGTCATAATGGCCTTTATTATGTGGAGCTATGTTCCCTCAATGCCCACTTTCTGTGGAGTTTTTATCATAAATTGGTGTTGCCAGACCCCCCAGGCTTGGGAGCCTGACGTGGGTCTCAGAACATTCATTACTGTGGAAGATGAAGTTCACAGAAGTTCTGTGATATAATTATTTTCCAGTTTGTGGGTCGCCCACCCGCAGGTATGGGATTTGATTTTATCGTGATTGCACCACTCCTAAACTCTTGTTGTGGCTTCTTCTTTGTCTTTGGATGTAGGATATCTTTTTAGGTAGCTTCCAGCTTTTTCTTTTTGTTTTCTTTTGTCCATGGTTTTACAGAAGTTAGCTGTTATTTTGGTGTTTTCATAAGATGTGAGCTCATGTCCTTCTACTCTGCCATATTTTCTCTGTCTGAGAAGGGTTAATATTTTCTAATTTTTAAATTAATATGAAGCAAAATTAATCAAAATAATTTTGTATTGGAATAAGAATAGCTGTACAGAACAGTAGAATAGAATTAAAAGTCCAGAAATAAGACATCACATTTTACGGTTAATTCATTTTTGTCAAAGGAACTAAGATGTTTGAATGGCATAATCAAGTAGGACGGGTACAACTGGATACCCCCATGAGAAAAAATGAACTTGAATTCCTTCCCCATACTATACAGAAAAATCAACTCAAAAGGATCATAGACCTAAGTGTAAGGGTTACAACTATAACACTCTCAGAAGCAAATATAGAATAAGTATTGCTGAATAGGGGTTAGAAAAAGGATTTTTATATGATATCAAAAGCACAGGGATGAATATGAAACTTGTTTTACAATTGAATAAAAATAATAAATTACATAGGAATAAATTTAACAGTGTACAATATTTGTACACTGAAAAATACAAAATATTGTTGAAAAAATTTTAAGGAACTAAATAATTGGAAAGTCATTCCATGTTCATGAATAGAAGAAAATATTGTTAAGATGGCAATATTAAGCAAAGCAATCTACAGATTCAATGCAATCTCTATAACTACTTTAGTGTCCTTTTTTTTTTTTTTTTTTGCAGAAGTGGGAAATTTGGTCTTAAAATTCCTATGTAGCTGTAAGGGACCTCAAATAGCCAAAACCATCTTGAGAAGGAAAAACAAAGAAGACTCCTCATTTCTTATTTAAAACTTACTACAAAGGTTCAGTAATCAAAACAGTGTAATACTGACATAAGCATAGACAAATAGACCAGTAATGTGGAATTGAGACTTCTCAAATAAACCCATATTTCTGTGGTCAACTGCTTTTTGACAAGGACGAAAAAACTTTTCAATGGAGAAAGAATAGTTACTTTAACAAATGATGCTGGAACAAGTAGTTATTGACATTAAAGTGAATAAGTTGGACTACTTACCTGACATCATATAGAAAAACTAACTCAAAATGCACCAACAACCTAAATATAAGAGTTAAAATTATAAAACTCTTAGAAGTAAATTTATGTGTAAATCTTAATGATCTTAGTTTTGGTAATGGCTGCTTAGTTATAACAGCAAAAGCACCAATAAGAAAACAGTAGTTGAATTGGACATCACTAAAATTACAAACTTTGTGCATCAAAAGACAATATCAAGATAGTGAGAAAACAACTCTCATAGTGGAAGAAAAAAACACAAAGCATATATTGGATTAGGGCCTAGTATGAAGAATATAAAAAGAACCCTTACAACTCAAATCCAAAAACGTAAATAACCCAATTAAAATATGGGCAAAAGGCTTAAATAGACATTTCTCAACAATAGATATGCAAATGGACTATAAGCACACAAAAAGATGCTTAACACTATTAGTTATTGGGAAAATGAAAAAAATCTCAATAAGGTACCACTTTACATTAACTAAGATGGTGATAACTAAAAACAAGAAAAGAAAATAGCAAGTTGTGTTGGTGAAGATGTGGAGAAATTAGAAAAAGTGTTTTTTCCTTGTGGAAATGTAAAATGGTGAATCTGCTGTGGAAAACAGTTTGACAGTAACTCAAAAAGTTAAACATAGCATTAACATATGACCCAATAATTCCACTCTGAGGTATATATATCCCAAATTATTAAAAACAGGTATTAAAACAAATATTTGTACTTGAATGTTTATAGCAACACTACTGACAATATCAAATATGGCAAAATAACACAAATGTACATGAACTGATGAATGGATAGAAAAATGTGGCACAACCATACAGTGGAATATTATTTAGCCATAAAAAAGTGAAGTTCAGATGTATCTTTTCAAATTGGAGTTTTCTCTGGAGACATGCCAAGGAGTGGGATTTCTGGGCAATTCTATTTTTAGTTTTTTTGTTTGTTTTTTACTTTTTATTTTATATCAGAGTACAAGTGATTAAAAATGTTGTGTTAGTGTCAGGTGTACAACAAAGTGATTCAGTTATACATATACATGTGTCATCTATTCTTTTTCAAATTCTTTTCCCATTTAGGTTGTTACATAATATTGAGCAGAGTTCTCTGTGCTATAGAGTAGGTCCTTGCTGGTTATCTATTTCAAATATAGCAAAGTGTACATGTCAATCCCAAACTCCCTAACTATCCATCCCCCCCAAAAATCTTCCCCCCTGGGAACCAAAAATTCATTCTCTAAGTCTCTGAGTCTGTTTCTGTTTTATAAATAAGTTCAGTTGTATCATTTTTTAAGATTCTGCTTATAAGCAATGTCATACTATATTTGTCTTTGTCTGACATAATTCACTCAGTATGACAATCTCTAGGTCCATCCAGGTTGCTGCAAATGGCATTATTTCATCCTTTCATATGGCTGAGCAATAGTCTATTGTATATATATTTACCACATCTTCTTTATCCATTCCTTGGTCAATGGACATTTAAGTTACTTCCATGTCTTGTGTGTTGTAAACAGTGATACAATGAACATTGGGGTGCACGTGTCCTTTCAGACCATGTTTTTCTCCAGATATATGCCCAAGAGTGGGATTGTGGAATCATATGGTAACCCCATTTTTAATTTTTTAAATGAACCTCCATACTAATTTCCATCGTGGCTGCACCTATTTATATTCCCACCAATAATGTAGGAGAGTTTCCTTTTCTTCACACCCTTTCCAGCATTTATTTGTAGACTTTTTTTTTCTCTCTTTTCCTGCGGCACGTGGGCCTCTCACTGCTGTGGCCTCTCCTGCTGTGGAGCACAGGCTCCAGACGTGCAGGCTCAGCAGCCGTGGCTCACGGGCCCAGCCTCTCCATGGCATGTGGGATCCTCCTGGACCGGGACACAAACCCATGTCCCCTGCATCAGCAGGCGGACTCTCAACCACTGTGCCACCAGGGAAGCCCTATTTGTAGACATTTTAATGTTGGGCATTCCGACTGGTGTGAGGCAATAGCTCATTATAGTTTTGATTTACATTTCTCTAATAATTAGTGATGTTGAGCATGTTTTCTTGTCCTTATTGGCCATCTGTATGTCTTTTTTGGAGACATATCTATTTAAGGCTTTGGCCCATTTTTTGATTCGGTTATTTTATTATTATTATATTATTATTTTTGTTATTGAGTTGTATGAGCTGTTTGTATATTTTGGAAATTAAGCCCTTGTCAATTGCATCATTTGAAGACCTTCCAGTCCACAGGTTTTCTTACTTTGTTTATGGTTTCTTTTGCTGTGAAAAGATTATAAGTTTGATTATGTCCCATTTGTTTATTGTTCCTTTTATTTCTATTGCCTTAGGAGACTCACCTAAGAAAACATTGCTATGATTTATGTCAGAGAATGTTTTGCCTATGTTCTCTTCTAGGAGTTTTATAGTGGCATGTCTTATAGTTTTACAGTGTCATGACTTATATTTAAGTCTTTTAGCCATTTTGAGTTTATTTTTGTGTACAGTGTGATCAACTTCATTTATATACATACAGCTGTCCATCTTTCCCAACACCACTTGCTGAAGAGACTTTTTCTCCATTGTACATTCTTGCCTCCTTTTTCAAAGATTAATTGACTGTAGGTGTGTGGGTTTATTTATTGGCTCTCTATTCTTTTCCATTGATTCATATTTCTGTTTTTGTGCCAATACCATGCTGTTTTGATTACTGTAGCTTTGTAGTATGGGAGAGTTATGCCTCCAGCTTAGTTTTTGTTTTTTTTTCCCCCTCAAGATTGCTTTGGTAATTCTGCATCTTTTATGCTTCCACATAAATTTTAGGATTATTTGTTCTAGTTCTGTGAAAAATGTCATCTCAGCATCATAAGGATGGTTCAACATATGCAAATCAATCAATGTGATATACTACATCAACAGAAGGAAAGACAAAATCTACATGAGCATCTCAATAGATGCAGAAGAAGCATTGGCTAAAATTCAACATCCATTCATGGTAAAAACTCTTACCACAATGTGTAAAGGGGAAACATATTTCAACATAATAAAACCTATTTATGACAAATCCATAGCCCACATAATACTCAATGGTGAAAAGCTGAAAGCCTTCCTGCTAAAATCTGGAAAAGACAAGGATACACACTCTCATCACTTCAATTAGACATAATATTGGAAGCCCTAGCCACAGCAATCAGACAAGAAAAAGAAATAAAAAACGTATCCAAACTGGAAAGGAAGAGGTAAAATTTTCATTATATGCAGATGACATGATACTATATATAGAAAACCCTAAAGACTCCACATAAAAACTACTAGAACTGATAAAGGAATTCAGCAAGGTAGCAGGATACAAGATTAACATACAGAAATTAGTTGCATTTCTTTACACTAACAATGAAATATCAGAAAAGGGATGTAAACAAACAGTCCCTTTAAGAACCCCATAAAAAATGAAATACTTGGGAGTAAACCTCACCAGGGAGGTGAAAATCTTATATGTTGAGAACTACAAAATGTTGATAAAGAAAACTGAAGATGATTGAAAGAAATGGAAAGGTATCCCATGATCTTGGATTCGAAGAATTAATATTGTATTTTTTTATTGTTACTGCTCTGCTTGGGTAATTTACATTATTGCACCTTCCAGGTCAGTTATTCTTTCTTCTGTATCACCTAGTCTGCTGTTAATTCCTTCTATGACGTTTTTCATTTCACTTATTGTAATTTTCAGTTTGGACTGGTTCTTTTTTATATTTTCTAGTTCCTTCATAAAATGCTGACTGTGTTATCTATTATTTTCTCTAATTCTGCTATTGTTCTTATTATTTATGTTTGGAAAACCTTTTTCTGGCAAATTAGTTATTTCTGTTTTATTAGTTGTTATTTCAGGTGTTTCTCTTGTTCTTTCAATTGAAACATATTCCTCTGTCTTCTCATTTTCCTTAACTTCCTTTGTCTCTCTGAAATTAGGTGAAACAGTTACCTATTATGGTCTTGAAGGGGTGTTTTTCTGTGGGAGCATCTTAACACAGTCTGTGTGTACCCAATAGCTTTGGTGAGAGAGCTGGATTTGACATGAGCATGAGTCGTGACTTTCCCCAGGGTATGCTGGCAGCTATCACTTTGGTAGCAGGTAAGGCTGGATATGGAGGTGCTAGGGCCAGAACAAGGTGTGAGCTGGAGTTTCTTCTCTGCTCAACAGTTAGTACCACCCTACTAGGGGTGGATGGGAGTCCTAAGTTGCTGGAGTTGAAGCTCTGAAGTTCAGTTCTGAGTTGGCTCCATTCCCTTTTAAGTGTTTGCACTCCCCACTCCCAGCACTGGCCCTCCACCCCAGAGGGGGAGTGGTGTTGTGCCAAAAGGACCTAGTGTTGGCACTTGGCATGGGTCTGAGTATGGGCTGTTGTGATCCAGCCAGTGTCAGGGTCTCAGACTGCTTCTGGTGTGCTCCCTCTATAAGTACAATTAAAGGCTGCCACCACACCACTCAGATGATGCTCTGGGGATGAGCCACCTTTTTCCCTCACAATGGAGCTCTCCACTTTGGCTACAGCAACCTTCACCACAGTGTGGAACTGTATCAAGAAACAAGCAGGAGTGGAGGGAGCATTGGCCCAGGCTGGGGCACATTCCTGTCATGGGAAATAGTTTAGAAACTCTTTAACAGTTTAACTGTTAGAAACTGTTAGAAACTTTTTAACTAACTGGAAACTGGAGAATTACTCTAGTACAACTATGGCTGTAAGAAACATACAGACCTAATTGGGTAGAACAGGAATAAAAGCAGTTGGGTTGGGACCTGTGCCCTTAGGAGAGGACTCAGAGTAAAAGGGAGGTTACACAGAAAACACCCACCCAGGGAAATCAGCAGTCAAAACCACATATTGAATTCCCTAGTCCTAGGGTCCTACACTGGGGAGATGAGCACACTTGGCTGGTTGGAGGACTGCTAGGACTAAAAACAGGGCAATGGGAAGCTTGGACTCTTCCCATGAGAAACACATGTGCTGGCTTGCCCCCAAAACAAGACAGAGAGAGTCCTGCTCTAGCTGCTGCTGGGTTCCCTATGACTGTCTCAGTATGCTCACCAGCCTAAGCAAAGCAAGCACTACTCTGCTCCCTTGTTCCATATCACAGCACAGCACTGGATCAGTGGCAGCCATGACTGAAGAGAAGTCTCGACCATGAGACACAGTGGTGACTAACTCCTTGGGCAGAGCCTGGGTGGAGTAGTGGCAGCTGTTGTTGGCACTTACTCTAGCAGTACATCAGGAGCACCCCAGATCTCTGAAAGTGGCTACTCCTCCCCAGCTCACATCCCAATAAGTGCTGAGAGTCCATGAAGGCTCTGAACACCCTGCAATGTGGCTCCACAACAGGGTGGAGCAAGGGAGGCTGGCAGCAGTGATCGGTTGTGAGGGACAAAGGGGACTTAAATCCAAGGCTGCATCTGAGTGAAGCGAGGGAAACAAATACTGGTACCTGCACAGACAGCACATTGGAGACAGCCCAGACCTCCCTCTGTGGCTGACACAAGCCAAGAGCTTTCACTGTCCCCACATGCTTCAGCTCTCCTCCTCTCTGAGGCAAGTGTCCTGATGTTGGGAGAGAGGAAAACAAACCCTTAAAGGGAACAGAGCCAGCTTGGGCTGAACCTAAGGGCTTCTACTCCAGCAACCTGGGATCAGACCCCACTTCTGATAAGGTGGTGACATTCACTAAGCAGAGGGGAAATCCCACCTTACATCTGGCTCCAGCTCGAACCCCACATACTAAGGAAACATGTGTCTGAAGTCCACATCAAATCCAGCTCTCCCACCAAAGGTGTTGGGCACATGTAGTCTGTATAAAGACACTCCCATGTAAGAACACCCCTTCAAGACCACAATAGGTAACTGTTTTACTTCATAAAAGCAGAGAAAGTTAAGCAAAATGAAAAGGCAAAGGAACTGCTCTTGATTAAAAGAGCAAGAGATTGCCTTGGGTAGTATAGTCATTTTCAAATTACCAATGGCATTTTGCACAGGACTGGAATAAACACTTTTAAATTTGTATGGAAATACAAAAGGCCCTGAATAGCCAAAACGATCTTGAGAAATAAAAACAGAGCTGGAGGAATCAGGGTCTCTGACTTCAGACTACACTACAAAGCTACAAAATCGAAACAATATGGTATTGGCACAAAATCAATCATATAGATCAATGGAAAAAAGATAGAAAGCCCATAAATAAACCCACACAGCTATGATCAATTAATCTATGACAAAGGAGGCAAGAATATACAATGGAGAAAAGATGGTCTCTTCCATAAGTGGTGCTGGGAAAATAGGACAGCTACACATAAAATAATGAAAATAGAACATTCTCTAATACCACACACAAAAATAAACTCAAAATGGATTAAAAACCTAAAAGTAAGACTGGATACTATAAAACTCCTAAAGGAAAACATAGGTAGAAAACTCTTTGACATAAATCACAGCAGTATCTTTTTGGAACCATCTCCTAGAGTATGGAAATAAAACCTAAAATAAATAAATGGGACCTAATTAAACATAAAAGCTTTTGCACAGCAAACCTTAAAATAAATGAAAAGACAACCTACAGAATGGAAGAATATATTTGCTAATGGTGCAACTGAAAATGGATTAATCTCCAAAATATACAAACAGCTCATACAGCTCAAAAAAAAAAAAAATCCAAAAAGTGGGCAGAAGACCTAAATAGACATTTCTCTAAAGAAACCACACAGATGGCCAAAAGGCACATGAAAAGATGCTCAACATCACTAATTAGAGAAATGAAAATAAAAATTACAATGAGGTATCACCTCACACTGGTCAGAATGGCCATCATCAAAAAGTCTACAGGTAATAAATGCTGGAGAGGGTGTGGAGAAAATGGAATGCTCCTACACTGTTGGTGGGAATGCAAATTGGTACAGACACTATGGAGAACAGTATGGAGGTTCTTTAAGAAACAAATTAAAACTACCATGTGATCCTGCAATCCCACTCCTTGGCATATATTCAGAGAAAACCATAATTGTATCCAGTGTTCATTGAAACACTATTTACAGTAGCCAAGACATGGAAACAACCTTAATATCCATCGACAGAGGAATGGATAAAGAAGATGTGGTATATATATACACGCACACACACACGCACACACACACACACACACACAGATATTACTAAGCCATAAAAAGAAAGAAACAATGCCATTTGCAGCAACATGGATGAACCCAGCATTTATCATGTTAAGGGAAGTAACCCAGACAGAAAAAGACAAACATATGATGTTGCTTACATGGGGAATCTTTAAAAAAATGATAAAAATGAACTTATATACAAAACAGAAATAGATCCACAGACATAGAAAACAAACTTATGGTTACTAAAGGGAAAGGAGGGAGGGATAAATTAAGAGTTTGGGATTAACATATACACGTTACTAAATATTAAATAGATAACTGACAAGGACCTACTGTATAACACAGGGAAATATACTCAACCTTTTTAAATACCCTATAAGGGTAATTATAATATTATAATAACTTTGTATGGGAACAGATGGCTATTAGACTTACTGTGATGATTATTTCATAATGTATGCAAATGTCAAATTACTGCATAGTATGCTTGAAGCTAACATAATATTGTATGTCAACCCTATTTCAAGGAAAAAAATTAAAAAATGAAAAAATCCAGCAGCCTTTCAAGATTAAAAAAAAAAAAAAACACTAGGCACACTAGGAATAGAAGGGAACTTCTCCAACATGATAATAGTCATATATGAAAAATCCAAAGCTAACATCATACTTAATGCTGATAATCTGAAAATGTTTCCTGTAAGACCAAGAATGAGATAAAGATCATGTCTTGCTACTTCTATTTAACATAATGCTCACAGTTTTAGCAGGAACAAGCAGGCAAAAAATGAAATAAAAGACATTCAAATTTGAAAGGAAGGAGCAAAATTATTCCCATTCTTAGATGGCATGAACTTTATTTAGAAAAATGTAAAGAATCCAAAAAAATTGGTAAAGCAATGAACAGTACAAAAAGGAAATTAAGAAAATAATTTCATTTACACTAGCATGAAATAACATTCTTAGAAATAAAATTAATAAGTGAGACAAAAGATTTCTGCAATAAAAGCTATAAAACTGTTGAAATATATTGAAAATAATGTACATAAATAGAAAGATATCCTGTGTTCATGGAATTGAATGCTTAATATTATTAAGAAGTTAATGGCTTTGTCCCTGCAGTGAACCACAGCCACACCCCCACATGCAGGAGACCCTCCAGCACTAGCAGGTTCCTGATTGGTGGCTTAGAGACTGAGTGCCCTCATGAACAATCTGAGCTATAATACTCCACTTGCATGGGCCCCTGAACAAGGTGAAATTCTAAGGGGGAAGATGGCGGAAGGGTAAGACACGGAGATCACCTTCCTCCCCACAGATACAACAGAAATACATCTACACATGGAACAACTCCTACAGAACACCCAGTGAACGCTGGCAGAAGAACTCAGACTTCCCAAAAGGCAAGAAACTCCCCACATGCCTGGGTAGGGCAACAGAAAAAAGAATAAACAGAGACAAAAGAATAGGGATACGGCCTGCACCAGTAGCAGGGAGCTGTGAAGGAGGAAAGGGTTCCACCCACTAGAAGCCCCTTCCCAGGCAGAGACTGCAGGTGGCAGAGAGGGGAAGCTTCAGAGCCACGGAGGAGAGAGCAGCAACAGAGGGGCGGAGGGCAAAGCAGTGAGATTCCTGCACATAGCATCAGGGCCGACCAGCACTGATCAGCCCGAGAAGCTTGTCTGCTCACCTGCCGGGATGGGCGGGGCTGGGAGCTGAGGGTCGGGCTTCAGTCAGAGCGCAGGGAGAGGACTGGTGGCGTGAACACAGCCTGAAGGGGTTAGTGCACCACTGCTAGCTGGGAGGGAGCCTGGGGAAAACTCTGGACCTGCTGAAGAGGCAAGAGACTTTTTCTTGCCTCGTTGATTCCTGGTGCACAAGGAGAGGGGATTAAGAGTGCTGCTTAAAGGAGCTCCAGAGTAGAGTGCAAGCCGTGGCAAACAGTGTAGACACCAGAGATGGGCATGAGACTCTAAGGCTGCTGCTGCCACTACCAAGAAGCCTCTGTGTGAGCACAGGTCACTATCCACACCTCCCATCCCAGGAGTCTGTGCAGCCCGCCACTGCCAGGGTCCCGTGATCCAGGAACAACTTCCCCGGGAGAAGGCACCATGCGTCTCAGGTTGCTGCAACGTCCCACTGGCCTCTGCAGCTGCAGTCTTGCCTCGCACTCTGGGCCACTCCCACCCACCGGTCAGAGTGAGCCAGAGCCCCCAAATCAGAGGCAATTTTAACCCCATCCACTCTGAGTGAAGAACAGACACCCTCAAGCAACCTACATGCAGAGGCGGGGCCAAATCCAAAGCTGAACACCAGGAGCAGCGAGAACAAAGAAGAGAAAGGGAAATCTCTCCCAGCAGCCTCAGGAACAGAGGATTAAATCTCCACTATCAACTTGATGTACCCTGCATCTATGGAATACCTGAATAGACAATGAATCATCCCAAATTGAGGAGGTGCACTTTGAGAGCAAGGTATAATATTTTTCCCCTTTTCCTCTTTTTGTGAGTGTGCATGTGTATGCTTCTGTGTGAGATTTTGTCTGTATACCTTTGCTTTCACCATTTGTCCTAGGGTTATCTCTGTCATTTTTTTTTATTTTTTTAATTTACTTAAATTTTTTTTTCTTAATAATTATTTTTTTTTCTTTTTTATTTTAATAACTTTATTTTATCTTACTTAATTTATTTTATTTTATACACTTTCTTTCTAATTTTGCTCCATTTTATTCTGAGCCGTGTGGTTGAAAGGTTCTTGGTGCTGCAACCAGGTCTCAAGGCTATGCCTCTGAGGTGGGAGAGCCAACTTCAGGACACTAGTCCACAAGAGACCTCCCAGCTCCATGTAATATCAAATGGTGAAAATCTCCCAGAGATCTCCATCTCAACACCAACACCAAACATCACTCAATGACCAGCAAGCTACAGTGCTGGACACCCTATCCCAAACAACTAGCAAGACAGGAACACAATCCTACCCATTAGCAGAGAGGCTGCCTAAAATCATAATCAGGTCACAGACACCCCAAAAACACACCATCAGACGTGGACCTGCCAAGAAGAAAAAAAAGATCTAGCCTCATCCACCATAATACAGCACAAGTTCCCTCCACCAGGAAGCCTACACAACCCACTGAACCAAATTTAGCCACTGGAGATAGACACCAAAAACAAGGGGAACTATGAACCCACAGCCTGCAAAAAGGAGACTCCAAACATAGTAAGATAAGCAAAATTAGAAGACAGAAAAACACACAGCAGAAGGAGCAAGATAAAAACCTACCAGACCTAACAACTGAAGAGGAAATAGTCAGTCTACCTGAAAAAGAATTCAGAATATTGATAGTAAAGATGATCCAAAATCTTAGAAATATAGTAAAGAAAATGTAAGAAACATTTAACAAGGACCTAGAAAATCTAATAAGGAAACAAGCAATGATAAACAACACAATAAAATAAATTAAAAATACTCTAGAAGTGATCAATAGCAATATAACTGAGACAGAAGAACAGGTAAGTGTCCTGGAAGATAAAATAGTGGAAATAACTACTGCAGAGCAGAATAAAGAAAAAAGAATGAAAAGAACTGAGGACAGTCTCAGAGACTTCTGGGACAACATTAAACACACCAACATTGGAATTATAGGGGTCGCAGAAGAAGAGGATAAAAAGAAAGTGTCTGAGAAAATATTTGAAGAGATTATAGTTGGAAACTTCCCTAATATGGGAAAGGAAATTGTTAACCAAGTGAAGGAAGCACAGAGAGTCCCATACAGGATAAATCCAAGGGTAAACATGCCAAGAAACACATTAATCAAACTGTCAAAACTTAAATACAAAGAAAATATATTAAAAGCAGCAAGGGAAAAACAACAAATAACACACAAGGGAGTCACCATATGGTTAACAGCTGACCTTTCAGCAGAAACTCTGCAAGCCATAAGGGACTGGCAGGACATATTTAAAGTGATGAAGGAGAAAAAAACTACAACCAAGTTTACGCTACCCAGCAAGGATCTAATTCAGATTTGATGAAGAAATTAAAAACTTTACAGACAAGCAAGAGCTGCGACAGTTCAGCACCACCAAACCAGCTTTACAACAAATGCTAAAGGAACTTCTCTAGGCAAGAAACAGAAGAGAAGGAAAAGACCTACAATAACAAACTGGAAACAATTAAGAAAATGGGAATACTAACATACATATCGATAATTACCTTAAATGTAAATGGATTAAATGCTCCCACCAAAAGACACAGACTGGCTGAATGGCTACAAAAACAAGACCCATAAATAAGCTGGCTACAAGAGATCCACTTCAAACCTAGGGACACATACAGATTGAAAGTGAGGGGATGAAAAAAAATATTCCATGCAAATTGAGACCAGGAGAAAGCTGGAGTAGCATTTCTCATATCAGACAAAACAGACTTTAAAATAAAGACTATTACAAGAGACAAAGAACAACAATACATAATGATCAAAGGTTCGATCCAAGAATAAGATATAACAATTGTAAATATTTATGCACTCAACATAGGAGCACCTCAGTACATAAGGCAAATACTAACAGGCATAAAAGGGGAAATTGACAGTAACACATTCATCGTAGGGGACTTTAACAACACACTTTCACCCAAGGACAGATCATCCAAAATGAAAATAAGTAAGGAAACACAAGCTTTAAATGATACATTATGCACGATGGACTAAATTGATATTTATAGGACATTCCATCCAAAACAACAGAATACACATTTTTCTCAAGTACTCATGGAACATTCTCCAGGATTAATCATATCTTGGGTCACAAATCAAGCCTTGGTAAATTTAAGAAAATTGAAATTGTATCATGTATCTTATCCGACCACAACACTATGCGACAAGATATCAATTACAGGAAAAGATCTGTAAAAAATACAAACACATAGAGGCAAAACAACACACTAGTTAATAACGAAGTGATCACTGAAGAAATCAAAGAGAAAATAAAAAAATACCTAGAAACAAATGACAAAGGAGACACAACAACCAAAAACCTATGGGATGCAGCAAAAGCAGTTGTAAGATGGAAGTTTATAGCAATACATTCCTACCTTAATAAACAAGAAGCATCTCAAATAAACAACATAACATTACAGCTAAAGTAATTAGAGAAAGAAGAACAAAATTACCCCAAAGTGAGGGAAGGAAAGAAATCATAAAGATCAGATCATAAATAAATGAAAAAGAAGTGAAGGAAATGATACTAAAGAGCAATAAAACTAAAAGCTGTTTTTTTGAAGAGATACACAAAATTGATAAACCATAAGCCAGACTCATCAAGAAAAAAAGGGAGAAGTCTCATACCAATAGAATTAGAAATGAAAAAGGAGAAGTAACAACTGACACTGCAGAAGTACAAAAGATCATGAGATATTACTACAAGCAACTCTATGCCAATAAAATGGACAACCTGGAAGAAATGGACAAATTCTTAGAAATGCACAACCTGCCAAGACTGAATCAGGAAGAAGTAGAAAATATGAATGGACCAATCACAAGCAATGAAATTCAAAATGTGATTAAAAACATTCCAACAAACAAAAGACCAGGACCGGATAGCTTCACAGGCGAATTCTATCAAACATTTAGAGAAGAGTTAACACCTATCCTTCTCAAACTCTTCCAAAATATAGCAGAGGGAGAAACACTCCCAAACTCATTCAACGAGGCCACCATCATCATGATAGCAAAACCAGACAAGGATGTCACAAAGAAAGAAAACTACAGGCCAATATCACAGATGAACATTGATGCAAAAATCCTCAACAAAATACTAGCAAAGAGAAACCAACAACACATTAAATGGATAATACACTGTGATCAAGTGGGGTCTATTCCAGGAATGCAAGGATTCTTCAATATAAGCAAATCAAACAGTGTGATACAGCATATTAACAAACTGGAGGAGGAAAACCATATGAACATCTCAGTTGATGCAGAGAAAGCTTTTGACACAATTCAACACCCATTTATGATAAAAAAAAAACCTGCAGAAAGTAGGCATAGAGGGAACTTTCCTCAACATAATAAAGTCCATTTATGACAAACCCACAGACAATATCATCCTCAATGGTGAAAAATTGAAAGCATTGCCACTAAGATCAGGAAAAAGACAAGGTTTCCCATTTTCACCACTCTTATTCAACATAGATTTAGAAGGTTTAGCCACAGCAATCAGAGAAGAAAAGGAAATAAAAGGAATCCAAAACGGAAAAGAAGAAGTAAAACTGTCACTGTTTGCAGATGACATGATACTATACATAGAGAATCCTAAAGATGCTACCAGAAATCTACTAGAGCTAATGAATGAATATGGTAAAGTAGCAGGATACAAAATTAATGCTCAGAAATCTCTGGCATTCCTATACACTAAAGAATGAAAAATGTGAAAGTGAAATTAAGAAAACACTCCCATTTACCATTGCAACAAAAAGAATAAAATACCTAGGAATAAACCTACCTAAGGAGACAAAAGAACTGTATGCAGAAAATTATAAGACACTGATACAAGAAATTAAAGATGATACAAATGGATGGAGAAATATACCATGTTTTGGGATTGGAAGAATCAATATTGTGAAAATGACTCTACTACCCAAAGCAATCTACAGATTCAATGCAATACCTATCAAACTACCATTGGCATTTTTCACAGAACTAGAACAAAAAAATTCACAATTTGTATGGAAACACAAAACACCCCGAATAGCCAAAACAATCTTGAGAATGTAAAACGGAGCAGGAGGAATCAGGCTCCCTGACTTCAGACTATACTACAAAGCTACAGTAATCAAGACAGTATGGTACTGGCACAAAAACAGAAATATAGATCAATGGAAAAGGATAGAAAGATCAGAGATAAACCCACACACATATGGTCCCCTTATCCTTGATAGAGGACATTGGAATGTACAGTGGAGAAAGGATAGCCTCTTCAATAAGTGGTGCTGTGAGAACTGGACAGGTACATGTAAAAGTATGAGATTAGAACACTCTCTAACGCCATACACAAAAATAAGCTCAAAACGGATTGAAGACCTAAATGTAAGGCCAGACACTATCAAACTCTTAAAGGAAAACATAGGCAGAACACTCTGTGATGTAAATCACAGCAAGGTCCTTTTTGACCCACCTCCTAGAGAAATGGAAGTAAAAACAAAAATAAACAAATGGGACCTAATGAAACTTCAAAGCTTTTGCACAGCAAATGAAACCATAAACAAGACCAAAAGACAACCCTCAGAATGGGAGAAAATATTTGCAAGTGAAGCAACTGACAAAGAATTAATCTCCAAAATTTACAAGCAGTTCATGCAGCTCAATAAAAAAAAAAAAAAAACAATCAAAAACGGGCAGAAGACCTAAATAGACATTTCTCCGAAGAAGATATACAGATTGCCAACAAACCATGAAAGAATGCTCAACATCATTAATCATTAGAGAAATGCAAATCAAAACTACAATGAGATATCATCTCACACTGGTCAGAATGGCCATCATCAAAAAATCTAGAAACAATAAATGCTGGAGAGGGTGTGGAGAAAAGGGTACACTTTTGCACTGCTGGTGGGAATGTGAATTGATACAGCCACTATGGAGAAGAGTATGGAGTTTCCTTAAAAATCTACAAATAGCACTATTATATGACCCAGCAATCCCACTACTGGCCATATACCCTGAGAAAACAATAATTCAAAAAGTGTCTTGTACCAAAATGTTCATTGCAGCTTTATTTACAATAGCCAGGAGATGGAAGCAACCTAAATTTCCATCACTGGGTGAATGGATAAAGAAGATGTGGCACATATATACAATGGAATATTACTCAGCCATAAGAAGAAACGAAATAGAGTTACTTTTAGTGGGGTGGATGGACCTAGTGTCTGTCATACAGAGTGAAGTAAGTCAGAAAGAGAAAGACAAATAGCATATGCTAACACATATATATGGAATCTAAGGGAAAAAAAATGTCATGAAGAACCTATGGGTATGACGGGAATAAAGACACAGACCTACTAGAGAATGGACTTGAGGATATGGGGAGGGGGAAGAGTAAGCTGTGACAAATTGAGAGAGTGGCATGGACATATATACACTACCAAACGTAAAATAGATAGCTAGTGGGAAGCAGCCGCCTAGCACAGGGAGATCAGCTCGGGTCTTTGTGACCACCTAGAGGGGTGGTATAGGGAGGGTGGGAGGGAGGGAGATGCAAGAGGGAAGAGATATGGGAACATATGTATATGTATAACTGATTCTCTTTATTATAAAGCAGAAACTAACACACTATTTTAAAGCAATTGTACTCCAATGAAGGTGTAAAAAAAAAGTAGTTAATGATCAAAGTAATCTATAGATTCCCTGAAATTCAAAACAGTGTTCTTGCAGAAAAATAAAAACCCATACTAAAATTCATATGAAATATCATGAGACTCTGTAAACCAAATCACTCTTGAAAAAGAAAGCCATAGTTGGAGAATTCTTATTTCCAACTTCTAAAATTATGATAATGCGATGGTAATCAAATCAGTTTGCTACTGTCATAAAGAGACATATAAAAATATAATATAATAGAGACCTAAAATTAATCCCTCACATCTCCACATCTATGGTCAATTGATATCTGACCACTGAGTACCAAGACTATTCAATGGTAAAAAGGCATTTTTTTCAACGCATGGTTCTGGGTCAACTAGATATTCACATGCAAAATAATTATGTTGGATGTTTACCATATAACAGATACAAATACTGACTTACAATGGATCAAAAACCTTAACATGGAGATAAAACTTTTAGAAGAAAACATAAGAAGAAACCATGACATTGGATTTGGAAATGATTTCTTGGATATGGAACCAAAAACACAGCAACAGAAAGAATGCATATAAATTAGACTTCATGAAAATTAAAACTTTGTGCATCAAAGGAAATTATCATAAGAGTCAAAGATACCCTGCAGAATGGGATAAAATATTTGCAAATTGTATAACTGATAAGGGATTATTATCCATAATTTACAAATAATTCCTAAAACTCAACAACAAAATGTCTAACAATCCAATTTAAATATGAGCAAAGGGTTGATAGGCATTCTCCAGAGAAGATATACAAATAAGATGAAAAGATACTCAATATCATTAGTCGTTATGAAAGTGCACATCAAAACTACAATGAGATACCTCTTCACACCCACTAGTATGATCATCATTATAAAAGGGGAAAATAAACAAGTGTTTCTGAAGATATGTAGAAATTGCAACTCTCATGTATTGCCAATGCCAGTGTAAATGGCTCAGCTGTTGTTGAAAATAAGTTGACGATTTTTTAAATTAATTTTTTGGAGTATAGTTGCTTTACAATGTTGTGTTAGTTTCTACTGTACAGTAAACATTGAGTAGAGTTACCTGAGCTATACTGTAGGTTCTCATTAGCTATCTATTTTATACATAGTATTAATAGTATATATATTTCAATCCCAGTCTCCCAATTCATCCCACTCCCTCACCTTTCCCCCACTTGGTGTCCATATGTTTGTTCTCTACCTCTGTGTCTCTATTTCTCCTTCACAAATAAGATCATGTATACCACTTTTCATGTTGATGGTTTAATAGTTTGAGTATGTCATCTTCTTTTGGACCATACACTTACCAGTGGTGTGCTGAAGCCAGTTTATATCAGCTCTCAAGAGATGAGTGTAAATATTCAGGAATTTTGGCTGTTTTTGTTAAAACATTGTTAACTTCATCTTGACTATGGTGTGACTATTTACATCATGGAAGTCAACATACACTCCATACAGGACGTGTATGCCTATTTTTAAGAGCAAGTTTATCAGAATACTACTTTAAATCTTTCTATGTGATTTTTTTTTGTCCAACTAAGATATCTACTATCTTCCCTATATAGGTTTTTTCAGTGATCTTAACAAAGGAGCTTATAGTACAGTTACCCTGTATTTGTTCTTGGTCCATATCTTTGGGTGATTTTGATTGAGTGATAAACATTTTTATTTTTAATTATTTTCTAGACTCTCTATCTTTATGCTAATTTTGCCTGAAAATTATCCAGTTATTTTCTGATCTCATCTCTGTCTTGATTATTGTAGGTGGTAATTTTTTCAAATATCTCACTACTGGTATAAAACTATTTGCCATTTCTCCAGCTTCATATAAAAATTTCCTTGTTATTTTCCCACTGTCCTATAACAAATATTTTATGTCTCACTACTGGGTCTTAAAACCAATACCACACATGTTAAGTTGTTTTTACAATAACACCTTACCCAAATTAACATTTATATTTGTTGATTTTTACTATGATAATTCTTCATAATAACCACCCCCCCCCAGCAAAAAACTCTTCATTGGCTAAAAAAAAATATTTATTCTTACTCATGTATTTATGGGTTAGCTAATATAGGACGGGCTTGGCTGATCTTGACTCCAAGCGTAATTTTGGATCCAGGTCAGTTACCTGAGTCTTTTGTTCAGCTTGGTGTCAGGATATAACAGGCATGTTCTTTTCATGGCTTTAGCAGAAATGCAAGAGGGCAAGTCCAACTGTGCAAATATGTTTTAAGCCTGTGATTGTGTCACTTCTGAAAACTACTCATTAGCTAAAGTAATTCATATAGCAACATCCAAAATCAAGGGACATGGATGTATACTCTGTCCATGAAGAGGCCACAGTAAGTCATATGATAGCTCCAAATAAGTGAAGCAGTGAAATACATTGTATCCATGGAGGTGAGAATGTTCCCAATTATATGTTAAACAATAGTCTAATGTACTACATGGGCACTCAATGAATTTGTTAATGATTGAATGAATAAAGAAATGACACTTGTTACATGAATCTTTTAATATGAGTATAAAGGGGAGCAAAGGGATGGAGCAAGATGTGGGGGGAATGTGGTATCAAGGAAATATTTTTTTTCAATAAAATAGATACAAGAATATGTTTCATGTTTATAAGCTAAAGGAAATACACTGTAGAGAGAGAGAGACTTATGATTGAGAACAACAGAGGTGTTGGTTTAAGAGGAAATATTTCCTCAAATGTAAAAGAGGTGATGATAATGATGATGATGATTATGATGATGATAGCTAACATACACAAACATATAGTGCTGACTCTTTGTGAAGACATTGTTCAAAGCATTGTATACACAGTACTTATTTAAACCTTATAGTAACTCTATGCACAAGCTACTATTATTTTCTGTACTATAGAGATGAGGAACGTGAGACAGAGGAAGTTTAAGCAATTTGTGTGAGGTTGTAGAACTAATAAGTGATAGAATTAGCATGAAGGAAAATTGATTTGGATGTAAAGTTTTGCATTTGATGCTGTAAAATGATGGTATCTGATGCCTTCTATTTTCTCAACAAGGTTTTGATAAGACCATCAGCTGAGAATGAGTGAGCAGGTGGAAATATCAGACATTTGAAAATAACAAGTTTTTAAATAGCTATCTTAGGGAGTGAGAAAACATTTTAACAGGGACATGAGATGATTTTCTTGGCCTCATTAAGTGGACATTTGAAGGTTATAATCATGAGTTTAAAATGAATTCAATCACTATGATATCCAATCTTGAGTAAGTTATAGAAGAAGCTGGGTCATCAGATGACCTTTAGGTTTTACAAAATCCAACTAGATAAAATGGATATTCCAATAAATATTTGCAAATATGAGACAGATGAAAAATACACCCTCCTGAGCCCCTGTAGATACTCAGCATTAGCAACAGTTAAAAGCAGCTGCACTGGGAACCTCCAGTACCAATCAGAAAATTGAGGGCATTGTAGAGGAACTTCAAATCCCTCTTCCCCTCAAAATGTCAAGGTTTTTCCTTGTTGCATTCAGTAACTTATCTGGAGAAGAGCCTGATCCAAAAAAGGCCTATCCTTTCAGGCCATGGTTTCATCACTCAGTGGTTAAACTATGAGGAGAGAGTGTTTCCTTTGTCCTATTGAAGATCACTGAAGTAGTAAACAGCTCTTCAACTTAAGACATGCAAAGAAAATTTATACTGCATAGGTGAAAACTATGTAAGATCTGATCAATCCATTCACACTATATTGTAAGCAAAAATCTGGCCTTGATAAAATGTTTATTATTCAAGTATATATACATAAATGGGCTGAAAGTTAACAACATAGTTTCAGAGAAAATGTAAACTTTTCAGCAGGAAACAAGGGTGAATTTTAGGCATATGTTATTTTGTATTGTCAGTTAAATTGAAGAAAACATGGTATCTGTGAAACAATGAATGAAAAAGATAAAATTAAAATACAGGAGAGTAAGTTGAAAACAAAACTGATTGAGACAGAAAAGAATCGAAAGAAGGTAAAACAGCCTAGAAAGGAGTGCATTAAAATGAAATTTGTGATAGTAGACTTTGGAATTACCTAGAAAGCAATATAGAACAGCATACATTATGCAGATGATTGAATCAGTTGAATGAAGAGAAAATCTGATAAGCTATACCAGAAATTGGAAGAAAAGATAAGAAGGGAATTAAAATGAGAGAAAAGGTGATTGAGATAGAGACTAGGAAGCCAACACACAGATAATTGGTGCTGCTAATAAAGACAGAAATAAAGATATACATTTAAAGATATAATCAAAGAAATCATATTGAAATGATTGGCAAGATACTAGGTAAAGTTATGAAAAAGAGACCAACATTCAAACACACACACACACACACACACACGTTTGAAAATTTTTGAACTTCAATTATAAAAAGAATCTAATAAGCATAGAGAAAATAAGGGACTTATAAAAAGGACAAGATTCTAGTTGCTCTCAGAATTATTTTACACAATATTATTTTTCAAAAGATAATGGAGAAATATCTAAGATTTTAATTAGAAAGGTTGTCTTTCACAAATCATACTCTGCCAAATTATAAATCATGTCATCTAATTTCAACAAAAAGTCATTCTAACTTATACAAAGGCTTATACCAAAGCATACTGTTATTGTGCCATTTCTGGAAACAGACAACATAAATAATATTTGGAAAAGTATTCTGTCATATACAAGAGATGAGTCCAAATAATAGACCAAAGTCTGAGTAAATCATAGTATAAAAAATCGATTATAAACATTAAATGGAGAAAATTTAAAATTGAATAAATTTGTTAATATTTAAATACAGATACAAATTTCATTGAAAATAACTTAAAATGAAATATTAGTAATAGAAATATGTGTAATTTGAAAATGATAAATGAAGTACAAATATAAGATGACCCCAAAATAACAAATACTTGTAATTTGATAAATTTTTTCTTCACATAGATAATTGAAAATATATATTTCAATTAAATATAACCAAAAATAAAATTAAAATATAAGGTATGCTTTACAAATAATAAGAACAAAGAAAACATAAAACATATAGGAAAATATAATAAAAAGTGAAATATCAATTAAATATGATGGATTGTCAATACATAATTATCATCTATCTTTTTGACATCATATTACAATAAAACTGATGTAATAAAATGCACTAGGCTCAAAAAAATGAATACAAGGTGAAAATGAATATCAGCAACTGAGATATTTAAAAAAATATATGGAAAAGAGGAAACAAATAAAGGAGTAGTAATTAATACAGTGAAGCAGAAGATGTCTCCATGTAGAGTCTGGAAGGGAATAAATGAGAATAAAAAATTAGATTACTTGGTAAAACCCAGAATACCAAATTCTTACCAAGAGATTTTACACACATTCACTCACACACACATACTGCAAATAGAGCAGTTTTACTTAAAAGTATAGATGACACTTCCTTAATAAAGTATTAAAAATTCATTATAGCTATATAGTACATAAATACATAAAAGCAGAGATAATTCAGGACAAAAGGAAGTATAATAGGACATATAACATAATTTATCATATCAGTACCACATAAGAAAAATATATGATGATGAGATTAAATAAAGAAAACATATTTAATAAAGTTTATTTTCAGTTGGTTTTAATTTTTAAGGAATATTTTTTAAGGAGGAATAAGAAGATAATCTTTTAAGATAAAGAATATCTAGCTCATTACAGGAACAACTATCATATTTAAAACTAAAATGCAATAATTATCATTATATTCATGAATAAAATAAGGCTCTCCATTTTATCAGTAATAATTAGCCTTATTCTGGAAGTTCTTGCTAATGATAAAAATGATAAAAGAGAGAATTCCCTGGTGGTACAGTGGTTAGGACTTGGCAGTTTCACTAATGTGGCCCAGGTTCAATCCCTGGTCAGGGAACGAAGATCCCAAAAGCTGTGCAGAGCAGCCAAAAGAAAAAA
This sequence comes from Mesoplodon mirus, assembly GCF_964341445.2. Taxonomy (NCBI): domain Eukaryota; kingdom Metazoa; phylum Chordata; class Mammalia; order Artiodactyla; family Ziphiidae; genus Mesoplodon; species Mesoplodon mirus. The sequence goes on from NC_138981.1 coordinate 73,137,859, forward strand.
ACGATAAAAGATATAACAGGTGAACTGCTTGCAGCATGTCAGCTTTCTCCCCAATGAAATTGGTTAAAGTTATACAGAAACAACCATTTGAAGCTTCAGGCAATGCTTCTAAGATAAAAGAATAAATGAAGGAACAGCAATTGAAGAAAATTTATAAAAACTTGGTAATAAAGGTGAGAATTTCCAATACTTGAACAAAAACCACTTCCTCCCAACTCAGTGAGATGGAGACTCCACTCTAGACTGTAACAACCAATAACACAGGGCTCCCTCACCTCCAGCTTCTAGTCAGGGTCTTTCTTTTTGTAAGGGGCAGGATTTCAGCATTTCACATCCTGCCTTAAGCTACCTGTTGCTGAGGCTAAATCCTGGCCAAGTTATTTTCAAGAGGTGGAGAATCCACTCTTCCACCCAGTTCCTACTCAAAGAATGCTAACTCCACCTTGAATATGCCATACTAAGATTAATATGGGCCTGATTGACCTTACTGTCGTTCATGAGGCAGTGGTTCCAAACCGAGTGGCAAGCCAAGAGGACATCAAAGTGCTGCACCCTCTAGTAAGTTCTTCTCCCAAAAGAATTGACTTCATTTGTAACAGAGAGCTTCCTAAAAAGAGGGCTTCCCTGGTGGCGCAGTAGTTGAGAGTCCACCTGCAGATGCAAGGGACACGGGTTCATGCCCTGGTCTGGGAAGATCCCACATGCCACAGAGGGGCTGGGCCCATGAGCCATGGCCACTGAGCCTGTACGTGTGGAGCCTGTGCTCCACAACGGGAGAAGCCACAACAGTGAGAGGCCTGCGTAAAGCAAAAAAAAAAAAAAAAAAAAAAATTGAAAAAAGAATCAATTAGAAATTCTGGAGTTGAAAAGTACAATACTTGAAATTTAAAATTCACTAGAGGAGCTCAACAATAGACTTAAACTGGAAAAAGAAATAATGTACTCAAGAACATATCAATAGAGATTTTACAAGCTCAAGCACAGAGAATAAAAAGAATGAAGAAAAATGAACAGAGCCTCAGTATTAAGTGCAATAATATATGTGTAATGAGATTACCAGAGAAGAAAAGCAAGAGAAATCAGCAGAAAAAATATTCAAAGAAATAATGACAGAAAAATATCCAAATTTATTTTTAAAAACACACAATAATTTATGCATACAGGAAGTAAATAATCCCAGTTTGATAAATACAAAGAGATCCACAAAAAGACATATTATAGAAAATATGATGAGACTCGAAGACAAGGAGAAAATTTTGAAAGCAACAAGAGACAGAGAACATATACTTACAAATTAATTCCAATAAGATTAAAAACTGAATTTTCAGTATAAAAAGTGAAAGCCAGAAAACAATGGGTTAAAATAGTTAAAGTGCTCAAAGAAAAAGAACTGTCACTCAAGAATCATATATACAGAAATCTTTCTTCAAGGGGGAAAGGTGGGAGGTTGGTGGTGGGAGCTGGGATGAATTAGGAGAGTGGGATTGACAAATATACACTAATATGTATAAAAGAGATAACTAATAAGAACCTGCTGTATAGCACAGGGAACTCCACTTCTCTCTGCAGTAGAAACTAAAACAACATTGTAAACAACTATACCACAATAAATAAATAAATAAATAGTCATGCCAAAAAAAAAAAAAAAAGCTTTCTTTACAAATGAAGGTGAAAAACATACTCCCAGATTAAAAAAAAAATGCTGAGGGAATTTGTTGTTAACTTAACCACTTTACAAGAAATGCTAATGGAAGTTCTTCAGGTTGGAAGCAAGTGGTTCTACCTGTTTATCTGAATCAACATGAAATAAAGAGCACCTGTAAAATTAATAATGTAACTATAAAAAGCTCAGTATTAATACATATTTTCTCCTTTATTCTCATAACTTATTTTTAATTGTATAAAATAATATGTATATAATATAATGTTAAGTCTATAACATAGAAATATCACATATGTGCAATATATTTGCCAATATCACCACAAAGAAGGTGGGAGGAGCAAAACTATCAGCTGATGAAATGGCTACAGGTGGCAAATTCATACATAAACTATGTATAACAATAATACTATGATAGGAAGAAAAGAGAATAGAATTATGCAGTAGTAACATTTCTATACAACACTAGAATTATGAGAGTATAAATATGAAGCTAATTCTGATATGTTAAAATGCATATGGTAAACTCTAAGGCAACCATTAAAAAATTAATTTAAAATGCTGTAATCAATAAGAGATTACAGAAATTAGAATGGTACACTAGAAACTATTCACTTAATTTAAAAGGGAGCAGTAAAGGAGAAATAAAAATAGAAAAATACATGATTCATATTAAAAAAGTAAAATGTAGATATTAATCCAATTATATTACATGTGAATTAAACAGTCCTACTCAAAGACAGAGACTGTACACTGTATAAAAACCTGATCTAATTATGTGGGATCTACAGGAGACACACTTTAGATTGAAAGATGTAAATTGAAAATTAATGAACAAAAAAGATATTTCATGTAAACAACAACCACAGGAAAGCCAAAGTTGTTACACTAATAACAGACAAATTAAACTTTAAAGCAAAAAAATTTTACCAGAGATAGAGAGGGACATTTTATGATGTTAAAATGTCAATTAATCAGGAACAATACAACAATTATAAATGTACATGCCCCTCACAACAGAGCACCAACCTACCTGAAACAAAACTGACAGAAATAAAGGATGAACTATTCAATTAAACATAATAATTGGAGACTTTAATATCCAATTTCAATTATGAATGGAAGAGCTAGACACAGTATTAACAGGGAAATAGAACATTTGGTCAACTTAATAAATCAACTAGACCTAACATTCATCCATAGTACACTACCCAGTACCAAAACAAAATATACAATCTTCTCAAGTGCACATGAGGCAGTTTCCTGATATCCAATATGCTAGGGCATAAAACAAACTTCAACAGACCTAAAAGTATAGAAATAATACAAAGTTCTTCAACAACAATTGAGTAAAATTAGAGATCAGTAGCAGGAAAATTTTGGGAAACTCATGAAGACATGGAAATTAGACAGCACATGTCTAAATAAACAATGGATCAAAGAATATATCAAAAGGAAAAGCAGAAAATAATTTGAGATAAATGAAATGGAGAGAGAACATACCAAAACTTGTGTGACACAACTAACATAGTCCTTGGAGATAAATTTATAAATTTATAATTTATAAATTTATAAATTTATAAATGTCTATGTCAAGAAAGAAGAAAGATCTCAAATCAATGTTAATCTTCCACCCTAAGACACTGGAAAAAAACAAGAGTGATGTCAACAAGATGGCAGAGTAGGAAGCCCTGGACTCCTCTTCTGCCCACAAATACAATAATGCAGCAATAATCCATGGACAAATTCCCATTGTGAGAAATACAAAAACTAATTGAAAAGCTTCTGCACCCCAGGTGAATATGAAAAGCAGAGTCAATGAAGCACGTATGGAGATTCTGGACACTCTTCCTGGAGTCCCTGCCTTGTGATCAGGAAGAGACCCCCTAGTTCTCAACTTCTCTCAAGGGAGGGAGGAATTCGGTTCATGTGTCCAGCATCTCAACCTTTCAGAGGAGGCTCCATAGAAGACTGGCTTCTGTCTTGTCTCTCTTGAAGTTCTGATGGGTCCAGCAGAATCTAGCTGCCTGTGGGAGAATAGAAATGGAGGTTTAGAATGATAGATGCCATAGACCTTCCCCCTGCTCAGCACAGAGCCAGTGGACAAAAAAATCCCAGCTCTCAGATACCACCGGGGGAGGAAGAGTTGATCCATGAGTACAACGCCCCTATTTCTCTAGGGCTGTCCAAAGAACTGGCATCTGTATAGCTAGTTTATGAATGAAGGAAGATTGGACAGAGACTCAGGGGGCACAGAGCATAAAATTAAAAGTATGATGAGCAGTCTGTGGCACTGAGGAAAGGGCAGGGAAAATCAACTTATTATCTAAAATGAGATCCCACCACCTCTAAAGTTTATATATTTTAGGAATGTGAAATTAAATAAAAACTGGACATAAAATTTAGAAGATACCAACATGGGAAGTAGGAGAGAGAGACATAGAGCAGTAAAAGCTTCCAAAATTATTGAATTGTCTTGGGGGGAAAATTTTTACTGAAAAAAGTATTTTAAAACAAATATAAATTTAAATATTTCAGTGAAAATATTAAAGGTAATTATTAAAATAAGAGACAAATAATGTATGATATTAGTCCATTAAAGAAATATAGAAAACCCATGTATACCATCATAGGCAATAAAATGGAAAAATGAAATAAAGAGAAAGCACTAACTGGCAGGCCTGGATTTATAATATGAGTAAATCAATAAAATTCAACTATTAAAGAGAGAGACTCAGATTTAGTTTTTAATCATTTTATTTTATTTTTATTGAGATATAATTGACATGTAATGTTATAGTAGTTTTAGGTGACAATGTAAAATTTTTCTTTCTTTTTTTTTCTTTTTTTTTTTTTTTTTTTTGCAGTATGCAGGGCTCTCACTGCTGCAGCCTCCCCTGTTGCGGAGCACAGGCTCCGGACGCGCAGGATCAGTGGCCATAGCTCAAGGGCCCAGCCACTCCATGGCATGTGGGATCCTCCAGGACTGGGGCACAAACCCGTGTCCCCTGCATCAGCAGGTGGACTCTCAACAACTGTGCCATCAGGAAAGCCCCCAGAATTTGATATATGTATATATTAGGAAAAGATTACTACAATAAGTTTAATTAACATCCATCACCACACAGTTACAAATTTGTTTTTTTTTTGTGATGAGAATGTTTATATCTACTCTCTCAGTGACTTTCAAATACAAAACGCTGTGTTAACTACAGTCACTAGGCTGCGTATTGCATCTCTAAGACTTATTTATCTTATAACTGGAAGTTTGTACCCTTTGACCACTCTTACCCATTTTACCCACTCCTCACCCATTGCCACTGGCAACCACCAATCTGTTCTCTGTACCTATGAGCCTGGTGCTTTTATTTTTATTTTTAATTTTTTAGATTCCAAATATATATGAGATTATATATTATTTGTTTTACTCTGTCTAATTTATCTTACCATAATATAATGCCCTCAACGTTGATCCATGCTATCACAAATGGCAAGATTTCCTTCTTTTTAATGCCTGAATAATATTCCATTATATGTATGTATATATATATATATATATATATATATATATATATATATATATATATATATATATATAAATCTTCTTATCCATTCATCAATCAATGTACACTTTGGTTGTTTCCATGTATTGGCTACTGTAAATAATGCTTCAGTGAACATGGGGTACACATATCTCTTTTGTTTCATTTGGATAAATACCAAGAAGTGGAATTCCTGGATCATATGGAAGTTCTGTTTTTATCTTTTTGAGGAACCTCCATACTGTTTTCCATAGTGGCTGCAACAATTTACATTCCCACCAACAATGCACAAAGTTCCCTTTTCTCAACATCATTTACAACACTTTCTCACTCTTGTCTTTTTGATGATAATCATTCTATTAGATATAAGGTGATATCTCATTGTGGTTTTTGATTCACATTTCCCTGATGATTAGTGATGTTGAGCATCTTTTCATGTACCTGTTGGTAATTTGTATGTCTTCATTGGAAACATGTCTGTTCCTCTGCCTATTTTAAAATCAGAATTTTATTGCTATTAAATTGCATGAATTCTCCATATATTTTGATATTAATCCCTTTATCAGATATATTATTTGGAAATATTTTCCTCCATTCTTTACATTGTTTTTTCATTTTGTTGATGTTTTACTTTGCTGTACAAAAGCTTTTCAGGTTGATGTAGTCCCACTTGTGTATTTTTGCTTTTGGTGTCAAATCCAAAATAATCTTTGCCAAGACCAATGTTTAGGAGCTTACCCCCAATGTTTATTTTAGGAGTTTCATGGTTTCAGGTCTTACATTCAAGTTTTTAACCCATTTTGAGTTAATTTTTGTACGGTATTTTATAGTGGTCCAGTTTCATTCTTTTTTTATGTTGCTGTCCAGTATTCCCAACTCCATCTATTGAAGAGACTGTCCTTTCCCTGTTGTATATTCTTGGTTCCTTTGTCAAAAACTAATTGACCAAGTACATGCAGGTTTATTTCTTGGCTTTCTATTTAGATTGGGTTTCTAACAGTCTAGTCCCATTCTGTTTAAACACACACCTAAAACAAAACAGCACTGATAGTGTACATATGTCCATGCCACTCTCTCACTTTGTCCCATCTTACACTTCCCCCTCCCCATATCCTCAAGTCCATGCTCTAGTAGGTCTGTATCTTTATTCCTGTCTCACCCCTAGGTTCTTCATTACCTTTTATTTATTTTTTCTTAGATTCCATATATATGTGTTAGCATACGGTATTTGTCTTTCTCTTTCTGACTTACTTCATGCTGTATGACAGACTCTAGGTCCATCCACCTCACTACAAATAACTCAATTTCGTTTCTTTTTATGGCTGAGTAATATTCCATTGTATATATGTGCCACATCTTCTTTATCCATTCATCTGTTGATGGACACTTAGGTTGCTTCCATGTCCTCGCTATTGTAAATAAAGCTGCAATGAACATTTTGCTACATGACTTTTTTTTGAATTATGGTTTTCTCAGGGTATATGTCCAGTAGTGGGATTGCTGGGTCATATGGTAGTTCTATTTGTAGTTATTTTTAAGGAACCTCCATACTGTTCTCCATAGTGGCTGTATGGGAAGTAGCCACATAGCACAGGGAGATCAGCTAGGTGGTTTGTAACCCCCTAGAAGGGTGGGATTGGGAAGGTGGGAGGGAGGGAGACTCAAGAGGGAAGAGATATGGGAACATATGTATATGTATAACTGATTCACTTTGTTATAAAGCAGAATCTAACACACCATTGTAAAGCAATTAGACCTACTAGAGAATTGAATTGAGGATATGGGGAGGGGGAAGGGTAAGCTGTGACAAAGTGAGAGAGTGGCATGGACATATATACACTACCAAATGTAAAATAGATAGCTAGTGGGAAGCAGCCACATAGCACAGGGAGATCAGCTCAGTGCTTTGTGACCACCTAGAGGGGTGGGATAAGGAGGGTGGGATGGAGGGAGATGCAAGAGGGAAGAGATATGGGAACATATGTATATGTATAACTGGTTTGCTTTGTTATAAAGCAGAAAGTATCACACCATTGTAAAGCAATTATACTCCAATAAAGATTTTTTAAAAAAATGCTTGGCCTGTAGATAGACAGATATGTAAGCTGATAAATTATAATGTGGCATTCTATGGGCTGGAACAAAGAGATGAAAAAATATTGTAGGAAGCCAGAACATGAAACCTCTCATTTTGGGGACAATTTGGCTTATATGTTCTGATATAGACCTTTCCTGATTAATAAGCCAAAAACAAGCCAAATAAAGGAAGTTTGTGGTTTAAAAAAATATGTTAAAAAAACACAACAACACTGATAAGTTGAGCATAAAGGTATTCCACTCTTGGCTAAATCACTCCTACATCTTTCATTTGATCCTTGATTACAAATTGCAATTGTATGAGAATTTACATTCTGTTTCCCACCTTAAGAATATTTTTATTTTTCTGTCAGTGTTAATTATATTTCTAAACAAACATGCAAACGAAAAGCCAAACTCATAGTAAAAGAGAATAGACTTGTGTTTACCAGGGGCCTGGCATTGGAAGAGGGGTAATTGGATGAAGGCATTCAAAAGGTACATACTTTGAGTTATAAGATAAATAAGTACTAGAGCTGCAATGTACAAACATGATCAATATACTAAACACTGCTGGATGTTATATATGAAAATTACGTGATAAGTCAAATCATTATGCAATATACCTTTTACTTATAAAGTGCTATATGTCAATTATATCTCTAAAACTGGAAGAAAAAAAAAACTCACAACAAAAACACTGATAGTACTGTCATTCTGTGGCAAAGAGTGGTGAATTTGCCTATGGCTAATATAGTACCAAGATTTGTACCCAGGTTGTGAGGCTCTAGAGTCTGTGGTCTTATCACTGTATTTCCTCTCAAAGTGCTTCACATCCTTTGCAAAAAAATGTAAGAATAATTTTGATGTTTTGTGAGAAAATTTAGATTAAGGATCAAAAGTCCCAGGAAATAACAAAATATTAAGCATAAAGAATATCTTAGGAAGCTGGAATCTATAAAAAGATTTGTCTAGGGAAAAGTTTCAGCTACTAAGTAAAAGTAAATGACTTTAAAAACTGAACTTTTTGACATTAGATTTTAAGTGTTGCTGTGTTACACTACAGTGTAATCTTCCAAATGTGATCTCATAACATACATCAGAATAGTAATAAATGTTTTTGATATAGGAAAATAACTATTTCTTTATCTAAACTATAAGCTCCAGGAGAGCAGGAACATCATATATTTTTCACTGGTGTATTTGTATTATCTACCACAGCACTGAGAACAGAGTGGCGTTCAATAACTCTGTTCTATGAGTAAATTAAAACATGCATGAATAAAAGAATGAAATGACCCAAAGCCAATCAGTAGGATGGTTGTCACATAAGCCAACCATATCATTTATTTACTTAACCAATGCTAAATCTCTTATTTAATTTCTTTCATAGATGAATATTCAGTTCCTGCTTTAAAATAATCCATTGTACCTTGAATGAGTTTAAAATTAAAACAAAGGTATATGTTCTTATGTGACTATATCTCTTGAATTCTTACTAGGGCTAATGCTGACGGGTTACAAATTATTCTGTAAATTACAATAGATATTCAAGTTTGAAAAAGTCTTGTGTCTGCTGATACATTTAATAAAAATATTCTTTTAACTCTACAGATTTAAGTGCATTTGGATCTGTCTTTGTACAAAATGCACTATTGCTTTGCTAACATAAACACATATACATGCATAGATCCAAGTTACCAACTCTAAATCCCATCATAGCTCATTGACTATAAGACTAAAAATGTTTCTTTATTGTTAAGCACAATTTAAATTATATTGAGAAACATACCAAATAAATGTTATGTGCGTAGCAGGCACTTAATAAATAAACTTTTAATTAAATTGATTTTTAGACTATCAGCAGAAACGATTTTAATGAAAATTCTTCTCTAATTTTCAAAGGCATTAACAGACTTTTAGACAGTCTGCATGTTTTCTAAAGTAATGAAAAACATATTAGTTTGATTAAACAGCTTTTGGAAATTTGCTTTCAGTAAAACATTAAAATTTTGATACAGTGTTCAATGGCTGAGTGAAGAGTAACAGTGTTAAGCCAAAAGAAGACAGAAAAAAAAGTCTGTTAACTCTATATTAATTATAAAGTTAGTATTTTGGGGAAGGAAAATATTTTTTGGGAGGCAGGAGATATCTTTATTAGAAATTAATGAAAGAAAACATTTAAATGTTTTACCTTGGTTATGCTGATGCCAAATTATGGACATTTCTCAATTTCCATTAATCATTTACTTTTACATTTTAAGTTTTATAAGCACAGATGAACATAGCATACTGATAGTTCAATTATATTAAGCTTATATAGATTCAAAGATTTTTCAGGTTATTATATTTTAACAGACTAGTACTGCATGTTTAAATGCAAAATTGTTTTTCCACTAAAGAAACAAAACATTTCTTAGAGCTTGCCTTTATTGTACATTTGGCAAGTTTTCAGGAATGCTTACTCTCTTTTTCTCAGTCTTCTAGGACCTATAGACTCGACAAATAAAATTATCATGAAGATATTTTAAAAGGTTTGAATCCTATGGTGATCCCCCTTCCTTCAGTATTTAATAAGGAAAATCACCTTCTGTTAATTCAATAAAAGTTGAGGCCCTCACAAAGATTTATACCATATTACACACTGAAATCCTGTTTACAATAGTTCCCACGTGTACTCAGTTATCAGAATAATATTCTTATACTGTCTGATCGCCTTACATTTTATGCCAACAACAGAAAATTTAATATTACATGGTGCAGAGGCTTGTAATAAATATTACATGAAATATTTATTTACATATCCATGTGCTCATACCTTAAATAGGCTAGGTAGAAAAATAATTTTGGATATTTACATTTATTTCTAATGCATAATGTGAGCTTCTAACCCAATAATAAGACTTTATCATGTTTCCATTTTAATGTAGATTTTCAAATAAAAGTCTCTGTATTGTTACAAACATAACTTCAAGTCAACTGACTGTCAACTTACGTTTATGTCAGCAGCCTTCATAAACACATTGCTTTCTGTTATTTATAAAAAGAAACTTCCTTTTAAAAAATCGAGGTAGAGAGTCACTGCTCTCATGGACACTCCCATACATTTATTTAAACACTCTTATTTCTACTTAACTTAGAAAGACACACCTACATATGTGCAGAAATGTAGTCTGCTTGCAAGGAAAATGCACCATTTAATTTCATACATAAATAAGTCTTTCATATATATCCAAAGTGCTTTAACTAAGATACTGTAATGCCAGACATCTGTAGAATTTTGTTTGCACAACACATATTTGTGGTTTATTAGCCAATCTGCTCTCTGTTTACAGTTGCTGCATTTGTTTCATAAGCAGCTATAAATTATGTTATTGAACAACTGTGCTCCAATGGATTCCAGAGATCATTCTCTGACAGTGCACACATATACACACACATGTGGACTTGCAAGAACAAAAATTGTAGCCACATAATTGTATAGAATTCAATTCTGGTTAGTAGAATGTTTTTTTATATAAAAAATATGGCCCTCTGAAATAACTGTGTATGACACAGAGAAAAATAAATTAATATAAACTGTACTAATATTAGTATTACTATAATTATTATCATGGTTCAAATGTAAATTGTTAACATCATTGGAGTTATATTTTTAGTTGTTTTGCACTGAGAATGCTGACAGCTTGGGAAAAATAATGTAGCAATCCCAAAATTGTAAGTGGAAGGTTTGGAAATGTACATATTTGCTACCACAAAATGACTTTTTCTTCCTTAATGCCATGTAAGGACTCAATCGATGTATTTATTTAAGAAAAAATAACTAATTGTCATGCTAATAATATCAACTGTTTTAAGAAACCCACATGACAGGCAGATATAGTAGAAATCAATCCAAATAAAGTTTTTCTTAGACATGCAATGAGTGCATTTAAAATCATGTGTCCAGAGCAGTATCCTCCCAATATTGGGGGAGGAAAAGTAAAGATGAAATCATCTTCAACTGAAAATGAAATAAGATATTTCATATACTTAGCCTGAGGCCCATTTAAGGCATTACATTGCTAAAGGATATTTGAAAGTATTTCTGTAAACTGGTTACCAGTTTATAGAATACATCTACATCCATTTGAGTGGCAAGCAAACAGTAGAATAGGAAATACTTTTACAGGAGAATCATATCTAAATAGTCACCATTATAACACCTTGTTTGTTATAATGAGGCTATTTCCATGTTGTAGCAGGTGGCCCATAATCATAATGCTTTGTTGATTTGGTGACAGTGACATCTATTAAACCTCAAATCCTGTATAACAGATGGTTTCATCCAGCACTTGCCCATGGAGATGTCAAGGTCTATATAACAAGACATTGCTGTTTTTGCATTTATCTTTTATGTTAAAACCATATTTCCCAGAAATGTAAAGTGTTTTTAAGATTTATAGAATTTATAAAAAAAAATTGTTAGTAATTGAGACCTAGAATCCAAGAGGCACTGGATGAATAGAACAAAGCCAGAATGGGAGGAGATGTGAAAAAGCATTCAGTATTGAATAATGATTCCATTAACATTCACGTTTTTTTTTTTTTCTGAAATTGTAAACAACACTTCCCTTTGGACACTAATGGTAATTCACCATTAAAATTTTTTAATGTAACAATAATTTTTATGGCCCATTGAATTTGTTAAAATGAAATTCTTCTAGTTTAGTTATTAAACTGTCAATATTACTTCTGTATCTATATAAATCATCTTATTGTGTGTAGAGAAAAATATATTTAAATGTTGGTTCTCATTATTTTACATGGTCAAATAATGGTTAAAAGAACAGATATAATTGTTTTTTTTCTGTGAAATGATCCCCGAGAACCATCTTTCCAAAATTCAATGACTACTGCTTAATAGTAAATTGCTAAACTAAATTTTACCGTTGCTTCAATTTTAGCACATTTATGGGTAAAGTAAAGGGGCTTTGTGAAAGTTAATCATGCAAATACATCAGAGCTCTTCCTTGTTACCAGTCTTGACACCAGTGCATTAGTCAGAGTTGGTAAAAGTGAGTTTTTAAATTAGTTAATATACAAGTGGTATTTTTTTATATTTATGGTTTTTGATTGTCTCCCTGTATCACTCTTCTTCCAACTAGATCTTGAGTGTTATAAGGATAGGAATCTGTTGTTGTTGTTGTTGTTGTTGTTCACTGGTAAATCACCAGCATCTAGACTAGTGCCAGGAAAAACGTAAGTACTCAATAAGTATTTGTCAAATGAATGAATGTTTAAAACCACATTCTGAGTTCTCAATAGAATTGATGGGGGACGAGTAAAGAAGGTGGAATAGGAGGTTGCAGAATTCTTCTCTCCTCACAAGTGCATCAAGAATACATCTACAAATGGAACAGTTCTCACAGAGCACGTGCTGAACATTAGTGGAAGACTTCAGACACCTAAAAGGGCAAGAAAAATCCCCTCACAAAAGAAAGAGAAAAAGAACAAGGAATCAAAAAGGGACCAGCTACCTTGGTGGGAAGCTGAAAGTGAGCAGAAAACCCTGCATTCAGAAACCCCCCCTTACAGTGGGAAAATCAGCTGGGACAGAAATAGACCTTCAGGGAATCAAAGGAGAGAGCAGCGGACAGTCTATGGAAGGCAGAACAAAGTAAGAACTGAGTGTATGGTCAGTGCTGCAGCTGTGCAGACCTCAGCCTGAGTCATGTGTCTCCTGTTGCAGAGGGGAGCTGGGTGCTAGAAAGTGGTGTTTGGAGCATTGATCCAGGGAGGAGACAGCTGTTGGCTGTGAAAAGACAGCCTGATGGGAGAGGAGTAAGGAACTCCACAACTGGGAATGTTTGAGGAAAAAGCCAGGGACACCATACAAGCAAGGCATCATTGTTGAGGGGTGTGCAAGGGGCAGGACCACCATTGCAAACTCTTGCCCCACCCGCCGGATTCTTTGGCCTCTGCAGGTACTGGGAAGGGCACTCATCTGAGCAGGCTCACCCACCCCTGAAGCCAAGGCCTCCTCCACTCGTGTACGCTCCAGTGTAATGAGTGCCACCCATCCCAGAGCCTCCTTGGGAATCAGCCCTGGGTTCCCCTGTCTGAGATTGGAATCTGCCAGTGTTGATGGGGCCTGAGTGCTAAAGCATAGGGTAAAGAGACCAGATCCAGGGAGAGGACAGCTGTTGGCTGCACAGATACAACAGAGAGGACAGGAGTGAGGGGCTCCGTGTCCCCTAGAGGAAATGAGGTCTACCTAGGAAATGAGGTGCCATTGTTGAGTGGTAGGCAAGGGGTGGGGCCACCCCCCCACATACCAGCCCCTGCTTTCATGGGCACTGGGTAGGACTCCCACTAGAGTGAGTGCACCCCAATCTCTTGCAAATGCCTGCTGGTCTATGATGCTGCAGGCAATTCATGCACACCCCAGTTGTGGCCGCCATATCCCTCTCGACCTGGGTGAATAAGTGTATCCCAGTCAGCTGCTGCTTTTGGTCCCTCTCACCTGGGTGGGGAACAGACAGCTGAGGATGGCCCACATGCGGAGGTGGGGCCAAAATAAAAGCTGAGCCCCAGTGGTGGTAAAACTAAGGAAGAGGAAAGGAAATCTCTCCATGCAGCTGCACAAGCCACAGATTAAATCCTGTGATTGGCTTGGTAAATCCTGTTTCCATGGAGCATATGAATACACAAGTGTTCCCACAACTGATACCAGTCTAAATTTTGCAGCAGTGGACTTTGGGTGCAAGTACTGGCATGAGTTGGGACAGGTCAGAGTGAGATTCCCCCACAGTGCCCACAGAAGATCCACAGATCTACCTAGAGGTATATGAGGGCCTGCTGGCGAGGTGGGGGTTAGCTGTTGCTCACTGTGAGAACAAGGAAACAGACAGAGGAGGCCCAGGAAAATATTTTATTACTATTATTTTTGTTTTGTTTTGTTCAGTTGTTGGTGGTGTTGTTTTGATTATTTTTCATTTTTTTACTTTACTTTAACTTTTTAAAATACACCTTTTTATTTTTCTATTTTTATTTACTTTCTTACTAATTTGTTTTTTTCTTGTTTTTATTCTTTGTTTATTTTTTATTTTTTGATCATTTTTATGTGTTTGCTTTGTTTCTTTTTTTTTGCGTGTGTGTTTTGTTGTTCTTGCTGTTTGTTTGTTTTGGTTTTTACCATTTGTCTTGGATTTTGTATGTTTGTTTTTTTTCTTTTTATCTTTCATTTCTTTCTTTTTTCTCTTGCAGTGCTGTTCAGCTTGTGGGCTCTTGGTTCCCCAAACAGGGGTTGGTCCTGGGCTTCTGGGGTGGGAAAGCCAAGTCTAGGATTCTAGACCAACAGAGAATTCCTGGGCCCAGTGAATATTAATCAGCATACACTCTCCCGAAGGTATCTATCTCGATACCAAGACCCAGCTCCACACAACTGCCTACAGGCTACAGTGCTGGAGACCTCACACCAAACAACCAGCAAGATAGGAACACACACCTACACATCAGCAGACAGGCTGCCTAAAGTTGTACTAAGCTCACAAACACCCTAAAACACACACCCTTATGTGGCCTGGCACATCAGAAGGAAAAGACTCAGCTCCACACATCAGAGCACAGGCACCAGTCCCTCCCACCAGGAAGCTGACAAAAGCTCCTGGACCAAACTTACTCAAAAGGGAGCAGACAACAGAAGCAAGAGGAACTACAACCCTGCAGCCTGTGGAAAGGGGACCATAAATACAGTAAGTTAAACAAAATGAGATGACAGAGAAATAAGTTGCAGTTGAAGGAGCAAGGTAAAATCCCACAAGACCAAATAAATGAAGTGGAAATAGGCAATCTACCTGAAAATGTATTCAGAGTAATGATAGTAAAGATGATCCAAGATCTCAGAAAAAGAATGAAGGCATGCTTCAAGAAGACACAAGAAATGTTTAACAAGGACCGAGAAGAAATAAAGAACAAAAAATCAGTGATAAACAACACAATAACTGAAATGAAAAATACACTAGAAAAAATCAATAGCAGAACAATTGAGCCAGAAGAAAGGATAAGTGAGCTTGAGATACAATGTTGGAAATAATTGCCACAGAGCAGAATAAAGAAGAAAGAATGAAAAGAAATTAACACAGTCTCAGAGATATCTGGGACAAGATTAAATACACCAACATTTGAATTATAGGAGTCACAGTAGAAGAAGAGAAAGAGTCTGAGAATATATTTGAAGAGACTATAGTTGAGAACTTGTCTGACATGGGAAAGGAAATAGTCAATCATGTCCAGGAAGTGCAAAGAGTCCCATACAGGATAAACCCAAGGAGAACCACACCAAGACAAATATATTTCAAACTAACAAATATTAAATACAAAGAAAAAATATAAAAAGAAGCAATGGAAAAGCAACAAAAAATGTACAATGGAATTCCCATAAGGTTATCAGATGATTTTTCAGCAGATAATCTGCAGGCCAGAAGGTAGTGGCAGGACATATTTAAAGTGATGAAAGGGAAAAACCTACAATCAAAATTGCTCTGCCCAGCAAGGATCTCATTCAATGGAGAAATCAAAAGATTTACTGACAAGCAAAAGGTAAGATAATTAGGGACTAACAAACCAGTTTTACAACAATTGCTAAAGGAACTTCTCTAAGCAGGAAACACAAGAGAAGAGAACAAAAAAGGAAGGGAAGAAGACCTACAAAAACAAACCCCAAACAATTAAGAAAATGGCAATAGGAAGATACATATCAATAATTCCCTTAAATGTAAGTACATTAAATGCTCCAACCAAAATACATGGACTGGTCAAATGGATACAAAAGAAGACCCATATATATGCTGTCTACAAGAGACCCACTGCAGACCTAGGGACACATAAAGACTGAAACTGAAGGGATGGAAAAAGATATTCTATGAAAATGGTAATCAAAAGAAAGTTGGTGGACTTCCCTGGTGACGCAGTGGTTGAGAGTCCGTCTGCCAACGCAGTGGACATGGGTTCGTGCCCCGGTCCGGGAAGATCCCACATGCTGCAGAGTGGCTGGGCCCGTGAGCCATGGCCCCTGAGCCTGTGCATCTGGAGCCTGTGCTCCACAATGGGAGAGGCCACAACAGTGAGAGGCCCGTGTACCACAAAAAAAAATAAAAAAAAAGCTGGGGTAGCAATTCTCATATCAGACAAAATAGACTTTAAATTAAAGGCTATTACAAGAGACAAATAGGACACTAAATAATGATCAAGGGATCAGTCCAAGAAGAAGATATAACAATGGTAAATATTTATGAACCCAACATAGGAGCACCTCAATACATAAGGCAAATGTTAACAGCCATAAAAAGGGAAATCAACAGTAACACAATAATAGTGGGGAACTTTAACACTCCACTTACACCAAACATTAATAAGAAAATAAAACATTAAATGACACATTAGAACAGATAGACCTAATTGATATTGATAGGACATTCCATCAGAAAGTATCAAAATGCACTTTCTTCTCAAGGACACATGGAACATTCTCCAGGATAGATCACATATTGGGTCAGAAATCAGGCCTTGGGAAATTTAAGAAAATGGAAATCATATCAAGCATATTTTCCGACCATAGTTCTATGAGATTAGAAATCAATTACAGGGAAAATAAAGCAAAAATAAAAAAACAAACACATGGAGGCTAAACCATATGTTACTAAACAACCAAGGGATCACTGAGGCAATCAAAGAGGAAATCAAAACATGCCTAGATACAAATGACAACAAAAACATGATAATTCAAAACCTATGGGATGCAGCAAAAGCAGTTCTAAGAGGGAATTTTATAGCAATATATTTGTACCTCATGAAACAAGAAAAATCTCAAACAAACAGCATAACTTTACACCTAAAACAATTAGAGAAAACAACAAAAAAGAAACAAAGTTAATATAAGGAAAGAATTCTTAAGATTACAGCAGAAATAAATGAAATAGAAATAAAGAAAACAATAGCAAAGATCAAAGAAACAAAAAGGTTGTCCCTTGGGAGACAAACAAAATCAATAAAACTTTAGCCAAACTCATCAGGAAAAAATGGGAGATTACTCAAATCAATAAAATTAGAATTAAAAGAAGTTACAACTGACACCACAAAAATACAAATTATCATAAGAGACTACTGCAAGCAACTATATGCCAATAATATGGACAATGTGGAAGAAATGGACAAATTCTTAGAAAAGTACAACCTTCCAAGAATGAACCAGGAAGAAATAGAAAATATGAACAGACCAAACACAAGTAATGAATTTGAAACTGTGATTAAAAATCTTCCAACAAACAAAACTCCAGGATGAGATGACTTCACAGGCAAACTCTACCAAACATTTAGAGAAGAGCTAACACCTATCTTTCTCAAACTCTTCCAAAAAGTTGTAGAGTGTGGAACACACCCAAGTTAATTCTACGAGGCCACCATCACCCTAATATCAAAACCAGACAAAGATACCACACACAAAAAAAAACAAAATTAGATGCCAATATCACTAATGAACATAGACACAAAAATCCTCAACAAAATATTAGCAAACCTAATCCAACAACATCTTAAAATGATCATACAGCATGATCTGGTGGGATTTATCCAAGGGATGCAAGGATTCTTCAATATACACAAATCAATCAGTGTGATACACCATATTAACAAACTGAAGAATAAAAACCATATGATCATCTCAATAGATGCAGAAAAATCTTTTGACAAAATTCAACACAATTTTATGATAAAAACTCTCCAGAAAGTGGGCATAGAGGGAACTTCCCTCAACATAATAAAGGCCATGTATTACAAATTCACAACAAACATCATTCTCAATGGTGAAACCTAAAAGCATTTGCTCTAAAATCAGGAACAAGAAAAGGGTGTCCACTCTCGCCACTATTATTAACACAGTTTTGGAAGTCTTACCCTTGGCAATCAGAGAAAAAAAAAATAAAAAGAAAGAAACGGAATGCAAGATGGAAAAAGAGAAGTAAAACTCTCACTTTTGGTAGATGGCATGATACTATATATAGAAAATCATAAAGATGTCATGAGAAAACTACTAGAGGTAATAAATGAATTTAGTAAAGTCACAGGAAACAAAATTAATACACAGAAATGTCTTGCATTCCTATACACTAACTACTAAAGCCCACCTGCCTAGAGACCATGCTCTGCAACAAGAGAAGCCACCTCAATAAGAAGTCCATGCACTGCAATGAAGAGTAGCCCTTGCTCACTGCAACTAGAGGAAGCCTGCACACAGCAACAAAGACCCAATGCAGCCAAAAATAAATAAATAAATTTATTTTAAAAAGGAATCAAATACCTAGGGCCAAACCTACCTAAGGAGGCAAAAAACCTGTATTCAGAAAACTACAAGATACTGTTGAAAGAAATCAAAGACTACACAAGCAGATGGAGAGATATAACATTTTTGTGGATTAGAAGATCAATATTGTGAAATTGACCATAATTCTCAAAGCAATCCACAGATTCAATGCAAACCCAGTGAAAGTACCTGTGGCGTTTTTCATAGAATTAGAACAAAAAACTATACAATTGCTATGGAAACAAAAGAGACCCCAAATAGCCAAGCCACCATGAGAAAGAAAAATGAAGCTGGAGGAATCAGGCTCCCTGGCTTCAGACTATACTACAAAGCTACAGTAGTCAAGACAACATGGTACTGGCCCAAAAACAGAAATATAGATCAATGGAACAGGATAGAAAGCCCAGAGATAAACCCACACACCTATGGTCACCTAATATGACAAAGGATGCAAGAATATACAATGGAGAAAAGACAGCCTCTTCAATAAGTGGTGCTGGGGAAACTGGACAGCTATATGAAAAAGAATGAAATTAGAACACTCGCTAACACCATACAAAAAATAGACTCAAAATGGATTAAAGACCTAAATATATGGCCCAATACTATAAAACTCTTAGAGGAAAACATAGGCAGAACACCATTTGACATAAATTGCAGCAAGATCTTTTTTGACCCACCTCCTAGAGTAATGAAAATAAAAACAAAAATAAACAAATGGGACCTAAATAAACTTAAAAGTTTTACACAGCAAAGGAAACCATAAACAAGACAAAAAGACAACTCTCAGAATGGGAGAAAATATTTGGAAATGTAGCAACTGAGGAAGAATTAATCTCCAAAATATACAAACAGCTCACGCAGCTCAATATCAAAAACAAACAAAAAAACTAACAACCCCATCCAAAAATGGGTGGAAGATCTAAATAGACATTTCTCCAAAGAAGTCATACAGATGGCTAACAAACACATGAAAATATGCTCAATATCACTAGGTATTCAAGAAATATAAATCAAAGCCACAATGAGGTATCACCTCACACCAGTCAGAAAGGTCACCATCAAAAAATCTACAAACAACAAATGCTGGAGAGGGTGTGGAGAAAAGGGAACCCTCTTACACTGTTGGTGGGAATTTATATTAATACAGCCATTATGGAAAACAGTATGGAGCTCCCTTAAAAAACTAAAAATAGAACTACCATATAACCCAGCAATCCCACTACTTGGCATATACCCTGAGAAAAACATAATTCAAAAAGACACACACAGCCCAATGTTCAAAGTGGCACTATTTACAATAACCAGGGCATGGAAGCAACCTAAATGTCCATCAACAGAGGAATGGATAAAGAAGATATGGTACATAT
Source organism: Mesoplodon mirus (assembly GCF_964341445.2). Taxonomy (NCBI): domain Eukaryota; kingdom Metazoa; phylum Chordata; class Mammalia; order Artiodactyla; family Ziphiidae; genus Mesoplodon; species Mesoplodon mirus. The sequence continues at coordinate 73,157,848 of NC_138981.1, forward strand.
ATAGAATGGAATATTATTCAGCCATAAAAAAGAACAAAACTAAGTCATTTGCAGAGACGTGGATGGAACTAGAGTCTGTCATACAAAGTGAAGTAAGAAAGAGAAAAACAAACATACATATATTAAGGTATGGATGCAGAATCTAGAAAAATAGTATAGATTATCTTATTTACAAAGCAGAAGTAGAGACACAGACATATAGAACAAACATATAGTTACCAAGGAGGAAGGAGGGGGATGGGATGAATTGGATGAGTGGGCTTTACATATATACACTATTGATACTATGTATAAAATAGATAACTAATGAGAAGATACTGTATAACACAGGGAAGGTATTCCATGCTCTATGGTGACCTAAATAGAAAGGAAATCCAAAAAAGAGGAGTTATATGTGTATGTATAGCTCATTCACTTTCCTATACATGAGAAACTAATAAAACATTGTAAAGAAACCATACTCTAATAAAAATTAATTTAAAATAGCTATAGCTGGATGAGTTTGCAAAAAATGAATACATAAAGCAAAAAAATAGAATTGATGAATCATATCTAGTAATAAAGTAGATTGTTCAAATATATCAAAGATATATTATTGGTTTCGTATGAAAATAAATCAATGTAATATTCTATCTACTTTCACTAATGTAGAAAAGAGAAACATAAAATAAAATTGTATGGGGATTCGACTAGAACATTCCACTTTGCAAGGGGAGATATTTATTTGAAAACAAAAATTCACTGAAAGACCAGTTTGCTCACTTATAATTTAGAAGACTTGACCAAATTTGACAATAAACATATTTCAAGTAACTGGATTGCAATTAATTACTAGCAAAACTCATAATGAAATGTCATATATCCAAGTGATTTGCATTTATTTTGAATAACACATGGACAAACCATAATATTAAGGCAATAAACATTTTAAACAATGAAAAACACTTGTTCTTTTTGAGAATATAATAGTTTAAAATTATCTGCAATAATTGAATTTTCTGCATAATAAAAATAAGGATTTATGCTGGAGGATTTTAGTACTATTTGATTTGTAAGTTCCTTTTAAATCTTACACATATTAAGATGAACAAACTTAATTCATTAGAAATGTTATTAAGCTGTAGATAAATTGTTCCATGACAGGCTGACAAAATGCTTCACTATCATATTAATGAGACTAGTAATAACATATTAGAAATATTACAACAAAGGCTGAGAATGTTAACATTTTCTAGGAAAATTATGTCAATAAAAATGTGAAATTTCTTAGGTATAATGTTAATCCTGCATGATAGAGCACATAATGAAACCATTTGGTTATTTAAATCAGTAGTCAGGAATTGGTTTCAGAAACTCCACAACATCCTGTTCATTTTATTTCTCTCATATATTGGTCATTATAAGGAGTACAGGGCTTCCCTGGTGGCACAGTGGTTGAGAGTTCACCTGCTGATGCAGGGAACACGGGTTCGTGTCCCGGTCCAGGAAGATCCTACATGCTGTGGAGTGGCTGGGCACGTGAGCCACGGCTGCTGAGCCTGCACATCCGGAGTCTGTGCTCTGCAACGGGAGAGGCCACAACAGTGAGAGGCCTGCATACTGCAAAAATAAATAAATAAATAATAAATAAATAAAAAAGAATAAAATATAAAAGGAGTATAAATATATCCCCCAAAGCCTTCAATTCTGGTCCTTTGTGTAAATTATTTCTAATATTTCCACTACTTTTCCTGCAAATTTTGAGCCCCACATCATTTCCTACTTTGATTTATACTTTTGTGGACTACATAATAGATTTTGATATTTTCCATCTGAGGAGTGATACACTGATCACTCTTTGAAAGGATGAAGAGAATTAAAAATACCAGGTTATGTAAAATCTATAAAGGCAGAAATGAATTCTCATCAGATATTTTTATAATTTCCATTTTCATAAAATTATGATGAATATGTTCTCAAAACTACAAAACACTTGAAAAAAATTATTGCTCGGTTTCTTTGGCTAGACACTTTTAGTGTCATCTTTGACACCCTTGTTCCAGCATCACTATATAAGTAAAGGAAAGAGGCACTGGTATTTACCAATCTTGTGATTCAAGTAAGTGAATGATTATATATTTTAGGAATATTACAAAGTGAGCTAAATAAATGTTTTACTTTCTATGACTTTAGATGCTATTGGCTTGAAATTTTGTGTTACTTAGATTCCCCCAAATAGTATGAAGTAACTCAGGGTGTGTTCACTTTAGTTTCTTCTACATTAGGTTGCTCTTTTGCTCCTAACACCAAATGTTTCTAACTAGCTTTTGAGGTCTGTACTGATATACTACCATTTACAAGGTTATATATGGGTAGTAGTGGTAACTCCAAGGTCAGGAGATAGATTCCCCAAAAGGACTTAAAAGCGTATCTAACATTTATTACTACAAAGTGAATTTTATGCTGAATTCAACATGAACTTTAACGATGTGGAGTTGTTTCTATTCATCTAGAACAAGAAAGAAGTAACTTTTATGAAAACAGTTTTAAAATTTGAGTTGTGACTTAATGACCATGTGGGACCAACTGTGAGCCATTCCTCATTTTTTAGTATACTGATAATAACTACTCTTTATTAATTAATTATTGATATGTCATAATTTACTTATATTAACTCATTTAGTAATTACAATAGCTCTGTGATTTCTTTATAGTTATTATTTTTATTTGACAGATGAGGAAATTAATGGTCAGTAAGTTTAAACAATCTGTTTAATATGACAGGGATAGTAAGTAAAAAGTTAAAAATAAAACAAAAACAAGTGTTGTTGGACTTCAGCTCACACATTCTTAACCACTGTGTCATACTGCCCTCCAACAGTATGACTGACCATTCCAAACTTGCCTATTACAGAGAATGTTTTCTGAAATCTTACTAGGGAAGTTGTTTGATACTGTGTAGCTAATAATACTTAGCTTTAAGTAGAGGTTGGTTATATAACTAAGCAGGTATCTTCATATACTTTCTTAAATATTTTGAAATTTAGGTTACCTCTGAGTTCTAAAGCATTCACATTTGAAAGTAAAATATCGGTGTAAGTAAACCAAGGGATTTTGCTGGATTTAGACAAAACCCTGAAAAAATTATGTTTTATTAGCTGAGATCCTCCTTAATTCATTTTGTTTTTAATTTCTACCCTTTGTTTTTGGTAAATTCATGCACCATTACAAATATATAAAAATCTTTTACATTTCCTTTTAGGTTGAGTATTGCATTTTAAAAAAATTCTTTCATACTTTTCCATACTTTTAACTTATTTTTTATTTGAAGGGTTTCTTTATAATTTTTACATTAATGACACATTTATGTTATTTTATCTATATATGTAAATATGTAATTTGTTATTTTGTTCTTGGAACAAGAAATGCAGGAAATTGTTTGAGTCATATGACTTCTTAAGGTTTTTTGCAGTACATGCTCCTGAAAAACTATTCCAGAGAATATTATAAATAGAAAAAAATGGGGGAGATAAAAAAAATCATCTATGATCTACATATTTTTCCTTAGGGCAAATTTAAAGTATATGAATTTATATCCATTTTGGGCTTACTCAGAAGTTATGCACCTAAGGGACAGATCCAAAGAATTATAGGAAAGGATTTGAAAACTGAACTTGATATAAACCACCATTCAAGTACCAGACAACACCTTTATGGCACATACCCTGGGGAGAGCAAAATATTGTAAGTAAATTTAAGAACTGAAGTGATATTTGAACCATTGCACACAAAATGTGAGACAGAACTTGAAGACCAAATCCAACAAGATTGATTTTTCTGCTAAAACAACAAAAACAAAATAATCTACATTCTACCCAGAATTTTAACAGGATCCAGAATCTTACAACATAATATTCAAAATGTTCAGAATACAGTGCAAAATTACTTGACATAAAGAGACCGAGAAAAAAAAAAAACCCTCAATTCTCAAAGGAAATTATAATAGATGCCAACCGTGAGATAAACCAGGTGCTGGAATTATCAAAGAAAGGCTTTAAAATAGTAATCATAAACATGCTTCAAGAAGTAGAGGTTAGCAATCTTGAAATGAAATAAAAAATATAAGCTTGTGGAATAGAAATATAAACTTTATACTACAACTATAAAAAAGAAAATGGAAACTTCAGAACCTAAAATTAAAATATTTGAAAGACAATTATTGGATTGGTTCCAAAGTAAAATGGAGACAAGAGAGGAAATAGTAAACATGAAGACAGATTAATAGAAATTATCCAAGTTTAAGAGCACAGAGAAAAATAGTTACAGAAAAGTGAACAAGAGAATCAAGAAAATGTGAGACAATAGCAAAATGTCTAACAATTATGTCATTGGATTCTCAAAAGCAGAGATAAAAAAAATTGGAAAAAATATATTTGAAGAAATATATGGTTAAGCCTGTCTCAAATTTACTGAAAATTTACAGATTCAGGATGTCAGAGAAACCAAAAATTAAACTAAACTGCTGAAGACCAAAGATAAAGAAAACAATCTTGAAAGCAGCTAAGAGAAATATAAAATATTACATATGGGAAAAAAAGATTCAAATGATGACTTCTTTCCAGAAAACATGAAAGTGAGAAGATAGTGGTGCTTAAAGAAAAAACTGTCAAAAAAAAAAAAACACCTGTCAATCTAGAATTCTATATCAAGCAAAATTATCCTTTAGAATGAAGGAAAGATAAAGGCATTCTCAGGTGCATGAAAACTAGGAGGATTCAGTGTAAGAATAATTGCTCTAAAAGAAAAGATAAAGTAAGTTTTTCAAGCTGACAGAACTTGAAACATCAGAAAATAAGAAAGATAAACATAAATGACAAACTCCTGGTGAAATATAAGACACTAAATTTTTCTCTCAAATTATTTAAAATATGCATACTGTTGAATGAAAAATTATAACTTTATTGGAATGCAGCTCAACATTTACAGATATAATACAAATGAATGTTGTAACATAAAGGAGGGAGGAAAAGAGTCTTATATGATTAGAAGGGTGTGATTTGAAGTGATAAGTATTAATCCTAAGTAGACATGAAATGGTAGGTATATTGTAATTCCAACAGTAACCAATAAAATAATAATACAAAAAGATGCAGTCAAAAGCAATATATAAATTGGAGTTGAAAACTAAAAGAATTTAATAATCCAAAAGAAGACAGAAAAAGGGGAAAGATAGGAAAAGAGCGAGAGACATACCAAAACAAATTATAAAACCATAAAATTAAATCCAAACATGTCAATAATTATAGTGAATATAAATTTTCTAAATACACAAACTAAAAATCAAAGAATTTAAATGAATGAAAAACAAGACCCAGCTTACTGCCTACAATAATTCTACATTAAATAAGAACATACAGGTAAGTGAAAAGAATTAGAAACACTATACTATGCAAACATTAATCAAAAGAAAGCTCAAATTGATGTATTAATATTGGGTAAAGTAGATTTCATAACAAGTTAAATTACCAGGAATAAATAGAGGTATTACACTATGATAAAAGGGTCATTTTACCAAGAAGGCATAAAAATCCTGTATATGTGTGTTCTCTTAAGAGCAGAGCTCCAAAATACATGAAGCAAAAACTTATAGGACTAAAAGGAGACATAGATAAATCCATAATTATAATTGGAAACATCAATATTTGTCTCTTACCAACTGATAGAAAAAGTAAACAGAAAATCAGCGAGAATATAGAATACTTCAACAAACTATCAACTGACTTGACAAAATTGACATTTGCCAAGCACTCCAGCTAAAGGCAGCAGAATACATGTTGTTTTTGAGCATCTGTGGAACATCCACTAAGATAGAAAACAATTCACCATGGTTAGAGGAAAATATCAAATAATAATTTAAATAAATGCAGAAAAAGCAATCGGGAAAATACAATATACATTGATGATAGAAATTATCAACAAAAAGGTATTTATAACCAATTTGAACTATAGATTCAACTCAAATTTGATCAAAACCCCAGCAGATTTTTTGGTAGATACAGATAGGCTGATCCTAAAATTTATATAGAAAGATAAAGAAATTAGAATATCCAAATTATTTAGAAAGAGAAGAACAATGTTGGTGGGCTTGATTTCAAGACTTACTGTAAAAGTACAATAATCAAGTATTGGTGAAAATACAGACATATAGATCAATGGACATGATACAGAGCACAGATATCACAATATGATGAACTGAAGTTTGAAAAAGATGCAAATGTAATTCAATGGGGAAAGGATAGTCTTTTCAACAGACAACACTGGGACAATTGGACATTCATGTGCAGAAAAATGGATCACAACCTAAAGCTTATACTTCATACAAAAATTGTCACAGAATATATCATGGATCTAAATGTATATTATAAACCTGTAAAACTGTTTAAAAGAAAAATTTGGAGAGTTTTTATTATAAATGGGTGTTGATGTTTGTCAAAACAATTTTCTTCATCTATTGAGATAATCATATGATTTTATTATTCATTTAGTTAATATGGTGTATCACATTGATTGATTTTCATATACTGAAGAATTCTTGCATCGCAGGGATAAATCCCACTTGATCATGGTGTATGATTCTTTTAATGTGCTGTTGTATTAGGTTTGCTAGCATTGTATTGAGGATTTTTGCATCTGTGTTCATCAGTGACATTGCCCTGTAATTCTCTTTTTTTGGTATCTCTGCCTGGTTTTAGTATCAGGATTATGGTGGCCTCATAGAATGAGTTTGGGAGTGTTCCACTCTCTGCTATTTTTTGCAAGATTTTGAGAAGTATAGGTGTTAGCTCTTCTCTAAAATTTGATAGAATTCTCCTGTGAACCCATCTGGTCCTGGACTTTTTTTTGTTGGAAGACTTTTAATCAGAGTTTCAATTTCATTACTTGTGATTGGTCTGTTCATATTTTCTATTTCTTTTTGGTTCAGTCTTGGAAGGTTGTACTTTTGTAAGAATTTGTCCATTTTTTCCAGGTCGTCCATTTTGTTGACATATAGTTGCTTGTAGTAGTCTCTTATGATCCTTTGTATTCCTGTGGTGTCAGTTGTAACTTCTCCTTTTTCATTTCTAATTTGATTGATTTGAGTCCTCTCCCTGTTTTTCTTGATGAGTCTGGATAAAGATATACCTATTTTATTTATCTCCTCAAAGAACCTGCTTTTAGTTTTATTGATCTTTGCTATTGTTTTCTTTGTTCCTGTTTCACCTATTTCTGTTCTGATTTTTATGGTTTCTTTCCTTCAACTAAATTTGGGTTTTGCTTGTTCTTCTTTCTCTACTTGCCTTAGGTGTAATGTTAGGAGGAAAACATAGGCACAACACTTTATGAAATAAATTGCAGCAAGATCTTTTTTGACCCACCTCCTAGAGTAATGAAAATAAAAACAAAAATAAACAAATGGGACCTAATCAAACTCAAAATCTTTTGCACAGCAAAGGAAACCATAAACAAGAAGAAAAGACGAACCTCAGAATGGCAGAAAATATTTGCAAAAGAAGCAACTGACAAAGGATTAATCTCCACATATACAAGCAGCTCATGCAGCTTAATATAAAAAAAACAGGCTAATTTAAAAAGGGACAGAAAATCTAAATATACATTTCTACAAAGAAGACATACAGGTGGCCAACAAACTCATGGAAAGATGCCCAACCTCACTAATTATTAGAGGAATGAAAATCAAAATTAAATGAGCTATGACCTTACACCAGTCACAATGACCATCATCAAAAATCTAGAAACAATAAATGCTGGAGAGGGTGTGGAGGAAGGCAACCCTCATGCACTGTTGGAGGGAATGTAAATTGATACAGGCACTATGGAAAACAGTATGGAGGTTCCTAAAAAAAACTAAGAATAGAACTGCCATATGACCCAGAAATCCCACTACTTGGCATTTACCCTGAGAAAACCATAATTCAGAAAGACACATGCACCTCCACGTTTACTGCAGCACTATTTACAATAGCCAGGACATGGAAGCAGCCTAAATGTCAATAAACAGAGAAATGGATAAAGAAGATGTGGTACATATATACAATGTATATTACTCAGCCACAAAAAGGAATTAAATTGGGTCATTTGTATGGACATGGATGGACCTAGAGAGTGTCATACAGAGTGAAGTAAGACAGAAAGAGAAACAAATATCATATACGAATGCATATATATGGAACCTAGAAAAAATGGTATAGAAAATCTTATTTACAAAGCAGAAATAGAGACAGCTGTATAGAACAAATGGATGAATACCAAGTGGAAAGTGGTGTATGTGGGAGGAACTGGGAGATTGGGATTGACACATATACACTATTGATACTATGAGTAAAATAGATAACTAATGAGAAATTAAAGTTTAGCACAGAAAACTCTACTTAATGCACTGCTGTGACCTAAATGGGAAGGAAATCCAAAAAACAGGGGATATATGTATATGTAGAGCTGATGAATTTTGCTGTATGACAGTAATGAACACAACATTGTAAAGTAATTATATCCCAATAAAAATTAATTAAAAAATAATATTTTGGAGATAAAATTTTTGGTTTTGGACTGGGCAAATATTCCTAAAACAATTCCAAACCATAATTCAGGAAAAAAATGATTAGGTGGACTAAATAAAATTTTAATAAAGAATTGCTATGAATGGAGGGAGGTGGCTACTGCTGTAGCTGGCTCAGTTGCACAGTCTTTACCTCCTCCCAGCCTTCGTGAGGAGGAAGCTAGTGGAGAACTGATGCAACAAAACCAAGGAGTAAATAAAGCATCACCCATCTTCTTGATGAGTTTCAAATGCTCTTCTAGGAAGCTTCTCTCCCAGAAGTCACAGACGTGGGGGTCTGTTGGGCCAGAACCCAGGGCATTCAAGTCCACAGAAGCCTGGTTCAGGTTCTTCTCCATGAACACAAAGGTTCCCACAGTATCTTGGGTTTTGCCCCACTCAACTTGGGGAGGCTTCTGCTCTCCTGGAAGAGAGGGCAGCGACTGCACAGGTTTTTGCATTTTCAAGAAGCTCAGAGCCCTCGTTCTTCTCCTTGACAATTCCCGGAAAAGTGGCCCATGCTCTTCAGAGCCACATCATCAAAATATAAGCCCTGAGTGAGCGGTGTGGCCAAAAGTGTCTTGGTGCTCTGGCCAGGTGTCAGACCTGAGACTCAGAGTTGGGGGAGCCGAGTTCAGAGCACTGGTCCACCAGAGACCTCCTGGCCCCATGTAATATGAATTGGCACAAGTTCTCCCAGAGATCTCCATTTCAACGCTAAGACCCAGCTTCAATCAACAACCAGCAAGTCCAGTGCTGGACAACCCATGCCAAACAGCAAGCAAGACAGGAACACAACCACAACCATTAGCAGAGAGGCTGCCTAAAATTATACTAAGTTCACAGACACCCCAAAACACACCACAGGAGGTGGTCGTGGCTACCAGAAACACAAGATACACCCTCATCCACTAGAACAGAGGCAACAGTCCCCTCCACCAGAAAGCCTACACAATCCACTGATCAAATCTTACCCACAGGAGGAATACACCAAAAACTATGAGAACTACAAACATGCAGCCTGTGAAAAGGAGACCCTAAATACAGTAAGTTAAGCAAAATGAGAAGAAAGAAAAATACACAGCAGATGAAGGAGAAAAGTAAAAACCCACGAGATGAAATAAATGAAGAGGAAATAGGCAGTCTACCTAAAAAGGAATTGAGTAATGACAGCAAAGATGATTCCAAATTTTGGAAATACAATAGAGAAAATAAAAGAAACATTCAAGAAGGACCTAGAAGAATATAAAGGGCAATCAAACAATGATGAACAAAACAATAAATGAAATGAAAAATTCTCTAGAAGGGGCTTCCCTGGTGGCACAGTGGTTGAGAGTCCGCCTGCTGATGCAGGGGACATGGGTTCATGCCCCAGTCTGGGAAGATCCCACATGCCATGGAGCAGCTAGGCCCTTGGACCATGGCCACTGAGCCTGCATATCCGGAGCCTGTGCTCCACAATGGGAGAGGGCACAAAAGTGAGAGGCTCATGTACCGAAAAAAAAATTCTCTAGAAGGAATCAGTAGCAGAATAACTGAGGGAGAAGAATGGATAAGTAACTTGGACTAGTGGAAATAACTATCACAGAGCAGAATAAAGAAAAAAGAATGAAAAAAATTGAGTACAGTCTCAAAAACATCTGGGAAAACATTAAGCACACCAACATTCGAGTTATAGGGGTCCCAAAAGAAGAAGAGAAAAAGAAAGGGACTATAGTTGAAAACTTTCCTAATATGGGAAAGGAAGTAGTCAATCAAATCCAGGAAACACAAAGAGTCCAATACAGGATAAATCAAAGGAGAAACATGCCAAAGCACATATTAATCAAATATCAAAAATTAAATACAAAGAAAAATATTAAAAGCAGCAAGAGAAAAACAACAAATAACATACAAGGTAATCCCCATAAGGTTAACAGCTGATCATTCAGCAAAAACACTGCAAGCCAGAAGGGAGAGGCAGGACCTATTTAAAGTGGAGAAAGGGAAAATCCTACAACCAAGATTACTCTACCCAGCAAGGATCTCATTCAGATTTGATGGAGAAATTAAAACCTTTACAGACAAGCCAAAGTTAGGAGAATTCAGCACCAGGAAACCAGCTTTACAACAAATGCTAAAGGAACTTCTCTAAGCAGGAAACACAAGAGAAGGAAAAGACCTACAATAACAAACCCAAACAATTAAGAAAATGGTAATAGGAAAATACATATTGATAATTACCTTAAATGTAAATGGATTAAATGCTTCAAACAAAAAATATAGACTAGCTGAATGGAAACAAAAACAACACACAGATATATGCTGTCTACCAGAGACCCACATCAGAACTAGGGACACATACAGACTGAAAGTGAGTGGATGGAAAAAGATATTCCATGCAACGGTAATCAAAAGAGAGCTGGCACAGCATTCTCAAATCAGACAAAATAGACTTTAAATAGAGAATGTTACAAGAAGAAAAGAAGAACACTACATAACGATCAAGGAATCAATACAAGAAGATATAACAACTGTAAATATTTATGCACCCAACAAAGGAGCAGCTCAATACATAAGGCAAAACCTAACAGCCATAAAAGGGGAAATCAACAGTAACACAATAATAGTAAGGGACTTCAACACCCCACTTTCACCAACAAACAGATCTTTCAAAATGAAGATAAATAAGGAAACACAGTCCTTAAATGGAACATTAAATGGGATGGGCTTAATTGTTATTTAATGACATTACACATAAAAAAATAGAATACACATTCTTCTCAAGTGCTCATGGAACATTCTCCAGGAGAGAGCATATCCAGGGGCACAAATCAAGCCTTGGTAAATTTAAGAAAATTGAAATCATATCAAGTGCCTTTTCTGAACACAGTGATATGAAACTAGGTATCAATTACAGGAAAAATATGTAAAAAATAAAAATATACGGAGGCTAAATAACACACTACTAAATAACCAAAAGATAACTGAAGAAATCAAAGAGAAAATCAAAAAATACCTAGAAATAAATGAGAATGAAAACACAACAACCCAATGCCTATGGGATGCAGCAAAAGCAGTTCTAAGAGGGAAGTTTATAGCAATACAATCCTACCTCAAGAAACAAGAATAATCTCAAATAAACCAGCTAACCTTACGCTTAAAGCAATTAGAGAAAGAAAAATAAAATACACAATGTTAGCAGAAGGAAAGAAATCATAAAAATCAGATCAGAAATAAATGAAAAAGAAATGAGGGACACAATAGGTAAGATCAATAAAACAGAAATCTGGTTCTTTAAGAAGAAAAACAACATTCATAAACCATTGGCCAGACTCATCAAGAAAAAAAAGGGAGAAGACTCATATCAACAGCATTAGAAATGAAAAAGAAGTAACAACTGACACTGAAGAAATACAAAGGTTCATGAGAGATTACTACTAGCCACTATATGCCAATAAAATGGACAACCTGGAAGAACTAGACAAATTCTTAAAAAAGGACAAATACAAGAGACTCAACCAGGAAGAAATAGAAAATATAAAGAGACCAATAACAAGCACTGAAATTGACACTGTGATTAAAAATCTTCCAAAAAACAAAAGCCCAGGACCACATGGCTTCACAGGGGAATTCTATCAAACATTTAGTGAAGCACTAACAACTATGCTACTCAAACTCTTTCAAAATATAGCAGAGGGAGGAAGACTCCAAAACTCATTCTATGAGGCCACCACTACCCTGATACCATAAACAGAAAAAGATGTCACAAAAAAGGAAAACTACAGGCCAATATCACTAATGAACATAGGTGCAAAAATCCTCAACAAAATTCCGGCAAACAGAATCCAGCAGCACATTAAAAGTATCATACACCAAGATCAAGTGGTGTTTATCCCAGGAATGCAGGAATTCTTCAATATACACTAATCAACCTATGTGATACACTATATTGACAAATTGAAGGATAAAAATCGTATGATTATCTCAAGAGATGCAGAAACATCTTTTGACAAAATTCAAGACCCATTTATGATAAAAACTCTCCAGAAAGTAGGCATAGAGGGAACTTGCCTGAAAATAATAAACACCATATATGACAAATCCACAGCCAACATCATTCTCAAAGGTGAAAAACTGAAACCATTTCCACTAAGATCAGGAAGAAGATAAGGTTGCCCACTCTCACCAGTGTTATTTATCATAGATTTGGAAGTTTTAGTCACAGTAATCAGAGAAGAAGAAAATAAAAGAAATCCAAATCAAAAAAAAAAAAGAAGTAAAACTGTTGCTGTTTGCAGATGATGTGATACTATATATAAAGAATCCTAAAGATGCTACCAGAAAACTACTAGAGCTAATTAATGAATCTGGCAAAGTTTCAGGACACAAAATAAATGCACAGAAATTTCTTGCATTCCTATACACTAATGATGAAAAATTTGAAAGAGAAATTAAGGTAACACTCCCATTTACCATTGCCACAAAAAGAATAAAATACCTAGGAATAAACCTACCTATGGAGACAAAAGACCTGTATGTGGAAAACTATAAGACACTGATGAAAGTAATTACAGATAATACAAACAGATGGAGAATGATACCATTCTTGGACTGGAATAATTGACATTGTGAAAATGACTATACTCCACAATGCAATCTACAGATTCAAAGAAATCTCTATGAAACTACCAATGGCATTAAAAAAAAAAAAAACTAGAAAAAAAATTCACAATTTGTATGGAAACACAAAAGACCCCGAATAGCCAAAGCAATTTTGAGAAAGAAAAATGGAGCTGGAGGAAACACGTCCCTGACTTCAGAGTAAACTACAAAGCTACAGTAATCAAGACAGTACAGTACTGGCACAAAAACAGAAATATAGATCAATGGAACAGGACAGAAAGCCCAGAAATTAACTCACGCACATATGGTAAACTTTTCTTTGACAAAGGAGGCAAGATTATACAATGGAGAAAAGACAGCCTCTTCAATAAGTGGTGCTGGGAAAACTGGACAGCTACATGTAAAAGAATGAAATAAGAACACTCCCTAACACCATACACAAAAATAAAATCAAAATGGATTAAAAACCTAAATGTAAGGCCAGACTCTTTAAAACTCTTAGAGGAAAACTTAGGCAAAATACTCTATGACATAAATCACGGCAAGATCATTTTTGACCCACCTCCTAGAGAAATGGAAATAAAAACAAAACAAAAAACTGGAACCTAATGAAACTTAAAAGCTTTTGCACAGCAAAGGAAACCATAAACAAGATGAAAAGACACCCTCAGAATGGGAGAAAATATTTGCTAATGAATCAACAGACAAAGGATTAATCTCCAAAATATACAAGCTGCTCATACAGCTCAATATCAAAAAACAAACAATCCAATCCAAAAATGGAAGAAGACCTAAATAGATATTTCTCCAAAGAAGATGTACAGATTGCCAACAAACAATGGAAAGGATGCTCAACATCACTAATCATTAGCAAAACGCAAATCAAAACTACAGTGCAGTATCAACTCACACCAGTCAGAATGGCCATCACCAAAAAATCCACAAATGATAAATGCTGGAAAGGGTGTGGAGAAAAGGGAAACCTCTTGCACTGCTGGTGGGGATGTGAATTGATACAGCCACTATGGAGAACAGTATGGTGGTTCCTTAAAAAACTAAAAACTGAACTACCATACAATCCAGCAATCATACTCCTTGGTATATAATCTGAGAAAAACATAATTCTAAAAGAATCATATACCACAATGTTTATTGCAGCTCTATTTACAATAGCCAGGAGATGGAAGCAATCTAACTGTCCATCAACAGATGAATGGATAAAGAAGATGTGGCACATATATACAGTGGAATATAACTCTGCTATAAAAAGAAATGAAGTTGAGTTATTTGTAGTGGAGTGGATGGACCTAGAATCTGTCATAGAGAGTGAAGTATGTCAGAAAGAGAATAACAAATACTGTATGCTCACACTTATATATGGAATCTAAAAAAAGAAAGTTCTGAACAACCTAGGGGCAGGGCATGAATAAAGATACAGATGTAGAAAACGGACTTGAGGACATGGAGAGGGGGAGTGTTGAGCTGGGACGAGGTGAGAGAGTGGCATTGACTTATACACACTACCAAACGTAGAATTGATGACTGGTGGGAAGTAGCTGCATAGCACAGGGAGATCATCTTGGTGCTTTGTGACCACCCAGAGGTGTGGGATAGGGAGAGTGAGAGGGAGATGCAAGAGGCAGGGCATATGGGGATATATGTTTATGCATAGCTGATTCACTTTGTTATACAACAGAAACTAACACAATATTGTAAAGCAATTATATGCCAATAAAGATGTTAATTTTTAAAAAATTAAAAAATATTAAAATAAAAATATTATATTTTATATAATTAATTAAAATTAATTAATTAATTAAAAATATAAAAATACACTTAACATGAAATGTGTTAAGTGTATGAAAATATTTGCAAATCATATTTCTTACAGAGATCTTTAATTCAGAATATATACAGAATTCCCCATACTAAATGATAAGCAAACCTAATTTACAAGATTTGGAAAGATACTACACGAAAAATATATATGGAAACATTATTCATCATCATTAGTTATTGGGAAAAATCAAATTAAAACCAGAAATAGACAGCACTACACATCCATTATGATAACTAAAATAAGCAAATAAAGACAAAAACCACCCTTACATGTACCAATTCCTGGCAAGAATGAAGTACATGTGAAACTCTCAGTCATTACTTTTTAGAATTCAAAATGACACAGCCACTTTGGAAAACAGTTTGGCCATTTCTTATTAAGTTAATCACACTTACAAAATGACCCAACAGTTCTATTTCTAGATATTTACCCAAATGGACTTAAAACTTACATTCACATAAATACCCATATGTAAATATAAATAGCAGCTCTACACAAAATCATCAATAACTATGAACAAGTGAAACTTCCTTCTTTTTGTGAATGGACAAATGTTAGTGTATCTATACTATGAATACTACTCAGCAATAAAAAGGAACATGCTTTTGATACATGTTACAACATAGATGAAGTTTAAATGCATTATGTTAAGCGAAAGAAGTCAGTTTCAAAACACCACATAATTGATGATTCCTTTTATGTGACATACTTGAAAAAGCGAAACTATAAGTATACAAAACAAAGCAGTGTTTTCCAGGAGTAAGTGTTGGGAGGACTATTTGACTACAAAGGACTAATGTGCGTATTTTTGGAATGATGGAATTGTCCTTTACCTTGATTATAGTGACAGTTGTGTGATGCTATGTATTGGTCAAAACTTATAGAAGTGTTCACCAAAAATGTTGGTTTTATGTTATGTAAATTAAAAAAATAAGAATAAAATTGATGGTTCAGGCTTCTGAAGGAAGAACACTGTTCTTCATCTGTGATATCATGATGATAAAGGAATACAGTTGCAAAAATATTAAAGTCAATTAAGGTAGAGTGGAAAGTACCCTAGACAGGTTCAGAAAACTTATGAATTATGACTTTTTGTTAATGAGTAATATTGAGTAAATAAATTAACCTCTCAGAGCCTTGGTCTTCTAATTTGTAGAGTGGGGTAATACTGCTTATTTCATCTAAGAGGTTCTAATATTTAACTGGGTTTATATACCTGAACTCTCCTTGCAAGCTATAAGGTGCTATTCCAAAGTCAATTCATTCAGTGAATGTTTAAGGAATGCCTACGATTCTAAGCACTACAGGAAATACAAAAATAAATTAGAAATAGTTTGTACAGTCAAGGAGTTTAATGCCAAGAACAGTAGCATATGTAGAAAATACATATAATATAAGAAAGAATGTAGTAAGTGAAAATGAGAGGAAGGGAGAAATGGCTACATATGTCTTGAATTAAAAATATTATCATGGGGGGAGGGATAAATTAGGAGTTTGGGATTAAAATATACACATTTCTATATATAAAATAGATAACCAACAAAGACCTACTGTATAGCACAGGGAACTATACTCAATATCTTATAATAACCTATAATGGAAGAGAATGTAAAAAAAAAATAATACATATAATCATATATATATATATATATATATATAGCTGAATCACTTTGCTGTACACCTGAAACTAACACAACATTGTAAATCAAATATATTTCAACAAAAAATTAATTATATTAAAAAATATCCTGGAGAGAATTCCAGTTCACAATGGCATAGAAATATCCTGAACTCACCTCCACCCATGAAGACACGAAATCTACAGTTTCATATAGAAAAATTTCCTCTAGGAAAATCCCCCAGAACTAGTGGAACAACCCCTTTACATTACGCAAATTGAAAAAAAAAAAAAACATTGAAATGGGTAGGAAAGACTGAGACACAATCTAGCCACAAACCCCACCCATGGCATGATGACCCACAATCAGAAGGGAACTCAAAACCGAGAGTTTCTCCCTGAGAAGCAAAGGGTTCATACCCCAAATTGGTCACCCAACTTTTAAGACCTGCACCTGAGAGATGAGACCTCAAAACATCTAGCTTTGTAAAACAATGGAGTCATATCCATGAGACCTGCAAGGCTGTGGTGAACTCAGAAATGGCTCTTAAAATGCTCTTGCCAAAGGGTCCAGCACAAAAGTCACCTTTGGAAAGTGCCCAGACTTTACATGAAAGAGACTCATTTGCTAATTTTAAAGCATCAGAGTGAAAGGCAGGGACCTGCTGGGATATTCCAAGGGATGGAGACTGAGGGATGCCATCTTCCCACTCTCCCTCTATTTTACTAAAGCCAGTGGGTATCATCTTTTCTTTTTCCAGACAGATGCCATCTTTTCACTACAGTCAGCAGACACCATCTACATGCACTATTTTTCTGCCTTGTTAAAGCCAGTAGATGCCATATTTTTCTTTTGTGTATTCTTTCATTATTTTCCTTTTTTTCTTTTTATTTTTTTTTCCCAGCAGGTGTCATCTTTGCACACCCTCTCTACCTCCATCCAACTAGTGGGTGACATATTCATTCTCTTCTCTGCCTCACTAAAGCTGATGGGTGTTATATTTTTTTCTTTTTCTTTTTTTTTTTGTTTTTTGCTCTTTTTCAGTAGTTGCCATCTTTGCACTCCCTCTCTGCCTCATTACAATATATCCAGAAGAGGAACTTCTATATGAGTTTGGTATCCTGATTTTTATGTTGGGGGATCCAAGTTTTGTGGATGAAGCCCAGGGGATGTCCCTTAATTGCCTGGCTTTGGAGGCCAGAAATGCTTGTGTTCCTGGGTCCCATGGGATTGTAACAATCAGAGAGACAGTTTTTAGCAGATTACCACTCCAATGGCACTGCACAGAGAGCAGACTGAAACACACCCTTAGTCTTTTTGAGAAACAGGCCTATTTCCTCATTTAGGGGTTTTGACCTGAGGAGTAAGCTTTTGGTTTGGCACAGGTAAGGGGGCCTATGGAGGTGCTCTCAAGAATGGAGTCCAGTGGACACAATCTTTGTACTCTCCCTCTGTCTTGATCCATCTTTTTGGTATCTTCCAAAAAAGTGTATATAACCTTGTCTCCTCCCTGATTTTTGTGCTGCTGCCTCTACATTAGCAGGCTCTGGTTCCTAGTGGGGCTTATGCTCAGAGGTCAAAGGGACTATAACCAAAGGAGAAAGAGTTCTTAAAGAGCTACCACCATCAGGGCACAGCAAGAGGCAACAGACCAAGAAGCTCAATCTTTTTGTGAAAGAGGCCTATAGCTTATCACAGCTACAGCCTGAAGGGCAGGCTTCTAATTAACCTTACATCTAATGGCTGGCTCTAAATGTTTCCAGAGAACTTAGAGGACGTACACCATCTTTGTGCTCTCTCTCTGCTATGCTCCAGAGCACCATTGTCTCTCAGAGCAAAGCTCTTATACATGTCTCAATCACCTGGCCTTAATGGCCAGAGGGGCTTGTATTCCTGGGTCCCACAGGACTGTAACAATCAGAGAGACAGTTCTTGGCAGGCTACCCCAGGGCACTGGAAAGACTGCAGACTGAAATACACTTCCAGTCTCTCTGCAAAAGAGGCCTATTTGTTTGACTTGGAGCTTCAGTCTGAGGGGTAGGCTTCAGGTTTGGCACACAGTTAGAAAACTATGGAGGTACTCTCAGGGAATGTAGGTCAGGGGACACCATCTTTGCACCTCCTATCTCTCTAGAGCTCACTGGTATTTCCCAGAGATGAGCTTATACACTGGTCTGGAACCCTGATTTTTGTGATTACTGTCCAAGGGACACCTCCATATTGCTTGGCTCTGGTGGTCACCTGGGCTTATGCTTGCAGTCCCATAAGCCTATATATATTTGTATACTTTAAAAGCTGCTTGTTTAGTCTGGCATCCAACCAGCCCAACCTAGGTTCTGACTAAGATCCTTCCCTTTGTGACACTGATAGATCTTGAAGCACTTTCAACAACTGACAGATAGTAAAAATAAAACTGGTTGCTTAGACAATCAAAGGATTTAAGAAACAATCAGGTGCTAGGGCAGGATTGAAGAATAAGATTCATCTCCTACACAAGGCCACTTCTTCAAAACTGAGAGAGATGACTGTTTCACCTAATGCATAGAAACCAACACAAAGAGTTAAGCAAAATGAAGAAACAGAGGAAAATATTCCAAATAAAAGAACAAGATAAAACCCTGGAAACAAACTGTAATGGAATGGAGATAAGTAAGTTACCTGATAAGAAGTTCAAAGTAATAGTCATAGAAATGCTCACCAAACTCAGGAGAAGAATGAATGAACACAGTGAGGTCTTCAACAAAAAGAGAGAAAAAATAAGAAAATACTATATACAAGTTACAGAGTTGAGGAATATAATAACTGAAATGAAAAAATACACTAGAGGAGTTCAACAGCAGACTAGATGAAGCAGAAGAAATAATTCATCAACTAGAAGACAGTACAGAAGAACTCACCCAGTTAGAGTAGAAATAAAAAAAAAAGAATGAAAAAAATTGAAGATAGCTTGAGGGACTTAAGGAACATCAAGCAGACTAACATTTATATTATAGAGATCCCATACGGAGAATAGGGAGAGAATGGGGCAGAACATTTATTTGAAGAAATAATGGCTGAAAATTTTCTAACCTGGGAAATAGATATATAGAACCAGGAAGCCCAAAGAGTTGCAAATGAAATGAGCCCAAAGAGACCCACACCAAGACACATTAAAATTAAATTGTCAAAAGGTAAAGACAAGGGGAGAACCTTAAAATCAACCAGAGAAAAACAACTTGTTAAGTACAAAGAAACTACCATAAGACTCTCAACTAATTTTTCAGCAGAACTTTGCAGGATAGAAGGGAGTGGCATGCAGTCCTGCCTCCGTGGGCTCAAAGAGAATGCACCCCAGCTGCCGTCTCAGGGTTCCTGCCTCAGCAGGCTCCTGCACCCCAGCCGTCACCTCAATGGGCTCTAGGAGCAGATGCTAGTGGGTTTCCCGCTCACAAAGGTGAGGCTGAAACCACAACTGGGCCCCAGGGGCTGTGCAAATCAGGAAGCAGAGCTGAGAGCTTTCCCTGCAGCTGTGTGAGCTGTAGATTAATACCTCTGCCACCAGCTTTGTAAATTCAGTGCCTGCAGGACATCTGAGTGGACAACAGGTGCTCCCACAGCTGGGATGGGTCTGGTATTAGCAACTGTGGGCTTTGTGGGCCCATGAACATGGGGTCTGGGCTGGGCCATGGTCTGAGCTGCTTCCATAACTCTCACAGTGGGTCCAAATGTGTGACTACTGCAGTCCTGAGACCTGACTTCAGTGGATCTGCGATGGTGGCCTCATGAAAAAAACACCTGAGGGGCCTCAGGGCTGATTGCTGGCATTCCCAAGGTTGAGATAAGTCTTAGGACAGAGTCAACAACAGTGTACATTGTGAGCCAGCACAACAGGTGACAGGTGACACAACAGGGCACACTCACCAGTGAACAGCTCTGTCAGAGGAATACTCAGTGGCTCCTCTCACAGTTGGAGCACTCCAATCCCATCTAACTCACACTGCAGACCAGAAATGCAGCTCAGAAATAGATCTGGGGGCTTCTACCCCAACAACAAGGGAACATAACTGGCCCCTGACAGGGTAATGACAGCAGAGCAAAGAGGAGGCCCCACTCAACATCCAGTGCAGGCTCTGGTCACCGCAACACATATCACACCTCCAATCAAGGGGATAATGGACAGCATACACTGAGGAATGTGGAAACAGGCAACCACACTAAAATGAAACTTTGCACCATAAAATATTAAAGCTACACAGGGATGCTTCCACATAAAAACTGCTCTCCAAGACCACAATAGATAATTGTTTTCTCCTAAACTCATAGAGCAAGAGAAATATAAGTAAAATGAAGAAACAGAGGAACCACTCCATAATAAAAGATCAATAGAATTCCCCTGAAAGAACAAAAAAATGAAACAGATCTCTTCAGTTTAATAGACATTGAGTTCAAAAAGGAGATAATAAAAATACAGAATAAATTCAGGACTATTGATAGAAATGCAGATTACTGTAATAAAGGTACTAGAAAATATAAGGAGGAGCCAAGAAAAAGAAAATTCATGTGCCAAGATGAAAGATGAGTGAAAGGCAATGAATAGCAGAATGAATAAAGCAGAAGAATGAGTAAGTGATCTGAAAAATACAATAATGGAAATCACCCAATCAGAACAACAGACAGAAAGCCAAATGAAAATAAAAGCAATGTAAGAGACCTATGGGATAAAATAAAGCATGTCAATCTATGCATAATAGAGATCCCAGAAGGAGAAGAAAGAGAAACAGGGATTAAAAATGTATTTTAAGAAAGTATGGCTGAAAACTTCCCAAACATAAAAAAAGAAAGACATATCCAGGTACAGGAAGCACAGAAGGTCCCAAACAAGATAAAATGAAACAGACTTACATGAAGGCATATTATAACAAAAATAGCAGTAGTTAAAGAGAGGATTCTAAAGGTAGCAAGAGAAAAACAAAGAGTTAATTATAAGGGAGCCCTGATAATGCTATCAACTGATTTCTCTACAGAAAGTTTGCAGGCCAGAAGGTCTGGACAAGATATATTCAAAGTCTTGAAAGGGAAAAGTCTGCAACCTAGGATACTCTACCCAGCAAGATTATAATTTAGAATAGAAGAAGAGTTAAAGAATTTCTCAAACAAGCAAAACCTAAAAGAATAAAGCAATACTAAACCTATCTTAAAGGAAATATTGAAAAGTCTTCTCTAAATAAGAAAGACGTAAGAATCTATAGGAAAAAGAAAATCACGATTGGAAAGTGAATTACTTAAATAAGTCAGTACCCAGATTAAAAAAATAATAATAAATTCTGTTAAAGTGATGATAACCACAATGAACAGTAAAAGGATGAAAATGAAGATGCAAAAGAGGACATCAAAATTTTACAATGTGGGGGAGGAGAGAAAGAAAATGCAGATTTTTTTTTTCTAGAATGTGTTTGAGCCTATATGAGTGCCAGTCTAAGGCAAGTAGATATAGGAAGGGGTTAACATACTTGAAAAACAGGGAAACTGTAAATCAAAAACATACAATAGATTCAAAACAACCAAATAGAACATTAGCATAATACAAAAGAAAAGAATCAAACCACAAAAGGAATAACAAAAAGAAAAAGAAAGGGACAAAAAAGAAATATAAAATCAATGGGAAAACAAGGTTTAAAATGGAAATAAATACATATCTATCAATAATTACCTTAAATGTCAATGGAATAAATGTTCCAATAAAAAAACACAGTGTGGAGCTTCCCTGGTGGCGCAGTGGTTGAGAGCCTGCCTGCCAATGCAGGGGATGTGTGTTCGTGCCCCAGTCTGGGAGGATCCCACATGCTGCAGAGTGGCTGGGCCCATGAGCCATGGCTGCTGAGCCTGTGCGTCCGGGGCCTGTGCTCTGCAACAGGAGAGGCCACAGCAGTGAGAGGCCTGCATTCTGCCAAAACAAACAAACAAACAAAACAAAACAAACAAAAAAACCCCACAGTGTGGCAGATTGGATAAAAAATCAAGAACCTACAATATGCTGCCTACAAGAGACCCACTTTAGGACAAAGGACACACATAGGTTGAAAGTGAGGGGATGGCTAAAGATATTTCATGCAAACAGAAATGACAAGAAAGCAAGGGTTGCAATACTCATATAACACAAAATAAACTGTAAAACAAAGGCTATAAAGAAAGATAAAGAAGAACACTATATAATGATAAAAGGATCAATACAAGAAGATAATATTACACACCTCAACATATATGTACCCAATATAGGAGCACCCAAATAAATAAAACAAATACTAACAGACATAAAGGGAGAAATTGATGGGAATTCAATAATAGTAGGGGACTTTAACAGCCCACTCACATCCTTGGACAGATCTTTGAGACAGAAAATCAATAAGGCAAGAGAGAATCTAAATGATACAATAGAACAGTTAGGTTTAATTGATATTTTCAGGACATTACATCCCGAAAAGCAGAATACACATTATTTTCAAGCACACACAGAACATTCTCTAGAATTGACCACATACTATGGCACAAAACAAGCCTCAACCAACTTAAAGGTATAGAAATTTTGTCAAGCATCTTTTCTGTCTACAACGGCATGAAACTAGAAATCAACCTCAGAAAAAGAAACAAGAAAAAAACAATTACATGGAGACTAAACAACACACTAATAAAAAAACAGTGGGTGAACAATAAAAGAAGAAATTTTAAAAATACCTTGAGGCAAATGACAATGAAAACACAACCCTACAAAATCTATGGGATGCAGGAAAAACAGTTCTGGGGGGCTTCATAGTGTTACAGCTCTTCTTTAAGAAATAAGAAAAATCTCAAACAAACAACCCAACTCGCCACCAAAAATATTAGAAAAGGAAAAACAAAACCTAAAGTCAGCAGAAGGAAGGATATAATAAATATCTGACAGGAAATAAATAATATATAGATTTTAAAAAATAGAAAAAGATCAATAAAACAAAGAGCTGGTTCTTTGAAAAGGTAAACAAACTTGACAATCCTCTGGCCAGGCTCACCAAGAGGAAAAGAGTGAAGACCCAAATAAACAAATTAAGAAATAAAAGAGGAAAAAATCACAACAAATTCCACAGAAAAAAAATCATGAGACTATTATGAACAATTATGTGCCAACTAATTGACAATTTAGAAGAAATGGATAACTGTCTAGAAACATACAGCCAACCAAAACTGAATTAAGGAGAAATAGGTAACTTGAACAGACTGATTACTAGAAGTGAAATAGAATCTGTAATAAACTTCTTACAAACAAAAATCCAGGGCCAGATGGCTTCACAAACAATTCTACCAAATATACAAGGAAGAATTATACTGATCCTTCTCAAACTCTTCCAAAGATTGAAGAGGAAGAAACACTCTCAAAGATATGCTATGAAGCCACCATCACCCTGATATCAAAACCAGACAAAGACATCACCAAAAAGGAAAATTACGTCAGAAAGAGAAAGACAAATACCATATGATATCACTTACATGTGGAATCTACAACATGACACAAATGAACATATCTATGAAACAGAAACAGACTCACAGAATTAGAGAACATACTTGTGGTTGCCAAGGGGGAGGGGGCGTCACGGAGGGAATGATTGGGTGTTTTGGGTTGGCAAGTGCAAACTAGTATATATAGGATGGATAAATAACAAGGTCCTACTGTATAGTACAGGGAACTATATTCACTATCCTGTGATAAAACATAATTTAAAAGAATGTGTAAAATTATATATATATATATATATATATATATATATATATATATATATATTCATAACTGAATCACTTTGCTGAAAAGCAGAAATTAACACAACATTGTAAATCAACTATACTCCAATAATTTTTTTTTTAAAAGAAGGGAGTGGCATGATATATTCCAAAGGGATGAAACAAAAAAACCTACAACCAAGAATACTCTTCCTGGCAAGGTTAACTTTCAAATTTGAAGGAGAGAGAGTTTTCCAGACAAGTAAAAGTTAAAGGAGTTCATCACCACTAAACTGACCTTACAAGAATTGTTAAAGGGACTTCTTTAACCTGAAAAGAAAGGATACAAATTAATAACAAGAAAATATATGAAAGTATAAATCACACTTGTACATGTAATATATTGTGATGGTAGTTGTTTAATCACATATAATGATAATATGAAAATTAAAAGAAGGAAGTAATAAAATAACTGTAAATACAATAATTATTTAAGGATACACAAGATAAAGAGATGTAAAATGTGACATCATAAACATAAAACATGGGGACAGGGGAAAATAAAAATGTAGAGCTTTCAAACTTAAGTTGCATTCAAACTTAAGTTGTTGTCAACTTAATATAGACTATTATAAAAATTTTATCTTGTATTTCCAGCTTCAGCTCTGACATGTAAAATCTTGGAAATTTTCACTCTTATTAATACTATAGGAAAGAGGTGGACTATTTGGAAATCAATGACTTTTCATGGACCTATCAGAAAATTGAGGTTTCAGGGCAACTCATCACCATGAAATCTGAAGACTCATGCTCATTAAAGCAATATCATGGACTTTTCTTTTTTGATTTTTAATTACTAAATAAATCTCTTTACTTGTGATAGGTCTGTTCAGATTTTCTATTTCTTCTTGTTTCAGTTTAGGTAATTTGTATGCTTGTAGGAATTTCTACATTTAATCAATATCATCTAATTCATGTATGATTATTCATAGTATTATCTTATGGTCCCTTTTTAATATCTGTAACATTGATATTAATGTCTCTGCTTTCTTTTCTGATTTTAGGTGTTTGTATCTTCTCTTTCTATTTTTTTGTTAGTCTATTTATAGTTTTGTTAATTCTGTTCATCTTTTGAAAGAACTAATTTTTGTTTTATTGCTTCTATTGTTTTTCTATTCTCTATTTTATTTGTCTCTGCTACAGCATTTATTATCCTCTTCCTTGTGCTAGCTTTGGGTTTAATTTTTTCTTCTTTTAAGTTCCTCAAGGTGTAAAGTTACATTTGATTTTATATACAGTAAGTCCCCTATATATGAATGAGTTCATTTGTGAGAGTGTGTTCATAAATCCAATTTGTTCTTAAGTCCAACAATGTTAGCCTCGGTACCTAACTAACACAATCGGCTAGGTTGTACTCTACTGTAATAGGTTTATAATAGTTTTCACACAAATAATACATAAAAACAAACAAAAAATAAACATTTTTAATCTTACAGTACAGTACCTTGAAAAGTACAGTAGTACCAGCTACATCAGCACTGTTTTTATGCTTGCTTCCATAATCCTGAACTTGAAATAAAGATACTGTACTCTATATAGCACTGTACAGTAAAGTACACAAAAACACAACCACGTAGAGGATGCACACATGTGACATGTACACCAGACACACGTGAACTAACTTGTGTGATTGGACATGCAAACGCATGTTCGCTTCTTTGAAAGTTCACAACTTGAAGGTTCATAGGTAGGGGACTGACTGTATATATATATATATATATATATATATATATATATATATATATATTAATGTAGGTATCTATAGTTATATAGTTATAAAATTCCCTCAGCACTGCTTTCCCAAGGCTGGGCAACCTGGTGTCTATTGGTGGGGGAAAGGAGTCTGAGTTCCATGACTACAAATAAGCATCCCATTTGGTTGTTTGTTGTCATTGAGTCCCTCTTGGCACTGCAAATCTGACAGCCTAGTATCTCTCAACGAAAAAGTAGACTCTAAGGCCTAGCTGGAAAGGACAATAACACCCCTGGATACTTATTTTTAGTGGGGCTCCCTACTGATTCCCTTTCTCTTTGTGCCATACTTGCCGAGTGTTGTGGCAAACTCCTGACAATCTAAGAGTGCAAGGTCTGGCTCACCATTTTCTGTTGGGAGTGCAAAATAAAATGCCCTGCCACTGTCTCATTTTTCCAGTCCTGGGGTCTGAAATGAGTGCACCTCTTTCTCACCACCTGTTAGTGCTCTCCTTTGGTCACCTCTTTTGATAATTTCAGGGTTTATATTTTTACTTAGCAGAGAAGTGTAAGGAGAAATGAGTCTACTGCGTTATGCATGAACTGGAAGTATATCTTATGCATTTTTATCAGCTGAAATTTGAATAACTGAGCCCTTTATATAATCTTTTAACCCATTGAGGGAAAAATATAGAGAAAACTCCTATGACATAATCTAATGATTAACTTTTTTTTTTTTCAACATAGACAAAGCAATTATTTTGAAGAAAAGTTTAGAGGACATAGAATTAGTGAGAACCAAAAGGTATCAGCACTTTTTAAAGTGTACTTCACTAAGGGGATAAAGAGCCCTAGCCTTGTGTTTTGTTGTTGGTTTGTTTGTTTTACTTTTGTTTACCTCTCCAAGCTGCTTCTTGCTAGGTAGACTCAGTTAACATTCTTAAGGAACTTGGGAATGCTCTAATGGAAATTAGAAGTCTTTTAAATGACATATTTTACTCTATTGAAACATAGAGATAGCACATAAATTCAAACTTTTTAATCAATGAGTTAAAAAATGTCATACAAAGTTTTTGCATATTAATGTGTCCCTACCCAATATTTCTCAAATAAAAGATCCCAATATAGCAGTCATTCAATTGTGAGTGTGAATAAAAATACTTGGAAATACATACGTATTTAGAGAGTTATACTCATTGGGAGAATTTTCTTCAGGGAAGAATAAAGCTTGTCAAAACTGGAATTGTGGGCTTCCCTGGTGGCGCGGTGGTTGGGAGTCTGCCTGCCGATGCAGGGGATGTGGGTTCGTGCCCCGGTCTGGGAGGATCCCACATGCCATGGAGTGGCTGGGCCCGTGAGCCATGGCCGCTGAGCCTGCGCATCTGGAGCCTATGCTCCACAACGGGAGAGGCCACAACCGTGAGAGGCCCGCATACTGCAAAAACAAAAAACAAAAAAAAAACAAAACTGGAATTGTATTAATATTTAGCTCAAACTTTGTTTCCTTTGTAAAAATAAAAATATAAATACTTCCCTTATCCCACAGTTGTTTAAATTTTAAAACATAAAAATTATAATGCATAATTCTAAAAATAATTTAATGATTCCTACCTAATAATGTGGAGGAAAGGAGCTTAAGTATGTAAACTTTTTATTGATTATGTTTTCTATTTTTAGCTAACTTTAAAAATAAATGGCTTAGATTATCATTTCTCTGTTAATATTTTTATAGAGATAGGTGTTGATTTTTTATTGTCATTTCAAATATTGGATCTCTCTAATTTTCTAGGAGATTTTTTTAATGTATGCTATAAATATTAATGGCAATTCAAACAATCATCATTACTACAATTAAAAAATTTTTCCCACAAGTATAGGAAAATCTTGCTGAGGGGATAGATTTATTTCTATTCATATAAACAAGGGAGAATTTATATAGACCATGTTTTTTATTCCATAGAAGGACAAATTGGCATCTGGTGAATTATCCTGTCATTACTTAGAGATAGGCCAGTTTGACCAAATAAAAAGTAAACGGAAGTCAGAGGCAGATAACTCATCATTGTCTAATTAGTTCTTGGCATGACAGACTAATGGCTCAAAACATTCCTTTGTCAGAATCTATGTATCAAAGATTATTTGGGTAAATCTTGATAACAGCGATGTAATCCTCTTACACACTGAAGGCAGGCTACAATCTAGTTCACTTAATTTAAACAGAACTTTTAAATGGCCCTGTACCCTTTGACCTACTCATGTACTTTCTGACCTCAACCTTTTACCTATATTTATTCTTATTTTGAGAGTCTTCTTGTAAATGCACAGAGCACTGAATTGGGGGTCAAAAGGTCTGAGGATCTATTCCTCACTCTTCTATTAATATTTATTATTCATGTAAAGTTAGACAATTCAAAAGATCACTTTGAAGTGTGATTTCTTCATTCATATCATGGGCATAATACCACCTGACCTAATCAAAAAGCATTTCCCTTAGAATCAAATTAAGTAATGTATGCCAAATGCTTGATAAAATGTAAAAGACAATGGAATTGTAACATGATGCAATGAAATACATAACAATTGTTGGAAAGTCAAGTGTATACATCTCTGAGAATGTTCATAATAATTTGTCAAATGTGTAAATACTCAAATATATCTGCAAATGTTCATAATTAAATGATTAACTGGTTAACAATGATGCATATGTAATAAAGGTGTACATAATTGATATTTCTGTTCTTACATGATTACATATTTAACAAATGAAGACTTTTCATTTGGGACTATTAGCATATTAAAATAATATTTACTTAGTCACACAGACTAGGTTTTTGAGTTTGAAATTATTGCTCTAATTATAAATAATGAAGAGGAAGATATTTGCTTAAAAAATATTTCTGGTACTTAGCACAGTCCCAGAGCACAGTGATAGCAAATTATTATTATTACTCTTATTATTATTTACATCATGTCAAATAACTTTAAAACAGCCCCAATAAGTTGTTATTATCCCTATTTTTATGGAGAATATTAAAGCTTAAAATAATTTGTCAGGGATTACATAGCTCAACATCCTTGTGATATGTGGAAAACCCATAAATAAGATGAATAATTTGAATAAAAGAACTCACTGAGAAAAAATGTCATTACAATCATGCATATATATTAGCTCAAGAATGTAGGGTATTTATTGGTTTGTGGACATGAGCCAAGCCTTAGTTTGTGGGTGAGTGGAAAGTAAATGCATTTACATCTAAGGCTGTGACTATAGGGCATCATAATAACTGATAATTTAGTATGGGTCAAGACATGTAATCTATTTGTTACTTAGTTGATAAGTCAAATCTAGTGAAACGTTGAATCTATTTTCCATTTAGACACAGCTTCAGCTAGAAAAAAAACAAAAAAAAACCCAAAAATAAACAGAAAAACAGACCACTGTGTGCTAGTCTATAGAAGCCATGTTTGTCTTTCTCTGTCTGACTTATTTCATTTAGCATAGTGCTCTCCAAGTCCACCAACGTTGCTGCAATTGCAAAATTTCATTTTTTTATGGCTGAGTAGTATTCCATTGTATATATTTGCAACATCTTATTTATCCATTCATATGTTGATGGACACAGGTAGCTTGTTTATCTTTGTAACTGTAATAATGTTGCTATGAACATTGGGATGCATGCATCTTTTCAAATTTTTTGTTTTGTTTTTTCGGATATATTCCCAGGAGTGGAATTTCCGGGTTATATGGTAGTTCTATTTTTAGTTTTTTTGAGAAACCTGATGTTACCCACAGTGGCTGCACAAATTTACATTCCCACCAACAGTGTACTAGGTTTCCCTTTTCTCCTCATCCTCACGAACATTTGTTATCTGTGTTCTTTCTGATGATAGCCATTCTGACAGGTGTGAGGTGATATCTCACTGTGATTTTGATTTGATGATTAGCAATGTTGAGCATCTTTTTATGAGGCTGCTGGCCATCGGCATTTCTACTCTGGAAAAATGTCTATTCAGTTCTTCTGCCTATTTTTTAATCGGAATTTTTTTTTATGTTAAGTTGTATGAGCTATTTATAAATGTTGGATATTAACCTCATAACTCATATCATTTGCAAATATTTTCTCTGGTTCAGTAGGTTATCTTTTCATTTTGTGGATGGTTTCTTTTGCTGTGCAAAATCTTTCAACTTTAATTAGGGCCATTTTGATTACTTTTGCTTTTATTTCTTTTACTTTAGGAGATGGATCCAAAAAATATTACTATGACTTATGTCAAAGAGTGTTCTGCCTAAGTTTTCCCCTAAAAGTTTTATAGTATCTGGTCTTACTTTTGGTTCTCTAATCCATTTTGAGTTTATTTTTGTATGTGGTGTTAGATAATGTTCTAATTTCATTCTTTTACATGTAGCTGTCCAGTTTTCCCAGCACCACTTTTGAAGAGATGGTTTTTCTCCATTGTTTAGTCTTGCATCCTGTGTCATAGATTAATTGACCATAAGCACATGGGTTTATTTCTGAGATCTCTATCCTGTTCCACAGATCTATGTGTCTGTTATGGTGCCAGTACCATACCGTTTTGATTACTGTAGCTTTGTAATATAGTCTGAAACCAGAGTGCATGATTACTCCAGCTCCATTCTTCTTTCTCAAGACTGTTTTGGCTATTCAGGGTCTTTTGAGTTTCCATAAAAATTTTAAAATTATTTGTTCTATTTCTGTGGAAAATGCCATTAGTGTTTTGAAAGGGATTACATTGATTCTGTAGTTGCTTTGGTTGGTATGGCCATTTTAACAATATTAATTCCTGCAATCCAAGAACACGGTGTATCTTAACATCTTCTGTGTCATCTTCAATTATTTTCCTCTGTGTCTTATAGTTTTCAGAGAACAGACTTTTGCCTCCTCCTCCTCCTCATTATGATTATTATCATTATTATTATTCTCCATTTAAAGTTATTATAAAATATTGGTTACATTCCCTGTGCTGTACAATATATCCCAGTATCTTATTTATGTTTTATACAGTAGTATGTACCTCATAATTCCCTAACCCCTATCTTGTGTCTCCACCCAACCTTTTCCCCACTAGTAGCCACTAGTTTGTTCTCTGTATCTGTGAAATTCTATTTTGTAATATTCATTCTTTTGTTTTACTTTTAGATTTGACATACAATTTATAGTATACAGGTTTTGTCCTTTTATATCTGACTTATTTCAATAAACATAACATGCTCCAGATCCATTCATGCTGTTGCATATGGCAAAATTTTATTCTTTTTTATAGCTGAGTAATATTCCAGTGTGTGTGTGTGTGTGTGTGTGTGTGTGTGTGTATTGTTGTGGGTATACATAGACACCACAGGTTTATTTTTTTTAATCTTTATTGAAGCATAGTTGCTTTACAATGGTGTGTTAGTTTCTGCTATATAACAAAGTGAATCAGCTACATGTATACATATATCCCCACATCCCCTCCCTCTTTTGCCTCCCTCACACCCTCCCTATCCCACCCCTCTAGGTGGTCACAAAGCACCAATCTGATCTCCCTGTGCTATGCAGCTGCTTCTCATTAACTATCTATTTTACATTTGGTAGTGTATATATGTCAATGCTACTCTCTCACATGGTTCCCAGCTTACCCTTTGCCCCACCATGTCCCCAAGTCTATTCACTACATCTGCATCTTTATTCCTGTCCTGCCACTAGGTTCATCTGAACCATATTTTTTTTAGATTCCGTATATATTTCTTAGCAGACTGTAGTTGTTTTTTTCTTTCTGATTTACTCACTCTGTATGACAGACTCTAGGAGCATCCACCTCACTGCAAATAACTCAATTTCATTCCTTTTTATGGCTGAGTAATATTCCATTGTAAATATGTGCCATATCTTCTTCATCTGTTCAGCTGTCAACGGATATTTAGGTTTCTTCCATGTCCTGGCTGTTGTAAATAGTGCTGCAATGAACATTGTGGTACATGTATTTTTTTGAATTTTGGTTTTCTCAGGGTATATGCCTAGAAGTGGTATTGCTAGGGCGTATAGTAGATCTATTTCTAGTTTTTAAAGGAACCACCATACTGTCCTCCATAGTGGCTGTATCAATTACATTCCCACCACAGTGCAAGAGGGTTCCCTTTCCTCAACACCCTCTCCAGCATGTACTCTTTCTAGATTTTTTAATAACGGCCATTCTGACCTACATGAGGTGATACATCATTGTGGTTTTGATTTGCATTTCTCTAATAATTAGAGACATTGAGCAACCATTTATGTGTTTGTTGGCAGTCTTTATATCTTCTTTAGAGAAATGGCTATTTAGGTCTTCAACCCACTTTTATATTGGGTTGTTTTTTTTTTGATATTGAGCTGAATGAGATGCTTGTATATTTTGGAGATAATCCTTTGTCAGTTGCTTTGTTTGCAAATATTTTGTACTATTCTGAGCGATGTCTTTTTATCTTGTTTATGGTTTCCTTTGTTGTTTCCTTTAAGGTTCATTAGGTCCCATTTGTTTATTTTTATTTTTTTTCCATTTCTCTAGGAGGTGGGTCAAAAATGATCTTGCTGTGATTTATGTCATAGAGTGTTCTGCCTATGTTTTCCTCTAAGTGTTTTATAGTGTCTAGCCTTACACTTAGGTCTTTAATATCCATTTTGAGTTTATTTTTGTGTATGGTGTTAGGGAGTGTTATAATTTCATTGTTTTACACATAGCTGTCCAGTTTTCCCCAGCACCACTTATTGTAGAGGCTGTCTTTTCTCCATTGTGTATTCTTGACTCTTCATCAAAGATAATGTGACCATATGTTCATGGGTTTATCTCTGGGCTTTCTATCCTGTTCCATTGATCTATATTTATGTTTTTGTGCCAGTACACACTGTCTGATTACTGTGGTTTTGTAGTATAGTCTGAAGTCAGCGAGCCTCTGTCCTCGAGCTCTGTTTTTCTTTCTCAAGACTGCATTGGCTATTTGGGGTCTTTGTGTTTACATACATATTGTAATTTTTTTTTTTTTTTGCTTTAGTTCTGTGAAAAATGTCATTGGTAGTTTGATAGGAATTGCACTGAATCTGTAGTATAGTCATTTTCACATGTTGATTCTTCCAATCCAAGAACAGGGTATATATCTCCATCTGTTTGTATCCTCTTTGATTTCTTTCATCAGTGTCTTATAGTTTCTGCATACAGGCCCTTTATTTCCTGAGGTAGGTTTATTCCTTGGTATTTTATTTATTTTTGGTTGTAGTGGTGATTGTATTTCCTTAATTTCTCTTTCTGATCATTTGTTGTTAGTGTATAGGAATGCAAGAGAGTTCTCTGCATTACTTTTGAATCCTGCAACTTTACCAAACTCATTGATTAGCTCTAGTAGTTTTCTGGTCGGATCTTTAGGTTTCTCTATGTATAGTTTCATGTCATTGGCAAACAGTGACAGTTTATTTCTTCCTTTCCAATTTGTATTCAATTTCGTTTTCTTCTCTGATTGCCCTCGCTAAAACTTCCAAAACTATGTTGAATAATAGTGGCTAGAGTGGGCACCCTTGTCATGTTCCTGATCTTAGAGGAAATGGTTTCAGTTTTTCACCATTGAGAACGATGTTAGCTGTGGGTTTGTCATATATGGCCTTTATTATGTTGAGGTAGGTTCCCTCTATGCCCACTTTCTGGAGAGTTTTTATCATAAATGGGTGTTGAATTTTGTTGAAAGCTTTTTCTGCATCTATTGAGATTACCATATGGCTTTTATCTTTCATTTTGTTATATGGTGTATCACATTGATTGATTTGTGTATATTGAAGAATCCTTGCAATACTGGGATACACTGCACTTGATCATGGTGTGTGGTCCTTTTAATGTGCTGTTGGATTCTTTTTGCTAAGATTTTGTTGTGGATTTTTGTATTTATGTTTATCAGAGATATTGGCCTGTAATTTTCTTTTTTTTGTGACATCTTTGTCTGATTTTGGTATCAGGTTGATTGTGGCCTCCTAGAATGAGCTTGGGTGTGTTCCTCCTTCTGCTATATTTTGGAAGAGTTTGATAAGGAAAGGTGTTAGCTCTTCTCTAAATATTGAATAGAATTCACATGTGAAGCCATCTGGTCATAGTCTCTTGTTTGTTGGAAAAGTTTTAATCACAGTCTCAATCAGTGCTTATGATTGGACTGTTCATATTTTCTATTTCTTCCTTGTTCAGTCTTAGAAGGTTGTGCTTTTCTAAAGTTTGTCCATTTCCTTCATGTTGTCCATTTGATTGGCCTGTATTTGCTTGCAGTAATCTTTCATGTTCCTTTGTATTTCTGCAATGTCAATTGTTTCTTCTTTTTCATTTCTAATTCTGTTGATTTGAGTCTTCTCCATTTTTTTCTTGATGATTCTGGCTAAAGTTTATTAATTTTGTTTATCTTCTCAAAGAACTAGCTTTTAGGTTTTTTGTTTGTTTGTTTGTTTGTTTGTTTGTTTTGTGGTACGCAGGCCTCTCACTGTTGTGGCCTTTCCCGTTGCGGAGCACAGGCTCCGGACGTGCAGGCTCAGCGGCCATGGCTCATGGGCCTAGCCGCTCTGCGGCATGTGGGATCTTCCCGGACCTGGGCATGAACCCATGTCCCCTGCATTGGCAGGCGGACTCTCAACCACTGCACCACCAGGGAAGCCCTAGCTTTTAGCTTTATTGATCTTTGCTATTGTACGCTTCAATTCTTTTTCATTTATTTCTGATCAGATCTTTATGATTTCTTTCCTTCAGCTAACTTTGGGTTTTTATTTTTTTTCTTCATCGTTCTCTATTTGCTTTAGGTGTAAGGTTTGGTTGTGGATTTGGGATTTTTCCTGTTGCTTGAGGTAGGTTTGTATTGCTATATATTTTCCTCTTAGAAATGTTTTAGCTGTATCCCACAGGTTTTGGGTCGTTCTGTTTGCCTTGTCATTTGTTTCTAGGTATTTTTTGATTTCCTCTTTCATTTCTTCAGTGATCTCTTGGTTATTTCATAGCATAATGTTTATCCTCCATGTGTTTGCATTTTTTTCCAGTTTTTTCATGTAGTTGACATCTAGTCCCATAGCATTGTGGCCTGGAAAGATATTTGATATGATTTCAATTTTCTTAAATTTACTGAGGCTTGATTTGTTACCCAAGATATGATTTATTCTGGAGAATGTTCAATGTGCACTTGAGAAGAAAGTGTATTTTGTTGTTTTTGGATGCAATGTCCTATATATATCAACTAAATCCATCTGGTCTAATGTGTCATTTAAAGTTTGTGTTTCCTTATTTATTTTCCTTTTAGATGATATGTCCATTTTAGAAAGTGGGATGTTAAAGTATCCTAATTTTATTGTGTCACTGTCAATTTCCCATTTTATGGCTGTTAGCATGTGCCTTGTATATAGAGGTGATCCTATGTTGTGTGCGTAGATATTTAGA
Source organism: Mesoplodon mirus (assembly GCF_964341445.2). Lineage (NCBI taxonomy): Eukaryota > Metazoa > Chordata > Mammalia > Artiodactyla > Ziphiidae > Mesoplodon > Mesoplodon mirus. The sequence continues at coordinate 73,193,393 of NC_138981.1, forward strand.
AGTGTGATATCATCTTCTTGGACTGATCCCTTTATCATTATGTAGTTTCCTTCTTTGTCTCTTGTAAAAGTCTTTATTTTAGTCTATTTTTTTCTGATATGAGAATTGCTACTCCAAGTCTTTTGATTTCCATTTGCATGGAATATCATTTTTCATCCCCACATTTTCAGTCTGTATGTGTCCCTAGGTCTGAAGTGGGCCTCCTGTAGGCAACATATATACAATTCTTGTTTTTGTATCCATTCAGCCAGTCTTTGTTTTTTGGTTGGAGCATCTCACACATTTACATTTAAGGTAATTTTCGATATGTATGCCCCAAATACCATTTTCTTAATTGTTTTCTGTTTGCTTTTGTAGGTTTTTTCCTTCTCTTGTTTGCCACCTAGAGAAGTTCCTTTAGCATTAGTTGTAAAGCTGGTTTGATTGTGCTGAATTCTCTTAACTTTTGCTTGTCTGTAAAGATTTTAATTTCTCCATTGAATCTGAATGAGATCTTTGCTGGGTAGGGTAATTTTGGTTGTAGGTTTTTCCCTTTCATCACTTTAAATATGTCCTGCCACTCCCTTCTGGCTTGTAGAGTTTCTGCTGAAAGGTCAGCTGTTAACCTCTTGGGGTTTCCATTGTATGTTATTTGTTGCTTTTCCCTTGTGGCTTTTAATGTGTTTTATTTGTATTTAATTTTTAATAGTTTGATTAATATGCATCTTGGCATGTTTCTCCTTAGATTTATCCTGTATGGGACTTGCTGCACTTCCTCGACTTGATTGACTCTTTCCTTTCCAGTATTAGGGAAGTTTTCAACTATAATCTCTTCAAATATTTTCTCAGTCCCTTCTCATTCTCTTTTTCTTCTGGAACCCCTATAATTCAAATGTTGGTGCATTTAACGTTGTCCCAGATGTCTCTGAGACTGTCCTCAATTCTTTTAATTTTTTTTTCTTATTCTGCTCTGTGGCAGTTATTTCCACTATTTTATCTTCCAGGTCACTTATCTGTTCTTCTACCTCAGTTATTCTGGTATTGATTCCTTCTAGAGTATATCTAATTTCATTTATTGTGTTGTTCATCATTGTGTGTTTGTTTCTCATATTTTCTCCATTCTATTTCTGAGATTTTGGATCACCTTTACTATCATTACTGTGTATTCTTTTTCAGGTAGACTGCCTATTTTCTCTTCATTTGTTTGGTCTGGTGGGTTTTTACTTTGCTCCTTCTTCTACTGCATATTCCTCTGTCTTCTCATTTTTTTTAACTTACTGTGTTTTGCATCTCCTTTTTGTATGATGCTGGTTCATAATTCCTCTAACTTTTGGTGTCTGCCTCCAGTGGATGACATTGGATCAGTGACTTGTGTTGGCTTCTTGGTGAGTTGTCTGGTGCCTGTGTTCTGGTGGCTGGGGCTGGATCTTGTCCCTCTTATGGGCAGGGCCACATCTGTTGTTGTGTTTTGGTATGTCTGTGAACTTAGCATGATGTTAGGCTGCCTCTTTGCTAATTTGTGGGGTTTTGTTCCTCTCTTGCTAGTTGTTTGGCATGGGACATCCAGCACTGGAGCTTGCTGGCTGTTGGGTGGATCTGGGTCTTTGTGTTGAGACAGAGGTCTCTGGGGGAACTCTCGCCGATTAATATTACATGGGGCCAGGAGGTCTCTGGTGGTCCAGTGTCCTGACTCGGCTCTCCAACCTCGGAGGCTTAGGCCCAACACCAAGCTGTGGAACCAAGTTCCTGCCAGCCTTACTGCACAGAAGAAAAGGATGAAAAAAAAATGAACAGACTGAACACCAAACAAATGGTAAAAGCAAAACTAAACAGACAAAATCACACAAAGAAACATACCCACACACTCAGAAAAATAAAACAAACAAACAATGAAAAGTCAAGCAGACAGAATCCCAAGACAAATGTTGAAAGCAAAACTAAAGAGACAAAATCACAGAAAGAAACATATTCACACACAGTCACGGGGGGGGAGGTGGAGAACGAGAGCAACCAAATCAATGTACAAACCCACCAATGAAAACAAGCACTAAAAAGTAAACTAAAATGAACATAAAACCGAAAACAAATCAAACACAGAAAGCAAACCCCAAGTCTACAGTTGCTCCCAACGTCCACCACCTCAGTTTTGGGAACATCTGTTGTCTATTCAGGTAATCCACAGATGCAGGGTTTATCAAGCTGATTGCAGAGATTTAATCCACTGCTCCTGTGGCTGCACAAAGAAATTTCCCTTTCTCTTCTTTGTTTGCCCTGTTCCTGGCTTTCAGCTTTGGTTTTGGCCCTACCTCTGCATGTAGGCCACCCTCAGGCATCTGTTCTCTGCCCAGACAGGAGGAGGTTAAGGCAGTGGCTGATTAGGGCTCTGTTGCTCCCTCAGGCCGGGGAGAGGGAGGAGTACAGTAGTCATAATTGGAATGCAGGATATGCCTGTGGTGGCAGAGGCCAGCGTGATGTTGTAACAACCTGAGGTGTGCTGTGTGTTCTCCCAGGGAAGTTGGACCTGGATCATAGGACCCTGGCAGTGGTGTGCTGCACAGACACCTGGGGGGCTGTGGTTAGTGACCTGTGCTTTCAGGATTCTTGATGGCAGCAGCAACAGTGGTAGATATCCATGCCCACCTCTGGGGTCTGAGATGATACCCATGGCTTATGCCTATCTCTGGAGATTTATTAGGTAGTGCTCTGCCATCTGTGGGCATATGGAGCAGGAAGCCCCTCTCCTTATGCACCGCAAAACAATGGTCTCTTGCCTCGCTGGCAGGTCCAGACTTTTTCCCAGACTCCCTCCCACCTAGCTGTGGTGCACTAGACCCTTCAAGCTGTCTTTGCACAGCCAACCCCAGTCCTCTTCCTGGGGTCTGTCTTCTAAAACCTGAGCCTCAGCTCCATTTCCCACCTGCCCCACTGGGTGAGCAGACAAGCTTCTCAGGCTGGTGAGTGTTGGTCAGCACTGATCTTTGTGCAGGAATCTCTCCATTTTGTCTTCTGTACCCCTGTTTCTGTGCTCTCCTCTGTGGCTACGAAGCTTCCCCCCTCCGTCCCCACCAGTGAAGAGGCTTTCTAGTGTGTGGAAACTTTTCCTCCTTCACAGATCCCTCTCAGAGGCACAGGTCCCATCCCTATTCTTTTGTCTCTGTTTTTCTTTTTTCTTTTGCTCTACCCAGGTACGTGGGGAGTTTCTTGCCTTTTGGGAGGTCTGAGGTCTTCTGTCAGTGTTCAGTAGGTGTTCTGTAGGAGTTGTTCCACATGTAGGTGTATTATGATATATTTGTGGGGAAGAAGGTAATCTCCACGTCTTATTCCTCCACCATCATGAAGGTCTCCTCAACATCACATATTCTTTATTCCTTCCTCTGCTGATGGGTACTTAGGTTTCTTCAATATCTTGGCTATTCATGCTGCTATGAACCTAAGGGTGCATATATGTTTTCAAACTAGTGTTTTTGTTTTCCTCAGATATATACTGAAATATGGAATTGCTGGATTATATGGTAGATATATTTTTAATCTTTTTGAGGAATTTCCATAGTGGCTGCACTTAGTTATTGTGGGAAATTTTCCCAACAGTGTACAAGTGTTCCCAACAGTGTACTAGGGTTCCCTTTTCCCCACATCCTTCCAACATTTGTTACATGTGGTCTTTTTGGTGATAGCCATTTTGAAAGATATGAGGTAATATCTCATTGCAGTTTTTATTTGCATTTCTCTGATGATTAGCAATTTTGAGCATCCTTTCCTGTGTCTGTTGGCAATCTTCATGTCTTCTTTGGAAAAATGTATATTCAAATCAACTGCCAATTTATAACTTGAGTTGTTTGTTTGTTTTTGATATTGAGTTGTATGAGGTGTTTAAATATTTTGGGTATTAATTCCTTATTGGTCATATCACTTGCAAAAAATTTCCCCCATTCATTAAGTTGTCTTTTTGTTTGATCAATGGTTTCCTTTGCTGTGCAATAGCTTTCAAGTTTAATTAGGTCCCATTTGTTTGTTTTGTTTTTGCTTCCTTTGCCTGAGGTCACAAATGCAAAAAAAAAATATTGTTACGACTTATGTCAAAGAGTGCTCTGCCTATGTTTTCTTCTAGGAGTTTTATGGTTCCTGGGTTTACATTGAAGTCTTGAATCCCTTTTGTGAGAAAATATTCTAGTTGTTTTCTTTTACTTTTAGCTGTGTTTTCCCAGCAACACTTATTTGTAGAGACAGGCTCTTCCCTTTTTAATTTTTTGCCTTCTTTATCATTGGTTAATTGACTATAAGTATGAGGATTTATTTTTGGACTCTCTAATCTGTTCCATTTATCTCTGTGTCTGTTTTTGTTCCACTACCATACTATTTCGATTACTATATCTTTGTAGTAGAGTATGAATTCAGGGAGCACAAGGCTTCCATCTTTGTTCTTTTTTCTCAAGAGAGCTTTGGCAATTCAGGGTCTTTTCGTTTTTATATAAATTTTAGAATTATTTGTCCTAGTTCTCTAAAAAATGTCATGGGCATTTTGATAAGGATTGCATTAAATCTGTACATTTCTTTGTGTAGTATGGACATTTAAAAAATATTAACTCTTCCAATCTATGAACACAGGATACCTTTCCACTTTTAATATCATCTTCAACTTTTATCATTAGCATTTTATTGTTTTCAGAGTATAGGACTTTTACTTGTTTGGTTAAGTTTATTCCTACTTATTTTATTATTTTGATATACTTTTAAATGAGATTGTTTTCTTACTTTCTCTTTTTGATAGTTCATTATTAGTGTACAGAGAAGCAACAGATTTATGTATATTAACCTCGTATCTGCAACTTTGCTGAATTCACTTAGTAGTTCTTATAGTTTTTTGGTTGAGACTTTAGGGTTTTCTATATAAAGTATCATGTCATCTGCAAACAGTGATAGTTTGACTTTTTCCCTTCAAATTTATTTATTTTTCTTGTCTAATTGCTGTGTCTAAGACTTCCAATACTATGTTAAATAGAAGTTGTAAGAGTGGGCATCCTTGTCTTGATCCTGGTTTAAGAGGAAAATCTTTCAGCTTTTCACCATTGAGTATGATATTTAGCTGAGGGTTTGTCATAAATTGACTACTATTTTGAGATATTTTCCCTCTATATGAATTTTGATGAGAGTTTTTACTATGAATGCACATTGAATTTTGTCAAATGACTTTTCTGCATCTATTGAGATAATGATGTGATTTTAATCCTTCATTTTGTTAATGTGGTTTATCACATTGTTGTATTTTTGAAGACTGAACCATCCTTGGCTCCCTGTAATAAATACCATTTGATCATGGTTTATGATCTGTTTTATATATTGTTGGGTTCGGTTTGCTAGTATTTTGTTGAGGATTTTTGCATCTGTCTTCATTTGAGATATTGGCCTGTACTTTTCTTTTGTTGTAGTGTCTTTGTCTGATTTTGTGTCCAGGTAATTGTGGCCTCATTGAATGAATTTGGGAGTTTTCCATTCTCTTCAATTTTTTAGAATAATTTGAGAAGGATAGATATTAGCTCTTCTTTCTATGTTTAGTGAAATTCCCCTGTGAAACTGTGCAGTCCTGGACTTCTGTGTGCTGGGAGTTTTTTGATTACTGATTCAATTGCACTACTAGTGATCAGTCTGCTTAGATTATTTATTTCTTCCTGGTTCAGTTTTCAGAGATTGTTTATTTCTAGAAATGTTTTTTTCTAAGTGTTCCAATTTGTTGGCATATAACTGTTTATAGTATTGTCTTATGAGTTTCTGTATCTCTGTGATAGCATATGAAATTTCTCCTCTTTCATTTCTTACTTTGTTTATTTGGGTCCTTTCTCTTCTTTTCCTAAATGGGCTGGCTCAATGCTTATTAATTTTGTTTATTTAAAAAAAAACACATTTTTTAGTTTCATGAATATTTTCCTTGGTTGAGGGGTCTCGTTTTATTTATTTCCACTCTCATATCTATTATTTCCTTTCTTCTGTTGACTTTGGGCTTTGTTAGTTCTTTTACTAATTCCTTTATATAGTAGGGTAGGTTGTTTATTTGATATTTTTCTTGGTTCTTGAGGCAGGCCTTTATTGCTACAAACTTCCCTCTTATAACTGCTTTTGCTGCATCCTATAGATTTTGTGTATTCATTTTCATTTTCTGATTTCTTCTTTGATTTCTTCATTGACACATTGGTTTTTTAGTAGCATGTTGTTTAGTCTCCACATGTTTGTGTTTTCCCCATTTTCTTCCTGTAATAGATATCTATTTTCATACCACTGTCATAAAAAATATGTGTAATATAATTTCTCTCCTCTTAAATTTGTTCAGACTTGTTTTGTGGCCTAGCATGTGGTCTATCCTGAAGAATGTTCTATGTCCAATTGAAAAGAATGTGTATTCTTCTTGTTTTGAGTGGAATGTCCTATAGATATCCATTAGGCCAACTGGTCTAATGTGTTTTTTAAGGTTGCTGTTTCCTTATTGATTTTCTGTATGGATGATCTGTCCATTGATGTAATTGAGGTATTAAAGTCCCTTATAATTATTGTATTAATATCAATTTCTCCCTTTATGTCTTTTAATATTTGCTCTGTATATTTAGGTGCTACCATATTATGTGCATATATGTTTACAAACGTTATATCCTCTTCTTGTTTGTCCCCATAATTTCCTTTTTTGGTGTTTATTATATAATTTGGATTAAAGTCTGCTAGTCTGATATGAGGATCACTATCCCAGCTTTCTTTTTCTTTCATTTTCATTTGCATAGAATATCTTTTTGCATCCATTAAGTTTCCATCTGTGAGTATTTAGCTGTGAAGTGAGTCTCTTGTAGGAAGCATATAAAAGGTCTTGTTTTTCTATCCAGTAAGCCATGCTATATCTTTTGATTTAAGCATTTAGCCCACTGACATTAAAGTAATTATTGATAGGTATGCACTTATTGTCTTTTTATTATTTGTTTTCTGGTTGTTTTTGTAGTTCTTTTTGTTCATTTCTTCTCCTTTTTGTTTCTTCCTTTGTAGTTTGATGATATTTTACCACTATGTTTGTGTTACTTTTTTAAGATTTTGTGTGTCTATTGTAAGTTTCTAATTTCTTGTTACTATGAGGTTCTTATATGTTGGTCTAGAACTATATCTACTTGTTTTAAGCTGATAGTCATTTACGTTTGAACAGATTTTTAAAAGATCTACATTTTTTACTACAGTTTTACTTAGTTTTGTATTTTTTGTTTTACATCTTCATATCCATCCCTTAAGTGTTTGTCATAGTTATAGTTGTATATACAATTTTTGTCTTTTAATCTTTGTGCTGCCTTATATAAGCAGTTAATCCTCAGGCCTTACCACAGATTTGTCCTTCTTAATGGGAATTTTTCTTTCCTATAATTTCTTAGTTCTTTTCCACTTAAAGATGAACCTTTAACATTTCTTTTAGGTTAAGTTTAGTATTGATACATTCTTTTAGTTTTTCTTTTCTGAGAAGTTTTTTTTATCTCTTCTTCTATTCTAAATGATAATCTTGTTGGATAGAGTATCCTAGGTTGCAGGTTTTTCCCTTTCAGCACTTTGAATAAATTATGCCACTTCCTTCTGGCTTGCAAAGTTTCTGCAGAAAAAGCAGCTCATAGCCTTATGGGAATTCTATTTGATATGACTCTTTTTTTTCCTCTTGTTGCCTTTAGAATATATCTTATTTATCTTTGACTACTGCCATTTTAATTATGCTATGTCTTGATATGGGTCTGTTTGGGTTTATCTTGTTTGGGGCCCTCTGTGCTTCCTATACCTGGATAGTTGTTTCCTTCCTCAGGTTTGGGAAGTTTTCATCCATAATTACTTCAAATACATTTTTGATCTCCTCCTGTCTCTCTTTTTTCTGGGGCCCCTATTTTGCAAATGTTGGTATGCTTAATGTTATCTCAGTGTTCTCTTAGATTGTTTTCATTTATTTTAAATTGTTTTTTCTTGTTGGTATTCTGATTTGGTGATTGACATTATTATATCTTCCAGATTACTTACACATTTCTTCTCTATCACTTAGTCTACTGTTAATTACTTCTAGTGTGTTGTTTATTTCAACTATTGAATAGTTCTTTTTTGATTGGGTATTCTTTTATTTTTCTAGTTACTTGTTAAAATTCTCACTGAGTTTATATATTCCTTTCTAAAGTGTAGTTAACATTCTTGTATTTATTACTATTGTGTTGAACTCTTTTATCTGGTAAATTTTTCTTTTTCATTAGGCGATTTTTTTTCAGTTTTTTCATTTTCTCTCATTTGAAACATATTCATCTGTCTTCTCATCTTTTTTTAACTCTCTTTGTTTCTAAGAAATTAGGTAAAACAGTTACCTATCCCAGTCTTGAATTGGTTTCATTGTTTGAGAGTATTCCTATGCAGTCTGCATGTGTCCACTGGCTTTGGTGGGAGAGCTGCATCTGAAATGAGCATGGGTCATTTCTTCCTCTGAGATGCACTGGTAGCTTCCATCTTGGTTGGAGGTTGAGCTGGAGTTGGTGGGTGGAGCTAGAGCAAGAGCTTTGTGTGAGCCATGGCTTTTCCTGTGATTTGTAGGACTCACCACTATACTGGGGGCAAAGTTGAGGCCCAAGGTTCTGGATCAGAAGCTCTTAGGTTTGAGTCTGTTCTAGCTCTATTCTCTCTAAGTGTGTACACTCGGTTTGGCAACAGCAGCCTGTACTTGACTGGAAAGGAGTGCTGAAGCAAGAGAGACTGGACCATATGCATGGTGCAGTCTAGGGTGCACATTGGGATGGTGCTGGCAAGCTGGTCAGAGTCCCAGACAGTTTTTCTCCTGGCTTTGTATGTGTGCTGTTAATGGCTGCCTTTTTCCTGTTCAGAGGCAGGGTCAGGGCCAACCTGGCTCTGTTCCCTTTCAGTAAACACACTCTACTTGGCAATGGAAACTTTGCCTTAGTGGAGAGCTGTGCCAGAGAAAGAAAGGCTGGAGCAGGTGTGTCCCATGCCAGCTGGGTTGCAGGCTGTGGTGGCCACAGGAAAAATCTTCTTCTTCTGCACTATTCCCAGAAGTAAGCAAGTGTGCATGCATGCTCTTCATGAGCAGAGTCTTGCTTTCTTATTGCACTCTAGTAAGTCTCACTGGTCTGCAAACTATGTAAAGGGACTCATCGTCCTTGTGTTGGACCCCAGGGCTGGTGTGCCTAATATGTGGCTCAAACTCCTCACTCTGCAGAGTCGAATCCTGGGCCTCTGACATATCCCTCTTCTTATGTGTCCCCCGCTAGGGATGCAAACTGATAACTTCTCCTCCCTTCCTACCTGATTCCCTGTGGATCTTTCTTTACAAACTTGGTTGTAGAGGAGCGTTTCTACCAGTCTCTAGGTTGTTTTCAGTGTGAGTTTCTCCCCATATACATATATTTTTGATGTGTTAATAGGGTGAGTTGTGCTCAGTATCCTGCTACTCTGCCAGCTTGATCTCCCTTCTCTAGAAAAAGAATCTTCAAACTTTTAACAGAGTTCTACAAAGATATATTTCTGAGTATTAATCTCTAACATTTTAATGATAAAACAAAATATTTTAATCAATTAGTATTTGGAAAACAATACTGATACATCTACACAAATATTGCCTTTGGTACTTCATTGTTTAACCAAAATAATAATCATTAATAAAAAGTGTGACCCCAAAATATATCCCTCTCTATTATATTTTGTTATAAATGAAAATGCATAATTTAAAAAAAGAAGGAAGAATAAAGAAAGAAAGATGAAGAAAGAAATGAAAGAAGAAAGGAAGGACAGAAAGAAAGAAAGAAAACACTGTTTAGAAATGGGATGATGGAGGTTTCAGTAAAGATATTATAATGTGGCATTTGATGTCTTAGTGGGATTTCAACAAGTTTTGCATGGTCAAATCCCATAAATAAGGTGGCTTTCTTCCAAGGATATGTGTGTCCCTCTCGTCTGCCACTGTGTCCTCAGTGTGAGAAAATCTCATCTCACCTGCTGAATTGTAGCACATTTCTAATTGCTTCTTTTTGCTCATTAGCACTAAACTGTTTTAGATAAAATTAGAACTTTATATCCAGTGTTACTGATCAAGAATAAAAGAAAAATTCTAAAGAAAAAAAAGCATAACTCTACATTCTTTTAAGAAAATAATAAATTGATATTTGAAGTTGCTACTATTTACCTCATCTTTTCAAACAGAACATTAATTTTAAATAAAGGATCCATGGATTCTATTGATTTGCATAACTCACTGTACCTTGTCCACAGTAGTATTTGTGATTTAAATAAATACATTTTAATAATGCTGTAAACTCTGAATTCATCCTGAAATATTTAGAAGTTATTGGCCAATCGTTCTCAATCTATTTTCTATATTATAATCTAAATAATCAAGGTATACAATGTACTTCCATCAATAACAGCTGCTCACTAGACAGTAATTTGCATGCATGAAGAATGAAGAGTGAGGTGACAGTAGGGTGGTACAAGGCCTCTATAGGTGCATCAGAATCTGGGGAAGTAGGGATTATTTAGTTGGAAAAACTATTATTTCCAAATTGTTCTGATATGTTTTCCACATCCCACCTCTGTGTACCAATTTTAGAATCATCATTATGCCTATCTGTCCCTTTTAACAAAGGTAAAATTAAACTCACGTCATAGGCAACAAAATTATTTTAAATTTCCATTACATTAAGTTGAAGACAAAATAAATCAGAGTACATCAAATTAGGATTTAAATTAATACCCAAGCCAAGGAAGGAAGGAGTCAGTAGTAAGTGAGAAAGAACTGCAGACTTGGGCATGGGTTTGGGACTATGGCTCTCAAAGTATGGCTCGCAATAGTACTCAAGATTAGGTGCAGGAAGTTTAAGTTCAGTTTAGGCTGTTAACCAACAGTAGTAGTTTGATGCAAAGCTAAGGAGATAAGAGAAAAGGAAACAGACAAAGAATGGAATTGGTAGACGTCAAGAAGGAAACATGCATCCAGTATATAGTTAGACACTTCTCAGGCATGAGAACCTGAAAGGAGAGAGAAAGCCCAAATATCAAAGAGAACTAACATTAAAATTGTAAATAAGGTAAGTTTACCTCTTCATGATCAGAGAAGAAAGAGAAAGCTACTTCCTGATAATATCATGCCCCAAATGCACTGACTAGTCATGGCAGAGTGAATATCCTGCCTGAATGGGGTTTATTGACTCAGAGAGGAGGATTAGAGTACCTGCAGGAGGCTGCAATTGTATAGTGGGTGATGTCGGGCTGAGGGAAGACAGTACTTAATACCACAGGATGAAGAAGCTCATTTCCCAGGGATCAAATTATGATAAAATTTCCACTTATAACTTGTTTCTAGACACAATCTTCAATGATTTGAAAGCAATATTATATACAATATTTAACTTTCATCCTTTATTCAATTAATTAACTAAATATTCATTTCCTTTGCCATATAACATTTCCATACTTAAACCAACTCTGTGGAACTTGTGAGATATACATATTTTCACTAGTATGAACACTTTAATTTTCCCATGTCTCATCCACTTTTATTTTAAAAAGAGCAAATCATAAAATATTTAAATAACTCCCCAAGCATCCTCTACAAAGACAACAAGACTTCAGAAACTTGACTAAATCTTTGGCTGGCAGCTAATATATAAAAGTCTGAGTCTGATACATGGAGCTTAAAGATATCATTTATTACACATGAACATGCAGGATATTTGAAAGTTAGATTTATGGAAGTTGAAGTATGTTTATACAAAAATAGTTAAAATATGTGCAATATATGCTTAAAGCAACATTTACAAAACTGCATTCCTCAGAACACTACTATTTTGTTTTGTTTTGTACTGTTTGTTTCTTTGTTGTTAATGAAATATTAATAATAGGTCTAAGAGAAAAAATTCTCCATAGTTAATAAGTTTGACCTACTACACAGGTTATCTCTGTCTTGGAGAGTCATGACACACATTACCATAATAACTTTTAGAAATCTTGCAGTAACGAAACATTTTTATCTTTGAACCATCACTTCCTCAAATTCTTGACCAAAGAACACTTTTTAACAGAAACTGTTTTAACAGGTAACAGATGCAGAAGCCACAGTCCCTGCCTTACAAGAGCTTTCATTCTATTGGGGAAGACCAAAATGCAACATAGTTTTAAAGACAAACTTGATAATTATTATAATTGAGGTGCAAATAATTAAATGAGGATGGAGAAAGGAGGGATTATGCCATCAGAGTAAGAATGCATGGAAGGTTTAGAGGTTTAGATGGACCTTAAGGTCCTCATACATAGCTATGAATCCAAGAGAAAGATAGGATATCTGAAAAGAAAGACTTTCTCATGAAAAGACACAGAAACAGGAAAGTAGAGAACATATTGGAAAATATCAAGATGATAAATATGGCAGAAATATGTTTTCTGAAAGGATAAACAAGGTTGGAATTGGGGCATGTAAAACTGGAAATGCACATGGCATATATATATATATACATATATATATATACATATATATATATATATATACATATATATATATATATATATGTATATATATACTGCAATAGTAGTAAAAAAGGAAAATTTAATTATAATCTTGGAATGGAGAAAGTCTTTCAAATTATGAGTCAAAATATGCCATGAAAGAAAAGATTGATAATAAAATTACATTTTCAAAACTGTAATCATGGCTAAAAATACCATACCAAAATTCAAATACAGGTGTCCAGTTGGAAAAAAAAAATTGTAACTCATAGAATTAAAAAGGTAATTTCTCTAACGTATAAATACCTCCAAAAACCAAAATTAGAAAAGAGTAATAACTTACTAGAAAAAAAGGCAAAAAATATGAATAGAGAGTTCCCAGAAAGGAAATATAAATAATTCTGAAACTTAAGAATAGTTGCTCAAGTGACATTAACAAGATAGCATAATAGGAGGTGCCAGATCTTATCCCCTCCACAGAAATACAGATTTGGGCAGACATCCATGGACAGAAAATACATTTGTGGGAGCGCTGAAGTCTAGTTGAGGTTCAAACATTATGGCAGAGCAAAATCTGAGAGTGATGCCTTGAAGGGCATAAGATGAGTACTTTCAATTTAACAGCATTACCCATCCTCCAAGGCACTGATTCCTCCCATGGGGGAAACTAAGAGTGTAATGAGTATCCAGTTTCTCTGGGCTTGTGGGATGCTACCCAGATGCCCCACTTCTGTCTCAACCCACCCAGATCACTGAGGACATCATCATGGCTGAATTATCTGGGGGCAGCTAAAAGCAGGGAGAAGGGACAAGAGTTCACAGAAACTGGAGTGTGGTTCTCAACAGCCAGTTGCAGAGCTTGCTGACTGGTTTATGCACTCCACCAAGAGGTCCACCAATGCCCCCCCTCCCAAGATGACTTCCCTGAAGACCTCCATAACCAACTTATGCATTCTTCCAGCACTCTGCATGCCCCCCTCATCCCATAGATAATATTCCACACATCCTAGTGCATGACCTGCATGAGTTCCCACTGACAGCACATGGATCTCAACAGTAGTTATGGATCTTAGCAGCCAACTGACTCTGCTGGTTTGGGAGAAGTCACACAACACTGAACACTTCAGAGAACTTCCCCAGGGAAAATAAACTGGAGGTTCTCTGCACCACACCTGGATTTGTGGGATTGAGAGAAGGCACATAATCTTAACACAAGGGAAAAGAAAAGTAGAGCAGATGTATTCACAGAAAAGGTCTAAAAGACCCCCAGAATGCAGGGTTCACTGGTTAAGATCTTTCTCTCCCAAAGCTAATCAGTAAAAACTGGAGGAGGTAAGCACTTTTCCAAGTGTGAACAGAGCAATGCAAGGCTTCAAGAAACATGAAAACTCAAAGTAAAAATATACCATCAAAGGAACAAATGAAGATCTACAACTTGCTTGAAAAACAATTCAAAATAATTGTCTTAGAGAAGCTCAGTAAGACACAAACAAACAAAGATAGGCAAATAAATAAATTTAGAAAAATAATACATGAACAAATTGAGAAGTTCAAATAAAAAGCTAAAATCCATAAGCAAGAACTAAAGAGAAATTCTGGAGTTGAAAAATAATATGTCTGAACTGAAAAATTCAATAGAGAGCTTCAACAGTAGACTTGAAGTAGCATAAGAAAGAATCTGAACTCAAAGACAAGTCATTTGAAATTATCCTGTCAGAGGAATAAAAAGGAAAAAAAAAAGTAAAGAGTGAAGAAAGCCTATGGGATATTTTGGGAGCCCCAGAGGGAGTAGAGAAACAGAAAGGGGCAGAAAGTTTATTTAAAGAAATGAGAAAACTGACCAAATCTGTAGAGGAAAATGAACATCCAGATCCATGAAACCCAAATATCTCCAAATATGATGAGCAAAAAGAGATCTTCACCGAGACAAATTATATACAAATTGTTAAAAGTCAAAGACAGATAATTTTGAAAGAAGCAAGATAAAAGTAACTTATGAACAAGTGAAGACCCATACGACTTCTAATTGAAGCAGAAACCTTGTAGCCCAGAAAAGAATGGGAAGAGATATTCAAAGTACTGTAAGAAAAGAAAAAAAAAAAACAACTGACAATCCAGAATGCTATACTTGGCAAATATGTCTTTTGGAAATCAAGGGGAGATAAATAATTTTTCAGAAAAACAAAATCTAAGGGAATTCACCACGAGACTTCTTTACAAGAAATGTTTGAGTTCTTCAAGTTAAAACAAAGGACATTAATTAGCAAATCAAAACGAGAAGGAGATATCATCTCACACATGTTAGAATGGTATTTAGAATACAAAAGGCCTGTTAGAATACAAAAGACAACAAGTGTTGGTGAGGAAGTGGAAAAAGGGAACGATTGTGTGCTGTTAATGGGAGTGTAAATTGGTACAGCCATTTTCTAATACTGTATGGAGGTTCTTTGAAAATTAAAAATAGAACTACCATATGATCTAGCAATTTCTCTTTTGGGTATGTATCCAAAGGAAATGAAATCAGCATCTTGAATCCCATGTTCATTGCAACATTGTATACAATAACCAAAATATGGAAACAACTTTTAACATCCATTCACAGATGAATGGAAAAAGCAATTATGGTATATACATACAACACAATATTATTCAGCGTTTTTTTAAAAAGGAAACCCTGTCATTTGTAACAAAATGGATGACCCTGGACTACATTATGTTAAGTGAAGTAATCCAGACATAGAAAGACAAATATAAGTATGATCCCACTTAAGTGTGGAATATAAAATAATCAGACTCATAGAAGCAGAGAGCAATATGGTGGTAACCAGGCTCTGGGGGAAAGGGAAATGGTTAGGTGATGGTTAAAGGGTACAGAGTTTCAGTTATGTAAGATAAAAGTTCTGGAAATCTACTATACAGCATATTGCCTATAGCTAACAGTACTATATTGTATACATAAAATGTGCTAAGAGGATAGATCTTATGTTAAGTACTCTTACCAAAAATGAAATAAAACAAAACTAAAATTGATAATGGTAAATGAGGTGTGAGGAATCTTTAGGAGGCACAGTATGTGTATATATCCTTCATGGTGGTAATGGTTTCACAGGTGTATACCTATCCTGAAGCACACTGATAGTACACATTAAATACATACAGCATTTTATATTTAAATCATACCTCAATAAAGTAGTTTAAACATAATGAATAAGTAAAATACTCTTGGTGATAGTTGTACAGCATTATGAATGTGATTAATGTCATGGATTGTACACAATATTAAAAATGGCAAATTTTGTGTTACATATATTTTACTACAATTTTTAAAAATCAATATCAATATATCAGAAACCATCAAATTGTACACTTTAAATGTGTGAATTTAAATTGTGTGATATGTGAATTATATCTCAATACATCTATTAAAATATTTTTAAAATAATAGTTGTTCAGTCAAACTTATATTAAACAAAAGCAAATAAGACTACACTGAACTAGCATTTATTCATTATTAGAAATGAAAAATTCTGAAGTTTTGATAACACACTCTATTGTCTAGATTGTGGGGAAACTGAGACACAGGAATTGCTAGTAGGAATGTAAATTAGTACAAAATCTATGAAAGACAATTTAGTGGTAATTTTCAAGTTACAAATTCTTTTAATTTGATGGAGCTTTTATACCTGAAATAATTAATTGCACATTTTTCTAGCACATATGCAAAATAGTTTTTGTACAGAATTATTCATTGAAGCCTTGTTTCTAATAGCAAAATATTGGAAATAATGCAAATTTCCATCAAAGGAGGACTTCTTAAATTACATTACATGCATGCAATGGAATATCATTCAGCTGTAATAAAAGAATGAAGATGCTGTCAATGCACTGCCTAGAAAATAAAAGCATGACATTAAGAGAAGAAAAAAAAAACAAGGTACAAATCAATGTTTGGATATACTACATTTTGTGTAAAGAATAAGGGAAATGAGAATGTCTTTTCGTCTTTGCTTGTATGTGCAAATAAATTCTGGGAGGATACAAAATAAATTAATACAAATGGTTGCTTGTGCAGGATTGGGGGTAAGGTGGAACTGGCCAGATGTGAAACAGAGATGGTAGGGAGATGTTTCACTGTATATCTTAAATGTTTTATTTGAATGAAGTGTACTTACTAGTTATTCAAAATTTTCAAAAGAATAAAACTTTGGATAAACTATACAGTTATGGCAATAATATTTTGAACAACTATAGCTACATGGATGATAATGATGTTGACCAAGACAGAAAATAAAATTGGACAGAATAATTTGGGTATATGGAGAAACGCTGACTGAGTTCTGTTTGGGATATGTTGATTTGTGGTATCTAGGTTTATATGCACATGGAAATGCCCAGAAGACAGTTAAAAATAGGTATCTCAGGGCTTCCCTGGTGGCGCGGTGGTTGGGAATCTGCCTGCCAATGCAGGGGACACGGGTTCGTGCCCCGGTCCGGGAGGATCCCACATGCCGTGGAGCATCTGGGCCCGTGAGCCATGGCCGCTGAGCCTGCACATCCGGAGCCTGTGCTCCACAATGGGGGAGGCCACAACAAGGCCCGCATACAGCCAAAAAAATAAATAAATAGGTATCTCAGGAGATTTTAATTTGAGGGAGGAAAATATGAATGTAAAATCAAACAGCACACAGTAACCCATGCTTGTTATTTCTGTCAGTGTTAGCTGAGTAAGAATAGTTGGTGAAGTCATTCTAGAGGATGAAACTATTTTAGTAAAGCCCTTTGAGAGATATTAGTAGGTGAATCCCATGAGACTTTACTATAAAATCAAGGGTTGTCTCAAGGGCAGTTCTGCAGTTTCTCACATTTGTGTTCAACAAGATAGTTTGAGGATTCCAGGTCAAATTCAAAATAGAATTTTGGAAAAAAAAATGAGAGCAATAGGGTATATTAGCGATTTCTATAAATGAGGCACCCCACACAAAAACAAACAAACAAAAAACAAAAGAAAAATGTTAGCTTATTGGATTTCATATTTGGTCCCACCTTTCTCTGATTCAAAGTAAATTGTATTGGTCAGAGGAAGCATTCTAGAGAAGTATAAGATTAAGCAACATTTACAATGTGCCAATTTCCATCAGGCTTGATTATTTAAAGATTAAGACACCTATAAATCATACATAACCAGTAGTATGTCAGGTATTAAGCATGGAAACCTCATTATAAAAGTACATATGTGTGTGTATTGGTTTTCTGTTTTCTATTGCTACATAATAAATATCTACAATCTCAGCAGCTTAATACAGCACAAATTTATTATCTTCTGTGGGTCAGATGTCTGGGCATTGGTTAGCTGGGCCCTCTGTCAGGATCTCATTAGGCTGCATTAAAGACGTTGGCTGAGGCTGTGATCTTATCTGAGTCTTGGATTCATCTTTCAAGTTCACTTGTTCTCAGAAGAATTCACTTCTTTGTGGTTGTAGGACTGAAGCCCTTAGCTCCTAGGGCTGCAAGTTACTCGCTGCCAGATGGCCCTCTCAACAAACTGGCAGTCTTCTTCTTCAAGACTAAGTGTAGAGCATCTGCTGCTGCTTCTCTCCTTTATGAGCTCATCTCTTTAGGTCAAGCCCACCAGGGTTATTTCCTTTCTAATTAAATCAAAGTCAACTGACTACAAATATTACTAAAATACTCAAAATCTCTTCTCAATATAATGTAATGCAATCATTGGAGTGATACTCATCACATTCAGTTCTCACTTATAATCAAAGAGAGGAGATTGCACAGGTTGCGTACAGTAGGAGGGCAGGAATCTTGGTGGTCATCTTAAAATTCTGCCTATCACACTGTGTGTGTGTGTCTGTGTGTGTGTGTGTGTGTGTGTGAAAGCACACACAAGCATGCTCATTTGGGATTGGGGAATGGCCAAATTATAGGGTGTATTTACATTACTTTCTCAAGTGTTACATTTTTTTTGTCAGATATTTTGAGCATTATTAAGACCAACGTATTTCTCATTCCACTTGTCATTTTTCCTCATAGAATAGTAATTTTGAGTCAGTACATATACAAGTCAATGTATCACATAGAAAAACTGTTATATCATGCCTAGTATTACTCTAGTGGCCATCAAGTGCTAATGAATAAGGCCTAAATAATACTTAGAATATTTTGTAAATAAGTGTTTATGTTACCCTTCTCATATCTGGACTTGGTTGATAACATTAACAGTTGATTAAGGGGAGAACATTCAATGAATACTGGCCACAGTCTGGCTTAATAAGACATTGAGGATATAAAAGGAAATGAAGGCAGCTGTGAAGCAGTTGTGAAATCACTAAGTATATCTCATAGATGCAGTGTCTGTGACAAACCAAAGGAAGAGTCACAGGATATCTGTTCTCATGCCTACTGGCCTCCAACAGCCAAGGTGATTCACAACTAGTAGACAAGTGTTCTTATGGTTTGAATTTGAACTGCAGTCTATAGATTGTTGAACTTCATCTGAGAAAGATGCTAAGTGCCACCTGTCAATATATAAATATGTTATCATAACTTTACTTTTGGTACACTTGAATTGTTTTCATCTTGAGCTTATGAATAAGTGTCTTCTTCTATGAATGTACGTGAAAAGTTAAAGACCAAAAGAGAGTATTGTAATTTCATAATTTTATTTCATTGTATATTGTATATGCTGTATGTACAATTTAATGTGATGATGTGCTATTTAAAACTTATATGTTACTTCTGATATTTTTGCATGGATTTTTTAATAATCACATTTGTGGGCTGTGACAAAATAACATAAAATTTAAAGGCTAGAGTGCTATATTATTCATTATGTAGAGAGTGGAAACTAGTTAGAGTACAATTTAAGCAATTCTTGCCCACAATTTTATAGCAGATGACATTTAATTAGTGTAAAGATATTCTATCCATATTATATTTGTTCACTTGTCTTACTGGGCAGTTGATGTCTGCTGTGAGGCATAGAGTTTTTTTTTTTTTTTTGTCCTAATCCCTGTGATATGACATGATTAATGAGATAAAATTCCCATTTGGAATTTCCTACCAATCAATAGGCAGATGGGCAATAGTGGATGTTGAGCAACAAGACAGCAGGAGATGCTTAAGCTCTTGTTACTATCTTGTAACAAAAAATATATATATTTAGAGAAATATTATTTAAAGCTACAGTCAACATTTTTGCTACCTTATTTCTATATCAGATATATTTCCTCTTGTTGAGTGCTTTGTGTCTCAAGCATATTCTTGTGCCAAGTGAAGATTTTAGCACACATGTTCTCATAGATACTAAAAAGAATAAGAACGCAAACAAGAGAATTTCTAATGCTTCACACTTTTGCTAAAGATCATATAGCTGTTAATATGTGGGTGAATAGCACAATATATACAATTTCTTATTACATTCTTACATATCAATATGAATATTTGTAGGCTGTAGCAGTCGCTCTTCCATCTAAAATATAGTTGCATATTAAGCAAACCATTTGATATATAGATCGTGATTTGCTTGAATGTGTGTCAGAGATATTTATCTTTTTCATACCTTTATCAAAGCATAAAAAGAAATCCAAACTTTTTTCAACTTCTTTAGTATTAAATCATTGCATATTGTGCACACCTTGCAGAATGTAGACTTATTTGCAAAGGTTTTTATCTATTTAAATTTTACCCCTAAGGCTATGTACTACAAAATCGTTTTTATTCTCACCATTATTTAATAAGTGACACATAAAAAGAAGGGAAAAAGGATTATTCTCTGAATTCTGTCAGTAAAAGTCACCTGTAGTAAAAGCATGAAATATGATCTTAAGGCTTAGATGAATCATAGGCAATTTCAAAAGGTCTTTATAATAGCTTTGGAGAGAGTAGCATATTTTGTTGTACTCTTTTATTTTAAAGAATTTTCCCTGTATATTATGAACTCTTTAAAAAGTTTAAATTCAATTAATTCTAGTGTGCCACAGATAAGAAATAGAGGGGGAGTAGATGAAATTTAAGTCATTAAAATTTCTAAAAATGAGTATAATTTACATAGATTTCCTGCTGAGGACTATAGATATCACTGTAATTACTCTAAAAGCAAACTAGCAGGTGGGGGAAGCCATGGAGCTCATTTGACAAAGAGATTTAAAGTCTAATGTGTAATCTTTGCTCTTATCTGTCATTAATATTTCACACGTGCCCTATAAGAGGACCATTCTAGTTCTTTCAATATAAAGACATCCAAGAAATACTTGCTTCCATGTCATGTAGAGACCATCATTGGTCTTGTGTATATTATCTCTAGTCAGGAATGTGCAAATTATTATTTTCCCATTATATACTTGTTCCCATGTCTCCTTTTATAATTAAATAGAAATAAACTAGCTATATAATGTCTTTAAATTAAAAAAATACAGAGATAAAGATAAATGCATTACAGGATGAAAAGTTCTATTGAATTATCTGCTTCATTCCCCTGCTTTTGCATCATTGATCACAGCTATGTATTTTCTGTACCTTTTTAAGGTTTATCTGCAATGTTCCTAGAGAGAATGCTCTTCTATAATACTGCTATCCAATAGTTGATGCTTCAACAACACAGTAAAGATCTTTGTACTGCAAAGTTATCTGCCACTGATAGCTACCTTCTCCCATTCCCACATGGCCCATTCCACACACATATATACAGTATTCTTTACAAATTCTTTACAATAACAATAAAAACAAGCTTTTTTAAAATTCTTATGGTGTGTTTTTATAATTTTTTTTATTGGAGTATAGTTGCTTTACAATGTTGCATTAGTTTCTACTGTCCAGCAAAATGAATCAGCTATACATAATATATATCCCCTCTCTTTTGGACATCCTTCCCATTTAGGTCACTACAGTGCATTAAGTAGAGTTCCCTGTGCTATACAGTATGTTCTAATTAGTTGTCTATTTTGTATATAGTAAAAATAGTGGATATGTATCAATCCCAATGTCCCAATTCCTCCTTGCACCCCCCTTTCCCACTTGGTATCCATACACTTGTTCTCTATGCCTGTTTCTCTATTTCTGCTTTGCAAATAAGACGTCTATAACAACTTTTTCAGATTCCACATATATGCATTAATAAACGGTAATTTTTTCTCTTTCTGACTTACTTCACTCTGTAAGACACTTGCTAGGTCCATCCACATCCCTACCAATGACCTACTTTCATTCCTTTTAATGGCTGAGTAATATTCCACTGTATATATGTAACATATTTTCTTTTTTTGTTAGTTTCTGCTTTATAACAAAGTGAATCAGTCATACATATACATCCCTTCCCTCATGCATCTCCCTCCCTCCCACCCTCCCCATCCCACCCCTCCAGGAGGTCACAAAGCACCGAGCTGATCTCCCTGTGCTCTGTGGCTGGAAAGCAGCTGCAGAATATATTTTCTTTATCCATTCATCTGTCAATGGACATTTAGGTTGTTTCCATGTCCTGGCTATTGTAAACAGTACTGCAATGAATATTGTGGTGCATGTGTCTTTTTGAATTATGGTTTACTCAAGGTATATGACCCATAGTGGGATTGCTGGTCATATAGAAATTATATCTTTTAGTTTTTTAAGGAATCTCCATACTGTTTCCCATAGTGGACGTATCAGTTTGCATTATCACCAACAGTACATGAGGGTGCCCTTTTCTCCACACCCGCTCCAGCATTTATTGTTTGTAGAGTTTTTGATGATGGCCATTTTGACAGGTGTGAAGAGATATCTATTGTGATTTTGATTTGCATTTCTCTAATAATTACGGCTGTTGAGTATCTTTTCATGTGTGTTGGCCATCTGTATGTCTTCTTTGTAGAAATGTTTATTTAAGTCTCCTGCTCATTCTTGGATTGGATTTTTTTTTTGTTTTTTTGACCTGCATGAGCTGCTTGTATAATTTGGAGATTAATATTTGTCAGATGCTTCATATGCAAATATTTTCTCCCAGTCTGAGTGTTGTCTTTTCATTTTGTTTATGGTTTCCTTAGATATGCAAAGCTTTGAAGTTTAATTAGGTCCCATTTGTTTATTTTTGTTTTTATTTTCATTACTCTAGGAGGTGGGTCAAAAAGATCTTGCTGTGATTTATGCCAAAGCGTGTTCTGCCTATGTTTTCCTGTAAGAGTTTTATAGTATCTGGCCTGCCATTTCAGTCTTTAATCCATTTCGAGTTCATTTTTATGTATGGTGTTAGGGAGTGTTCTAATTTCATTATTTTACATGTAGCTGTCCAGGTTTCCCAGCACCACTTATTGAAGACGCTGTCTTTTCTCCATTGTATATTCTTGTCCCTTCATCAAAGATAACATGACTGGGCTTCCCTGGTGGCACAGTGGTTGGGAGTCCGCCTGCCGATGCAGGGGACACGGGTTCGTGCCCCGGTCTGGGAAGATCCCACATGCCGCGGAGCGGCTGGGCCCGTGAGCCATGGCCGCTGAGACTGCGCCTCTGGAGTCTGTGCTCCGCAACGGGAGAGGCCACAACAGCAAGAGGCCTGCGTACCGCAATAAAAAAAAAAGATAACATGACCATATGTGCATGGTTTATCTCTCAGCTTTCTATCCTGTTCCACCGATCTATATTTCTGTTTTTGTGCCAGTACCATACTGTCTTGATTAGTGTAGATTTGTAGGATAGTCTGAAGTCAGGGAGCCTGATTCCTCCATCTCCGTTTTTCTTTCTCAAGATTGCTTTGGCTATTTGGGGTCTTTTGTGTTTCCATACAAATTGTAAAATGTTTTGCTTTATTTCTGTGAAAAATGCCATTGGTGATTTGATAGGGATTGCATTTAATCTGCAGATTCCTGTGGGTAGTAGAGTCATTTTCACAATATTGATCCTCCAATCCAAGAACGTGGATTTCCATGTGTCTGTTGTCTTTGATTTCTTTCATCAGTATCTTGTAGCTTTCTGATTTCACATCTTTTGCCTCCTTAGGTAGGTTTATTCCTAGGTATTTTATTTTATTTTATTTTTCATGCAATGGTAAACAAGATTGTTTCCTTAATTTCTTTTTCTGATATTTCGCTTTTAGTGTACAGGAATGCAAGAGATTTCTGTGTATTAATTTTTTATACTGCAACTTTACTAAATTCATTGATTAGATCTAGTAGTTTTCTGATGGCATCTTTAGGATTTTCTATATATAGTATTGTGTCATCTGCAAACACTGACTGTTTTACTTCTTCTTTTCCAATTTGAATTCCTTTTATTTCTTTTTCTTTGATTGTCATGGCTAAATCTTCCAAAACTATGTTGAATAAAAGTGGCGAGAGTAGACATCCTTGCCTTGTTCCTGATAGAGGAAATGGTTTCAGTTTTTCGTCATTGAGAATGAGGTTTCCTGTGGGTTTGTAATATATGGCCTTTATTATGTTGAGGTAGGTTCCCTCTATACCAACTTTCTGGACAGTTTTTTATCATAAATGCGTGTTGAATTTTGTCAAAAGCTCTCTCTGTTTCTATTGAGATGATCCTATAGTTTTTATTCTTCAATATGTTATTATGGTGTATAACATTGTTTGGTTTGCATATATTGAAGAATCCTTGCATCCCTGGGATAAATCCAACTTGATCATGGTGTATGATTTTTTTCATGTGTTGTTGGATTCAGTTTCCTAGCATTTTGTTGAGGATTTTTACGTCTATGTTCATCAGTGATATTGGCCTCTAATTCTCTTTCTTTTTTGATATCTTTGTCTGTTTTTGGTATCAGGGTGATGGTGGCCTTGTAGAATGAGCTAGGTGTATTCCATGCTCTGCAACTTTTTTGGAAGAATTTGAGAAAGATAGGTATTAACTCTTCTCTAAATTTTTGATAGAATTAGCCTGTGAAGTCATCTGGTCCTGGACTTTTGTTTATTGGAAGATTTTTAATCACAGTTTCAATTCCATTACATGTGACTGATCTGTTCATATTTTCTGTTTCTTCTTGTTTCTGTGTTGGAAGGTTGAACCTTTCTGAGAATTTGTCAGTTTCTTCCAGTTTCTCCATTTTATTAGCATATAGTTGCTTGTAGTAGTCTCTTATGATCCTTTGTATTTCTGTGGTGTCCCTTGTAATGTCTCCTTTTTCCTTTCCAATTTTATTGACTTGAGTCCTCTCCTTTTTTTTTTTTTTTTGATGGGTCTGGTTAAAGGTTTATCAATTTTGTTTATCTTCTCAAAGTACAGCTTTTAGTTCTATAAAGTTTTGCTATTGTTTTCTTCATTTCTATTTCATTTATTCCTGCTCTGATCATTATGATTTCTTTCATCCTGGTAACATTGGACTTTATTTGTCCTTCTTTCACTAGGTGCTTTAGGGGTAAGGTTAAATTATTTATTTGAGATTTTTCTTGTTTCTTGAGGTAGGATTTTATTCATATAAAATTACCTTTTAGAACTCCTTTCATTACATCCCATTTGTTTTGTGTCATCGTGTTTGTGTTGTCATTTGTTTCTAGGTATTTTTTGATTTTCTTTTTGATTTCTCCAGTAATCTCTTGGTTATTTAGTAGTGTACTGTTTAGCCTACATGGGTTTGTATTTTTTACAGTATTTTTCCTCTTATAGATTTAAAATCTTATAGCTTTGTTGTCAGAAAACATGTTTGATCCAATTTCAATTTTCTTAAATTTACTGAGGTTTGATTTGTAACCTAAGATGTGATTTATCCTAGAGAATGTCACTTGAGCACTAGAGAAAAAAATATATATTCTGTAGTTTTTGGATGGAATGTCATATAAATATTGATTAAGTCCATCTGATCTAATGTGTCATTTAAAACTTGTGTTTCCTTATTGATTTTCTGCCTGGATGAGCTGTCCATTGGTGTAAGTACATTGTTAAAGTCCCCCACTATTATTTTCTTACTGTCAATTTCCCCTTTATGGCTGTTAGCATTTGCCTTATGTATTGAGGTGATTTTATGTTGGGTGCATAACTATTTACAATTGTTATGTCTTCTTTATGAATGGGCCCTTGATGATTATGTAGTGTCCTTCCTTGTCTCTTCTAATAGTCTTTATTTAAAAAAATCTGTCTTGTCCAATATGAGTATTGCTACTCCAGCTTTCTTTAGATTCCCATTTTCATGGAATATCTTTTTCCTTGCCCTCACTTATCACTTTCACTCTGTATGTGTCCCTAGGTCTGAAGTGAGTCTCTTGTAGACAAAATATATTTAGATCTTTTTGTGTATCCATTAAGCTAGTCTGTGTCTTTTGGTTGGAGCAATTAATCCATTTACATTTAAGGTAATTATCAATATGCATGTTCCTATTGAAATTTTCTTAATTGTTTTGAGTGTGTTTTTCTAGGTCTTTTTCTTCGTTTTTCCTGCTTAGATAAGTTCTTTTAGCATTTGTTTTAAAGCTGGTTTGGTGGTGTAGAATTCTCTTAGCTTTTGCTTGTCTGTAATGCTTTTGATTTCTCCATCAAATCTGAATGAGATCCTCACCTCATAAGGTAAACTTGGTTGTAAGTTTTTCCCTTCTGTCACTCTAAATATGTCATGCCAGTCCCTTCTGGCCTGCTGAGTTTCTGCTGAAAAATAAGCTGATAACCTTATGGGGATTCCTTTGTAGGTTATTTTTTACTTTTCCCTTGCTGCATTTAATATTTTTTCTTTGTGTTTAATTTTTATTAGTTTGATTAATATGTGTCTAAGTGTGTTCCTCATTGGGTTTATCCTGTATGGGATTCGCTGTGCTTCCTGAACTTGACTGACTATTTCCTTTTGTATGTTAGGGAAGTTTTTGAGTACAATCTCTTCAAATATTTTCTCAGGCCTTTTCCCTTTCTCTTCTTCTTCTGGGACCCGTATAATTTGAATGTTGGTGTATTTAATGTTGTCCACGAGGTCTCTGAGACTGTCCTTGCTTCTTTTCATTTTTTTTTCCTTTTTCTGTTCCTCAGCAGTTATTTCCACCATTCTACATTCCAGGCCACTTATCAGTTCTTCTGCCTCAGTTATTCTGCTATTGATTCCTTCTAGTGTATTTTTCAATTCAGTTATTGTGTTGTTCATCACTGATTTTTTGTTCTTTACTTCTTCTAGATCTTTGTTGATCATTTCTTGTATCTTCTCAATCCGTGCTTCCACTGTATTTCCGAGATCTTGAATCATCTTTACTATCATTCCTCTGCATTCTTTTTCAGGTAGACTGCCTATTTCCTCTTCTTTTATGTGATTTAGTGAGATTTTACCTTGCTCCTCCCTCTGAAACCTATTTCTCTGTTGTCTCATTTTGTTTAACCTACTGTGTTTATAGTCTCCTTTCCACAGGCTGCATGGTCATATTTACTCTTCTTTCAGTTCTCTGCCCCCTGGTGAGTGAAGCTGGTCCAGGTGCTTGTGTATGTTTCTCTGTTGGAGGGACAGATACCTGTGATCATTTGGGTGGAGCTGAGGCTTTTCCCTCTTAAGGGCAAGGCTGCATCATGTGGTGTGTTTTAGGGTGTCTGTGAGCTTAGAACAACTTTAGGCAGCCTGTCTGCTGATGTGTGGGGATGTTTTCCTCTCTTGCTGGTTGTTTGGTGTGAGATGTCCAGCACTGGAGCCTGCAGGCAGTTGTGTGGGGTGCCATCTTCTTGTTGATATGGATACCTCTGGGAGCGTGCAAGCCAACTACTATTCCCTGGGCTGGATAATTCTCTGGTAGTTCAGTGTCCTGGATATTGCACTCCCACACCAGAGGTCCAGGTCTGACACTTGGCCAGGGAACCAAGACCCCACAAGCCACAGAGTAGGGCAAGAGAAAAATGAAAGAAAAGAAAAGAAAAGAAAGGAAAAAAAGAAAAGAAACAAAACCAAAGACAAATAGCAAAACAACAAAAAACAGCAGCAACAATAACACAACACACACACACACACAGAGAGTAAAGCAAAAAATAAAAGGAAAAAATCGAGGAAAAAATACAAACAAAAAGAATTAAGAGATGAGAACAATACCTAAGGGTTAAAGTAACTAAAACAAAAATGAAAAATTAAACAGACAGAAAGCAAAAAATGCAAAGAAACATAAAATGTACACATAAAAACAATCAAAAAATAAAGAAAAATAAATTAATAAAAACAAAGAACAAAAACAAGAAAAAAACACAAAACAAAAAAGTAAAAATAGAAAAAAAAATATATAAAATATATAAAAATAAAATTAAAAATAAGAATGAAATTAGAACACTCCGTAACACCATACACAAAAATAAACTGAAAATGGATTAAAGACCTAAAAGTGAGGCCAGACACCATCAAACTCTTAGAGGAAAACATAGGCAGAACACTCTATGACATAAATCACAGCAAGATCCTTTTCGACCCACTTCCTAAAGAAATGGAAACAAAACCAAAAATAAACAAATTGGACCTAATGAAACTTAAAAGCTTTTGCACAGCAAATGAAAGCATAAACAAGACCAAAAGACAACCCTCAGAATGGGAGAGAATATTTGCAAATGAAGCAACTGACAAAGGATTAAAAGGATTAATCTCCAAACTTTACAAGCAGCTCATGCATCTCAGTATCAAAAACAAACAAACAAACAAACAACTGAATCCAAAAATGGGCAGAAGACCTAAATAGAGATTTCTCCAAAGAAGATATACAGACTGCCAACAACACATGAAATAATGCTCAACATCATTAATCATTAGAGAAATGCAAATCAAAACTACAATGAGATATCCTCTCCCAGCAGTCAGAATGGCCATCATCAAAAAATCTACAAACAATGCTGGAGAGGGTGTGGAGAAAAGGGAAACCTCTTACACTGCTAATGGGAATGTAAATTGATACATCTGCTATGGAGAACAGTATGGAGGTTCTTTAAAAAACTAAAAATAGAACTACCATATGACCCAGCAATCCCACTCCTGGGCATGTACCCTGAGAAAACCATAATTCAAAAAGAGTCATGTACCAAAATGTTCATTGCAGCTCTATTTATAATAGCCAGGACATGGAAGCAACCTAAGTGTCCATCATTGGATGAATGGATAAAGAAGATGTGAGACATATATACAATGGAATATAACTCAGCCATAAAAATAAATGAAACTGAGTTATTTGTATTGAGGTGAATGGACCTAGAAAATGTCATTCAGTTTGAAGTAAGTCAGAAAGAAAAGCAAATACTGTATGCTAACATATATATATATGGAATCTAAAAAAAAAAAAAAACTGTTCATGAAGAACCTAGGTGCAAAAGGGGAATGAAGATGCAGACCTACTAGAGAATGGACTTGGGGATACAGGGAAGGGTAAGGGTAAGCTGGGACAAAGTGAGAGAGTGACATGGACATATATACACTACCAAACATAAAATAGATATCTAGTGGGAAGCAGCCACGTAGCACAGTGAGATCAGCTCAGTGTTTTGTGACCAGGTAGAGGGCTTGGATTGGGAGGGTGGGAGGGAGGGAGATGCAAGAGGGAAGAGATATGGGGACATATGTGTATGTATAACTGATTCACTTTGTTATAAAGCAGAAACTAACACAATTATATACCTATAAAGATGTTAAAAAAATAAAATACATGATAAAAAATAAAGCAACAACACCAACAGCTGAACAAAATGAAACAAACAAAAAAGAATAATAGTAATAAGAATATTTTACTGGGGCCTCCTCTGTCAGTGTCTTTGCTCCCACAGTGACCCAGAGCAAATCCCTTCCTCCCCAGTAAGCCTTGCAATACCTCTAGGTAGGCCTCTGCACCTGCTGTGATCACTGTGTGACCATCTGAAACACTGGACTTGCCCAACTGCTGCTTGTACTTGCCCCCAAAGTTCACTGCTGCAAAGACTAGAGTTGTCTCCCTTTTGGGAACATTCATTCTCTATTCAGGTATTCCACAAATGCAGGATTTACCAAGCCTATGCCAGAGAATTAATCCATGGCTTGTGCAGCTGCATGGGAAGATTTTCATTCCTTTACCTTAGTCACACTGCCCCTGGGGCTCAGCTTTGATTTTGACCCCACCTCTGCATATGTGCCACCCTCAGGCATCTGTTCCTTGCCCAGGTGAGAGGTAGTGAAAGCAGAAGCTTCATGGGGCACACTTATTCACTCAAGCTGCAGAGTGGTACAGTGGACACAATTGGGGTTATGTGTGTTGCCTTTGGCAGTGGTACCAGCAAGCATTTGCAACAGCCTGTGGCAAGCTAGCTCTGTTGGGAGTCCCTCCCACTGCCTGCAGAGGAAGTAGCTGGCATCTGGGAGCAGTGTCAGCCCTGCTCACTGTGCACTTCTCAACAATGATGCCTCACTTTCCAGGCTTCCTCTAGTTGCATTCCCGGCCATACATCCCGTCACTCCCATCACCTCTGATGTATCTGAGCAGGCAACAGCACTCCTATCCCTGGATCCATTCTCCCAACCCCATGCTTTAGCACTCAACCCCCACAAACATTGGCAAGCTCTTGTACCAGGCAGAGACGCCCATGGCTCTTTCCCAAGGAGGCTTTGGGATGGGCAGCACTCAGGCGCCTGTACCCCGCAGGCAGAGGAGACCCCGGCCGGAGGAGTGGACATGCCCACTCAGATGGGAGCCCCTCCAAGTGCCCACAGAGGCCAAAGAAACCACGGGTGGGGAAAGAGGTTGTAATGGTGGCTCCACCCCTTGAACGCCACTCAACAATGATGACTTGCTTCTATGGTGTCCCGGGCTTTTTCCACAGACTTTCCCAGTTGTGTAGCTCCTTACCCCTGTCCCTCCAGGCTGTCTTTTCACAGCCAAGAGCTGTCCCCTCCCTGAGTCTGCAGTTCAAATTCCACTTTCTGGCACCCAGCACCCCTTCGCAACTAGTAACTCACGCCTCAGGCTGGAATGCACAGAGCTGTGGTGCAGACCATGCAAACAGTTCTTACTTTGTCCTACCTTCCACAGACCATCCACTGAATTCTCCTTAAATTTACCCAAAGGTCCTTTTCTGTCCCAGCTGTTTTCCCCACTGTGAGGAAGTTTTGCTGAGTTTGGGGGCTTCCACTCACCTTCAGCTTCCCACCAGGTTTGCTTGTCCCTGTTTTGATTCCTCTTTTCTTATTTTCTTCTTACATCCTGCCTAGCTGTGACAGGATTTTTCTTGTTCTTTTAGGTATCTGAAGACTTTTGCTAATGTTCAGCAGGTGCTCTATGAGAAATGTTCCATTTGTAGATGTATTCTTGGTGTACTTGTGAGGAGGGATGAATTCAACATCCTCTTATTCCATCATCTTGACTCCCCCCTCTAAGACAAGTTTTATTTTGCTTTCCTTACTCCCAGAGTCATCACCCCTCATGGAATTAGAAAGAGCAGAGATGTGAGTATCATCTAATTTTGAACTTTTATTATCTTCCTAAGATGTTTTATAAAAGGATATATGTACTTTTGCTTGATAATTTATCTTCAAGTGAGACATCCCATAGGTAAATCAGTGTTTTAGTTCAACATTAAAGTTTATAGAGTTTAATCTATCCCTTTGGACTTAACTGATGCAACCTACTTGATTTTTTTTTTTTTCAGTACGTAGGCCTCTCACTGTTGTGGCCTCTCCCATCGCGGAACACAGGATCCGGATGCGCAGGCTTAGCGGCCATGGCTCACGGGTCCAGCCGCTCCGTGTAATATGGGATCTTCCCAGACTGAGGCACGAACCCGCATCCCCTGCATCAGCAGGCAGACTCTCAACCACTGTGCCACCAGGGAAGCCCCTTGATTTTTGATATATATAATTGTCTTCCCTAAAATTAAGCTGTATATTTTTATACATAAGATTGGTTTTAATCAACATTGAAAAGGATATTTAACACTGATACAAGTAATGATATATCTATTATGAAATTTCTTAACATAGAATTTCAAAGAGACAATGTTGAAAACAAACACTGCACTTATTTTGCTCATAATCTTAATCTATGGCAGTATCTTCTAAAGTTAGAAGTTTATTTACAGCTTTTTCTTTCTTTTCTTGAGAGTTACAAGTTAAGTTTTATTTGGGACAAAATGAGGACTGCAGCCCAGGAGACAGCATTTCAGATGGCTTGGAGAAATTGGTCCAAGGAGGAAAACGGCAGGGAGCCTGGATATATAGAAGTTTTGTAACAAAGGGCAGGTAGTCTAAACATCAAAAGATTATTGTTAATTAAAGAAAACCAGATATCTCAAGTTAAGGAAGTTAGTGATTTTTCTATGTATGAGAAGATGCAAGTGTCCGTGCTCACTGAAATCTTTCCTTTGATATGCACCTCAGCTATCTGTGTCCAGTATCCTGTGTTTTCACATCCTGAGTTTCCTCAAGGCTCACTGTAGGGAGTGGCTGCAGTCTGATGGCTGCCACATGGCAGGTATTATTTTTGGCCCTGTGTTTCCTCAGGGCTTACCAGCTCACATTGGAGGGGTTCAATCATTGATGACTGTGACATCCTTTGTTTAAATATTCCATTTGTCAGTCCCTTCTCTTGGTTGGAATTTCAACCAATGTTTGGGAGACATTTCATGACCAAATTTTGCCCCATGGTACTGAGAGGCTCATCCTAGATCAGGCGAAAGTTCTTGTTGATATCCCACACCACGTGTTAATTTCTGGATTAGGCACTGTTGACAATTAAAGATTCTCTGGATCCTCTCTCTTACTAGTCTACTATGATGCAGGAAATATTTTCCTTTGTTGCTTCTTCCCATATATAGAATCACACTATTAAAATTATTTTATGAGTCACAAATGTGATCTATTTTCTCAAGATGTTTAGCCATAATCAAATTTGTTGGAGGCCTGGTTACACATTGAGTACTATAAGAGACAACCATCTTATAAAATTGACAGGATATAAGTAATGCAATTAGTAATATTGACAAAGTCATAGTGCAGGAGGGAGACACAAATCATCAACAATTTGGAAACAAAGAGCAAATTAAAACAATGATTTGGGGACTTTCCTGGTTGCACAGTGTTTAAGAATCTGCCTGCCAATTCAGGGGACATGGTCTCAATCCCTGGTCTGGTAGGATCCCACATGCTGCAGAGCAACCAAGCCCGTGTGCCAAAACTACTGAACCTGTGCTCTAGAGCCTGTGAGACACAGCTACTGAGCCCACATGCCACAACTACTGAAGCCCACGCATCTAGGGCTCACCACCCACAACTACTGAGCACACATGCTGCAACTACTGAAGCCTGCCTGCCTAGAGCCCATGCTCCACAACAAGAGAAGCCACCAGAATGAGAAGCATGAACACCTCAATGAAGAGTAGCCCCCCACTCGCTGCACCTGTAGAAAGCCTGCATGCAGCAATGAAGACCCCAACACAGCCAAAAAGAAAAGAAAAAAAAATGATTAGTTGTAATTCAGTTGCAATAAACCATCAAGTTCATAGGAGAGCCAGGTGGAGAAGCCAAATTCTGGCAGGGTCAGGTAGACAGAAAAAGATAAATGTTTTATCTTTGTTTTACAAAGGTATACTTTATCAACTTGTAGGTCATAGCGTAAGATAAAAGGTTTTTCTGCAAAACAAAGATTAAAGCTAGTATATTTCCCAAAGTCATAAAGTTATAAATCATATTCATCAGTTCATTCAGTTCATGTAATTGATTCCTATTGATCTGGATGAAGTATTCAGGTTTTCTGTCATTTCTTATACAGATCAGTGGTATTATCTAAAGGCCATCAGAAGCTTATGTTTGTTACAAAAAAATATTTTTATGAGTCTTCTTGAAAATCTTCATTTTGTAAAAGCATCAGGACAAAACTTACAATAGCAAGGTTTAAAGATTAGAATACAATGCAATTAGTAGGAAACTTGGATATTTCTGTGACATATAACATTTTAGAATAAATAGAATTATGACTGATAACATTATATCAGGGCTTATCAGATGTTAGGAAATACATATCAATTTTGGAATATCTGTATTAATGACATTTATCCATACACTACAACCTAAGTTTCATCTCCAGTCATTTGACAAATTTTCTGAAGTAATTAAACATACCAAATAAACTTAGTTTAATGTTCCTCTTTAAGATGTCTCAGAGATATTCCTTCAGAGCAGCCCAGAGTCAGCTGGAGTCTAAAAGAGCTTTAGTTGGATTTTAATATTTGGTAAGTTTGTTAAAAATATCAAGACGGTTTTAAAACACAACAGGTCACTCTGAAACAATACTTATTCATTTACCCGAAGTCTCAAAAACATTACTTATGGGCACAGAAACTCACAAAAATCTGTTATCAAAAAGGAGCACTCTAAGAAACTTTGTTCAAATCCCAGTCTTGTACAAGCTTACTTAACAACAAAATCTATTTACTTAGTTAACTTCAATCTAAATTTAGTTAATCCTGACCATGCATAAAACTTTTTTTCCCCTAATGGTTTCTTTCCACAATCTTTGATCACTTTCTGTATTCATATGAGCCTGTCCCTTATTTTTATATCCAAATAAACCAGGACATACTTTCTTTCTTTTCACTCAATAAAATGTAATTCCATTCCTCATACCTTCTTTACTAGAAACACACATTTTCTTTTCCTACTGTACACTGAATTGTTTCCATATTATTCCTGTTAACTTTAATTACGTGTTTAAATTAGAATCCTCAACTCTGAAAAACCTGAATTTCTATTGAAAGTTAAGAAGTAAGCAACTGTGAACTGTCTTTTACATTAGTATTCTGTACATTGATGAACATAAATACCAGTGATAATTTCTAAAAATATGTGTTTTCTTATAGAGGTCATCTCAGTGTGGCACCAAACATTGTCATTAATAGTCCTAAATACCTTTAGTTTCTCTACATGGAAATTGATGTCTCAGTATCTTTTTTTTTTGGAAATTATCTAGCTACACAATAAATTTTCAGCACTTAAATTAGCACAACTCTAGAAGATATCAGATATCTGAAGAGATATTTTTTCTTTTTTTTATTAGTTTCTGATTTATAACAAAGTGAATCAGTTCTACATATACATCTGTTCCCATATCCCTTCCCTCTTGCATCTCCCTCCCGCCCAACCTCCCTTTCCCACCCCTCCAGGCGGTCACAGTGCACCGAGCTGATCACCCTGTGCTATGTGGCTGGTTCCCACTATCTATCTACCTTACGTTTGGTAGTGTATATATGTCTATGCCTCTCTCTCGCTTTGTCACAGCTTACCCTTCCCCCTCCCCATATCCTCAATTCCATTCTCAAGTAGGTCTGTGTCTTTATTCCTGTTTTACCCCTAGGTTCTTCATGACATTTTTTTTTTCTTAAACTCCATATATATGTGTTAGCATATGGTATTTGTCTTTATCTTTCTGACTTACTTCACTCTGTATGACAGACTCTGGGTCTATCCACCTCATTACAAATAGCTCAATTTCATTTCTTTTTATGGCTGAGTAATATTCCATTGTATATATGTGCCACATCTTCTTTATCCATTCATCTGATGATGGACACTTAGGCTGTTTCCATCTCCAGGCTATTGTGAATAGAGCTGCAATGAACATTTTGGTACATGTCTCTTTCTGAATTATGGTTTTCTCAGGGTATATACCGAGTAGTGGGATTGCTGGGTCATATGGTAGTTCTATTTGTAGTTTTTTTAAGGAACCTCCATACTGTTCTCCATAGTGGCTGTACCAATTCACATTCCCACCAGCAGTGCAAGAGTGTTCCCTTTTCTCCACACCCTCTCCAGCATTTATTGTTTCTAGATTTCTTGATGATGGCCATTCTGGTGTGAGATGATATCTCATTGTAGTTTTGATTTGCATTGCTCTAATGATTAATGATATAGAGCATTCTTTCATGTGTTTGTTGGTAGACTGTATATCTTCATTGGAGAAATGTCTATTTAGGTCTTCTGCCCATTTTTGGATTGGGTTGATTTTTTTTTTTGCTATTGAGCTGCATGAGCTGCCTATAAATTTTGGGTATTAATCATCTGTCAGTTGCTTCATTTCCAAATATATTCTCCCACTCTGAGGATTGTCTTTTGGTCTTGTTTATGGTTTCCTTTGCTGTGAAAAAGCTTTGAAGTTTCATTAGGTCCCATTTGTTTATTTTTGTTTTTATTTCCATTTCTCTAGGAGGTGGGTCAAAAAGGATCTTGCTGTGATTTATATCATAGAGTGTTCTGCCTATGTTTTCCTCTAAGAGTTTGATAGTTTCTGGCCTTGCATTTAGGTCTTTAATCTATTTTGAGCTTATTTTTGTGTATGGTGTTAGGCTGTGATCTAATCTCATACTTTTGCATGTTCCTGTCCAGTTTTCCCAGAACACTTATTGAAGAGGCTGTCCTTTCTCCACTGTATATTCCTGCCTCCTTTTTCAAAGATAAGTTGACCATATGTGCGTGGGTTTATCTCTGGACTTTCTATCCTCTTCCATTGATCTATCTTTCTGTTTTTGTGCCAGTACCATACTCTCTTGATTACTGTAGCTTTGTAGTACAGTCAGGGAGCCTGATTTATCCAGCTCCGTTTCTCGTTCTCAAGATTGCTTTTGCTATACGGGGTCTTTTGTTTTTGCAAACAAATTTTGAAATTTTTTGTTCTAGCTCTGTGAAAAATGCCAGTGGTAGTTTGAATGGGATTGCATTGAATCTGTAGATTGCTTTTGGGAGTAGAGTCATTTTCACAATGTTGATTCTTCCAATCCAGGAACATAGTAAATCTCTCCATCTCCTTGTATCATCTTTAATTTCTTTCATCAGTGTCTTATAATTTTCTGCATACAGGTCTTTTGTCTCCTTAGGTAGATTTATTCCTAGATACTTTATTCTTTTTGTTGCAATGGTAAATGGGAGTGTTTTCTTGATTTCACTTTCAGATTTTTCATCTTTAGTGTACAGGAATGCCAGAGATTTCTGTGCATTAATTTTGTATCCTGCTACTTTACCGAATTCATTTATTAGCTCTAGTAGGTTTCTGGTAGCATCTGTAGGATTCTCTATGTATAATATCATTTCATCTGCAAACAGTGACAACTTTATTTCTTCTTTTCCAATTTAGATACCTTTTATTTCCATTTTTCCTCTGATTGCTGTGGCTAAAACTTCCAAAACTATGTTGAATAACAGTGGTGAGAGTGTGCAGCCTTGTCTTGTTCCTGATCTCAGTGGAAATGGTTTCAGTTTTCCACCACTGAGGATGATGTTGGCTTTGGGTTTGTCATATATGGCCTTTACTATGTTGAGGAAAGTTCCCTCTATGCCTACTTTCTGCAGGGTTTATATCATAAATCGGTGTTGAATTTTGTCGGAAACTTTCTCTGCATCTATTCAGATCATCATATGGTTTTTCTCCTTCAATTTGTTAATATGGTTTATCACGTTGATTGGTTTGTGTATATTGAAGAATCCTTGCATTCCTGTAATTAACCCCACTTGATCATGGTGTATGATCCTTTGATTGTGCTGTTGGATTCTGTTTGCTAGTATTTTGTTGAGGATTTTTGCATCTATGTTCATCAGTGATATTGGCCTGTAATTTTCTTTATTTGTGACATCCTTGTCTGGTTTTGGTATCAAGGTGATGGTGGCCTCATAGAATGAGCTTGGGAGTGTTCTTCCCTCTGCTATATTTGGAAGAATTTGAGGAGGATAGGTGTTAGCTCTTCTCTAAGTGTTTGATAGAATTCGCCTGTGAAGCCATCTGGTCCTGGGCTTTGGTTTGTTGGAAGATTTTTAATCACAGTTTCAATTTCAGTGCTTGTGATTGGTCTATTCATATTTTCTCTTTCTTCCTGATTCAGTCTTAGCAGGTTGTGCTTTTCTAAGAAGTTTTCCATTTCTTCCAGGTTGTCCATTTTATTGGCATAGAGTTTCTTGTAGTAATCTCTCATGGTCTTTTGTATTTCTGCAGTGTTAGTTGTTACTTCTCCTTTTTCTTTTCTAATACTATTGATTTGAGTCTTCTACCTTTTTTTCTTGATGAGTCTGGCTAATGATGTATCAATTTTGTTTATCTTCTCAAAGAACCAGCTTTTAGTTTTATTGCTCTTTGGTATCGTTTCCTCCATTTCTTTTTCTTTTGTTTCTGATCTGATCTTTATGATTTATTTCCTTCTGCTAACTTTGGGGTTTTTTGTTCTTCTTTCTCTAATTGCTTTGGGTGCAGGGTCAGGTTGTTTACTCGAGATGTTTCCTATTTCTTAAAGTGGGATTGTATTGCTATAAACTTCCCCCCTTAGAACTGCTTTTGCTGCATCCCGTAGGTTTCGGTCGTCATGTCTCCATTGTCATTTGTTTCTAGGTATTTTTTGATTTCCTCTGTGATTTCTTCAGTGATCACTTCGTTATTAAGTAGTATATTGTTTAGCCTCTATGTGTTTGTATTTTTTACAGATCTTTTCCTGTAATTGATATCTAGTCTCATAACATTGCTGTCGGAAAAGATACTTGATACAATTTCAATTTTCTTAAATTTACCAAGGTTTGATTTGTGACCCAATATATGATCTATCCTGGAAAATGTTCTATGAGCACATGAGAAAATTGTGCATTCTCTTGTTTTTGGATGGAATGTCCTATAAATATCAACTAAGTCCATCTTGTTTAATGTATCTTTTAAAGCTTGTGTTTCCTTATTTATTTTCATTTTAGATTTTCTGTCCATTGGTGAAAGTGGGGTTCTGATGTCACCTACTATGAGTGTGTTACTGTCGATTTCCCGTTTATGGCTGTTAGTATTTGCCTTATGTATTGAGGAGCTACTATGTTCGGTGCAAAAATATTCACAATTGTTATATCTTCTTCTTGGATCAATCCCTTGATCATTATGTTGTGTCCTTCTTTGTCTCTTCTAGTAGTCTTTATTTTAAAGTCTATTTTGTCTGATATGAGAATTGCTTCTCCAGCTTTGTTCTGATTTCCATTGGCATGGAATATCTTTTTCCATCCCCTTACTTTCAATCTGTATATTTCCCTAGATCTGAAGTGGGTCTCTTGTAGACAGCTTATATATGGGTCTTGTTCTTGTATCCATTCAGCTAATCTGTACCTTTAGGTGGGAGCATTTAGTCCATTTTCATTTAAGGTAATTATTGATATGTATGTTCCTATTCCCATTTTCTTAATTATTTTGGGTTCATTATTGTAGGCATTTTCCTTCTGTTGTGTTTCTTGCCTAGAGAAGTTCCTTTAGCATTTGTTGTGAAGCTGGTTTGGTGGTGCTGTACTCTCAGCTTTTGCTTGTCTGTAAAGGTTTTAATTTATCTATCAAATCTGAATGAGATCCTTACTGGGTAGAGTAATCTTGGTTGCAGGTTTTTCTCCTTCATCACTTTAAATATGTCCTGCCTCTTCCTTCTGGCTTGTAGAGTTTCTGTTGAAAATCAGCTGTTAACCTGATGGTGATTCCCTTGTGTGTTATTTGTTGTTTTTCCCGTGCTGCTTTTAATATGTTTTCTTTGTGTTTAATTTTTGAAAGTTTGATTAATATGTGTCAGCATATTTCTCCTTGGATTTATTCTGTATGTTACTCTCTGTGTCTCCTGGACTTGATTAACTATTTCCTTTCCCATATTAGGGAAGTTTTCATCTATAATCTCTTCAAATATTTTCTCAGTCCCTTTCTTTTTCTCTTCTTCTTCTGGAACCCCTGTAATTCGAATTTTGGTGCATTTTATGTTGTCCCAGATGTCTCTGAGACTGTCCTCAGTTCTTTTCCTTCTTTTTTCTTTATTCTGCTCTGCAGCAGTTATTTCCACTATTTTATCTTCCACATCACTTATCCGTCCTTCTGCCTCAGTTTTTCTGCTATTGATCCCATCTAGAGTACTTTTAGTTTCATTTATTAGGTTTCTAATCATTTATTGATTCATCTTTAGTTTTTCTAGGTCCTTGTTAACTGTTTCTTGCATTTTGTCTATTCAATTTTCAAGATTTTGCATCATCTTTACTATCATTATTCTGATTTCTTTTTCAGGTAGACTGCGTATTTCCTCTTCATTTGTTATGTCTGGTGGGTTTTTATATCACTCCTTCACCTGCTGTGTGTTTTTCTGTCTTCTCATTTTGCTTATCTTACTGTGTTTGGGGGTCTCCTTTTTTTCAGGCTTCAGGTTCATAGTTCCTGTTGTTTTTGTTGTCTGTCCCCAGTGGCTAAGATTGTTTCAGTGGGTTGTGTAGGCTTCCTGTTGGAGGGGCTGGTGCCTGTGTTCTGGTGGATGAGGATCGATTTTTTCTTTCTGGTGGACAGGTCCAGGTCTGGTTGTGTGTTTTGGGGTGTCTGTGTGCTTATTATGTTTTTAGGCAGCCTCTCTGCTAATGGGTGTGGTTGTGTTCCTGTCTTGCTAGTTGCTTGGCATAGGATGTCCAGCACTGTAGCTTGCTGGTCATTGACTGAAGCTGGGTGCTGGTGTTGAGATGGAGATCTCTGGGAGATTTTCGCCATTTGATATTATGTGGAGCTGGGAGATCCCTTGTGAACCTGTGTCTTGAAGTTGGCTCTCCCACCTCAGAGGCACAGAACTGACTCCTGCTGCAACACCAGGAGCCTTTCATCCACCTGGCTCAGAATAAAAGGGAGTAAAAGTAGAAAGAAATAATTAGTAGAATTAGAAAGAAAGAAGGAAAGGAAGAAAGAAAGGAAGGAGGGAGGGAGGAAGGAGGGAGGGTAGGATAAAGAGAAAGAGAGAAGATGAATTAAAGTAGAATAAAGTATGATAAAATATAATAGTGTTATTAAAATAAAAAATAATTATTAAAAAATTAAAAAAAACAAAGAAACAAAAAAACAGATGGATTGAACCCTGGGACGAATGGTGGAAGCAAAGCTATATAGACAAAATCTGACACAGAAGCATACACATACACATTCACAAAAAGAGAAAAAGGGGAAAAATCGTAAATCTTGCTCTCAAAGTACAACACCTTAATTTGGGATAATTTGTTGTAAAACGAAGAAAAGGGGAAAAAATCATAAGTCTTGTTCTCAAAGTCCACCTCCTCAATTTGGGATGTTTCTTTGTCTATTTATGTATTCCTCAGATGGAGGGTACATAAAGTTGATTGTGGAGCTTTAATCCGTTGCTTCTGAGACTGCTGGGAGAGATTTCCCTTTCTCTTCTTTATTCTCACATCTCCCGGGTCTCAGCTTTGGATTTGGCCCCGCCTCTGCATGTAGGTCACAGCAGGGTGTCTGTTCTTCGCTCAGACAGGACAGGGTTAAAGGAGTAGCTGCTTTGGGGACTCTGGCTCACTCAGGCCAGGGGGAGGGAGGGGTACAGAGTGTGCGTTGAGCCTGCGGTGGCAGAGCACAGTGTGACAATGCACCAGCCTGAGGCATGCCATGCACTCTCCCGGGGAAAACTTCCCTGGATCCTGGGACCCCGGCAGTGGTGGGATGCACAGGATCCCCAGAGGGGTGGCCTGGACAGTGACCTGCACTCACACACAGGCCTCTTGGAGGCAGCAGCAGCAACCCTAGGTCCCACGCCCGTCTCTGGAGTCCACGCTTTTAGCCGCGGCTCACACCCGTCTCTGGAGCTCCTTTAAGCAGTGCTCTTAATCCCCTCTCCTTGTGCACCAGGAAACAAAGAGTGAAGAAAAAGTCTCTTGCCTCTTTGGCAGGCCAAGACATTTTCCCTGACTCCCTCCCGGCCAGTCGTGGTGCACTAACACCTTCAGGCTGTGTTCACACCACCAACCCCAGTCCTATCCCTGCGCTCCAACCGAAACCCGAAACCCGAGCCTCAGCTCCCAGCCCCGCCCACCCCGGCGGCCGAGCAGACAAGCCTCTTGAGCTGGTGAGTGCTGGTTGGCACCAATCCTCTGTGCGAGAATCTCTCCACTTTGCCCTCCTCTCCCCTGTTGCTGTGCTCTCCTCCGTGACTCCAAAAGTTTCCCCCTCTGCTACCTGCAGTTTCCACCCTTGAATGGGCTTCTAGTGTGT
This sequence comes from Mesoplodon mirus, assembly GCF_964341445.2. Lineage (NCBI taxonomy): Eukaryota > Metazoa > Chordata > Mammalia > Artiodactyla > Ziphiidae > Mesoplodon > Mesoplodon mirus. The sequence continues at coordinate 73,234,741 of NC_138981.1, forward strand.
GGAAACCTTTCCTCCTTCACAGCTCCCTCCCACTGGTGCAGGTCCCATTCCTATCCTTTTGTCTCTGTTTATTCTTTTTTCTTTTGCCCTACCCAGGTACGTGTGGAGTTTCTTGCCTTTTGGGGGGTCTGAGGTCTTCTGCCAGCATTCAGTAGGTGTTCTGTAGGAGTTGTTCCACGTGTAGATGAATTTCTGGTGTATTTGTGGGGAAGAAGGTGATCTCTGCATCTTACTCTTCCACCATCTTCCGGAGAACCCCTCTACAATGTATTTAACAATCCATTGTTTTTCCATTGTTTGGCCCTTTGGCCAAATCCAACCTACTCCCTGTACTTGTAAACAAAGTTTTATTGGAACAAATTCGTGTTATTGTGACAGAGACTGCATAGCCCACAAAGCCAAAAATATCTACTATCTGACCAATTACATATAATGTTTTCAACTTCTTTACTAACACTTCTGCTTCAATGAGAAAAAAGTAAGGTTCAATAATTGGACAACTTACCCAAAACAACTCATTTAAAAATAAGTTTCATTAAAATTATCAACTTGTCCTCACATCTTTTGTTACTATAACTTACAATAAGTGTAAAATTCAGGTTGTCATTTTTAACTTGCTAAGAAAATATACTTCCTAATGGCCATATAATTTTGTATTTGACAGATGGTTAATGAATTCTCAAAAAAACACATTAACTCATTTTTTCTTCTTTATGAGTTCCTTTTTAAAAGTTGCTAGATACAAGATATTTTCTTGTTTCAATCTTTTCCAAAAAAAACCAGTTTATTTGAATGGAAACAGAGAAAACTTGTTAAAATGTCAGTTCCTTGGGCATTCTTTTGTATATATGACCATTTGTCACCTTTGCAAACTGAGTGCCTAGTATTGTATGGTCATTGCAGATAATTATATATCAGATAATTATAAACACACACACACACACATACACACATACTTCACATGCACATAGTTAAATTCTAAGGTAGTTCGCAACAAAATAATTATAGTAATCTCTCAGGCATAACCATTTTATGCATTCATACCAAGCAAGGGCTTTTGGGTGTCCTGGGGCTCCCAATACCTTCCCTGATGTTTGCCTGAAATAGGGTTATTGTTTCCTAGATCAACCTGAGCAAAAAGGGGAGAAAAAAATAATTTGCAGCCACTCCAAGATTGTTAAATGCAGTGTTATGAGGGTTTCTCTAATACTGAAAAAAAAAAGGTAAATATAAAAGAAAAAAGAGAACACACAGAAACATATTTTCACAAGAGGTCTTTTGGTAACAATACTTTTAATTTGGGAAATTTTAAAAAACTATATCCATGATGCAGCCATTATATTTTTCTAAATGATATCAGAGTATTTTTACTTAATAATTATGAACTAGTTAAAACAGTAGAAAAAACAAATGATTAAGCAAATTGCAAAAATAACTTTAGGCATTAGGCAAAGGAGAAGATCTTGTTTGAAAAAAAACAAAGGTCAAGTAACAATTGAAGCAAAGATGTTCTTGATCAGCAGATAATTAATTTAAAACATTTCATGCCTGAGGCATGATGTCAATGCACAATAATCATCCATTTCAGAGTAAGTCATACTATTAGAATAACCTTAAAAATTCAAAGTCATTACTTAAATAGCCTTGCTTAAATCTTTAACAGATTTATTACTACTTCATACTGATGTATTCCTGGACTAATATTAGAATTTTTGTGCTGGACTTTAAATTAGACTAAGAAAGTTATTCAAATGCCACAATGTAATAAAGCAAGCCATATGCACATAGTTGGCCAGTTCATTTTGTTAATAACTTACTATATTAAAAATTTTTGTGTGGAAATAAAAATTTGAAAATGAGAAAAAGCCATAAAATAGACAGGGTGAGCAAGCAACAAATGTGGACGTCTATATATTTAGGTGTACTAAAACAGATAACAAAATGTTATAAGAATTTTTTTTTATCTCAGAAAATCCCTTTTGGTTAAAGGCAAAATATAAGGCATTTCAATTTCTGAAAGAATCATATGGTATTCTTATTGATGTTAAATTCAAAATTGTAATTTTATTCAGTAGAAAACAAAAACAAATTAAAATGAGTTCCTTGTTCCATGAAAATTTTGTCATGAAATAAAATTCACAAGAATTATCTTTGCCCTAAAGTGATGAGAGAACAGAAAATAAAATAATTTTACCATCTTAGCAAATGGCGAATGTGTTGATTGGCCTACCTGTATTTTAAAAATTACAACAGCTTGAATCTGAACTGTCATAAGTAGACTAATTGATCAGATCAAGTGTTCTAGACATATAAAGAGTTTAAATTATTAAATATCATTAAATAGTTTTGTTTATGCTGTACATCATGCCTGACTTCCAATGAAAATTACAAGTCATACTAAAAGGCAAAGAAAACACAGTTAAAGAGACAGAGTTAAGGATCAAAATCAGACTCAGATATAAAAGGGATGTTGGAATTATCAGACCATATTTTTAAAATAACTATAATTAATATGCCTAAGATTCTATTGAAAAAAGTGGACAACATGCAAGAGCAGATGGATAATGTAAGGAAAATGATGAAAATCCTAGGAAGGCCTAGAAACAAAATTCAAAAGAAATGCTAGAAAATTCAAAGTAATGTTAGAAACAAAAAAAACAGTGTAACAGAAATGAAGAATGCCTTTGATGGTCTCATTAGTAGAGTAGACACAGCTGACAAAAGAATCAGTGATCTTGAAGATGTGTCAATAAAAGCTTCCCAAATTGAAAAACAAAGGGGAAAGAGACTGTAAAGAGGAACAGAATATCTAGGAAATGTGGGACAATACAAAAGCTGAAGTATCCATGCAATAGTAATACTAGGAGAAAGAAGAAAGAAAGGAAGAAAGAAAGAAAGGAAGAAAGAAAGAAAGGAGGGAAGGAAGGAAGGGAGGAAGGAAGGGAGGAAGGGAGAGAGAGAGAAAGAGAGAAACAAAAGAAAGAAAGAAGAACGAGAAAAATTTGAAGTACTATTGACTGAGAATTTCCCTCAAATTAATGTCAGATACTAAAGCACAGATCCAAGAAACTCAGAGAATACCAAGCAGATTAAATTCTGAAAAACTACACCTAGCCATATAATAGTCAAATTGCTGAAAATCAAACACAAAGGAATAATACTGAAAGAAACCAGGGGGGCGGGGAGAAACATCTTACCTCTAAGTGAGCAATGTCAAGAAATTGCATTTTATTTCTTTTCAGAAACCAAGCAAGAATAGAGTGGAGTGAAATATTTTAAGTGTTGAGAGAGAAAAGTCCACATACTTGAACGCTGTATGCAGTGAAACTAACCTTCAAAAGTGAAGGGAAGTAAATACTTCTTTTTTCAGGCAGAAAAATTAAGAGAATTTGTTGCTAGTAAATGCACCTTGCAAGAAATATTAAAATAAGTTCTTCAGAGAGGAGTAAGATGATACAGGTCATAAACCTGATTCCACATAAAGAAAAAACGAAATCAGAGAAAGAATAAGTGATGGCAAAATAAAAAAAAATATTTTTCTTATTCTTACTGACCGAATTATAACAGTTTGTTCAGAATAATAATAGCAACAATATATTTAATGGCTTGTAGTACTTTAACAATAAAATTAAGTGATAAAAAGTAATACTAAAGTACATTATTTTAGGAGACAGCATATAAGTATTTCTATGTGTCATTAAGTACAAGTACTTAAAATACATATGCAAAACAAAATTATTAGAAGGAAGTTTTTTTAGAAAGTTCAGGTGACAGGTGATGAAATCCTGCTTAAGAATATGGCAGTGCAGATGGTGAATAGAAGTTTATGTAGAGTATGGAAACAGGAAGAAGTAATGATACACAGGACCTTGTTTTCTAGAAATAATATTTACTCTCAGAGTATCAAAAGGGTGAGACAAATTGCAGACTGGTTATTCTGGGAAATTTCATGTATGACATGTGAGAAAAGAGAATGGACACTTATGCAGGGGTCTACCTATACCAGAAATCTTGAGATAGTGAGAAGTTATATTTCGTGCCTTGTCTCCAATCTCTCATTGCTTTTTCAGCTTAAGAAAATCTAATTCTCTCCAACACAGAAAGTGACTTCCTGATAGTTGCTTGTAGACTTTGTTAAAAGGTAATTTAAATTTTAATTTTAAACACAGTTTCCTAGAATGAACAATTTATTTAAGATAACAGTTTTATTTTCTATAGTTTCATACAAATACTATGTGCAGGTACTAGTATTTCCTTCTTGTAGTAACAATATTTTCCTGACACCTGTAATAAATTTAAATGTGCAGAAATAAGTACAAAATATGGTTTTGATTTTGGTCTCAGTAAAATATGTCCATGAAACATGCATAGTGTACATTTTGGCTATTTGTATAGAATATTAAAATGCAGACACACATTGACGATATAATAATATTTGTAACCATTTACCCCACAGAGGTACAGTTCTGAACTAAGATACATATACAAAGACGTTCATTGTAGCATTGTCAATAATATAAAACATTAGAAACAATGGAAATTCACATTAATAAGTATCAACTTAAAATATACTTAATGCAAATGGGCCAATTCCTTGAAAGACAAATCTGTCAAATTTCACACAACAGAAATAGCCAATAAGAATTAACCCCTATCTGTTAAAACCAGAAAACACCAGGCCAGATGGCATCATTCATGAATTCTACCAAACATTTAAGGAAGAAATTATACCAATTCTCTACAATCATTTTCAGGAAATGAAAACAGAAGGAATGTTTCCTGATTCATTCTATGAGAGCAGAATAATCCTAATAACAAAACCAGAGAAAGATATTGAAAAAAAAATCCTACAGACAAATATCTCTCATGAATATAGATGCAGAAATCCTCCACAAAATATTAACAAATAGAATATGACAATGTATAAAATAATTATACCTGGGACCATTAGGCTTTATCCCAGGTATGCAAGGTGGGTTCAGTATTCAAAAATCGATTATTTTAAACCATAACATCATCAGACTAAAGAAGAAAATTCACACGATCATATCAATAGATCCAGAAAAAGGCATTTGACAAAATTCAACTCCCATTCATGATAAAAAGAAAACAGTATATAATGAATACAGTGGGATTTCCTTAGCTTGATATAATATCTACAAAAACCCTACAGTTAACATCACATTTAATGGTGAGAAACTTGGAGCATTTTCTCTAAGATCCACAAGGCAAGGATGTCTCCTTTCACCACTGTTTTTAAACATTTTATTTGAAGTCCTAGATAGTGCAAATAAGAAAAGAAAAATAAATGAAAGGTATAAAGATTTAGAAGGAAGAAACAAAAATGTCTTGGTTGCATATGACATGATCATCTATGTAGAAAATCTTAAAGAACTGATCAAAAAAAACCTCCTGAAACAAATAAGTGATTACAGCAAGGTAGCAGGATACAAAGTTAATATGAACAAGTCTTTCATTTTTCTATATACCAGAAATGAACAAGTGGGATTCAAAATTAAAAACACAAGACCTATTACATTAGGACCCCCCAAATGAAATACCTAGGTATAAATCTAAAAAGTATTTACACAGTCTATATAAGGAGCTCCTAAACTTGAAAGATATCAAAGAAGAACTAGATAAATTGAGAGATATTCGTTACTCATAAATAGAAGAGTCAATATTGTCAATATGTCAGTTCTTCCCAACATAATTTCATAATTTAGAGATTCAATGCAATTCCAATCAAAATCCTAGCAAGATATTTTGTGGACATTAACAAGCAGGTTCTAAAGTTTATATGAAGAGACAAAAGACAGAGTAGCCAACTCAATATTGAAGAAGAACAAAGTTGGAAGACTGACACTACATGATGTTGACTTGCTCTAAAACTGAAGTAAACAAGACAGTGTGCTATTGGTGAAAGAACAGACAAATGGATCAATGGAACAGATTAGAGGGTCCAAAAGTAGATCCTAATAAGTATAGTCAACTCATCTTTGACAAAAGGGCAAAAGCAATACAATGCAGCAAATGCAGTCTCTTCAACAAATGTTGATAGATCAACAGGACATACATATGCAAAAAAAATTTTAACACAGACCTTAAACACTTCACAAAAGGTATGGTAATAATTTTGATACATTACCAAACTCATGATCCCTGAAAAAAATAGTTGATAAGTTGGACTTCATTAAAATGAAAAATTACTCTGCAACAGATAACACCAAGATAATGAGAAGACAAGCAACAGACTGGGAGAAAATACATGCAAATACACATCTGGTAAAGGACGGTTATCCCAAATACAGAAATAAATAACCTGGAGATCATTATGCCAAGTGAAATAAACCAGACACAGAAAGAAAACTACTGCATGATCTTATGTGTGCAATCTAAAAATGTTAAGGTCACAGAAGCAAAGAGTAGAATGGAGGTTACCAGGGGTGGGGAGGTGAAGGAAATGGGGAGACGTTGTCTAGAGGATACAAAGTTCCAGTTATGGAGGATAATAAGTTCTAGAAATCAAACATACATCATGATGACTATAGTTAATAATGCTGTATTATATACTGGAAATTTGATAAAGTGTACATATCAGGTGCATTCAGCACACACACAAACACAATAGTAACTATGTGTGGAGATAAATATGTTAATTACCTTAGCTATAGTAATTCCTTCATTATGTATATGTATAACAAAACATCATGTTGTAAACATTAAATATATATTTTTTATTAAAAATAAAATCAAATAAATAAAAATTAAAAAAACCCAAATTTACAAACAACTCAAAAACTCAACAAGAAAACAAACCAAAAAAAAAAAACAATTAAAAAATGGGCCAAGGACCCTAATAGACACCTCACCAAAGAAAATATACAGATGGCAAATAAATATATTAAAAGATGCTCCATATCACATATCATCAGTGAAAAGTAAATTAAAACAATAATGAAATACCCCTAATCATTTCTTAGAATGGTCAAAATGAGGAACACTGGTAACACCAAAAAGATGTGGAGTAACAAGGATTCTCATTCACTGTGTGTGGGGATGCAAAATGGTACAGCTCCTTTGGAAGACAGTTTGATGGTTTCTTACAAAACTAAACATATTCTTGCCATATGACCCAGCCATCACTCTCCTTTGTATTTTCTCAAAGGAGGTGAAAACTTATGCTCACACAAAAGCCTGCACAAGATATTTATCGCAGCTTTATTTAGAATTGCCCAAACTTGGAAACATGTCCTCCAGGAGGTGAATGGATAAATAAACTGTGGAACATCCAGAAAATGGAACATTATTCAGCACTAAAAGGAAATGAGCCATGAAAAGATATGTAGGAAACATAAATGCATATTACTAAGTGGAAGAAACTAATCAAAAAAGGCTTCATATTATAAGATTGTAACATATGACATCTGAAAAAAGCAAAATTATGAAGGCATGAAAAAGATAAGTGCTTTCCAGGAGATAGGGATGGGGTAAAAATGATGAGTAGGTGAAACAGAGGGCGTTTAGAGCAGTGAAATTCTCTGTATGATGTTATTATGATGAATACAGGCCATTAAACATTTGTCCAGACCCTTAGAGTGCAGAACACCAAGAATGAAACCTAACGTAAACTATGGACTTTGGGTGTAAATGATGTATCAGTATAGGTTTATCAATTTTAAAAAGATGTAAAATTCTGGTGGGGTATGTTGAAATTTGGGGAAGGTGAGCGTTTGTGAGAACAGGGGCAGTTATGGGAAATTTTTATACTTTCGATTTTACTGTAAAACTAAAATCATGTTAAAAATGTAATCTTTTAAATATTTAAAATAATGGTCAAGACATTTGAAAGACATTTCATCAAAGAAGCTATATGAATGGCTAATAAACACATAAATGATAAGCCTGGCATTTTCTAAGAAAATTTTAATTTATTTATGGACATCAAATTTGAATTTTTATATAATTTTCACATGTTACAAAAGTATTCTTTTTTGATTATTATTCAAGCATTAACAAGTGTAACAACAACAACAACAAAACATTCTTAGCTCACAGAAAAAGGCAATGGAACAGATTTGGCCGATGGACCATAGTTTGCTGACTTCTAACAAGGACTAATCTCAGGACCCTCTTGCCACTGTTGGAGAAGCGCGTGACAGAGTGGAAGAGAGTATGTTTCTTTGTCTTAACTGTGACCATATGTATCACTCTCACACAAGCATTAGTGTTGGTAAAATATTGAAAGATATTTAAATATTAAGACCAGGAGATTTTCTGTACTCCACTCCTCCCAATAGTCACTGTTCCAATGACTAAGCACCTTCATATGAGGGAATTCTTCCTGAAATCTTAATTCAATCCATTGTGCTGGAGGTAAGAATGTATCACCCAAATGAGACCAAACTCCAAACAATAATGCATCTGAATTGTTTCTCCATAAAATTCCATGGCATGGAAAGAGTTTAACTGTAGGTATAAATCATAATAGGAGGGAAGTTTCTTCAGTCTGGGTGTAGATTTGCGCAACCCATCTAAATGGGCATTGACATATCAGACTCCTTGTCACCTGGAAAAATCTTTGTCAAGTTTAATGTCCATTTTATACTAAAATCTGATGATGAAATGAACTACTTCCAGAGACATGAGTTTCTCACACTGGAAAAAAGATATAAGTATGGGGAACCCACTGATTGATTTTTATAACCATATACCTCAAAAAGACTTCTACGTCATGGCAAAAATAAATGTCTTTGTTCTGGAGTAGACAATTTGAAATATTTATTTTTGCAGAGGTTAAATTTTCCTGTAATACTTTTGGTTTAGGATTCTAAGAATGGCCAGAGAGGCTGAGTCTAAAGGTTTCCTCCATATACTTTATCTACTAAAATACTTATTTGAAAATAATAAACAGGGTGAAATGTAATAACCAATTCCAAATTTCAAAATACTTTGAGAAAAAAATGTAAACTGTGTTTTTATTTAAGGAGATAATTTCATTAATATTATTTTATCTATTTACCTACCTATGTATCTAGCTAGCTACTATAAAAGAGTAAATTTTTGAGAATAATTTTATCTTATAAAACTGATCATTCTGTAAAATATAACAAAAAAATTGGCCTCCATTTAGTATGGTTTATAACAGAAGAAAAGCATTCTTTCTGTGATATTTAAGATCAATTTACTAAGTCATCCTAGATGGACAGTTTCAAGGTTGCATATGACTTTAAACATCAATAGGCTTTTCACCCAGTAATATAAGCTTTCAGTTGGAGAAGAATTTGTCATAGCTCCACAAATAATAATTGACATAGCATATCTAAGTTTCCTGCTGAATATTAACCTTATAATAAATACTATGTTGCCATTAATAATAACTATTGAGTATTCATCATACACCAGAAATGTTGGAAATAATAGCATCCCAAAATTCTGGGATAAAATCCACTTTGCCATATTCTATTATTACCTTAAAATATGGTGTGATTAGATTTTCTAAATGTTTAGAAAATTTGCATAAATGTTTATGAATGGTACTACAGTTTTCCTTTAACATGCTGTAGTTTTCTTTCCTTATAATATCTTTGTCTAGTTTTAGTCTAACTGGCCTCTGAGAATGCTGGCCTCTTAGAATGAAATGGAATATATTCCCTTTTCTTTATATAGAAGAGTTTAAGTATACATTTGTATTATTTCTTCTGTAAATGTTTGGTGAAATTTATGAGTGAAGTCATCTCTGACTGAGGTTTTCTTTGTGGGAAGTTTTGTAACTGAAAACTCAATTGTTTAATAGATATAAATGTATTCAGTTAATCTATTTCATAGCATTGTGGTTGAAAAAGATGCCTGATATGATTTCAATTTTCTTAAATTTACCAAGGCTTGTTTTGTGCCTTAGCATGTGATCTATCCTGGTGAATATTTCATGTGCACTTGAAAGTAATGTGTATTCTGCTCTTTCAGATGGAACACTCTATATACATTTCAATTAAGTCAATTTGGTTTAATGTGTTATTTAAGGCCAGTGTTTCCTTATTGATTTTTCTGTCTAGATGATGTCCACTGATGTAAGTGTGTTGTTAAAGTCCCCTACTCTTATTGTGTTACTGTTGACTTTTGCCTTATGTCTGTAAATACTTGTTTTATGTATTTAGGTGCTCCTCTATTGAGGGCATATATATTTACATTTGTTATACATTATTGGTTGATCCCTTTATCATTGTATAATCTCCTTTGTCTCTTTAAAGTCTTTACTGTAAAGTCTATTTTGCCTAACATAAGTATTGATTCCCTGGCTTTCTTTTGATTTCCATTTGCATGGAAAAACTTTTTCTATTCCATCCCTTTCAGTCTGTGTCTGTCTTTAGATCTGAAGTGAGACTCTTGTAGGCAGCACATATACGTGTCTTTTTTTTTTCTTATTTATTCAGTCACTCTATACCTTTTGATTGAATATTCAGTCCATTTACATTTACAGTAGTTAATGATATGTATGTTCTTATTGCCATATTGTTACTTGTTTTGGGGTTGTTTTCATAAATATTTTTTATTCTTTTTTTCTTCTTTTGTCCTCTTCTCTTGCTATTTGATGATTGTATTTAATGTTATGTTAGAATTATTTTTTTCTTTTTTGTCTGTATATATATTTTAGATCTTTGGTTTTAGTTACCAAGTTATATATATTCTGATTATTTTATGTTGCTGATCTCTTAATTTCAAATTCATTTTAACAGGCCTTCATTTGTACTCTCCTCCCCTCACAATTATAGTTTTTGATATCATATTTTATAACTAATTGTTTTTTGGGTCCTTTAATTGCTTATTGTGGATATAGATGATTTTATTACTTTTGTCTTTTAACCTTCTTACTAGCTTTGTGTATGGATGATTTCCTTCTTTACTGTATGCTTACCTTTATCAATGAACTTTTTCTTTTGTAATTTTTATTTATAGTTGTGGCCTTTTCTTTTTTTGCTTAAAGAAGTTCCTATAATATTTATTGTAAAGCTGGTTTGGTGGTGCTGAACTCTTAACTTTTGCTCTTTTGTAAAGCTTTTAATCTCTCCATCAAATCCAAATGAGTCTTGCTGGTATTCTTGGTTGTAAGTTTTTCCCTTTTATCACTTTAAATATATTGTGCCACTCCTTTCTGGCTTGAACATTTTCTGCTAAAAGTCTGCTGATAATTTTATGGGAGTTCTCTGGTATGTTATTTATTGCTTTTCCCTTCCTGATTTTAATATTCTCCCTTCATCTATAATTTTTGCCATTTTTAATTACAATATGTCTTCGTGAGTTCCTCTTTCAGTTAATACTGCATGGGACTCTCTGTGTTTCCTGGACTTGGGTGACTGTTTCCTTTCCCTGGTTAGGAAAGTTTTCAGCTATTATGTATTCAGATATCTCACTCCCTTTCTCTCTCACTTCTCTTTCTGCAACCCCAATAATGTAAATATTAGTGTGCTTGATGTTGTCCCAGAAGTCTCTTAAACTGTCTTCATTCCTTTTCATTCTGTGTTTCTTTTTTCTGTTCAGCATCAGTGATTTCTACTACTCCATCTTCTAGGTCACTGACCTATTCATCTGTATCATTTAGTTTACTGTTGATTCCTTCTAGTGTATTTTTCATTGCAGTTATTGTATTTTTCATCTTTGGTTGTTTATATTTTCTAACTCTTTGTTAAAAACTTCTAACTTCTTGCTCTGTGCACTCATTATTTTCCTGAGCTCTTTGATCATCTTTACAACCACTACCCTGAAGTCTTACTTGGGTGTATTGCCTATCTCCAGGCACTTCATTCTTCTTCTGGTGTTCTATCTTTTTCTTTTTTCTGGAACATGTTCTGCTGTTACCTCATTTTGCTTAAGATGCTGCTTTTTATTTTTATGCATCTAGTAAGTTGGTTACATTTCCTGACCTTGGAGAAGTGGTCTTTTGTAGGAGACATCCTGTGTGTCCCAGCAGCACACTACACTGTCATCACCTGAGATATATGTGCTAAGACTTCTTTCTATAAGGGCTATGTGTGTCCTTCTGTTTTGGCATACTCACTATGAGGAGGTCTGGTAGGTTTGGTTGGTCTCTGGTTCAGTTGGTAGCCAGGCCCTGCCTTGTGTGGAGGCAGCAATCTGCTGGTTAGTAGGACTGGGACACAAGGCAGCTGACTGTAGGACCCAGGAAGATTATGCTGGCTCACTAATGGGCAGAGTCAGAGTCCAGAAAACTCCAAGGCTGTTGACTACCCACTAATGGATGAAGCCAGGTGCTGGCGTTATTGCTGGTCCACTGGTGGGTAGAGTTGTTTTGTGGAGTCTAGTTCCAGGACCCAGGGGTCCCAGAGCTTGTGTTGGATCACAGGGGAGGGGAGGTTCCTGACACATTTAGGGACATGGTCTGGGGTGTCTTGAAGAATGTGTTGGCCTACTAGTGGTCAGGGTCAAAGCTCAGCTGGTCCCAGGGCAGGGTCTGGCCTGCCAATGGGTAGGCTAGATCTGCAGGCTGTAGGATTGTGGTTTCTTGAGTCTGGTATTTGTCCCTGGTGAGTTAGCCTGGTCCAGAGGCTAGAGTAAGCTCCCTGGAAGGAAGGCCAGGACCCAGAGGATTCTAGGGCTGGTGCCAGCCCACCAGTGATTGTAGCTGTGTCCTGAGCCCTCTGGTGGGCAGGGCCATGCCCAGAGGTGGCTCTGGGCTCAGGGGGGCTTAAGGTAGCCTGTATGTTGATGAGTGGGGGTGTGTCCCCACCCAGTTAGTTGCTTGGCTCAATGTCTCCTAGCACTGGCACCTACAGGCTCTTGGGTGGGGCCAGGTCTTGGTACTAATGAACAAGAAGGATTCCACAATGGCACTTGTGAGCACTAGTGTACACATGTTAGAAAGAGATCCAAAAAATGGCTTCCACCAGTGTGTATATTCCCAAGGTGAGCTGCAGTTGCCTCCTGCCTCTCCAGAAAACTCTCCAATATAATCAAGGAGGTCTTACCCAGGCTCTTCTCAAATTACTGCTTCTGCTCTTGGTCCCAGAGCATGTGAGATTTTATCTCCTCCTTTTAAGAGTGAAGTCTCTATTTCCCCCAGTCCTCTTGGTCTCCCAACATAAGCCCTGCACACCTCCAAAGACAAATGCTCTGGGGCTCATCTTCCTTGTACAAGAGTCCCAGGCTGGGGAACCTGACATGGGGCTCAGATCTCTCACCTCTTTGGGAGAGCCTCTGCATTGTAATCATTTACCAGCTTGAGTGTTGCCCACCCAGAGGTACGGAACTTGACTATAATGTGAGTCTGCCCCTCCTACCCATCTTGTTGTAATCCCTTATTTATGTCTTTAGTTATAAAAGATTTCTGTGGTGTGTTCCACTCTTTTTGGTCAATGGTTGTTCTGAAGACAGTTGTGATTTTTGTGTGACTGTTAGTGAAGATGAGCTCAGGGTCTTTCTACTCTGCCACCTCCATTCGCTCACACACTGTTTTCAATGAACAATCTGTTGTCATGTTATCTTTGTCACTCTGTACATAGCAGGTCTTCTCTACAACTGGTTAACAAAACTTCCTAGTAGTTCACCTGATGTCCCTGAATTATGAGTTTTTACAATCTGGCTAGTGTTAACAGAAATGATTTTAATACCTGTGTGAGCTCCATGCAGAGGTTTCTCTAATCCTTTCAAGTTGTTCTTTCCTTGGGCTTGGGTAGTTTCCTTACACACATGCATTTGTCAGTACTCAACTGAATACTTAACAGAGAATCTCTGTAGATCTCTAGATTTCTCTTTATGTACATTTCAATCTTCGTAATACTCGGAACTGTGAACTCTAGCTACTTTGGCTCACACATATTCCCAGCTCCTTACTGTTATCTCAGAGAAATTGTCAGTCTTGATCTGGTTTTTCATCCCTGTGCAGTGGACTGGAAACTTTCTCCAGAACGTAGTCCAGTGCATACATGGTACTATTTTGTTTGTAATACTTATAATAGAAGTATTACCTTGTTACTCCATTTTGGCCAGAAGCAGAAGTCTTATAAATTTTTATAAATTGTCTTCTGTTTCTTAAGATAATAAACAACTAAAATAACAGCTAGTAACTAAGATCAACAGCATGGGAACTGAAAACATTCCATCCACCTAAACATTGGTGAAACAGTGAGAGAAACAAAGATCTAGGTTGTTAAAAGAAAATTTATTATAATCAAATTTTCAATTTTCCAAAGTTTTCTTTATATTTTGTTGATGTGAAATATCTCACTGAGTTAAAAATATCTCACTTGTTAAACACTAATCATTATCAAAAATTCATAGGAGAATAGACACTTTCAAAGGATGATATTATGCATCACAATGTTAATACATTGGTCATATGGGTTGTAGAATTTTCTTAGTAAATATTGTCAAATAGTTGCTGCTGAGAAGGTATTAAAGACACTTTGCTCACCATTTCTTTGTAAAGGTAAGGTTTAGAGTATTATATTTTACACTCTGAAAATACTTCCATTATACAGCAGGCTGATGTACTCATAGTGTCAATCATGTAAAATCATGTATAAAAGATACTAAAATCACTGACTATCTCTGGGGCACCCTCTGCTATTCACATAAGTCTGCTTGAATACAGAGCAAATACAGGCTTCTTTTAACCAGAAATGACATAGTAATCATTTTATTAGACATACAGATAGTATAAAAGACATACGGATAGTATAAAATAATTGTCTTCTTAGTGACTAGGTTTTGTTAAAGTAATTTAAAACTTATCCCCAAAAAATTGACATTTTATACTGCTGTGAAGAAAGCATGTAAAATGAGTCCATGTTTTAAAACTGCAGGGTAGCTTCCAGTGCAACAATTAACTGGTAACATATGCCACTGCTGCCAAGAGGATTTTTAATCCAATTAAACAGTAATGTAACGTTTTTGCTTCTGTCACAATAAGGCAGCCATCTGTGTTTGAACCTGCTGTGAAACTGGCGATATGTTTACAGAAGGAGAAGAAACAAACAAACAAAAAGGCAAATAGGCAAGAAATTCACATTTATAAAGCTGGTATCGAAAGTAAAAATCTTTAAAAAATTATGTAATGCGTTAGATGGCTATATGAGCACTTTTGATCTGCAACTGCTCAACTGCAGCAACTGCTTTTTAAATTTTACATAAATAAGTAGTTTTTGACTGTACTATAGGACACATTCATCCATCTATCTGAAGAGTAAAAAGAAGGCAATTTAGTCTAGAACTTTTGTTAATATTTTATAAAACAAGGATTGCAATGCTTGCTTAGAACTGACCTTCGCATATTCAGAAGGAGGTAGTGTGGGTGCTTCAAAAGTTGCTAAAATTAAAGTGTAGTACAACTATACTTTAGAGACTTCTTAGAAAGTCAATGATACAAAATACATGAAGGAAAAAGTGTTAGCTTACAATTAAAAGTGTTTCTTAGTCACAAATGTTCACTTGAGCCCTAGGATGCTGAAATGGTAGCTTTTAAATTGTTACTAATTTGTGTACACTATATAATGCATGAGAATGCTCCTTCTTATATTTCACTGAATTTATTTCACTTTAATGAAAGCCAGTGTTCAATATTGAAAGAAATATAGTACAGAGTTAGAACATCACAAACCCTAGGTTCTAGGATTTAGTTTCTCTACCATATGAAAATATAAAGTAATTTAAGTACCCTGAACCTCTTTATTCAGTTACAAAAGAAAGACAACTGACAACTGTTTGGTTTAAAAATTTGTTTTCACTAGTTTAATTCTTCAACCAATAACTCACACAAGTGCACAACATGTAAAATCCATGATTGAAATAGAATGAGTAGGCCCAGAAACTCTTCTTCCTCAGAGTGCATGAGGAAGTAGTTAGAAAGCACATCAAGTTGAAAAGCTACATATTAATGAAAGAAAAAGTAGTTAATTTGTTGGGAAATGTGTGTCTGATCATAAGTTCATAGAAAAGTATAATTACTATTAATGAGATAGAAAAGTATAGTACAAATTCCAAGAGAATAAAAAAAAGAATAAAAAGGAAGTTGACTAAAGCATGAAAATAAATATAAGGAGGAGAAATAAATAAAAAGCAATACAAAATTAATAACAAAATATAGAAGTATTAAAAATTCGATATAGGTATAACTTGGAGATATTGTGGGTTCAAATCCAGACCATCTGAATAAAGCAAGTCACACAAATATTTTGCTTTTCCAGTGCACATAAAAGTTATGTTTACACTGCATTAAAATTTATTGAAAGTGTAGTAGCATTATGGCTAAAACAATGTACATAACTTATTTTAAAATAATGTTGTTGGGAAAATGGTGCCAATAGAGTTAGTGCAGGGTTGCCACAAACATTCAACATGTAAAAAAGGTAGTATTTGTGAAGTGCAATAAACTGAAGTGCAATAAACGAGGTATGCCTGTACTCTTCAGAGTAGGATAACTGGAATTGTAATCTCCACAATTCATTCATAATGTTCCTTATTTAAAAATAAATTATGAAACATGTTAATCTGCATGAAAATATGACATATAATTAAGACAAATGAACAATAAATGTACTAAAAATAAACCAAATGTTGCAATTAGGAAATACTTTAAAACAGAAATTTTTTTTATTTATTTATTTATTTATTTATTTATTTATTATTTTTGTTCTTTTATTCTTTTAAACATGAAAAAACAATTTCTGTACAGATTCTTGAGAATAATATTAGTCAATATTTCACTCAGTCTAAAGTTTTAATGTCTAAGATACATAAAACATTGTTAGATATTTTCCAATAATCTGTTTATTTATTTAAATGCTAATACATTTTAAACCATTGTTCTTCACCAGAGTTTCTTGGAATTAATAATTACAAAAAGTAATTGTAAAGTACAGATATTCAAATGCTGGTTGAGACAAGTACTCAGGATGTCGCTCTGACATAGGCTAGAAACACATGCAGGTGTCTCAAGAGCTTTTTCCATTGAAGAAAAATTTAGTCAGATTAGATGTAAATAACGCTGAATTAACTATAAAGGATCAATCTTACTGTGAAGAATTCCCTATGAACATGCCATATTTCTATGGTTAGAAGTAGACATTATCCATGCACCTAAGCATAATAAGCAGAATCATGAATATGAGGGAATTCTGTGTTAAAAAATTACTAAGGGAACTCCTGAAGATTTTTTTTCTATTTTATTTTTTAACATTTTATTGGAGTATAATTGTTTAGAATGGTGTGTTAGCTTCTGCTTTACAATAAAGTGAATCAGCTGTACATATATATATACCTCATATCTCCTCCCTCTTGCCTCTCCCTCACCGCCTCCCTATCCCACCCCTCTAGGTGGTCACAAAGCACTGAGCTGATCTCCCTGTGTTATGTGGCTGCTTCTGACTAGCTATATATTTTACATTTGGTAGGATAGATAAGTCCATGCCACTCTCTCACTTTGTCCCAGCTTAGCCTTCCCCCTCCCTGTGTCCTCAAGTCCATTCTCTATGTCTGCGTCTTTATTCCTGTTATTTAATAATATATTGTTTGGGGACTTCCTTGGCGGTCCAGTGGTTAAGACTTCACCTTCCGGATGAGCGAACAGATGTATATGTATGACTGACTCACTTTGTTATAAAGCAGAAACTAAAAAAAAAAAAAAAAAAAAAAAAAAGACTTCACCTTCCAGTTCAGGGGGTGCAGGTTCAAAACCTGGTCAGGGAACTAGGATCCCACATGCCTTGTGGACAAAAAAAAACAAAACATAAAACAGAAGCAATATTGTAACAAATTCAATAAATCTTAAAAATGGAACAAAAATATATAGTTTTTTTAGCCCCCCATTTTTGTGTTTTTTACAGTTTTTTTTTCTGTAATTGATTTAAAATCTCATAGTATTGCTGGCAGTAAAGATGCTTGATATGATTTCAATTTTCTTAAATTATTATGACTTGATTTGTTACCCAAGATGTGATCTATCCTTGAGAATGTTCCATGTGCACTTGAGAAGAAAGTGTATTCTGCTGCTTTTGCATGGAATGCCATATAAACACCAATTAAGTGTATTTGGTCTAATGTGTCCTTTAAGACTTGTGTTTCCTTATTAATTTTATGTCTGAATGACCTCTATTGGTTTAAATTGGGAGTTAAAGTCCTCCACTAGTATGGTTTTACTGTCAATTTCCCCTTTTATGACTGTTAGCATTTGCCTTATACATTGAGATGCTCCTATGTTGGGGTCATATATATTTACACTTGTTATATCTCCCTCATTGTTATGTAGTGACTTTTCTTGTCTCCCTTAACAGTCTTTATTTTAAAGACTATTTTGTCTGATATGGGTATTGCTACTTCAGCTTTGTTTTGCTTTCCATTTGCATGGAATATCATTTTTCATCCCTTCACTTTCACTCTGTATGTGTCCCTAGGTCTGAAGTGGGTCTCTTGTAGACAGCATATATATGGGTCTTGTTTTTGTATCTATTCAACCAGTCTATGACTTTTGGTTGCAGCATTTAATCCATTTCATTTAAGGTAATTATTGATATGTATGTTCCTATTGCCATTTTCTTAATTGTTTTGGGTTTGTTATTGTAAGTCTTTTTTCTTCCCTTCCTCTTTTGTTCTCTTCTCTTGTTTTTCCTGCCTAGAGAAATGCCTTTAGCATTTGTCATAAAGCTTGTTTAGTAATGCTGAAATCTCTTAGATTTTGCTTTTCTGTAAAACTTTTGATTTCTCCGTTTAATCTGTATTATAGACTTGCTGGTTGGAATATTCTTGAATGTAGGTTTCTGCTTTTCATTACTTTAAATATATCATGCCACATCATTCTGTCCTGCACAATTTCTGCTGAAAAATCAGCTGATAACCTTATCGGGATTCCTTGTATGTTATTTGTTGCTTTTCCCTGGTGGCTTTTAATAATTTTATTTATATTTAATTTGTCCTACTTTGATTCATATGTTTCTAGGCATGTTCCTCCTTGGGTTTATCCTGTATGGGACTCTCTGTGCTTCCTGGACTTGGGTAACTATTTCCCTTCCCATGTTAAGGAAGTTTTTGACTATAATCTCTTCAAATATTTGCTCAGGCCCTTTCTCTTTCTCTTCTTCTTCGATGATCCCTATAATTTGAATGCTGGTGCATTTAATTATGTCCCAGAAATCTCTGAGACAGTCCTCATTTATTTTCATTCTTTTTTTTTATTCTGTGTGTCCGTTATTTCCACCATTCTTTCTTTCAGCTCACCCATCCATTCTTCTGCCTCAGTTATTCTGCTACTGATTCTTTCTAGAGTACTTTTCTTTACAGTTATTGTATTGTTTATCTCTCTTTGTTCTTTAGTTTTTCTAGGTCCTTGTTAAACATCTCTTGCATCATCTCAGTCTGTGCCTACATTCCTCTTTTTTTTTTTTTTGGCAGTATGTGGGCCTCTCACTGTTGTGGCCTCTCCAATTGTGGAGCACAGGCTCTGGATGAACAGGCTCAGCAGCCATGGCTCATGGGCATAGTCACTCTGTGGCATGCGGGATCCTTCCAGACCAGGGCATGAACCTGTGTCCCCTGTATCAGCAGGCGGACTCTCAACCACTGTCCCACCAGGGAAGCCTT
Source organism: Mesoplodon mirus (assembly GCF_964341445.2). NCBI lineage: Eukaryota > Metazoa > Chordata > Mammalia > Artiodactyla > Ziphiidae > Mesoplodon > Mesoplodon mirus. Next base: position 73,254,328 of record NC_138981.1, read on the forward strand.
GCTTCCATTTTTTTTTTCTTAAACATCTTTATTGTAGTATAAATGCTTTACAATGGTGTGTTAGTTTCTGCTTTATAACAAAGTGAATCAGTTATACATATACATATGTTCCCATATCTCTTCCCTCTTGCATCTCCCTCCCTCCCACCCTCCCTATCCCACCCCTCTAGGTGGTCATAAACCACCGAGATGATCTCCCTGTGTTATGTGGCTGCTTCACACTAGCTATGTATTTTATGTTTGATAGTGTATATATGTCCATGCCACTCTCTCACTTTGTCACAGCTTACACTTACCCCTCCCCATATCCTCAAGTCCATTCTCTAGTAGGTCTGTGTCTTTATTCCAGTCTTACCCCTAGGTTCTTCATGACCTTTTTTTTCTTAGATTCCATATATATATATATATATATATATATATATATATGTTAGCATACGGAATTTATTTTCTCTTTCTGAGTTACTTCACTCTGTATGACAGACTCTCGGTCCATCCTCCTCACTACAAATATCTCAATTTTGTTTCTTTTTATGGCTGAGTAATATTCCATTGTATATATGTGCCACATCTTCTTTATCCGTTCATCCGATGATGGACACTTAGGTTGCTTCCATGTCCTGGCTATTGTAAATAGAGCTGCAAGGCCAGACACTATCAAACTCTTAGAGGAAAACATAGGCTGAACACTTTATGACATAAATGACAGCAAGATCTTTTTTTACCCAAAAAGGGTCAAAAAGATCTTGTGAAATGGAAATAAAAAGGAAAATAAACAAATGGGACCTAATGAAACTTAAAAGCTTTTGCACAGCAAAGGAAACCATAAACAAGACCAAAAGACAACTCTCAGAATGGGAGAAAATATTTGCAAAAGAAGCAACTGACAAAGGACTAATCTCTAAAATTTACAAGCAGCTTATGCAGCTCAATAACAAACAAACAAACAAACAAAAAACCCAATCTAAAAATGGGCAGAAACCTAAATAGACATTTCTCCAATGAAGTTATACAGAGTGCCAGCAAACACATGAAAGAATGCTCAACATCATTAATCGTTAGAGAAGTGCAAATCAGAACTACAATGAGATATCATCTCACTGGTCAGAATGGCCACCATCAAGTGCAAATCAAAACTACAATGAGATATCATCTCACACTGGTCAGAATGGCCAGCATCAAAAAATCTAGAAACAATAAATGCTGGAGAGGGTGTGGAGGAAAGGGAACCCTCTTGCACTTGTTCGTTGGAATGTAAATTGATACAGCCACTATGGAGAACAGTATGGAGGTTCCTTAAAAAACTAAAAGTAGAACTACCACACCTCCCAGCCATCCAACTACTGGACATATACCCTCTGCCTCCTTTCTTTTTTGACATCTTGTGTCATCTTTACTGTAATTATTCTGAATTATTTTTCAGGTAGATTACCTAACTCATCTTTATTTACTTGTTCTTTTTTATCTTGCTCCTTTGTCTGCAACATATTTCTCTGTCATCTCATTTTGTCTAACTTATTGTGTCTGTGGTCTTCTTTCTGCAGGCTGCAGCATTGTAGCTCCTCTTTCTTCTTGCGTCTGTCCCCTGCTGTGTGAGGTAGACATTGAGCAGGGCCTCCCATTTGCTCTGTGGTTGTCACTGCACTGTCAGGTACATTATGTTCTCCCTAGTTGTTGAAGTAGAGGCCCCGAATTCTGCTTCTTAGCTGTGAGGAAGGCAGAATAGGATCCCTCTCAGAGTGAGAGAAGCCTCTGAGTATTCCTCCTCTTGTGCTGTTCACCTATGAGTGTGTTCTGTTCTGTCCCCTTTCACCTGTTGAACAGGCTCACAAAGTACACTGTTATTGGCACTGCTTTTGATCCCTCCTTAACTGTGGGTATGCCAGCAACTGGCCCTGGTGACTCTCAGGTGTTGTCTTCACCAGACCACTGGCACAGATGCACTGAGGTCATGTCCCTGGACTGCAGTAATCTTGAACCAGGACCTACTGTGTGAGATATGGAGGCATCTCAGACTCTGGTCTGGCTCAACCATCACAGGAACATGCCCACAATCCTGACAGCTGCTAAAGCCAGACCCATCACAGCTTCAGGAGCACTTGTTGTCCTTTGAGATGTTCTACAGGCACTGAATTTAAGAAGCCATTAGTGGAGGTGTAACTCCATGGTTCTTGTAGCCATGAGGAGATATTTCTGCACTTCTTCCTTAGTTGTACAGTCCCTGGGCTCAGCTGTGGTTTCAGCCTTACCCTTGTGTGTGATGCTCCCAGCAGTGTCTGCTCCTGAGGCTTCCCCAAAGCACATGTGTCCACGCAGGCCAGCAGGGTAGGAGGTGTCGAGTGTTGTGGCTACTGGGGCCGACATGACTGGAAGAAGTTTTGGCTGGGACAGTATTGCTATGATTTATGTTAGAGTATTCTGCTTATGCTTTTTTTAAGTTTATTTTTGTATATGGTGTTAGAGAATGTTCTAATTTCGTTCTTTTACGTGTAGCTGTCCAGTTCCCCCAGCACCACTTATTGAAGAGACTGTCTTTTCTCCATTGTATATTCTTGTCTCCTTTGTCAAAGATTAATTGACCATAGGTGGATGCGTTTATTTCTGAACTCTGTACTCAGCCATAAAAATGAATGAATATTTTCCATTTGTAACAACTTGAATGGACTTGGAAGGTATTATGCTAAATGAAATAAGTCAGACAGAGAAAGAAAAATACCGTGTGATATAACTTATATATGGAATATAGAAAGAAATCTATCTATTAAATATAACAAGCAAGAAACAGACTCACAGATATGGAGAAAAAATAAGTGGTCACCAGTGGAGAGAGGGAAGGGAGAAGGGGCTAGATTGGGGTAGTGCATTAAGAGGTACAAGCTATTATGTATAAAATAAATAAGCTATAAGGATGTACTGCAAAACATGGAGTATATAGCCAGGATTTTGTAGTAAGTAAAAAAGGAATATAATATTAAAAAATTGTGAATCACTATGTTGTACACTTGTATCTTATGTAATATTGTACATCAACTATATTTCAATAAAAATGAAAAAAATCAATACACAGAATTCAGTTGCTTTTTTATACAGTAACAATGAAAAAATCTGGAAAAGAAATAAATAAAAGTATTTAATTCACATTAACATCAAAAACAATAAAATATCTGCAAGTAAATTTAACTAAGTAAGTGAAAGATATATACAATAAAAACTACAATGTGTTGCCAAAGAAATCAAAGGAGAAACAAAAAAAAATAAAATAGAAGCATGTACTTCATTTGTTGTTTGAAAGCTAATATTACTAAGATGTCCATACTACCCAAAGCCATCTAAAGATTCAATGTAACCTCTATTAAAAATCCAATGGCATTTTTCACGGAAATAGAAAAAAAAAATCCTAAATGTTGTATGGAACCATGAAAGACCCCAAACAGCCAAAGAAATCATGAGAAAGAACAACAAATCCAGAGGCATTACATGTTCTGATTTCAAACTATTCTACAAAGCTATAATATTTAAAAGAGTACAGTACAGGCATTAAAAATAGATACATACAACAATGGAAGAGAAAGAAAGCTCAGAATTAAATACCCATGTAAATGGTCAAATAATATTTGATATGGGAACCAGGAACTTCCATTGGGGGCAGTATGGTCTCTTCAACAAATTGTGTCAGGAAAACTGGATAACACATGCATAAAAATGAAATTGGACTCGTATATTCCACAGCTCAAAAAAATAGCTCAAAGTAGATCAAAGACTTAAACATAAGATGTGATACTATAAAACTCCTAGAAGAAAACATAGGGAAGAAGATTTTTGACATTAGTTTTGGCAATGCATTTTTTGGATTTGACAACCAAAGCAAAAGTGACAAAAAAAAAAAAAAAACAAGTGAGACCATATCAAACTAACAATCTTCTGCATAGCAATAGAAACAATCAGCAACATAAAAAGGCAACATGTGGAGTTGTAGAAAATATTTGTAAACCATGTATCTAATAATTGGTTAATATCCAAAATATATAAAGAACTCATAAAAGTCAATAACAAACAAGCAAACCAAATCTGGTGTTAAAATTGGGCAGAGGAATTAATCAGACATTTCTCCAAAGAAGACATCCAAATAGACAACAGGTACATGAAAAAGTGTTCAACATCAATAATCTCCAGGGAAGTGCAAACTAAAACCACAATGAGATATCTCCTGACACCTATAAGAATGGCTATTATCAAGAAGTTAAGAAATGGCAAGTGTTGGTGAGGATGTGGAGAAATGGGAATCATGTACACTGTTGATGGTACTATAAACTGGTTCAGCCCCTATGGAGAACAGTGTGGGAGTTCCTTAAAATACTAAAAATAGAACTATCATATGGTCCAACAATCTCACTTTTGGATATATATCCAAAGGAAGTGAAAATGGGTTACCCAAGGGACACCTGCAATCCCTTTAATGTAGCATTATGCACAATAGCCATGATGTGGAAATAACCTAAGTGTCCATCAACAGATGAATGGATACGGTTGTGGTATTTATATGTGCAGTGGAATACTATTCAGGCACGAGAAAAAAAAGAACATTCTGCCATTGCAACAATATGAATGGAACTTGAGGTCTTTATTCTGAGAGAAGTCAGAGTAAAACAAATATGGCATGTCATCACTTATATGTTGAATCTAAAAAAGCAAAACTCATAAAAATAAAGTAGTAAGGTGGTTAGCAGTGGCTGGGAAGATGGGGGAATTTGGTAGATGTTGGTCCAATGGTACAAACTTACAGTTAGAAGATGAATAAGTTCTGAAAATCTAATAAACAGTTTAGTGACTTTAGTCCACAATATGTTATTATATAATTCAAAGTTGCCAAAAACTAGTTCTTAAATATTCTCAGGAGAAAATAAAATGATAATTATGTGATGTGATGGAGGTGCTAGCTAACACTTCAGTGCTAAAAGTACTGCAATATATAAATATGTCAAATCAACAAGTTGTACACCTTAAAATTATACAATGTTATGTGTCAATTATGCCTCAATTTTAAAACGACTGAATATTCTAATTAAGATAAATATAATATTGGATTTGGGTAGAAGGAAATATGAAGTATACAGGAAAAAATTTTTCAAACATGATAAACATTGATAATAATGGGAAAGAAATACTAGGAAAGTACAATCAGAAAAATAATTTAAAATGACTATATTAGTATTAGACAACATAGCGTTTAAGGTAAAAAGCAGAAAATTAACTGGATATTATATAATTATGAACAGTTTATTTTTTTTTTATTTTTTGCTGTACGCGGGCCTCTCACTGCTGTGGCCTCTCCCGTTGCGGAGCACAGGCTCCGGACACACAGGCTCCGCGGCCATGGCTCGCGGGCCCAGCCGCTCCGCGGCATGTGGGATCTTCCGGGATCAGGGCACGAACCCGTGTCCCCTGCATCGGCAGGTGGACTCTCAACCACTGCGCCACCAGGGAAGCCCCTGAACAGTTTATTTTTATAAAATTATAGTTAGTAATATGTAAAAGTCAAAATAACATAGCAGTGAAGTAAAGAAAAATAATCTGAAACATAAGGAGATGGTATAGAAACAAATATAATACATTTGTTTATTATAAAAGGACATTATACACCTCTTCTAGAAAAGAACAAAGGTAGTAGATTACAATATGTATGGCTACAAAAGAACTACACAATGCAAATAATAGACCTGATTCAAAGATATATAGAAAATCTTCATATTAGACAGATCATATGCATATTGTTTTCCTAGACACATGGGCCTTTTATAAAAAACATGTTACATACTTGAATTCAAATAAAAATTTAAGGCATTTTTAATAGAAGAGATTTTTGCAAGACAAATTATCATATTTTAATCAATAAAGTTAAGAATGCATGAAAGTTTTTATCAAAAACCTTAAGTATCTGAGAATTAAGAGGTACAGTACAACACAATCCATGAACCAAGAGCTTATTAAAAGGCAATTTATCAATTATGTGAAAAAAATTAAAAAGAGAACTTTCTTCACAAATAAGTTTACAATTATCAAATATGTTAGAAAAATATTTTATTCCATTCATTATCTTTCTTTATAACTTTTAAATAATGGAGTTTTAAAATACATATAAAAGTAGAGAAAACAGTATGATGAGCCCCACACATCCATCACTTAGATTCAGTCATTACCCATATTTTATTAATATTTTTTCATCTGGATCTTCCTTTTATGTTGGAATAACTTTGAAAGAAATCAGAGACATCACGTCATGTCATTCATAAATATTTTGAGTACACATTTCTCTGAGTAAAAAATATTTCTCACGTTCAGAATATGGTTAAATATATCCTTGCAGTGCTTTGTAAATATTTATTTTTCCCTAGTGTATCCTTACAACTGGTAGTCAGATGTGTAAAGGAGTGTTTAGGATATATACCCATACTTTGGGGCCTAGACTATTTCACTGGTAGAGCTGCATACTTCCTACTGCATCATATCAGGAGGCTCATAATATATTACTTTTCCACTTTTAGTAATGTGAAAACTGGTCAATATGTAGGAGTTGTCAGCCTGATTCATCTGTTTTAAAAATCTCATCAAGCTTTCATCAATGGATGTAGTAACCATTATACATGATTTCCTTAAGAATAACAAAAGTCACATTTTTTATTTTTATTGTTTCATCTTTCTAGAGGTTCATTATGAATAAATACTGTATATATTTAAGGTGCAAAACACGATTTGTTATGTGCATTTCTTAGATTCCACATAAAATTGAGATTATACAGCATTTATCTTTCTGTATTGGCTTATTTTACTTAGCGTGATGTCATCTAGGTTCAGCACATCACAAATGGCAAGATTTCCTTCTTTCGTGGCTGAATTGTATTCCACTGAATATATGTAACCAAATTTCTCTTATATATTTATTCATCTATGGACACTTAGGTCATTTCAAATCTTGGCTATTGTGAATAATGCTGCAATGAACATGGGAGTACAATAAACATGGAAGTACAATATCTCTTTAAGATACTGGTTTCAGGGCTTCCCTGGTGGCGCAGTGGTTGAGAGTCTGCCTGCTGATGCATGGGACGTGGGTTCGTGCCCCAGTCCGGGAAGATCCCACATGCCGCGGAGCTGCTGGGGCCATGAGCCATGGCCACTGAGCCTGTGCATCCAGAGCCTGTGCTCTGCAACAGGAGAAGCCACAACAGTGAGAGGCCTGCATACCGCAAAAAAAAAAAAAAAAAAAAATACTGGTTTCATTTCCTTTGGTCATATACCCAGAAGTGAGATTGCTAGATCATACAACAGGTCTATTTTAATATTTTGAGGAATCATCATGTGGTTTTCCATAACGGTTGTAACAATTTACCTTCCCACCAATAGTGTACAAGGGTACCTTTATTGCCCCATCCTCATCAACACTTGTTATCTCATCATTTTGATAATAGCCATTCTAACATTTGTAAGGTAATATTCTTGTGAGGTTGATTTGTATTTCCCTGATGATTAGTGATGTTGAGCATCTTTTTATGTAACTGTTAGCCATTTGTATGTCTTCTTTGCAAAATCAACTATTCAGAACCTCTGCTTATTTTTCAATTGTATTCATTGCTTTATTTGAAATTGAGTTGTATGAGTTTTTATATACTTTTTCCAGCTTTACTGAGGTATAATTTAGAAACAAAGTTGTATAAAATCATGGTATACAACATAATGCATTGATATATGTATTTATTGTGAAATTATTAGCAGAATAAAGTTAAAATATCCATCACTACACATATTTGGATGTTAACCTTTTATCAGATATGTGATTTGCAAAGTTTTCTTTCATTCTATAGGTTGCCTTTTCATTTTGTTGATTGTTTCCTTTGTTATGCAGGATTATTTTAGTTTAATGTAATCTCATTTCTTCATTTTTGCTTTAGTTTCCAGTGCTTTTGGTGTCATATATCCAAAAAATGATTGCCAACAATAATGGAAAGGAACTTTTCTCCTATGTTTTCTTCTAGGAGTTCTACAGTTTTAGGTCCTGTTTGGGCCTTTAATCAGTTTTCAGTTGATTCTTATGTATGGTCTAAATACATTTCAATTTCATTTGTTTCCATATGGATTTCCAGTTTTCCCAGCACTATTATTGCCCAATTGTGTATTCTTGGCACTCTTGTCTATGATTAACTTTCTTTAGAGGTATATATATATATATATATATATATATATATATATATATATATATATATATATATATATATATATATATATATATATATATATATATATATATATATATATATATATATATATATATAGCTGGGCAGGCATTTACACAACAATCCACCCTGTGTGACACCAAGGCATCAGAGTTAACTGTTGGGACATTAACACCCAGGTAGTGGATATGTTAAAAGTCAGGAGTGGGACGTATTGTAACCAAGAATGTACACATCTGATTAAGATTATAGTAGCAAATCCTACAATAATTATACAGGCAACAATCTAAAATCCAATCCATAATGATTGTCCCAAATTTGAAGTTTACAGTTATAAAAATAGGTCAGTGATCTGGGGGTCCCTTGAAATCTTTTCAAAGGTTTGTGTAATATTGTGAAGTGTTTAACATCTTGGGCTACATGGGCAAGTGAGGAGGTCTCTGAGGTGGTGATATGTCTTTAAAGCATCACCTATATTGTAGGAGGCATAAACATCTCCAGCAGCATATTCTTGGGATGGGACAATGTCATCTGAATCAGTATCATCTCCAGGGTTGAGTCTATCTCACTCATGCGTTAGGTTCTCTGGAGTGGTGCCTTCCATGGAACAGATGACATTTCCATGTTGCCATCCAGTAGAGTTATTGGTCATGGCCTGAGGGTAAGCTAGCCTGCTAAAACTTGGAGGCTTCTCTAAAGACTTAACTACCTCTTAAATGCATGCTGCTAGTGGAACAAGCTGTTAAGAGCTCTGGAGTCTTCGGGGTCCCATGTAGCAATGGAATGGTGGTTGCCCTTACATTCCCCAGTAACTCATTCAAAGCACATAAAGATTCTGGGCAAATTTATATTCTAAACTAAGGGATATCTTATGGATGCTACTTAGGAACTCCTGGGAGCAACCTCTGTGGGCAATGGGCAAATTATGGGAGTACAGTCCCTGTAGCCAGGTGGGTTTTATTTGCAGGGAATCATAGGACCAGTTAGCTTGTAGCAATAATTGGTGTAAAGAAATTGAGAAGCAATTGCCATTTAAACATTCTTTCCAGAGGTCTCACTGCCTATAAAGGGATTCTAACACTTTGCTGCCCAGATTCAATGGCATGCTGGCCTGAGCCCTTCCAACAGGGCTCTCCAATATTCCCTGCTTTTCCACCCAGTGGCAAAATTGTGATCTGGAGCATATTGTTCCAATATTATATCTGTTTGATGGTTATGACCAAGGGGTCTACCAGTAACCCTATCACCCAAGCTATAGAAAACACTAAGAATAGCCATAGTCATATAGGACATTGACATTTGATGAACTTGGGTTGGGTTCCTTCTGGCTGAGCTCTTTGTATGTTGATTAATAGCTGAGTGTTTGTGTTCTCTGTGAGAAAGTCATGGGTAATCTCGTTTAGTGTACACAAAGGCCACAACGTGTAGCTTTCTCACCATGCTCTCATCTCCCAATATAGTTTGTATCTGCCAAATGGAGAGTTTCTTTCCTCTTCCAGACCGAAATGTTGCCACTGATTGGTCCTGGGGTAATGATTTCTACTTCCTTTAAATTGGTATGGGAACTTAATTTCATTAGCCAGCACTTATAGTCAGTATATTCAGGGAGAAGAACTCTTTTGGAAAGTCCTCAGCATTGTCAGGGTTTCCAAAGAAATATCACACTAACTTGCTGTGCTTTTGGCCAGGGAGACATTCAATTATGAGAGAACCATATTGGACTATACACTCTCAATTGGTTTGTCAGCATGAAGCAAATGACATGATGATCAAAAAATAGAGCAAAAGAGGGAAGTGGAGTCAAAGGATAAAATAAAAAGGACATCATCTTAGAGGGTAAAGGCTTGAGGATTGCCAGAGATGACAAAACATGGAATATTGAAGAGTGTATAATAGTTTGTATGTGGGGTATGAAGGATCAGGGGACAAGAGTTAAGCAAGATGAGGGTCTGGGACAAGAGATCAATCCATTTCAAGGACTCCCTGAAAAAAATTAAGTAGTATTTTTTTTCTCAGAAGACTGTTAAGATGCTCAGTGAGGTCAGCAGCCTGAGGGTGATAACCTAAATGGAAGTTCCAAATGTTGGAGAGCCCACAGTTTAGTTTCCTGAGAGGTAAAATGTGCACCCTTGTCAGTTAATAAAATCTGGGAATCCAAAGGGAACAAGAATAAATTTAGAAAAGAAAAAGATTACCTGTTTTGAAGAGGAATTCCAAGTAGGGATCATCAAGAGACATCCCATGTCAGTATCAATGACTGTGATGGCATATCTGGATGTACCAACAGAAGGGAAGAGTGGGCCAAAGAAATTAGTCAGCAGGAATATGTTTGGTGTCCCCAGGGAATATGTCCCCATCTGGATAGCCTCTATCTTTTGGTTTGGGAGCAGAGAATGCAGTCATCTATCACAATTTTGGCTGCCACTGATGAGAGGGGAGTTTCCTTGTTTGAGCCCAAGTTCCTAAGACATAAATTTCCCAATGACTCAAGGTTGTGTAGTCCCATTTCTTGATCTGGAAGGAAGGCTCAGTATCCTGAGGAGTTTCAACTTAAAACAAATAGCCTGCCAGATATTTCTCCAGCAGAGATGAGTTTATTTGGGATTGACTGAGAATTGCAATTCAGGTTCTACAACCATGGTGAACCACATGCAATTCCCTGCATGGGAAGGGAAGGAGAATGTTTTTATAGAGGGAAAAAGAAGTTGAGAGGGCTTTAGTAAACAGAATCCATGGTTTCCATTAACTGAGTCCCGGACAAGAAACAAGAGTAGTCTTTCTTCTTCCTGTTGGGCTCTGCTATTGTTGTAGTGTGTGAGAGTTCCCTCTTCTGGTTTCCCAAATCTATTTAAATTAGTTTTCTGTTTATTATTTTTTACACTTACACCTTTTGATCAAGATCTTTCTCTGAAAACATCACTGATCAAGAGTCTGATTTTACAATTTCAGCAGCTTTTGTCAATCAGGGCCAAGCAGATTGGAAATCTTTTGAGATCACACTTGATTAAAAAGGAGGGGTAAGAGGGAGAACTCAGAGGTAATTTTTATCTAAAGTCCATATGTTATTAAAAGAATAAACATTGGCGATTATCTGAAGTGTTGTGTCATTGTCAAAGTTTTGGCAACATACCTCCAACAGGTTTGGTCCAGATATCTTGGGAAAAGTGTCTTATCAGATGCTGTCTGCTTCAAATCCTTGAAATCCTTACCTTCAGGCCACAAGAAGATGTGTAGTTCCAGTCAGGCTCAGAGCTTTCTTTAGGTGTGTCACTTGAATCCAAGAGTCTATTCTTTGGACATGGTGGCACAAAAAGTGATTAGCAGTTCCTGATAAAGGCCTTTACAGCAAGATTGAAGAGAGTTCTAGAGGTGTCTTTTTCAGTAGACAAAGTATCCAGGAGGAAGGTGTGATGCTTAAGGTCTCTGTATTACAAGAGAGCACAGGAAAAGATTGCTCTGGTAAAACATGGTTACTTTTAATAGAAGTAAGTAGGCTTTTGCAATTTTGGTGTATCTCCTTTTATTAGCTGGGGAGAAAAGAAGCAGGAGCCAAGTGCACTGGGCATCCTGTGACTATCATAAAGGGTGATAATTTATGTGTTCAAAAGTGGGTGGCTCTGAGATTTACAATTCCATAAAAGTTAAAAGGATTATAAAAGAATATTATGAACAATTATATACCAAAACATGGGATACCTAGATGAAATGGATAATTTCTAGAAACACACAACCCTTGAAGACTGAATTATGAAGAAAGAGAAAATGTGAACAAGCCAATAATGAATAAGTAGATTTAGTTTTCAAAGAACTCCCAATAAAAAAAGGGCCAGTGCAAGATGGCTTTATTGAGAATTCTACAAAAAATTTAAAGAAGGCCCATTCTGCAGGAACTTCTTTAAGCAGGAAGCACAAGAGAAGAAAAAGACCAACAAAAAAAAAAAAACCAACTGGATAGAAAACCCAGAGATAAATGCAAACACATATGGTCACCTTATCTTTGATAAAGGAGGCAAGAATATACAGTGGAGAAAAGACAGCCTCTTCAATAAGTGGTATTAGGAAAACTGGACAGCTACATGTAAAAGAATGAAATTAGAACACTCCCTAACACCATACACAAAAATAAACTCAAAATAGATAAAGACCTAAATGTAAGGCCAAACACTATTAAACCCTTAGAGGAAAACATACGCAGAACACTCTATGACATAAATCACGGCAAGATCCCTTTTGACCCACCTCCTAAAGAAATGGAAATAAAAACAAAACAAATAAAAAAACAAATGGGACCTAATGGAACTTAAAAGCTTTTGCACACCAAAGGAAACCATAAACAAGATGAAAAGACAACCCTCAGAATAGGAGAAAATATTTGCAAATGAAGCAACTGACAAAGGATTAATCTCCAAACTTTACAAGCAGCACATGCAGCTCAATATCAAAAAAACAAAGAACCCAATCCAAAAATGGGCAGAAGACATAAGTAGACACTTCTCCAAAGAAGGTATATAGATTGCCAACAAACGCATGAAAGAATGCTCAACATCACTAATAATTAGAGAAATGCAAATCAAAACTACAATGAGATATCATCTCACACTGGTCAGAATGGCCATCATCAAAAAATCTAGAAACAATAAATGCTGGAGAGGGTGTGGAGAAAAGGGAACCCTCTTGCACTGTTGGTGGGAATGTAAATTGATAGGGCCACTATGGAGAACATTATGGAGGTTCCTTAAAGAATTAAAAATAGAACTACCATATGACCCAGCAATCCCACTACTGGGCATATACCCTGAGAAAACCATAATTAAAAAAGAGTCATGTATCCCAATGTTCATTGCAGCTCTATTTACAATAGCCAGGATATGGAAGCAACCTAAGTGTCCACTGACAGATGAATGAATAAGGAAGATGGGGCACATATACACAATGGAATATTACTCAACCATAAAAAGAAACAAAATTGAGTTATTTGTAGTGAGGTGGATGGACCTAGAGTCTGTCATACAGAGTGAAGTAAGTCAGAAAGAGAAAAACAAATACCGTATGCTAACACATGTATATGGAATCTAAAAAGCCAAAAAAAAAAAAAAAAGGTTATGAAGAACCTAGGGGCAAGATGGGAATAAAGACACAGACCTACTAGAGAATGGACTTGAAGATATGGGGAGGGGGAAGGGTAAGCTGGGATTACATGAGAAAGTGGCATGGATATATATATATATATATATATATATATATATATATATATATATATATATACTACCAAATGAAAAACAGATAGCTAGTGGGAAGCAGCCTCATAGCACAGGGAGATCAGTTCGGTGCTTTGTGACCACCTAGAGGGGTGGGATAGGGAAGGTGGAAGGGAGGGAGATGCAAGAGGGAAGAGATATGGGGATATATGTATATGTATGACTGATTCATTTTGTTATAATACAGAAACTAGCACACCATTGTAAAGCAATTATACTCCAATAAAGATGTTAAAAAATAAACAATCCCAAGACAATTAACAAAATGGTAATAAAAACATACATATCTATAATTACTTTAAAGGTTAATGGATTAAATACTCCAACCAAGGGACCCTGAATGGGTACAAAAACCTGACCTGTACATACACTGTCTACAAGAGACTCACTTCAGACCTAGGGACACATACAGAGTGAAAACAAAAGGAAACTGGGGTAGAAATACACATATCAGACAGAATAGACTTTAAATTAAAGACTATTACAAGAGACAAGAAGGACAATAGATAATGATCAAGGGATCAATCAATCCAATAAGAAGATGTAACAATTGTAAATATGAATGCACCCAACATAAGAGCACCTCAACACACAAGGCAAATGCTAAGAGCCATAAAATGGGAAATCAACAGTAGCACAATCATAGTAGGGTATTTTAAAACCCTACTTTCACCAATGGAAAGATCAACCAAAATGAAAATAAGGAAACATAAGCTTTAAATGACACATTAAACAAGATGGACATAATTGATAATTATAGGACATTCCATCCAAAAATAATAGAATACACTTTCTTCTCAAGTGCTCAAGGAACATTCTCCAGGATTGATTATATCTTGGGTCACAAATCAAGCCTCAGTAAATTAAAGAAAATTGAAATCATATCAAGTATCTTTTCTGATAACAATGTTATAAGACTTGTTATCAAATACAGGAAAAATGTGTAAAAAATACAAACACATGGAGGCTAAACACTACTAAATAATCAAGAGATCACTGAAGAAATCAAAGAGGAAACACAAAATTACCTAGAGGGGGAGACATTCAAGATGGCGGAGGACCAAGACGTGGAGATCAGCTTCCTCCCCACAAATACATCAGAAATACATCTACATGTGGAACAACTCCTACACGACACCTACTGAACACTGGCAGAAGATCTCAGACTTCCCAAAAGGCAAGAAACTCCCCACTTACCTGGGTAGGGAAGAAGAAAAAAGAAAAAAAAAAAGAGACAAAATAGTAGGGATGGGGCCTTCACTTCTGCAAGGGAGCTGTGAAGGAGGAAATGATTCCACACACTAGGCAGTCCCTTAACTTACGGAGACTGGGGGAGGTATCAGGGGGGAAGCTTCAAGGCCACAGAGGAGAGCAAAGAAATAGGGGTGCAGAGGGCAAAGCAGAGAGATACCCACACAGAGGATTGGTGCTGACTAGCACTCACAAGCCCGAGAGGCTTGTCTGCTCACCTGCTGCAGTGGGTGGGGGCTGAGGCTCCGGCTTCTGAGTTCAGATCACAGGGAGACGACTGGGTTTGGCTGCATGAACACAGCCTGAAGAAGGCAGGTGCGCCACAGGCAGCCAGGAGGGAGTCCAGGAAAAAGACTAGAACTGCCTAAGAGGCAAGAGACCATTGTTTCAGGGTGTGTGATGAGACGGGATTTAGAGCACTGCTTAAATGAACTTGAGAGAAAGGCATGAGCCGCGGATATCAATGCAGACACCAGAGACAGGCATGAGATGCTAAGGCTGCTGCTACAGCCAACAAGAAGCCTGTGTACCAGCACTGGTCACTGTCAACACATCCCTTCCCAGGAGCCTATTCAGCCTGCCACTGCAGGGTCCCCTGATCCAGGGACAACTTCCCCAGGAGAACACATGGCATGCCTCAGTCTGTTGTAATGTCATGCCAGCCTCTGTCGACACAGGCTCTCCATGCATTCCATACCCCACCTTCCTCCTGGCCTTAGTGAGCCAGAGCCCCTTAATCAGTTGCTACTTTAACCCCATCCAGTCTGAGAGAGGGACAGATGCCCTCATGTGACCTAAATGCAGAGGCAGGGCCAAATCCAAAGCTGAACCCCAGGAGCTGTGCAAACAAAAATTGAAAAGGAAATTTCTCCCAGCATGTTCAAGAGCAGCAGAATAAATCTCCACAATCAACTTGATGTACCCTGCATCTCCGGAATACCTGAATACACAATGAATCATCCCAGAATTGAGGCAGTGGACTGTGTGGTTTTGTCTGTATAGCTTTGCTTTTACAATTTGTCCTAGGGATCTCTCGGTCCATTTATTTATTTATTTATTTTCTTAGTATAGTTTTTAGTGCTTGTTATCATTGGTGGATTTGTTTTGGGGTTTGGTTGCTCTCTTCTTTCTTTCTTTCTTGCTTTCTCTCTTTCTTTCTTTATTTCTTTACTAGTTTTTAGTATTTTTTATTTGTAATATTTTTTATTATAATTACTTTCTTTCTTTGTTTGTTTCTTTTTCTTTCTTTCTTTCTTTCTTTCTTTTTTTCTCCCTTTTCTTCAAAGCCGTGGGGTGGACAGAGTCCTGGTACTCTGGACGGGTGTAAGGCTGGAGCCTATGTGATGGGAGAGCCTAGCATAGGACATTGGTTCAGCAGAGCCCTCCTGGCTCCATGTAATATCAAAGAGTGAAAGCTCTCCCAGAGATCTCCATCTCAATGCTAAGACCCAGCTCCATGCAAGGACCAGCAAGCTAAAGTGCTGGACACCCTATGCCAAACAACTACCAAGACAGGAACACAGTAACCCCCACTAGAAGAGAGGCTGCCTAAAATCATAATAAGATCACAGACACCCAAAAACACAACACCAGAGGCAGTCCTGCCCAGCAGAAAGAAAATATCCAGCCTCACCCACCAGAACACAAGAACCATTGCCCTCGACCAGGAAGCCTAAACAACCCATTGAACAAACCTCACCCACTAGGGGCAGACACCAAAAACAATGGGAACTATGAACCTGCAACCTGCACAAAGGAGAGCCCAAACACAGTATGTTAAGCAAAATGAGAAGAAACAGAAATATTCAGCAGATAAATGAGCAAGGTAAAAATCAACCAGACCAAACACATGAAAGGAACTAGGCAGTTTACCTGAAAAATAATTTAGAGTAATGATAGTAAAGATGATCCAAAATCTTGGAAATAGAATGGAGAAAATAAAAGAAAAGTTTAACAAGGACCTAAAAGAAGTAAAGCACAAACAAACAATGATGAACAACAGAGTAAATTAAATTAAAAATTCTCTAGAAGGAATCAATAGCAGAATAACTGAGGCAGAAGAACAGATAAGTGACCTAGAAGATAAAATATTGAATATAACTACTGCATAGCAGAATAAAGAAAAGAAAATGAAAAGAATTGACAGTACTAGAGACCTCTGGGACAACATTAAATGCACCAACATTCAAATTATAAGGGTCCCAGAAGAAGAAGAGAAAAAGAAAGGGACTGATATAATATTTGCAGAGATTACAGTTGAAAAAATCCCTAATATGGGAAAGGAAATAGTCAGTCAAGTCAAGGAACCACAGAGAGTGCCATACAGGATAAACCCAAAGAGAAACATGCCAAGACACATATTAATCAAACAAATAAAATATTAAATCCAAAGATAAAATATTAAAAGCAACAAGGGAAAAGCAACAAATTACATACAAGGGTAACCCAATAAGATTAAGAGCTGATCTTTCAGCAGAAACTCTGCAAGCCAGGAGGGAGTGGCAGGACATATTTGAAGTGATGAAATGGAAAAACGTACATCCAAGATTACTCTATGCAGCAAGGATCTCATTCAGATTCGACAGAGAAATTCAAACATTTACAGACAAGCAAATATTAAGAGAATTCAGCGCCAGCAAACCAGCTTCACGAGAAATGCAAAAGGAACTTCTATAGGCAGGAAACACAAGAGAAGGAAAAGACCTACAATACCAAAACCAAAACAATTTAGAAAATGGTAATAGGAACACACATATGGATAATTACCTTAAATGTAAATGGATTAAATTATCCAAACAAAAGCAATAGAGTGGCAGAAATAATATAAAAAGAAGACCCCCCCCCAAAAAAAAGGAGACCGTGTATATGCTGTCCACAAGAGACCCACTTCAGCTCCAGAGAAACATACAGACTGAAAGAGAGAGATGGAAAAAGATATTCCATGCAAATGAAAATCAAAAGAAAGCTGACATAACAATTCTCAAATCAGGCAAAATAGACTTTAAAGACTACTACAAGAGATAAAGAAGGACTCTACATAAAGATCAAGGGATCAATCCAAGGTGAAGATATAAAAATTGCAAATATATATGAACCCAACTTAAGAGCACTGCAACACATAAGGCAAATGCTAACAGCCATAAAAGAGGAAATCGACAGTAAGACAATCATAGTAGGGCACTGTAACACCTCATTTTGACCAATGGACAGATCATCCAAAATGAAAGTAAATAGGGGAACAAAAGCTTTAAATTACTCATTAAAGAAGATCAACTTAATTGATATTTATAGGATATTCCATCTGAAAACAACAGAATACACTTTCTTCTCAAGTGCTCATGGAACATTCTCCAAGATAGATCATATCCTGAGTCACAGATCAAGCCTTGGTAAAATAAAGGAAATTGAAATAGTATCAAGTAAATTTTTTGACCACACACTACGAGGCAAGATATCAATAAAAGGAAAAAAAATCTGTAAAAAATACAAACACATGGAGGTTAAACAATACACTACTAAATAACAAAGAGATCACTGAACAAATCAAAGAGGAAATAACAAAATACCCAGAAAGAAATGACAGTGATAACGGGACGACCCAAAACCTATGGGAAGCATCCAAAGCAGTTCTAAGAGGGAAGTTTATAGAAATACAATCCTACCTCAAGAAACAACAACATCTCAAAAAACAACTGAAACTTACACCTAAAGCAATTAGAGAAAGAAGAACCAAAAACCCTGAAAGATAGCAGAAATAAAAAAAAACATAAAGATCAGATCAGAAATAAATGAAAAAGAAGTGAAAGAAAGAATAGCAAAGATCAATATAACTAAAAGCTTCTTCTCTGAGAAGATAAACAAAACTGATAAATCATTAGCCAGACCCATCAAGAAAAAAAATGGAGAAAACTAAAATCAATAGAATTAGAAATGAAAAAGGTGAAGTAACAACTGACTCTGCAGAAAGACAAAGGATCATGAGAGATTAATAAAGGCAACTAAATGGCAAAAAGTTGGACAACCTGCAAGAAACGGACACATTCTTAAAAAAGCACAACCTTCTGAGACTCAAACAGGAAAAAAGTAGAAAATATAAATAGACAAATCACAAGCAATGAAATTGAGACTGTGATTAAAAATATTGCAACAAACAAAAGCACAGGATGAGATGTCTTCACAGGTGAATGCTGTCAAACATTTAGGGAAGAGTTAATACCTATACTTCTCAAACTCTTCCAAAAGATAGCAGAGGGATGAAAACTCCCAAACTCGTTCTATGAGACCAAAATCACCTTAATACCAAAACCAGAAAAAGATGTCAGAAAGGAAGAAAACAACAGGCCAATATCACTGATGAACATAGATGTAAAAACCCTCAGCAAAATAATAACAAAAATAATCCAACAACACATTAAAAGGATCATACACCATGATCAAGTGGAGTTTATTCCAGGATTGCAAGGACTCTTCAATATACAAAAATCAAACAATGTGATACACCATATTAAAAATATGAAGGAGAAAAATTATATGATATCAGAATAGATGCAGAAAAAGCTTTTGACAAAATTCAACACACATTTATGATAAAAACACGCCAGAAAGTAGGCATACATGGAACTTACCTCAATATAATAAAGGCCATATATGAGAAACACAGAGCCAACATCGTTCTGAGTTGTGAAAAACTGAAACCATTTTCTCTAAGATCAGGAAAAAGACAAGGTTGTCCATTTTCACCACTATTATTCAACCTAGTTTTGGAAGATTTGGCCAAAGCAATCAGAGAAGAAAAAGAATTAAAAGGTAATCAACTCGGAAAAGAAGGAATAATGCTGTCATTATTTGAAGATGACAGGATACTATACACAGAGAATCCTAAATATGCTACCAGAAAACTACTAGAGCTAATAAATGAATTTGGTAAAGTAGCAGGATACAAAATTAATGCACAGAAATCATTTGCATTCCTATACACTAATGACGAAAAATCTCAAAGTGAAATTAAGAAACACTACTAATTACCGTTGCAACAAAAATAGTAAAATGCCTAGAAATTAACCTACCTAAGGATACAAAAGACCTGTATGCAGAAAAATATGACACTGATGAAAGAAATTAAACATGATACAAACAAATGGAGAGATAAACCATGTTCTTGGATTGGAAGACTCGGCACTGTGAAAATGACTATACTACCAAAAGCAAGCTACAGATTCAATGCAATCCCTATACAACTAACAATGCAATTTTTCACAGAACTAGAACAAAGAATTTCACAATTTGATTCAACCCAAAAGACACCGAATAGTCAAAGCAATCTTGAGAAATAAAAAATGGAGCTGGAGGAATCAGGCTCCTTGACTTCATACTATACAATAAAGCTGCAGTAATCAAGACAGTATGGTAATGGCACAGAAACAGAAACATAGACCATTGGAACAGTATAGAAACCCCAGAGGTAAACCCATATACATATGGTCACCTTATCATTAATAAAGGAGGCAAGAATATACAATGGAGAAAAGACAGCCTCTTCAATAATTGTTACTGGGATAACTGGACAGGTACATGTAAAATAATGAAATTTGAGCACTCTGTTACACCATACACAAAAATAAACTCAAAATGGACTAAAGATATAAATGTATGTCAAGACACTATAAAACTCTTAGAGAAAGCATAGGAAAAACACTCTATGACAAAAGTCACAACAGGATCCTTTTTGACCCACCTTTTAGAGAAATGGAAATAAAAGCAAATATAAATAAATAGGACCTAATGAAACGTAAAAGTTTTTGCACTGCAAAGGAAACCATAAATAAGACAAAAAGGCAACCCTCAGAATGAGAGAAAAATGTTTGCAAATGAAGCAACTGACAAAAGATTAATCTCCAAATTTACAAACGGCTCATGCAGCTCAACATTAAAAAAAAAAAACAACCCAACTCAAAAAAGGGCAGAGTATATAAATAGACATTTCTCTAAAGAAGATATACAGACAGCCAACAAACACATGAAATAATGCTCAATATCACTAATCATTAGGGAAATGCAAACCAAACTACATTAAGGTATTATGTCACAACAGTCAGAATGGCAATCAACAAAATCCTACAAACAATAAATGCTGGATTGGGAGTGTAGAAAAGGTAACACTCTTGCACAGTGGGTGGGAAAGTAACTTGATACAGCCACTATGGAGAACAATATAGAGGTTCCTTAAAAAACTAAAAATGGAACTACCAAATGATCCAGCAATCCCAGCACTGGACATATTCTCTGAGAAAAACATAATACAAAAAAGTCATGTACCAGAATGTTCACTGCAGGTCTATTTACAGTAGACGGGCCATGGATTCAACAGTAGCCAGGCCATGGATGCAACCTAAGTGTCCATCAACAGATGAATGGATAAAGAATATGTGGCACATATATACCATGGAATATTACTCAGCCATAAAAAGAAACAAATTTGAGTTATTTGCAGTGAGGTGGATGGACCTAGAGAGTGTCATACAGAGTGAAGTACGTCAGAAAGAGAAAAAATAAATACCATATGCTAACAATATATATGGAATATAAAAAGAAAAAAATTCTGAAAATCCTTGTGGCAGGATGGGAATATAGACATAGATGTAGAGAATAGACATGAGGGCATGGGAAGGGGGAAGGGAAAGCTGGCATGAGGTGAGAGAGTGGCATGTACATATGTATACACAACCAAATTTAAAATAGATAGCTAGTGGGAAGCAGCCACATAGCACAGGGAGATCAGTTCATTGCTTTGTGTCTACCTACCAGGGAGGGAGAGGGAGGATGGGAGGGAGAAGCAATAGGGAGGAAATATGGGGATATATGTGTATATGTAGCTGATTCACATTGTGATGAAGCAGAAAGTAACACACCGTAGTAAAGCAATTATACACCAATAAAGATGTTTAAAAAAAGAAACTTAGAAACAAATGACAATGAAAACATGATGACCCAGAACCTATGGTATGCAGCCAAATCTGTTATAAGAGGGACGTTTATAGCAATACTATCCTACCTCAAGAAACAAGAAACATCTCTAATAAACAACCTAACTTTACACCTAAATCAGTTAGAGAAAGATTAACAAAAAGACTGCAAATTTAGCAGAAAGAAAGAAATCAAAATGATCAGAAATAAATGATAAAGAAATGCAGGAAATGATAGAAAAGATCAATAAATGTAAGACCTGGTTCTTTGAGTAGATAAAGAAAATTGATAAACCATTAGCCAGATTCACCCAGAAAAAAAGGGGGAAGACTCAATTCAATAGAATTAGAAATAAAAGAGAAGGAACAACTGACACTGTAGAAATACAAAGGATCATGAGTGATACTACAAGCAACTCTATGCAAATAAAATGGACAACCTGGAAAAAAAGGAAAATTCTTTGAAAAGCACAACCTTCTGAACCAGGAAGAAATAGAAAATATAAACAAACAAATCACAAGCACTGTAACTGAATCTGTGATTAAAAACCTTCCAACAAACAAAAGCCCACTACCAGATGTCTTCACAGGGGAATTCTGTCAAACATTTAGAGAAGAGTTAACACCTATCCTTCTCAAACTCTTCCAAAGTGTAGCAGAGGGAGGAACACTCCCAAACTTATTCTACGAGGCCAACATCACCCTGATACCAAAACCAGACAAAGATGTCACAAAAAAGAAAACTACAGGCCAGTATCACTGATGGACATTGATGCAAAAATCCTCAAAAAATACTAGCAAACAAAATCCAACAGCACATTAAAAGGATCATACACCATGATCAAGTGGGGTTTATCCCAGCACTGCAAGGATTCTTCAGTATAGGCAAATCAATCATTGTCATACACCATATTAACAAATGGAAGGATAAAATCCCTATGATTATCTCAGTAGGTGCAGAAGAAGCTTTCAATAAAATTCAACACCCATTTATGATAAAAACGCTCCATAATGAAAGAATAGATTGAACTTACTTAAACAAAATAAAGGCAATATATGACAAACCAACAGCCAATATCATTCTCAATGCTGAAAAATTGAAATCATTTCCACTAAGATCAGGAACAAGACAAGGTTGCCCACTCTCACCAATATTATTCAACATAGCTTGGAAGTTTTAGCTACAGCAATCAGAGAAGAAAAAGAAATAAAATACATGCAAATCGAAAAAGATGTAGTTAAATTGTCACTGTTTGCAGATGACATGATACTATACATAGAGTATCTTAAAGATGCTACCAGAAAAATACTAGAGCTAATCAAAGAATTTGATAAAGTAGCAGGATACAAAATTAATGCACAGAAATACCTTGCATTCCTATACACTATTGATGAAAATCTGAAAGATTATTTAAGAAACACTCCCGATTACCATTGCAAAAAAAAAGAATAAAATATCTGGGAATTGACCTACCTAAGGAGAAAAAATACCTGTATGCAGAAAGCTATAAGACACTCATGAAAGAAATTAAAGATGATACAAATAGATGGAGAGATATACCATGGTCTTGGATTGGAAGGACCAACATTGTGAAAATGATTATACCACCCAAAGCAATCTAGAGATTCAGTAGAATCTTTATCACTACCAATGGCAGTTTTCACAGAACTAGGACAAAAAAATTCACAATCTGTGTGGAAACACAAAAGACCCTGAATAGCCAAAGCAATCTTGAGAACGAAAAACAGAGCTGGAGGAATCAGGCTCCTGGACTTCAGACTATACTACAAAGCTACAGTAATCAAGACAGTATGGTAATGGCACAGAAACAGAAACATAGATCAATGGAACTGGATAGAAACCCCAGAGGTAAACTCATGTACATATGGTCACCTTATCATTAATAAAGAAGGTAAGAATATACAATGGAGAAAAGACAGCCTCTTCAATAATTGCTGGGAAAACTGGACAGGTACATGTAAAAGAATGAAATTCAAACACTCCCTTACACCATACACAAAAATAAACTCAAAATGGACTAAATACCTAAATGTACAGCTAGACACTATAAAACTCTTAGAGAAAAACATATGCAGAACACTCCATGACAAAAGTCACAGCAGGATCCTTTTTGACCCACCTTTTAGAGAAATGGAAATAAAAACATATATAAACAAATAGGACCTAATGAAACATAAACCTTTTTGCACTGCAAAGGAAACCATAAATAAAACAAAAAGACAACCCTCAGAATGAGAGAAAATATTTTCAAATGAAGCAACTGACAAAAGCTTAATCTCCAAATTTACAAATGGCACATGCAGCTCAAGATTAAAGAAATAAACAACCCAATTCAAAAAAGGGCAGAAGACATAAATAGACATTTCTCCAAAGAAGATATACAGACAGCCAACAAACAAATGAAAGAATGCTCAATATCACTAATCATTAGGGAAATGCAAATGAAACTACATTCAGGTATCACATCACAATGGTCAGAATGGCAATCAACAAAACCCTACAAACAATAAATGCTAGAGTGGGAGTGTAGAAAAGGGAACACTTGAACAGTGGGTGGGGATGTAAATTGATACAGATACTATGGAGAACAGTATGGATGTTACTTAAAAAACTATGAATAGAACTACCATATGACCCAGCAATCCCACTACTGGGCATACACCCTGAGAAAACCATAATTCCAAATGTGTCATGTTCATTGCTGCACTACTTACAATATCTAGGACCCAGAAGCAACCTAAGTGTCCATCAATGGATGAATGGGTAAAGAAGATGTGGTACATATATACAATGGAATATTACTCAGCCATAAAAGGTAATGAAATTGACTTATTTGTAGTGAGGTGGATTGACTTAGTGTCTGTCACAGAGATTGAAGTAAGTCAGAAAGAAAAAAAAAACAAATACCTATACTAACACATATATATGGAATCTAAAAAAAAATGTTCTGCAGAACCTAGGGGCAGTACAAGAATAAATACACAGACATGGAGAATGGACTTGAGGTCATGGGAAGGGGAATGTGTAAGCTTGGATGAAGTGAGATAGTGGCATGGACATATATACACTACCAAATATAAAATAGATACCTAGTGGGAAGCAGCTGCATAGCACAAGGAGATCAGCTCGGTGATTTGTGACCACCTAGAAGGGTGAAATAGGGAGGGTTGGAGGGAGACACAAGAGAGAGGGGATATGAGGATATATGTATATGTATAGCTGATTCACTTTTTTGTACAGCAGAAACTAACACACCATTGTAAAGTAATTATACTCCAATAAAGATGTTTAAAAACTCCTTTGATAAACCATAATGGAAAAGAATATGGAACAGAATATATATATGTATAACTGAGTCACTTTGCTGTACAGCAGAAATTAACACACCATTGTTAATCAACTGTACTTCAACAAAATAAAATTTAAAAAACTTTAAAGATGAAGTAGCGACTATCTTCCTGAAACTCTTCTCAAAATTAGAAGAGTTGGTAAGAGTCCAAGCTCATTTTATGAGAACAGATTTATCCTGAAATGGAAACCAAAAAAGCCTTTTCAAACAAGAAAGTTACAGATCAATATCACTGATGATTATTGATGTAAAAATCCTCAACAATATACTTGCAAAGCAAATTTTACAGCACATTGTAAGGTTTATGCACCATGAGCAAGTGAGATTTATTCGTGGAATGCAAGGATGTTTCAACATAAGAAAGTTAATCAGTATAACACACTACAGAAAAATAATTAAAGGCAAAAACCTCATGATTATCACATTTGATGTAGAAATGCCATTTGACAAGATTGAACACCCTTTCACAGTAAAAATTTATTGTTCCAGAAGTAGAGGTAAAGTACTTCAATATAATAGAGGCCATTTATGAAAAGCCCACAGTTAACATCTTACTCAATGGTGAAAGTCTAAAATCATTTTCTCTAACATCAGGAACAAAGCAAGGAAACCTGCTGTCAACCCTTCTATTCAATGTAGTATTGGAGGTCCTTGTCAGAGGACTTAGAAAAGAAAAAAAAGGTGAATTCGACATTCAAATCAGATAGGAAGAAGTAAAATAATCTCTGTTTGCAGATGAAATAATCTTGTGTGTGAAAACTCTCACAATTTCCCCCAAATTTTCCTTAGAACTAATAAACTAATTGAGCAAAGTTGAAGGATACAAAGTCATCATGCAAATTCAGTTCCATTCTATATACTTAAAATGAATAATAAAAATATATTAGAAAAACTCCAGATGAACCTGTTTGCAAGGCATAAATAGAGACACAGATGTAGAGAACAAAGGTATGGACACCAAGGAGGGTAAGTGGTGGTGGGGGTGAAGTTGGTGGGATGTACTGTGAGTTTGGGATTGACATATGTACACTGATTTGTTTAAAATAGATTAATAAGAACCTGCTGTATAAAAAAGTAAAATAAGATTCAAATCAGCTATAAAAATAAAATAACAACAAAAGAAATTAAAAAAAACCTCTCAGTTCTATTTAAAAAAGAAAAAAAAATCCACTTTATGTTAACTTCAAAAAAAGTAACATACCTAAGGATTTAATCTAACCAAGGAGGTGAAAAATTTGTATACCAAAAACTAAAAAGCACTGATGAAGGGATTTTAAAATGACAAAAATAATTGGAAAGACATTTTGTGTTCATGAATTTAAAGAGTTAATACCATTAAGATGCCCATAGTACCCAAAACAATTTACAGACTTAACCAAATCCTTATCAAAATGGCCTTTTGGTTATGGCATTTTTGGTGGATATGAAAAGTTATCCTCAAACTCACTTAAAATCTCAAGGAACCCTGAATTGATAAAACAATTTTGCAAAAGAACAAAATTGGGAAACTCACACTTTCTGATTTCGGAACATATTACCAAGCTACGGTAATCAAACAGTGTGGTACTCGTGTAAAGACAGACAAATAGACTGAAACAATAGAGCAGAAAGCACAAAAATAAACTCTCATGGATATGGTCAAATGATATTCTGCAAGGGTTCCAGGACCACTTATTAGAGGATGGACACATTTCACAAATGGTGTTGGAGTAACTGGATATCCACATACAAAGAATAAAGTTGGACCATTATACCATATACAAAAGCTAACGAAATGAATAAAAGATACAAACTCAAGATCTACAAGTGTAAAATTCATAGAAAGAAACATAGGGGAAAACATTTATGATATCAAACTTACAATAATTTCTTGTATACTACATCAAAAACACAGGTAACAAAATAAATAGTAGACAAATGGGACAACATCAAACTTAACTTTGTGCATCAAAGACCACAGTCAATAGAGTGAAAAGGTAACCTATGGAATGGGAGAAAGTATTTGCAAAAATATATCTCTTAAGGGGTTAATATCTAGAATATATAAAGAACTCCTATATATCAACAATAAAAAATGAAATAACCTAATTAAAAATAGGCAAATAACTTGAATAGACATTACTACAAAGGTGGTATACAAATAGCTAGATAGCATATGAAAAGATGTTTAACATCATAATTATCAGAGTTTTTCAAATTAATACCACAATAGACTTCCTCTCACATCCATTTGATGGATAATAAAAACAAACATAGGAAACACACGGAAGTAACAAGTGCAGTAAGTATATGGAAAGTTAGATAACTTGTGCACTGCTGGTGAGATTGTAAAATGATATACCACTCTGGAAAATAAATCCTAAAAATATTAGAAATATAACTACTATATAATCTAGCAATCACTCTTCTGAGTATTTATCCAAAAGAATTTAAAGCAGGGTAAAAGAGATATTTTCTTACCCATGTTCACAGCAGCACTATTCACAATTGCCAAGAGATGTAAGCAACTCAGATGTCCATTGACTCATAAATGGATAAATAAAATGTTGTATACTCACAAAAAGGAACATTATTCAGCATTATTCAACATTATTCAAATTCAGAATTTAAGGAAGTATGTTATATGTTACAACATGGATGAACCTTGAAGGGAAATGAACCAGACAAGGTCACGGGTGAATTCTCCCAAATATCTAAAGAGGAATTATTGTCAACCATATTCAAACTCTTCCAAAAATAGATAGAGGGAATACTATTTAAAACATTCTATGAGGCTAGAATTACTCTGACATCAATACCCAAGAAATATACTACAAAAAAATGGCAAAGCAATATCTGTTGCAAATACAGATATAAAAATTTAATAAAATACTAGTAATTTTATCAATTTGTCAGGGTAGCCATAACAAATACTACAGACTGAGTGTATTAAGCAACATAAAGATATTTT
The DNA here is from genome assembly GCF_964341445.2 of Mesoplodon mirus. NCBI lineage: Eukaryota > Metazoa > Chordata > Mammalia > Artiodactyla > Ziphiidae > Mesoplodon > Mesoplodon mirus. The sequence continues at coordinate 73,282,345 of NC_138981.1, forward strand.
CTCACAGTTCTGGAGGCTAGAAGTCCAAGATCAAGATTCTGGCAAGGTTGGTTTCTTCTAAGGGCTTGTCTCTTTGACTTGTAGATGACCATTTTCTCTGTGTGTCTTCACATGGTCTTTCCTCTGTGTGTATCTCTGCACTAATTTCTTCTTATAAAAACACCAGTCATACTAGATTAAAGCCCATCCCAATGGCCTAATTTAACCTTAGTTATCACTTTAAAAGCCTTCTTTCCAAATATAGTCACATTCTGAGGTACTGAGGTTACGATTTCAACATATGAATTTTGAGAGGAAACAATTAAGCCTATAACACAAACTAAATCTAACAGCACATTAAAAGATTATATATCATGGACTTCCCTGGTGGCACAGTGGTTAAGAATCTACTTGCCAATGCAGGGGACATGGGTTCAAGCCTTGTTCTGGGAAGATCCCACATGCCGCGGAGCAACTAAGCCCATGTAGCACAACTACTGAGCCTGCACTCTAGAGCCCATGAGCCACAAGTACTCAAGCCCATGTGCCTAGAGCCCATGCTCCACAACAAGAAAAGCCACCACAATGAGAAGTCCACGCACCGAAATGAAGAGTAGCCCCCTCTCGCCACAAGTAGAGAAAGCCTGCACGCAGCAACGAAGACCCAACCCAGCCAAAAATAAATAAATAAATTTATATATATATAAAAAGATTATACATCATGACTATGTGGAATTTATGACATGAATACAAGGTTTGCTAAACATTAAAAAATCAACCAATGTAATGCATGTGATTAATAGAATCGGGGGAAATAACACACGTGATCATCTTAATATATGCAGAATGGCACTTGTTAAAATTTAACATCAATTCATAAAAGAACACTCAGCAAACTAGGAGTAGAAGGAAATTTTTTAAACATTATAAAGGACATTTATTAAAAACCCAAAGATAACATCACATTCCTTGATGATAGACTAAAATATTTCCCTCTAAGGTTAGGAACAAGACAAGGATGCCTACTTTCATCTATTTTATTCAACTTGGTACTAGGAGTCCTAGAAAGAACAGTGACCATTGTGGTTTTTATCTTGCTGTATTCTGATCTCACTATCTCCAGTACTGCAACTGCAGGAACTGTGAAAAACAGAAGCCTAGCAGCCACTAGAGGAAGGCAACAGGTTTGGAGCTCTGTCAAATGCCTCATTTTCAGAGAAGTATTAATAGTTGACCCCGATGAAGTCCAGATTTTTGCCTTTCTAGACAAAGACTTTAACTTAGTTATGTTAAATATGCTCATATCAAACTATTTAAAGAAATGTATGAAAATTAGGTATCACCAAAAATGCTATCAATAAAAAGGTAAAAAATAGTAAAAATAACCAAATAGAAATCCTGGAGTTGAAAACTGTAACCGTTGAAATGCAAATATTCACTGCAGGATCAACAGTAGATTTGAACTGACAGGAGAATAAATCAGTGAACTTGAAATGAGGTTAATTAGAATTATCCAGCCTGAGGAACAGACAGAAAAAAATAATGAATACAGGCTCAGAGACCATGGGAAACATCAATTATACCAACATATGCATTACGGAAGTCTCAGATAGAGATGAGAGAAAAAAATAAGAAAAAGTATATTTGAATAAATGTTGTCCAAAATCTTCTTAAATTAAATGTAAAACCTTAATTTATACCTCCAAGAAAGGTAATAAATTCCACGTAGGATAAACTCAAAGAGATCTATACAAAGACACATTGTAATAAAATTACCAAAAATAAAATATCAAGAGACAATCTTGAAAGTATCAAACGGTAAGTACTCAGTAACACAAAAGGATGCTTCAATAAGGTTAACATAGGATTACTATAACTGAATCACCTTTCTGTACATCTGAAACTAACACAACATTGAAAATCAACCATAGTCTAATATAAAATAAAAATAAAAATTAAAAAAAATAACTAACAGCAGATTAGTTATTAGAAACTTGGAAGTCACAGACAGTGGAATGATATTTAAAGTACTGAAAGAATAACTGTCATTCATGAATTCTATATATGGCAACACTGACCTTAAAAAATGAGGGATAGATCAAGACATCCTAGATTAACAAAAGTTAATGAAGTTAACAGCCAGCAGATCTGACCTACAATAAATGCTAAGGGAAGTCCTTCAGGATGAAATGATGGGCATTCTACAGTATTTTGAATCTATAAAAAGCCTTGGAAGAGGTAACTACATAGGTAAATATAAAACATACTATAAATACATTTTTCATTCCAAAACTTTTATTTCCTTGTTTTCTATCTGATTTACAAGATAACTTCATAAATCAGTAATTAAAAAATGTATTGATAGGTTATAATTTATAAAGATGTAATTCATATGTCCATGACAGCTCAAAATATGGGGAAAAGGTAAAGTGATATAGTAATAAAATTTTGGTATAATATTGAAATTAGTTGATATTAATTCAAACTAGATTATTACAAGTTAAGATATTTTTGTAATGCTGAGGGAAATCTCTAAGTAAATAACAAAACTATAGCAAGAGAAATTACAAGAGAATTGAGATGGTACACTAGAAAACATCTATTAAACTCAAAAGAAGGCAGTAATGGAGCAATAGAGGGATAAAAAAGACATAAGATAAAAAGAAAACAATTATTAAATGACATGCAAAACTCCAACCTTATCAGTGTCTACATTAAGTATAAATTAATTAAGCAATGTAATCAAAAGGAAGAAATTGGCTGTAGGATACAAAAAGTAAACCATTATAAGCATATGGTATCTGCAGGAGAAATATTTATGATTCAAAACCACAAAAAGATTGAAAGTAATACGATGGAAAATTATATACTATGCAAACAGTAACCAAAGGAGAACTGGAGTGGATAAAGTTACATTAGTCAATGCAAACTTTCCGAAAATAATTTTTACTACAGACAAAGAAGGTCATCTTATAATAATAAAATGGTCAATACATCAGGGAAACATAAAACAATTATAAATATATATAAACCTAAGAACAGAGTGAAAAATATATAAATCATAAAATGACATGTGTTGGAGAGTGTCAGCAAAATGGTGAACTAGGAAGCTCCAAGGTCTCTTTTCCCCACAGAAACATGAAAAAAAAAATTAGAAGCTGTCTGAACTTTGTGGGAGTTTGGAAATCAATCAAAAGTTTATAGAAACCAAGCAAATGCATAATCAAGAAAAATTAATTTTCAAAATGGTAGGAAAGTTTTGTAATATTTTTACTTGCACTTGCCTCACTTCCTTCCTGATGAGGCAGTGATCTTAAGTCTTGAATAGTGGCAACCAGGTTTTTGGTTTCTCTCCTTGAACTGTAGGTAGCAGAGCAGAACTTATTTGCATATTATGCTGTACTTCCATTTGAATCTCACTCGGGGATACTTGAAGACTGATTTGCTCATCTATGTCAACCATAAGTTGGAATTCAGATGGTAAAAGTGACATCCTTTGCTCATTAAAGCTACAAGAGAATTATAAACCAAAATACACCAGGGGTAAGTGCTTCCAGGTGGCGACATCTAAGCCCTGAAGGGAAAGATAGGGTGAGACTCTTTTAGAAATAAGGACTTATCAAAAGCAACCATAACAATGAAGTTTAATCCTTAACTTACACTATATGTAAATTTAACTCAAAATTCAGAAAAGGCTTAAACTTAAAAGCTAATACTACAAAACTGTTAGAAGAAAACTCATGGGAAAAGTGTATGACATTGGACTTGTGATAATACCTTGGATATGGTAGCAAAATCACAAATAACAAAAGATATATACATTTATTTTTATAAAAATTAAAAAATAAATATTTGGGCAACAAAGGGCATGATCAAGAGTATGAGAAAACAATAAATAATAAGGGAGAAATATTTGTAAATCATATATCTGGTAAGAAATTAGTATCCAGAATATATGGAACTCCTACAACTTAGCAAAAAGAAAACAAGGAACACAATAAAAAATAAGCCAAGGACTTAATAGACATTTATCCTAAGAAGATATACAAATGGATATTACAAATATCACTAATAATTAGGGGTATGTGAAATAAAAACAGTGTGATACCACTTCAAACCCACTAGGATGACTATAATACATTAAAAAATGGGAAATTAACAAGTGTTGGGGAAGGTGTGGGGAAATTTTAGCCCTTGTGCATTGCTCATGGGAAAGAAAAATGACACAGCCACTGTGGGACAGAGTATGGTGGTTTCTCAAAAGGTTAAATCTAGAATATTCATATGACCTACCAAAACTACTAGGTATCTACCCAAAATAATTTAAGCAGAGCTCAAACACACACTTGAATACCAAAGTTCATAGCATAATTATTCATAGCACCTAAAAGGTAAAAACAATTCAAATGTCCATCAGCAGAAGGATAGATAAACAAAATGTCATATATACATACAACAGAATATTATTCAGTCTTAAACGGGAATGAAATACCAATACATGTTACAACATGGAAGAACTTGAAAACATGTTAGACTGAATTGGCCAGACACAAAAGGACATATGATTCAACTTATATGATTTACCTAGAAGAGGCAAATTCTTGAGGACTGAAAGTATAATAGAGGTTAAGAGGGGCTGGGAAGAGAGGGGGATGGTGAGTTTTTTTAAAATGGATACAGTGTTTTATTGGTCAGGTTCAAAAAGTTATGGATTTAATGCTACTGAATTGTACAATTTAAAATGGGTAAAATGATAAAATTTCTAGCACCACAGTTAAAAAATAGGGATAAAATATATGGAGAGAAATATACAATTCAGCTATAATAGTATTTGGATAATTCAATATGCATAGAAAAATTAGGTTAGGCAGAAAAGCAACAAGGAAATGGAAGAATATTACCACATTATAAATAACTAGTGCTGCCAGTGCTGCCATACGGAGTTTATAATGCCATTTTATATATTGTGACAATAAAGGAAGTTGTATTATTTTTCATTAAATTAGTAGACTAATTTATATTTCAAAATTCTGCATTTTAAATGTGGACACTGGCTGTTTGAAAAATAAAACACAGAATACAGTTGTTGTTTTCTTAAACATCTGTATTGGAGTATAATTGTTTTACAATGGTTTGTTACTTTCTGCATTATAACAAAGTGAATCAGCTATACATATACATATATCCCCATATCTCCTCCCTCTTGTGTCTCCCTCCCTCCCACCCTTCCTAGCCCACTCCTCTAGGTGGTCACAAAGCACCGAGCTGATCTCCCTGTGCTATGTGGCTGCATCCCACTAGCTATCTATCTTATATTTAGTAGCATATGTTAGTCCATGTGACTCTATCACTTCATCCCAGCTTACCCTTATCCCTCCCTGTGCCCTCAAGTCCATTCTCTACATCTGCACCATTATTCCTGTCCTGCCGTTAGGTTGTTCATAACGATTTTTTTTTTTTAGATTCCGTTTATATGTGATAGCATGCAGCATTTGTTTTTCTCTTTCTGACTTACTTCACTCTGTATGACAGACTCTAGGTCCATCCACCTCACTACAAATAATTAAATTTTGTTCTTTTTATGGCTGAGTAATATTCCATTGTATATATGTGCCACATCTTCTTTATCCATTCATCTGTAGATGGACATTTAGGTTGCTTCCATATCCTGGCTATTGTAAAAAGATCTGCAATGAACACTGTGGTACATGTTTTTTTTTTTTTTTTTGAATTATGGTTTTCACAGGGTATATGCCCTGGAGGGGGATTGCTGGGTCATGTGGTAGTTTTATTTTTAGTTTTTTAAGGAACCTCCATAGTGTTCTCCATAGTAGCTGTATCAATTTACATTCCTACCAACAGTGCAAGAGGGTTCCCTTTTCTCCACATCCTCTCCAGCATTTATAGTTTGGATATTTTTTGATAATGGTCATTCTGACAGGTGTGAGGTGATACCTCATTGTAGTTTTGATTTTCATTTCTGTAATGATTAGTGATGTTAAGCATCCTTTCATGTGTTTGTTGGCCCTCTGTATATCTTCTTTGGAGAAATGTCTATTTAGGTCTTCTGCCCATTTTTGGATTGGGTTGTTTGTTTTTTGATATTGAGCTTCATGAGCTGCTTGTAAATTTTGAAGATTAGTACATTGTCAGTTGCTTCATTTTCAAATATTTTCTCACATTCTGAGGGTAGTCTTTTCATCTTGTTTATGGTTTCCTTTTTTGTGCAAAAGCTTTTAAGTTTCAGTAGGTCCCATTTCTTTATTTTATTTTCATTTCTGTAGGAGGTGGGTCAAAAGGATCTTGCTGTGATTTATATCATGGAGTGTTCTGCCTAGGTTTTCCTCTAAGAGGTTTTTTTTGTGTGTGTGTGTGTGTGGTACACGGGCCTCTCACTGTTGTGGCCTCTCCCGTTGCAGTGCACAGGCTCCAGACACGCAGGCACAGTGGTCTTGGCTCACGTGCTCAGCTGCTCTGCAGCATGTCAGATCTTCCCAGACTGGAGCACGAACCTGTGTCCCCTGCACTGGCAGGCAGACTCTCGACCACTGCACCACCAGGGAAGCCCTCCTCTAAGAGTTTTATACTATCTGGCTATACATTTAGGTCTTTAATCCATTTTGAGTTTATTTTTGTGTATGGTGTTAGGGAGTGTTCTAATTTCATTAATTTACATGTACCTGTCCAATTTCCCAGCACCACTTATTGAAGAGGTTGTCTTTTCTCCATTTTATATTCTTGCCTCCTTTATCAAATATAAGGTCATAATATGTGCATGGGTTTATCTCTGGGATTTCTATCCTGTTCCATTGATCTATATTTCTGTTTTTGTGCCATTACCATACTGTCTTGATTATTGTAGATTTGTAGTACAGTCTGATGTCAGGGACCCTGCTTCCTCCAGCTCCATTTTTCTTTCTCAAGATTGTTGCAGTTATTTGGAGTCTTTTGTGTTTCCATACAAATTGTGATTTTTTAATTCTATTTCTGTGAAAAATGCCCCTAGTAGTTTGATAGGGATTACCTTGAATCTGTAGATTGCTTGGGGTAGTATATTCATTTTCACAATGTTGATTCTTCCAATCCAAGAACATGATATCTCTCTCCATCTGTTTGTATCATGTTTAACTTCTTTCATCAGTGTCATATTTTTCTGCATACAGTCTTTTGTCTCCTTAGGTGAATTTCTAGGTAATTTACTCTTTGTCTTGTAATGGTAATTGGTAGTGTTTCTTAATTTCTCTTTCAGATTTTTCATCATTAGTGCATATGCAAGAGATTTCCTGTGCATTAATTTTGTATCCCGCTACTTTACCAAATTCATTGATTAGCTCTAGTAGTTTTCTGGTAGCATCTTTATGATTCTCTCTATATAGTATCATGTCATCTGCAAAGAGTGACAGCTTTAATTGCTCTTTTCCAATTTGGATTCATTTTATTTCTTTTTCTTCTTTGATTGCTGTGGCTAAAACTTCAAAAACTATGTGGAATAATAGACATGAGAGTGGGCAACTTTGTCCTGTACCTGATCTTAGTGGAAATTGATTCATTTTTTCACAATTGAGAACAGTGTTGGCTGTGGGTTTGTCATCTATGTCCTTTATTATGTTGCAGTAAGTTTACTCTATCACTACTTTCTAGAGGGTTTTTATCATAAATCAGTGTTGAATTTTTTCAAAAGCTTTTTCTGCCTCTATTGAGATTGTAATATGGTTTTCCTCTTTCAATTTGTTAATATGGTGTATCACATTGCTTGAATTGCATATATTGAAGTATCCTTGCATTCCTGGGATAAACCCCACTTGATCATGCTGTATGATCCTTTTAATGTACTGTTGGATTCTGTTTGCTAATATTTTGTTGAGGATTTTTGCATCTATGTTCATCAGTAATATTGGCTTGTAGTTTCCTTTCTTTGTGTTATCTTTTTCTGGTTTTGGTATCAGGGCTATTGTGACCTCATTGAATGAGGTTGGTAGAGTTCTTCCCTCTGCTATATTTTCGAAGAGTTGGAGACAGATAGGTGTTAGCTCTTCTCTAAATGTTTGATGCAATTCGCCTGTGAAGCCATCTGGTCCTGGGCTTTTGTTTGTTGAAAGATTTTTATTCACAGTCTAAATTTCAGTGCTTGTTATTAGTCTGTTTATATTTTCTATTTCTTCTTGGTTCACTCATGGAAGGTGTGTTTTTCCAATAATTTGTCCATTTCTTCCAGGTCGTCCATTTTATTGGCATATAGTTGCTTGTAGTAATCTCTCATGACCTTTGTATTTCTGCAGTCAGTTGTTACCTCTCCTTTTTCATTTCTAATTCTATTGATTTGAGTCTTCTCCCTTTTTTCTTGATGAGTGTGGCTAATGGTTTATCAATTTTGTTTATCTTCTCAAAGAACCAGCTTTTAGTTTTATTGATCTTTGCTATTATTTCCTTCATTTATTTTTCATTTATTTCTGATCTGAACTTTATGATTTCTTTCCTTCTGCTAACTTTTTTTTGTCTTTCTTTCTCTAATTGCCCTAGGTGTAAGGTTAGATTGTTTATTTGAGATGTTTCTTGTTTCTTGAAGTAGGCCTTTGTTGCTATATACTTCCCTCTTAGAACGATTTTGCTGCATCCCTGAGGTTTTGGGTCATTGTGTTTTCATTGTCATTTGTTTCTAGGTATTTTTTGATATTGTCTTTTATTTCTTCACTGATGTCTTGGATATTAAGTAATGTATTGTTTAGTCTCCATGTATTTGCATTTTTACACATTATTTCCTGTAATTGATATATAGTCACATAGCATTGTGGTCAGAAAAGATACTTGATATGATTTCAATTTCCCTAAATTTACCAAGGCTTGATTTGTGACCCAAGATATGATCTATCCTGAAGAATGTTTCATGAGCACTTGAGAATAAAGTGTATTCTTTTTTTTTGGGATGAAATGTCCTATAAATATCAATTAAGTCCATCTTGTTTAATGTATCATTTATAGCTTGTGTTTCCTTATTTATTTTCATTTTGGATGATCTGTCCATTGGTGGAATTAGGGAGTTAAATTCCCTTACTGTGACTGTGTTACTGTAGATTTCCCCTTTTATGTCTGTTAGCTTTTGCCTTATGTATTGAGGTGCACCTATGTTGGGTGCATAAATATTTTCAATTTTTATATCTTCTTCTTGGATTGATCCCTTGATCATTATGTAGTGTCCTTCTTTGTCTCTTGTAATAGTCTTTATTTTAAAGTCTATTTTGTCTGATACCAGAATTACTACTCCAGCTTTCTTTTGATTTCCTTTTGCATGGAATATCTTTTTCCATCCACTCACTTTCAGTCTCTATGTGTCCATAGCTCAGACGTGGGTCTCTTGTAGACAGCTTATATATGGGTTTTGTTTTTGTATACATTCAGCCAGTCTATGGCTTTTAGTTGGAGAATTTAATCCATTTACTTTTAAGTTAATTATCAATATGTATGTTCCTATTACCATTTTCTTAATTGTTTTGGTTTTGTTACTTTAGGTCTTTTCCTTCTCTTGTGTTTCCTGCCTAAGGAAGTTCTTATAGCATTTGTTGTAAAGCTGGTTTGGTGGTGCTGGATTCTCTTAACTTTTGCTTGTCTATAAAGGTCTTAATTTCTCTGTGAAATATGAATGAGATCCTTGCTGTGTAGAGTAATCTTGGTTGTAGGTTTTTCCCTTTCAACACATTAAATATGTCCTGCCACTCCTTTCTGGCTTGCTGAGTTTCCACTGAAAGTTCTGATATTAGCCTTATGGGGATTCCCTTGTATGTAATTTCTGTTTTCCCTTATTTCCTTTAATATATTTTTCTTTGTAATTAATTTTGGACAGTTTGATTAATATATGTCTTGGTGTGTTTCTCCTTGGATTTATCCTGTATGAGACTCTCTGTGCTTCTTGGACTTGATTATCTATTTCCTTTCCCATATTAAGGAAGGTTTCAACTATAATCTCTTCAAATATTTTCTCAGTCTCTTTCTTTTTCTCTTCTTCTTTTGGGACCACTATAATTCGAATGATGGTGTGTTTACTGTTGTCCCAGAGGTCAATGATACTGTCTTAAATTTTTTCATTCTTTTTTCTTTATTCTGCTCTGCAGTAGTTATTGTCACTATTTTATCTTCCAGGTCACTGGTCCTTTCTTCTGCTTCAATTACTCTTTTATTGATTCCTTCTAAAGAATTTTCAATTTCATTTATTTTGTTGTTTATCATTGTTTGCTTGCTTTTTAATTCTTCTTGGTTCTTGTTAAAAGTTTCTTATATATTCTCCATTCTATTTCAAATATTTTGGATCATCTTTCCTATCATTACTCTGAATTCTTTTTCAGGGAGACTGCCTATTTCCTCTTCATTTGTTCGGTCAGGTAGGTTTTTACGTTTCTCCTTCATCTGCTTTGTGTTTCTCTGTCTTATCATTTTGCTTAACTTACTGTGTTTGGGGTCTCCTATTGGCAAGCTGCAGCTTTGTAGTTCACGGTTTTTTTGTCTCCCCCAGTGGCTAAGGTTTGTTCAGTGGGTTATGTTGGCTTCCTGGTGGAGGGGACTCATGCCTGTGCTCTGATTGATGTGGCTGTATCTTGTCTTTCTGGTGTGCAGGACCACATCTAGTGGTGTGTTTTGGGGTGTCTGTGAACTTATTATGATTTTAGGCAGCCTCTTTGCTAATGGATGGTGTTGTGTTCCTGTCTTGCTGATTGTTTGGCATAGGTTGTCCCTCACTGTAGTTAGCTGTTCGATGGATGGAACTGGGTCTTAGTGTTGAGATGGTGATCTCTGGGAGAGCTTTCACACTTTAATATTACGTGGAGACAGAGGTCTCTGGTGGACCAATGTCCTGAACTTGGCTTTCCCACATCAGAGGCACAGGCCTGACACCCAGCCAGAGGACCAATACCGTTTCAGCCACACATCTTAGAATTAAAGGGAGAAAAACAAAAAGAAAGAAAGAAAGAAAGAAAGAAAGAAATATCATTTAAGTGCCAAGTCTATATCCACATGCCATAGAACACCTCACTTAAGATGTAAAAAACAAGGGCTTCCCTGGTGGCACAGTGGTTGGGAATCTGCCTTCCAGTGCAAGGGACATGGGTTCAAGCCCTTGTCCAGGGAGATACTGCATGCCATGGAGCAACTAAGCCTGTGTGCCACAAGTACTGAGGCTGTACTCTGAAGTCCATGAGCCACAACTACTGAGCCAATGTGCCACAACTACTGAAGCCCCCACACCTAGAGCCCATGCTCTGCAACAAGTCAAGCCACCACAGTGAGAAGCCTGTGCACCACAATGAAGAGTAAACCCTGCTCACCACAGCTAGAGAGAGCTCACATGCAGCAACAAAGAGCCAATGCAGGGCCTCCCTGGTGGCGCAGTGGTTGAGAGTCCGCCTGCCGATGCAGGGGATACGGGTTCGTGCCCCGGTCTGGGAGGATCCCATATGCCGCGGAGCGGCTGGGCCCGTGAGCCATGGCCGCTGGGCCTGCGCGTCCGGGGCCTGTGCTCCGCAACGGGAGAGGCCACAACAGTGAGAGGCCCGCATACCGCAAAAAGAAAAAAAAAAAAAAAAGAGCCAATGCAGCCAAAAATGAATTAAAAAATAAAAATAATAAAAATAAAAAGATGTGAAAAACTGATATATAGTGGGTTGGCCAAAAAGTTCATTCGGTTTTTCTAAAATATGTTTTTGGCCAACCGTATATATGTATATATATATATATATATGTGTGTGTGTGTGTGTATATATAAAACATGGAGAATCCGAACGAACTTTTTGGCCAACCCATTATATATTATGTTATACATATATACATGTATCGCAACAAAATGGAAGATATGGAGGAAAGGACTTGTCACATATAAAAATTCAGAAGGCCCCCAAAAAGTCCTATTTACCTAAAAATCCACTTTTTTCCACTGTGCTAAGTTTGACATCAGAGTTATTACTTTTAAGGAAGTATTCTCTGTTTACATGAAATACCTTGAGAGGAACTTTATATTATTGTCAATCAGTTACAGTTTGGTATCATTAGTGTTCCAGTACCTTTCTATTTAACCACTGGCTAAGAACAGTGTAAGTGCTTAGGAAATGAAGCAAATGTGATAAAAATGCAGAGAATAAACCACAACACTCCTGTTTTTCTCTTTGATTCATAATAGTAGAGCTTTATAGTACTCTCTCCACTCCCAGATCTATCATTTATTTTTAACAGTAATTTTCAATTGGTAGACAGCAACATCTCTTGGGAAGCTTGTTAAAAGGTATTCTGATATACAGTAAGAATTGAGAATTAATGTTCTAAGAGCTTCCTTGAGTATATCTTCTTACTTAGGGTTCATTTCTTTATCTTATAAACTTGGATAATCACTAAGGACTTAAAAGGAGTAAACCAATATGTGATGTATGTGATCACTTTGCCTCAAGAGTAGTTGGCATTTTAGATATTCCAGTCTAATAATTGAAATCCATCTTCTTGTGCCAATGTTTCCACTCAGGAGTAATTTATCTAAGGTCTTTTAATTAACACATTCAAATAAAATACATTAGTTCCCCTTATCCACTGGAGATATATTACAAGACCCCTAATGGATGTTTGAAACCATGGATAGTACAAAATCCTATATATAGTATGTGGTTTCCTATATATACATACCTATGATAAAGTTTAATTTATAAGTTAGGCAGAGTAAGGGATTAAAAACAATAACAAATAATAAAATAGAACAACTATAACAATAAACTGTAATAAAATTTATGTGAATGTGGTCTCTCTCTCTCTCTCTCTCTCTCTCTCTCAATATTATATTATATTGTTCTCACCCATCTTCTTGTGATGATGTGAGGTGAATTGAGGTGAATGATGTAGGAATTTTGAGGTAGTGTTAGGCTACTATTGACCTTCTGATGAATCAGGAGGATCATTTGCTTTGTGTGATCCTGGATCATTTAGCCATGATGATTTCAATGGTTGGAAGTAAGTAGCAGAGGATGTGGATGACTGGGGATCTCAGGAAGGAAGGAGCAGGGCAGTGCGAGATTTTATCACACTACACAAAACAGCATTCAATTTAAAATTTATGAATAGTTTATTTCTGGAATTTCCTATTTAGTATTTTTGAAACATGTTTGACCATGGAGAACTGAAACTGTGGAAAGGGAGACTTCAGATTATGAAGGACTACTGTATATACATATACATTAAGATTAAGATGCATATTGTTTACTTCACAATCATAGGAAAAATTAGTTTATGTTCAGATTTTGGCAAATCGAATTCTTGAAAAGGTCATACACAAATCATATGTATATCCTTAGTTTTTTGGACTGTACCATATACTTCTATAGCTTTTGTAGCTAAACAGCTGAGTATTTTGCTGGTCATAGACATGGTGAAAATATAACATAAATGAAGAAGGTGAGACTCCATAATAATATGAACTTTTTTAGTTCAAAGTGATAAATCTGGTTATAACTTACCTGTTCAAACATTGGCAAAGTCCAGGAATATCTCACTTCAGGAAATATTTGATACAGGTTTTCAAACATACAATAAATATTTTCTCTCTTCTTTTCAAGGCTAATCTGTCCTCTGTGCTATCTTCACTGTCAGACTTATTATTTCCAGAAAATGACAACATGTTTCCCAGCATATCCATACATATTTTACTAGCCCAGGAGACCATTGGAAAGTGAACATTCTCTTTCCAGTAACTCAAGCAAATATTACAGAATTAATTGTGGTGAGATAAACTTGAATCATGTGCTTATCCCTCATCCAATTATTGTGCCAAAAAGATAGAATATGAATATTTGCTGGGTCTGGTTCATGTGCTACACTTGTACCTAGAGAGAACAATAATATTAGCTAAAACAACATTGACAATACCTATATGTTAATTAATCACTCTTCTACGATCTTTACAGATATTAACTAATTTAATCCCTATGGCAACCCTATGGAGAGTGGGAAACTATTATTATTCCCATTTTATAGGGTTAGGGAATTGATACGAGGGTTAAGCAATTTGTTTACAGTTACATAGATGTGAAGTGATAAAGCAAGTATACGAACACAGGATGTGTTGGAACAAAGTTAGAACTTAACCAATACACTATATGGAAGAGGTAGATGAAAGGCCATGAAAAATTTAGCCTGTTGTTACTAAAAGAAGGGCCAATGAAAGGTAAGAGTAAGTTATATCCACTCTAAGGGATAGTGAAAGAAAAGCATTAAAATTAGTGAGTCAAGGGTAAAGACAAAGCAGAATAATTTCTTGGTTTGCAGAAGATTTCTGTCTCTACTTTTGACATTTGTACTTTCTGTGCAGATTGTTTCCTAAAACCAATATCTTTACCATTCTAGCACTTTAGATTGTTCATCCATGTCTCTGTTCATTGTCTGTCTTCCACGATAGAATATAAGTTCCATGAAGGCTGCTTTCTTTTTTGGGTGGGGGGGTGCACCACACAGCTTGTGGGATCTTAGTTCCCCAACCAGGATTGAACTTTGGTGGTGAAAGCATGGAGTCCTAACCACTGGACCTCCAGGGAATTCCTTACCATTCTATTTTTAAAAGAAGTTTTATTTAATCTACCTTAATATCCAATATTCATACCACATACATACTCCATTTTAATTGAGAAGTCTTTCTCTCCCCTTCACTGTAAAGAATAGTGGGTAAATATCATAAAAGCTTTTTTGGAACCAAGTAGTTCATGGACAATTGTACTCTAGGAACCAATGTTCATTTGAGTCTATTTCTTAAATTATTAATTAAAATCTATTGTTTTGTCACAGGTGTGTATGTCTATCTCAAGGATTCTTTCCCTGTAGAGAAATGGTTCCAAGAAAGTTAAATTGGAAAATAATTCCATTCAAAAAGTTTTCCTAATTATTATCAATCAGAAACAGAAAATACAGCAACAACAGTTCTATTATTTTAGAAAACAAAGTCACTGAATGAGAATTTTAACATGGCTTCCTGAATACTTTCTATCAACTCACTTCCCACCCCCAACACACGTGCAGACATCCACTAATTTATTTATGCCTGTTTGTTTGTTTATTTTTCCTTTTTGCATATTGTGTAAAGCATTTACATTTTACTCTCAACCCCTTAGAGAAAAATGTTGTTGACATTCATACAAGTGTTTGGCATTTTAAAGTCTCCAGATCCAAACAGCTAGCAAACAGAAAGCAAGAATGGAACAGACCCTTTCAATTTGAGCAGAATCTCATAGACTTAGAATCTGGAAAATGGCAGGTGCTTATCAGTCCCATTATCTCCTATCAGGAAGTGAAAAAAATTACTCTAAGTTGTATTGGGGAGGAAAAATAGACCCAAATTAACCACTTAAGTTGTGATATGTTTAATTTTTCTCTTTCAAAACAAAACAAAATTTTAAAAAATTATCTCAAATTTTTAAAGACTAAGCAATTCAACTTTTAACAATCCAACACTTCTGCAAAGATGGGGCCATCAGAAACTTTGCACCTACAAAAGGAATTTTTGAATAGTTCTCAGTACTCATTGAGAAGGAAGAACAACTCCTCAAGTAGTTCAATGGTATCCCATTCTGAAGTATACTGCAAAATATACTGCAAAGAGTTTGAAGTTAAGGACTGTATTTTATTTATCTATAATCCCTGGGTATGACATAAAGCCTAGTAAATAGTAGTCACTCAATGAATACTTGAATGACCCAAATAATTTTAAAAATGGAAGAAGATTATCTACTCTAAATGGTTTACAAAGATTAATACAATTGATATGTAATAATTAGAAAACTGATAGTAATGTGGCAAAAGCTAGTTACACTTTATTTTCAAATGACATAGATTTTTCATTGTGATGGTATGGTTTTCAAACTTTCTGGTACTTTAAATAAGGTATTTTTATTGATCACTATTTATGGATATAAATACAAAAGTTGAGGAGGGACATTTACTACCCTGCCCTAAAAATTTCAGAGAAGGGAGGTAACTTTTTCTTTGTCCCACATGACAGATTAGTACTGGAGTGAAAACTTTCAGTCTCTCTCTCTCCCTCACTTACTTCTCCCAATGGTAGGGCAAGACATTTGTGCAATCTGGAACAAAAATACGTATTAAGACATACTGCTCAGGAAACAGAATCTTGATATTGAAAAGTCAGTGTATTCTCCCTTTCACTATCTTGTCCTCTTTGTTCTATGGGTGAATGTATTTATCAGGAGGGTGATTTTTCAGGCAACTGCTTTGCAGATTCTAATCTCTTTATAGGTAGTTGTGAGAATCCATAATTGTCTCTAGACTTAAAGATATCCTCCAACGCTATTTTCCAGACTAATAAAATTGATATATTGATCCTCATATGTTCTTTCTCAAATGGCTGGAATTCAGAAAGGGGTTACCCAAATTTTCGATAGTACTAAGAATATTTAAATTTGAAACTTAAAAAAGTTAGAGTCATTATTGATGACTGCTATTATTTTTACAATTAATTAATCATTTGGGGTTGATAATTTTCTAACCAGAAATATTTTAAAAATATTCTGATGATATATTTTGTATTCTTTCAGGATTCAAAGGGTACTTCAGGAAGTGACAGCACAGAAAGTGATAGAGTAAGAACCTTGTTAAATTCCTTTCCATAAAAGCACTAAGAAAATTCGAAAATAATAATCACAATTAACTTTCTGAGGACACTAGAAATTAACCAAAGTCTTGGAGTATTCTGGAAAGCATTTATTCAAGAAAAAAGTTCAATCTTGGTAATAACGGCAGCCTATGTGGTGTTTTAGCTTGTCTTATTTTCATTGATTTTTCTCCAGCTCCATGATGGTCTTAAAAACCAACAGCCTAGGGCTTCCCTGGTGGTGCAGTGGTTGGGAGTCTGCCTGCTGATGCAGGGGACTTGGGTTCGTGCCCCAGTCCGGGAGGATCCCAAAAGCCACGGAGTGGCTGGGTCCGTGAGCTGTGGCCTCTGAGCCTGTGTGTCCGGAGCCTGTGCTCCACAGCGGGAGGGGCCACTACAGTGAGAGGCCCGTGTACCACACACACACAAAAATAACCAACAACCTACAACCATGGTAAAAATCAGCAGCTGGTAGTCACTAGAGGGGGCAGAACTAGGTTCGAGCTACATTAAAGCCCCATTCTCAGAGAATTACCATTATTTGACTTATTAGGTAGCCCCCTGGAAGACCCCACTTTCAAGACTGTATTTATTTTATCTGAGTTGGAAAGATCCATTCCAAGTATGCTTATCCTTATCATTGAAAGTAAAGAAAGAAATGACAAGTTGTGATGACTCAAGATAGATTAGAAGCAAAATAAGCTGATAGAAACATGGGGGGACATGAATCTATTTAGTTTTCTTTTTCTAGTTGAGACCTTATTTTATTTGAGCAGTTTTAGTTTTACAGAAAAAAATTAAGCTAAAAGTACAGAGAGTTCTATTCCACTCCTTTTACTCCTTATCCCCAAATTTCCCCTCTTATTAACATCTTTCATTAGCATGGTATATTTTTTTTTACAACTGATGAGCCAATATTGATAAGGTGTTAACTAAAGTCCATAGTTTACAGTAGAGTTCACTCTTGGTGCTGTATATTTTATGGGTTTTGACAAAAGGAGATGACAGGTATCCACCAGTACAATATTATGCAGAATAATAATTTCACTGCCTTAAAAATTCCTTGTGCTCCACCTATTCATTTTTCTATCATGAAGAAACCCCGACAACCATGGATGTTTTTACTGTTGCCATGGTTTTGCCTATTCCAGAATGTCATGCAGTTGGATCCATATAGAATGTAACCTTTTCAAAATTGGCTTGTTTCATTTAGCAATATGCAGTTAAGGTTCCTCTATGTCCTTTTGTGGCTTGATAGCTTATTTATTTTTATTACTGAATAATATTCCATTGTATGAATATGGCATAGTTTGTTTATCTGTCTACCTTAAAGGACATCTTGGTTGCTTCCAAGTTTTGGCAATATAAATAAAAATGCTGTGAACATTTGTGTGCAGGTTTTTGTGTAGATTTAAGTTTTCATTTCATTTTGGTAAATTTCAAGGATCATTACTGCTGGATTGCATGATAAGAATATGTTTAGTTTTGTAAACTGCCTCTGATGATTAATTTTATGTGTAAAATTTATGGACCACATTGTGCCCAGATATTTGTTCAAACATTATTGTAGATATGTCTATGAGTATGTTTCTAGATGAATATAACATTTGCTTCTGTAAACTGAGTAGAGCAGATTGTTCTCCTTAATGTGGATGGACCTTATCCAAACACGGTGGCCTGAATAGAACTAAAAGCTTGAATAAGAATAAACTCTTCCTGCCTGACTGTTTTCAAGCTAGGACATCAGTTTTTTTCTTGCCTTCAGATATAAACTGAAACATGAGCCCTTCCTGGACAGCAATACTGCCAATCTTCATAATGGAAAAACACCATCAGCTTTCCCGGTTGTCAGATCTTTAGACTTGGACTTGGAAGTATATCATAGGTTATACTGGGTCAGGGCTTGTCAGTCTCCATAATTGTGTAATACAATTCCTTATTATAAATCTATTACACACATGCACACACATGTATCTTATTGGTTCTGTTCTTTGGAGAACTCTAATACAATACCAATTTGTCTTCCAAAGTGGTTGTATCATCTTGCATTCCTACCACTATGAATAAGAATTCTTGTTGCTCCACATTCTCACCAGCATTTGATGTTGTCAGTGTTTGGGATTTTTGCCATTCTAATATCTGTGTAGTGCTATCTTATCTTTGTTTTAATTCACAATTCCTTACTAACAACTCTAAATGTTTAGATTAGAGAGGAAGAAGGATGCAAAGTAAGTAAACTAACATTTCTGCTTAAGAAAATGAAAAAAAAAAACATAACAGACTGAACTCAATGCATTCAGAATAAAGAAAAATCACAAAGAGCAGAAATAAAGTATATAATTAGAAAAAATAGAGAAATCTAAAGAAAACTAAAGTTGGCTCTGAAAAGAATAACAATACAGACAAGCATTTAGCTAGACTAACCAAGAAAAGAGACTAAAATTGCTAAAATATAGAATAAAAAGATGGGACATTACTATCAATCTTAGAGAAATAAAAAAAAGATTATAAGGGAATAATCTGAACAATTTAATGCCAAGATATTAGATAATCTAGATGTAATGTGCACATTCCCAGAAAGACACTAACTATTGAAATTCACTTAAAAAGCAACAGAAAATCTGAAAAAAAAAGCAAAAATAACCAAAGAGATTGACTTAGGGGAAAAAACAAAATTTCACACAAAAAAAGTCCAGAACCATATAGCATCACTGATGAATTCTTTCAAATATTTAAGGGATTGTTAACAGAAATCCATCACAAACTCTTCCAAAAATAAATGCTTTGCCACAAATTATTTGAGGCCAGTATCTTCTACACCAAAACAAGACAAAGACATCACAAGAAAAACAATGGCAGACCAATAAATTTTATGAATATAAAAACAAATATTATTTTCTCCAAAAACCCTCAAGCATTTGTTGTTTCTAGATTTTTTGGCCATTCTGACTGGTGTGAGATGATATCTCATTGTAGTTTTGATTTGCATTTCTCTAATGATTAATGATGTTGAGCATTATTTCATTTGTTTGCTGGCAATCGAGATACCTTCTTTTGAGAAATGTCTATTTAGGTCTTCTGCCCAGTTTTGGATAAGGTTGTTTGCTTTTTTGTTATTGATCTGCGCAAGCTGCTTGTAAATTTTGGAGATTAATCCTTTGTCAGTTGCTTCATTTGCAAATATTTTCTCCCATTCTGAGGGTTCTCTTTTGGTCTTGTTTATCATTTCCTTTGCTGTGCAAAAGCTTTGAAGTTTCATTAGGTCCCATTTGTTTATTTTTGTATTTATTTCCATTTCTCTAGGAGGTGGATCAAAAAGGATCTTGCTGTGATTTATGTCATACAGTGTTCTGCCTATGATTTCCTCTAAGAGTTTGATAGTGTCTGGCCTTACATTTGGTCTTTAATCCATTCTGAGTTTATTTTTGTGTATGGTGTTAAGGAGTGTTCTAGTTTCATACATTTACATGTCCCTGTCCACTTTTCCCAGCACCACTTATTGAAGAGGCTGCCTTTTCTCCACTGTATATTCTTCCCTCCTTTATCAAAGATAAAGTGACCATATGTGCGTGGGTTTAGCTCTGGGCTTTCTATACTGTTCCATTGATCTATATTTCTGTTTTTGTGCCAGTACCATACTGTATTGATTACTGTAGATTTGCAATATAGTCTGAAGTCAGGGAGCCTGATTCCTCCAGCTCCATTTTTCATTCTCAAGATTGCTTTGGCTATTCAGGGTCTTTTGTGTTTCCATACAAATTGTGAAATTTTTTGTTCTAGTTCTGTGAAAAATGCCAGTGGTAGTTTGATAGGGATTGCATATAATCTGTAGATTGCTTTGCATAATAGATTCATTTTCACAATGTTGATTCTTCCAATCCAAGAACATGGTATATGTCTCCATCTGTTTGTGTCATCTTTAATTTCTTTCACCAGAGTCTTATAATTTTCTGCATAAAGGTCTTTTGTCTCCTTAGGTAGGTTTATTTGTAGATATTTTATTCCTTTTGTTGCAATTGTAAATGGGAATGTTTTCTTAATTTCACTTTCAGATTTTTCATCATTAGTGTATAGGAATGCCAGAGATTTCTGTGCATTAATTTTGTATCCTGCTACTTTAACAAGTTCATTGATTAGCTCTAGTAGTTTTATGGTAACATCCTTAGGATTCTCTGTGTATACTCTTGCAGTGTTGGTGGGAATTTAAATTGATACAGCTACTATGGAGAACAGTATGGAGGTTACGTAAAAGATTAAAAATAGAACTACCATACCACCCAGCAATCCCACTACCGGGCCTATACTCTGAGAAAACCATAATTCAAAAAGAGTCATGTTGGGCTTCCCTGGTGGCACAGTGGTTGAGAGTCTGCCTGCCGATGCAGGGGATGCGGATTCGTGCCCCAGTCCGGGAAGATCCCACATGCCACGGAGTGGCTGGGCCCATGAGCCATGGCCGCTGAGCCTGTGCATCCAGAACCTGTGCTCCACAATGGGAGAGGCCACAACAGTGAGAAGCCCACGTACCAGAAAAAAAAAAAAAAAAAAAGAAGAGTCATGTACCAAAATGTTCATTGCAGCTCTATTTACAATAGCCAGGACATGGAAGCAATCTAAGTATCCATCATCAGATGAATGGATAAAGAAGATGTGGCACATATATACAATAGAATATTACTCAGCCATAAAAAGAAATGAATTTGAGTTATTTGCAGTGAGGTGGATGGACCTATAGTCTGTCATACAGAGTGAAGTAAGTCAGACATAGGAAAACAAATGCTATATGTTAACACATATATATGGAATCTAAGGGAAAAAAAAGGTTCATGAAGAACCTAGGGGTAAGACAGTAATAAAGAGGCAGACCTACTAGATAATGGACTGGAGGATATAGGGAGCAGCATGGGTAAGCTGTGACAAAGTGAGAGAATGGCATGGACATATACACCCTACCAAATGTAAAATAGATATCTAGTGGGAAGCAGCTGCATAGCAGAGGGAGATCAGCTGGGTGGTTTGTGACCACCTAGTTGGGTTAGATAAGGAGGGTGGGAGGGAGGGAGATGCAAGAGGGTCGAGAGGTGGGAACATATGTATAGGTATAACTGATTCACTTTGTTATATAGCAGAAGCTAGCACAGCATTGTAAAGCAATTATACTCCAATAAAGATGTTAAAAAAAAACAAAACCAAAACAAATATCGTTGATACAGTAGATAAAGGATTCCACACCTACTGGCATTCACTCACTGGACAATGTTCAACACAGTTTTACGATAAAAAACTAGGGATAAAATGAAATTCCTTCACTGTTAAAGGGCAGTTGTTAAAAAAACCCAGAGCTAACATTATACTTTATGTTGAAAATTGAAAACTTTCCAGATAAGTTAAGCAATAAGAAAAAAATATCTACTGTCACATTTCTATATAACCTTGAATGCAGGTTCTAGGTGGGGCAATTAGGCAGGAAAAATAAAGACATTCAGATTGGAAAAAAGACATAAACCTATTTTTTCTCCATTTGCAAATGACATGATTTTGTGTACTGAATAGCTTTAAGCATCCAAAAAAAAAAAGAAAAAAAATCCTAGAAGAAATAGTAAAGAACTTCAGTGAGATTATAGGATAAAGGGTGCATACACAAAAGTCAATTTTATTTCTACACACTACCAAGGAAAATCTGAAAATAAGATCAATAAAATATTCCACTTATAGTAGTATCAAAAATAGCAAAATCCGTAGTTGTAAATTTAACCAAGGAAGTGTAACACCTTTACACTGAAAACTACAAAAAAAAAGTTGATAATAATTAAAGACCTAAATAAATGTAAAAAGCATCCCTTGTTCATGAATTGGAAGACTTAATATTGTTAAGATCACAATATTTTCTTAATTGATCTCCAGATTTAGTGCAAGTTTTATCTTATGTCCAGCTGCCATTTCTGAAAAAAATGGAAAAGTAGTTTCCAAAATTGATATAGAAATGCAAGTCACTCAGAATAGACATAACAATCTTTAAAAAAAGAAAAAAAAAAGTAGGAGGACTCGTTTTTACCAATTTCAAAATTTACCATATACAAATGGCAATCAAGACAATGTTGTTCTGGCATAAGGATAAATGTATAGGTCACTGGAATAGAATTAGGAGTTCAGAAATAAAACCATGTGTCTACCTATTTTCAACAAGGGTACCAAGACAATTCTATAGAGAAAAATCATTTTATTAAAAAATATCACTTGGATAATTGTACATTAACATACAAAAGAACAGAATTGGACTTTACCTCAGGCAATGCACAGAAATTAACTCAAAATAATCAAAGAACTAAATTTAAGAAGTAAAACTATAAAAATCCTAGAAGAAAACATAGGGATAATTATTTGTAACCTTGGAGTGAGGAATACTTTTTTTATATATAATATGGAAAGTAAAAGCAACAAGAGAAAATGTATATAAATAGGTATTGTCAAGTTAACAACTTTTTTATTTCAAAAGCTTCCATCAAGGAAGTGAAAAGACAACTCACAAAATAGAAGAAAATTTTTGCAAATCATACATCTGATAAGTGACATTCCTAGAATATATAAAAAGTATTACTTAATAATAAGACCAATGACACAACTGAAAATGGAGAAAGAAGAAAAACAAAACTTGTTATTAGAAGGAAAGAAATCATGAATAACATAGGAGAAATAAATGAAATAGAGACTAAAAAACCCTTTAGAAGATCAATGAAACTAAAAGCTGGTTCTTTGATAAGATGAACAAAATTGATAAACCTTTAGCCAGACTCATCAAGAAAAAATAAGGGGTTTAGAGTGCCCAAATCAATAAAATCAGAAAAGAAAACAGAAATTACATCTGACACCATAGAAATACAAAGGATCATGAGATTATTACAAACAGCTATATTCCAAAACAATGGACAATCTAGAAGAAGTGGACAAATTCTTAGAAATGAACAATCTCCCAAAACTGAAGCAATGAACAGAAAATATGAACAGACCAATTACCAGAAATGAAATTGAATCAGTAATTTAAAAACTCCCAACAAACAAAATTTAAGGACTAGATTGCTTCACTGGTGAATTCTACCAAACATTTAGTGAAGAGTTAACACCTATCCTTCTCAAACTACTGCAAAATATTGCAGAGGAAGGGACACTCTTGAACTCATTCTTTGAGACCAGTATCACCAAAACCAGACAAAGATTTCACAATAAAAGAAAATTACAGGCCAATATCACTGATGAAAAATGATGCTAAAATCCTCAACAAAATATTAGCAAACCAAATCCAAAAATGTATTAAAATGATCATACACCATGATCAAGTGGGATTTATTTCGGGGATGCAAGGATTTTTCAGTATCTGCAAATCAATCAATTTGATACTCTACATTAAAAAAAACTGAAGAAGAAAAAGCATATGATCATCTCAATAGATTTTGAAAAAGCTTTTGACAAAATTCAACATCCATTTACAATAATAATAATTAAAAAAAAAACTCCCCAGAAAGTGGGCAAGAGGGAACATACCTCAACATAATAAAGGCTGTATATGACTCACTCACAGCTAATATCATACTCAAAGTTGAAAAACTGAAAGTGTTTCCTCTAAGATCAGGAACATGAAAAGCATGCCATTCTCACCACTTTTATTTAACATAGTATTGGAAATCCTAGCCACAGGAATCAGAGAAGAAAATAAAATAAAGAAATTAAAATGGGCAGAGAAGTAGTAAAACTGTCACTGTTTGCAGATGACATGATACTATACATAGAAAATCCTAAAGAAGCCACCAAAAATGTACTAGTGCTCATCAATGAAATCAGTAAAGTTGTGGGACATAAACTTAATATACACAAATATGTTGGATTTCTATACACTAACAATTAACTATCAGAAAAATTAAGGAGATAACCCCTTTTACCATTGCATCAAAATTAATAAAATACCTAGGAATAAACCTCCCTAAGGAGGTAAAATAACTATACTCAGAAAACTATAAGGCAATAAAAAAGTTGGAAAAATATACCATGTTCTTGGATTTGTAAGAATTAATATTGTTAAAATGGCCATACAACCCAAGGCAATCTAAAGATTTCGTGCAATCCCTAACAACATACCAATGTCATTTTTTCACAGAACTAGAACAAATAATTTTAAAACTTGTATGGAAACAGAAGAGATACCAAATAGCCAGAATAATCTTGAGAAAGAAGAACAGAGCTTAAGGAATCACGTTTCCTAACTACAGACTATACTATAAAGCTAGAGCAATCAAAACAGCATGGTACTGGCACAAAAAAAAGACACGTACATCAATGGAACAGAAGAGGGACCCCAGAAATAAACCACACACCTATGGTCAATTAATCTACAACAAAGGAGGCAAGAATATACAATGCAGAAAAGGCAGTCTTTTCAATAAGTGGTGCTGGGAAAACTGTAAACCTACATGTAAAGAATGACATTAGAACATTATCTAACACTGTATACAAAAATAAACTCAAAATGGATTAAAGACCTAAACATAAGACTGGAAGCCATTAATGTCCTAAAGGAAAACATACAACAGTCTTTGACGTAAATTGTAACAATATTTTTTTTGATCTGTCTCATAAAGCAAAAGAAATAAAAGCAAAAATAAGCAAACTGGACCTAATTAAAGTTAATGGTTTTTGCACAGAAAACGAGGCCATTGACAAAATGAAAAGACAACCTATGGAATGGGAGAAAGCCTTGGCACATGATATAATGAATGAGGGTTTAATATCCAAAATATATGAACAACTCATACAAGTCAACATCAAAAAAACAAACAACCCAGTTATAAAATGGGCAGAAGATCTGAACAGAGATTTTTCCAAAGTGGAAATGTATATGGTCAACAGGCACATGAAAAGATGCTCATCATTGCTAATCATCAGGGAAATGCAAATCAAAACAACGAGATATCACCTTAAATCTGTCAGAGTGGCTGTCATCAAAAAGAACACAAATAACAAATATTGGTGATAATGTGGAGAAAAGGGAACCATCATACACTTTTGGTGGGAATGTAAATTGGTGCAGTCACTGTGGAAAACAGTATGGAAGTTTCTCAATAAACTAAGAATAGTACTAACATATGACCCAGCAATTCCACTCCTGGGTATATATCTGAGAAAAAAAAAAAAAAAACAACAGAAATACTAATTTCAAAAAATACATGCACCACAATGTTAATAGCAGCATTGTTTAGAAATGCCAAGGTATGGAAGCAATCTAACTGTCCTACAAGTGTCATTCTTGATGACATTATACTCATATATATAAATGAATGTCACCTGTGTCATTATATATATATATATATATATATATATATATATATATATATATATATATATGAATATAAAGGACTATATTGGAATACTACTCAGCCATAAAAAAGAACAAATTGTTGTCATCTGCAATAACATGGATGGACTTGGGGGTATTATGCTAAGTGAAATAAGTCAGACTGAGAAAGACAAATAATTTATGATATTATATGATATACGTGGAATCCAAAAACTACAGCAAACTGGTGAATATAACAAAAAAGAAGCAGACTCACAGATATAGAGAACAAACTCGTGGTTACCAGTGGGGAGAGGAAAGGGAGAAGGGCAATATAGGGGTAGGTGATTAAGAGGTACAAGTTATTACATATAAAATAAGCTACTAGGATATACTATACAACACAAGGGATATAGCCAATATTTTATAATATCTATAAGTGGAATATAACCTTTAAAAATTGTGAATCACTATATTGTATACCTGTGAGTTTTTTTTTTCTTTTTTTGCGGTACGTGGGCCTCTCACTGTTGTGGCCTCTCCCATTGTGGAGCACAGGCTCCAGACACGCAGGCTCAGCAGCCATGGCTCATGGGCCTAGCCACTCCATGGCATGTGGGATATTCCCAGACCGGGGCACAGACCCATGTCCCCTGCATCGGCAGGTGGACTCGCAACCACTGCACCACCAGGGAAGACCCCTGTAACTTTTATAATATTGTACATCACCTATACATCAATAAAATTTTTTGGATAAAAATTCATGAAAGAATGTTTAACTATTTTACATTATTTTAAAAATGGAGAAAGGTTCTGAATAGAGAATTCTCCAAAGAAGGTATGAAAATATCCAAGGAGTCCAAGCAAAGATGTTCACCATTCTGAGCCATCAGGGAACAGTAAATCAAAACCACAATCAAATATCACTTCACATCCACTAAGATGACTAATTAAAATATCCAGTATTAACTAGTGTTGGTAGGTATATGGGGAAATTGGAACCCTCATACTTTGTTGTTGGAATGCAAAATGCTACAACTGCTTTATATAATATCTGAGAGCTCCTCAAATGGTTAAACATACAGCTATTATGTGAATTACTGAATTCCACTCCTAGGTCTATACCCTGAAAAAATGAAAACATATGTCTACACAAAAACTTGCCATCAGTGTTTCTAAAAGGCAAAAAATGGAAATAACTTAAATGTCCATCAGTTGATGAATGGATAAATAAAATGTATACCCATACAATGGAATAATATTCAGTAATTAAAAAAATGAAACACCGATTGAAGCTACAGTACAGATGACCTTTGAGACCATTATGTTAACCAAAAAAAAGGCAGTCACAAAGCAGCACATATTGTAGAATTTCATATACATGAAATGTTCAGAATTGGAAAATGTGTACAGATAGAAAGTAGATTATTGGATGCTTAGGGCTGGAAGTGGGGAGAATGGAGCAGTAGGGGGGTGATAGCTAAAGGGTTTGCAAATTCTTTTTGGGATAATAAAATGCTCTAAAATTGATTATGGTAATGGATGTACAAGTCTGTGAATATACTGAAATCCACTGAATTTTCACTTAAATGGGTGAATTTTATGGTATACGATTTATATCTCAATAAACACAGCCCTCCGAAGCACATACTCACACTAGACCCTAGGAATAAGATCTTACTGAGGTGCATACTTAGATACATTCTTATCATATTTTAGAAACTTTTTTTCTAGGTCTGATACATTTTCATAGGCTATTGAAAACTCTATTGACACTAGGGATGGGAATGTGCTGATGATGCATACTGAGAAAAGCAGGCCTAGCTGTGGTCAGTATGGGGTTTCGGAGCCAGGCTAACTTTAGCTGAAATCCCATCTCTGCCACTGACCAAGTATGGCCTTGGACAGGTTACTAAATTACCTTGTATCTCAGTTTCCTCATCTCTAAAATGGGGAAAATATAATTTTCCTCACAGATTTGTTATCAGAATTAAATGAAATAATTATAAAAAAAACATAAATACTTAATTTGACACCACTGCCATCACGATGATTATAATTTAAATGTGCCTATAAAGATTATAGAACATTTGGGTATGTTCCAGACATGTGAGATGGTCATTCTAGGCAGAGAGAAACATCTGAGGAAAGGCATGGATGTAAACAGCATGAGACATATTTGCAGGGCTGGATATAGTGTATGTTGTGTGCAGAGGTAAAACTGAACAAATTGGCTGGCTCCAGATTTTGGAAGGAAAATAGTGTCAAGCTAAAGGAACTCTGAAACAGCAATGCAGAGATAATTCTTTATTCAACCTTGAATTCTTGGAAACTAGACCTAACAACTTTGATAAAGAAGAACAAAATTGGAGGACTGATATTACTTGACTTCAAAATTTATGAAGTTGCATAAATCGTGATGGTGTGTTAATTGTGTTAGATACATAGATCAATGGAACATATGAGAGCATTCAGAAAAAGGGCCACATATATATGACCAATTGTGTTTTGACAAAGTCCTGAAGGCAATTCAATGGAGAATGCATAGTCTTTTCAACAAATGGTATTACAACAATCAGATATGTATATGTGAAAAAAATGAATTTCAATCCACACTTCACCGCATATACAAAAATTAACTCAAAATAGATCATAGACAAACATTATAAATGTAAAATTATAAATCTTCTAGAAGAAAGCATGGAAAAAAGTCATGACTACCTTCAGTAAGGCAATACTTTTTAGATAAATCCACAAAAGCATGATCCATAAATATCAAAATTAATATATTGGACTTTATAAAAATAAAAACTCTGCTCTTCAGAAATACTGTTAAGGGAAGGAAAAGATAAGCTATATATCGGGAAAAATATTTTCAAATCACATATCTGATTAAAGACTGGTATCCAATATGTATAAAAATAAAGGAGGGGAACTTAAATGGGAAAATAATTTGAAAAAGAATAGATACATGTATATGTATAACTCAATCACTTTGCTGTACACCTGAAACTAACACAACATTGTTAATCAACTATACTCCAGTATAAAATAAAAGGTTAAAAATTAAATAATAAAAGAGAGGCAAAATATTTGAATGGACGCTTCACCAAAGAAGATATACTGATAGCAAACAAGAACATAAAAAGATGTGCAACATCAGTAGTCATTAGAAAGATACTACCATACATCTATTAGACTGGCTAAAATCAAAAACAAGACCATCCTAAGTGTTGATGAAGATGAGAAGCAGCTGAGAGCAGATCAAAATGGTGGAGGAGTAGGACATGGAGCTCACCTTCTTCCCATAGATACATCAAAAATACAACTGCATGTGAAACAGCTCTCACAGAACATCTACTGAACACTAGCAGAAGACCTCAAACCTGCAAACGGGCAAGAAAAACTCCACATAAATGGGTAGGACAAAATAAAAAAGAAAAAGAAATAGAGAGAAAGGAATAAGGACAGGGCCTGCCCACCTTCCAGGGGAAACCTGTGAAAGAGGAAAGGTTTCCACACTTGGGGAAGTCCCCTCACTGGTGGGAAGATCAGCCAGGACACGAGGGGGGCGGCTCTTCAGAGCCTTGGAGGAGAGTGTAACAACAGGTTTATGAAGGGCAAAGCAGAGAGAGACCTACAAAAATGATTGGTGCCAACTGGCACTCCCCAGGCTTTGATGTTCATCTGTTGAGGCTTGTGGGGCTGGTTGTTGAGGCTCAGGCTTTGGATGTTAGATCTCAGGGAGAGGACTGGGGTTGGCTGCTCAAAGATAGCCCGAGGGGGCTAAGGTGTGGTGTGCCACAACCAAGGGAATTTGGGAAGAAACCTGGGCACACCAGAGAGGCAAGTTGGCATTGTTGGGGGCAAGCCAGACTACCAGAGCAATGGGGACAGGCACAAGCTGCTGCTGCCTTCTTGGATTCCAGAGGCAGATATAGACGAGACCACTGCCACCACCGAGGGTCCTGTGAGTGGCTGTTGGTCATTGCCTCACATTCCCGGGAGTGTTTGTAGCCCACCAATGCCAAGGGTCTTCCAACCTGCCACCAACCACTGCCCCCACCACTCAGGGGTTTCTTGCATGACCTGCTGCCACTGCCAAGGGTCACATGACCTGGTGCCCAATGCTACACCTGCCTCCCCATGAGTACATGCAGCCAGCTGCCTCAGCCATTAGACCTGCAACCTGTAGCCAACCACTACCCCCTCCTTCCAGGGAGTGAGTGCACTGGCCATGCACCTGCACACACCCTATCAAGGGGGTAACAGCCAGCACACCCTGAGGAAAGAGATAGCAAGCATCAAAACCAAACACAGCACTTATGCCAAAAAAAAAAAAAACAAACTTAAACCCACACAAGCTATGCAGGGACACTATATAAATAGCCTTCCAACACTACAGTATATATTTATTTCGCTTAAACACACAGAGTAAGAGAAATAAGCAAAATGAAGAAACAAAGGAGCAACTCTCAGCTAAAAGACCAAGAGAATCCCCTGAAGGAAAAAAAAAACAATGAAACAGACCTCTTCAGTCAAACAGACATCAAGTTCAAAAAGGAGGTAATGAAAATACTAGAGGAATTAAGAAAGACTATCAAAAGAAATGCAGATTACTGTAGAAAAGACCTAGAAGCTATAAGGAGAGTCAAGAAAAATTTAAAAAGTCATTTGCTGAGACAAAAGCTGAGCACACTGCAATGAATAGCATAATGAATAATGCAGAAGAAAGAATAAATGACCTGGAAGATAGAATAATGGAAATTACCCAATCAAAGCAGCAGACAGGGGCTTCCCTGGTGGCACAGTGGTTGAGAGTCCGATGCAGGAGACATGGGTTCGTGCCCTGGTCTGGGAAGATCCTACATGCTGCAGAGTGGCTAGGCCCGTAAGCCATGGCCACTGAGCCTGTGCATCCGGAGCCTGTGCTCCACAACAGGAGAGACCACAACAGTGAGAGCCCCGCATACCACAAAAAACAAACAAACAAGCAAACAACAACAACAAAAAAAGCAGATAGAAAGCCAAATGAAAAAATACAAAATAAAATAAAGAAACAAACAAACAAAAAAAGAAAGCAATATAAGAGACATATGGGATAATATAAAGAGGGCCAATCTATGCATAATAGGGATTCCAGAAAGAGAAGAAATAGTAAAGGGGATTGAAAATATATTTGAAGAAATTATGGCTGAAAACTTCCTAAACTTAAAGAAAGTAACAGACATCCAGATCCAGGAAGCACAGTGGGTCCCAAACAAGATGAACCCAAACAGACCTACAACATGCAGGTCAGAAGGGTGTGGCATGATACATTCAAAGTGCCAAAAGGGAAAAAAAAATGCAACCTAGGAAACTCTACTCAGCAAGTTTATCATTTAAGATTGAAGGAGAGATAAAAACTTCTCAAATAAACAAAAAATTAGAGGGTTTGGCAAAACCAAAAACTATAAATATGACACTATTAATTGTGAAGCTTCATGGAACATTTGATGTTCCCATGTAACTTGTTTACATAATTAAAATCTTTGATCTGTAAGTAAAAGATTTAATCATACTGCTAATTAGAGTAAATAGACCTTTACTTCAACTATATCAAGATAGTATGGATAATTTTCAGATCTTTAGAAAACATTTGCTTGATTGTTAAGTAACCTTAAAAATCTATTTGTGACCAATTATCTATTTTTTTTCTGTTTATGAAAGTTATTAATTCTAAAGTATTTTATTTATTTCCTCTAATTTAGCTTGTTGAAATAAGAATCTACTAGAATAAGTACCATCTTAATCAATTTATGTTCATTAACTACTTCACTATGAAAAACATAATACATAAATCCATACTGCCTGCATTGCCTGGGGAATATGTATGCTTTATTATTATTATTTTTAATACAAATATGGTAAACTTTACTCTCAACTAAAATTATACAAGATCTTAAGAAATACTCATAAGTGATGCATCTTGGTGGATAGACCTAGAGTCTGTCATACAGAGTGAAGTAAGTCAGAAAGAGAAAAACAAATACCGTATGCTAACACATATATATGTAATTTAAGAAAAAAATAATGCCATGAAGAACCTAGGTGTAAAACAGGAATAAAGACACAGACCTACTTGAGAATGGACTTGAGGATATGGGGAGTGGGAAGGGTAAGCTGTGACAAAGTGAGAGAGAGGCATGGACATTTGTACACTTCCAAACGTAAGGTAGATAGCTACTGGGAAGCAGCCACATAGCACAGGGAGATCAGCTTGGTGTTTTGTGACCGCCTGGAGGGGTGGGATAGGGAGGGTGGGAGGGAGGGAGATGCAAGAGGGAAGGGATATGGGAACAGATGTATATGTATAACTGATTCACTTTGTTATAAAGCAGAAACTAATAAAAAATTCAAAAAAAAGAAATACTCATAAGTGATGCATCTTAAATATTTTATGTATTACATGTATCAGTTATTATTTCAAAAACTAAATATGGTGAATAAAAACTAGTTATTATTTTTCTTGCAACAGCCATGAAGCAGAGAGGAAGAACCAACTCAAATCCTGCACAAGCTCTAGGTACTACAACTCCAACCACACCCACTCTCAAGGGGCTAATAGTCTGCACACCCTGAGAAAATATGTGGCTGGTGCCCATACCAAAACTAGTCTCCCAACAGAAACACTAGTCACAAAGAGTCTACACAGGTATGCTCCCACATAAAAACAGTCCTTCAACACCACAGTAGACAATGATTTCTCCTAAATTCATAGAGCCAGGGAAAATTATGTAAATGAAAAGGCAGTGGTACTACACCCAATTAAAAGACAGACAGACACAGAGAGAGAGAGAGAGAGAGAGAGAGAGAGAGAGAGAGATCCTGAAAGAAAAAAAATAATAAAATAGAGCTTCCCATTCTACTAGACCCTGAGTTCAAGAAGGAGGTAATTAAATATGCTAACTGATTATACATAGAAATGCAGGTCACTGTAACAAGGAACTAGAAACTATAAAAATGAACAAATAAAAAATATACAATTCTATTGTTGAGATTAAAAAAAATCCAGAAGCAATGAATAGCAGACTAAATAACAGAGAAAAACAAATAAGTGATCTAGAAGCTAGAAAAAAGGAAATAATCCAATCAGAACTGAAGACAGACAAATTAAAAAAAAAGTTGAAAGCAACATAGAAGATCTAAGAGATAATATCAAATGCACCAACCTACACATAATAGGGGTTCCGGCAGGAGAAGAGAGAGAGAGGGGATTGAAAATGTATTTGAAGAAATTAGAGCTGAAAAATTCTCACTTAAAAAAGGAAACAGATATCCAGGTACAGGAAGCACAGAAGGTCCCCAACAAGATGAACCCAAACAGACCCACACCACTATATATCATAATTAAAATGGCAATAGTTAAAGATAAGGAGGAGATTCTAAAGGCAGCAAGAGAAAAACAAAGTGTTTATTACAAGGGAAATCCCATAAGGCTCTCAGCTGATTTCTCTGTGGAAATTTTGCAGGCCAGAAGAGTGGTAAAATAAATTCAAAGTCTTGAAAAAGAAAATTCTGCCATCTAGAATACTCTTCCCAACAAGATTTAGAATCATTTAGAAAAAGAGGAGAAATAAATAATTTCTCACACAATCAAAAACTAAAAGAATACAGCAGTACTAAACCTATCCTAAAAGAAATACTGAAAGACCATCTCTAAACAGAAAAGATGCAAGAAGTTATAGGAAGGAGGAAATCACAATTGGAAAGTAAATCACAAATTTGTCAGTAAACAGAACAAAACGAAAAGAAAAAGCTATTTGTGGAAGCAATGATAAACACAAAGAACATCAAAAGGATAAACATGAAGGTGAAAAAAGATATCAAAATCATAAAATGTGGGGAAGGATAGTAAGAAAATGCAGATTCTTCTTCCTTTTTTCTTCTTGAATGTGTTTGAGCTTATATAACTGTCAGTCTAAAGCAAGCAGATATAGGAAGGTGTTAACATACTTGAAAACAGGGCGACCACAAATCAAAAACATACATTTGATTCACACACAGAAAAAAAAGAGAACACAAGCATAAAATAAATGGAAATCATCAAAACACAAAAAGAAAAATAAAAAGATAAAGAAAGGAACAAGAAGAACAAAGAATCAACTGGGAAACAAGTTTTGAAATGGCAATAAATACATACACATCAATAATTACCTTAAATGTCAGTGGACTTAATGTTCCAATCAAATACATAGAGTGCCAGACTGCATAAAAAATAAAAACAAAAACAAAATCCAACCAACCAACCAACAAAAATACAAGAGCCTACAATATGCTGTTTATAAGAGACCCACATTAGGGCAAAATACACACACAGATTAAAAGTGAGGGGACAGAAAAATATATTTCAGTCAAATGAAAATGACAAGTAAGCAGGAGTTGAAATACTCATATCAGACAAAATAGACTTTAAAGTAGAGATTATAAAGAAAGATAAAATAGGACACTATATAATGATAAAATTATCGATACAAGAAGAGGATATTTCACTCATCAACTTATATGCATTTTATATAAGAGCAATGAAATATAAAAAATGAATACTAATAGACATAAAGGGAGAAATCAATGGGAATACAATAATTAGAGGAGACTTTAACACCTCACTGAAATCAATGGACAGATATTCTAGACTGAGACTCAATAAGAAAACAGAAATCCTAAATGATACAGTAGAACAGTTAGACTTAATTGATATCTTCAGGACATTACATCCAAAAAAAAAACATGATACACATTCTTTTCAAGCACACACAGAACATTCTGTAGGATTGACCACATACTTAGACACAAAACTAACCTCAAAAAATTTAAGAGTACAGAAATTATTTCAGTCATCTTCTCTGACCACAACTGCATGAAACTATAAATCAACCACAGGAAAAGAAATGAGAAAAAATTGGCTATGGGGAGAGTAAACAATATCCTACTAAAAAACCAATGGGTCAATGAGGAAATCAAAAAGGAAGATAAAAAGTACCTTGAGACAAATGACAGTTAAAACTCAAACATATAAACCTATGAGATGCAGCAAAAGCAGTTCCTAGAAGAAAGTTCATAGCTATACAGGCCTTCCTCAAAAAACAAACAAACAAAAAATCTCAAGTCAAAAACCTAACCTAACACCAAAAAGCATTAGAAAAAGAAGAATGAACAAAACCTAAAGTCAGCAGAAGGAAGGAAACAATAAAAATCAGGGATGAAATAAATAAAATAGAGATTAAAAAACAATAGAAAAAATCAATAAAACCAAGAGCTGGTTCTTTGAAAGGGTAAACAAAATAAATAAACCTCTGGCCAAGCTCACCAAGAAGAAAAGAGAGAGGGAACCCAAATAAACAAAATAAGAAATGAAAAAGGAGAAATCTCAACTAATGCCATAGAAATACAAAAAAACCCTTAGAGAACACTATGAATAATGATGCACCAACAAATTTGACAACCTAGAAGAAATGGGCAAATTTCTAGAAACATAGAGACCACCAAAATTGAATCAAGAAGAAATAGGTGATTTGAATAGGCCAAGCACCAAAACTGATATAGAATCTGTAAAAAAAAAAAAAAAAAAAAAAAACAATCAAGCAGACAAAATAAAATTCTCCACAAACAAAAGTCCAGGATCAGATGACTTCACAGGCAAATTCTACCAAGCATACAATAAACTTATACCAATTCTCAAACTCTTCCAAAAGATTGAAAAGGAGGGTACACTCCCAAAGAGATTCTATGAAGCCATCATCACCCTCATACCAAAACCAGACAAAGACACCACCAAAAATAAAATTACAGGCCAGTATCTTTGATGAATATAGATGCAAAAATTCTCAACAAAATATTATCAAACTGAATCCAACAACACATAAAAAAGATCATACACCATGACCAAGTGGGATTCATCCCAGTTTCACAAGGATAGTTCAACATTCACAAATCAATACAGTGTAACACACCATATTAACAAAAGAAAAATAAAAAAAAACATGATAATTCCAATACATGCAGAAAAAAAACATTTGACGAAATTCAACATCAATTCACGATAAACACTCTTAGCAAAGTGGGAAAAGAGAGAACATATCTCAACATAATGAAATCCATTTATGACAAACCCACAGCCAATAAAATACTCAACAGTAAAAGCTAAAAGCCTTCCTGCTAAAACCTGGAACAAGACAAGGATGCCCACTCTCACCACTTCTATTCAACGTAGTATTGGAAATCCTAGCCATGGCAATCAGGGAAGAAAAAGAAATAAAAGGTATCCAAATTGGAAGGGAAGAGGTGAAATTGTCACTATATGCAGATGGCATGATACCATATGTAGAAAACCCTAAGGAATTCAAACAAAAACTACTACATCTAATAAATGAATTCAGCAAAGTGACAGGACACAAGATTAATATTCAAACATCCATTGCATGTCTTTACACTAACAATGAAATATCAGAAAGGGAATGTAAAAAAAAAAAAACTTTTAAAATAGCACCAAAGGGCTTCCCTGGTGGCACAGTGGTTAAGAGTCTGCCTGCCGATGCAGGGGACATGGGTTCATGCCCAGGTCCAGGAAGATCCCACATGCCATGGAGCAGCTGGGCCCGTGAGTCATGGCCACTGAACCTGTGTGTCTGAAGCCTGTGATCCACAACGGGAGAGGCCACAACAGTGAGAGGACCACATACCTCAAAAAAAGAAAAAAATACAAAAAAAAATAATCACCAAAAAAAAAAAAAAACTTAGGAATAAACCTGACCAAGGAGGTGAAAGACTTATAGGTTGAAAACTGTAAAACATTAATAAAGTAAATTAAAGAGAATTCAAAGAAATGGAAAGATATCCAATGTTCTTAGACTGGAATATTTAATGTTGTTAAAATGGCAATGATATCCAAAGCAACCTACAGATTTAATGTGATCCCTATCGAAATATCTAAGATATTTTTCACAGAACTAGAAAAAATAATACAAAAAATTATAAGGAACCATAAAAGACCCAGAATTTCCAAAGCAGTCCTGAGGGGGAAAAAAGCAAAAGTGGGAGGCATAACTCTCCCAGACTTCAGACAATACTGCAAAGCTACAGTAATCAAAACAGTGTGGTATTGGTACAAAAACAGACATAAGGATCAATGGAACAGAATAGAGAGCCCAGATATAAACCCACACACCTACAGTCAATTAATCTTCAACAAAGTAGGCAAGAATATTAAATGTGAAAAGACAGTCTTTTCAGCAAATCGTGCTGGGAAAGTTGGACAGCTTCATGTAAAGAAATGAAGTTAGAACACACCCTCATGTCATGCACAAAAATAAACTCAAAATGGCTTAAAGACTTAAACATAAGACATGACATCATAAAATTCCTAGAAGAGAGCACAGGCAAAACATTCTCTGACATAAATCGTACCAATGTTTTCTTAGGTCAATCTCACAAGGCAATAGAAATAAAAGCAAAAATAAACATATGGAACCTAATCAGACTTACAAGCTTTTGCACAGCAAAGAAACCATAAATAAAAATACAAAAGACAGCGTACGGCATAGGAGAAATTATTTTCAAATGATGTGACAGGTGAGGGCTTAATCTCCAAATTATACAAACAACCCATACAACTCAACAACAAAAAATCAAACAAACCAATTAAAAATGGGTAGAAGACTTTAATAGACATTTCTCCAAAGAAGACATACAGATGGCCAGTGGGCACATGAAAAGATGCTCAGCATCACTAATTATTAGAGAAATGCAAATCAAAGCTACAATTAAGTACCACCTCACACTGGTCAGAATGGCCATCATTAAAAAGTCTACAAATAGGGCTTCCCTGGTGGTGCAGTGGTTGACAGTCCGCCTGCCAATGAAGGGGACACGGGTTCATGCCCCGGTCCGGAAGGGTGCCACATGTCGCAGAGCAGCTAGGCCCGTGGGCCATGGCTGCTGGGCCTGCACGTCCAGAGCCTGTGCTCCACAATGGGAGAGGCCACAGCAGTGAGAGGCCCGTGTAATGCAAAAAAAAAAAAAAAAAAAAAAAAAAATGTCTACAAATAACAAATGCTGGAGACCGTGTGGAGAAAAGGGAACCCTCCTACACTGTTGGTGGGAATGTACGTTGGTGCAGCCACTATGGAAAACAGTGTGAATATTCCTCAGAAAACTGAAAATAGAATTACCATATGATACAGAAATCCCACTCTTGGACATATATCCAGACAAAACTATAATTCAAAATGATACACGCCTCCCTATGTTCATAGCAGCACTATTCACAATAGCCAAAACATGGAAACAACCTAAATGTTCATTGATGGATGAATGGATAAAGGAAATGTGGTACATATATATAATGGAATACTACTCAGCCATAAAAAAGAATGAAATAATGCCATTTGCAGCAATATATATGCAACTAGAGATTATCATACTATGTGAAGTAAGTGAAAAAGAGAAAGACAAATACCATATGATATCACTTATATGTGGTATCTAAAATATGGCCCAAATGAACCTGCCTACAAAACAGAAACAGACTCACAGACATAGAGAACAGACTTGTGGTTGCCAGGGGTGAGGGGGGTGGTGGAGGAAAGAACTGAGAGTATTAGATTAGCAGACGTAAACTATTATATATAAGATGGATAAACAAGTTTCTACATAGCACAGGGAACTATGTTCAATACCTTGTGATAAACCATAATGGAAAAGAGTATAAAATAAAGAATGTCTATATGTGTATAACTGGGTCACTTTGCTGTACAGCAGAGATTGGCTCAACATTATAAATCAACTATACTTCAATAAAAATATAAAATAAAATAAAATAAAAAAATGAGAAGTAGCTGCAACTCTCATATGATGCTGGTAGGAATTTAAAATAGTACCAATACTTTGGAAAACTGTTTGGCAGTGTCTAAAAAATTCATCCATACAAGTCTTATATGATCCACTCCTAGATATTCAGTCAAGAGGAACAAAAGTGTATGTAATTTCAAGACTGTCATGTGAATGTTCACAGCAGCTTTATCATAGTAGCCTAAAACCAGGAACAACTGAAATCTCATCAGTCAAGGAATGGATAAACAAGCTGTGATATATCCACACAATGTAGTACAATTAGCAATAAAAGAAAATAACTATGACTCTTTCAATGAGTATGATTCTCAAAATAATTATTATAAGTGAAAGAAGCCAGACAAAAAAAGCATATATACTTTATGATTCTATTTATATAAAACTCTAGAAAATGCAACTTAGATTTAGTGACAAATGAAAATCTGTGGTTGCCTGGGGGAGAGGACAGAGAAGAAAGGGAGAGTGGAATTATAGAGGGGTACTAAAATATTTTGTAGGTGATGAATATATTTATTATCTTTATTGTCATGATAATTTCATGGGTATAAGTATATAAAATTACCAATTTGTATGTTCTTAATATATACAGTTTATTACATATAAATTATACCTCAATACAGCTCTTTTAAAAAGGGAACTTCAATGTTTTGCATTCTGAACTTTGATTATATAATGTTTTTTTTTAATTTTCAATAAGAATTTTTTCATATTCAGAGCCAGATCACTAGAAAGGATATATGTTAAACTTGAGTTTTTACCGGCCTAGCACACAGAAATGAAGAATGAGACAGTAATTCTTGAGCAAAAATTTGTGTTAATGCTACTGATTTTAACAAGCAAAGGCAAAAGTGATACTTACCCTGCCAATAAGTTTGCTGCATCTAATATAAATTGATGATCGTTTTTATTCAGTACCAAAAGGAAAATGTCCTTTATTTACACATCTTATCCATAAGTTGAGATTCTTTTTGAATCCCATAATCCTTTAGAAAATACACTGATGTCATTACCTTCTGAACTTTTACTGCCACATAAAGGTTAATATTTGATTCAACCATAGTAATTTCATTAAGATCCTTTCCTTTTGGTTACTCAGATTGTAAGATTTAAAGCTTTATTTTCCAGTACTATAGCCACTAAACATATGTTGCTATTTAGCTCTTGAAAAGTGGCTAGTGGCACATATTTGGCTAATAATATATTAGGTATTATTGACTTAACTAAAATATATTATTATTTTTTAAACATCTTTAATGGAGTATAATTGCTTTACAAAGGTGTGTTAGTTTCTGCTGTATAACAAAGTGAATCAGTTATACATATGCTTATGTACCCATATCTCTTCCCTCTTGCATCTCCCTCCCACCCACCCTCCCTATCCCACCCCTCTAGGTGGTCACAAAGCACCAAGCTGATTTCATCCCTTTATTTTTACTTTTCTAAATGTAGCTACTAGAAAAATTTTAAATTATATATGTGGCTGGCATTATATTTCTCTTAAAAATGTTGATCTGGAGAGCAGAGAACTAGTCTTGTACTTGCCATGATACTTGACACAGTGTTGATCATGTATTAGACACTCAATAATTATATAATTGATCGATTATTAAAAGTCAATAATAATTAATGTTACTATTTACTGGGTACTTAATATGTACCAACCAGTGTATTAAATATCCTGTGTAAATTAACTCATGTTGTCTTATAGAGTAGGTGCTTTATCCTAAGTTTACTGACAAGAAAATTGAAACTCAGAGGAGTTAATTTACTTACCTAAGGCTACACAGCAGAACGAAGATCTGAACCAGGCCAACATCATTGCCTTTAACAACTAACTTGTACTAACCTGCCAGTGGATTTGTTGGTCTTTTCAACCATATCTACACTGAAAATAATAGTTGTCCATTTTTAAACATCCTGAAGTACTGCATGAAATCTCTAAAACTTCAACTACAATTGAATTTTTGAATACAAACTATTTCCATAGTGTTTTTTTGTTTTTTTATTATTTTTTTAAAAATCATTCTCAATGCCATGTTACTAACGATTTCTAGCAGCATCACTTTTTTACACTAGCTTTATTGGGCAGAGGAAGATAATGACATTAAGTTGGAAAGCCAAATGTGTGTAACGTGTAATTTGTGGGGTACAGAGTGATTGCACATTAAGGCCTAAAGCCAGAGTTATCTTCTGCCTCTTTTTATTACCTGAACCACCTCTCCTCATTTCCATTAAGCTGGTATCTACTTTTTATTTTTCTATTCTCCTATTTTCACTGAATTTTTCCTCATTCTTTTAATTTATTTAATGATACCTTTATTTCCTCATTTGGGTTCTTCTTGGAACTGAAAATTTGGAGGAAAATGACACTGCTGTTTTCAAATGATTGTTTCATTTCAGTCTTTCAGCAAAATTAATTTTATACAAATCAAAAAATCTTTGCAAATTGCTTCAAATTCTCAAATTATAGTACAGTATTAAATTAGAATGTGACTAAAGAAAAGTCCTGCAGCAGGTTATAGATAATACACAGAGGTGTTAGTGAAGTGTCCTTAGTAGTACAGTAAATTATAAAATGTTGACCTTTGGATATTAAACTTATCAATTCAAGTTACAATGGGAATCCAAGGGGACAAAGAATTATGAAGAGCCTTATCAGTGATATTAACACTTTTACAAGGAAGAGGCTATATAGGAAGAATATAT
Organism: Mesoplodon mirus; assembly: GCF_964341445.2. NCBI lineage: Eukaryota > Metazoa > Chordata > Mammalia > Artiodactyla > Ziphiidae > Mesoplodon > Mesoplodon mirus. Next base: position 73,323,864 of record NC_138981.1, read on the forward strand.
GGTTCAGGAAAGTCCTATTTAGATAATGTGAATTCAGCCCTGTCAAGGGGAAAGAGGCACCCTAAAACTGCAGGAGAGGAACAATCTATTCAACAAAAAGGAATTATTGGCTGTGGCTAGGAAATATTTCACCATATCTGGCAAAATAGTATCATGTGAAATCTTGGTATTTGGTACAGCAATTCTGACTTTTGAAAATTTTCCTAAAACAATGAAAGCACCAGTTATAAGGACATATGTACACGGTTGCTTATGGCAGTGTTCTTTACACTGTCCAATGCCTTTGCCTATAGAGGTAGCTGATAGATAAGTAGGTAGGTAGATGATAGATAGATAGATAAATAGATATTAATATATTAATATATAAATGTTGATATATGTCAATTTTACTTGATGTCTTGTATGATTTTGTACTCCTCTCTGATTATTCTTGACTACTTTTTCATGTACAATGACTTCCTGTTCATAACTTAAAGAAATGTAAAGGATGGCTACTGCTCCCCTCTGGTTGTATCTCAGGTAATGTATTGCTAAAGAGGTAAACTGATAAAATTAATCTTTTATGACTCTGGATCTTAAAATTGACTTTAGTTCAATGCATTTTCAAATTTAATATTTTTTCTTTTACCTCTTAAAGATTGAGGAATGTGTAGATCATGAGTACCTGAAAGGTAATATCAACTCAATATATCCCTCAAAACATTATAAGAAAATTAGGATACAATTACTTCTAACATAAAAAAACACTTTTTCAAAATAAATAATAGTCCATTCTATGATCTTACTCCTTCTTGCTAAACTAATAATAAAAGGAAACATACAGATTTGATTTTGCAATATACGTTTTCAGATTTTATTTATTCTATTGACAATGACACTGTCAATCATGGAATCATTTAACAAACACTTATTAAACATTTACTGTGTGCCATATATTATACTAGGCCATGGATGTAGAAATACAACCCTTACATGACCACACCTCTTCCAATTGCTTTATGAAATAATTGTAACCTGGATCAAATTTTGTAGTTTTCTACATATTAGAGGAAAGTTTCAAGTTTCTGCTTAATATTATTTTAAATAAAAATTGAGCCCAACTACTAGCTTCATTAAGCAATTTTTTCTCCATTTTTTGTCTCTTTCTAACATCTTTATTGGAGTATAACTGTTTATAACAGTTAGTTTCTGCTTTATAAAAAAGTGAATCAGTTATACATATACATATGTCCCAATATCTCTTCCCTCTTGCATCTCCCTCCCTCACACACTCCCTATCCCACCCCTCTACGTGGTCACAAATCACCAAGCTGATCTCCCTGTGCTATGCAGCTGCTTCCAACTAGCTATCTATTTTATGTTTGGTAGTGTATATATGTCCATGCCACTCTCTCACTTTGCCTCAGCTTACTGTTCCCCCTCCTCAAGTCCATTCTATAGTAGTTCTGCATCTTTAATACATCTTGCCACTAGGTTCTTCATGACCTTTTTTTTTTTTTTTTAGATTCCATATATATGTGTTAGCATATGGTATTTTTTTTCTCTCTTTCTGACTTACTTCACTCTGAATGACAGTCTCTAGGTCCATCCATCTCACTACAAATAACTCAGTTTCATTCTATTTTATGGCTACATAATATTGCATTGTATATATCTGCCACATCTTCTTTGTCCATTCATCTTTTGATGGATATTTAGGTTGCTTCCATGTACTGGCTATTGTAAATAGAGCTGCAAAGAACATTTCAGTACATGACTCTTTTTCAATTCTGGTTTCCTCAGGGTATATGCCCAGTAGTGGGACGGCAGGCTCATAAGGTAGTTCTATTTTTAGTTTTTAGTAGTTTTGATTTGCATTTCTCTAATGAGTAAAGATGTTGAGCATCCTTTCATGTGTTTGTTGGCAGTCTGTATATCTTCTGTGGAGAAATGTCTATTTAGGTCTTCTGCCCACTTTTGGACTGGGTTCTTTGTTTTTTTTGATATTGAGCTGCATGAGCTGCTTGTAAATTTTGTAGATTAATCATTTGTCTGTTGCTTCATTTGCAAATATTTTCTCCCATTCTGAAGGTTGTCTTTTTGTCTTGTTTACAGTTTCCTTTGCTGTGCAAAAACTTTTAAGTTTCATTAGGTCCCATTTGTTTATTTTTGTTTTTATTTCCACTTCTCTAGGAGGTGGGTCAAAAAGGATCTTGCTGTGATTTATGTAACAGAGTGTTCTGCCTATGTTTTCCTCCAAGAGTTTGATGGTGTCTGGCTTTACATTTAGGTTTTTAATCCATTTTGAGTTTATTTTGGTGTACGGTGTTAGGGAGTGTTCTAATTTCATTATTTTACATGTAGCTGTCCAGTTGCCCAGCACCACTTATAGAAGGCTGTCTTTTCTCCATTGTGTATTGTTGCCTCCTTTATCAAAGATAAGGTGACCATATGTGGGTGGGTTTATCTCTGGGCTTTCTATCCTGTTCCATTGATCTATATTTCTGTTTCTGTACCAGTGACATACTGTCTTGATTACTGTAGCTTTGTAGTATATTCTGAAGTCAGGGACCCTGATTCCTCCAGCTCCGTTTTTCTTTCTTAAGATTGCTTTGGCTATTCGGTTTTTGTGTGCGTGTGTGTGTGGGTTTCCATACAAATTGTGAAATATTTTGTCTCAGTTCTGTGAAAAATGCCCTTGGTGGTTTGATATGGATTGCATTGAATCTGTAGATTGCTTTGGGTAGTAGAGTCACTTTCACAATGTTGTTTCTTCCAATCTAAGAACATGTTATATCTCTCCATCTATTTATATAATCTTTAATTATTTTCATCAGTGTCATAACTTTCTGCTTACAGGTCTTTTGTCTTCTTAGCTAGGTTTATTCCTAGATATTTTATTTTTTGTTGCATTGGTAACTGGGAGTGTTTTCTTAATTTCACTTTCAGATTTTTCATCTTTAGAGTATAGGAATGAAAGAGATTTCTGAGCATTAATTTTCTATGCTGCTACTTTACCAAATTCATTGATTAGTTCTAGTAGTTTTCTGGTAGCATCTTTAGGATTCTCTACATTTAGTATCATGTTATCTGCAAACAGTGACAGCTTTACTTCTTCTTTTTCAATTAGGATTCCTTTTATTTCTTTTTCTTCTCTGATTGCTGTGGCTATAACTTCCAAAATTATGTTGAAATTTAGTTTTGACGTGGGCAACCTTGTCTTCTTCCTGATCTTAGTGGTAATGGTTTCTGTTTTTCACCATTGAGGATGATGTTAGCTGTGGGTTTGTCATATATGGCCTTTATTATGTTTAGGAAAGTTCCCTCTATGCCTATTTTCTGGAGGGTTTTTATCATAATGGGTGTTGACTTTTGTTGAAAGCTTTCTCTGCATCTATTGAGATGATCATATTGTTTATCTCCCTCAATTTCTTAATATGATGTAGCATATCAATTGATTTGAGTATTTTGAAGAATCCTTGCATTCCTGGGATAAACCCCACTTGATCATCGTGTATGATCCTTTTAATGTGCCGTTGGCTTCTGATTCCTAGTATTTTGTTGAGGATTTTTGCATATATGTTCATCAGAGATATTGGCCTGTAGTTTTCTTTCTTTGTGACTTCTTTGTCTGGTTTTGGTATTAGAGTGTTGGTGGCCTCGTAGAATGAGTTTGGCACTGTTCCTCCCTCTGCAGTATTTTTGAAGAGTTTGAGAATGATACGTGTTAGCTCTTCTCTAAATGATTTTTAATGGTAATTTTAAAATTCTCTATTTACTTTTTTGTTTGTTTTTTAATCTTTATTGGAGTATAATTGCATTACAATGGTGCGTTAGTTTCTGCTTTATAAAAAAGTGAATCAGTTATACGTATGCATTTGTTCCCATATCTCTTTCCTCTTGTGTCTCCCTCCCTCCCACCCTCCCTATCCCGCCCCTACAGGCTGTCACAAAGCACCAAGCTGATCTCCCTGTGCTATGTGGCTGCTTCCCACTAGCTATCTACCTTACGTTTGGTAGTGTATATATGTCCATGCATCTCTCTCGCTTTGTCACAGCTTACCCTTCCCACTCCCCAAATCCTCAAGTCCATTCTCTAGGAAGTCTGTGTCTTTATTCATGTCTTACCCCTAGGTTCTTCATGACACTTTTTATCTTAAATTCCATATATATGTGTTAGCATACTGTATTTGTCTTTCTCTTTCTGACTTACTTCACTCTGTATGACAGACTCTAGATCTATCCACCTCATTACAAATAGCTCAATTTCGTTTCCTTTTATGGCTGAGTAATATTCCACTGTATATATGTGCCATATCTTCTTTATCCATTCATCCAATGATGGACACTTAGGTTGTTTCCATGTCCGGGCTATTGTAAATAGAGCTGCAATGAACATTTTGGTACATGACTCTTTTTGAATTATGGTTTTCTCAGGGTGTATGCCCAGTAGTGGGATTGCTGGGTCATATGGTAGTTCTCTTTGTAGTTTTTTAAGGAACCTCCATACTGTTCTCCATAGAGGATGTACCAATTAACATTCACACCAGCAGTTCAAGAGTGTTCCCTTTTCTCCACACACTCTCCAGCTTTTATTGTTTCTGGATTTTTTGATGATGTCCACTCTGACTGGTGTGAGATGATATCTCATTGTAGTTTTGATTTGCATTTCTCTAATGATAAATGATTTTGAGCACTAAGTGATCCCTGAAGAAATCAAAAGCAAATTTAGAAAAATACCTAGAAACAAATGACAGTGGAGACACAATGACCCAAAACCTTTGGGATGCAGCAAAAGCAGTTTTAAGAGGGAAGTTTATAGCAATACATTCCCACCTTAAGAAACAGGAAACATCTCAAACAAACAATCTAACCTTCTCTAAATGTTTGATACAATTCGCTTGTGAAGCCATCTGGCCCTGGGCTTTTGCTGTTGGAAGATTTTTAATCACAGTTTCAATTCAAGTGCTTGTGACTGGTCTGTTCATATTTTCTATTTCTTCCTGGTTCAGTCTCGGAAGGTTGTGCATGTCTAAGAAATTGTCCATTTCTTCCAGGTTGTGCATTTTATTGATATACAGTTGCTTGTAGTAATTTTTCATGATGATTTGTATTTCTGCAGTGTCAGTTGTTACTTCTCCTTTTTCATTTCTAATTCTACTGATTTGAATCTTCTCCCTTTTTTATTAATATGTCTTGATAATTGTTTATCAATTTTGTTTATCTTATCAAATAACCAGCTTTTAGTTTTATTAATATTTGCTATCATTTCCTTTATTTCTTTTTCATTTATTTCTGATCTGATCATTATGATTGCTTTCCTTCTGCTAAATTTGGGGTTTTTGTTCTTCTTTGTCTATTTGCTTTAGGTGTAATATTAGATTGTTTATTTGAGATGTTTCCTGTTGCTTAAGGTAGGATTGTATTGCTATAAACTTCTCTCTTATAACTGCTTTTGCTGCATCCAATAGGCTTTGGGTCATCTTGTTTTCATTGTCATTTGTTTCTAGGTATTTTTTTTTATTTCCTCTTTGATTTCTTCAGTGATCTCTTGGTTTCTAAGTAGTGTGTTGCTTACCCTCCATGTGTTTCTATTTCTTCCAGATTTTTTCCTGTAATTAATATCTAGTCTCATAGCATTGTGGTCAGAAAAGATACTTGATACAATTTCAATTTTCTTAAATTTACCATGGCTTGATTTGTGACCCAAGATATGATCTATCCCGGAGCATGTTCCATGAGCACTTGAGAAGAATCAGTATTTTGTTGTTTTTGGATGGAATGTCCTATAAATATCAATTAAGTCCATCTTGCTTAATGTATCATTTAAAGCTTGTGTTCCCTTATTTATTTTCATTTTGGATGATCTGTCCATTGGTGAAAGTGCAATTTTAATGTCCCCTACTATGATTATGTTACTGTCATTTTCCCCTTTCATGGCTGTTAATATTTGCCTTTTGTATTGAGGTGCTCATATGTTGGGTGCATAAATACTTACAATTGTTATATCTTCTTCTTGGATTGCTCCCTTTATCATTATGTAGTGTCCTTCTTTGTCTTTATTAATAGTCTATTTTTAAAATGTGTTATGTCTGATATGAGAACAGCCACTCCAGCTCTTTTTTTTTTTTAATATCTTTATTGGAGTATAATTGTTTTACAATGGTATGTTAGTTTCTCTTTTCTAACAAAGTAAATCAGTTATACATACACATATGATCCCATATCTCTTCCCTCTTGCATCTCCCTCCCTCCCACCCTCCCTCTCCCACCTCACTAGGTGGTCACAAACCACTTAGCTGATCTCCCTGTGCTATGCAGCTGCTTCCCAATAGCTATCTATTTGACGTTTGGTAGTGCATATATGTCCATGCCACTCTCTCACTTTATCACAGCTTACCCTTCACCCCTCCATATCCTCAAGTCCATTCTCTAGTAGGTCTGTGTCTTTATTCGTGTCTTACCCCTAGGTTCTTCATGACCTTTTTTTTTCTTAGATTATATATATATATATATATATATATATATATATATATATATGTGTGTGTGTGTGTGTGTGTGTGTGTGTGTGTGTTAGCATATGGTATTTTTTTTTCTCTTTCTTACTTACTTCATTCTGTATGACATACTCTTGTTCCATCCACCTCACTACAAATAACTCAGTTTCATTTCTTTTTATGGCTGAGTAATATTCCATTGTATATATGTGCCACATCTTCTTTATCCATTCATCTGCTGATGGACACTTAGGTTGCTTTCATCTCCTGGTTATTGTAAATAGAGCTGCAATGAACATTTTGGTACATGACTCTTTTTGAAGTGTGGTTTTCTCAGGGAATATGCCAAGCAGTGGGATTGCTGGGTCATATGGTAATTCTATTTTTAGTAGTTTAAGGAACCTCTAGCTTTCTTTTGCTTTGCATTTTCAAGGAATATTTTTCCATCCCCTCTCTTTCAGTCTGTATGTGTCCCTAGGTCTGAAGTGGGTCTCTTGTAGACATCATATATACCATCTTTTTTTTTTTAATCCATTCAACCAAATGATGTCTTTTTGTTGGAGTATTTAATCCATTTACATTTAAGGTAATTATCAATATGTATGTTCCTATTACCATTTTCTTAATTGTTTTGGGTTTATTATTATAAGTCTTTTCATTCTCCTGTTTTGTCTGCCTAGAGAAGTTCCTTTAGCATTTGTTGTAAAGCTGGTTTAGTGCTGCTGAATTCTCTTAGCTTTTGCTTGTCTGTAAAATTTTTAATTTCTCTGTGAAATCTGAAGGAGATCCTTTCTGGGTAGAGTAATCTTGGTTGTAGGTTTTTGTCTTGCATCAGCTTAAATATGTACTGCCACTCCCTTGCTTGAAGAGTTTCTGCTGAAAGATCAGCTGTTAACCTTATGGGATTCCCTTATGTTAATTTGTTGTTTTTCCCTTGCTGCTTGTAATATATATTCCTTGTATTTAATTTTTGACAGTTTAATTAATATGTGCCTTGGCATGTTTCTCTTTGGATTTTTCCTGTATGGGAGTCTCTGTGCTTCCTGGACTTGATTAACTATTTCCTTTCCCATATTCAGGAAGTTTTCAGCTATAATCCTTCAAATATTTTCTCAGTCCCTTTCTATTTATCTTCTTCTGGGACCCCTATAATTCGAATGATGGTGCATTTAATGTTGTCCCAGAGATCTCTGAGACTATCCTCTGTTCTTTTCATTCTTTTTTCTTCATTCTGTTCTACAGTAGTTATTTCCACTATTTTATCTTCCAGGTCACTTACCCGTTCTTCTGCCTCACTTATTCTGTTATTGATCCCTTCTAGGGAATTTTTAATTTCTTTTATTTTGTTGTTCATCACTGTCTGTTTGCTCTTTAGTTCTTCTTGTTGCTTGTTAAACTTTTCTTCTATTTTCTCCATTCTATTTCCAAGATTTTTGGATCAGTTTTACTATCAATATTCTGAATTATTTTTCAGTTAGACTGCCTATTTCCTCTTCAGTTGTTAGTTCTGGTGTGTTTTTGCCTTGCTCCTTCATCTGTTGTGTGTTTCTCTGTCTTCTCATTTTGCTTAACTTACTGTGTTTGGCATCTCCTTGTAGCAGGCTGCAGGTTCATAGTTCCCGTTGATTTTTTTGTCTGTCCCCAGTGGCTAAGGTTGTTTCAGTGGGTTGTGTAGGTTTCCTTGTGGAGGCGACCACTGCCTGTGTTTAAGTGGATGAGGCTGAATCTTGTCTTTCTGGTGGGCAGGTCCACGTCTGGAGGTGTGTTTTGGGTTGTCTGTGGCCTTATTATGATTTTAGGCAGCCTCTGTGCTAATGGATGGGTTTGTGTTCTTGTCTTGCTACTTGTTTGGCAAAGGGTGTCAAGCACTGTAGATTGCTGGTTGTTGATTGGAACAGAGTCTTGACGTTGAGAAGGAGATATCTGGAAGATGTTTGCTGTTTGATATTACATGGATTTGGGAGATATCTTGTGGACCAGTGTCCTGAACTTGGCTCTTCCACCTCAGTGGCACAGCCCTGATGTCTGGCTGGAGCACCAAGAGCCTGTCCTCCACACAGCTCAGTATAAAAGGGAGAAACAAAGAAAGAAGAAGAGAAAATAAAATAAAATATAGTTATTAAAAATAATTATTATGAAAAAAAATTTAAGCAATTAAAAAAAAAACGGACAGACAGAACCCTAGGACAAATGGTAAAAGCAAAGCTATACATACAAAACACCCACAGAAGCATACACATACACTCTCACAAAAAGAGAAAAATGGGAAATATATATATATACATATATATATATGTATATATATATATATATATATATATATATATATATATATCATTGACCCCGAAGTCCACCTCCTCAATTTGGGATGATTTGTTGTCTATTCAGGTATTCCACAGATGCAGGGTACATCAAGTTGATTGTGGAGATTTAATCCAATGCTCCTGATGTTGCTGGGAGAAATTTCCCTTTCTCTTCTTTGTTCCCTCTGCTCCTGGGATTCAGCTTTGGATTTGGACCCACCTCTGTGTGTAGGTCTACTGAGGGCATCTCTTCTTCCCTCAGACAGGACGGGGTTAAAGGAGCAGCTGATTCAGGGGCTCTGGGTCACTCAGGCCAGGGGGAGGGAGGGGTACAGATGAGGGGCGAGCCTGCCACGGCAGAGGCCGATGTGACATTGTACCAGCCTGAGGCATGCCATGCATTCTTCCGGGGAATTTGTCCCTGGATCACAGGACCCTGGCAGTGGCAGGTTGCCCAGGTTCCCAGGTGGATGGTGTGGATAGTGACCTGTGCTTGCACACAGCCATCTTGGTGGCTGCAGCAGCAGCCTTAGCATCTCATGCACGTCTCTGGGGTCCACGCTGATAACCGTGGCTCCTGCCCATCTCTGGAACTCCTTTAAGCACACTCTTAATCCCCTCTCCTTGTGCCCCAGGAAACAAAGAGGCAAGAAAATGTCTCTTGTGTCTTCGGCAGCTCCAGCCTTTTACCTGGACTCCCTCCCGGCTAGCTGTGGTGCACTAACCCCCTTCAGGCTGTGTTCCCATAGCCAACCCCAGTCCTCTCTCTGGGATCCGACCAAAGCCTGAGCCTCAGCTCCCAGCCCCCACCCGCCCCGGCAGGTTTGCAGATGAGCCTCTCAGGCTGGTGAGTGCTGTTTGGCACCAATCCTCTGTGTGGGAATCTCTTCACTTTGCCCTCTGCATCCCTGTTGTAGCACTCTTCTCTGTGGTTCCAAAGCTTCCCCCCTCCACCACCCACAGTCTCTGCCTGCGAATGGGCTTCCTAGTGTGTGGAAACCTTTCCTCCTTCACAGCTCCCTCACACTGATGCAGGTCCCGTTCCTATTCTTTTGTCTCTGTTTTTCTGTTTTTCTTTTGCCCTACCCAGGTACGTGGGGAGTTTCTTGCCTTTTGGAATGTCTGAGGTTTTCTGCCAGCATTCATTAGGTGTTCTGTAGGCGTTGTCCCACATGTAGCTGTATTTCTGATGTATTTGTGTGGGGGGGGAAGATGATCTCCACGTTTTACTCTTCCGCCATCTTGAAGCTCCTCCCATTAAGCAATTTTGCCATTAAATGACTTGTGATCAAATAGCTTGCTAGCTTTCAGGTATATATATACATATATATATATATATATGTATATATATATATATATATATATATATATATATATATAGAGAGAGAGAGAGAGAGAGAGAGAGATATTTATCACTCAGTTCCTGCAGTAGAATTTATTCATTACATCCTTATCATAGTCACATATCTGTACAATTTTAGTAAATATCTTTCACTTCCCTAAGTAAAAACTCTAACTTTCCCAAACAAAACATTATTGATTGTTTTCTATTTTTGGTTTTTCTGTGCTAATATGTCTTTATATATAATATTTTTGTACATCATATTTTAAAAATCTAAATTAAGTAAGATTTTACATCTGTTAGTTAATTCACGAGCTATTTGTGATATACAAAAATATGTTGATATAAAGCAGTTTTCTTTCTTTAAAACATTGTTAGCATTTCCTCTCATGAGAGACAATTGTATGCACAACTACTCAAAATATTTTTAAACTTCTGCGAACATAAGATTGCCAAAATCTAACATATGTTATGTGATACTTAAGCCTCCATAGGAACTAAAGGAACAAATCATGTCTGCTAAAGTAATTAATAAGCTGCAATAAAGACAACTAGAATATTTTCTAGTAGGATAAGTCATATCCCTCTGCAAGTCACTCCCAACATATATCATTTACAATTTTTTTTATTATACAAGTATTACAATTAATTACAAATAAACAAGTATTACAATTAATTACAAATAAACTAGAGTTTTCTAGTTTTCTTTCCATCATAGCTTTTTAAAAGCTGTACAATTCTTCTGGAATCTATTAAGAATCAGAATGCTGGAAATTTTTGTTGCAATTAATATTATCTCTTTAAAATATTTTGATTTGTATTTGAAGTCAAATTATACTCACACCCACACACACATGAACATACTCTCACAGAGTAAGAAAGAGACAAACAACTTCATCAAAAGGTCTTGAGGCAGAAAATTGCATGACAGTTTGCAATAACAAGTAAGAGGCTAGTGTGGCTGACCTAAGTAAGGATGGTGGCTTATAGTAGGAGACAAAATTAGAGAAGACATCTTAGGTCCTTATAGGACTTTGGTTTTTATTCTGCATAGAATAGGAAGATATTAGAAGATTTTCAACAGAGAATTAACATGATTTGCCCTTTTTAGAAAGATCACATTGCTCGTTATGCAGAGTATAAACTGTAGGAAGCAAGGGTGGGAGGAGGTTGAGTAGATTTTTTTTAGGATAGTAGTAGCTGGGACAATGAAAACAGCAGAGGAAGTGGTGAAAATTAAATGGATTCTGGATATCTTCTGAAGTTGTAGCCAGCAAGTTTTGCTGATAGAGTAAATGTAGTCTATGAGAGAAAACAAAGGTGGTTTCAAGATTTTTCGCCTAATCAACTGGAAAGATGAAGTTGCCATTTATTGAGAGGGGTGGGGAACTGCAGGTGTATAGGTTTAAGGGGAAGATTAAAATTTTGACTTAGAATACTTTAGAGATATTTATTAAACATCCAAGTAAAGGCACTGCGTAGGCAGTTGAATAGATGAGGTTAAGACAAGAGATATAAATTTGAGATTTACAAGTATATAATTAAATATCCAAGCCATGAGATCAAATAAATTTCCATGGAAGGGAATGTAAAGAAAAGAATAAGAAAAACTAAGCATTAGAATCCCCACTAATTAGAGGTTGGAAAGATGAGCAGAATCATGTTTATATAGGTTCCACTTATTAAATTTAAAACACAATAATAAAATAAGGACTGATATTACTCTGGGTATTAGGAAAAGAGTACAGTTACACACTGTTGGTGAAATGTTTATATTAGTTATATATTGCTGTGTAGAAAATTTCCTCAAAATTTGGCAGCTTAAAACAACATGCATTTATTATCTGTTTTTGTTGGTTAGGAATTCAAGAGTGCTTTAGATGGTTAGTTATGGCTTGAAGTTTCTCATGAGGTAACAGCAATGACATTGACTAGGGCTCTTGGTGGATTCACCAAGAGGGGTTACTAGAAGTTCTCAGTTCCTTGCTGGCTATAGGCAGGAAGCCTCATTTTCACAAAACTAGAACCTCTCCATTGATTTCATTAAGCATCCTTATAACATGGCAGCTGAAGTCCCCCAGAAAGTGTGATATTAGAAGAGCAGTAGAAAATCCCAATGCCTTTTATTGTATAGTTCCAGAAATCAAACATCAGCACTTTTGCCACATTCTATTTATTTGAAGGAGGTACTAAATATAACCCACACTCAAAGGTGTGAATGTCAGCTCCTTTCTTTCAAAGAGTGGATAGCAAAAGTTTGTAGACATATTTTGAAATCTTGACAGTGTGGATTGGTAAACATTTTTCAGAAAGGATTGTAGCAATATCTGTAAAAAGTTAAAATGTGCATGCCACTTTATCCAAAAATTTCACTTCTAGAAATGTATCTTACCACATAGATGCACAAGAACATGTATTTTTGGTATATATATATATATATATATATATATATATATATATATATATATATATATGAGAGAGAGAGAGAGAAGGAGAGAGACTTGCAGCAGCATTTGTAGTAGTAAATAATTGGATATGACTTTACTGTCCACCATTAAAGCAGTTAAATTAATTACAGTATGGCTATACAATGGGGTAATATACAGCAACTAAAAGAATGAGGTAGAGCTGTATATACTAAAATGAGAAGAGAGATGAAAAAATGGCCATTGTAGATTTTTAAGAGAAATAAAGCAAGTTACAGAACATTATCTATAGTGCTTTTGTAAAATAAACACTACATATAAATGTGATATATTGAGCCAACATGATGGATGGTATATAATCATAAAGTAATTTCATTTTTATAACCCATGACCCTTTCTATTTTATTCATTTGGACAGAAAATTCAAGCCAACAACACATTTTTTGATCATTCTTCAGTTATAGGACTTTTAATCAATAATTAAAATACCCAGTCCAGTATAATAGTCTAAACGGGCCTGATAAAATCTCCACACTTGCAAAGGGGCTAGGGGTATGCACGGTGGCTACTTCCATATTTGCATAGTATTTATAATCCTTCTCCCTAGTGACTGTTCTTGCTTTCCTAACACTCTGGAGTTGGCACATGAAGAGACTGGAGAGGTAACATGAGCAGCAATGTTCTTACCTGACTGACAGTGTTATAATCTATAATATAGCTTCCCTTGTTACCAGTATCACTCACCAGTATGATACATTTTTGATCAAGGATGATACTGTATTAATATATCATTATCACCCCAAATCCAGTTTAGCCTAGGGTTCACTCTTTGTGTTGTATATTCTATGGGTTTGGAAAGATGTATATAGACATATATGAGTCATTGTAATATCATAGAGGATTTTAATTGTTCTAAGATCCTTTGTGATCTGCCTATTCATCTCTCCTTCACCCATGCCCCCCACCCAGAAACCACTGATTTTTTTATTGTCTCCACAGTTTTGCCTTTTCAGAATGTCATGTTGGTGGAATCATACAGTATGTAGCTGTCTCAGATAGGCTTATTTTACTTAGGCCTATGTATTTAATGTTCCTCTATGTCTTTTCATAGTTAGATAGCTCATTTTTTATCACTGAATAATATCCCATTGTCTGAATGCACCATGGTTTATTTATCCATTCATCTACTAAAAGATATCTTGTTCCCAAGTTTGGACACTTAAGAATAAAGTTTCTATAAGCATCTATGTACAGGTTTTTGTGTGGATGTAGGTTTTAAACTCTTTTGGGTAAATACTGAGGAGTGTGGTTGCTGGATTGTATGGTAAGAATGTGTTTAGTTTTATAAGAAATTACAAAACTGTCCTTCAAAATGTCAGGACCATTTTGCTTTCTGAACCAGCAATGTATGAAGGCTCCTTTTGTTCCACATCCTCATCAGCATTTGGTGTTGTCAGAGTTCTGGATTTTGGCCATTCTAATACATATGTAGTGATATATCATTATTGTTTTAATTTCCATTTCCCTGATGAAAAAATATGAAGCATCTTTTCACATAATTATTTCTTATCTGTATATCTTCTTTGCTGAGGTATCTGTTAAGGTCTTTGGCCCAATTTTTAATTATGCTGTTTGTTTTCTTATTGTTGAATTTTAGGAGCTTTTTGTATATTTTGGATAATTGTCCTTTATCAAATGTGTCTTTTAGAAATATTTTCTCATAGTCTGTTACTTTTCTTTAATCTCTTGACATTGTCTTTCATAAGTAGAAGTTTTTAAATTTTAATGAAGCCCTGTTTATCAAGGATTCTTTCATGAATCATGTCTTTGATGTTGTATCTAAAAAGGTATCATCACACTCAAAGTTATCTATGTTTTCTTATGTCATTTTCTAAGAATTTTATAGTTTTGCATTTTGCACTTAGGTCCATGAATAATTTTGTGTGAATTTTTGTGAAAGATGTAAAATCTATGTCTAGATTATTTTCTTTTTTTGCATGTGGATATCCATTTTTTTCAGCACCAATTGTTAAGGAGACTCTCTTTGCTCCATTGTATTACTTCTGCTCCTTTGACAAAAATCATTTTACTATATGTCTGGGGACCTATTTCAGGACTGTATATTGGGTACCATTCATTTATTTGTCTATTATTTTGCCAATACCACTCTGTCAAGTACTGTAGCTTTATAGTAAGACTTGAAGTCCAGTGGCATGAACCCTCCAATATTATTCTTCTCCTTCAATATTTTATTGTTTAGTATGGGTCTTTGGTCTCTCCACTTACACTTTAGAATCAGTGAATCAGCTATACATATACATATATCCCCATATCTCCTCTCTCTTGCATCTCCTGCCCTCACAATCTCCCTATCCCACTCCTCTAGGTGGTCACAAAGCACCGAGCTAATCTCCCTGAGCTACGTGGCTGCTTCCCAATAGCTATCTATTTTACATTTGGTAGTGTATATATGTTCATGCCACTCTGTCACCTTGCCCCAGCTTACCCTTCCCCCTCCCCATGTCCTCAAGTCCATTCTCTAGTAGGTCTGTATCTATATTCTCATCTTACCCCTAGGTTCTTCATGACCGTTTTCTTTCTTTTTTTTTTTAAGATTCCATATATATGTGTTAGCGTACAGTATTTGTTTTTCTCTTTCTGATTTACTTCACACTGTATGACAGAATCCAGGTCCATCCACCTCACTACAAATAATTCAATTTCATTTATTTTTATGGCTGAGTAGTATTCCATTGTATATATGTGCCACATCTTCTTTATCCATTCATCTGTTGATGGACACTTACCTTGCTTCCATGTCCTGACTATTGTAAATAGAGCTGAAATGAACATTGTGGCACATGACTCTTTCTGAATTATGGATTTCTCAGGGTATATGTCCAGTAGCGGGATTGCTGGGTTGTATGGTAGTTTATTTTTAGTTTCTTAAGGAACCTCCACTGTTCTCCATAGTGACTGTATCATTTTACATTCCCACGACCAGTGCAAGCGGGTTCCCTTTTCTCCACACCCTCTCCATCATTTATTGTTTGTAGATTTTTTTTTTCTTTTTGCGGTATGCGGGCCTCTCACTGTTGTGGCCTCTCCTGTTGCGGAGCACAGGCTCCGGATGCGCAGGCCCAGCGGCCGTGGCTCATGGGCCCAGCCGCTCTGCGGCATATGGGATCCTCCCACACCGGGGCACGAACCCGTATCCCCTGCATCGGCAGGCGGACTCTCAACCACTGCGCCACCAGGGAGGCCCTATTGTTTGTAGATTTTTGATGATGGCCATTCTGACTGCTGTGAGATGATGTCTCATGGTAGTTTTGATTTGTATTTCTCTAATGATTAATGACGTTGAGCATTCTTTCATGTATTTGCTGTCAATCTGTACATCTTCTTTGGAGAAAAGTCTGTTTAGGTCTTTTGCCTATTTTTGGATTGGATTGTTTGTTTTTTGATATTGAGCTGCTTGAGCTGATTGTAAATTTTGGAGATTAATCCTTTGTCTGTTGCTTCATTTCAAATATTATATCCCATTCTGAGGGTTGTCTTTACATCTTGTTTTTGGTTTCCTTTGTGGTGCAAAAGCTTTTAAGTTTCATTAGGTACCATTTGTTTATTTTTGTTTCTATTTCCATTTCTCTAGGAGGTGGGTCAAAAAGGATCTTGCTGTGATTTATGTCATAGAGTGTTCTGCCTATGTTTTCCTCTAAGAGTTTTATAGTGTCTGGCCATACATTTAGGTCTTTAATCTATTTTGAGGGTTTTTTTTTTTTTTGTGTGTGTGTGTGTGTATGGTTTAAGGGAGTGTTCGAATTTCATTCTTTCACATGTAGCTGTGCAGTTTTCCAAGCATCACTTACTGAAGAGGTTGTCTTTTCTCCAATGTATATTTTTGCTTCATTTATCAAAAATAAGGTGGCCATATGTGCTTGAATTTATCTCTGGGCTTTCTATCCTGTGCCATTGATATATATTTCTGTTTTGGGGCCAGTACCATACTGTCTTGATTACTGTAGCTTTGTAGTATAATCTGATGTCAGGGACCCTGATAGCTCCAGCTCCGTTTTTACTTCTCAAGAATGCTTTGGCTATTCGGGGTCTTTTGTGTTTCTATATACAAAATGTGACATTTTTTGTTCTAGTTCTGTGAAAAATGCCAGTGGTAGCTTTATAGGTATTGCATTGAATGTGTAGATTGCATTGGGTAGTATAGTCTTTTTCAATATGTTGATTCTTCCAATCCAAGAACATAGTATATCTTTCCCTCTATGTGTATCATCTTTAATTTCTTTCATCAGTGTCATACTTTTCTGCATACAGGTCTTTCATCTCCTTAGTAGGTTTATTCCTAGATTATTTATTCTTTTTGTTGCAATGGTAAATAAGAGCGTTTTCTTAATTTCACTTTCAGATTTTTCATCATTAGTGTATAGGAATGAAAGATATTTCAGTGCATTAATTTTGTATCCTGCTACTTTACCAAATTAACTGACTAGCTTTAGTAGTTTTCTGGTAGCATCTTTAGGATTCTCTATGAATAGTATCATGTCATCAGGAAACAGTGACAGCTTTAAGTCTTCTTTTCCAATTTGGAATCTTTTATTCCTTTTTCTTCTCTGTTTGCTGTGGCTAAAACTTCCAAAACAATGTTGAATAATAGTGGTGAGAGTTGGGAACCCTGTGTTGTCCCTGATCTTTGTGGAAATGGCGTCAGTTTTTCACAATTGAGAATGATGTTGGATGTGGGTTTTTCATGTATGGCCTCTATTATGTTGAGGTAAGTACTGTCTATGCCTACATTCTGGAAGATTTTTAACATAAATCGGTTTTGAATTTTGTCAAAAACTTTTTCTGCCTCTATTGAGATAGCATATAATTTTACTCCTTCAATTTTTTTAATATGGTATATCACATTGTTTGTTGGCATATATTGAAGAATCCTTGCATTCCTGGAATAAACCCCACTTGATCATGGTGTATGATCCTTTTAATGTACTGTTGGATTCTGTTTGCTAGTATTTTGTTGAGAATTTTTGCATCTATTTTCATTAGTGATATTGGCCTGTAGTTTTCTTCATGACATCTTTGTGTACTTTTGGTATCAGAGTTATGATGGCCTTGTAGAATTAGTTTGGGAGTGTTCCTCCCTCTGCTATATTTTTGAAGAATTTGAGAAGCATAGGTTTTAGCTCTTTTCTAAATGTTTGGTAGAATTCGCCTGTGAAGCCATCTGGTCATGGTCTTTCGTGTGTTGGAAGACTTTTAATCACAGGTTGAATTTCAGTTCTTGTGATTGGTCTGTTCTTATTTTCTATTTCTTTCTGGTTCAGTCTCGGAAGGTTTTGCTTTCCTAAGAATTTATCCATGTCTTGCAGGGTGTCCATTATGTTGGCATATAGTTGCTTGTAGTAATTTCACATGATCCTTTGTATTTCTGCAGTGTCTGTTGTTATTTCCCCTTTTACATTTCTAATTCTATTGATTTGAATCTTCTCCCTTTTTTCTTAATATGT
Source organism: Mesoplodon mirus (assembly GCF_964341445.2). Lineage (NCBI taxonomy): Eukaryota > Metazoa > Chordata > Mammalia > Artiodactyla > Ziphiidae > Mesoplodon > Mesoplodon mirus. The sequence goes on from NC_138981.1 coordinate 73,341,933, forward strand.
ATGGATAATGGTTTATCAATTTTGTTTATCTTCTCAAAGAATCAGCTTTTAGTTTTATTGATATTTGCTATTGTTTCCTTTATTTCTTTTTCATTTGTTTCATTTGTTTGAAACAAATTTGTTTCATTTGTTTCTGATTGTATCTTTATGATTTCTTTCCTTCTGCTAACTTTGTGGAGCTTTTGTTCTTCTTTCTCTAAGAAAGGTGTAAGGTTAGGTTGTTTATTTGAGATGTTTCCTGTTTCTAAAGTTAGGATTTTATTGCTATAAACTTTCCCTTTAAAACTGCTTTTGCTGCATCTCATAGGCTTTGGGTCATCTTGTTTCCATTGTCATTTGTTTCTAGGTATTTTTGATTTCCTCTTTGATTTCAACAGTGATCTCTTGGTTTCTAAGTAGTGTGTTGTTAGTCTCCATGTGTTTCTATTTCTTACAGATTTTTTCCTGTAATTAATATCTAGTCTCACAGCCTTGTGGTCAGCAAAGATACTTGATATGATTTCAACTTTCTTAAAATTACCAAGGCTTCATTTGTGACCTAAGATATAATCTATCCTGGAGAATGTTCCATGAGCACGTGGGAAGAAAGTGTATTCTGTTGTTTTTGAATGGAATGTCCTATAAATATCAATTAAGTCCATCTTTTTTAATGTATCATTTAAAGCTTCTGTTTCCTTATTTATTTTCATTTTAGATGATCTCTCCATTGGTGAAAGTGGGGTGCTGACATCACCTACTATGAGTGTGTTACTGTTGATTTCCCCTTTTATGGCTGTTAGTATTTCCTGTATGTACTGAGGTGCTCCTATGTTGGGTGTATAAATGTTTTCAATTGTTATATCTTCTTCTTGTATTGATCCCTAGAACATTATGTAGTGTCCATCTTTGTCTCTTATAACTGTGTTTTAAAGTCTATTTTTTTCTATGTGAATATTGCTACTCCAGCTTTCTTTGGATTTCCATTTGCATGAAATATCTTTTTCCCTCCCCTCACTTTCAGTCTGTATGTGTCCTTAGGTCTGAAGTGGGTCTCTTGTAGAAAGCATATATATGGGTCTTGTTTTTGTATCCATTCAGCCAGTCTATGTCTTTTGGTATGAGCTTTTAATCCATTTACATTTAAGGTAATTATTGTTATGTATGTTCCTATTCCCATTTTCTTAATTGTTTTGGCTTTGTTATTGTAGGTCTTTTCCTTCCCTCGTGTTTCCTGCCTAGAGAAGTTAGCATTTGTTGTAAAGCTGGTTTGGTGGTGCTGAAATCTCTTAGCTTTTGCTTCTATGTAAAGGTTTTAATTTATCTGTCAAATCTGAATGATATCTTTGCTGGGTAGAGTAATCTTGGTTGTAGTTTTTCCACTTTCATCACTTTAAATATGTCCTGCTACTCCCTTCTTGCTTGCAGAATTTCTGCTGAAAGATCAGCTGTTAACCTTATGGAGATTCCCTTGTATGTTATTTGTTGTCTTTCCCTTTCTGCTTTTAATATTTTCTTCTTTTTAGTTAATTTTTGATAGTTTGATTAATATGTGCCTTGGCATGTTTCTCCTTGGATTTATCCTGCATAGGATTCTCTGTGCTTCCTGGACTTGATTAACTCTTTCCTTTTCCTTTATTAGGGAAATTTTCACCTCTAATCTCTTCAAATAATTACTCAGTCCCTTTGTTTTTCTCTTCTTCTTCTCGGACCCCTATACTTCAAATGTTGCTGCATTTTATATTGTCCCAGAAGTCTCTGTGACTGTCCTCAATTATTTTCATTCTTTTTTCTTTATTATATTCTGCAGTAGTTATTTCCACTCTTTTATCTTCTAGGTCACTTATCCGTTCTTCTGCCTCAGTTATTCTGCTGTTGATTACTTCTAGAGAATTTTTAATTTCATTTACTCTGTTGTTCATCATTGTTTCTTTGCTCTTTAGTTCTCCTAGGTCCTAGATTAACTTTTCTTGTACTTTATCCATTCTATTTCCAAGATATTTAATCATCTTTACTATCATTATTCTGAATTCTTTTTCAGGTAGACTGCCTATTTCCTCTCCATTTGTTAGATCTGGTTGGTTTTGACCTTGCTCCTTCATCTCTTGTGTGTTTCTCTGTCTTCTCATTTGCTTAACTTACTGTGTTTGGCATCTCCTTGTAGCAGGATGCAGATTCGTAGTTCCCATTGTTTTTGTTTTCTGCCCCCAGTGGCTATGGCTAGTTCAGTGGGTTCTATATGCTTCCTAGTGGTGGGGACTAGTCCCTGTGTTCTGGTGGATAAGGCTGGATCTTGTCTTTCTGGTGGGGAGGTCCACATCTAATGGTGTGTTTTGGGCTGTCTGTGACCTTATTATCATTTTAAGTAGCCTCTCTGCTAATGGGTGGGTTTGTGTTCCTGTCCTGCTAGTTGTTTGGCAAAGGGTGTCCAGCACTGTAGCTTGCTGGTTATTGAGTGTAGCTGGGTCTTAGCATTGAGATGGAGATCTCTTGTGGATTTTCACCATTTAATATTATGTGGAGCTGGGACGTCTCTGCTGGACCAATGTCCTGAACTTAGCTCTCCCACCTCAGAGGCACAGCCCTGTCACCTGGCCAGAGCATGAAGACCCTGTCATCCACACGGCTCAGAATATAAGTGAGAAAAATAAATAAAATAAATTGAAATAAAATTTTTAAAGTAAAAAAAATAATTATTAAAAACATTAAATTAATAAGAAAAAAAGGAAGAAGAGAGCAACCAAACCAAAAGACAAATCCACCAATGATAACAACTGATAAAATCTATACTAAAAAAAAAAAGAAAACAGAAACGGACAGACAGAATGCTAAGACAGATGGTAAAAGCTTATCGATACAGACAAAATCACACACAGAAGCACACCCTTAAACACTCACAAATATATATATATATGTATATATATATATATATATATATATATATATATATATATATATATATATATATATATACACACATATATATATATCGTTGCTCCCAAAGTCCACCTCCTCCATTTGGGATGATTCATTTTGTATTCAGGTATTCCACAGATGCAGGCTATATCAAGTTGATTGTGGTGATTTAATCTGCTGCTCCGGAGGCTGCTGGGAGAGTTTTCCCTTTCTCTTCTTTATTCGCACAGCTCCTGGTGTTCAGCCCTGTATTTCGCCCTGCCTCTGTGGGTAGGTTGCCTGAGAGCGTCTGTCCCTGCTCAGACAGGAGAGGACTCAGGCTGGGGGGAGGGAGGGGTATGGGGTGTGGGGCAAGGCTGTGTTGGCAGAGGCCGCTGAGACCTTGCACCATCCTGAGGCATGCCCTGTGTTCTCCAGGGAAATTGTCCCTGGATCATGGGACCCTGGCAGTGGCGGGCTACAGAGGCTCTCAGGAGAGGAGGTATGGATAGTGACCTGTGCTTGCAAACAGGCTTCTTGGTGCAGTAGCAGCTGCCTTAGCATCTCATGCCTGTCTCTGGGTTCCATGCTGATAGCCGCAGCTCAGGTCAGACTCTGGAGCTTCTTCAGCCAGCTTTCTTAATCCCCTCTCCTCACGTGTCATGAAACAAAGAGGCAGAAAAAGTCTCTTTCCTCTTCGGTCAGCTCCAGACCTTTTCCCGGACTCTCTCATGGCTAGCTGTGATGCACTAGCCCCCTTCAGGCTGTGCTCATGCAGCCAACCCTAGTCCTCTCCCTGGGTTCCAACCTCCGTAGCTGGAGCCTCAGCTCCCAGCCCTCACTTGTCCCGGTGGGTAAGCAGACAAGCTTCTGGGGCTGGTGAGTGCTGGCCAGCACTGATCCTCTGTGCAGGAATCTCTCTGCTTTGCCCTGCACAACCCTGTTGCTGCACTCTCTTCTGTGGCTCCAAAGCTTTGCCACTCCACCACCTACAGTCTCCACCCATGAAGGGGCTTCCTAGTGAGTGGAAACCTTTCCTCCTTCACAGCTCCCTCCTTGATGTGCAGGTTCCATCCCTATGCTTTTGTTTTGTTTTTATCTTTTTTTCATTTGTCCTATCCAGGTACGTGGGGGAGTTTCTTGCCTTTTGGGAGGTCTGAGGTCTTATGCCTGCGTTCGGTAGGTGTTCTATAGGGGTTGTTCCACATGTAGATGTATTTCTGATATGTTTGTCGGGAAGAAGGTGATCTCCAACTTTTACTCTTCTACCATCTTGAAGCTCCCCTCATGTTCTAGATTTAGATTTATATCTAAGCATTTTTTATGGGGGATGATCTTGTAAATGGTATTGTGCATTTAATTTCAAAATCAACTTTTGATATTAATGTTGTATGTATCTTGCATCTTGCTATAATTGCATATTAGTTCCAGGAGGTTTTTTTTTCTTTTTTTTGGTCAATTATTCTGGAATTTCTACATAGACAGTTATGTTATCTGTGAGAAAAGACAGTTTTTTATCTTCCTTCCCGACCTGTACAATTTTTATTACTTTTTCTTGTTTTATTGCCTGAGCAAGGACTTCCAGCATGAAGTTGATAAGGAGCTCTGAAAGAGGACATTCTTGCCTTGTACCTGATCTAAGTGGGAAATTTTTGAATTTATAACCACTAAGTATGATGTTAAGTGTAATTTTTGGCATATTTAATTTTTTTTGAGTAGCCTCCATACTGTTTCTACAGTGGCTGCACCATTTTTACATTCCCACCAACATTGTACAGGGGTTCCAATTTCTCCACATCCTCACCAAAACTTATCTTTTTTTTTAAAAAATTGATAATTATAATCCTAGAAGCTGTGAGATATCCCACTTTGATTTTGATTTGAATTTTCCTGAATATTGGCAATGATTTCTTGTATATGACATCAAAAACAGAGCAACAAAAGGAAAAATAGACAAGTGGGAATACATCAAAACGAAAAAGTTTCTGCACAACAATGGAAACTATCAACAGAGTGAGAAAATAACTTACAAAATGGGAGAAAGTATTTGCAGGTCATATATCTGGTAGTGGGCTAACATCCAAAATGTATAACTCAATGGCAAGAAACACAACAAAAGAAAACAAAACAAAACAAAATAAACCTAATTTTAAAATGGGCAAAGGAATTGAATAGATATTTCTCCAAAGAAGACATACAGAAGGATAACAATTATATTGAAAGATCACATTTTTTTTCTGATCAGTTACATTTAACCTTAAATATATTGGAAGGCTATGGATTCAGTTGATGTTATAATGTAGTAAAACGTGGAATTACACATTAAGTTTAGATTTTAGCAAACTTAGCCCTGTGCTGAAAGAGAAATAGTTCTTTTGTTTTGTTCATAGGAATTCCCAGGGTTTCAATTTCTGCCTTTAAATGAGAATTTAATTATTTGAGCTTGTTATTTCTTTTTCTTTAAGCTGTGCAGGGCTATCAAAAGCAGCTACCCCAATCTATAGTTCTTGAATTTTTATGCCCTGCATACTATTTTGTGTCACTGGAATAGTCTTGCATTCAATGAACACTTTATTCCAGTTAAATATGGATGATAAACTAACTGCATCATCACTGTGTATTGTGGTCTACCATGTTTTATACCTGAATACAAAATCGTATTTTCACAGTCTTTATCTCTACTGTAGTCACTTAACCAAGCCTCATTCCTCTATTTCCTCCCTTAGTGTATGTTGGAGGTATCCACATCTGATAGCTCCCTAGGTATTAGTCGTGTATTTTGGTTTAGATCACACACACACACAAAAAAAGAAATCTAGCTAACTTGAGCAGACAATTGATTTAAATGGAAGAATAATTGAAAACTCACGTGATCTGTGTGAGATTAAAGAACTAGATTCAGAAAATTAACAGACAACAAAGGAGGCAAGGTTCAAGAAAAACAGCAATATCAGTCTTGCTAGAATAGGACCACCACTGTTGGACACTGCTGCTAGTGGACACACAATCTCACTGTCAATGAAATCTAAAGGCAATTTATGCCACTATGAGAAATTCCTCAATTTATCTTGCCTTTGCATTACTACCTGAAAACCGCATATCCCAGATGGGAATATCCAGTTAGCTGGGCCTAGGCAATATCCCCATATGCTATTCAAAAGTGATCAGGGCGACCCATTTAGTTTCTGTCTCGAGAAATTGGATCTGCCGCATACCAAGGCTACATAATGGTGAAGTACCCAAAAATAGAAGTGGATTTGAATCCTAGATTTTCAAAAGATAAAATTAGAATAAATGCTTATCCAAGCAATCTAAGTCAATCAGTTAAAACTAAAATAAATTATGGTAGACTGAATAGCAATTTCATAATGCTGTAATCATTTTTACTTTTTCTGTATGCAAAATTCAGTTTCTCAGATAACATTTTATCTTAAAATTATGTATATTTTTCTTCAAATAATTTCACAATGGAAATATTTTTTATATCTTAAAACCAAATGAAATGTCTTCTATTAATGTAAAATATTAGTATACAAATTAGTTAAGGTGAGCAATGTTATTAAATTACTTAGTTGAATACAATTACTTAATTATAATATTCAATCTAACAAATGCACATAAATTAATTTCATACCATTCAGTTTATTGGAGTTTACATATCTGGAAACTGGAGGCAGGAAGTCACAACAGAGATATTTAATGATGACTGTGACTTACAGTAAGACATCTCTTGTTTATATCCAGAAATATTCATTAAGACGAGGCAGGAGATTTATCCAGAGCTGTAAATTTGGTATAGGCTGATAGAGACACTAATAAGATATTAATGATATTATATATTGTTAATACGATTTTTCCCTTGTGTGATAATGTGTGTGTGTGTGTGCACACACGCTCAAATTTAGACCTCCAAATGGGTAGCAAAGAAAATATATTAAGAAATAAAGAAGTATGTAATTTTAAAATGACAATTTTCATAAATCTCAAGAGATTTAAGGCTATGCATTTTTTGAAATATAAATTTTTCAAGATTCTTTAAAAATAAATTTACCTCACAAAAATTATAATCTAGGCCTACAATGGTCACTATTTCAAGTTATTTCATTTCAAAGCAAAAATAATACTATGGTACTTACCTGAAGAAATTGGAAAGAAGCTGATATGGATAATTTAGGATAATGATATTTTTTAAGACCCTGAATGATTTTTAGATTATGCCTATACCATCCCAATTTACAAGATTCTTGGAACCTCCCTCTTACCTTTCTACTGTGTAGCCCTGCCCTAATTGGCTTATATTAGTTTTAAAATAGAAAACAGTATAAAATATTTCTGGAAGGATTAAAGCAAGAAAAATAGCTCCCCAACTGTAATGCAACAGAATAGACTATAATAGCATGGGTTTTAGTTATATGGAAGGAATTTGTTAACACACTGTAAATTACAGGTAAAACATAGTTTCTTGATAGGAAATAGCTGCACTGGTAATAAAAGCAGCTTGTTTTTGTAGTATAAATTTTTCAAATGATGGTAATATTGAGGTAAATGTATAAATTTCTAGGAATATATTGTTATGTAGACAATATAGCAAATAGCATTGGTTATTTATACTATAAACATGTTTATTCATAGTTTCATAGAATTGTATTGTCTTTACTTTTTGAGCTCATATACATGGTCTTTTCTAAAATAGAAATAGGGCTTCCCTGGTGGCACAGTGGCTGAGAGCCTACCTGCCGATGCAGGGGATGCGGGTTCGTGCCCCAGTCTGGGAAGATCCCACATGCTGTGGAGTGGCTGGGCCCGTGAGCCATGGCCACTGAGCCTGCACATCCGGAGCCTGTGCTCTGCAACAGGAGAGGCCACAAGAGTGAGAGGCCCACATACCGCAAAAAAAAAAAGAAAAAAAATTGAAATTTCACCATAGTTGTGTTTAAATTTCAACTATCAGCAGTAATATCCACTCTTACTATGACTTAGAACATTGAATCACTCAATTTGTGCATATATTTTACATTAATTTTACAAATATTCTTTGATGTCTATTATATTAAAGCCATTTATTATTCTCTTCCATTGCTACTAATGAAATAATTTTATATATTAAATTACGGATTAAATATATTTTATTATACCAATAAATATATTTTCGTAGAAATGTGTTTCAGTACAAGATGCAAGATCAGGTCTAGGCAACGTTTATATTAGGGAAAGTCTTTGTGCCTTTCTTCCCCTGACCAAGAACCCAGGGAGTGTGTTGTTTCTTGTATATGTGTGGTAATACCTTGGCCCCTGAAACTTACTCTGCTTATAATTTTAAACTAAAGTTTTCATCATTGATAATAAAATCAAATTTTAGGGAAAAGGTGTTTACCAGGTCCATCATCTTGTCTGATGTTATTGACAAAGAGTCATTAGTCAGTCTGTGCTTAAACATCTTCAGTGACAGAAAATTAGTCATTCCATTTGTTTTGTTTATAGAGGCTTTTATGTCAAAGTGAGAAGATATCCTCATTCTTATAAATTATTTTTCTAGTTTTACTTGTTGGAAAAATATACTGTAGGTTTCCTGTTTCACCAATATGATACTTCACCAAATATTTGAAGAAAGTTCTATGTCTCCTGTGAGAAAATAACCTTAGGTTCTTTCATTGTTCTTATAATGCATGGGTTTCAGGCTCCTCACCATCTTAATCTTTTCTGAATCTTCTCTAGAATAACTATGTCTACCTTAAAATGTTGAGTTTATAACTTAATGCAATTCTACAGATATTCTTTTGGGAAAGCAGATTTCAGCCTAAATTCTTCAAAAGTATCTTCTGGAATTAGTCTGAAACAAATGTTATGACTTTAGTGGGTGTATATCACCCTTGGAGCCAGTATATTTCACTCTTCTGGCATCATTTATATTATTGAAGGGCTAAAAAATGCATTAAGAACCTACTCTGTTTCATATTACTAAATACTATAAAGGATAAATAATAAAAACAGATACTTATTGTTTCCTATATGCTATAAAAAGAGAAGATGAAGGAGAATGTGTGAAGTCAGGTAGGCTTTGTAGAAGTGGCAAAACTCGATGAATAAATAAATTGAGAAAATAGAAGAAAGTATTTAATATAATGATCATTAATATTTTCATCAAACTAGACATAACTGTTCTGGTATTTATTTCCTTTGTTTGATTTAATTACTTTGTTTTTCTCCCTTAGTCTCTCCATCCAGGTAGTTTCTATCTGGTGCTGGAATGGTTCCTTAACCTCGTCAAACTGAAGTGAAATATGCTATGCATAGGTTTAAAATAGTCCTCAAATTTCAAGGTAACAAAAATACAGTGAAGTCTCATCTCAAAAGGAATGGTTGCTTTGTAACTAATCAAAGAAAAAATGGTGGTCTCTAGTACTAGAATTTTATTTAGGAGGAAGAAGAACTGGAGGTTTAAAGACTTTGACAGGAATAAAATATTATTCTTAGCTTCATAATGAATACTTTAACCCAGAAATGAAGTTCTGATGGTAAAAATGTTCACTCTTCTCAGATAAATATATATCTTCCACATTTGACCTTAACAATAATGAATCTCAGTGAAGTTATCTAAATTAAAACTTCTGATTGGCTGGTTTTGGTAGATTTGAAAATAAAAACATTATGTAATTTTTCTTGGTATCTTTAATGTTATAATGTCATTAAATGTTGCTTTGATGATAATTGTCCTCTCTTTTTTTTTTAACTTTCGTTTTGTGGAAGAACCATCAACAATATAACTCAAGCTTATTAGTCAATAATAAGCAGCAAAGGGGCTACTAATTTTGAAACCACTATATATGACCCAAATCTGAGTTAAGATGCTCCTGAATACAAACAACTCCACAATTCTGTATTTATTCATACTAATGAGTCATTTTTTACTCATAGCTTTTAAAAGTGGGAAAACCACATTTCAAAATTATTTATAAATATAAATCTCCTTTCAAATTTATCATAGATCCACATATGTTTTTTGAATAGTGAGTGCACTTCCATTTCAGAAATGTGTTTTATAAACTCCTATTTATATTCTTTAGTTCCTGAAAAGACCAAAGAAAATCCAAAAAGAAAAAAGTGATAAAAAAAAAGTTTTCCCTTTTGACAAGGGAGCAACTTGTCAGTTTTCCAATTCTGAAGTTGACATTGGTGATAAGAAATCTGTTGTTAATTAAACCTTTGAAGATAATTCAGTACAAAAAAATGATTTACAATATTTAATATGAGGCCAAATTTTATTCTTTTTGTTGGTGATTTATAAAATACTGTTTCCTTTGAAAAATCCCTTTGTTAAAATCACCTTACAAAATATTGATTTGACTTACTCCCTTAAAATGGATTTGTTGTTTGCCTCTCTCTGTCTCTCCTCCACCTCAACTGGCCATTCTTTATTTTTTTCTTTTTTCTCATATATCTGCATTTTCTCTCATGATAATTTTATGGTGAGAAATGGTGATATGATGGGTCAAAAAACTATTTCTACCACCCAATCTCCCGCTTTCAATTCCCTCCCTTGTTTAGAAGGCATTTCTATTTAACTATGTTATACCCCAAAATCATCATGTATTTTTCACCCCAATGAATATTGTAATTTATTGTCAGACAATTTTCATGTTAATTATTTAAATCATCTTTATCATGAAAGTTGTTATTAACATGTCATCTCTTCTATTCATTCCTCTCAATTCTCTGATAAATGAACATTCATGTTATCTAAATTTCTGTCCACAACAGTATACAACAGATCGAGAGGTGTCTCAACCAGCAGTTAGGCAAGAAATGGAGAAGAGTAGTGATGAAGCTTAACATATAAGATTTGGAACAATTTAAATGATATTAAATACTCATTCAGCAATACAATAGCAAAATGAGTTTTGATTAAAATATATTAGCATGAAATTTCCACTGCACAAGACTGCTTAGAAATATTGATAATCCCCATTGTAATAATGGTCCACAAGAGAAGATGAAAGACTACCAGTTATGTCTATTTCAAAACAGAAATGAGGTACTAAGCCATGATAATTAAAAATGGAATGATTTTTGTTTTCAGTGATGTTGCTTAGAGACAGAAATCTATAAAATTTAACTTTTTAAAAATAACTTCATTATTATTTTTTAACATCTTTATTGGAGCATAATTGCTTCACAATGGTGTGTTAGTTTCTGCTTTATAACAAAGTGAATCAGTTATACATACACATATGTTCCCATATCTCTTCCCTCCTGCATCTCCCTCCCTCACACCTTCTTTATCCCAACCCTCTAGGTAGTCTCAAAGCACCGAGCTGATCTCCCTGTGCTATGCGGCTACTTCCCACTAGCTATCTATTTTATGTTTGGTAGTGTATATATGTCCATGCCACTCTCTCAGTTTGTCACAGCTTACACTTCCCCCGCCCCATATCCTCAAGTCCATTCTCTAGTAGGTCTGTATTATTTCTTTGTTATTCACCTATAATCAACTAAATTCTGAAAGACATTGGTAAAATGGTTTTTGTTTCATTTAACAAAGAAAATTATTTATCTGGAGTTTGGGGAAATTGCATTTAATTTTGTTTCTCTAAAATTATAATGTCGGGCTTCCCTGGTGGCACAGTGGTTGAGAGTCCGCCTGCCGATGCAGAGGACACGGGTTCGTGCCCCGGTCTGGGAAGATCCCACATGCCGCGGAGCAGCTAAACCCGTGAGCCATGGCCGCTGAGCCTGCGCATCCAGAGCCTGTGCTCCACAACGGGAGAGGCCACAACAGTGAGAGGCCCGCATACCGCAAGAAAAAAAAATAATAAATAAATAAAATAAAATTATAATGTCTAACAGTAACCTCTGTATACCCTAAACTGTTTGTACTCTGGTTTCCTTAGAAATAAAAATTAGATTCACTGGGTGATACATTGCTATATTTTCACCCATACACATTATTATAATGGTATCATCTCAAATTAAACCCCTATATACAAATACTGGTTTAATTGTATCAAGTAAAATGATTTCCCTATTCAATACCAAAAACTTTAACAAAAGCAGTGACCTCAAAACCTTGGTAAATTTTACCAAAATATTCAAATTTCTGAATAGCAAAATTTGTAGCTAATAGAGAACAATATGTTTGCTTAATGGTTTGAAACAAAATAGGACATATTTGACACATCCTTTTTTGTATAGATTGTCGCTAGAACTATATCCTCCTAGTAATGAAGATGTGCAGAAAGAAAGATGTGTTTTCTATTCCATATATAACTCTGTGGAGATATGTAAGAGCTCTTCATATGTATATGATAGGGTAGGCTTCACTCTTTTTGTGACGAACAGAGAAAAGGCAGTAGTAAACTAAATATGTTTAGCATTTTCATAATATAATCTTTATCTAATCTTACAAATAGTAAAATTAAAATTCCAACCTCACCAATTAGCAATTATATATGAATATCTTAGGCTATGAAAGAAAGCATTGGTTTTTCATGTTTGTTTGTTTTTTTATTTTTTATTGGAGTATAGTTGCTTTATGATGTCGTGTTAATTTCTGCTGTACAACGAAGTGAATTTGTTATACATATACATATATCTCCTCTTTCTTAGATTTCCCTCCCTTTTAGGTCACCACAGAGCATTGAGTAGAGTTCCCTGTGCTATACAATACGTTCTCATTAGTTATCTATTTTATACATAGTAGTGTATATATGTCAGTGGACATCTCCCAATTCATCCCACCTCCCTTCCCCCACCCTAGTATCCATACATCTGTTCTCTATGTCTGTGTCTCTATTCTGCTTTTCAAATAAGTTTATCTTTGCCATTTTTTTCTAAATTCCATATATAAGTGATATTATATGATATTTGTTTTTCTCTTTCTGACTTACTTCACTCTGCATGACAGTCTCTAGGTCTATCCACATCTCTGCAAATGGCACTATTTTGTTCCTTTTTATGGCTAACTAATATTCCATTGTATATAATCACCACATCTTCTTTATCTATTCCTCTGTTGATGAACATTTAGGTTGCTTCCATGTCCTAGCTATTGTACATAGTGCTGCAGTGAACATTGGGGTGCATGTGTCTTTTTGAATTATGGTATTCTTTGGGTATATGCCCAGGTGTCGGATTGCTGTGTCATTTGGTAGTTCTATTTTTAGTTTTTTTTTAAAGAACCACCATACTGTTCTCCATAGTGGCTGTATCAATTTATATTCTTACCAACAGTGTAAGAGGGTTCCCTTTTCTCCACACCCTCACCAGCATTTGTTGCTTGGAGATTTTTTGATGATGGCCATTCTGACTGGTGTGAGGTGATACCTCATTGTAGTTTTGATTTCCATTTCTCTAATAATTAGTGATTTTGAACATCTTTTCATGTGTCCATCAACAGAGGAATAGATAAAGAAGATGTGGTACATATATATGATGGAATATTACTCAACCATAAAAAGGAATGAAACTGGGTCATTTGCAGAGACGTGGATCAGCCTAGAGACTGTCATACAGAGTAAAGTAAGTCAGAAAGTGAAAAACAAATATCTTATATTAATGTATATAAGTGGAATCTAGAAAAAATGTATAGATGATCTTATTTGCAAAGGAGAAATAGAGACACAGACTTAGAGAACAAACGTATGACTACTAAGGGGAAAGGAAGGGGTGGGATGCATTGGGAGATTGGGAGTGACATATATACACTATTGATACTATATATAAAATAGATAACTAATGAGACCATAGTGTATCACACAGAGAGCTCTACTCAGTTCTCTGAGGTGACCTAAATGGGAAGGAAATCCAAAAAGAGGGGATATATGTATATGTATAGCTGATTCACTTTGCTGTACAGCAGAAACTAACACAACATTGCAAAGCAACTATACTCGAATAATTTTTTAATGAAAAATAAAACTACCTCGTGATCCAACAAAATAAATGAGTATCTTCAACCTTACAGCAATTCTGAAAGAATATTATATATTGTAGTTTACTGACACAAATCTGTCAGTGATAATATATTAAAACAAAATGAGGAGGACTACACTTAGCTTTAGGTCATAATATTATTTGAAAAGATTAGGGCTATACAATCTCACTATTCCCAGTCCAAGAAGAAAAGCAAAGCTAGCTCTGAAAAAAAGAATACAGTAAACTTCGATTTTTTAATACAAAATTAACTCAATGTCAACATCTCCTTGACATGATTTATTGAGTAATGTAGAGCATCAAAATGAGACTATTTTGCATTAACTAAAATATAATACATTTCTTTAGGTAGATTATTGGACATATGGATACTACCAAGAATTAGTATTTCTAATCTTAAAAAGAAAATCATGGGTTTAACCAAACTATATCTGTTTTTTTAAAGACATACGTATGGATTAAATTGTAAATAATAATAATAATAATAACATTTTTCTCTTCGTTATAAATGTACTAGAAATATATATGGAAAATAAAATTTATGACATGGAAATTATTTTAAAAAAACTTAATCAGTGAATTTTAAGAAAAAATACACTTCCATCTTTTTCAATGTAAGTACACCATATTTTACTTCAGTGTCAACAACCTGTTTTAAAATATTTAATGTGATAATGAGGTAGGTTAAGAAAACTTCATAAAGTTATGTGGTTTGGGTGGTTCATTAATCCTTGTTTTGTCAAAGATGATGAGATTCCTTATTTGAGGAGAGTTTTAATGGCCTCATTGTTTTTGTTTGTTTGTTTGTTTTGCTTGGAACAATTTCCCCCTTTATTGGATAACAATGAAAACTTACCTGAAATAGATTAATTTTGTTTTGCGAGCCCTATTAGTTTCAAAGGAGCAGACATTTAAACTTAGAAGACATTAGAGATAATGTCTAAATGACAGTATAGTTAAAAAAAAAAACAAAAGAAAACAAGCAAAAAAAGAATTTGGAGCCATAAAGCTCAGATAATTTGTATAAAGTTATACAGACAATTATAACATGACCAGAGATAGGGCACACTATTTTCCCTTAACTATATTGTTGTATAAGTCACATTAAAATAAAATTCACTTATTTTAGGTGTACGATATAATGCACTTTAACAGAAGTTTACCATTACTTAAAACCACAAAGTGTTTGACTTTGCCAAACTGTTTTTCAAAATGATGTTACCATTTTAAATTCCAATCAGAAATGTATGAGAGTTCTAGTTGCTTTCCCAATGTTTAGTGAAAAAAAAATTACTTATAACTAGTGTAAGAGGAAAACCTAAAACATTTTATATTCTTTAATTCCCATTTCTTAGACTTAAATGCATTTTAAATTATTCAGTGTGCTAGGAATAGAAATGAAGCCCAATTAGTGATGCTGTTCCTGTGATAGAGATGCAGACAGAATTGTTTATTACTACCATGACGAAGATGGTCACTTTCATCTCAGTTGGAGACAAGATAGCAATGTTAATTAGAAGTTTCTTTAAAACGCTGCTGTTGGAGGAATGGTGGACATTGTGATTTTTTTAAATTACTTTTTTTTATTGAACTATAACATATATACAGGAAAGCACACAAATAATAAGTGTATAAATCAATGAATGTTCACAAAGTTGGCACCCTTAGATTACCACTACACACATTAAAAAATATAACATTTCTAGCTCTACAAAGTCACTGTTGTTCCTCCTCCAAATTGCTACACCCCTGAAAGGTAAAGAATATCCTGAATTTTACCACTTGATGTTTGGGTTTTTTTTTTTTGCTTGTTTTGAACATTATATCATGGAATCATAAAGTATACATATTTTTGTCTGTTTTATTCCTTTGACATTAGGCTTGTCATATTAAGTAGTTTATTAAGTAGAGTAATAATATTCCATTAAAATATACAACAATTTATTTATCCACTCTTCTGTTGATGAATATTAGGGTTCTTTCTAATTCTGGTCCATTTATAGTATCACTATAAATAGCCTTTTGGGTGAATTTATTTCCTATAGGTATGTACTTAAGAGTGGAATTACTGGGACACATGGTGTGTAACAATTGTTGTGGACAGAATTGTGTACCCCCCAGTTCACATGGTGAAGTCATAACCTCAGTGTGACTCATTTGGAGATAGGGCCTGTGAGGAAGTGATAAAGATTAAATGAGGCCATAACAGTGGAACCCTAATCACATAGGACTGACATCCTTATAAGAAGAGAAAGCAACACCATAGCTCATTTTCTCTGCATGTATACAGAGGTCATGTGAGCATGCAGTGAGATGTTGGCAGCTTACAAGGAAAGTTAAGAGGCCTCAGAGTGAAACCTATATTGCTGTACCTTGATCTTGGAATTCCCAGCCTCCAAAACTGTGAGAAATAAATTTCTATTGTTTAAGCTATGGTATTTAATTATTACAGCCCTAGCTGTCTAATATATAGGATCAGAGTTAGTAGATACTGCTAAAGTTTTAGAAGTGTTTGTACCAATTTGTACTCTTCATCAGCAGTGCTTAAGAGTTCCAGTTACACAACCTTATCAAAACTTGATATCACTTTTAATTTTTGCCATTCTGGTACATAGGTATTGGGATCTCATTGGGATTTTTATATGTATTCTCTGCTGAACAAGTGGGTAAATATTTTTGCTATTTTTATTAGCTATTTGGAAATCCTCTTTTGTGATTTGTCTGTTGCCCATTTTTGTTAGAAACTGGAATTCTGTCTTTTCTTTATTGAGTTGGAGTTCTTTATATCTTCCTCATATAAGTCTTTTGTCAAATATAAGTTTTGAAAATATCTTCCTCCCACTTTGTGGTTTTCTTTTCACCACTTAATGATGTATTTTGCTAAATAGAAATTTTGTTATTTTATTGTATTAGTGTATCAATTTTTACCTTATAATTAATGCTTATATTTATTTTTTATTTTTTATTTTTGCAGCACACGGGGCTCTCACTGTTGTGGCCTCTCCCGTTGTGGAGCACAGGCTCCACATGTGCAGGCTCAGTGGCCATGTCTCACAGGCCTAGCCACTCCATGGCATGTGGGATCTTCCTGGACCAGGGCACGAACCCCTGTCCCCTGCATCGGCAGATGGACTCTCAACCACTGCGCTACCAGGAAAGCCCTTATAATTAATGATTTTTGCATCCCCTTTAAAGGGTCATTGCTTAGCCAAGTCATGAATATATTATTTTTATAATAAGTATTTTTACAATAAGTATGAACGGCTCACAGAATTTTTCAAAGCTATTTATATTTGCTATTTCCCTTTCCTCACCCCTCACTCAAACTATTTCAATCTACTGTTCCCACTACTGTACCCAAAATGCTCTTGTCCAAATCACTTGTGATGTCCAGTTGATACTAAACCCAACAGATCTTTTTTTTTTTTTCAGTCCTCAGTTTCTTTCTCTTTTTAGCAACATTTAGCATAGTTGTCCATTCCTCCCACTTGGAACACTCTCTTCTCTGACACTGTGCTTTCCTACTTTTCCTCCTAACTCTCTGAACATTTCCTCTAAGACTTTTTCACAAGTGTGTTCAGCTATATTTGAATTTTACATGCTGACCTTCTTCAAGGCTCAGTCTTGAAATCAGATAACAAATCCTAAAACCTTTTTCTTTCTTTAGAGTATTTTGGCTATTTTATGTTCATTGTTTTCCTACATAATTATTAGTCATCTTGTCAATGTCTTCTCAAAATCATGCTAGGAGTTTGATTGGTATTGCATTGAATCTATCTATCAATTTGAGAATGCCAACATTATAAAAATATCTAGACATCCAATACATGGATATAGAATCATCTCTACATTTATTAGGTCTTCTCTAATTTTATCAGCAATTTTATTTTTTAGTTTGTATTATAAAGATTTTCTTGAAAATTATTACTAAATTTAAATATATTTTATACTATTGAAAATGGAATTTTAAAATTTAATTTCTAATTGCTTGTTGCTGAAATATACAAATACAATTTTTAAGATATTTGCCTAGTGAACTCTTACTTTGCTATTTTCACTTATTAATTCTAGCAACTTTTTAATAGATTACATACTTTCTATATTTACAATCATGCTTTATCCAAATAAAATTCTCCTTATCCAATATGTATGCATTTTCTTTCTTTTTATTCCTTTATTACAATGGCTGTGACCTTAGGGTGAATGTAGACTAGAAATGGTGCTTATCTCTCTATCTCATAGGAAAAGCATTAGGTCTTCATCACTAGATATGATGTTAGCTATAGGTTTTTCTTCACTGTTCTTTATCAAGTTGAATATTTCTCATGCTATTTCTAGTTTCTGGAAAGTTTTAATTTGAATTTACATTTTTCAACCTTGAATATTTACTAAAACAATCATATGCTTTTTGTTCTTTATTAATATGGTATTTGACTGATTTTCACTTGATAATCTATCTTTGAATATCTCAATTAAACCTCACTTGCTTTATTCCACTCAGTAATATTATGTTACAGATATTCATCATGAGGTTATTGTTCTTCATTTTTCTTTTTTTGAAATGTCATTTTCTGGTTTTGACGTCCAGGCCATACTGGCCTCATAATGTGGGTTAGAGAGTATTCCTCCCTCCTCTGTTTTCTTAAAGAGTTTCTATAAAATTGGCTTTATTTCTTCCTTAAATATTTGATACTTTATACCATTGAAGCCATTTGGGGCAAGATATTTTATTTGGGAATATTTTAATAAAATTTATAAATTAATTAATGATATAAAGCTGATATTTTAACATTTGATTTGAATGGATTTGTTAACTTCTAGTTATGAAGAAACTTAAATTTAATTTCTAAGTTGTGTAGAAATTTAATTTCTATATTGTCAAATTTATTTTCATACAGTTTTTTGTAATGTTATGAAAACATTATCATTATGTTATTCATTTAAAATTATGTTATTGTATTTAAAATTTTTAGTAATATCCTTTCATTCATGGCATCAGTAATTCATAATGTGTCTTTTCCTTTTTTTTTCACAAAGTCTAGATAGAAATACATCTGCTGTATTGATGCTTACAAAGAACAAAGTTTGGTTTCATTGGTTTTCTCTATATTTTGTACATAAGTCATATTTTTGATTTCTGCTCTTTATTAATTCCTTGTACTTATTTGCAATTATATTTGCTCCTTTTTCTTTTTTTTTACTAGTTTATTATGGTAGAAATGTAGATAATTTATTTTGTACATTTCTTCTTTTCTACTATAAGTATTAAATCATAAATTTCCCCCTAAGAACCCCCTTTTTTTTTTTTTTTTTTGCGGTACACGGGCCTCTCACTGCTGTGGCCTCTCCCGTTGTGGAGCACAGGCTCCGGACACGCAGGCTCAGCGGCCATGGCTCACGGGCCCAGCCGCTCCGTGGCATGTGGGATCTTCCCAGACCGGGGCACGAACCCGTGTCCCCTGCATCGGCAGGCGGACTCTCAACCAGTGCGCCACCAGGGAAGTCCAAGAACCCCCTTTTCTACAGTCCATAAATTTTGATTGTTTTTATCTTCCTTCATTAAAAGTATTTCTATTTTTGCTTGTTCCCTTGAGATTTCTTTATAAATTATTCACAAGTTCATTTTTTAATGTCTAAATATGTGGATTCTTCTTAAATATTTTATTGTTGTTGATTTCTTGGGTATTTCTGATTCAATTTTAATTTAATTCCATTGTAGTCAGAAAACATACACTTTTTAGTTTTACTTTTACAGTCTTAGTTTTGTTTTATCTGAAAATTTCTTCATTCATGAAGAATTTTGTTTTGGCTGTAGTATTCTGGGATTAAGTCTTTTTCTCATTTGCACTTCAACAATATTGTTTCTTTGTTTCCTGGCTTCCATTGTTTCTGATAAAAAGTCAGTGATACTTCAAATTATTGTTTCCTACTATGTAATATGTTATTTGGTTCTTTCCCCTCTGCTTTTAAAATTTTCTCCTAGTTGGATTATAATGTGTTAAGGCATTATTTGTTTGTGTTTATCCTAATTGTGGTTCACTGATATTTTTGAATATAAACATTTGTTTTCATCAAATTTTTCATAGTTTATCCATTTTTTCAAATATGTATTTCCATTCTCTCTTGAGTAATTCGGAGATTACAATTACACAGATGTTAGAATTTTTGATCTTTCTCCCAGAAGTCCCTAAATATTTTTAAAAATATTTTTCTATAACTTGTCTAAATTGGATATTTTTTCTTAGTCTATTTTTATTTTAATCTCAATTCAACTCTTAAGTCTATTCAGTTAATTTTTGATTTCAGATACCTTATGTTTTAGTGGGAGAATTTCTATTTGGTTCCTTTTATCGTTTCATTTTTCTCTGCTGAGATTTCCTAATTTCTGTTTACCCTAGCACATTCACCTTAACTTCATTTAGTGTTGATAAAATAGTTGCTATAAAACACTTGTCAGCTAATTGCAAATTGTGGGTCATACAGGGTTAGTCTTGGTTGATTATTTTTACTATTGAGACTGGGTAACCATGTTCTGATAATCTGTATACTTAGTAATTGTGGATTAGATCTTGGACATTGTGAAAATTAAGCTGTGAGGACCCTCCATTCTGTTACATTCCCTCAAAAGTATTGATATTCTTATTTGATCAGGCACTTAGCTCGATTGGACTCTTAGTTCACATCTACTTTTAGCTTCACTTCTTTGAGTCTGTCTTGAGAATTCATTTCTTAGTGACTGACAAGAGATTTAAACAGCAGCTATACACACAATTTGGGAACCCCTCTCTCCGAACCTCTACACTCCAGGATTCCTTATCAATTTCCCATGTCAATAGTTGCTCCAAATTCAGATCCCTTGTTCTTAGGCCCAAAAGACCTTGTGTTTTCTACTTGAGTTTTAACTGCCCTATGTGCTTGCCCTTAGGCCAAGAGCCACAAAAAATGAGAATCGGATCACTTGCTATTTTCTTCTTCTAAGTGCTGACTCTTCTCAAGGATTTGCCTGCTTTTGTCTAAGTTTGAGATACTTCAGTTAAAATTTTAAATATTTTAATGTGGATTTTATAGTTCTTATCTTTAAGAAGATTAACCAATAAGAGATTACTAAACCATACTCATGCAACACTATCCTCCTAGGTTCTACATAGTTGTAATAAATATTCTTGGGAAAATACTGGAAATTTATATAAAAGTTTTCTATATGAGTGTTGGGATAATGAGTGATTTCCCCTTCTTTAAAATATTTTGTGTATTTTCTACAATGAGTATATGTGGCTTTTACAACTGAAAGAAAAACACTTGCTTTTTTTTGTACTAGAGGAGTTGGTCAAGAAAGTCACAGCTATCTAGTTGCATTTTAAGGCTTTTTTTTTTAGATTTGCCCTAAAGTGAGATGACAAATTAAGGTTTATTTACACGAACATTATTTATTACATCAGATATTTTAACACAATTTTTAAAATCTTAGACAAAGAACATAGTTTATAATTTAAACCTTGAGACTAATGACTTGTGGTAGATTGCTTAAATTACAGGACACATTCTCTGAGAGGAGAAAAATAATTCTTTCTTAGGAAGCTCACTCCTTAAAAGAACTGTAATGGAGTGGTAGCTCTGTCACAGCTTCATTACTCTTGGAATTGTGTCTAAAATTTCCAAATCTCTTGGTTATATTATCTTACATATATATCCACACAACCTTAATTAGGCTATACTACTCATGGACAGAGCAAGCTATGATGTTAGCAATAAACCTATTCATTGCATTCTTCTTTAATATATAATATTGCATATTTGTAGTTATTTATGATTGAATCTTCAAGTAGTTGGTTATTTTAAGTATCACACTTGCAGCTCTCTTGGTTTGGCTCTGGGATTTAAAAATCAGTGGCTAGGGCTTCCCTGGTAGTGCAGTGGTTAAGAATCCATAAGCCAATGCAGGGGATATGGGTTTGATCCCTGGTCCTGGATGATCCCACATGCCATGGAGAAACTAATCTCATGTGTCACAACTACTGATCCTGCTCTCTAGACCCCGTGAGCCACAACTACTGAAGCCCAAAAACCACAACTACTGAAGCCTGCATGCTACAACTACTGAAACCCACATGCCTAGAGCCCAAGTTCCACAACAAGAGAAGCCACTGCAATGAGAAGCCTGCACACCACAATGAAGCATAACTCCCGCTCGCCACAACTAGAGAAAGCCACACGCAGCAACAAAGACCCAATGTAGCCAAAGATAAATAATAAATAAATAAATAAATTTATTTATTTACAAAAAAATCATTGGCTAATTGTGTCACTTGCGGAGACATAGATGGACCTACAGACTGTCATACAGAGTGAAGTAAGTCAGAAAGAGAAAAATAAATCTATTAATGAATATATGTAGAATCTAGAAAAATGGTATAGATGAACTTGTTTGCAAAGCAGAAATAGAGACACAGACGTAGAGAACAAACGTATGGACAGTAAGTGGGGAAAGGAGTATGGGATGGATAAGGAGATTGGGATTGACATATATACACTACTAGGTAAAAATAGATAACTAATGAGAACAGACTATGTAACACAGGGGAATTTACTCAATGCTCTGTGGTGACCTAAATGAGAGGGAAATCCAAGGAAGACGGTATATATGTATACATGTGGCTGATTCACTTTGTTGTACAGGAGAAACTAACACAACATTGTAAACCAACTATATTCCAATTAAAAAAATAAAAGTAACAAAACAACAGCAATGACAAAATTGATGGTTAATGTAAACACAGCATGGTTGAATCAACTCTTACAAAGCATATTAAAGTTCTACCCCACCATGAAATGTCAGATTGTTCCTTTGGGTAATATCAAGAAAACACAATTATACATACATACATGCACATATATGGACACATATGTGTGCACACCAGTATCTCACTTTCTGATCTATAAGCCATCATCTGTGTATGTGTGTGTGAGTCTGTGTTTGTGTGTGTGTGTGTGTGTGTGTGTGTACACACATATATTGGAGACAGGAACAAAATATATTTTTTCCTGTGAGGGCTAACCTCTATCTATAAAATTGTACAGCTTTATTTAATTTCGGTACTCCCATATATCGATCAGGGAATGTGAGAGGATGTATGGTGAACACATGGAATACATATCTTCTTTAATAGACTACTTCTGTATAGTGGAAACCCCAAAGGAGAACAAAAAACTTACTCTACCCAAATAATTGGGCTCCAGCTAATTAACTATGATAGAAATACCGAAGCCAATTTTTAGTTCCAGTCCATACTTGGACACCAGTCTTGTTGAGACTTAATAAATATAAACCAATTATATTTTTTGTGCTCTGTTGATGCAGACTACTCTAAAACCTGTCAGCTGGCTCATAAAAGTATGCACACTGGTCACAGGGGAACCAAAGAGGAGAGCTGATAGTTCATTTCAAATAATCTTGAATTGTGGATAAAAAACAACTAATGCTGATTAAGTTGCTTCATTTTTGTTTATGAAGAATATTATGTGAAAATGATTAGCTGATGAAAAATATGGCCTACAGATCTTTAGAAGCATTTTTGTCTTCCCATGACAAGCTCTCCAATTTGCAATACAACATTAAAAATACAACTTTACATTACAACAGCAAAATAATTGCTAAAACTCTAGTGATGGTAATAACAAGAAAAATTCCATTAACTCTAACATATTTATTTGTAGCAGTTTTGCATAATAGGAAAGGTTGCAATTACCATAATACACATACTGAACAAGTGTGTCTTATACAACCTGTGTTCACAGGTTTTAAAAGATATTTTAAACCTACTCTTCTATTCAATTAAGTACCTTTATTTAATATGTGAGTTCTAATAACATACTAACATATGCCTGCTAATTTTCTCTTTCTCTCTTGGTGTCTGGCTTTCCATTCAGTGCCTACTTTTCTTGCTTTAAATTGATCTGATGATCATTTAGAATGCCCAGCTGTAGAAATTTAGCTTCTCACAGTCAGATGTTCTCATCAATTTAGCTAATTGACAGTGTCTGAATAAATTCCTTAATTACTATGAAAACATATTACAGGAAACAAACCAAATAGAAAAGCTTTTTAAAAAATTCTCATTTTAAAAGTTTGTAAATATCTTTAAGGGTAGAAAATCTGATACTTTTCATACTATTTTATCACACCACTGTTACAATAACAGTTGTGTAAGGTATATTAGAGATGTGAACAAATAATGAAAATGTTCAATGAGTAAAATAAAACTTTCTTTAAAAAGGACATCATTTTAAATTTTCCCTTCAGTGACTTAGTTGTCCATTGAAACACTGGGAAATTAACATGTAGTATGTATCTGTGGCCTGCCTAAGTAATAACTACAAAAATATGGAGAAAATATTTTTATATAACTATCAATAAGATGTTTTCAAAATTTTTCTCAAATGGAATTTCCCTTGTATCTTTTAAAAAGAGCTTCCTAATCTCTTTGTTGAAATTATTCAGTGATGAGTTACAAAGAATGTTTGTTATAGTTGCAACATGTCGTATCTGTACCTCACTTGCTGATATTGACTATCCTTTATATCCACCACAGTGAGAAACGTGGAAATTAAATAGAATTTTTCTTGAAACTAATAGTTTGCTCTATGAACCTGAAAATATTCTATGTTATGCTCACAGTTTTTATGTGACTCCTCTCAAATAATATTATTTGTAAGTATAACTCTGCAATTAAAGAAAACAGGATTGATGATAAAAAGAAATGAACCTTCAGAACTTGTCATAAAATTAATCTAATATTTCACCATAAAAAGCATAAAACTGAAATTTCTCATTTACAAGTAGAAAAAAGAAAATATTGATTGTATCCATAAAAAATAAGAATAAAAAGCTTTACTGCTATGGTGTAAACTAATGAATATTATATTGATATTCAGAATCTTTTGAAAAGGCTATTTCTTAAACTATTTGTCAGATTTCCATTTTATTTCTGTACCATCAAATATATTGAGGGTAGCACAAATTCTGGGATATCTTAAAGATATTTATATTTTTTTGTAGTAAAAATCATTATCTTTGTATTACAATTTTCATTGTCTCTGTACTATATTTTAAAAGGAAATCTATTTTCCACCCCCAATATAATGAAGTAGATATTATGTTACTGTGTTGGAGGGAGAAAAACATAAAAATTTCTTCTCTAAAACTTCTGATTCTGAAAATATGAGAGTGATATATATATATATATATATATATATATATATGAACACACACACATATATATATATATATTCTTAAACAAATATACATATAGTTAAACAAAAAGCAATAAAAATTTCTGAAACATCTGATCACAATTTATATTACTTCATTATGGAAGAAATCAAATATTATGTATTATTAAAGTATATTAAATGTCTACTGGATTATTGTCCATAAGATATGATATAGTCTCAAATGCTAATCAATGAAATAAAGAAATACCAGCACTCATTTTGTTACACCCTAACATGTCTTTCTATAGCTCAAGGCTTTAGTGACATTTTTCCAAATATTACAGACATTTATTTTAAAATAATTATATTGTAAGAAATACATACAATAAAGCAGTTTATAAAAAAGAGCATATGAGCTACAAAGGAAAGAAATAATAAGGAGATAAATTATTTCAAATATATGTGTTATTATTATTTTTTTTTTTTTTTTTTTTTTTTTTTTTTTGCTGTACGCGGGCCTCTCACTGCTGTGGCCTCTCCCGTTGCGGAGCACAGGCTCCGGACACACAGGCTCCGCGGCCATGGCTCGCGGGCCCAGCCGCTCCGCGGCATGTGGGATCTTCCGGGATCGGGGCACGAACCCGTGTCCCCTGCATCGGCAGGCGGACTCCCAACCACTGCGCCACCAGGGAAGCCCTATATGTGTTATTTTAATTACTTTCTCTACTTCACTCAGAGAAGGAATGAATAACTGAAACCATGGGGAGAATTAAGTTTTGTGCTTGTATTGCAGAATTCTTGTAACAGAACTATTTCATTTTGGTCTAAAGTATATATATTTTTTAAACACCTTTATTGGAGTATAATTGCTTTGCAATGGTGTGTGACTTTCTGCTTTATAACACAGTGAATCAGTTGTATATATACATATATCCCCATATCTCCTTCCTTTTGCGTCTCCCTCACATCCTCCCTATCTCACTCCTCTAGGTGGTCACAAAACACAGAGCTGATCTCACTGTGCTATGCAGCTGCTTCCCACTAGTTATCTATTTTACATCTGGTAGTATATATATGTCCATGCCACTTTCTCACTTCATCCCAGCTTAGCTTTCCCCCTCCCCATGTCCTCAAGTCCATTCTCTACCTCTGCATCTTTACTCCTGTCCTGCCCTTAGGTCCTTCAGAACTTTTTTTCTTTGGTTCCATATATATGTGTTAGGATGCAGTAATTGTTTTTCTCTTTCTGACTTACTTCACTCTGTATGACAGACTCTAGGTCCATGCACCTCACTACAAGCACTAAATTTCGTTACTTTTTATGGCTAAGTAATATTCCACTGTATATATGTCCCACACTTTCTTTATCCACTCATCTGTCAATGGACACTTAAGATGCTTCCACGTCCTGGCTATTGTAAATACAGCTGCAATGACATTGTGATACATGACTCTTTGTGAATTATGGTTTTCTCAGGGTATATGCCCAGAAGTAGGATTGCTGTGGTGTATGGTAATTCTAATTTAGTTTTTTAAGGAACCTCCATAATGTTCTCTATAGTGACTATATCAATTTACATTCCCACTAACAGTGCAAGAGAGTTCCCTTTTCTCCAAACCCTCTCCAGGATTTATTGTTTGTAGATTTTTTGATGTTGGCCATTCTGACTGGTGTGAGGTGATACCTCGTTGTAGTTTTGATTTGCATTTCTCTAGTGCTTAGTGATGTTAAGCATCCTTTCATGTGTTTGTTGCCAATCTGTATATTTTCTTTGGAGAAATGTCTATTTAGGTCTTCTGTCCATTTTTGGATTGGGTTGTTTGTTCTTTTGATATTGAGCTGAATGTGCTGCTTGTAAATTTTGGAGATTAGTACATTGTCAGTTGCTTCATTTTCAAATATTTTCTCCCATTCTGAGGTTTGTCTTTTGGTCTTGTTTATGGTTTCCTTTGCTGTGCAAAAGCCTTTAAGTTTCATTAGGTTGCATTTGTTTATTTTTATTTTTATTTCCATTTCTCTAGGAGGTGGGTCAAAAGGGATCTTGCTGTGATTTATGTCATAGAGTGTTCTGCCTATGTTTTGGTCTAAGAATTTAATCCTGTGTGGCCTTACATTTAAGTATTTAATCAAATTTGAATTTATTTTTGTTTATGGTGTTTATGAGTGTTCTAATTTCTTTCTTTTGCATGTAGCTGTCCAGTTTTCCCAGCACCAATTATTGAAGAGGCAGTTTCTCCTCCATTGTATATTCTTCCCTCCTTTATCAAAAATAAGGTGACCGTAGGTGCTTGGGTTTAACTCTGGGCTTTCTGTCTGATTCCATTGATCTTTATTCCTGTTTTTGTGCCAGTACCATACTGTCTTGATTACTGTAGCTTCATAGTATAGTCAAAGTCCAGGAGCCAGATTCCTCCAGCTCCATTTTTTTTTCTCAATATTGCTTTGGCTATTCGGAGTCTTTTGTGTTTCCATACAAATTGTGAAATTTGTTGTTCTAGTTCAGTGAAAAATGCCTTTGGTAGTTTGATAGGGATTGCATTGAATCTGTAGATTTCTTTGGGTAGTAGAGTCATTTTCACAATGTTGATTCTTCCAATCCAAGAATATGGTATATCTCTCCATCTGTTTTTATCATCTTTTATTTCTTTCATCAGTGTCTCATAGTTTTCTGCATACAGGTCTTTTGTCTCCTTAGGTAGGTTAATACCTAGATATTTGATTCTTATTGTTGCAATGCTAAATGGGGGGTTTTCCTTAATTTCTCTTTCAAATATTTCATCATTAGTGTATAGGAATGCATGAGATTCCTATGCATTAATTTTGTATCCTGCTACTTTACCAAATTTATCGATTAGCTCTGGTAGATTTCTGGTAGCATCTTTAGGATTCTCTATGTATAATATCATGTCATCTTCAAAGAGTGACAGCTGTAATTCTTCTTTTCCAATTTGGATTCCTTTTATTTCTTTTTCTTCTCATGATGCTGTGGCTAAAACTTCCAAAACTATGTTGAATAATAGTGGTGAGAGTGGACAACCTTGTCTTGTTCCTGATATTAGAAGAACTGTTTTCAGTTTTTCACCATTGAGAATAATGTTGGCTGAGGTTTTGTCATATATGGCCTTTATTATGTTGAGGTAAGTGCCTTCTCTGCCTACTTTCTGGAGCGTTTTTATTATAAATGATTTTGAATTTTGTTGAATGTTTTTTCTGCATCTATTGAGATGATCGTATTTTTTATCCTTCAATTTGTTAATATGTTGTATCACATTGATTTATTTGCATATATTGAAGAATCCTTGCATTCCTGAGATAAACCTCAATTTATCCTGGTGTATGATCCTTTTAATGTGCTGTTGTGTTCTGTTTGCTAGTATTTTGTTGAGGATTTTTGCATCTGTGTTCATCAGTGATATTGGCCTGTAGTTATCTTTCATTTAGATAATTTTCTTTGGTTGTAGTATCAGGGTGATGGTTGCCTCGTAGAATGAGTTTGGGGGTGTTCCTCCCTCTACTATATTTTGGAAGAGCTTGAGAAGGATAGGTGTTAGCTCTTCTCTAAATGTTTCATAGAATTCGCCTGTGAAGGCATCTGGTCCTGGGCTTTTGTTTGTTGGACGATTTTTCATCACAGCCTCAATTTCAGTGCTCATGATTGGTCTGTTTATATTTTCTATTTCTTCCTGGTTCCATCTTAGAAGGTTATGCTTTTCTAAGAATTTGCCCCTTTCTTCCAGGTTGTCCATTTTATTGGCATATAGCTGCTTGTAGTAATCTCTGGTGATGCTTTGTATTTCTGCAGTGTCAGTTGTTACTTCTCCTTTTTCATTTCTAATTCTATTGATTTGTGTTTTCTCCCTATTTTCTTGATGAGTCTGGCTAATGGCTTATCAATTTTGTTTATCTTCTCATAGGACCAGCTTTTAGTTTTATTGACCTTTGCATTTATTTCCTTCAATTCTTTTTCTTTTATCTCTAATCTGATCTTTGTGATTTATTTTCTTCTTCTAACTTTGGGGTTTTTTTTTGTTTGTTTGTGTTTCTTTCTGTAATTGCTTTAGGTATAAGGTTATGTTGTTTATTTGAGTTATTTCTTGTTTCTTGAGGCAGAATTTTGTTGCTATAATCTTTCCTTTTAGAACTGCTTTTGCTGCATCCCATAGGTTTTGTGTTGTCGTGTTTTCATTGTCATTTGTTTCTAGGTATTTTTTGATTTCCTCTTTGATTTCTTCAGTGATCCTTTGGTTATTTAGTAGTGTATTGTTTAGCCTCCTTATGTTTGTATTTTTTACAGAGTTTTTCCTGCAATTTATTTCTACTCTCATAATGTTGTGACCAGAAAAGATACTTGATATGATTTCAATTTTCTTAAATTTATCAAGGCTTGATTTGTGACCAAAAATATGATCTGTCCTGGAGAATGTTCCATGAGCACTTGAGAAGAAAGTGTATTTTGCTGTTTTAGAATGGAATGTCCTAGAAATATCTATTAAGTCCATCTTGTTTAGTGTATCATTTAAAGGTTGTGTTACCTTATTTATTTCCTGTAAATTATATATTCATTAAAATTCTTATATTTGTGTACCCTAGTCTTTAGCCTCCTTCTTCAATGATTTATGGAAAGTTACCTATAGAGACTACCCAGCTCAATGGATTTCTAATTTTCGCTTTGTTTAGGGAAAAATGTCCTCAGAGCTAGAGAAAATTTTAGCAGCCACTCTTCTATTTTCTATCACATATCTTAGAACATTGCTCATAATTGTTGAGTTTCTTATTCAGTGTAATCGCCAACATCATAATTTAGTGGTCTTTTCCTTTGAGTTGTGTAGTAGAACACATGCATCAGACTCACATGGAAATACTTAAAAACAAGATCCCTTGGCACTATCATCACCTACTGAATGAAAATCTCTGGATGGTTCTTCTTGGTAACATGCAATTTTAACACGTTTCCTGAGTAAGAGAGAACCAGTGGAGTAGTGTTTGATCCTGCAACGTATCGAAACAAAGAGACCTGAGTTCTGTATTTACTGTGCATGGGGCCTTTTCATCTCCATATTTTCTAATGAGAAACACTGGTTTCTCAAAGACTGATCCATTGACCCTTTGAATGTTATAGAGTTCAACACTGTGCTAGTTAGAAGTCTCATTCCTCAAAGAACTTAAAATCTGGTAGAAGAGATAAGACTAACATAAATTAACCTACAGTAGATAATAATGTGGTATGTGAGAGCTGCATTATATGGTATAAAGCACAAATTTTGTCAGTACTTCAGAGAAGAAGGAAATTAAAAATGGAAGCAAAACATGGATAGTATTTGCATAAGGAGAAAAGAGGGTATTTTATCAAGTGAAACTATTAACTAAGGGATGATTTTAAACAATAATAAATCTAAGATGTAGGACATCAAGGTCAGCATAACTAGAAGCAAGTTAAATGTATAGAAAAAATAATTTGATGGATAGATGGGTGGGGTCAGCTGAAAGATCCAGAAAATGAAAGATGACACAGACTTGAGGTTGTAAGCATATACGTATCTTTAATTGATAAATGTGAAAACAGATATGGAATTTAAAATATCTGCTTGAAATTTCAAGATTAATAAGATGGGTTCAGTTTGGTTCACATACCACAGAAAAAGCAATGCCATGATATGAATTAAAAAATAATATAATATTATTTGAATAAAAATATGATTAAAATAATATAGAAACTTCCATTTCTTTTCATGACAGAGTGGCTGATATCAGACTTGCCATACCAGTTGAAAGTACCATAACACTGGACAAAAGTGTTGATGCACTAAACCACTGGTAGCATAAGATGGCAATCATTTAAAGAAAGAGAATTCATGATATGAGTCTTATATTGGCAACAGCTTTCTGATTGGGGACAATTGTCAGATTGCAGTATGTGGAACTCAAACCCAAGGATAATTTAATTATTTTGATGAGTTCAGAAAGCAGAGAATAGAGATCTCAGCAGCTAAAGTGGAAGGAAATTATGGTGCATGCACAACAGGGAAAGGATCTGAATCAGATGGCAAAAGTCTGGAGGTTTCACATTAGTCTTTGGTGAAGGAGTGGGCTGTGAATGTTTGGGTGATACTATGTGAAGATTACAAGAGAGGAGGTGCCACTCAGATGAGAGTAAAAGAGACAGTACACATATGGGAAAACATTGGTGTTCTATGCCAACCACAGTAAAGAGGCCTTGTTAATACCCAGGTCACCTAGATGAAATAGCACAAAAAACCTTGCACAAGGAGTAAGGATAATGCCTTACAATAAGGCTTATCTTAGTCTTGCCTTATAAAAGCATAAAATCAAGCTATGTCAAGATACCTAGGGGAGACAAATTTTTGAGTTTAGGTTTGGCAAACTAGAAGGGCATTGGAAGCATCTTGATATTCCAAAAATTGTAATAAAAATGTAAAATGAAGCCTAAACAAATTAAAGTAAACAACCATTAAATTATGTAACTTCTAAACAAAAATCAGTGCTTTTTACAGGAAAATAACTGAGACCAGAATCTTACAGTGAACCATTTCATATGTCCAAAGTGAAATAAAAATTTACTAAACATAATTTTATAATCATGGATAGGAAGACTCATTATAGTTAATATGCTAGTTTGCCCAAATTGATCTATGTATTCAACTATCCCAATAAAAATCAGAGCAAATTACTTTGTGAATGTTGACAAACTGATTGTAAATTTTATAGTTTTCTACATATTAGAGGAATAGCCAGCACAGTTGAATGAAAAAAAAAATTAGAGAACTGACACTACCTGACTTCAAGGCTTATTATAAAGCTATTATAATAAAGACAGTGATCTACTGACAAAACCATAGACAAATAGAATAATAGAATAGAATAAAGAGCCCGTAAGTAAACGTATACAAATGTAGTCAACTTAATTGACAATGGAGCAAAGATAGTCTTTCAACAAATGCTGTTAGAACAACTGAACATCAACATGCAAGAAAAAAAATGTAGACACAGACCTTATCTTTCTCACATTTAATTAAAAATGGATCCCTGACCTAAATGTAATATGTAAACCTGTAAAACTCCTAGAAGATAACATAGGAGAAAATGTAGAAGAACTTGGGTTTGGTGATGCCTTTATAGATACAACATCAAAAGCACCATCCATGAAAGAAACTTTTAGTAAATTAGACTTAATTAAAGTAATAAAAACTTCTTTGTGAAAGACACTGCTATGAGAATGAAAAAAAAACAAGCAAAAGACTGGGAGAAAATCTTTGCAAAACATACATCTGATAATGAATTATTCTTCAAAATATACAAATTCAACAATAATTTTAAGAAACAACCTATTTTTTTTAAAATGGCCACAAAAGTGATTTCAGAAATATGAGGCCTTAGACATTTCTTCCCTCCATGGATACAATGATACTACAAGAAAATGCACTTGTGAAATAACCTTAAACTAATTGCAGCTCTCCTGCATCCTGGCAAGATTGAAACAAGCCACACTGAATTTGGTAGGAGAAATTGGAATTCTCTCCCACTAAGGGCTCTTCCCATTCTGCAGCACCATATGATGGGGAGAAAACCTCCAGCTCACAGCTCTTCTCTGGGGAGGGAAGGGAAGCATGAAACCACACATCTAACACTTTGATTCTTCTGGGGCCGTCTGAAGCACTGACTTCTGTCTCATGCTTTGGATGGCTGACAGAACCAGCATACTATAGCTTCACAGGACTACTTAGAACAAAGAGAACAATTAGAAATAGCAAACTAACACACACCACAGACCCGCTCTTCATTTCAGTGCACAATGAGTGAGCAGAACAAATGCAGCCCCCAGCTTCATCCTGGGAAGGAAAGAAAGAATCAGACCATAGGTCCAATGCTCTGATTCTGGGGGAACACTGTTGCAAACACTAGCTGTTCTCCCCTAACTTGGATTGTTGACAGGACTCAGCATAGCATATCTTTATGGTGGTACTGAAAATAAAGAATGTGTTTTGAGACTGCCATTTCAAACACCACATTCCACAGCCAGATTCCACAAGTTCAATGCAAATTAAATGGGCAGAAATAATTCAAGTCTCAACTTCTCCCTGGTGAAAGAACAAAGGATTGGACCTTACATCCAATGGACTGAATATACTGGGGTCTGACCATGACACTAGTATCTGTTTTACCTGTTTTAGAGTGCTAACAGGGCTCTGCATGTTCTAGAAGACTGGAGGTCTCTGAGAGCAAAGTTGGCAGTTTGATCTAGCACAAAGTTTTGAGGGACCAGAATGATTGGTAAGGATCCTCTCCTGCATGAATCCTGTCTATGAAGAGTGAGAGAGGTAGACGTTTTGTCTAGTGCAGAGACACCAATACAAAGAATCAAGGAGAATGAATGAACAGGAAAATATGTTCCAAACAAAGGAACAAGACAAATGTCTAAGCACGAACTTTAATGAGATTGAGATATTTAATTTAACTCAGAGAGAATTTAAACAACTATTAAAATTTGATCAATGAGTTCATGAGAACAATGCATGAACAAAGTAAGTATTACAACAAAGTGATAGAAAATATAAAAAATATCAAAGAGCAATAATAGAGCTGAAGAACACTATAATTGAACTAAAAAAAATACTACATAGATTCAATGTCAGACAAGATCAGGCAGGGAAAGAATCAACAAACTCAAAGAAAGGTTATTGTAAATCACCCAATCAGAGGAGGAAAAAGAAAAAAAGAATGCAAAAGAAAACAGAATGTTTAAGAGAATTTGGGAAACCAATAAGTAGACCAGTATTCATATTATAGAATCCTAGAAGGAGAAATAAGAGAGAAAAGGGCAGAAGTCTTACTGAAAGATATACTGAATGAAAACTTCCCAAATCTGGGGAAGGAAATGGACATGCAGATCCAGGAAGTTCAACAAATGAGCAATAAGATGAACCAAAAGAATTACACATTGAGACACTTTATAATTAAACTAGCAAAAGTCAAAGACAAAGAGAGAATTGTGAAAACAGCAAGGGAAAGCAA
Organism: Mesoplodon mirus; assembly: GCF_964341445.2. NCBI lineage: Eukaryota > Metazoa > Chordata > Mammalia > Artiodactyla > Ziphiidae > Mesoplodon > Mesoplodon mirus. The sequence goes on from NC_138981.1 coordinate 73,375,975, forward strand.
ATTGCCATGTAAAAGGGCACTCTTATAAGGCTATCAGTAGGCTTCTCAGCAGGAATATTGCAGGCCATAAAAGAGTAGGATAATATATTCAAAATGCAGAAAGAAAAAAATCCAGCCAATAATACAAAACCTGGCAAAACTGTCCTTCAATAATGAAGGAGAAATACTTTTTCTGAGAAGCAAATGCTGAGGGAGTTCATAACCATTAGACTTACCTTTCTAAGAAATGCTAATGGGAGGTCTTCAAGTTTAAATAAAAGGAGGTTAAACAGCTATATGAAAACATATGAAAACATAAAATTTGTTGGTTAAGGCAAATAAATAGACAAGTAAGGTATAAAGTAACATTGTAAGAGTAGTGAATAGATCACATTTAATTCTATCATAAAAGATGAAAGTAAAAAGTTTTAAAATAACTATAACCATAAAATGGGTTAATGGATACCCAATATAAAAAAGATGTAAATTATGACATCAATAACATGAAGTGTTATAAGGGAGGAAGTAAAATTGTCAAGATTTTGTATGTGATCGAAGTCAAGTTGATATTAGTTTGAAATCGACTGTTATAACTATAAGCTGTTTTATGAATGCTCTATGACAACTATAGGAAAATATATAGAAAATACTCAAAAGAAAAGTGAATCAAAACATATCAATACAATAAATCAAGACAACAAAGGTTAAAAAAAGGGACAAACGTTCTACAAAACAATCAAAAAGCAATTAACAAAATGGTAATAGTAAGTACATCTCTATCCATAATTACATTAAATGACAATGGATGAAATTTTCAATCAAAAGAAATGGAGTAGCTTAATTAATAAAAATACAAGATCAAGCTATATGTTGTCTATAAAAGAGTCACTTTAGATTTAAGGACACAAATAGTCTAAAAGAGAAGCATGAAAAAATATATTAGATTCAAATGGTAACAACAAAAGAGAGCAAGGGTGGCTACACTTATATCAGACGAAATAGACCTTAAGTCTAAAGCTGTCAGAAGAGACAAAGAAGGATATTATATACTGATTAAAATGTCAATTAACCAAAAAGTTATAACAATTATAAATATATATATGCAACAATATCAGAACACCTGGATATATAAAGCAAATACCAATAGAACCCAAGTGAGAATCAGACCACAAAACAATAATAGTAGGAGACTTCAATACCCCACTTTCAGTAATGGATAAAGCATAATGAGAGGAAATCAATAAAAAAATCAGTGTATTGTAGTTAACTATAATAGAAAAGAATATGAGAAACCATATGTATGTATGTATGTATGTATGTATGTATGTATGTATGTATATAGTTTTTCATATTCTTTTCCATTGTAGATACTTTTATATATAATTACATATATAGTTATATATATATATATATATATATATATATATATATAATTGAATCACTTTGTTGTACACCAGAAACTAACACAACATAGTAAATCAAATATACTTCAATAAAAATATATCACTAGAACTCAGCAAGACTACAAACCCAGTGGAAATAACAGAACTATCTACAAACCATCACACATAACAGCAACATAATATACATTTTTTTCAAACACATATGAAATATTCTCCAGGCTAGATCGCATACAATGTCACAAAAAATGTGTTAACAATTTTCATAAACTGAAATCATAGCAAGTTACTTTTCAAGCCACAGTGGTATGAAATAAGAAATCAATAAACAGAAGGAACATGGGAAAATGCACATATATCTGGAAATTAAACAAGACACTTCTAAATATCCAATGGGTCAAAGAAGAAATTAAAAGAGAAATAAGAAAAATATCATGAGATGAATAAAAATGAAAGCACAACATATGAAAACTTACAGGATGCAGAAAAAGCAGTACTAAGAGGAAAGTTTTTAGCAACAAATGCCTAAATTAAAAATGAAGAAACATCTCAAATATACAACCTAATTATCCACATCAAGAAATTAGACATATAAGAACATACTAAGCCCAAAGTTAGCAGAAGGAAGGAAATAATAAATATTAGAATAGAAATATAAGAAATAGACAGTAGGAAAATAGAATAAAAAAAATAATGAAACCAAGAGGAGTTTTCTGAAAAGATCAACAGAATTAATAAATATTTAGCTAGACCAAGAGAAAAAGAGAGGAGACATAGTAATAAAATTATAAATAAAGGAGGAGGCATTACAACTGATAACTGAAATAAAAAGTATCGTAAAGATTACTGTGGACTGAGCAACTGAGCATCAATTAATTGGACAACCTAGAAGAAATAAATTCCTAGAATAGTACAACCAAGACCAAGACATGAAGAAATAGAAAATATAAACAGACATAACCATTGAGGAGATTGAATCAGTAATTAGAAATCTCAAAAGAAACAAACATAAATCCTAGGACCAGAAGGCAACAATAATGAATTCTATCAAGTATTTAAAGAAAAAATTGAAGAGGATGATCAACTTCCAAACTCCAGAATTACCCTGATACCAAGGCCAGACAAAGACACTACAAGAAAAGAAAATTATAGGCCACTATCCCTGATGAACAAATATGCAAAATACTCAACAAAATGCCAACAAGCCAAATTCATCAGAACAGGATCATACATCATGACCAAGTGGGATTTATCCCTAGGATGCAAGAAGTTTCAACAGATACATATCAATAAATATGGTACACCACATTAACAGAATGAAGGTTCAAAATTACAAGATCATCTCCATAGATGTAGAAAAAGCATTTGGCAAAATTCCACACCCTTACATGATAAAAATGTTCAACAAACTAGGTAAAGAAAATACCCTGACATCATAAAGGCCAAATATGTTAAACCCACATCTAACTAATACTCAAGGAGAAAAACTAAAACCTTTTTCTCTAAGATCAGGAGCAAAACATAGTATTGAAAGTCAGAATCAGAGCAATTAAACAACAAAAATAAATAAAAGTAATCCAAATTAGAAATGAAGAAGTAAGATTATCTGTTTGCAGATAACTTGGTCCTATATGTAGAAAACCCTAAATAATCAATTTCAAAAAAATTATTAGAGACAATAAATGAACCCAGTAAAGATGCATGATGATAGAAAGTCAACACACAATAGTCACTTACAATTAAACAACAATGAAAAAATATCCAAAAAGTAAATTAAGAAAACAATCTTATTTACAATAGCATCATGAGGAATAAATATACTTAGGGATAAATTAAACTAAGCAGATGAAATAATTGTACACTAAAAATGCAAAACATAGTTGAAAGAATTTTAAAAATACACAAATAAATGGAAAGACATCCTCTGTTCCTGGATTGGAAGATTTACTATTGTTAAAATGTCCATATTACCCAAGATGATCTACAGATTCAATAGTATTCCCTTCAAAATCCCAATAGCTTTTTTGCCAAAAAGAAAACATAACATTTTGTGAAACCACAAAAATCCCCAAAGCCAAAGCAATATTGAGAAAGAAAAAAGTTGGAGACATCACAATTCCCAATTTCAAAATATATTTCAAAATATATTTACAAAGGTACAGTAATACTAGCATAAAAACAGACAAATCCTCCAATGGAACAGAATAGATAACGCAGAAGTAAACCTACACATTTGTGGTCAACTGACTTTTGACCATGGTGCTAAGGATACACAATGGGGAAGGGAGGTTCTCTTTAGCAAATGGTACTTGGAAAACTGAATTTCCACAGGCCAAGAATGAAATTGATCTCCCACATTACACCATACACAACAAACAACTAAAAATAGATTAATGGTTTTAAAGTAAATCCTTAAACTGTAAAACTCCTAGAAGAAAACATAGCAGAAGAACTGCTTGACATTGATTTTGGCAATGATTTGTTTGCTTATGACACAAAAACACATACAACAAAATTAAAAATAGACAAGTAGGACTACAACCAAACTAAAAATCTTCTTCACAGTGAAGAAATGATCTATAGAAAACAAACAAAGAAACAAAGAAAACAAACACACACAAAAACCAACAATATATGGAATGGGATAAAATATTTGCATACCATATATATGATAAATGTTTAATTTCAAAAAAACATAAGGAGCTTATACATTGCAATAGCAAAAAAATAATACCCCAAATAACCTGATTAAAAATGGGCAAAGCATTGAATAAGCATTTACTCCAAAAAAGACACACCAATAGCCAACAGGTACATGAAAAGATGCTCATCATCACTAATCATCAAGGAAATGCAAATCCAAAACCCACTGGGATATCAGCTAACACCGGTTAGGATAGCTATTTTTTTTATTTATTTTATTTTATTTTATTTATTTATTTATTTTGTGATACGCGGGCCTCTCACTGCTGTGGCCTCTCCCATTGCAGAGCACAGGCTCTGGATGCGCAGTCTCAGCAGCCATGGTTCATGGGCCCAGCCACTCTGCAGCATGTGGGATCTTCCCAGACTGGGGCACGAACCCGTGTCCCCTGCATCAGCAGGCAGACTCTCAACCGCTGTGCCACCAGGGATAGCTACTTTTTAAAAAAGACAACATGACTTCAGTTATAGGGCATATCTAAAATAGTCAAGCTCATAGAACCAGAAAGCAGAATTTTGGTTCACAGAGATCAAGAGAAGAGGATAATTGAAGTCAATAGGTATAAAATATTAGTAATACATGATGAATAAGTTCTAAAGATCTGATGTACAGCACTGTGCCTACAGTTAACAATGTTGTCTTGTGCACTTAAAATATGCTAAGATGGTGTATCTCAAGTTATGTGTTCTTACTATAATAAAATTTTAAATTAAAAAGTTTGTCATAGAAAATAATATTTCCTTATGTGAAAAATAGGCAAAAGTTCTGAACAGAAACCTCATCAAAAAGATAAGGTGGAAAATAAGCATATGAAAAGATACTCAATATCATATGTCATTAGGAAGTCACAAATTAAATCAAGATACTAATACAAACTTAATAGATTGTTTAAAATTCAAAACACTGACAAAACCAAATGCTGGCGAAATGTGTAGCAACATGAGATTTCATTCATTCCTGGTGAGAATGCAAATGGTACCGTCACTTTGGCATTAGTTTAGCTTGGGAATTTCTTAGAAAATTAAACAAATGCTTACTATGTGAACCAGCAATCATGCCCCTTGTTATTTTCCCAAATATGTTGAAAAGTTCTCTTCACATAATTCCCTGCACACATATGTTTACAATAAATTTATTCTTAATTGCTAAACTTGATAGAAACAAAGATATACTTACAATTTTGAAAGTGTAAAAAAAGAGTGATACATCCGTATAATGGAATATTATTCATCAATAAAACAAAGTAACTATCAAGCTGTGAAAAGACATGGAGATAACTTGAAAATATATTGCTAAGTGAGATAAATTAATCTGAACAGACTACATACTCTAAGATCACAGCTATAAAAATCTAGAGATAGTAAAATGTGCATTGGTTGCCAGGAGTTGGATGGAGGGATCAAGTGATAAATAGTAGGAGTATAGGTGATTCTTAGGGCAGTGAAACTATTCTTTCTGCTACCATGAGGGTGGACACATGCCATTATGCACTTTTCAAGACCTATAGAATGTATATTACCAAGATAAACCTTAATATATAATATGAACCTCAGTCAGTAATAATGTATCAATATTGGTTCATTGATTGTAACTAATATACCACAATAATGCAAGATGTAAATAATAGTAGAAACTGTGTAGGGGAGGTGTATGTGGGAACTCTTTGGATTTTTCTGATGAATTTTTTGTAAACATAAAAATATTTATTTTTTCAAAAAAGTGTATTAATTTTTTAAAATTTCTCAACATGAAAAAAAACAGTAAAATGTGACTGAAAGCCAAGAAGGAAAGCAGTTAACAGAAAATGATACCAATGATTGGATTTAGCTCACAGAAGCTACATGTTGCATTTAGTAACAAAGGTTTTTAAAGTAATTAAAAATATATTTAAGAACTTAAAGCAAGTTTTGGTCTTAATGAGTGATTCCATAGGCACTTTCACCAGATAAAGAGAAATTATATAAAAGGACCAAAAGGCAATTCTAAATCTCAAAAAAATACAATAATTTAAGTCACAAATTTACTGGAAGAATTAACAGATATTGAGAAATAGCAGAATAGTACAGGAAACTTAAAAACAGAACTACAGTGTTACCCACTTTAAAACCTAAGAGTAAAATTATTGAAGAATAATGAAGAGAAAATTTGGCAGAAAAAATTGCAAGAGATAATGGCTCATATTTTTCAATACTTGGTGAAAGACAAATATACAAATTCAGGAGATCTGACAATCTTAAGTAAGACAAATACAAAACACACACACACACACACACACACACACTTAGACACATCATCTAAAACCTTAAAACCAAAGATAAAGAAAAAAGCTTGAAAGAAGTTAGAGAAAAATATGACTCAGTTTTCCTTCAAAGGGTAAACGAATCATGGTAAAATCATACCATGGAATACTACTCACCAATTAAAAGGAAAGCACCATTGATATACAGAGCAACATGGTTGGATTTCAAGGGAATTATGCTGAGTGGTAAGAAAAGCCCATTTCAAAAGGCTGCATATCATATGATTCTATATATACAGCATTATTGAAATAACAAAATTATAAACATGGAGAGCAGATTATGCTTGGAAGGGATTAATGAGATTGTGAGATGAGTTGGTGGTTGAGACTATAAAAGGGTAAAACAAACATTGATGAAGGAAAATGAATGACATAGAAAAAAAATGGAAAGATATCCCATGTTCTTGGGGTGGAAGAATTAATATTATTAAAATGGCCATACTATCCAAAGCAATCTACAGATTTAATGCAATACCTAGCAAAATACCAATGATATTTTTCACAGACCTATGACAAATAATTCTAAAATTCATATGGAACCACAGAAGATCCCATATTGCCAAAGCAATCTTGAGAAAAAAAGACCAAAGTTGTAGATACAACCCTCCCATATTTCAGACTATACTACAAAAGCTACAGTAATCAAAACAACATAATACTAACACAAAAACAGGCAAACAGTTCAATGAACAGAATAGAAAAGCCATAAATAAGCCCACTCACCTATGGTCAATTAACCTACGACACAAAATGGCAAGAATATTCAATGGAGATTTAAGGTCAAGATGGCAGAGTAGAAGGATGTGAACTCACCTCTTCTTACAAAAACACCAAAATTACAACTAACTGCTGAAAATCATTGAAAAAAATTGCTGAAACCTACCAAAAAAGATACCCTACATCCAAAGACAAAGAAAAACTGAAAACGAAATGGCAGAAGAAGCACAATCACAATAAAATAAAATCCCATTCCCGCCAGGTGGAAGACCCAAAAAACTGGATAGTAATTATAGCACAGAAGTTCTTCCACAGGAGCGAAAGTTCTGAGCCCCATGTCAGGCTTCCCAGCCTGGGGGAGTGGCAATGGGAGGAAAGAGCTCCCAGAGAATATGGTTTTGATGGCCAGTAGAGTTTGATCGCAGGAATTCCACAGGACTGTGGGAAGCTGAAACTCCACTCTTGGAGGGTGCACACAAGGTTTAGTGTGCACCAGGACCCAAGGAAAATAACAGTGACCTCATAAGAGACTGGCTGTGACCTACTTTCTAGTATTGGAGCGTCTGCTGTGGATGCGGGGGCAACAGTGGCTCACTGTGAAGAGAAAGACACAGGCAGCAGCAGTTCTAGTGAGTACTCTCTGGCATGAGCCCTCCTGAAGGCTGCCATTTGCTCCCTGAGACCTAGACCCACACAACAGCCAGTGGGCGATGGTGCTGGGACGCCTCATGACAAACAACCAACAGGGAAGTAACACTGCCCCACCCAGAAGCAGTCAGGATGCTTAAAGTCTTCTTGAGCAAGGCCCTGCTCAGTAGAGGGGCAAGACCCAGCTCCACCCATCAGCGGGAAGGAATCAGTCCCTCCCAACAGGAAGCCTGCACAAGCCTCTTACACAGCCTCATCCACTAGAGGACAGACAGCAGAAGCAAGAAGAATTATAATCCTGCAGCCTGTGGAACAGAAACTACAATCACAGAAACTTAAACAAAATGAGGTGGCAGAGGAATATGTCCAAGATGAAGGAATAAGATAAAATACCAAAACAAGTAAGTGAAGTGAAGATAGGCAATCTACTGGAAAAAGAATCCAGGGTAATGATAGAAAAGATGATCCAAGATATCAGAAAAAGAATGGAGGCACAGATGGGGAAGATACAAGAAATATTTAACAAAGACCTAGAAGAACTAAAGAACAAACAAAGATGAACAATACAATAATTGAAATGAAAAATACACTAGAAAGAATCAATAGCAGAATAACTGAGACAGAAGGATGGATAAGTGAGCTGGAAGATAGAATGGTGGAAATCACTGCCATGGAGCAGAATAAAGAAAAAGAAAGAAGAGAAAAGAGGGCAATATAAGAGACGTCAGAGACAACATTAAATGAACCAGCATTCTCATTATAGGGGTCCCAGAAGGAGAAAAGAGAGAGACAGGACCTGAGAAAATATCTGAAGTTATAATAGCTGAAAACTTCTGTAATATGAGAAAGGAAACAGTCACTGAAGTCCAGGAAACACAGAGAGCTTCAGGAAGGAGAAACCCAAGGAGGAACACACTGAGATACATAGTAATCAAATTGAAAAAAATATTAAAGACAAAAACAATATTAAAACTAATGAAATAAAGGAGAACTCCCATAAGTTTACCACCTGATTTCTCAGCAGAAACTCTGCAGGTCAGAAGGGAGTGGCATAATACATTTAAAGTAATGAAAGGGAAGAGACTACAACCAAGAATACTCTACCCAGCAAGGCTCTCATTCAGGTTCGATGGAGAAATCAAAAACATTACAGACAAGAAAAAGCTCAAAGAATAAGGCATCACAAGACCAGCTTTGCAACAAATGCTAAAGGAACTTCTCTAAGCAGAAAATAAAAGGTCACTGTTAGAAACAAGAAAATTATGAATGGAAAAGCTCTCCAGTAAAGAGAAGCATAAAGAAAATGTAGGAAACCATCTGCACAAAAATATGATAACAAAACTATCAATTGTAAAAAGAAGAGAACATAATGAAGAGTATTGGAAATGCATTTGAAATTGAAAGACCAGTAACTTAAAACAATCTTGTTTAAATAAATATACAAAGTTTTATATATATATATATATATATATATATATATATATATATATATATATATATATATATATATATATATAAACTTCATTGTAACAGAAAATTGAAAATCTACAAATAGGTACTCACACAATAAAGATAAAGGAATCCAAAAAACACTAAAGATGGTCAACAAACCATGAGAGAAGAGAACAAAAGTAGTTAAGCAAAAAGACCTATAAAAACAAATCCTAAACAATTAATAAAATGGTAATAGGAACATATATATCAGTAATTACCTTAAAAGTAAATGGATTAAAAGCTCTAACCAAAAGACATAGACTAGCTGAATGGATACAAAAACAAGACCCATATATGTGCTGTTTACGAGAGACACACTTCAGATGTAGGGACATATACAGACTGAAAGTGAGGGGATGGAAAAAGTTATTCCATGCAAATGGAAGTCAAAGGAAAGCTAGAGTAGCAGTATTCATAAAAGACAAAATAGATTTTAAAATAACAACATTTACAACAGACAAAGAAGGACATTACATAATAATCAAAGGAAAATTCAAGAAGAAGGAAAGAGTGTAAATATATATGCACCCAACATAAGTGCACCCCTATATATATATATATATATATATATATATATATATATATATATATATATAATACTAACAGCCATAAAAGGAAAAAAAAACACAGTGACACAATAATAGAGGGGGCTTTAACGCCCCACTTTCATCAATGGAGAGATAATCCAGACAGAAGATAAATAATAAAACACAGGCCATAAACAACACATTAGACCACATAGACTTAACTGACATTTATAGAGCATTCCATCCAAAACCCACAGAATACACATTCTTCTCAAGTGCACATGGAACATTCTCCAGGATTGATCACATGCTGAGCCACAAGGTAAGTCCCAGTAAAGTTTAAAAAAATTGAAATTAGACAGAATAACTACTGAACACTGGCAGAAGACTTCAGATCTCCCAAAAGGCAAGCAACTCCCCACATACCTAGGTAGGGAAAAAGAAAAAAGAATAAACAGAGACAAGGGATAGGGACGGGACCTGCACCAGTGGGAGGGATCCGTGAAAGAGGAAAGGTTTCCACACACTAGGAAGCCCCTTCGCAGGCAGAGACTGTGGGCGGAGGAGGGGAAAAGCCTTGAAGTGGCGGAGGAGAGCACAGCAAGAGGGGTGTGGAGGGCAAAGCAGAGAGATTCTCGCACAGAGGATCGGGGACGACCAGCACTCACAAGCATGAGAGGCTTGTCTGCTCGCCCGCTGGAGTGGGCGGGGCTGGGAGGTGAGACTTGGGCTTCAGGCAGAGCACAGTGAGAGGACTGGGGATGGCGGGGTGAACACAGCCTGAAGGGGCTGATGCACCACAGCTAGCCGGGAGGGAGTCTGCAAAAAAGTCTGGATGTGCAGAAGAAGCAAGAGACTTTTTCTTCCCTCTTTGTTTCCCAGTAAGCGAAGAAAGGGGATTAAGAGTGCTGCTTAAAGGAGCTCCAGAGATGGGCGCGAGCCGTGGCTGAAAATGCGGAACCCAGAGACGGGCGTGGGACGCTGGGGCTGCTGCTGCCACCTTGAAGAGACCTGTGTGCAAGCGCAGGTCACTGTCCACGCCCCCCTTCCAGAGAGCCTGTTCAGCCCATCAGTGTCAGGGTCCTGGCATCCAGGGACAATTTACCCGGGAGAGTGCACGGCGCACCTTGGGCTGGTGCAATGTCACACTGGCCTCTACCGCTGCAGGATCGCCCTGCACTCCGTGCCCCTACCTCCCTCCCGGCCTGAGTGAGCCAGAATCCCCAAAGCAGCTGGTTCTTTAACCCTGTCCTATCTGAGAGATGAACAGACGTCCTCCGGCGACCTACATGCAGAGGCGGGGCCAAATCCAAAGCTGAGACACAGGAGCTGTGAGAACAAAGAAGAGAAAGGGAAATCTCTCCCAGCAGCCACAGAAGCAGCAGATTAAAGCTCCACAATCAACTGGATATACCCTGCATCTGTGGAATACATGAATAGACAACAAATCATCCAAAACTGAGGAGCCAGGAGTCAGTGCTCTGTCTCTGAGATGGGAGAGCCAACTTCAGGACACGGGTCCACAAGAGACCACCCAGCTTCACATAATAATAAATGGCGAAAATCTTCCAGAGATCTCCATCTCAACACCAGCAACCAACTTCGCTCAACGACCAGCAAGCTACAGTGCTGGACACCCTATGCCAAACAACTAGCAAGACAGGAACAGAACCCCACCCATTAGCAGAGAGGCTACCTAAAATCATAAAAAGTCCAGAGCCACCCCAAAACACACAACCAGATGTGGACCTGCCAACCAGAAAGACAAGATCCAGCCTCATCCACCAGAACACAGGCACCAGTCCCCTCCACCAGGAAGCCTACACAACCCACTGAACAAACCTTCGCCACTGGGGACAGAAACAAAAAACAATGGGAAATATAAACCTGCAGCCTGTAAAAAGGAGACCCCAAACACAGTGAGATAAGCAAAATGAGAAGACAGAAAAACACAGCAGGAGAAAGAGCAAGACAAAACCCACCAGACCTAACAAATGAAGAGGAAATAGGCAGTCTACCTGAAAAAGAATTCAGAATAATGATAGGAAAGATGATCAAAAATCTTGGAAAAAGAATAGACAAAATGCAAGAAACAGTTAACAAGGACCTAGAAGAACTAAAGATGAATCAAGCAACAATTAGAAACACAATAAATGAAATTAAAAATACTCTAGATGGGATCAAAGCAGAATAATTGAGTCAGAAGAACGGATAAGTGACGTGGAAGAAAAAAGAGTGGAAATAACTGCTGCAGAGCAGAATAAAGAAAAAAGAATGAAAAGAACTGAGGACGGACTCAGAGACCTCTGGGAAAACATTAAATGCACCAACATTCGAATTATAGGGGTTCCAGAAGAAGAAGAGAAAAAGAAAGGGACTGAGAAAATATTTGAAGAGATTATAGTTGAAAACTTCCCTAATATGGGAAAGTAAATAGTTAGTCAAGTCCAGGAGGCACAGAGAGTCCCAAACAGGATAAATCCAAGGAGAAAAACACAAAGACATATATTAATCAAACTGTCAAAAATTAAATACAAAGAAAACATATTAAAAGCAGCAAGGGAATAACAACAAAAAACACACAAGGAAATCCCCATAAGGTTGACAGCTGATCTTTCAGCAGAGACTCTGCAAGCCAGAAGGGACTGGCAGGACATATTTAAAGTCATGAAGGAGAAAACTCTGCAACCAAGATTACTCTAGCCAGCAAGGATCTCATTCAGATTTGATGGAGAAATTAAAACGTTTATATACAAGCAAAAGATGAGAGAGTTCAGCACCAATAAACCAGCTTTACAACAAATGCTAAAGGGACTTCTCTAGGCAAGAAACACAACAGAAGGAAAAACCTACAATAACGAACCCAAAAAAATTAAGAAAATGGGAATAGGAACATACATATCGATAATTACCTTAAATGTAAATGGACTAAATGCTCCCACCAAAAGACATAGAGTGGCTGAATGGATACAAAAACAAGACCCATATATATGCTGTCTACAAGAGACCCACTTCAGACCTAGGGACACATACAGACTGAAAGTAAGGGAATGGAAAAAGATATTCCATGCAAATGAAAACCAAATGAAAGCAGGAGTAGCAATTCTCATATAAGAAAAAATAGACTTTAAAATAAAGACTACTAGAAGAGACAAAGAAGGACACTACATAATGATAAAGGGATCAAACCTAGAAGAAGATATAAAAATTGTAAAAATTTCTGTACACAACATAGGAGCTCCTCAATTCATAAGGCAAATACTAACAGCCATAAAGAGGGAAATTGACAGTAACACATTCACAGTAGGGAAATTTAACACCCCACTGTCACCAATGGACAGATCATCCATAATGAAAATAAATAAGGAAATGCAAGCTTTAAATGATACATTTAACAAGATGGACTTAATTGATATTTATAGGACATTCCATCCAAAAACAACAGAATACACATTTTTCTCAAGTGTTCATGGAACATTCTCCAGGATAGATCATATCTTGGGTCACAAATCAAGCCTTGGTAAATTTAAGAAAATTGAAATTGTATCAAGTATCTTTGCCGATCACAATGCTATGAGACTAGATATCAATTACAGGAAAAGTTTTGAAAAAAATACAAAAACATGGAGGCTGAACAATACACTACTTAATAACGAAGTGATCACTGAAGAAATCGAAGAGGAAATCAAAAACTACCTAGAAACAAATGGTAACGGAGACACCACAAACCAAAACCAATGCAATGCAACAAAAACAGTTCTAAGAGGGAAGATTATAGCAATACAATCCCACCTTAAGAAACAGGAAACATCTCGAATAAACAACCTAACTTTGCATGTAAAGCAATTAGAGAAAGAAGAACAAAATGCACTAAAGTTAGCAGAAGGAAAGAATTCATAAAAATCCGATCAGAAATACATGAAAAAGAAATGAAGGAAATGATAGCAAAGATCAATAAAACTAAAAGCTGGTTCTTTGAGAAGTTAAACAAAATCGATAAACCATTAGCCAGACTCATCAAGAAAAAAAGGGAGAAGACTCAAACAATAGAATAATAAATGAAAAAGGAGAAGTAACAATTGACAATTCAGAAATAAAAAAGATCATGAGAGATTACTACAAACAACTCTATGCCAAATAAATTGACAACCTGGAAGAAATGGACAAATTTTTAGCAATGCACAACCTGCCAAGACTGAATCAGGAAGAAGTAGAAAATATGAACAGACAAATCACAACCACTGAAATTTAAACTGTGATTAAAAATCTTCCAACAAACAAAAGCCCAGGACCAGATGGCTTCACAGGCGAATTCTATCAAACATTCAGAGAAGAGCTAACACCCATCCTTCTCAAACTCTTCCAAAATATGGCAGAGGGAGGAACACTCTCAAACTCATTCTACGAGGTCACCATCACCTTGATACAAAAAACAGACAAGGATGTCACAAAGAAAGAAAACTACAGGCCAATATCACTGATGAACATAGATGCAAAAATCCTCAACAAAATACTAGCAAACAGAATCCAACAGCACATTAAAAGGATCATACACCATGATCAAGTGGGGTTTATTCCAGGAATGCAAGGATTCTTCAATATATGCAAATCAATCAACGTGATACACCATATTAAAAAATTGAAGGAGAAAAACCATATAATCATCTCAATAGATGCAGAGAAAGCTTTCGACAAACTCAACACCCATTTATGAAGAAAATCCTGCAGAAAGTAGGCATAGAGGGAAATTTCCTCAACATAATAAAGGCCATATATGACAAACCCAAAGCCAACATAGTCCTCAATGGTGAAGAACTGAATCCATTTCCACTAAGATCAGGAACAAGACCAGTTTGCCCACTCTCACCACCCTTACTCAACATAGTTTTGGAAGTTTTAGTCACAGCAATCAGAGAAGAAAAGGAAATAAAAGGAATCCAAATCGGAAAAGAAGAAGTAAAGCTGTCACTGTTTGCAGATGACATGACACTATAGAATCCTAAAGATGCTACCAGAAAACTACTAGAGCTAATCAATGAATTTGGTAAAGTAGCAGGATACAAAATTAATGCAGAGAAATCTCTGGCATTCCTATATACTAATGATGAAAAATCTGAAAGTGAAATCAGGAAACCACTCCCATTTACCACTGCAACAAAAAGAATAAAATATCTAGGAATAAACCTACCTAAGGAGACAAAAGACCTGTATGCAGAAAATTATAAGACACTGATGAAAGAAATTAAAGATGATACAAATAGATGGAGAGATATACCATGTTCTTGGATTGGAAGAATCAACATTGTGAAAATGACTGTACTCCCCAAAGAAATCTAGAGATTCAATGCAATCCTTATCAAACTACCACTGTCATTTTTCACAGAACTAGAACAAAAAATTTCACAATTTGTATGGAAACACAAAAGACCCCGAAAAGCAAAAGCAATCTTGAGAATGAAAAATGGAGCTTGAGGAATCAGGCTCCCTGACTTCAGACTATACTACAAAGCTACAGGAATCAAGACAGTATGGTACTGGCACAAAAATAGAAAGATAGATCAATGGAACAGGGTAGAAAGCCCAGAGATAAACCCACGCACATATGGTCACCATATCTTTGATAAAGGAGGCAGGAATGTACAGTGGAGAAAGGACAGCCTCTTCAATAAGTGGTGATCAGAAAACTGGATAGGGACATGTAAAAGTATGAGATTAGATCACTCCCTAACACCATACACAAAAATAAGCTCAAAATGGATTAAATACCTAAATGTAAGGCCAGAAACTATCAAACTACTAGAGGAAAACATAGGCAGAACACTGTATGACATAAATCACAGCAAGATCCTTTTTGACCCACCTCCTAGAGAAATGGAAACAAAGACAAAAATAAACACTTGGGACCTAATGAAACTTAAAAGCTCTTGCACAGCAAAGGAAATCATAAACAAGACCAAAAGACAACCCTCAGAATGGGAGAAAATATTTGCAAATGAAGCAACTGACAAAGGATTAATCTCCAAAATTTTTAAGCAGCTCATGCAGCTCAATAACAAAAAAACAAACAACCCAATCCAAAAATAGGCAGAAGACCTAAATAGACATTTCTCCACAGAAGATATACAGACTGCCAACAAACACATGAAACAATGCTCAACATCTTTAATTGTTAGAGAAATGCGGTCCATCCACGTCCCTACAAATGACCCAATTTCATTCCTTTTTATGATTAATATTCCATTATATATATGTACCACATCTTCCCTATCCATTCGTCTGTCGATGGACATTTAGATTGCTTCCATGACCTGGCTATTGTAAATAGTGCTGCAATGAACATTGGGGTGCATGTGTCTTTTTGAATTATGGTTTTCTCTGGGTATATGCCCAGTAGTGGGATTGCTGGGTTGTATGCTAATTCTATGTTTAGTTTTTTTAAGGAACCCCCATACTGTTCTCCATAGTGGCTGTATCAATTTACATTCCCACCAACAGTTCAAGAAGGTTCCCATTTCTTCACACCCTCTCCAGCATTTGTTGTTTGTAGATTTTCTGATGATGCCCATTGGAACTGGTGAGAGTTGATACCTCATTGTAGTTTTGATTTACCTTTCTCTAATAATTAGTTATGCTGAGCAGCTTTTCATGTGCCTCTGACCATTGGTATATCTTCTTTGGAGATATGTCTATTTAGGTATTCTGTCAATTTTTTGATTGGGCTGTTTTTTTGTTTATTTAATATTGAGTAGCATGAACTGTTTATATATTTTGCAAGTTAATCCTTTGTCAGTTGATTCATTTGCAAATATTTTCTCCCGTTCTTAGGAGAGCATTTTCATATTGTTTATAGTTTCCTTTTCTGTGTAAGGTTTTTTTTTTTAACATCTTTATTGGAATATAGTCACTTGACAATGTTGTGTTAGTTTCTGCTGTATAACAATGTGAATCAGCTATATGTATACATATATCCCCATATCCCCTCCCTCTTGCCCCTCCCTCCAGCCCTCCCTACACCACCCCCCTATATGGTCAAAAGGCCTGAAGCTGATCTCCCTGTGCTATGCAGCTGTTTTACAGTAGCTATCTATTTTACAATTAGGTCCCACTTGTTTATTTTGGCTTTTATTTCCATTATTCTAGGAGGTGGGTCAAAAATATCTTGCTGAGATTTATGTCAAAGAGTGGTCTTCCTATGTTTTCCACTAAGAGTTTCATAGTGTCTTGTGTTACATTTAGGTGTTTAATCCATTTTGAGTTTATTTTTGTGTATGGAGTTAGGGTGTATTCTAATTTCATTGTTTTACATGTAGCTGTCTAGTTTTCCCCGCACCACTTATTGAAGAGACTGTCTTTTCTCCATTGTATATCCCTGCCTCCTTTGTCATAGATTAGTTGACCATAGGTGTGTGGGTTTATCTCTGGGCTTTCTGTCCTGTTCCATTGATCTATATGTCTGTTTTTGTTCCAGCACTATATTTTCTTGATTACTGTAGCTTTGTATTATAGTCTAAAGTCAGGAAGTCTGATTCCTCCAGGTCCATTTTTTTCCATCAAAATTCCTTTGGATATTTTGGGTCTTTTGTGTCTGCATACAAATTTTGAGACTTTTTGTTCTCGTTCTGTAAAAAATACCACTGATAATTTGATAGGGATTGCATTGAGTCTGTAGATTGCTTTGGGTAGTATAGTCATTTTCACAATATTGATACTTCCAATCCAATAACATGGTACATCTCTACATCTACTTGGGTCATCTTTGATTTCCTTCATTACTGTCTTATAGTTTTCTGAGTGCAGGTCTTTTTCTTCCTTAAGTTTATTCGTATGTATTTTATTCTTTTTGTTGCAATGGTGAATGGGATTATTTCCTTAATTTCTCTTTCTGATCTTTTGTTGTTAGTGTATAGGAATGCAAGAGATTTCTGTGTATTAATTTTGTATCCTGCAACTTTACCAAATTCACTGATTAACTCTAGAAGCTTTCTGGTGGTATCTTTAGGATTGTCTATGTATAGTATCATGTCATCTGCAAACAGTGACCATTTTACCTCTTCTTTTCTGATTTGTATCCCTTTTATTTATTTTTCTTCCCTGACTGCAGTGGCTAGGACTTCTAAAACTATGTTGAATAATAGTGGTGAGAGTGCACATTCTTGTATTGTTCCTGATCTTAGGGGAAATGCCTTCAATTTTTCACCATTGAGAATGATGTCTGCAGTGGATTTGTCATACATGGCCTTTCTTATGTTAAGTTAGGTTCCCTCTATGCCCACTTCCTGGAGAGTTTTAATCATAAATCGATGTTGAATTTTGTCAAAAGCTTCTTTTGCATCTATTTAGATGATCATATAGTTTTTATTCTTCATTTTGTTAATATAGTGTATCATATTGATTGCTTTGCGAATATTGAAGAATTCTTACATCCCTGTGAGAAATCCCACTGTATCATGGTGTATGACCCTTTTAATGTGTTGTTGTATTGTTTGCTAGTATTTTGTTGAGGATTTTTGCATCTATATTCATCAGTTATTTTGGTCTGTAATTTTCTTTTTTTGTACTATGTTTGTCTGATTTTGGTATTGAGGTGATGGTGACCTTATAGAATGAGTTTGGCATTGTTCTTTCCCCTGCAATTTTTTGGAAGAACTTGAGAAGGATGGGTGTTAACTCTTCTCTAAATGTTAGATACAATTCACCTGTGAAGCCATCTAGTCTGGACTTTTATTTGTTGGAAGATTTTTAATTGCAGTTTCAATTTCAGTGCTTGTGATTGGTCTGTTCATATTTTCTATTTCTTCTTGGTTCAGTCTTGGGAGGTTATACCTTTCTAAGAATTTGTCCATTTCTTCCAGGTTGTCCATTTGATTGGCATAGAGTTGCTTGCAGTAGTCTCTTAGGATACTTTGTATTTCTGCATTGTCCATTTTAACTTCCTCTTTTTCATTTCTAATTTTATTGATTTGAGCCCTCTCCCTCTTTGTCTTGGTGAGTCTGGCTAAAGATGTATCAATTTTTTATGTGCTCAAAGACCAGCTTTTAGTTTTATTGATATTGCTACTGTTTTCTTTGTTTATATTTCATTTATTTTTCCTCTGATCTTTATGATTTCTTTTCTTCTACTAAATTTGCATTTTGTTTGTTCTTTTTTCTCTAGTTTCATTAGGTGTAAGGCTAGATTGTTTATTCGAGATTTTTCTTGTTTGTTGAGGTATGATTGCTCTAAGTTTCCCTCTTAGAACTGTTTTTGCTGCATCCCATAAGATTCGGATCATCGTGTTTTGTTGTCATTTGTCTCTAGGTATTTTTTGATTTCCTCTGTGATTTCTTCACTGACCTCTTGGTTATTTAGTAACGTATTGTTTAGCCTTCATGTGTTTGTGTTTTTTTACATTTTTTCCCCTGTAATTTATTTCTAATCTCATAGCATTGTTGTTGGAAAAGATGCTTGATATGGTTTCAACTTGCTTAAATTTATGACGACTTGATTTGTGAGCCAAGATGTGATCTATCTTTGATAATGTTCCATGTGCACTTGAGAAGAAAGTGTAACCTGCTGTTTTTGGATGTAATGTCCTATAAGTGCCCATTAAATCTATCTTTTCTATTTTTTCATTTAAAGCTTGTGTTTTCTTATTAATTTTTCTGTCTGGATGATCTGTCCATTGCTGTAAGTGAGGTGTTAATGTCCCCCACTATCATTGTGTTACTCTCGATTTTCTCTTTAATAGCTGTTAACATTTGCCTTCTGCGTTGAGGTGCTCCTATGTTGGGTGCATATATATGTATAATTGTTATATTTTCTTCTTGGATTGATCCCTTGATCATTATGTAGTGTCCTTCCTTGTCTCTTGTAACATTATTTATTTTAAAGTCTATTTTATCTGAATGGGTATTGCTATTCCACCTATCTTTTGATTTCCTTTTTCATGGAATACTTTTTCCATCTCCTCACTTTCTGTCTGTATGTGTCCCTAGGTCTGAAGTGGGTCTCTTGTAGACAGCATATGTATGGGTCTTGTTTTTGTATCCATTCAGTGAGACTGTGTATTTTGGTTGGAGCATTTAATCCATTTACATTTAATGTAATTATAGATATGTATGTTCCTATTACCATTCTCTTAATTGTTTGGGGGTTTTTTGTAAGTCCTTTTCTTCTCTTGTGTGTCCCACTTAGGGAAGTTCTTTTAGCATTTTTTGTAGAGCTGGTTTTGTGGTGCTGAATTCTGTTAGCTTTTGCTTGTCTGTAAAGCTGTTGATTTCTCCATCAAATCTGAATGAGACTCTTTCTTGGTAGAGTAATCTTGGCTGTAGGTTCTTCCCTTTCATCACTTTAAATATATTGTGCCACTCCTTTCTAACTTGTAGAATTTATGCTGAGAAATCAGCTGTTAACCTTATGTGAGTTCCCTTGTATGTTATTTGTCATTTTTCCCTTGCTGCCTTTAATAATTTTTCTTTGTCTTTAATTTTTGTCAGTTTGATTGCTATGTTTCTCGGTGTGGTTCTTCTAGGGTTTATATTGCCTACGACTCTCTGACCTTCCTGGACTTTGGTGGATATTTCCTTTCCCATGTTAGGGAACTTTTCATCTATAATCTCTTCAAATATTTTCTCAGTCCTTTCTGTCTCTCCTCTGATTCTTGGACCCCTATAATGCGAATGTTGGTGCATTTAATGTTGCCCCAGTGGTCTCTTAGGCTATCTTCATTTCTTTCCATTTTTTTTCTTTATTCTCTTCCACAGCAGTGAATCACACCATTCTGTCTTCCAGATCGCTTATCCATTATTCTGCATCATTTATTCAGCTATTGATTCCTTCTAGTGTATTTTTCATTTCAGTTATTGTATTGTTCATCTCTGTTTGCTTGTTCTTTAATTTTTCGAGGTGTTTCTTCTTTAATTCTTCTGGGTCTTTGTTAAACATTTCTTGCATCTTCTCTATCTTTGCCTCCATACTTTTTCTGATGTCCTGGATCATCTTCACTATCATTATTCTGAATTCTTTTTCTGGAAGTTCACCTATCTCCACTTCACTTAATTGTTTTTCTGCAGTTTTATCTTGTTCCTTTATCTGGTACATAGCTCTCTTCCTTTTCATTTCGTATATCTTTCTGTGAATGTGATTTTCATTCTAAAGGCTGCAGGACTGTAGTTTTCTTGTTTCTGCTATCTGCCCTCTGGTGGATGAGGCTATCTAAGAGGCTTGTGCAAGCTTCCTGATGGGAGGGACTGGTGATGGGTAGAACTTGGTGTTGCTCTGGTGGGCAGGGCTCAGTAAAACTTTAATCCTCTTGTCTGCTGGTGGGTGGGGCTGAGTTCCCTCCCTGTTGGTTGGTTGGACAGAGGTGACCCAGCACTGGAGCCACAGACTCTTTGGTGGGGTTAATGGTGGACTCCAGGAGGGCTCATGCCATGAAGTACTTCCCAGAACTTCTTTTCCTAGTGTCTTGTCCCCATGGTGAGCCACAGCCTTCCCCCGCCTCTTCGGGAGACTCTCCAACACTAACAGGTACATTTGGTTCATTCTCCTATTGGGTCTCTGCTCTTTCCCCCTGGGTCCTGATGCACACACTACTTTTTGTGTGCTCTCCAAGAGTAGAGTCTCTGTTTCCACCTGTCCTGTCGAAGTCCTGCAATCAAATCCCGCTAGGCTTCAAAGTCTGATTCCCTGAGAATTCCTCCTCCCGTTGCCAGATCCCGATTTTGGGATGCCTGATTTTGGACTCAGAGCCTTCACTTCAGTGGGTGGACTTCTGTGGTATATTTTTCCTCCTGTTTGTGAGTCACCCACCCAGTATTTTTGGGATTTGATTTTATTGTGATTGCACCTCTCCTACCATCTCATTATGGCTTCTCCTTTGTTCTTGGATGCGGGGTATATTTTTTGGTGAGTTCCAGTGTCTTCCTGTCAATGATTCTTCATCATCAGTTATTTATGATTCTGGTACTCTTGTATGAGGGAGTGAGCACACCTCCTTCTGCACTGCCATCTTGAACCAATCTCACTCATGCATTATGCTTCTTATCCTGACATTTTTTAAAAGACTTCTACATTTTCATGCACTCTCCAAAGTTTTCTATGTGTCAGAAAGGAAGAGATGAAGGAAAGCTTTAAAGGAACAACTAAAGCCAGTTAATCATGCCCAGTGACCCAAATTCTGATATGTATGTATGTGTATATATATATATATATATATATATATATATATATATATATATATATAAACTCACCATAATTTTGAAAAGTCAACAATATTTATTTAATCAGTACCCTTTCCAATGGCACCTCTGCCTAATTACGTCCCTTTTTATTGCTGTCCATCACTAATATAGAGTCTATGATTACATGTTTCTACCCACCTCTACACAAACCACCTTTCAAAAAGTTATCAGGAAAATTAAACAAGAAAATTACATGATTAAATTGTGTGAATTTAAATTATTTGTATGGGCTTCCCTGGTGGCGCAGTGGTTGAGAGTCCGCCTGCCAAGGCAGGGGACGCGGGTTCGTGCCCCGGTCTGGGAGGATCCCACATGCCGCGGAGTGGTTGGGCCCGTGAGCCGTGGCCTTTGGGCCTGTGCGTCCGGAGCCTGTGCTCCGCAACGGGAGAGGCCACAACAGTGAGAGGCCCGCATACAGCAAAAATAAATAAATAAATAAATAAATAAATAAATAAATAAATAAATAAATAAATAAATTATTTGTAATTCTGTGCTTTCTAGTTTTCCTACTAATGCACTCCCCTACTTCCTTTTCACCACTCTGATAATTCCTTTGTGTGTTGCTCCTTCTGTGACATTTGAACTTTCAGACTTCTCATAATTCAGTTCTACAGCCTTAATTTTCTCATCTAAACATGTTGTCTGGAGTGACCTCATCCACTCTCATTGACCCCACAAACCATATTCTCTTTAATGACTTTTATCCAATCTTCAGCCTTTTGTATCTAAACACCTTCTGGACAGATTCACTTGTATTTTCCACTGATATCTGAAACTCAACATATCAAAACTGAATTTTAATCTTTCCTCTTATAACTCATATTTACCTACCGTATTTTTTATGTCATAGGATGAAACATTGATCATCATCTTGTTAACAAAAGCAGAAACATGAAAAAATCTTTACTCTTCCTTCTAACTAATCTCTCACATTTAATCCATTACTAAGTTCTTTCCATATTACCTCCTATACATTTCTCAAATGTATACCTTTTCTCCATCTCTGCTATCAGTTTCCAAGCCTTTGGAATATCTTATAACTTTATAGTAGTTTACCTTTTTTTCCATCACAGAACTTCCTTTTATGTTGCAATATAAGTAGATCAGGGTTGACTAAGCATTATTTAATGTGAACTTTTGATTGAAATATGCCATACTTACAGAAAAGTATACAGATCATAACCAAAAAACTTAATGGATTTTCATAAAGTTACCAGAACCTCAGCTCCTGTTTGTGCTGCCTCAGTCTCCATCATCCTAGAGCAATGACTCTCCTGACTTCTAACACCACAAATTAGATTGTCATTCTTTTGAACTTAGGTAAACAGATTCATACTCTACATGTTCTTCTGTTGCTAATTATTTTTCTCAACATTGTATTCATGTGATTCATTGAGTTTGCTTAGTCTTAGTTCGTTTAGTTTTCTTGCCGTATCATATCCCATGATGTGAGTATATCAAAATGTTCTATCAATTCTCCTGTTGATGTTCATTTGGTTTCTCCTATATTTGACTATTATGAATATGTTGCTGTAAATATTTGTATACATGCCTTTCAGTTTGACATTTGTATACATTTCATTTGGGTATCTAACAGCATAGAATCACTGCCTACTAGGGAATGTTTATGTTCAGCTTCAGGAGATATTGACAAACAGTTTTCCAAAATGTTTGAGCAATTTACTCTCCTAAAAGAAATGTAGGGAAATTTCAATTTCTCCATGCCATTGTCAAGACTTGATTCTGTCTTTTTCATGTAAGCTATTTTATAGATGTTTTTTGATATGGCATTGCAGGGTTATTTTTTAATTGAAGGATACTTAATTTACAGTATTGTATTAGTTTCTGGTGTACAGCATAGTTATTCCATTATTTTTTTCTGATTATATATCATTATAGGTCATAGATTATTACAATATATTGAATAAAAATATCTGTGCTATAGTGTAAATCCTTGTTGCTTATTTATTTTGTGTATGGTAGTTTGTACCCGTTAATCCCATATTCCTAATTTATCTCTTCCAACCCCTCCTTTTCCTCTTTGAAAATCATCAGTTTGTTTTGAATATTTGTGAGTCTGTTTCTGTTTTATATATAGATTCATTTGTATTACATTTTTATATTCCACCTATAAGTGATATCATATAGTATTTGTCTTTCTGTGTGTGACTTAATTCACTAAGTACAATGTTCTTTAGGTCCACCCATGTTTCTGCAAATGGCAATATTTCATTTTTTTTTAATGGGTGAGTAATATACCACATATTCTTAAGCAAAGCATCTGTTGATGGGCACTTGGGTGGTTACCATATCTTGGCTATTGCAAATACTGCTGCTATGAACATTGGGGTGCTTGTGCCTTTTTTCACCTTTTCCAGATATACACCCAGGAGTGAGATTGTTGGACCATAGGGTAGCTCTATTTCTAGTTTTATAAGGAACCTCCACACTCTTTTCATAGAGGCTGCACCAATTTACATTTCCACCAACAGCATACAAAGGTTCTCTTTTCTCCACACCATCTCCAGCATTTAATATTGGTAGACTTTTTGATGATAGCTATTGTGACTAGTGTGAACAGACACCTCATTGTGGTTTGAATTTACATTTCTCATAATTAGTGATGTTGAGCATCTTTTCATGTGCCTATTGGCCATTGGCATGTCTTCTTTGGAAAAAAAAATGTCTATTTAGGTCTCCTGCCCATTTTTTATTGGGTTGTTTGTTTGTTTTTATTTATTTTTTGATATTAAGTTGTATGAGATATTTGTACATTTTGGATGTTAACCTCTTGTTGGCAACATCAATTGCAAATATTTTCTCCCATCCAATATGTTGTCTTTTCACTTTGTTGATAGTTTCCTTTGCTGTGCAAAATGTTTTAAGTCTAATTACATCCCATTCGTTGAGTTTTGCTTTTATTTCCTTTGCCTTGGGAGACTAACCCAAGAAAATATTGCTAGCATTTATGGATTTTTTCACTTTATCTTTGTGATATTTCATTATTATTGTAAAGAAATGCAACAGATTTCTGTATATTATTCTCATATCCTGCTACCTACCTGAATTCATTTATTCATTCTAATAGTTTTTTTTTTGTGGAGAATTTAGGGTTGTCTATATAGAGTACCATATCATCTGCAAATAGTGACAGTTTTACCTCTTTCTTTTCAATCTGCATACATCTTATTTCTTATTATTATTTGACTGCTGTGGCTAGGTCTTCCAATACCATGTTGGATAGAAGTGGTGAGAGTGGGCATCCTTGTTTTGTTCCTGAATTTAGCAGGAAGGATTTAAGCTTTTCACCATTAAGTATTATGTTGGCAGTGGATTTGTCATAAATGGCTTTTACTATGTTGAGATATGTTATCTCTATACCCACTTTAGTGAGAGTTTTCATCAAGAATGGATGTTTAATTTTGTCAAATGCTGTGTCCATTGAGATGATCATGTGTTTTTTGTCCTTTCTTCTATTAATATGGGCTATCTTATTGATTAATCTGATTATGTTGAACCATCCTTGCAACCCTGGAATGAATCCAACTTGATCATGATGTAAGATCCTTTTTATGTATTGTTGGATTCAGTTTGCTAGTATTTTTTGAGGATTTTTGCATCTATATTCATCAAAGATATTGGCCTGTAATTCTTTTTTTGGAGTATCTTTGTCTGATTTTGGTATCAGGGTAATGATGGCCTCATAGAGTGAATTTGTGAGTCTTCCCAGCTCTTCAATTTTTGGAATAGTTTTAGAAGTTTAGGTATAAGTTCTTCTTTGTATGTTTGGTAAAATTCCCAATTGAAATCATCCAGTCCTGGATTTTTTTTTTCAGGGAGGATTGTGTTTTCATTACTTATTCTGTTTCACTTCTATTGACTGGTTTGTTCAAATTATCTGTTTCTTCTTGACTCAGTTTTGTCAGATTGTATGTTTCTAGAAACTTGTTTATTTCTTCTAAGTTGGTCCAAGTTGTTGGCGTATAACTGCTCATACTATTCACTCACAATTTGTTTGTATTACTGTGGTATCAGTTGTTATTTCTCCTCTTTCATTTCTTATTTTGTTTATTTGGTCCTCTCTTCTTGGTAAGCCTGGCTAGAGGTATGTCGATTTTGTTTTATCTTTTCAAAAAACCAGACTTGGTTTCATTGATCTTTTCTATGGTTTTTTTTTTTTTTTTTTTTTTTTTTGTGGTACGTGGGCCTCTCACTGTTGTGGCCTCTCCCGTTGTGGAACAGAGGCTCTGGACGTGCAGGCTCAGCGGCCATGGCTCATGGGCCCAGCCGCTCCATGGCATGTGGGATCTTCCCAGACCAGGGCACGAGCCCGTGTCCCCTGCATCGGCAGGTGGACTCTCAACCACTGCGACACCAGGGAAGCCCTTTTCTATGGTTTTTAAATCTCTAGTTTATTTATTTCCTTTTTGATTATATTTCCTTCCTCCTGCTGACTTTGCATTTTTTTGCTCTTTCTAATTCTTTTATATGGTAGGTTAGGTTGTTGGTTTGAGATTTTTCTTGCTTCTTGAGAAAGCTAAGAGTTTGTATTGCTATAACTTTCCTCTTAGAACTGCTTTTGCTGTGTCCCATAGATTTTGTAAGGTTGTGCTTTCATTTTTGTTGTCTTGAGGTGTTTTCTGATATCTTCTTTGATTTCATCATTGACATATTGGTTTTTTAGTAGCATGTTGTTTAATCTCCATACATTCATTCTTTTCCCATTTTCATTCTATTGTTGATTTCTAGTTTCATATTGTTGTGATGAGAAAAGATGCTTGAAGTACTTTCTATTCTCTTAAATTTGTTGAAGCTTGTTTTGTAACCCGGTATGTGTTCTATCCTAGAGAACATTCCATGTGAGTTTGAAAAGGTTTTTTTTTGTTTGTTTGTTTGTTTTTGTTTTGTTTTTTGGTGTAGCATCCTGTGGATATCAATTAAGTCCAACTGGTCTTTGTTTCATTTAGGAACTCTGTCGCCTTATTGATTTTGTTGGGATTATCTGCCCATTGATATCAATGGTGTTGGAAGTTGCCTACTATTATTGTATTATTGTATATTTCTCGCTTAATGTCTGTCAGTATTTGTTTTATATATTTAGGTGCTCCTATATTGGGTGCCTATATATTAAAGAGTGTAATAGTCTCTTCTTATATTGATCCCTTTATCATTATATCATGTCTGTCTTTGTTTATGAACTTTGTTTTAAAGTCTATTCTGTCTGATATGAATATTGCTACCCCCACTTTCTTGTCATTTCCATTTGCATGTTATATCATTTTCCATTGCCTCATTTTTCAGTCTGTGTGTGTCTTTGACCCTGAAGTGTGTTTCTTTTAGGCAACATATTGTAGGTTCTTGTTTTGTTATGTAACTTGCCATTCTATGTCTTTTGATCTGAACATTTAGTCCATTGACATTTAAAGTAACTATTGATAGGTATGTACTTACAGCCATCTTAATTCTTGCTTTCCAGTGGTTTTGTAGCTCTTCTTTGTTTATTTCTTCTTCTTTTTGTTTTTCCTTTTGTGGTTTGTTCATTTTCTTTTGTAGTATGTTTGAGTTCCTTTCTTTTTGGTTTTTGTGAATCTTTTGTATGTTTTTGATTTGTGGTTATGATGGAGTTCAAGTATGTTGACCCATAATTATATCTCCTTACTTTATACTAATAGTGATTCAAGTTCAAATACATTCTGAAAGAGCTACATTTTTATATTCCTCTCCCTAGCATTTTGTGATTTTGATGTCCTATTTTACACCTTCATGCTTATCCTTTTACCATTTATTGTAGTTACAATCACTTTTACAGTTTTTGAAATTATTTTTTAATCTATGAACTGGATTTTTAAAATGATCTTCATTTCTTTTATATATTTGACTTTCCTATTGTTATTTTCCATTTTCTGTAGACTCTTGCCTCTTTTCTATTTAGAGAAGACCCTTCAAAATTTCTTTTAGGGTAGGTTTAGTATTGTTGAATTATTTTAGTTTTTGTTTGTCTGATAAATTCTTTATCTTTCTTTCTATTCTAAATGATATATTGCTGAGTAGAGTATCCTAGGTTGCAAATTTTTCCCTTTCAGTATTTTGAATGTATCATGCCACTACCTTCTGGCCTGCAAATTTTCAGCAGAGAAATCAGCTGATATCTTTATGGGAGTTCCCCTGTAACTTACTCTTTGTTTTTCTCTTGTTGCTTTTAGAAACTTCTCTTTATCTTTAACTATTGCCATTTTAATTATGATATATCTTGGTGTGGGTATGTTTGGGTTCATCTTGTTTGGGACCTTCTGTGCTTCCTGTACCTGGATATC
Source organism: Mesoplodon mirus (assembly GCF_964341445.2). NCBI lineage: Eukaryota > Metazoa > Chordata > Mammalia > Artiodactyla > Ziphiidae > Mesoplodon > Mesoplodon mirus. The sequence continues at coordinate 73,404,279 of NC_138981.1, forward strand.
TGTTTCCTTCTTTAAGTGAGAATTTTTCAGCTGTAATTTCTTCAAATACATTTTCAATGCCCTCTCTCTCTTTTCTCCTTCTGGAAAACTTATTATGTGTAGGTTGGTGCATTTTATATTATCTCATAGATCTTCTATGTTCCTTTCATTTTTAAAAAATTTGTCTTTCTGCCTGCTCTTCTGATTGAGTGATTTCCTTTATTCAAACTTCCAGATCACTTATATGTTTTCCTGTGTCATTTAGTCTGCTATTCATTGTCTCTAGATTGTTTTTTATCTCGACAGTAGAATTGTCTATTTTTTATTGGTTCATCTTTATAGTTTCTAGTTCCTTGTTACAGTGATCTGCATTTCTATATATAATCAGTTAGTTAGCATATTTAATTACCTCCTTTTTGAACTTAGGGTTTAATAGAATGGGAAGCTCTATTTTATTATTTGTTCTTTCAGGATATTTCTCTCTCTCTCTCTCTCTTTTCTTCTTTTTTTTCTTTTCTTTTTTAATTGGGTGTAGTCCCACTGCCTTTTCATTTAGAAAATTTTCTCTGTCTCTATGAATTTAGGAGGAACCATTATCTACTCTGTGTTGAAGGGCTGTTTTTATGTGAGAGCATCCCTTTGTAGACTGTGTCTAATGTTTTTCTTGGGGGGCTGGTTTTGGTATGGATGCCAGCCACACCTTTCCTCATGGTGTGCAGGCCATTATCGCCTTGATAGTGGGTGTGGTTGGTGTTTTAGTACCTAGACGTTGTGCAGGGTGTGAGGTGGGGTTTCCTCCCTGTTCTGTGGCTTTTGCAAGCAAAATAATAACTAGTTTTTATTCACCATATTTAGTTTTTGAAATAACTGATATAATATGTGTAATATATAAAATATTTAAGATGCATTACCTATGAGTATTTCTTAAGATAGTGTATAATTTTAGTTGAGAGTAAAGGCTACCATATGTGTATTTTTTAAAAAAAATAAAGCATACATATTCCCCAGGAAATGCAGGCAGTATGGATTTATCGATGTCTTCTTTTTTTTATAGTAAAGTAGTTAATGAACATAAATTGATTAAGATGGTACTTATTCTAGTGGATTATTATTGCAACAAGCTAAATTAGAGTAAATAAAATACTTTAGAATTAATAACATTCATAAAGATAAAAGAACAGATATTTGCTCACAAATAGATTTGTAAGGTTACTTAACAATTAAGCAAATGTTTTCTAAAGATCTGAGAAATGTCCATACTATCTTGATATAATTGAATTAAAAGCCTATTTACTCTAATGAGCAGTATGATTAAATCATTTACTTACAGAGCAAAGATTTTAATTATGTAAACAAGTTATACAGGAACATAAAATATTCCATTAAGCTTTACAATTAATAATGTCATGCTTATAAATTCAGATTTTTTGTTTAAAATTTATAGTTACAATTTTTAAAGTTTTTATGGATTCACTAATTAAGGAAAACATATTTAAAGCCATAAAAATAACAAGCATGTTAAAGTTTTATTGCCTTTTTCTTTTCCTTCTGTTATTATTTAAAATTCCAAATGGATTGTCACCAGATGTTCATTATGTGTATGAAACAACAAAAGTCATTCAAAACAGAATCATAGCAGAATGTTGCATGCCACTGAGGTCCCTTAATTGAAGGAGAGAAAACCCCTGCTTATATGATGATTCAATAATGCATTTTCAAAATAGACACCAGGTTTCTCACTGTTGGAGTAGGAGAGAGTTAAACCAGGGGAAGATAATGAAATGATCCTTGTGTTAATGGATTAGAGGTAGAGTCAACAAAATGAATTCACAGTTTGCTTGCTTAATATAAATTCAAATGGTTATATGGAGAAATATTTATAAATATGTGTATATATGCAGGTTATTTGGCCCTGATTTTTTGGCTCAGAGTGCCTGGAAGCAATAATATCCCAATAGTAATGAGCACACCTACAACCATAAACTTGATTTCTAATACATTCCTGCAATAAAAGGACACATGGATTCTTATAAGATGGCTGATTTTAGGACTGGGGATGGAAATAAAGATGATAATTGTGGAGCATCTTGTAGTTCCAGAGAGTAAGAAAGTGCTCAAAAATTGATGGGTGTATATAAAAGGGATACAGGAGCTAACTGAAAGAGCTTCCATTGGATAAAGCTGGAACAATTTAAGCACCAAAATAAGTAAAGTGGTATTGTATTTTAACCCAAAGTGTGACATAAATAACCATGAGTTCATACTGATATAAATAAATGATTGAATAAATAAATTAATTAGAGAGAGTAGATAAATGCCCCATGCAGAAGAATTCCAAATAATTTATTTAGATATCTGCCCTCAAACAGGTGCAACTTAATTCCTTACTCTTTAAGTATGGGATGCACATAGAGATTTCTTTCCAGATTACAGTATAGAAATGGGGAAAAATGAGTAACTTTACAGTGGAGAAACCTGACCAACACTCTTTCAAGTTAGATTATCAAAGTCAGTCTCAACAAGTAAACATCATAATGATAGCATGTACTTTTTATATCTTGTGATGAGAACAGCAATTTACCTCCAGGATCTTCCTCCTAAAATATATATTACCTCAGTTAAATTATAAGGAAAATATCAGACAAGTGCCAATTAAAAAGAATTATACAAAATATCTGAAGATTAATACTCAACATTATCAAGATAATAAAAAGTAATGGAAGTCTGAGATATTGTTACAGTCAAAAGGAGTCTAAGGAGACATGACTAATAGATGTAATGTGCTATCATGGAATAGAAAAGAGATATTGGTTTAAAAAAAAGAGAAAATATGAGTGAAGTATGGACTTTTTAATTTATTAATTTTGATACATTAATTGTGATGAATATACTTTACCAATGTAACATATTAAAATAAGGAAAATTATGGTATATGGGAAACATACTTAGAATAATCTTATAAACCTAGAAACTTCCAGCTCTGGGAAACATAGGGCACAGCAGCAAAGTGTGTCAGGATCTGATACCACCAATTAGTGGGCCTAAATCAGCTCCAGGGCACCCTGGAGCCACAGACAGCCACATCAAAATGTGACCCCAACCACCATCAGGTTGATGCCAACCCTGGGACCGACCACAGGCCACAGCCTTGACCAATATCAGTATGAAACTAGCTCTAGGAAACCCAGCCCCACAGCAAGTCAACTAGGGATCCAGCGCTGCCCAACAGTGGGCCAGCACTATCCCCAGACTCTCTGCAGACAGTAAGCTCATGAGAGCTCCCTCCCACCAGTGTGTCAGCATCAGGACTGGGACACCCTGGGATGTGCAGCCAGCCCTGCCAAGACCTGGACCTTATGGCCGATGACTGGCAGCATTCTCCCTAGGCAGAGCCTGGTAATCAACTGGGCAAGAAGTGAGCCACAACCAACTCAAGACCAAGGCAGCCCACATAGATGGTACCAGTAGAAAAATATAGATCTGGTGTCCAGAAGGGAGAGTGATGCTGAATATTCCCTACATAAGGCCACTTCTCCAAAATCAGGAAACATAAAAATCTTACTAAATACATAGAAATAAAAACAGAAAATTTGGCAAAATGATGTGACAGAAGAATATGTACTAAATGAAGGAAAAGATAATATCCCAGAAGAAGGACTAAGAGAAATGGAGATACGCAAAAACTCTGATATAGAGTAATGATCATAAGGATGCCCAAAGAACTTGAGAACAGAATGAATGGAGTGAGAAAGAAGTTTCTAACGAAGAATTAGAAAATAAATAGTAAAATAAAACAGATATGAATAATACAATAATTGAAATTAAAAGTACATGAGAAGGAATCAACAGTAGATTAGAAGATGCAGAGAAATTTATAAGCAAACTGGAAGAAAAAGTAATAGAAACCACTCAATCTGAAAGTAAAAAAGAAAAAAAGAATGTAAAAATTAAGAACAGGTTAAGAGACCTCTGGGACAACATCAAGCTCACTAACATTTGCATTATAGGGCTACTAGAATGAGAAGAGAAAGAGAAAGGGAATGAGAATATCCAAAATTGATAGGGAACACATCCTTCACACACACAAGTTTCCTGTTTTCCCTTTGTAATCCCACTCGTTTTATCTTCCCTGGGCCTTTCCCCCTTACTCATGGGACAACTCATCTGTTCTTTCTCTATAGATTAATTTACATTTTCTAGAATTTTATATATTGATAAATGGAAACATGCAGTACTTTCTTGAGTCTGGCTTCAGTTTTATCAGCATAATTATTTTGAAATTTATCCATAGTGTTGTCTGTATGAATAATCATTATTTTTATCCCTGAGTAATATCCCATTATATGGATATACGAATTGTTTTGTTTTGTTTTGTTTTGTTTTACAACTTTATTGGAGTATAATTGCTTCACAATGGTGTGTTAATTTCTGCTTTATAACAAAGTGAAACAGTTATACATATACATCGGTTCCCGTATCTCTTCCCTCTTGCGTCTCCCTCCCTCCCACCCTCACTATCTCACCCCTCCAGGCGGTCACAAAGCACTGATCTGATATCCCTGTGCTAGGCGGCTGCTTCCCACTAGCTATCTACCTCAGGTTTGGTAGTGTATATATGTCCATGCCTCTCTATCGCTTTGTCACAGCTTACCCTTCCCCCTCCCCATATCCTCAAGTCCATTCTCAAGTAGGTCAGTGTCTTTATTCCTGTTTTTCCACTAGGTTCTTCATGACATTTTGTTTTTTCTTAAATTCCATATATACGTGTTAGCATACGGTATTTGTCTTTCTCTTTCTGACATACTTCACTCTGTATGACAGACTCTAGATCTATCCAGCTCATTAGAAATAGCTCAACTTTGTTGCTTTTTAGGGCAGAGTAATATTCCATTGTATATATGTGCCACATCTTCTTTATCCATTCATCTGATGATGGACACTTAGGTTGTTTCCATCTCTGGGCTATTGTATACAGAGCTGCAATGAATATTTTGGTACATGACTATTTTTGAATTATGGCTTTCTCAGAGTATATGCCCAGTAGTGGGATTGCTGGGTCATATGGTAGTTCTATTTGTAGTTTTTTAAGGAACATTCATACTGTTCTCCATAGTGGCTGTACCAATTCACATTCCCACCAGCAGTGCAAGAGTGTTCCCTTTTCTCCACACCCTCTACAGCATTTATTGTTTCTAGATTTTTTGATGATGGCCATTCTGACCGGTGTGAGAAGATATCTCATTGTAGTTATGATTTGCATTTCTCTAATGGTTAATGATGTTGAGCATTCTTTCATTTGTTCATTGGCAGTCTGTATATCTTCTTTGGAGAAACGTCTATTTAGGTCTTCTACCCATTTTTGGATTGTTTTTTTTTTTTTTTTGTTATTGAGCTGCATGAGCTGCTTATAAATTTTGGAGATTAATCCTTTGTCAGTAGCTTCATTTGCAAATATTTTCTCCCATTCCAAGGGTTGTCTTTTGGTCTTATTTATGGTTTCCTTTGCTGTGCAAAAGCTTTGAAGTTTCATTGGGTCCCATTTGATTATTTTTGTTTTAATTTCCATTTTTCTAGGAGGTGGGTCAAAAACGATCTTGCTGTGATTAATGTTATAGAGTGTTCTGCCTATGTTTTCCTCTAAGAGTTTGATAGTTTCTGAACATACATTTAGGTCTTTAATCGATTTTGAGCTTATTTTTGTGTATGGTGTTAGGGAGTGATCTAATCTTACACTTCTACATTTCCCTGTCCAGTTATCCCAGCACCACTAATTGAAGAGGCGGTCATTTCTCCAATGCACATTCCTGCCTCCTGTATCAAAGATAAGGTGATCATATGTGCGTGGGTTTATCATTAGGCTTTATGTGCTGTTCCATTGATCTATTTTTCTGTTTTTGTGCCACTACAATACTGTCTTGATTACTGTAGACTTTGTAGTATAGTCTGAAGTCAGGGAGCCTGATTCCTCCAGCTCCATTTTTCGTTCTCAAGATTGCTTTGGCTATTCGCGGTCTTCTTTGTTTCCATACAAATTGTGAATTTTTTTAATTTTAATTCTGTGAAAAATGCCAGTGGCAGTTTGATAGGGATTGTATTGAATCTGTAGATTGCTTTGTGTAGCAGAGTCATTTTCAGAATGTTGATTTTTCCGATCTGAGAACAGGGTATATCTCTCCATCTATTTGTATCATCTTTAATTTCTTTCATCAGTGTCTTATAATTATTTTTCATACAGGTCTTTTGTCTCCTTAGGTAGGCTTATTTCTAGATATTTTATTCTTTTTGTTGCAATGGTAAAAGGGAGTGTTTTCCTGATTTTGCTTTCAGATTTTCCATCACTAGTGTATAGAAATGCCAGAGATTTCTGTGCACGAATTTTGTATCCTGCTACTTTACCAAATTCATGGATTACCACTAGTAGTTTTCTAGTAGCATCTTTAGGATTCTCTATGTATATTATAATGTCATCTGCAAACAGTGCCAGCTTTACTTATTCATTTCCGATTTGGATTCATTTTATTATCTTTTCTTCTCTGATTGATATGGATAAAACTTCCAAAACAATGTTGAATAAGAGTGGCGAGTGTGGGCAACCTTGTTTTGTTCCTGATCCTAGGGGAAATGGTTTCAGTTTTTCACCATTGAGGATGATGTTGGCTGTGGGTTTGTCATATATGGCCTTTATTATATTGAGGAAAGTTCCCTCTATGCCTACTTTCTGCAGGGTTTTTATCATAAATGGGTGTTGAATTTTGTTGACAGCTTTCTCTGCATCTATTGTGATGATCATATGGTTTTTCTCCTTCAGTTTGTTAATATGGTGTATCACGTTGATTGATTTGCATATATTGAAGAATCCTTGCATTCCTGGAATAAACCCCACGTGATCATGGTGTATGATCCTTTTAATGTGCTGTTGGATTCTGTTTGCTAGTATATTGTTGAGGATTTTTGCATCTATGTTCATCAGTGATATTGGCCTGTAGTTTTCTTTCTTTGTGACATCCTTGTCTGGTTTTGATATGAAGGTGATGGTGGCCACATGGAATGAGTTTGGTAGTGTTCCTCCCTCTGCTACACTTTGGAAGAGTTTGAGAAGAATAGGTCTTAGCCCTTCTCTAAATGTTTGATAGAATTCGCCTTTGAAGCCATCTGGTCTTGGGCTTTTCTTTACTGGAAGACTTTAAATCACAGTTTCAATTTCAGTACTTGTGATTGATCTGTTCATATTTTCTATTTCTTCCTGATTCAGTTTTGGCAGCTTGTGCATTTCTATGAATTTGTCCATTTCTTCCAGGTTGTCCGTTTTATTGGCATAGAGTTGCTTGTAGTAATCTCTCATGATCTTTTGTATTTCTGCAGTGTCAGTTGTTACTTCTCCTTTTTCATTTCTAATTCTATAGATTTGAGTCTTCTCCCTTTTCTTCTTGATGTGTCTGGCTAATGGTTTATCAATTTCGTTTATCTTCACAAAGACCCAGCTTTTAGTTTTATTGATCTTTGCTATCATTTCCTTCATTTCTTTTTCATTTATTTCTGATCTGATATTTATGATTTCTTTCTTTCTGCTAAGTTTGGGGTATTTTTGTTCTTCTTTCTCTAATTGCATTAGGTGCAAGGTCACGTTGTTTATTCGAGATGTTTCCTGTTTCTTAAGGTGGGATTTTATTGCTATAAACTTCCCTCTTAGAACTGCTTTTGCTGCATCCCATAGGTGTTGGGTCATCGTGTCTCCATTTTCATTTGTTTCTAGGTATTTTTTTAAAATTTCCTCTTTGATTTCTTCAATGATCACTTCATTATTACGTAGTGTATTGTTTACCCTCCATGTGTTTGCATGCTACAGATCTTTTCCTGTAATTAATATCTAGTTTTATAGGGTTGTGGTTGGAACCTATACTTGATACAATTTCAATTTTCTTGATTTGTCATCCAAGATATGATCTATCCTGGAGAATGTTGAATAAACACTTGAGAGAAATGTGTATTCTATTGTTTTTGAATGGAATTTTCTATAAATATCATTTAAGTCCATCTTGTTTAATGTATCATTTAAAGCTTGTGCTTCCTTATTTATTTTCATTTTGGATGATCTATCCGTTGGTTAAAGTTGGGTGTTAAAATCCCCTACTATAATTGTGTTAGTGTCGATTTCCCCTTTTATGGCTGTTAGTATTTCCCTTATGTATTGAGGTGCTCCTATGTTGGGTGCGTAAATATTTACAATTGTTATATCTTCTTCTTGGATCGATCCCTTGATCATTATGTATTTTCCTTCTTTGTCTCTTCTAATAGTCTTTATTTTAAAGTCTATTTTTTCTGGTATGAGAATTGCTACTCCAAGATATTTTTGGTTTCCATTTGCATACAATATCTTTTCCCATCCACTCACTCTCAGTCTGCATGTGTCCTTAGGTCTGAAGTGGGTCTCTAATAGACAGCATATATATGAGTCTTCTTTTTGTATCCATTCAGCCAATCTGTGTCTTTTGTTGGGAGTGTTTAGTCCATTTACATTTAAGGTAATTATCAATATGTATGTTCCTTTTCCCATTTTCTTAATTATTTTGGGTTTGCTATTGTAGGTCTTTTCCTTCTGTTGTGTTTCTTGCCTAGAGAAGTTCCTTTAGCATTTGTGGTAAAGCTCGTTTGGTGGTGCTGAACTCTCTCAGCTTTTGCTTGTCTATAAAGGTTTTAATTCCTCCATCAAATCTGAATGAGATCCTTGTTGGGTAGAGTAATCTTGGTTGCATGTTTTTCTCCTTCATCACTCTAAATATGAACTGCCATTCCCTTCTGGCTTGCAGAGTTCCTGCTGAAATTTCTGCTGTTAACCTTATGGTGATTCCCCTTTGTCTTATTTGTTGCTTTTCTTTTGTTGCATTTAATATATTTTATTTGTATTTAATTTTTGACAGTTTAATTAATATGTGTCTTGACATATTTCTCCTTGGGTTTATTCTGTATGGGACTTTCTGTGCTTCCTGGTCTTGATTAACTATTTCCTTTCCATATTAGGGATGTTTACAACTATAATCTCTTCAAATATTTTCTCTGTCCCTTTCTTTTTTCTCTTCTTCTTCTGGAATCCCTATAATTCAAATGTTGGTGCATTTAATGTTGCCACAGAGGTCTCTGAAACTGCTCTAAGTTCTCTTCATTTTTTTCCTTTATTCTGCTCTGCAGTAGTTGTTTCCACTATTTTATCTTCCACGACACTTATCCGTTTTTCTGCCCCAGTTATTCTGCTATTGATCCCATCTAATGTATTTTTAATTTCATTTATTTTGTTGTTTATCATTGCTTGTTTCATCTTAATTCTTCTAGGACCTTGTTAAATGTTTCTTGCATTTGGTCTATTCTATTTCCAAGATTTTGGATCATCTTTACTATCATTTTTCTGAATTATTTTTCAGGTAGACTGCCAATTTCCTCTTCATTTTTTAGGTCTATTGGGTTTTTACCTTGCTCCTTCACCTGCTGTGTGTTTTTCTGTCTTCTCATTTTGCTTACCTTCTTACTGTGTTTGGGGTCTCCTTTTTGCAGGCTGCAAGTTCTTAGTTCCTGTTGTTTTTGGTGTCTGTCCCCAGTGCCTAAGTTTTCTTCAGTGTGTTTTGTAGGTTTCCTGTTGGAGGGGACTAATGCCTATGTTCAGGTGGGTGAGGCTGGGTCTTTTGTTTGTGGTGGGCAGGTCCACGTCTGGTTGTGTGTTTTGGAGAGTCTGTGGACTTATTATGGTTTTAGGCAGCCTCTCTGCTAATGGGTGTTTTTGTGTTCCTGTCTTGCTAGTTGTTTGTCATAGGTTGTCCAGCACTGTAGCTTGCTGGTCGTTGAGTGAAGCTGGATGCTGGTGTTGATTTGGAGATCTACTGGAGGTTTACACCATTTGATATTCTGTGGAGCTTGGCAGTGTCCTGAAGTTGGCTCTCCCACCTCAGAGGCACAGCACTGACTCCTGGCTACAGAACCTAGAGCCTTTAATCCACATGGCTCAGAATAAAAGGGAAAAAATGTAGAAAGAAAGAATTAGTAGAAGTAGACAAAAAGAAAGGTAGAACAAAAGAAAGAACAAAAGAAAGAAAGGAAGGAAGAAAGAAAGGAGGCAGGGAGGGTGGGAGGTATGGAGGAAGGAGGGAAGTAAGGAGGGAAGGAAGGAAAAAACAAAAGGAAGAAGATAAAGTGAAATAAATTTAAGTATGATAAATTATAATAAAATTATTAAAATAAAAATAATTATTAAGAAAAAACAACAACAACAAAAACGGACAGATAGAACTCTGGGATAAATGGTGGAAACAAAGCTATACAGACAAACTGTCACACAGAAGCATACACATACACACTCACAAAAAGAGGAAAAGGGGAAAATCATAAATCTGGCTGTAAAAGACTACCTCCTCAATTTGGGATGATACATTGTCTAAAGGAGTGAAGGAAGGAAAGAAAGAAAGAAAGAAAGAAAGAAAGAAAGAAGATAATGTAAAATAAAATGAAATAAGATAAAATAAAATAAAGTTATTAAAATAAAAAAAATAATTATTAAATAAAAGAACAGACAGATAGAACCCTAGGACAAATGGTGGAATCAAAGCTGTACAGACAAAATCTCACACAGATGCATACACATACACACTCACAAAAAGAGGAAAAGGGAAAAAAATCATAAAACTTGCTCTCAAAGTCCACCTCCTCTATTAGGGATGATTTGTTGTCTATTTATATATTCCACAGATGAAGGGTACATCAAGTTGATTATGGAATGTTAATCTGATGCTTCTGAGGCTGCTGGGAGAGATTTCCCTTTCTCTCCTTGTTCTCACAGATCCCGGGTCTCAGCTTTAGATTTGGACCCGCCTCTGCGTGTAGGTCGCCAGAGGGCGTCTGTTCTTCACTCAGACAGGATGGGGTTAAAGGAGCAGCTGCTTCGGGGATTCTGGCTCACTCAGGATGGGGAGAGGGAGGGGTACGGAGTGTGGGGTGAGCCTGCTGCGGCAGAGGCCTGCGTGACGTTGCACCAGCCTGAGGCGTGCCCTGCATTCTCCTGGGGAAGCCCTCCCTATATCCCGGGACACTGGCAGTGGGAGGCTGCACAGGCTCCCCGGAAGGGTGGCATGGACAGTGACTGGCACTCGCACACAGGACTCTTGGCAGCAGCAGCAGCAGCCACAGCATCCCACGCCCATTTCTGGGGTCTGCGCTTTTAGCCGTGGCTCGGGCCCCTCTCTGGAGCTCCTTTAAGCAGCACTCTTAATCCCCTCTCCTCCTGCACTAGGAAACAAAGAGGGAAGAAAAAGTCTCTTGCCTCTTTGGCAGATCCAGACATTTTTCCAGACTCCCTCCTGGCTAGCCATTGCACACTAATCCCTTGCAGGCTGTGTTCAGGCCACCAACCACAGTCCTCTCCCTGCGCTCTGACTGACTGAAACCTGTGCCTCAGCTGCCAGCCCCACCCACCCCGACGTGTGAACAGACAAGCTTCTTGGGCTGGTGAGTGCCGGTCGGCACTGATCCTCTGTGCAGGAATCTCTCCACTTTGCCCTCTGCACCCCTGTTGCTGCACTCTCCTCCATGACTCCAAGACTTTCCCCCTCCACCACCCACAGTCTCTGCCTGCGAAGGGGCTTCCTAGTGTGTGGAAACCTTTCCTCCTTCACGGCTCCCTCCCACTGGTGCAGGTCCCATCCCTATCCTTTTGTCTCTGTTTATTCTGTTTTCTTTTGCCCTACCCAGGTACGTGGGGAGTTTCTTGCCTTTTGGGATGTCTGAGGTCTTCTGCCAGCATTCAGTAGGTGTTCTGTAGGAGTTGTTCCATGTGTAGATGTATTTCTGGTGTATCTGTGGGGAGGAAGTTGATCTCCACGTCTTAGTCTTCTGCCATCTTCCCCGGAAGTCCCACCACTCTTTTTTGACCTATTAACTTGTTGATAGAAATTTGCGTTGGGGCCTCCCTGGTGGCGCAGTGGTTGAGAGTCCGCCTGCCGATGCAGTGGATACGGGTTCGTGCCCCGGTCCGGGAGGATCCCATATGCCGCGGAGTGGCTGTGCCCGTGAGCCATGGTGGCTGAGCCTGCGCATCCGGAGCCTGTGCTCCACAACGGGAGAGGCCACAGCAGTGAGAGGCCCGCGTACCGCAAAAAAAAAAAAAAAAAAAAAAAAAGAAAGAAAAAAAAAGAAATTTGCATTGTTTCTAGTTTGTACCTGTTTGAGGTAAAGCTGCTATGAACAATTATGTACAAGTCATTGTATGGGCATAATTTTTTTTTTCCTCTTGGGTAAATGCCTATGGGTGGAATGAGTTGGTTATATGTTTGATGTGGGTTTGGCTTTTTAAGAAACTGCCAAACTCTAAAAGCAGTTGTTCACTATATAATGTCCAACTCATAAAATGAAAGTGCAAAAGTGATGTTACCATATAACACTCCCTGGTGAAACCAGAAAAATTAGAGAAATGTTTATCAAGCTTTGACTAAAATATGGAATAATGTGAATAATATAAAATACTTATAGTAAATCCTCGATTTAGCTGCTGCGCCTCCAATTTAGTAGTTTTCTACACACATGAAAAAGATTTGATCTACTAACTGAAATGTTATGATTGGTATTCATTTAATGATGAACCAAATTATACCTCAGGGATTACTGTGCTTTGTGTTCTTTCAATATCAATTAAAATTTATTGATGAGGACTGTTTTATGAGGCTTTTGCTAAGTACTGTCACTAGTGAAGTGATATTCAACTAAAATAAAAATTAAACTAACATCTTAATGTTTAACATGCTTTAATATATGTGAAAAAAGTGAAACTGCAATGCTTAATGAAAATATTGCAAGAGCTGTATCACAGATCAGAAGAGTGGTACCTGGAAATACATATATTTATTGCTTGCAAAATAGAGTGGAATTAGAAGTATGTAAATGTCTAACTCATTAAAAATATTCTAATCATCATTTATACTACTTTTGGCCATGCCAACTATCAGTATATTTGATCATGTCAAGGTAGATCATGTAAAAGTTGATTCCAAGAAAAAAAAAAACACGTTTTCAACATAGAAAATAAGCTGACTTTCACATAATAAAATATAAAGTTTTTGTGCTCTTTCATAATTTTCAGTTTCCACCCATCTGTTGTCTAATGATTTGACACTTTTCCCACGGCAGCTTAGACATATGTTTTCTGTAGATTTTTTGTATGAAATTACACATTGTGAATCTGTCAATGAATGGAAGGATGAGGCAAACTTTCTGCCAGTTGATGAAGTTTTATGATTTATAGTGGACATTTTAATTGAATGCCACATCCTAAGAATAACATAAAATTTCTTACGTTCAGTGACTTTTTGACTATACTTATTTCCAGAGTAAATAGAGATGTGTATACTACTGTTGCACAGCATCTAAGGGATTTGCATTGTATAATAATAATAATAATAATAATAATAATAATAATAATAATAATAATAATAATTCTTGGCTTCTACATCCATGGACATTGATACTGAAGTTTCCTTTATAAGACACCAGACTCAAATTGAAACAGGGAAGAGTCAAGATGGCAGAGGAGGAGGAAGATGTGGAGTTCATCTCTCCCTCACAAATGCATCAAGAATACTTCTACAAATGGAACGATTCTTACAGAGCACTGGCTGAACACTAGCAGATGCCCTCAGACACCTAAAAGGACAAGAAATATCCCTGCATAACTGGGGAAGAAGAAGGGAAAAGAAAGAGGAGAGGAAGCAGGAAGGGACCAGTGACCCTGGGGGGACAGAGCTGAAGGAGAGGAGAGGTTCCTGCCTTGGGGAAAGCTCCCTCACTGGTGGGAGATCAGTTGGGACAGAAGGGGAGATTCAGGGGCTATCAGAGGAGAGTTCAACAATTGGTTTGTGGCAGGCAGGAAAGAGTGAGACCTACACAGATGATCCATACCACAACCATGCATGCCCCGGCTGAGATGTGTGTCTACCTGTGTGGATGAGGGCTGGGTAATAGAACGTGGGTTTGGAGAGCAAACTTAAGAAGAGGACTGCTGTTGGCTGTGAGTAGACAGACAGAGGGGACATGAGTGAGGAAATTTACAACTGGGAATGCTTGTGGAGGAAACCAGGACTGCCATAAAATTTAAAAGCCATTGTTGAGTGATGCACAAGGGGCAGGGCCACCATTGCAGCTTCTCTCCACATGTTCTGGCCCCTGCCTCTCCGGGTACTAGGCAGGTCATCCCCTGGGGCTGGGTCTCTCATGCCTGTGGTGGCCAGCTCCCACTCAAACCCCATCCCTGCCAGGACCTGCTCTACTGTGCCCATGGCTGCTGGCTACCCTGCATGCCCTGTCCCCACTGAGGCTCTTCTGACCCCAGCTGCCACCACCTCCATGTCCATTCCTCACAGGGACAGCAGAGGGAGCAGACCTCTGTGGGTGAACAGCATGCAGAGGTGGGGCTGAAACCACAGCTAAGCCACAGGGGTCCTGTAACTAAGGAAGAAACCTGAAATCTCTCCTCACAGTTGTGCAAACCACTAAGTAACAACGTGTGACCTGCATTGTAAACTCAGCACCTACAGAACATCTGAATGGACCATGAGTGCAGCTTTAGAATTCGTGGGCACATACACAAGGGGGTTGGGTGAAGCCAGACTCTGAGCTTCTCCCATAGCACCCACAGTGGGACCAGATCCATGATTACTGCAATCCTAGGACCTGACTTCAACGGATTTACACTGGTGGCCTGGTGAAAACAATGTCTGAGAGACACAAGGACCAACTGCCAGCATGCCCACAGTTAAGGTGGGGCCAAGAGCAGTGCCAAAACAGTGTAATCTGAGAGCTTGCACAACGGGTGGAATGTGAAACAACAGAGCAAACCCACAGGTGACCAGCTCCAGAGGAATAATACACAGTGGCTTCCCACACAGAGGGAGTGCTCCAATCTGGCTTACCTCACACATCAGATCAAAAACACAGCTAAGAAACAGATCTGGGGTTCTCTACTCCAACAACTAGGGAGTAGGCCCCACCTCTGAGAGAGAGTAAAGGGGAGGCCCTGCTCAATATTCAGTGAAGGCTCTGGTCACCACATTAGTCAGACTTCCTATCAAGGGTATAAAGACAAGCATATACTGAGGAAAGACATGGCAGGCATCTATACTAAAAACAGCACCCGCACCAACAAAATATTGAACCCAGGCAGGCTACACAGGGATATTCCCACATAAAAATAGTCCTCCAAGACAGTCTGAGGGTCTGGCATCAGGAGGCAGAATCCCCAGAGCATTTAGTCTTGAAGACCAATGAGGCTTGAGTGCAGGAGCTCCACATGGCTGGGGGAAAAAGAGACTCCATTCTGGAGGGTGCACACAAGGTCTCACATGCACTGGGACCTAGAAAAAAGCAGTACCTCCATAGGAACTTAAGCTATACCTACCTAGGTGTCTTGGAGTGTCTCCTGGGGAGGCAAAGGTTGACTCTAGTTCCCTGTGAGGGCAAGGACCCTGGTATCAGGAGCCTGAGGGAATATTGATCAGAGAGAGCTCTCCCAGAGGTACATATTTTGGCACAAAGACCCAACCACACCTAACAACATACAGTTTCCAGTGCTGGAAAGCTTCAGGCCAAAAGATGAACAAGATTGGAACATAGCTCCACCCATCAGAAGAAAAGCTGCCTAAAGTCATACTGAGCTTACAGCCATGGCAAAATACAACCTTTCATGTGGACCTGCTCATCAGAGGGGCAAGAGACACCCACTAGACGGCAGGCAACAGTACCTCACACCAGGAAACCTGCACAAGCACTTGGGCCAACCTCACCCACCATGGGGAAGATACAGAAGCAAAAGGAACTACAATTCTGCAGCCTGTGGAAAGGAGACCACAAACACCAAAAGTTAGACAAAAAGAGATGACAGAGAAATATGTTGCAAATGAAGGAAAAAGATAAAACCCCAGAAGAACTACTAAGTTAAGTGGAGTAAGCAATCTACCTGAAAAAGAATTCAGAGTAATGATAGTAAAGATGATCCAAAATCTCGGAAAAAGAATGGAGGCACGTATTGAGAAGATACAAGAAATATTTAACAAAGAGCTAGACGATTTAAAGAACAAACAAACAGAGATGAACAATACAATAACTGAAATGAAAAATACCCTAGAAGGAATTAATAGCAGAATAACTGTGGCAGAAGAATGAATAAGTGAGCTGGAAAACTGAGTAGTGGAAATCATTGCCACAGAACAGAATAAAGAGAAAAGAATGAAAAGAAATGAAGACAGTCTCAGAGACCTCTGGGGCAACATGAAATGCACCAACATTCACATTATAGGGATCCCAGAGGGAGAAGAGAAAGAGAAAGGGCCTGAAAAATTATTTAAAGATATTATAGCTAAACAGTTCCCTAACATGAGAAAGGAAACACTCATTCAATTTCAGAGGGCTCAGAGAATCATATGTAGGATGAAAAGAAGGAGGAACATGCCAAGACACATATTAATGAAACTGACAAAAAATAAAAACAAAGAAAAGATGTTAAAAGAAACAAGGGAAAAGCAGTGAATAATATACAAGGGACTCCCCATAAGGTTATCAGCTGATTTCTCAGCAGAAACTCTGCAGGCCACAATATATTTCAAGTGATGAAAGGGAAAAAAACAAAACCAAGAAGGCTCTACACAGTAAGGCTCTCATTCAGATCCAACAGAGAAATAAAAAGTTTTAGAGATAAGCAAAATCTAAGAGAATTCAGCACCACCAAACCAGCTTTACAACAAATGTTAAAGGGACTTATCTGGGCGTGAAAGAGACCAGTAACTTAAAACAGCCTTGCACATATATAGAGTGCTGTATTAAAACTTCATGAGAACAGCAAACACAACAACTACTATAGATACACACACAAAAATTAAAAGCTACTCAAACACAACATAAAATATGGTCATCACACAACAAGAGAAGGGAACAAAATAGAAAGGGAAGAAAAAACTCTACAGAAACAAACCAAAAGCAATTAAGAAAATAGCAATAGGAAAATACATATCAATAATTACCTTAAAAGTAAATGGATTAAATGCTCCAACCAAAATACATAGACTGGCTGAATGGATACAAAAACAAGACCTGTATATATGCTATCTACAAGAGACCCACTTCAGACCTAGGGACACATATAGACTGTAAGTGAGGGGATGGAAAAAAATTATTCCATGAAAATGGAAATCAAAAGAAAACTGGAGTGGCAATACACATATCAGACAAAATTAATTTTATAATGAAGACTGTTACAAGAAACAAGGAAGGACACTACATAAAGATCAAGGGATCAATCCAAGAAGAAAATTTAACAACTGTAAATATTTATGCACACAAAGTAAGAACACCTCAATATGGTAAATGCTAACAGCCATAAAATGGGAAATCTATTGTAACACAAAAATAGTGGGGGAATTTCACACCCCACTTACACCAATGGACAGATCATCCAAACGGAACATAAATAAGAAAACACAAGCCTTAAATGACACATTAGACTAGATACACTTAACTGATATTTATAGGACATTCCATCCAAAAGCAGAATGATACACTTTCTTCTCAAGTATACATGGAACATTCTGCAGGATAGAACACATTTTGGGCCACAAATCAAACCTTGGTAAATTTAAGAAAACTGAAATCATATCAAGCATCTTTTATACAACAACACTATGAGATTAGGAAATAATTACAGGAAAAAGAAAACTGTTAAAAAGCCCCACAAAAACATGGAGGCTAAATAATATGTTACTAAAACCAAGGGATCACTAAAGAAATAGAAGAGGAAATCAAAAAATACCTAGAGACAAATGACAAATAATGTGAAAATCCAAAACCTACAGGACGCAAAAAAGCAGTTCTAAAGGGGATGTTAACAGCAATAAAATCTTATCTCAGGGAATCAGAAAAATCTCAAATAAACAACCTATCTTTACATCTAAAGCAACTAGAGAAGGAAGAACAAACATAACCCAAAGATAATAGAAGGAAAGGAATCATGAAGATCAGAACACAAAGAAATGAAACAGGAATAAAACAATAGAAAGATCAATAAAACTAAAAGCTAGTTCCTTGAAATTATAAACAAAATTGATAAACCTTTAGCCAAACACATCAAGAAAAAAAATGGAAATTATTCAAATCAATAAAATTAGAAATGAGGGCTTCCCTGGTGGTGCAGTGGTTGGGAGTCCACCTGCTGATGCAGGGGACACGGGTTCATGCCTCAGTCTGGGGAGATCCCACATGCCATGGAGTGGCTAGGCCCGTGAGCCATGGCAGCTGAGCCTGTGCGTCTGGAGCCTTTGCTCTGCAACACGAGAGGCCACAGCAGTGAGAGGCCCATGTTCCGCAAAAAAAAAAAAAAAAAAAAAAAATTAGAAATGAAAAAGGAGAAGTTACAACTGACACCACACAAATATAAAGGATCATAAGAGACTACTACAAGAAACTACACACAAATAAAATGGACAACCTAGAAGAAATAGACAAATTCTTAGAAAAGTACAAGTTTCCAAGACTGAACCAGGAAGAAACAGAAAATAAGAAAAGAACAATCACAAGTACTGAAACTGAAACTGTGATTAAAAAACTTCCAACAAGGGCTTCCCTGGTGGTGCAGTGGTTGAGAGTCCACCTGCCGATGCAGAGGACACAGGTTCGTGCCCCGGTCTGGGAAGATCCCACATGCCGCGGAGTGGCTAGGCCTGTGAGCCATGGCCGCTGAGCCTGCGTGTCTGGAGCCTGTGCTCTGCAACAGGAGAGGCCACAACAGTGAGAGGCCCGCATATGGCAAAAAAAAAAAAAAAAAAAAAAACAAAACAAAAAAAAAAACTTCCAACAAACAAAAGTCCATGACCAGATGCCTTCACAGGTGAATTCCATCAAACATTAAGAGAAAACACCTATCCTTCTCTAAATATTTCAAAAAATTTGAGAAGAAGGAACACTCCCAACCTCATTCAATGAAGCCACCATCACCCCAAGACGAAAACCAGACAGAGATGTCACAAAAAATACAATTACAGGCCAATAACACTGATGAATGTATATGCAAAAATCATCAAAAAATACTAGCAAACCAAATACAACAACATATTAAAAGGATCATACACCATGTTCAAGTGAGATTTATCCCCAGGGATGCAAGGATTCTTCAGCATACATAAATCAATCAATGTGATACACCACATTATGAAACTGAAAAATAAAAATCATATGATCATTTCAATAGATGCAGAAGAAAACTTTTGTCAAATTTCAACACTTATTTACAATAAAAACTCTCCAGAGACTGGTCATAGAGGAAATCTACTTCAACATAATAAAAACCACATACAACAAACCCACAGCAAATGTTATTCTTAATGGTGGAAAACAGAAAGCATTGCGTCTAAAATAGGGAAGAAGACAAGGATGTCCACTCACACCACTTTTATTCAACATAGTTTTGGAAGTCTTAGCTATGGAAATCAGAAAAGCAAAATAAATAAGAGAAATCCAAATTGGGAAAGAAGAAGTAAAACTTTCACTGTTTGCAGATGACATGACACTATATGTAGAAAAGTTATACTAAAGATGCTACCAGAAAAGTACTAGAGCTCATCAGTGAATTTGGTAAAGTTGCAGGATACAATATTAATACACAGAAATCTCTTGCATTCCGATACACTAAAAAGAAAACTTCAAAAATAGAAATTAAGGAAACAATCCCATTTACCATCGCATCAAAATAATAAAATACCTAGGAATAAACAAAAATAAGAAGGCATAAATCCTGTACTCAGAAAACTGTAAGATACTGATGAAATAAATCATAGATGACAGAAAGAGATGGAGAGATATACCATGTTCTTGGATTGGAAGAAGCAATATTCTCAAATGACTATATTACACAAAGTAATCTACAGATTCAATGCAATTCCCATTAAATTACCAATGGCATTTTTCACAGTATTAGGACAATATGTTTGCAATTTGTATGGAAACACAAAAGACCCTGAATAGACAAAACAATATTCGTAAAGAAAATTAAAGCTGGAGGAGTCAGGTTCCCTGACTTCAGACTATACTATAAAGCTACAGTCATCAAAACAGTATCATACTGGTACAAAAACAGAAATATAGATCAATCGAACAAGATAGAAAGTCCAGAGATAAACCCACACACCTATGGTCACTTAATCTATGACAAAGGAGGCAAGAATACACAATGGAGAAAAGACAGTCTCTTCAATAAGTGGTGCTGGGAAAACTGAAAAGTTACATGTAAAAGAATGAAATTAGAACATTCTCTAACACCATATACAAAAATAAACTCAAAAAAAAATGTAATAAAGACCTAAATGTAAGTCCAGACACTATAAAACTCTTAGAGGAAAACATAGGCAGAGCACTCTATGGCATAAATCACAGCATGATCTTTTTTGATCCACCTCCTAGAGTAATGAAAATAAAAACAATAATAAACACTTGTGACCAAATTAAACTTAAAAGTATTTGCATGCCAAAGGAAACCATAAACAATATGAAAAGACAACCCATAAAATGGGAGAAAATATTGGTAAACCAAGCGACCAACAAGGAATTAATCTCCAAAATATTCAAACAGCTCATGCAGCTCAATTAAAAATAAATCAAAAAATGGGCAGAATATCTAAATAGACATTTCTCCAAAGAAGACATGTAGATGGCTAAAAAGCACATGAAAAGATGCTCGACATCACTAAATTTTAGAGAAATGAAAATCAAAACTACAATGAGGTATCACATCACCCCATTTAGAATGGCCATCATGAAAAAATCTACAAACAGTAAATTCTGGAGAGGGTACGGAGAAAAGGGACGACTCCTACACTGTTGGTGGAATGTAAATTGATATAGTCACTATGGAGAGCAATATGGAGGTTCTTAAAATACTAAAAATAGAGCTGACATATGATCAAGCCACCCCACTCCTGGGCATATATCCAGATAAAACATTAAGTGGAAAATATATATATATATATTATATATATATATATATATATATATATACATATATATATGTGTATATATATATATATATATATATATATACATATATATATATATATATATATATTATACCCAATATTCATTGCAGCACTGTTTACAATCACCAGGACAGGGAAGCAACCTGAATGTCAGTCAATGGAGGAATGGATAAAGAAGGTGTGGTACATATATACAATGGAATATTACTCCACTAATAAAAAGAATGAAATAATGTCATTTGCAGCAACATGAATGGAGCCAAAGATTGTCATAATGAGTGAAGAAAGTCAGACAAAGAAAAGACAATCATCATATGATATCTTTTATATGCGGAATCTAAAAAAAATATTACAGGGTTTCCCTGGTGGTGCAGTGATTGGGAATCTGCCTGCCAATGCTGGGTACACGGGTTTGAGCCCTGGTCTAGGAAGACCCCACATGCTGTGGAGCAACTTGGCCTGTGTGCCACAACTACTAAGCCTGTGCTCTAGAGCCTGCAAGCCACAACTACTGAGCTCACATGCTACAGTTATTAAAGCCCATGTGCTTAGAGCCTGTGCTCCACAATGGGAGAAGCCACCACAATGAGAAGCCTGCACACTGCAACGAAGAGTAGCCCCCACTCTCTGCAACTATAGAAAGCCCGTGCTCAGCAATAAAGGCCAAATGCAGCCAAAAAAAAAAAAAAAAAAGAAGAAGAAAAAAAAATTACAAACGAACCTGTTTACAGAACAGAAATAGCATCACAGGTATAGAAAACAAACTTATCATTACCAAGGGGAAAAGGGGGGGAGAGGGGTAAATTGGGAGATTGGTATTGACATACACACACTACTATGTATAAAATGGATAACTAATAAGAACCTACTGTATAGCATAGGAACACTACTCAGTACTCTGTAATGACCTATATGGGAAAGTAATCTAAAAATGATTGTATATATGTGTATGTAAAACTGATTATATTTGCTGTACAGCAGAAACTAACACAACATTGCAAATCAGTTATACTCCAATAAAAATTAATTTAAAAACAGAAACAAAGCTCTTATAAAACTTTAACTGAAAGATTAGTCTGAATTAGCCTAATTCAAGGAAACAAATATTGGAAAATGTGTTTCCTGCATTCCTCTCTACGTTGATGGGTATCTGTGTGAAAAATACCATGGAAATAATAAAGGATAGAATTGATATTTCATATGCATTAAGAATATTATTCTATTTTCAAGCATAAAAATTGTTTTTAAAGTCAATGTACATTTTATAATTTAAAACAAATGTATGTCATATTTTATAGTATGCATTTTAAGAGAATGGAGTCATTTATCTTTATTTATTTGGGTTTTAATGAAACTGTTTTCATTTGTTTTACTTATTTTTGGCTTTTTGTTTCTGAAATAAATTTTCTGAAAACACATAAACTATATATCAATCATTTCCATCAGCTCTTACTATTTTTGTTTCTATTTCAAGCCAAGCATACATTATATTTCATGGGCTATTATAAGATTCAACACATTATGATTTAAACAGTGTCCTGTTGAACTAGATCAAGTGTGTGTGGCAGGCTAGTAGGTACCTTTGGTTAATGACTAAAGTACTTGTCATGTTTCCCACTTATAATGCATAGAAAAGCTAGCACT
Organism: Mesoplodon mirus; assembly: GCF_964341445.2. Classification (NCBI taxonomy): domain Eukaryota; kingdom Metazoa; phylum Chordata; class Mammalia; order Artiodactyla; family Ziphiidae; genus Mesoplodon; species Mesoplodon mirus. Next base: position 73,426,943 of record NC_138981.1, read on the forward strand.
AAAAATTAAAAATAAAGGCATACATGCTCAGGTAAATCCCCAACTCAAAGAATCAGTGAGGGAAAGAGCACCAAACTTGTATAAGAAGACTCTTTGAACTCAAATTTTAAAAACAATGAACTGTGTTGACTCCCATGATTTTAATCAAATAAAATAATCTAGAAAACTACCATGAATCACTTGTAGAAGATATATAGTAAGTGGCAGCAGAGGACATGATAGAATCAACAGGTGCCATGGAACATCTTCAGGCAATAATAGTCAAATAAAATCTTAATTTAAGATTAGCTTTCTAAGAATATGTGGTACATATATGCAATGGAATATTACTCAACCATAAAAAGGAACAAAACTGTGCAATTTGCAGAGATGTGGATGGACTTAGAGACTGTCATACAGAGTTAAGTAGGTTAGAAAGAATAAAACAAATATCATATAATATCGCTTATATGTGGAATCTAGAAAAATGATACAGATGAACTTATTTGCACAGCAGAAATAGAGACACAGACATAGAGAATGGAAGTATGGATACCAAGGGGGCAAGAGGGGGTGGGATGAATTGGGAGGTTGGGGTTGACTTATGTACACTACTATGTATAAAATTGATAACTAATGAGAACCTACTGTATAGCATAGAGAGCTCTACTCAATGCTCTTTGGTGACCTAAATGGTAAGGAAATTCAAAAAGGAAGGGATATATGTAAATGTATAGCTGATTCACTTTGCTGTACAGCAGAAACTAACACAACATTGTAAAGCAACTATACACTAATAAAAAATAATTTAAAAAAAGATTAGCTCTCTAATATATCCTTTGATCAAACAAAGTTTCAGAAATACTGCTCTCAGTAAAGGGGACAGTAGTTATTGCATGGGAATAGTGACAGTTTTCTTGTGACCTCCAGATAGGCCTAACATGATTAAATCTAGGGAAAAACACAATTTGCCTCAAGCTGGCAACTTTACCACATGAGAAGTATTTAATACCCCTTCTTTATCTATATAAGCTATCAAATTAAAGACTAGCCCCAAGCAGTTAGTAGTGTTTTCAGTAGTGATGTAATTGCTACAACTGTCAAACAATTTATATACAAGTTGACTTATTCCAACATGAATAAAATTTCCATTTTATTAAGACAAAGTAATAACAACAGATAAAGTTAGACATCTCATAGGAGACAGAGTGACCTCCAAGTTTGCTTCTGAGTCTATAATTCCATTAAGAATATACCAAAAGTCTTACCCTTTTTTAATCTTATTGATTCCAGTAAAGCACACTAAATATATTAGATTGAGAGCCACCAAAACTTGATTCTAATCCTTTAAAATATATTTCATTTTAAAATCAGAAGTGGTTGTTTTGTGTAGAAATTACCTGGATTACAACTCATTTGGGAGGAAAGTATTTAAGGTGTCATTACTATATTCATTATTATGACTGATTTAGAGTACCTTTATTTCTACTCTATCCTCCCCATTTTCTGAGTTCTGTTCATTCAATCAGGGACTGTAAACCAATCCATAAGACTAATATTTACATTCATTTGAAGATATTCAGATACAAAAGGTTTATTACAATGTATATCAAAAGAGGACTGAAATTGTTAGTGGCAGTTATGGTAGCAGAAAAAATAAAGTCTCCAATATTAAAGGAAGAAGCATAGATCATGGAGAATAGTGTTAATATTTCTACAGATTATTGAGCTCTTCTGTAGAATGTAGAGTCGGAGAATCTATCCTTAGTCAAAAAAGAAAAAAATAAATTGCAGAAATACGTCATACTGAGGTTAGATGCACTTCAAGAGTAACTCACTATTAACCCACAAATAGGATTATGAAGATTGCAGTAAAGCTATAAATTTATTCATATAGAATATAAGTCCCTTCCATCAACTTATGTGAACTGAGAACCATAACAGAGTAGGATGATGTAAAATTCACCTCCCCCCATGAACACATCAAAAATATATCTACATGTGGTACAATTCTCACTGAAAACTAACTGGAAACCAGCAGGAAGACTCCTGTACAACCAAGGCTATAAGATAGTTCCACACAAAATGGGGTAGGAAGGAAACAGAGGCAATCTGGTCGAGGCCTGTGGCCCTGGGAGGGGATTCAGAGGAAATGGGAGATTACATGGGTGGAGATCAGACCTGGGGAGTGAGAAGTTTGAGCCACATATTGCGTGCCACAGTCTGGGTCCCAACAGAGAGCAGAGGTAAGTCAAGCCCCCTTGACTGGTTGGAGGGCTGCTGGGACTAACAGGAGAGCTGTGGAAAGTGTATAATACACTCACTAGGAGCTCAAGAGCACTGATTTTCTCCCAAGGCAGGCCAGAGAGCACAGATTAAGGACTGCTCCAGTGGCTGCCTGGTTTCCAGCCTGAGAGGAGCAAATGCTTCAGTCCCTGCTTACCTCACATTGCAGCTCTACACTGAACTGACAGCTGGCATAAGTAGGGAGAGAGCTCAACTGTGGAGCCCAGAGTTGACTTAGACCCAGGCAACAACTGAGCTGGGCAGGGGAAGCCATTGCAGGCACTTATACAGGCAACACATCAGAGGTGTTCCTGATCTCTGACTGAGGCCAGATCACCAAAGCCCACAACCTGAAAAACTTTTAGAGAACATGTGGGCCCTGCCTGCTTTATGGCATGGTGCCACAATAGGGTGGGAGTGGCAGAGGCTGAAGGGAGTGATCAGGTGTAAGGGATGAAGGAACTCAGACTCTAAGCTGCCTCTGAGCAGAGTGGGGGCAGCCATTACTGACACTTGCAGAGATGGTGTATCAGAAGCAGCCCAGACACCTGTCTGCTGCTTGCGTGCTGCAGCCCACACCTCATCACCAGTTAAAAGCCTGCATGACCCCTCTCGCTCCAGCACTGCTCCCCTCTGGGGTAAGTGGGCCAGTGCTGGAAAAAAGACTAGCACACACATAAAGGGAACAGAGCCACCATAGATCTGAATCTCAGGGCTTCTGCTCCAGCAACTTGAGATCTGACACTGCCTGAAATAGGGCACTGACAGCCACTGAGCCAAGGGGAAGCCTCACCTAATACTTGGCTCTGTCCCTAGCTCCTCCATCTCCAGCTTTACCTGCTACCAGGGTGTTACCTGCCAGCACACCTTGCAGAATGATGTGACTTGCATTGACATCAAATATGGCTCTCCCACCAAAGTCATTGGGCATATGCACACTGTATGGAGATGCTCCCACATAAGGACACACCTTAAAGACTGCAATGGGTAACTGTTTTACCTAAATTCATAGAAACAGGGAAAGTTAAGGAAAATAAGAAGACAGAGGAACTGGTCTCAACTGAAAGAGCAAGAGAAAATGTCTGAAAAAAATAAATAATGAAACAGAAATAACCAATTTACAGGATGCAAATTCAAACTATTAGTAATAAGAATGCTCACTAAATTAGGGAAAATAATAGATTAACACAGAATTTTAAGAATGAGGTAGGAAATATAAAAAGAGCTGATCAAAACTGAAGAATACAATAACGGAAATGAAAAACACACTAGAAGGAATGAATAGCAGACTAAGTGATGCAGAAAAATGCATAAATGATTTGGAAGATAAAATAATGGAAATCAACCAATCATAACAGCAAGAAGATAAACAAAAAATTAGAAAAGTTTAAGAGATCTTTCGGATAATATGAAGGATGCCAACATTCCCATTATAGGGACACCAGAAGGAGAAGAGAGAGAAAAGAGGGTTGAAAATGTATCTGATGCAATTATGGCTGAAAATTTCCAAAAACCTGTAGAAGAAAAGAGATTTCCAGGTATAGGAAGGAAAAAGGCTCCCAAACAAGATGAACTCAAACAGACCCACACCAAGACATATAATAATTAAAAAGACAAAAGTTAGATAAAGAAAGAAGTCAAAAAACAACAAGAGAAAAACAAAGAGTCATATACAAGGAAAATCCCATAAGGCTATCAGCTGAATTTTCTGCAGAAACTTTGCAGGTCAGAAGGATGTGGCGTGATACATTCAAAGTGCCAAAGGGGGAAAAAAAAAATACTTGCAACCTAGGATACTCTACTCAGCAAGTTTATCATTTAGGATTGAAGGAGAGATAAGGAACTTCTCAGTCCAGCCAAAACTAAGAGGGTTTGGCAATATTAAGCCTACCCTAAAAGAAATGTTAAAGGTTCTTCTCTAAGTTGAAAAAAAAAAAAAAAACTATAACAAGAAGTAAGAATCTATAGGAAAGTACAAATCCCATCACGAAAGGCAAATGTATAGTAAGGGCTGATAATCAACCACTTAAATAGGTAGAATAAAAATTAAAATAAAAAAAATTATAAAAGCAACTATAACAACAATAAACAGTGAAGAGATGAACAAAGAGATGTGAAATATGCCATCAAAAAAACAGAAGGTGGGGTAGAGGAGTAAAAAAATATAGATCTTTTCAAATGTGATTGAACTTAAATGACTAATAGTTTAGAACAAGTAGATATAGTTGTAAGTCAATGTATATGAGCTGCAATAGTAACCATAAATCAAATACCTACAAAAAATACAGAAAAACTAAAAAGAGTGGAAGACAAGCATACTACTAAGGAAAATTATCAAACCATAAAGGAAGAAACAAAAAGAAAAAAATAACAGAGAAGAATTACAAAGCAACATGAAAACAAGTAATAAAATGTCAATATGTAAATGGATAGGGAAAATTAATTTAAATGTCAATGGGAAAAAATGTTCTTATCAAAAGACAAAGGGTGGATGATTGGATAAAAAAAGAAAAAGGATCCTTCTATGTGTTACCTACAAGAGAAGAAAAAGAAAAAAAAAAACTCTCCTTCTCAAACTATTCCAAAAATGATGGAACATGATAGATCATTCCCAAATTCATTCAACACGACCACCATTACCCTGACACCAAAACCAGAAAAAGACACACACACACACAAAATAAAATTACACGCCAATATATTTGATGAATATGGATGTAAAAATCTTCAACAAAATAATATCAAACAAAATGTAACAATACATAAAAAGGATCATGCAACTTGATCTAGTTGGATTTATTCCAGTGACATAAGGATGGTTCCGTACTCACAAATCAATCAATATAATACACAACATTAACAAAAGGATGGGCAAAAATCAGATGATCATCTCAACAGATGCAGAAAAAGGATTTGACTTAATTCAACATACATTCATGATAAAAATTTTAATCAGGAACAAGACAAGGATGTACACTCTTCACACTTCTATTTAACATAGTATTGGAAGTCCCAGCCATAGCAATGGGACAAGAAAAATACTAATAAAAGGCATCCAAAATGGAAGGGAAGAAGTAAAACTGTCACTATTTGAAGATGACATGATACTATATATAGAAAACCCTAAAGTCTCCACCAGAAGACTATGAGAACTAATACATGAATTCAGTCAATTTGCAGAATACAAGATTAATATACAGAAATCTGTTGCTTTTCTATACACTAATAAGAACTATCAGAAAGAGAAAGCAAAGCAAAACAAAACAAAACGAAAAAAGTTGTTTAAATCAGAGCAAAAAGAAAAATTATGTACATAACTAGGAATAAACTTCACCAAGGAGGTGAAAGACCTATACTCTGGAAACTATAAAATGTTGATGAAAGAAATTAAAGATGATACAAAGAAATCAAAATCAATCCCAATTTCTTAGAATGGAAGAATTAATGTTGTTAAGTGTCCATACTACCCAAAGCAATCTACAGATTTAAGGCAATCCCTATCAAAATATCCATGACATTTTTCACAGAAGTAGAACAAATAATCCTAAAATTTATATAGAAACACAAAAGACGCTGACTTATCCAAACAATCTTGAGAAAAAAGAACATAGGTGAAGGTCATACTTCCTGACTTCATACTGTAGTATAAAGGTGCTGTAATCATAACTGCATGATATTGGCACAAAAGAAAGACACATAGTTCAATGGAAGAGAGCAGCGAGCCTGGAAATAAACCTACACAATCATGGCCAATTAATGTATGACATAGAGACAAGAATATACAATGGAAAATAGAGTCTCTTCAATAAGTGGTGCTGAGAAAATTGGACAGATATATGTAAAATGATGAGATTAGAACATTTCCTTGCACCATATACAAAAATTAATTAAAAATAGATGAAAGACCTAAATGTAAGACCCAAAACCATAAAACTCCTAGAAAAGGACATAGACAGAACACTTTTTGACATAAATCATAGCAATATATTTTTGGATCTGTCTCCTAAGATGAAAGAAATAAAAGCAAAAATAAACAAGTGGCACCTAATTAATCTTAAAATCTTTTGAAGAGGAAACCACCAACAAAAAGAAAAGACCATCAACAAAAAGGAAACCACCAACAAAAAGAAAAGACCATCAACAAAAAGGAAACCATCAACAAAAGAAAAGGCAACCTACTGAATGGGAGAAAATATTTGCAAACAATATGACCAATAAGAGATTAATATTCAAAATATGCAAAATATATAAACAGCTCATACAAGTCAATATAAAAACAGATTAAAATATGGGCCAAAGACCTGAATTGTCATTTTCCAAAGAAGTCATACAGATGACTAACAGGCACATGAAAAGAAACTCAACATTGTTAATTACTAGTGAAACGCAAATCAAAACCACAATGAGATATCACCTCACACCTGTCAGAATTGTTATCATCACAAAGTAACAAATGATGGCCAGGATGTGGAGAAAAGGGAACCATTGTACACTGTTGGTGGGAAAGTAAGTTTTTGCAACAACTATGGAGAAAAGTATGAAATTTCTTCAAAAAATTAAAAATACAACTTCCATATGATACAGCAATTCCACTCTTGGGTATATATTTGAAAAAATTGTAAACATTAATTCAAAAAGATACATGCACCCCAAAGTTCAGAGCAGCATTATTTACAAGTCCATGATATGGAAGCATTCCAAATGTCCATTAGTAGATGAATGGATAAATAAGATGTGATTATTTATATATGTATCATATATATATATATAATGGAATATTACTCAGCCATTAAAAACCATGAAATCCTGCCACATGCAACAATATGGATTGACCTAGAATGTATTATGTTTAGTGAAATAAGTCAGACAGAGCATGATATATAATGCATGGTATCACGTATATGTGGAATGTAAAACATAAATATGTATATAACAAAACAGAAACAGACAACAGGTATAGAAAACAAATTAGTGGTTACCAGTGGGGAGAGGGTAAGGGAGTGGGGAAAGATAGGAATATGGAATTAAGAGATACCAGCTACTGTATAAAATCTAGATAAACAACAAGGGTATATTGTCCACCACAGGGAAATATAGCCACTATTTTCTGATAATTTTAAATGGAGTATAATATATTAAAATATTGAATCACTGTGCTGTACACCTGAAACTAATATAATCCTGCAAGTCAACTATATTTCAATAAAAAACGATAAATGCTGATAGTAGGAAGTTAGTGCATTTTACTTCATTTAACTTTTAATTATTTTGTTTTACCTATTTGTCACAGAAAATAAGCACATGGAACCAAATAAGCTGAACTTTCAAAATGACTAAAGGGCAAGAGTGTATCAAGGGTGCAGGTTAATATTCAGCTGATGGTCATGATAATGATAGTCACAAAAGACTCATTTCTGAACATAAATCATGTTTTCTAAGAACATTAATTATATCCTCAGTATTTACAAGGAAATCACCAGTGCTACCTTTTGCAGTCCATCTCATTTTGATAAGGAGATAATTGAGACCCTGATTTTTAATTTCTGATCTGTGTGTAGAGCAAAATGAAATTCTCCTGCAATGTATTTGTATTTTGCTTTACTTGCACTGATTTTATCTGAGTTTATTATTGCTATTTTATTCTCAAAAAGTTTTCTTTCTTTGGAAGATTTTTTAAAACTATTTTATTTTGAAATTCTTAATTATAAATTCACAGGAAGTTGCAAAGATAGTATAAAGTCACCATGTACCTTTCACTCAGTTTCCCCAGTGGTTACATCTTGCATAATTATAGTGCAATATCAAAATCAGGAAGTGGACATTGGACAATATATTTATACAATTATATGTCAATTTACTACATGTGTAGGTATGTGTAACTAGCATAGCAATCAAGATACAGTACTTTATCTCACCACAAATGTATCTGTCATGTTACTCCTTTATTATTCATCCACCTTCTTACCCCTACCCCCAAACCCTTACAACTGCTAATCTGTTCACAATATCTATAGCTTTGTTATTTTGAGAAAGTTATATACATGATATCATATATAATATGACATTATGAGATTGGCCTATTTTGTGGTGATCTGTTCCATTGATCTTTATGTTTATCCCTTCACTAGCACCACACAGTTTTGATTATTAGTACCTCCAAAAGAGGCCTTAAAAACCTTTAGAGTGATTCCTCCCAGTTTATTCTTCTTATTTGAAATTGATTAGGATATTCTAAATTACTGTCTTTCCAGATACATTTTAGAATAATTTTGTTTACAAAAATCTTGTTTAGATTTTCATATGAATTACATTAGATCTACTTATAATTTTGAACTGACATCTTTAGATGTTGAGTATTTACATCCATGAATACAGTGTATCTCTCTATTTTATAAAAGATGTTCTTTGATTTATTCTTATTCTCTAAAGTGTTATTCTCCTTTATTCTTTGGCCTTGTTAGATTTCCTCATTTTCTCCCATTCTAATTTACTGAATACCTGAATAGGGGAAATATAGTTCTTCTTGACACTTTATCTACAAAATAGACAAAGAAAGAAGACTAAGACTTTATACATACATGCAACAAATAGCTAATCACTTTGAAAAAAATCTTGATTTTGCAACTAGCTAGAGTAACAGACAGTCAAAATTAATCTAGGCAAATAATACCATTAGCCCACAATGTAGCCCAGACATCTCACCATCACCATAGAAATATATACTAAAATATTCAGAGGAACCAGAGAGATCATTCATTTAAGAAGTTCACAAATGTCAGTTACTGATCTTTGAAACTTTCAAATGAAGGGTTTTTTTAGTGTGAGTTTTTAATTTTGTTTTAATTGTTGTAAAATATACAAAACATAGTATTTATCATTTGAACCATTCATAAATATACAATTCAATGGCATTAAACACATTTTCAATGTTTTGCAACCATCACCATAGTTTATACCTCAATTTTTTTTTATCATCCTCAACAAAAGTTCCGAGTCCATTAAATAATAAATAACATTATTTGCCTCCAACAACCTCTGGTAAACTCTATTCTTCTTTTTGTCTCTATGAATTTGCCTTTTCAAGGTACCTCATATAAGTATAATCATACAATGTTTGTCATTATATGAGTGGGTTATTTCACTTACTGTGATGTTTTAAAGGGTCATACACAGTGTAGCCTGTATTAAAATATCATTCCTTTTTATGGCTGAGTTTTATTCTCTTCTGAGAATGTACCACTTTCGTTTATCCATTCATCTGTTTATGGACACTTGGGTTCCTTCCATCTTGTGGCTATTGTGAATAATGCTGCTATGTACATGAGTGTACAAGTATCAGTTTAAGTCCTTGCTTTCAATTATTTTTGATATATACCCAGGAGAGGAATTTCTGGGTCATATAATGGTACTATGTTTAAACTTTTTAAACACTTCCACATTCTTTTCTACAGTGGCCTCACCAACTTACATTTCCAACAGCAATGAACAAGAGTTCTGATTTCTCCACATCCTCGTCAATACTAGTCATTTTCTGTTTTTTATTATACCCATCCTAGTACGTTTGAAGTGCTATTTCATTGTGGCTTTGATTTGCATTTCCCTTAAAACTAATAAAGTTAAGCATCTTTTCATGTCTTTATTGTCCATTTGTATATATTTGGTGTCTGTCTATTCAAGTCCTTTGCCCGTTTTTGAATTGGATTGCTTCCTTGTTGTTAAACTGTAGGGATTATTTATATATTGTGGATGTTATTCCTTAATCAGATACATAATTTGCCAATAATTTATCCCATTCAGTAGGTTATCCTTTTGTTTCTTGATATAATCTTTTCATACACAAAATTTCTTAACTGTGAGGAAGATCAATTAATCTTGTTTTGCTTTATTTCCTGTGCTTTTGGTGTAGCATTCATAAAGTTAGACATATCCAATGTCATGAAGATTTCTTGTATTGATTTATTCTAAGAGTTTTATAGGTTTAACTCAAGTTTGTCTTTGATTCATTTTGTTAATTTTTGTGTATTGAGTAAGATAAAGTTCTAACTTCATTTTTTTGGCATGTGGATATAGTTTTTCCAGTGCAGTTTGTTGAAAACACTGTCCTTTCACCATTGAATAATTTTAAAACATTTCTCAAAAATTAATTCATCATTTATATGAGAGTTTGTTTCTAGCCTCTCTATTCTATTGGTCCATATGTCTGTCATTACACCAGTACCGTATTGTTTTAATTACGGTAAAATTACAGGAAGTTTTGAAGTTTGGTAGTGTGACTACTCTAACTTTATTCTTCCTTTTTTAGATTTTTTTAGGCTATTCGGGGCCTCTTGATCCAATATGAATTTGAGGACTCTTTTCTTCATTTATGTGAAAAGTCTGTTGAAATTTAATAGGGATTGTATTAAATCTGTAGATTGGTTTGAGTAGTATGGACATCTTAACAATGTTAAGTCATCCTCCTCATGAAACAAAATGTCTTTCCATTTATTTAGGGTTTTTTATTTCTTTCATCAGTGTTTCATAGATATTAAAGCAGCACTCTTTCACCTCATTGACTAGATTTAATGTCAAATATTTTATTCTTTTAGATGCTATTGTAAATACAACTGATTTCTTTTTTTAATTGATATATAGTTGATTTAGAATATTGTGTTATTTTCAGGTGTACAGCAAAATGATTAAGATATATATATATATATATATATATATATATATATATATATAAAACAACATATATATATATATATTTCAGATTATTTTCCATTATAGATCATAGCAATATATTGAATATAGTTCCCTGTGCTATACAGTAAATCTTTATTGCTTACCTATTTTATGTATGGTAGTTTGTAACTGTAAATCCCATATTTCTATCCCTCCTACCCCTTTCTTTTCCCCTTTGGAAACCGTAAGTTTGCCTTCTATGTCTGTGAGTCTGTTTCTGTTTTGTATATAGATTCATTTGTATTATTTTTTTTAGATTCCACATATAAATGATATCATATATTTGTATTTTTCTGCCTGACTTACTTCACTTAGTATAATATGCTCAAGTCCATTCATGTTGCCACAAATGGCAATATTTCATTCTTTTTTAAGGCTGAGTAATATCCAACTGTATATGTATATATATATATATATATACCAGATCTTCTTAAGCCAATCATCTGTTGATGGGTTCTTGGGTTGTTTCTATGTCTTGACTATTGTAAATAGTGTTGCTATGAATATAGGGGTGTATGTATCTTTTTGAATTATAGTTTACTGCAGATATATGCCCAGTAGTGGAATCACTGGATCATATGGTAACTCTATTTTTAGTTTCTTAAGGAACCTCCTTACTGTTCTCAGTAGTGACTGCACCAATTTACATTCCCACCAACAGGGTAGGAAATATCCGCTTCTACACACCTTCTTCAACATTTATTATTTGTAAACTTTTGATGATAACCATTCTGACAAGTGTGAGGTGATACCACATTATGGTTTTGATTTTCATTTCTCTAGTCATTAGTGATGTTAAGTACCTTTTCATGTGTTTTTTGGCCATCTGTATGGCTTCTTTGGATACGTATCTATTTAGGTTGTCTGCTTGGTTTTTGATTGGGCTGTTTGTTTATTTGATATCGAGTTGTATGAGCTGTGAAACTGATTTCTTAATTTATTTTTCAGATTATTCACTGCTTCACTATTTGAAGAAACACACTGTTTTTTGTTTGTTTGTTTGTTTGTTTGTTTTGCAGTACAGGGTCCTCTCACTGTTGTGGCCTCTCCCATTGCAGAGCACAGGCGCCGGATGCACAGACTCAGCAGCCATGGCTCACGGGCCCAGGCGCTCCGCAGCGTGTGGGATCCTCCCGGACCGGGACACGAACCCACGTCCCCCGCAACGGCAGGCGGACTCTCAACCACTGTGCGACCTGGGAAACCCCACAACTGATTTTCGAGTGTGGATCAGGTACACTGCAACTTCAGTGAATTCATTTATTAGTGCTACTCTCTTTCTTGTGGATTCTTTGGGAATTTATTTATTATTTTTAATTGGAATATAATTGCTTTACATTGTTGTGTTAGTTTCTGCTGTACAGTGAAGTGAATCACCTATATGTATACATTTATCCCCTCCCTTGTGAACCTCCATTCCCCCCCATCCCACCCATCTAGGTCATCACAGAGAGCTAAGCTGAGTTCTCTGTACAATACAGCAGGTTCCCACTAGCTATCTATTTTACACATGGTAGTTTATTCACAACAAACCTAATCACCCAATTCATTCCACCTTCACCTTCCCCCTGTGTCCACACATCCATTCTCTATGTCTGCCTTTCTATTCCTGCTTTGCAACTAGGTTCTTCTGTACCATTTTTCTAGATTCCAAACATATGTGTTAACATACGATATTTGTTTTTTCTCTTTCTGACTTACTTCGCTCTGTATGATAGACTCTAGGTCCATCCAAATCTCTACAAATGATTCAATTTCATTTCTTTTTATGGCTGAGTAATATTCCATTATATATATGTACCACATCTTCTTTATCCATCCATCCATTTATGGACATTTAGGTAGTTTCCCTTTCCTGGCTATTGTAAATAATGCTTCAATGAGTATTTTGGTACATGAATCTTTTTAATTATGGTTTTCTCAGGGTATATGCTCAGTAGTGGGACTGCTGGGTCATATGGTAGTTCTATTTTTAGTTTTTTTAAGGAACCTCCATAGTGTTCTCCATAGTGACAGTATCAATTTACATTCCCACAAACAGTGCAAGAGGGTTCCCTTTTCTCCACACCCTATCCAGCATTTATTGTTTGTAGATATTTTGATGATGGCCATTCTGACCGGTGTGAAGTGTTACCTCACTGTAGTTTTGATTTGCAATTCTCTAGTAATTAGTGATGTTAATTTCCCTTTCATGTGCTTGTTGGCCATCTGTATGGCTTCTTTGAATGATTGTCTATTTAGGTCATCTGCCCATTTTTGGATTGGGCTGTTTGTTCATTCAGTATTGAGTTGTATGAGCTGTGAAACTGATTTCTTTATTTTTTCAGATTGTTCACTGCTAGTTTGTGGAAATACAACTAATTTTTGAGTGTGGATCAGGTGCCCTGCAACTTCGGTGAACTCATTTATTAGTGCTAGTCTCTTGTGGATTCTTTTGAAATTTCTATATATAAGATTATCTCATCTGAGAATAAAGTTATACCAATTCCTTGATAACTTTTATGTGTTTCAATTATTCTTTGCCTAATATCTCTGGTTATAACCTCCAGTATGACGTTGAATGGCAGCAATAAAAGCATATATCCTTGTCTTGTTCCTTATTTTAGGGGTACATTTTCAGTCTTTCATCATTGAGCATAATATTAACTATGGGGTTTTTTAACATATAAATTCTTTTATCATATTGATGAATTTTCTTTCAATTCATAGTTTTCTGAGAATTATTTATCATGAAAGAGTGTTGGATTTTGTTGAATATATTTTCTGAATCAATTATGATGATCATATGATTCCCCCTTTTTCTACTAAATTAATATATTCCATTAATTTTCTTATGTTAAACAAAGCCTGCATTCCTGGGAGAGATTCCACTTTGTCAAAGTAATTAATTCTTTTTAATATGCTATTGGATTACATTTGCTATTATTTTATTGAGGATTTTTGTCTCTATATTCATAAGAGATAGTGGCCTGTAGTTTTATTTTCTTGTGATTTTTTGTATGGTTTTGGTATCAGACTAATGCTAGCCACCTAGAATGAATTATGAAAAGCTCCCTCCTGCTCATTTTTTGCAAGAAATTGCGAAGATTTTTGTTAATCTTTGTATAATTCCCCAATAAAGTCATCTGGTCCAGGACTTTTCTTTACTGGGAATATTTTGATTATTAATTCAGTATTTTCACTTGTTACAGGTATGATGAAATTTTCTTTTTCTTTTTGAGTCAATTTATATAATTTGTGTGTTTTGAGAAATTTGTCTATTTCATCAAGGTTATCTAATTTATTGGTCAATAATTTTTCATATTATTCTCTTACAAATATTTTTATCTCCATATGATCATGAGTAATGCTCTGTCTTCCATTTTGTACTTTAGTTATTTGCATTTTCTCCTGTTAGTCTAGGTAAAGGTTTGTCAATTTTGTTGATCATTTCAAAGAACAAAATTTTACAATCATTAATTTTTCTCTATTATTTTTCTATTCTCTATTTCGTTTTTCTTCATAATAATATTTATTATTACATTCCTTCTAATAGACTTGAGATTAACTCACTCTTATTTTTGTAGTTCTTTAAGGGGTAAGGTTAGCATGGTGATTTGAGATCTTTCCTCATTCCTAACATAGGCGTTTAAAGGCATACAATTTCCTCTAAGCACTGCTTTCTTTGCATACCATAAGTTTTGATATGTTTTCTTCTCATTGTCTTTAAATATTTTCTAGTTTCTATTGTGATTTCTTCTAGAGCACACTGTTTTATTGAGGAGTATGCTGTTTAATCTTCACAGACTTGTAAATTTTCCACTTTTATTCTATTAAGGATTTCTTTTTTTAACATCTTTATTGGAGTATAATTGCTTTACAAAGGTGTGTTAGTTTCTGCTTTATAACAAAGTGAATCAGTTATACATATACATATGTTACCATATCTCTTTCCTCTTGCATCTACCTCCCTCCCACCCTCCCTATCCCACCCTTCTAGGTGGTCACAAACCACCGAGCTGATCTCCCTGTGCTATGCGGCTGCTTCCCACTAGCTATCTATTTTATTTTTGGTAGTGTATATATGTCCATGCCACTCTCTCACTTTGTCACAGATTACCTTTCCCCTTCTCCATATCCTCAAGTCCATTCTCTAGTAGGTCTGTGTCTTATTCTCGTTTTGCCCCAGGTTCTTCATGACCTTTTTTTTCCCCTTAGATTCCACATATATGTGTTAGCGTATGGTATTTGTTTTTCTCTTTCTGACTTACTTCACTCTGTATGACAGACACTAAGTCCATCCACATCCCTATAAATAACTCAGTTTCGTTTCTTTTTATGGCTGAGTAATATTCCATTGTATATATGTGCCACATCTTCTTTATCCATTCATCTGTTGGTGGACACTTAGGTTGATTCCATGCCCTGGCTATTGTAAATAGATCTGCAATGAAAAATTGTGGCACATGACTCTTTCTGAATTATTCATTTCTCAGAGTATATGCCCAGTAGTGGGATTGCTGAGTCATATGGTAGTTATACTTTTAGTATTTCAAGGAACCTCCATAGTGTTCTCCATAGTGATTGTATCAATTTACGTTCACACCAACAGTGCAAGAGGGTTCCCTTTCCTCCACACCCTCTCAAAATGTATTGTTTGTAGACTTCTTGATGATGGCCATTCTGACCAGTGTGAGGTGATACCTCATTGTAATTTTGACTTGCCTTTTTCTAATGATTAGTGATGTTGAGCATTTTTTCATGTATTTGTTGGCAATCTGTATATCTTCTTTGGAGATATGTCTATTTAGGTCTTCTGCCCATTTTTGGATTGTGTTGTTTGCTTTTTTGGTATTTAGCTGCATGAGCTGCTTGTATATTTTGGAGATTAGTCCTATTTCAGTTGCTTCATTTGCAAATATTTTCTCCCAGTCTGAGACTTGTCTTTTGGTCTTGTTTATGGTTTCCTTTGCTGTGCAAAATATTTTAAGTTTCATTAGATTCTATTTGTTTATTTTTGTTTTTATATCCATTTCTCTAGGAGGTGGGTAAAAAAGGATCTTGCTGTGATGTATGTCATAGAGTGTTCTTCCTATGTTTTCCCCTAAAAGTTTGGACTTATGGTTAGGTCTTTAATGCATTTTGAATTTATTTCTGCGTATGGTGGAAGGGAGCACTCTAACTTCATTCTTTTACATGTAGCTGTCCAATTTTCCCAGGAACACATATTGAAGAGACTGTCTTTTCTCCAGTTTATATTCTTGCCTCCTTTATCAAGTAGAAGGTGACCATATGTGCATGGGTTTAACCTCTGGGGTTTCTATCCTGTTCCATTGATCTATATTTCTTTTTTTGTGCCAGTACCATACTGTCTTGATTAGCTGGTCTTGTAGCTTTGTAGTATGATTTTAATTCTGGGAGCCTGATTCCTCAAGCTCTGTTTTTCTTCCTCAAGATTGCTTTGGCTATTCTGGGTCTTTTGTGTTTCCATAAAAATTGTGATTTTTTTTCCTAGTTCTGTGAAAATTGCCATTGGTATTTTGATAGGGATTTCATTGATACTGAGATTGCTTGGGGTAGTAGAGTCATTTTTACAATGTTGGTTCTTCCAATCCAAGGACATGTTATATATCTCCATCTATTTGTATCATCTTTAATTTCTTTCATCAGTGTCTTATAGTTTTCTGCATACAGGTCTCTTGATTCCTTAGGTTTATTCCTAGGTATTTTGTTTTTTATGTTGCAGTGGTGAATGGGAGGATTTTCTTAATTTCTCTTTTAGATATTTCATCATAAGTGTATAGAAATGCAACTTGTTTCTATGCATTAATTTTCTATCCTGCTACTTTAGAAAATCATTGATTAGCTCTAGTAGTTTTCTTGTAGAATCTTTAGGATTCTCTATGTATAGTATCATGTCATGTGTAAACAGTGACAGCTTTACTTATTCTTTTCTGATTTAGATTCCCTTTATTTCCTTTTCTTCTCTGATGGCTGTGGCTAAAACTTCCAATACTGTGTTTAATAATAGTGGTGAGAGTACACAACCTTGTCTCGTTCCTGATCTTATTGAAAATGGTATCATTTTTTCACCATTGAGAACGATGCTGGATGAAGGTTTGTCATATATGGCCTTTATTATGTTGAGGAAAGTTCCCTCTATGCCTACATTCTGGAGTGTTTTTTTTTAAAATCATAAATGGGTGTTGAACTTTGTCAAAAGCTTTTTCTGCATCTATTGAGATGATCATATTGTTTTCCTCCTTCCATTTTTTAATATGGTGTATGAAATTGATTGATTTGCCTATACTGAAGAATCCTTGCAGTGCTGGGATAAACCCCACTTGATCATGGTGTATGATCCTTTTAATTTGCTGTTGGATTCTGTTTGCTAGTATTTGGTTGAGGATTTTTGCATCTATATTCATCAGTGATATTGGCCTGTAGTTTTCTTCTTATGTGACATCTTTGTCTGGTTTTGGTATCTGGGTGATAGTGGCCTCATAGAATGAGTTTGGGAGTATTCCTCCTCTTATATTTTGGAAGAGTTTTGGAAGGATAGATGTTAGATCTTCTCTAAATGTCTAATTGTATTCACCTGTGAAGCCATCTGATCATGGGGGTTTTATTGCTGAAAGATTTTGTTTTCACAGTTTGAATTTCAGTGCTTGTGATTGGCGTGTTTAGGTTTTCTCTTTCTTCCTGGTTCAGCCTCAGAAGGTTGTGTTTTTCTAAGAATTCATCCATTTCTTCCAGGTTGTCCTTTTTATTGGCATATAGTTGCTTGTTGTAATCTCCCATGATCCTTTGTATTTCTGTAGTGTCAGTTGTTACTTCACCTTTTTCATTTCTAATTGTGTTTTAGTCTTTTTCCTTCTTTTCTTGATGAGTCTTGCTAATGGTTTATCAATTTTGTTTATCTTCTCAAAGAACCAGTTTTAGTTTTATTGGTCTCTACTATTGTTTCCTTCATTTCTTTTTCATTTATTTCTTATCTAAATGTTATGTTTTCTTTCTTTCTGCTAATTTGTTTTTTTTGTTGTTGTTGTTCTTCTCTCTCTAATTGCTTTACATTTAAGCATAGGTGTGTAGGTGGTTTTTTTTTGAAAAATGTTTATTTATTGATGTAAGATTGTATTGCTATAAACTTCATCTTATAACTGCTTTCACTGAATCCCATAGGTTTTGCATCATCGTCTTTTCATTGTCATTTGTTTCTAGGTAATTTTTGATTTTCTCTTTGATTTCTTCAGTGATCTCTTCGTTATTCAGTAGTGTATCATTTAGCCTCCATATGTTTGTATTTTTTAGTTTTCTCTTTCCTGTAATTGATATGTAGTCTCATAGCATTGTGGTCAGAAATGTTACTTGATACAACTTCAATTTTCTTACATTTACTAAGGCTTGATTTATGACACAAGATGTGATCTATCCAGGAGAATGTTCCATGAGCACTTGAAAAGAAAATGTATTCTCTTGTTTTTGGATGGAATGTCCTATAAATATCAACTAAGTCTATCTTCTGTAATGTGTCCTTTAAAGCTTGTGTTTCCTTACTTATTTTCATTTGGGATGATCTGTCCTTTGGTGAAAGTGTGGTGTTAAAGTCCCCTAATATGATAATGTTACTGTTGATTTCCCCTTTTGTGGATGTTATTATTTGCCTTATGTATTGAGGTGCTCCTCTGTTGGGTGCATAAATATTAACAATTTTTATATCTTCTTCTTGGATTGATTCATTTACCGTTATGTACTTTCCTTCTTTGTCTCTGTAATAGTCTTTATTTTAAAGTCAATTTTGTCTGATATGAGAAGTTCTACTCCAACATTCTTTTGATTTCCAGTTGCATGGAATATCTTTATCCATCCCCTCACTTTCAATCTGTATGTGTCCCTACGTCTGAAGTGGGTTTCTTGTAGACAGTATATATATGGGTCTTTTCTGGTATCCATTCAGCCAGTCTATGTCCTTTGTTTTGATCATTTAATCCATTTATGTTTAAGGTAATTATCAATATGTATGTTCCTATTACCGTTTTCTTAATTGTTATCTGTTTGCTATTGTAAGTCTTTTCCTTCTCTTGTGTTACCTGCCTAGAGAAGTTCCTTTAGCATTTATTGTAGAGCTGGTTTCCTGGTGCTGAATTCTCTGAGCTTTTGCTTTTTTGTAAAGGTTTTAATTTCTCTGTCAAATCTCAATAAGATCCCTGCTGGGTAGAGTAATTTTTTTTTTTTTTTTTTTTTTGTTATGCGGGCCTCTCACTGTTGTGGCCTCTCCCCTTGCGGAGCACAGGCTCCGGACGCACAGGCTCAGCGGCCATGGCTCACGGGCCCAGCCGCTCCATGGCATGTGGGATCTTCCCGGACCGGGGCACAAACTCGTGTCCCCTGCATTGGCAGGCGGACTCTCAACCACTGCACCACCAGGGAAGCCCAAGGGTAGAGTAATCTTGGTTGTAGATTGTTCCCTTTCATCACTTTAAATATGTCCTGCCACTCCCTTCTGGCTTGCAGATTTCCTGCTAAAAATTCAGCTGTTAAGCTTATGGGGATTCCCTTGTATGTTATTTGTTGCTTTCCCTTGTAGCTTTTAATATTTTTCTTTGTATTTAATTTTTGATTGTTTGATTAATATGTGTCTTTGCATGTTTCTCCTTGAATTCATCCTGCATGGGCTTCTATGCTGCCTGGACTTGACTATTTCCTTTCCCATGTTAGGGAAGTTTTCAACTATAATCTCTTCAAATATTTTCTCAGACACTTTCTTTTTCTCTTCTTCTTCTGGTATCCCCATAATTCGAATGTTTGTGCATTAAATGCCATCCCAGAAGTCTCTGAGACTATCCTCAATTCTTTCCATTATTTTTTCTTTATTCTGCTCTGTGGTAGTTATTTCCACTATTTTATCTTCCAGGTCACTTATCCATTCTTCTGCCTCAGTTATTCTTCTATTGATTCCTTCTAGAGAAATTTTAATTTCATTTATCATGCTGTTAATCATTGTTTGTTTGCTCTTTAGTTCTTCTAGGTCCTTGTTAAACGTTTGTTTTATTTTCCCCATTCTTTTTACAAGATTTTGGATCATGTTTACTGTCTTTACTCTGAATTGTTTTTCAGAGATACTGACTATTTCCTGTTCCTTGCTTTGTTTTGGTGGGTTTTTACTTTGCTCCTTCATCTGCTGTGTATTTCTCTGTCTTCTCATTTTGCTTAACTTACTGTGCTTATGGTCTCCTTTTCATTGGCTGCAGGTTCATCATTCCCGTTGTTTTTGATGTCTGCCCCCAATGGGTAATGTTTGTTCAGTGGGTCATGTAGGCTTCCTGGTGGAGGGGACTGGTGCCTGTTTTTGGTGGATGAGGCTGGATCTTGGCTTTCTGGTGGCAGGACCACATCTGGTGGTGTGTTTTGGGGTGTCTGTGAACTTATTATTATTTTAGACAGCCTCTCTACTAATGCGTGGTATTATGTTCCTGTCTTGCTAGTTGTTTGGCATGGGATGCCAAGCACTGTAGCCTGCTGGTCATTCAGTGGAGCTGGGTCTTAGCTTTGAGAGAGAGATCTCTGTGAGAGTTCTTGTCAATTGATATTACTTGTGGCTAAGTGGTCTCTGGTGGTCTAGTGTCCTGGACTTGGCTCTCCTACCTCTGAGGCTCAGGCCTGACACCCGACCAGATCATGAAGTCCCTGTCAGCCACACAAGTCAGAAGAAAAGGTAGAACAAAAGAAAGATATATGAAATAGAATAAAGTTATTAAAATAAAAAAATAAAAAAATATTAATATAAATAAAAAATAAAAATTAATTTAGAAAAGAAATGCTACTAAATCAATATACAAATCCCCTAATGATGACAAGTGCTAAAAACTATGCTAAGATAAACATAGAAATCAGAAACTATTCAGTCACATCCAGAAAAACCCAAGTCTCCATTTACTCCCAAAGTCCACAGATTCAGTTTTGGGATGATTCATTGTCTATTCAGGTATTCCACAGTTGCAGTGTACATCAAGTTGACTGTGGACATTTAATCCTCTGCTCCTGAGGCTGCAAGGAGAAATTTCACTCTCTCTTCTTTGTTCACACAGCTCCTGGGGTTTAGCTTTGGATTTGGCCCCACCTCTGCAAGTAGGTCAACCTCTGGCATCTGTTCTTCGCCCAGAGAGGAGAGGGTTAAAGGAGCAGCTTATTAGTGGGCTCTGGATCACTCAGGGAGGGAAGTGGGAGGGGTTCAGAATGCGGGCTGAGCTTTCAGTGGCAGAGGCCATCATGATGTTGCAACAGCCTGAGGCATGCCATGTGTTCCCCCAGGAAGTTGTCCCTGGGTCACGGGACCCTGGCAGTGGAGGGCTGCACAGGCTCCCAGGAGAAGAGGTGGGGATAGTGACCTGTGCTTGCACACAGGCTTCTTGGTGGCTGCAACAGCAGCCTTGGCATTTCATACCTCTCTCTGGTGTCTGCGCTGATAGCTGCTGCTCACATCAATCTCTGAAACTCATTTAGGTAATATTCTGAATCTCCTCTCATTGGTCACCCTGAAACAATGGTCTCTTGACTCTTAGGCAGTTCCAAACTTTTTGTCAGACTTCTTCTTTGTTAGCTGTGGTGCACTTGCCCCTTTAGGCTGTGTTCATGCAGCCAGTCTCAGTCCTCTCCCTGAGGTCTGAATTCCCAAGCCAGTGCCTCAGCTCCCAGGCCTAACCTGCCCCAGCGGCTGAGCAGACAATCCTCTCGGACAGCTGAGTGTTGGCTGACACTGATCCTCTGTGTGAGAATCTCTCTGCTTTTCCCTCTGCACCCTTGTCGCTGCACTCTCCTCCATGGCTCCAAAACTTCACACCCCCTCATCCTTCATTTCCTCCAGTGAAGGGGCTTCCTAGTGTGTGGAATATTTTCCTCCTTGCCAGCTCCCTCCCAGAGGTGCAGGTCCCTTCCTTATTCTTTTGTTTCTGTTTTTTTTTTTCTTTTTTCTGTTTCTGTACCCACGTACATGGGGAGTATCTTGTCTTTTGGGAAGTCTGACATATTCTGCCAGCTTTCAGTAGGTATTCTGTAGAAGTTGTTCCACAAGTAGATGTATTTTTATGTATTTCTGAGGAGGAAGCTGATCTTCACATCTTACTCCTCTGCCATCTTGATGGTCCTCCTACCATATTGTCTTAATTACTGTAGCCCTGTAGTATAGTTGGAATTCAGGGAGCCTGATTCCTTAAGCTCCTTCTTTTTTCTCAACATTGTTTTGGCTATTTGGGGTCTTTTGTGTTTCCATACAAATTATATATATTTTTTGTTCTACTTCTGTGAAAAATGCCTTTGATAATTTGCTAGGGATTGCACTGAATCTGTATATTGCTTTGCATAGTATAGTCATTTACAAAATATTGATTCTTCTTATCCAAGAACATGGTATATATCTCCATCTTTTTGTGTCATCTTTGATATTTTCATCATTTTCTTATTGTTTTCTGAATACAGTTATTGTTTCCTTAGGTAGGTTTATTCCTAGGTATTTTGTACTTTTGGTTGCAATGGTAAATGGGTTCATTTCTTTAGTTTGTCTTTCTGTTATTTCATTGTTGCTGTATAGGAATGCAAGAGATATTCGTCTATTAATTTTGTATCGTTCAACTGTACTAAATTCATTGATGAGTTCTGGTGGCATCTTTATGATTTTCCTTGTGTTGTTTCATGTCATTTGCAAACAGTGACACGTTTATTTTCCTTTTCAAAATTGGAGTACTTTCATTTCTTTTCCTTCTCTGATTGCTGTGTATAGGACTTCCATAACTATGTTGAATAATAGTGGCGAGAGTGGATATCCTTGTCTTGTTCCTGCTCTTAGAGGAAGTGCTTTCAGCATTTCAACATTGATAATGATATTTGCTGTGGGGTTGCCATATATGACCTTTTTTATGTTGATGTAGGCTCGATCTATGCTCACTTTCTGCAGAGTTGTTATCATAAATGGGTGTAGAATTTTTAAAAACATTTTTATTGGAGTATAATTGCTTTACAATGGTGTGTTAGTTTCCACTTTATAACAAAGTGAATCACTTATACATATGCATATGTTCCCATATTTCCTCCCTGTTGTAACTCCCTCCCTTCCACTTTCCCTATCCCACCACTCTAGGTGGTCACAAACCACCGAGCTGATCTCCCTGTGCTATGTGGCTGCTTCCCACTAGTATCTATTTAAGTTTGATAGTGTATATATTTCCATGCCACTATCTCAATTTGTCACAGCTTACCCTTCCCCCTGCCCATATCATCAAGTCCATTTTCTAGAAGGTCTCTGTCTTTATTCCGATTTTGCCCTCGGTTCTTCATGAATTTTTTTCCCCTAGGTTCTATATATATTTCTTAGCATACAGTATTTGTTTTTAAATTTATGACTTACTTCACTGTGTATGACAGACTCTAGGTCCATCCACCTCACTACAAATAACTCAATTTCGTTTCTCTTTATGGCTGAGTAATATTCCATTGTATATATGTGCCATATCTTCTTTATCCATTAATCTCTTGATGGACACTTAGGTTGCTTCCATGTCCAGTCTATTGTAAATAGAGCGGCAATGAACATTTTGGTACATGACTCTTTTTGAATTATGGTTTTCTCAGGGTATATGCCCAATAGTGGGATTGATGGGGAATACGGTAATTCTATTTTTAGATTTATAAGGAACCTCCATACTGTTCTCCATAGAGGCTGTATATCAACTTACATTCCCACCAACAGTGCAAGAGTGTTCCCTTTTCTCCACACCCTCTACAGCATTTATTGTTTCTAGATATTTTGATGATGGCCATTCTGACCAGTGTAAGATGATATCTCAGTGTAGTTTCAATTTGCCTTTCTCTAATAATTAATGATGTTGAGCATCCTTTCATGTGTTTGTTGGCAATCTGTATATCTTCTTTGGAGAAATATCTATTTAGGTCTTCTGCCCATTTTTGGATGCAGTTGTTTGTTTGTTTTTGTTATTGAGCTGCATAAGCTGCTTGTAAATTTTGGAGATTAATCCTTTGTCAGTTGCTTCATTTGAAAATATTTTCTCCCAATCTGAGGGTTGTCTTTTGGTCTTGCTCATGGTTTCCTTTGCTCTGCAAAAGCTTTTAAGTTTCATTAGGTACCATTTGTTTATTTTTGTTTTTATTTCCATTTCTCTGGGAGGTGGGTCAAAAAGGATCTTGCTGTGATTTATGTCATACAGTGTTCTGCCTATGTTTTCCTCTAAGAGTTTGATAGTGTCTGGCCTTACATTTAGGTCTTTAATCCATTTTGAGCTTATTTTTGTGTATGGTGTTAGGGAGTTTTCTAATTTCATACTTTTACATGTCTCTGTCCAGTATTCCCAGCACCACTTATTGAAGAGGCTGTCTTTTCTCCACTGTATATTCTTTCCTCCTTTATCAAAGATAAGGTGACCATATGTGAGTGGGTTTATCGCAGGGCTTTCTATCCTGTCCCATTGATCTATATTTCTGTTTTTGTGCGAGTACCATATTGTCTTGATTACTGTAGCTTTGTAATACAGCCTGAAGTCAGGGAGCCTGATTCATCCAGCTCCATTTTTCATTCTCAAGATTGCTTTCGTGATTCGGGGTCTTTTGTCTTTCCATACAAATTGTGAAAATTTTTCTTCTAGTTCTGTGAAAAATGCCAGTGACAGTTTGATAGGGATTGAATTGAATCTGTAGATTGATTTGGGTACTAGAGTCTTTTTCACAAAGTTGATTCTTCCATTCCAAGAACATGGTATATCTCTCCATCTGTTTTTATCATCTTTAATTACTTTCATCAGCGTCTTATAATTTTCTGTATACAGGTCTTTTGTCTCATTAGGTAGGTTTATTCCTAGATATTTTATTCGTTTTTTTGCAATGGTAAATGGGAGTGTTTTCTTAATTCCACTTTCAGATTTTTCATCATTAGTGTATAGGAATGTCAAAGATTTCTGTGCATTAATTTTGTATCCTGCTACTTTACCAAATTCATTGATTAGCTCTAGTAGTTTTCTGGTAGCATCTTTAGGATTCTCTATGTATAGTATCATGTCATCTGCAAAGAGTGACAGCTTTATTTCTTCTTTTCCAATTTGGATTCCTTTTATTTATTTTTTCTTCTCTGATTGCTGTGGCTAAAACTTCCAAAACGATGTTGAATAATAGTGGTGAGACTGGGCAACCTTGTCTTGTTCCTGATCTTAGTGGAAACAGTTTCAGATTTTCACGGTTGAGGATAATGTTGGCTGTGGTTTTGTCATGTATGGCCTTTATTATATTGAGGAAAGTTCCCTCTATGCCAACATTCTTCAGGGTTTTTATCATAAATAGGTGTTGAATTTTGTTGAAAGCTTTCTCTGCATCGACAGAGATGATCATATGGATTTTCCCCTTCAGTTTGTTAATATGGTGTATCACGTTGATTTATTTGCATATATTGAAGAATCCTTGCATTCCTGGAATAAACCCCACTTGGTCATGGTGTATGATTCTTTTAATGTGCTGTTGGATTCTGTTTGCTAGTATTGTGTTGAGGAAATTTGCATCTGTTTTCATCAGTGATATTGGCCTGTAGTTTTCTTTCTTTGTGATATCTTTGTCTGGTTTTGATATCAGGGTGATGGTGGCCTCATACAAAGAGTTTGGGAGTGTTCCTCCCTCTGATATATTTTGGAAGAGCTTTAGAAGGATAGGTGTTAGCTCTTCTGTAAATGTTTGATAGAATTTGCCTGTGAAGCCATCTAGTCATGGGCTTTGGTTTGTTGGAAGATTTTTAATCAAAGTTACAATTTCAGTGCACCTGTTTGGTCTGCTCATATTTTCTATTTCTTCCTAATTCCTTCTCGGCAGGTTGTGCATTTCTAAGAATTTGTCCATTTCTTGAAGTTTGTCCATTTTATTGGCATAGCATTGCTTGTAGTAATCACTCATGATCCTTTGTATTTCTGCAGTGTCAGTTGTTACTTCCCCTTTTTCATTTCTAATTCTATTGATTTGAGTCTTCTACCTTTTTTTCTTGATGAGTCTGGCTAATGGTTTATCAATTTTGTTTATCTTCTCAAGGATCCAGCGTTTAGTTTTATTGATCTTTGCCATCATTTCCTTCATTTCTTTTTCATTTGTTTCTGTTCTGATCTTTATGATTTTTTTCGTTCTGCTAACTTTGTTTTTTTTGTTGTTCTTCTTTCTCTAATTGTTTTAATTGCAAGGTTTGAGATGCTTCCTGTTTCTAAAGGTAGGATTTTATTGGTATAATCTTCCTTTTTAGAACTGCTTTTGCTGCATTCCATAGGATTTTTTTCATCGTGTATTCATTGTCATTTGTCTCTTGGAATTTTTTGATTTCCTCTTTGATTTGTTCAATGATCTCTTCGTTATTAAGTACTGTATTGTTTGCCTCCATGTGTTTGTATTTTTAACAGATATTTTCCTGTAATTTATATCTAGTCTCATAGCATTGTTGTCATAAATGTTACTTGATACGCTTTCAAATTTCTTAAATTTACCAAAGCTTGATTTGTGACCCCAGTTATGATCTGTCCTGTGTTTTGGGTATCATTTTTGCAGGCTGCAGGTTCATACTTCCTGTTGTTTTTGTTGTCTGTCTCCAGTGGCTAAGTTTGGTTCAGTTGGTTGTGTAGGCCTCCTGGTGGAGGAGAGTAGTGCTTCTGTTCTTGTGGAAGAGGCTGGATCTTGTCTTTCTAGTGGGTAGTTCCACGTCTGGGGGTGTGTGTTGGGGTGCCTCTGCCCTTATTGTGATTTTAGGCAGCCTCTCTGCTAATGGAGGAGACTGTGTTCCTGTCTTGCTAGTTGTCTGGCATAGGTTGTCCAGCACTGTAGCTTGCTGGTCGTTGAGTGAAGCTGGGTCTTGGTGTTGAGATAAAGATCTCTGGGAGATTTTCATCATTTGATATTATGTGGAGTTGGGAGGTCTCTTATGGCCCATTGTCCTGAAGTTGGCTCTCCTACTTCAGAGGCACAGCACTGACTCCTGACTGGAGCACCACAAGCCTTTAATCCACATGGCTCAGAATAAAAGTGAGAAACGATAGAGAGAAGGAAAGAAAGTTGATGAAATAAAATAAAATAAAATAAAGTTATTAAAATAAAATGTAATTAGTATGAAAAAAATTAGAAAGTAAAAAAAGGAGAAAATAAAGAATGGATGGACAGAATCCTAGGACAAATTATTAAAACAAAGTGATATCTCACAATATCTCACACAAAAGCATACATATATGCACTCACAAAAATAGGAAAAGGGGAAAAATAATATATCTTGCTCCCAAAGTCCACCTCTTCAATTTGGGATGATTCATTGTCTATTCAGGTATTCCACAGATACAGGTACATCAAGTTGATTGTGGAAATTTAATCCGCTGCTCCAGAGGCTACTGGGAGAAATTTCCCTTTCTCTCCTTTGTTTTCATGGCTCTTGGGGTTCAGCTTTGGATTTGGCCCCACCTCTGTGTGTCTGCAGCCTAAGGGCGTCTGTTCTTTGCTCAGACAAGACGGGGTTAAAGGAGCATCTGATTCAGGGCCTCTGGCTCACCTAGGCTGGTGGGAAGGAGGGGTATGGATGCAGGGTGAGTCTGCAGCAACAGAGGCCAGAGTGACATTGCAGCAGCCTGATGCACACCATGCATTCTCCTGGGGAAGTTGTCCCTGGATCACGGGACCCTGGCAGTGGCAGGCTGCACAGGCTCCCAGGAGGGAATTCGTGGATAGTGACCTGTGCTCGCACACAAGCTTCTTGGTGGTGGCAGCAGCAGCCTTAGCCTCTCATGCCCGTCTCTGTGGTCCACCCTGATAGCTGCGGCTCGCACCCATCTCTGGAGCTCCTTTAAGCAGCACTCTTAATCCCCTCTCCTCACGCACCAGAAAACAAAGAGGGAAGAAAAAGTGTCTTGCCTCTTTGGCAAGTCCAGACATTTTCCTGGACTCCCTCCCAGGTATCCGTGGCACACTAACCCCCTTCAGGCTGTGTTCATACCCCCAACCCCATTCCTCTCCCTGAGAGCTGACCAAAGCCCGAGACTCAGCTCTCACTCCCTCCCGCCCCAGTGGGTGAGCAGAGAAGCCTCTCGGGCTGGTGAGTGCTGGACAGCACCGATCCTCCTTGTAGGAATCTCTCCATTTTGCCCTCCACACCCCTGTTGCTGCACTCTCCTACATGGCTCCGAAGCTCCCCACTCCGTTACCCATAGTCTTTGCCCACAAAGGGGCTTCCTAGTGTATGGAAACCCTTCCTCCTTCACAGCTCCTTCTCACAGGTGCAGGTCACGTCCCTATTGTTTTGTCTCTGTTTTTCTTTTTTCTTTTGAGCTACCCAGGTACGTGGGGCATTTCTTTCCTTTTGGGACGTCTGAGGTCTTCTGCCAGTGTTCAGTAGGTGTTCTATAGGAGCAGTTCCACGTGTAGATGTATTTCTAATGTATCAATCATGAGAAATGTGATCTCTGTGTCTTACTCTTCCACCATCTTCTCCTGGTCCATGGGTTAGAATTTTGTCAAAAGGTTTTTCTGGACCTATTAAGATGATCATATGTTCTTTACTCTTCATTTTGATAATATGGTGTATCACATTAATTGATTTGCACATACTGAAGAATCCTTACATCCCTGGGATTAATCGCACTTGAACATGGTTTATGATCCTTTTCATGTGTTTTGGGGTTCTGTTTGCTGGTATTTTTTGAGGATTTTGCATCTATGTTCATCAGTGATGTTGGCCTGTAACTGTCGTTTCTTGTGATACCTTTGTCTGTTTTGGTATCAGGGTGATGGTGGCCTCATAGAATGAATTTGGGAGTGCTTCTCACTCTGCAGTGTGTTGAAAGAGTTTTAGAAAGATAGGTGTTAGCTCTTTAAATGTTTTATAGAACTCGCCTGTGAAGCCATCTGGTCCTGGATTTTTGTTTGTTGGAATATTTTTAAACACAGTTTCAATTTCAGTGCTTGTGATTGGTCTTTCATAATTTCTATTTCTTCCTGATTCAGTCTTGGAAAGTTATACCTTTCTAAGAATTTGTCTATTTCTTCCAGGTTGTCCATTTTTTTTTGGCAATAGTTGCTTGTAGTAGTCTCTTATGATCCTTTGTATTTCTGCAGTGTCATTTGTATTTTTTTTATTTCTAATTTTATTGATTTAAGCAATCTCCCCCCATTTTATTTTCTTGATGAGTCTACCTAAAGGTTTATCAATTTTGTTTATATTCTCAAAGAATCAGCTATTAATTTTATTGATGTTTTCTATTGTTTTCTTCTATTCTATTTCATTTATTTCTGATGTAATCTTTATTATTTCTTTACTTGTATTAACTTTGTGTTTCATTTCTTCTTTTTTCTCTAATTTCTTTTGGTGTAAAGTTAGGCTGTTTATTTGAGATTTTTCTTGTTTCTTGAGGTAGGATTTTATTGCTCTATAATTCCCTTCTAGAAATGTTTTTACTGCATGCTATATGTTTTGGGTCATCATGTTTTTGTTGTCATTTGCCTGGAGGTATTTTCTAATTTCCTCATTGATCTCTTGGTTATTTAGAAGCATATTGTTTAGCCTCCATATGTTTGTGTTTTTTTACAGTTTTTTCTGTAAATTATTTCTAATCTCATGGTGTTTTGCTCAGAAAAAAAATATTCTTGATACGATTTTAATTTTCTTAACTTTTCCAAGGCTTGAATTGTGACCATGGTGTGATCTATCTTGGAGAATGTTCTCTGTGCACTTGAGGAGAAAGTGTATTCTGCTGCTTTTGGATGAAATGTCCTATAAATATCAATTAAGTCTATCTTGCCTAATGTGTCATTTAAGGTTTTTCTTTCCTTATTAATTTTCATTCTGGATGCTTCGTCCATTGGTGTAATTGGGGTGTTAAAGTCCTCCACTTTTATTGTGTTACTGTCTATTTCCCCTTTTCTGGCTAATAGTGTTTGTCTTATATATGGAGGTGTTCCTTTGTTTGGTGCACAAATATTTACAATTATTATATCTTCTTTTTGGATCGATCCCTTGATTATTATGTATTATCCTTCCATGTCTCTTGTTACAGTCTTTAATTTAAAGTATATTTTGTCTGAATTTAGTATTGCTACTCCAGATTTCTTTTGATTTCCTTTTGCATTGAATATCTTTTTCCATCCCCTCACTTTCAGTCTGTATGTGTCCCTAGGTCTGAATTGGTTCTCTTGTAGACAGCATACATACAGTTCTTGTTTTTGTATTCATTTAGCCAGTCTGTGTTTTGCTTGGAGCTTTTAATCCATTTATATTTAAGGTAATCATCAATATATACATTACTATTGCCATTTTTGTAATTGTTTTTGGTTTGTTTTTGTAGGTCTTTTTCTTCTCTTGTGTTTCCCACCTAGAGTATTTCCTTTAGCATTTGTTGTAAGACTCGTTTGGTGGTGCTGAATTCTCTTAGCTTCTGTTGTCTGTAATGGTTGTGCATTTTTCCCTTTCATCACTTTAAATGTATCCTTCCACTCCCTTTTGTCCTCCAGAGTTTCTGATGAAAATTCAGGTGATAAACTTATGGGGATTTCCTTATGTGTTATTTGTTGCTTTTCCCCTGCTGTTTTTAATATTTTTTCTTTGTCTTTGATTTTTTTTTCAATTTGATTACTATGTGTCTCACTATCTTCTTCCTTGTGTTTATCCTGCCTGGGACTTTCTGAGTTTCCTGGAGTTGGGTGACTGTTTCCTTTCCCATGATAGTGAAGTTTTCAACTATGTCTTCAAATATTTTCTCAGACCCTTTATATTTCTCTTCTTGTTCAGGTAACCCATAATCTGTATGTTGGTGTTTTTAATGTTGTCCCAGACGTCTCTGAGCCTGTCCTCTTTTCTTTGCATTCTTTCTTCTTTATTCTGCTCTGAAGCAGTGCTTTTCACTGTTTTATCTTCTAGCTCACTTATCCATTCTTCTGCCTCAGTTATTCTGCTATTGATTCCTTGTAGTGTATTTTTTATTTCAGTTATTGTGTTGTTCATCACTGTTTGTTCTTTAAATCTTCTTTTTTCTTGTTAAACATTTCTTGTATCTTCTTGATCTGTGCCTACGTTATATTTCCAAAATCTTGAATTATGTTTACTCTCATTATTCTCAATTATTTTAGGTAGATTTCCCATTTCCTCTTTATTTATTTTGTCTTCTGGGTTTTTACCTTCCTCTTTCCTCTGTGACATATTTCTCTGTCATCACATTTTGTGCAACTTACTGTGTTTGTGTTCCCCTTTCCACAGTCTACAGGGTTGTAATTCTTCTTGCTTCTGTTGTCTGCCCCTTCGTGTGTGAGGTTGGTCCAGTAGCTTGTGTTGGCTTCATGGTGGGTGGGATTGGTGCCTGTTCTCTAGTGGGTGGAGATAAGTCTTTTCCCTCTGATGGGCAGGACTGCAACATTTGTGTGTTTTGGGGTTTCTGTGAGATTAGTAAACCTTTAGTCAGCCTGTCTGCTCATGGGGTTGGCTGGATTCCTGCCTTTCTTGTTGTTTGGCCTGAGGCATTCAGCACTAGAGTCTGCAGACAGTTGGGTGGAGCCAGGTCTTGGTGTCGAGATGGAGACTTCCAGGGAAGCTCAATCCAGTTAATATTGCCTGTGCCCAGGCATTCTCTGGCAGACCAGTGTCCTTGAACCTCACCCTGGGAGCTCAGGCTCAATCCCTGTCTGGGAAACCAACAACCTGCAAGCTGTGCAATGTGGCCAGAAAAAAAAAAAGGAAAAGAAAAACAGACAAACAAAACCCAAGACAGACAGCAAAAGCAAAAACAAACAACAAAAACAGCAACACAAAAAAGAAAGGAAATAGACAAATAACATCCAAGACAAATGATAAAGAAACAGACAAATAAACAAAGAAACAACAAAAAAAAACAAAATCGAAAGCAAACATTAAAAACCAAACTAACAAAAATTAAAAAATACAAAACAGAAAGCAAACTAAAAAAATGCAAAGAAAACAAAACAGAGAAATGATCCAAAGATTTAAAAATATAAAAGCCAAACAAAACACAGAAA
The DNA here is from genome assembly GCF_964341445.2 of Mesoplodon mirus. NCBI lineage: Eukaryota > Metazoa > Chordata > Mammalia > Artiodactyla > Ziphiidae > Mesoplodon > Mesoplodon mirus. Next base: position 73,458,938 of record NC_138981.1, read on the forward strand.
TAAAAGCACAAAACAACAAAAAGTATAATAAAAAAGAAAAAATATATTTAAAAAATTTTAACTAAAAAATAATAAATAAAATATTAAAATTAAAATAATTTAAAAAGTAAAACAACAACAACAGAACAAAATAAAACAAATAAATATTTTCCAGGGTCCTCTGCTCTTAGTTTCCTTGCCTGCACATTGATCCACAGCCAACCCCCACCTCCCCATGATGCCCGCCAATAACTCTAGGTAGGTCTCTTGACACACTGTGGGCACTGTGGAGGCAGGTCATATGCTGACCAGGCCCACCTCCCACGTGTACTTTGCCCTCAAATCCTCAGTTGCTAAAGCTAGATTTCTATCAGTTGTGCTAGGAATTGTTGTCCATTCAGATATTCCACAAATGCAGGGTTTACCAAACCAATCATGGAGATTTAATCCACAGCTTGTGCAGTTGCACAGAGAGATTTCTCTTCATCTTCTTTAGTAGCATAACCCCTGGGTCTCAGCTTTGGTTTCGGCCCCATATCTGTGTATGGGCAACCTCAGGCATCTGTTCCCTGCCTTGTTGAGAGGAGGTGAAAGCAGTGGCTGACTGTGGCACACTTTCTCACTCAGGTTGGGTAGGGATAAGGTGGCCACAACTGGGGCATGCACACTTGCTGCAATGGGTTCCCCCTCTAGTGCTTGTGGTGGCAAAGACTGGCAGGAAGATGCAAAACACTGGGGCTTACTAAGCTCTGGTTAGATTCCCGCCCAGTACCTGTGGAATCAGGGCCTGGCATGTGGGGAGAGAGTCCATAATGGTGGCCCTGCTCATTGCACACCATTCAACAATGGTGCCTCATTTCCAAGGCAGACAACGCTTCCTCTAGGAGCATTCCCAGACACAGAGCCCCTCACTCCCATACCCGCAGTTTGACTCCATACAGCCAAAAGCAGTCCTCCTCCTGGGTCTGCTCTCCTAACCCCACACTTTAGCATTCAGGCTCCACCAGCATTGGCAGATTTCCATCTTAGTCTGGGGTGCCCAGGGCTGATTCCCAAGGAGGCGTTGGCAGGGGTGGCACTCAGGACCCTGGAGCCTGCACAGTCAGAGGAGACCTTGGCTTGAGGGGGCAGGCAAATTTAATCAGATGGGTGCCACTCTCAGTGCCCAGAGGCAGGGGCTGGTGAGTGGGGAAGGGGGTTGCAATGGTGGCCCCGTCCCTTGCATTCCACTCAACAATGGTACCTTGTTTCTATGGTGGCCCAGTCTTCTACCACAAACATTCCCAGTTGTGGAGCTCCTTTCTCCTGTACCTTCAGGCTGTCTCTTCATAGCCAACAGTTGTCCCCTGCCTTGGTCCACTATCCAAAACCTGCTTTGCAGCACCCATCTCCCCTCTGCAACAGGAGACACACCTCTCAGCCTGGGGTGCACAGGGCTGTGGCACATACCATGTGTGCAGATCTTACTCTTCCCTTCCTTCCACAGACCAGTTGCTGCATCCAATGCCCTGAAGATCCTTCTCTGCCCCTGTTTTTCCCTCTATGAAGGGGCTTCTCTGAGTGTGGGAACCTCTTCTCACCTTCAGTTTCCTGCCAAGGGTGCTGGTCCCTTCCAATTTCCTCTTTTCTTTTTTTCTTTATTTCATTCTAACCTGATGTGTGGGAATTTTTCTTGATCTTTTAGGTGTCTGAGGTCTTCCACTAGTGTTCAGCAGGTGCTCTGTGACAATTGTTCCAATTGTAGATGTATTCTTTTTTTTTTTTTTTTGGCGGTACGTGGGCCTCTCACTGTTGTGGCCTCTCCCATTGTGGAGCACAGGCTCCAGACGCGCAGGCCCAGCGGCCATGGCTCACGGGCGTAGCCGCTCTGCAGCATGTGGGATCTTCCCGGACTGGGACATGAACCCGTATCCCCTGCATCTGCAGGCGGTCTCTCAACCACTGCACCACCAAGGAAGCCCTGTAGATGTATTCTTGATGTACTTGTGAGGAGAGGTGAATTCCACATCCTTCTATTCCATCATCTTGACTCCTCCCCTTTGTTATTGATTTCTAACTTTGTCATGTTATAGTTGAAGAGGATACTTTGCATCATATCTATCTTTCAAATATCTATTGAGACTTGTTTTGTGGCCTAATGTATAGTCTATCTTGGAGAATGACCCATGTGCACTTGAGAAGAATGTGTATTCTGCTGTTGTTGGGTGGGGTGTTTGACATAGTTCTGTTAGGTCCAGTTGTTTTACTATGTTGTTCATGAACTCTATTTCCTTACTTACCTTCTGTATGGTTAATATACTTATCAATCTTGCCTGTCTAAGGCCTCACCAGAATTGCCTTTAATGTCCATATTGTTGCCAACAGCCTGTTCAATTCTATCTAGGCTTTTTCTATCATACATTTAAAATTCTCTAATTCTCTACCTATTACCCAGGACCAAAGCCACTTCCACATTTTTAAGTATTTTTTTAAAATAGTGCACCTCTTTCTCGTACCAAAATGTGCATTATTTTACTAAGACTGCTATAAGAAGTTATTACAGATGGGGTGGCTTAAATGACAGAAATATATTTTTCAGATTTCTGAAGACTAAAAGTTCAGCAGCACATGTTGTCAGGGTTGGTGTCTTCTGAAACCTCTCTTCTTGGTTTGTAAATGACCATCTTGTCCCTGTGTCTTCATATGGTCTTTCCTCTGTATATGTCTCTGTCCAAATTTCCTCTAGTTCTTTGAACACCAGTCATATTGGATTAGGGCTAACCCTAATGACTTCATTGCATCTTAATTACCTTTTTAAATTCAATTCAGTCACATTCTGAGGTACTGAGATTTTGGATCTACCATACGAATTTGTGGTGGGACAACTTAACCCATAACACTTATCTTTTGTCTAGTTGACCTGTCCATTAATAAAAGTAGTGTATTGAAGTCTCTCAAACTATTATTGTAGAACTCTCTATTTATCACTTCGATTCTGTCAATTTTCTTTACATATTTAAGGGTCTGTTATTTGGTGCATAAATATATGTAATTGTTATATCTTCTTTCTATATGGAGCTTTTTATTAATATATAATTTCCTTATTGATGCATATAAAATTTTTATTTAAAGTCTCTTTATAAGCTCTCTTTTGGTTCCTAGAATATCTTTTTTCATCCTTTCTTTCAATCTGTTTGTCTTTGGATCTAAAGTATGTCTCTCATAGACAGCACTTAGTTTGATCATTTTTTTAACCCATTCTGCCAATCTCTGTATTTTAGAGAGTTTAATTCATTTACATTAATTACTCATGTGAGGAATTTCTGACATTTTATTTTATTACTGTGAATTTTATAAATCCCTTATAGATTTTTTGTCCTTTATTTTCATCTTTACTGCCCTTTTTCTGTGTTCAGTCAATGTTTTTGTTGTAAACATTTTTATTCTATTATTATTTCCTTATGTGTATATTCTATAGATATTTTATTTATTGTACCATGGAGATTCCTGTTAACATCCTAAAGTTGATAAAATCTAATATGGAATTTACCAATCTAATTTTTAAATCATATAATAATTACAATCCCATACATCTTTTTCTACCCCCTTTCTGTTATTGATGTCACAGATTACATCTTGATACATTTTATGCCCAATTACATAGACTGCAATTGACTTTTATATATGCAAGTTTTAATTTAAGTAGAAAATAAAAAATAGTTACAAACCAAAATTACAATAACACTATTATAAATGCATGTGTATTTACCAGAAGTCTTTATTTCTTCATACAGTTTGAGTTACCATCTAGCTTTGCTTTTATTTCACCGTGGACTCTTTTTAGCTTTTCCTGTAGAACACATCTAGTGGTAACAAACTCCCTCTGTTTTTATCTGAGAATGTTTTAATATCTTGCTAACTTTGAGGGACATTTTACCAGATATGGAATTACCAGTTGACAGATTTTTTTTCAGCACTTTAAATATATTACACTTTCTTGTCTCCAAGTTTTCTGATGAGAAATTTGCTGATAATTTATTGAGAATCTCTTGTATGTGACAAGTTGCTTTTCTCTCACTGCTTTCAAGATTCTCTCTTTGTCTTTGGTTTTTTGACAGTGTGATTATAATGTACATTGGGGTGGGTCTATTTCACTCTATTCAACTTGGAGCTTATTGAGATTTTTGGATTTGTAAATTAATATTATATTTTTTGATTTTTTCAGCCATTATTTCTTCAAATATTCTTTCTCACTCTTTCTTTCCTCTCCTGGGAACTCCACAATGCACATGTTGGTTCACTTGATGGCTCTGTTAACTTTTATTAATTATTTTTTTCTCTCTGTTACTAAGACTAAATCATTTTATACTTCTATTTTCAAGTTAACTATTTCTTCTTCTTGTTCAAGCTTATTTTTGAACCTCTCTTTTTCATATCAGTTATTGTATTTTCAGGTTCAGGATTTCATTTTGGTTCCTTTTTATAATTGATATCACTTTAATGATCTTCTCATTTTGTACATACATTATTTTCCTGTCATGTCCATAGTTTCCTTTAGCTCTTTCAGCCACTTAGTGAAAGATGTTTTAAAGTCTTTAGTGAGTCCAATGTCTGGGTTTTTTCAGATATATTTTCTGTCAATCAATTTCATTCCTTTGAATGCACCATATTTCCCTGTTTTGTTTTACTGCTTGTAATTTTCTTGTTGAAGACTGGATCTTTGAATCATATAATGTGGTAACACTAAAATCTAAGCTTCTCCCCCTCCTTAGAGTTTATTGTTCTATGGTTATTATTATTGTTGTTTTTGTATTTGTTGTAAGGTTTATCTGTTCCATGGATCAGCCTTAAGTGAATACTTCAGGTTTTTTCACGTATTTTCTGAGCCCTCATCTTTACCTGTGCATATATGTTGGCTTCCTAAGTTCCCCTGTATATGTGTGTTTTTTAAAATAAATCTCAACACAGTGACCTGATATTTTCAATGTGACATCCTTATGTCTGCCATGGATCTAGTTTGCTGCACCAGAAATTTTGGTTACTGTCCCTAGAGCTCCCTGCCATTGGAATGGCTGGTTGGGCATGTGCAGATTCTACTGTACTGATTATGAAAATGTAGTGAAATTAATTGAAACTTACCAAATAAACTTTCTCCAGAAGGTGAAAGCATCCAAATAAACTATTTCCAAAATAAACCTGGAAAGCTTCCATCAGCACAATTGATGTCAATGTGGAGAGGTGGATTCCTGTTGCTTCCTATTCTCCCTCTCTCAAATGCAATGTTAGCAACATTCCAAACAAAAGAGATAAAAAATATAAGAACATTTTCATAAAACAACATATCTTTAATTTGGAGGAATATCCTTTACTCTGAAAATGTTCTTTTCTATTAAAAAATTTATTATGAAAAATTTCAAAAACACAGAACAATATAGAAGATAATATAATGAACTTGCATCAACACTTTGGCATATACTAGAATCATCAACATTTTGCCACTCTTGCTTCATATACCCATTTTTCTCCTTTTTAAAATTTGAGTATTTTTAACTCCCAGATAGTATCTTATTTTGACCCTACATACTTTATACTTCAATTTGAATTTCTAAAAAGAACAGATATTTACTACATAACCACAATACCATTATCACACTAAAGTTTATAGTAATTCCTCAATCATGCAGAAATTTGATACATATTAACTCATATTAATCAATTTCATACATAAGAAATTTTCCCCATTTGTCTCAAAATTTGCTTTTTGCAATTGATTTATTCAAATCATGATCCAAGCAAGTTCTAATATTTATTTGTTATATGTCATCTCTTTTATTCTAGAATAATGTCTTCTTAGATAAATTTTTATTAATAGATTTTATTTTTTAGGGCAATTTTAAATGTACACAAAAATTGAGCAGAAAGTACAGAGGAGAGTTCCTTCCTTAAATTTTCATTTTTTTAAGTTGGAGAAATTAGGTCAATTAATCTATACAATGCCCTACATTCTGGATGTGTCTCTTTGCTGCTTTCTGCTGTCATTTAACTTATCCTGTAGCCCCTATAACTCTGGTAAAGCTGAAGTGATTTCTAAATTATTAATTAGATTAAGAATACTTCATTAAGTTAGAATACTATATAGATGCCTATGTTTATTGCATTGCATCAGATGGCATATCTAGGTGTCCCAATCTTAGTACCGTTATGATTGTTCTATGGATTTGTTTGTGACAGCCTGACTCCACCTTTGTAAAGTCCCCCAATTAACCTTCCATTTAATTATTTTAATCATTGATGTTTTTGTCTAAATTAATTGTTTTATTAGGGTGTACAAAAAGTTTGTTTCTAATTCTATAATTCCTTGCATATTCATTAGCTGTAGTTGTGGGGGAAAATCCTTTTCTTCATTAACTAGTACTATGTGGATGCATCAAAACACAAAAAATGAGAGGATAAGAATTAATTCTTTCTCTCTGCCAGTATTTAGAAAATAATTTGAAATTCTAACTTCCATGAAAGTTAAATAATGGGTTGTTTTGATTTTGTACTCTCTCTCTTGCATAAAATTGTCCCCATTTATCACCCCTTTGTATTTTTCTGGGACTGGGCTCCTGAGCTCTTGCCTCATGTCAGATTACAAGGAAACATAAGCAATTCCTGCTTGAACCCCTGCTATATTTGTATTTTGTGCTGTTTTTCCATACAATGCCCACAAAACTGTATAAGCCACCCAGAACTAAAGAACAAAATAAGAGATGGTTACCTTCTTTCTTTTCCCTCAAGCCAGCTCCTATATCTGGGGATTGTAGAAGGAGAAGAAACACATGAATTTTTATGGTCCAGATAAATTGAAATTTATCCAAATTAAATCTCACTCACCCCTTGGTAAAGCAGCTTGGATTCTAAAAGGATGAAGTGTTATTTGTGTGGACCAACTTTGTATTAGTAAAAAGTGATGAGTAACAACTAATAGCAAACAGATTATCATTGCTAAGTACTTTATACCAGGGGTCCCCAACCCACGGGCCATGGATCGTTATCAGTCCTCGGCCTGTTAGGAACTGGGATGCACAGCAGAAGGTGAGCAATGAGCAACCAAAGCTTCATCTGCTGCTCCCCATTTCTCCCCATCACTCACATTACCACCTGAACTATTTCCATCCCCCACTTCTGTGGAAAAATTGTCTTCCATGAAACAGGTCAATGGTGCCAAAAATATTGGGGACCACTGCTTTATACCAACTTCATGGCACAAATATTAAATGACAAACAGTAGAACTTTGGAGTTAACCAAAAGGACAATCTGGAGAATTTTTTTCCTGTCCAAAATATGAACATTCTTGAGATGATGCTCTTGACTGTTTGTGATATTGTGAAATGTTAAGAAATATATATTTTTGTCTTTATCCTTGGCTCCTCACCAAGATCCGAAAGCCTTTGTAATGCCCTCAATTATTTAGGTTCTAGGAGCATCTTTTCTTCTACACTTTGGCCTTTGAACCCAGTTCCTGATGCTGAGCTGCTTAATCCCTTGTAATTTCCATGGTAATATGAACATCTTTTCTTCTTGAGGTGACTGTAGTGGGCTCTCTATAGCTTCAGAATGGGGAATGATCACCAGAAGGACCAAGAGATAATTAATAACAACATTTTTAGAAGCACTTTGACTTAAACAATAAACATAGATCTTTCATTGCCCCCCACCCCCAGTAAACAGTATGCTATATTACAAACAGGACACTAGGATAGAGATTTTCTTGTGGTAATAAATAGTTAGATTTTAACCATTGTAATAGTTTATTTATTAATTTTCTGTTTAAAAAAAGATGAATGAGTTAATAAATGCAATCAAAACAGGCTTTTTTTCTAAGTTTTCTAATCCCTTCTACATCTTCAGGCATTTTTTTTTATGTCAGTAACTTAAATCAATGTCCCAAATTGCATATGGGTATATGTTATGAACATCAGTTTATTAGTATTCTTATAAGTTGAAAAAACACATGAAAAGTTGTGGTGACTAAGGGAAACATTATAATTGATATCTTTTCCTTTTTTAACATCTTTATCGAGTTATGATTGCTTAACATTGTTGTGTTAGTTGCTGCTGTATAACAAAGTGAATCAGCTATACATATACATATATCCCCATATCTCTTCCCTCTTACATCTCCCTCCCACCCTCCCTATCCCACCCCTCTAGGTGGTCACAAAGCACGGAGCTGATTTCCCTGTACTATGCAGCTGCATCTCACTAGCTATCTATTTTACATTTGGTAGTGTATATATGTCCATGCCACTCTCTCACTTCGTCTCAGCTTACCCTTCCCCCTCCCCATGTCCTCAAGTCCATTCTCTATGTCTGCATCTTTATTCCTGTCCTGGCCTTACATTCTTCAGAAACATTTTTTTTCTTTTTAGATTCCATATATATGTGTTAGCGTATGTTATTTGTTTTTCTCTTTCTGATTTACTTCACTCTGTATAGATTTATTTTCAAATGCACTACCTAAAATTCTACATTACAAATACTGGAACCTAATATTGACTTTGAACCATGGCAATTACCCCACATTGCTTTACTCACACTGTTTTGCTTAATTAAATGTTTTTTTCTTGCATAGGCCTATCATAATTCCAAACATTTTTCAAAGCCCAGGTCAGTTTTTACCCCTCTATGATTTCCATACCCCATAATCCAACCTGTGCTATAGAAGTTAACACTAAAATATATTATGCACTTAATTGTTTACTAATTTTCCTCGTAATTTAGTCTAACCTCTTTATCTGCATTATAAATTATCTGGAGTCTCAATATCTCAAAATTCTATTACTGAAAAGGACTTAGGTGATTTATATTTGTAAACCAAAATATTTCAGTAAAAGTTATCTTTTCAAAAGTGGCATTCATTTATCATTTTCAATGTAAGATTGGAGAAATCACTTTTCCTATAATGTTTGTTTATAGATCAGACCTAAAGCTCATGTAATCACCCATGGGCCATTTATGAGAATTGATGATATATTAAGTAAAAAATAGCATATACATTTAAAAGAGTAGAAATAATGCAAGGCATATTAGCTGTCTGCAAGAAATAATTCTGGAAAATAATAGCAGTAATTGAGCAAAAAGCTTTAATCTCTTAGATATTATTATCTGTTGGTCTATTTCTATTGATTGCTTTTTATCCTGTTTAGATGTAATGTTTTCCTTATTTTTAGTATAGCTAGTGAATTTTGATTGGATGCTGGACATTGTGAATGTTACACTGTTCTGTGTCTGGATATTGTTGCCTTCCTTTCAAGAATCTTATGTTTTCTTCTGGGAGGTAGTTAAATTGCAGCACAGGTTAACCCATCCAAAGCTTGTTTTTAAGATTTTTAGAGAAATAATAGAATAGCCTTTACTCTGGTTATACTTTGGCCCTATTACTAAAGCATGACCCTGGCAGGATCTCTACTGAATGTCCTGAGTGATCACTGAGTACTCTCTACTCTGAATAGTGGGTACATGAAAAATCCCTGGACCAATGTTGACTCTAGGAACCATAAAACTCATAGCCTCTAAATTGTTTTGTGCCCAGTTTTGTGGGATATTACCCTACACATTTTATCATAGTATTCAGTAAATGTTCAAAGGGAAACTCTATATAGATTTGTGGAGATTCTTTTCTGTATATCTTCCTCTTTTCTGTATCTCTGTTCTATAATACCATGTAATATCAGACATTTTGAACTCTGATCTCTCTCTCTTTCCCAGACTCAGCAAGACTGCTATTCTCTACTTACAATATACTTCTGGGCTATGTGGTACAGAATATGCCTCCATGAAGAAATCCAGAGCAATAAGTCTCAATTCACTTGTTTTCATCCCTCTAGGTATCACAGTATTGTAAACCTTATTGTCTAATGTATGAAAAATTGACTCATATATGCTGTGCAGTATTCCAGTAGTTTAAGATAGGAGGGTATATTCAGTTACTCTTTCTTCATCATGGTCAACATTGCAAATCTCCCACTTGGAAGGGATTTGTCTAAAATTATACTCAGAGGAATATTTGTGGATTTATGCTTTTAAAAAACAAACAAAAATTAAAATCAAAGAAATGAAGAACCCAAGCCAAGAAATTAAAAATAAGACCATAAAAATAATAAACCCCAAAGCTGGTTATTCAAACATATCAATAAAATATTGGAGTAAAAAAAAAAACTAACTAGCATGTATATAATTAAAAGGGAGACTTAGAGTAGGTATAGAGGAAACATTCCTCAATATAATAAAGGACATATATGACAAACCCACAGCTAAGATCATACTCAATACTGAAAAGCTGAAAGCTTTTCCTTTACGATCAGGAACAAGACAAGGATGCCCACTCTCACCACTTTTATTCAACATAATATTGGAAGTCTATCCAGAGTAATTAGGCAAGAAAAATAAAAGAAGTAAAAAGCACCCAAATTGGAAAGAAATAAGTAAAATTGTCATTATTTGCAGATGACATGATACTATATATAGAAAACCCTAAAGATTCCACCAGAAAACTGTTAGAACTAATAAATGAATTTGATAAAGTCACATAATAAAAATCAATATACAGAATTCTGTGGCATTTCTTTACACTAAAAACAAACTATCTGAAAGAGAAATTAAGAAAACAATCAATTTACAATTGTATCATAAAGAATAAAATGCCTAGGAATGAATTTACCCAAGGAAGTGAAAGACCTTTTAACTGAAAACTATAAGACATTGATGAAAAAATGGAAGAAGACAAAAATAAATGGAAAGATATTCCATGTTCATGGACTGGAAGAATTAGTATTATTAAAATGTCCATACTACCCAAAGCAATCTACAGTTTCAGTTCAATCACTATCAAAATTCCAATTGCATATTTCTAAAATTTGCATGAACCACAACAGATCATGAATAGCCAAAACAATCTTGAGAATGAAAAACAAAGCTGGAGTTATCACACTCCCTGATTTCAAACTATATTACAAAGCTATAGCAATCAAAACAATATGGTACTGACACACAAGGAGACACACAGAACAATGGAACAGAACTGAGAGTCCAGAAATAAACCTATACATATAAGGAAAATTAATTTATTGCAAATGAGCAAATAATATACAATGGGGGAAGGATAGTCTCTTCAATAAATGGTGTTGGAAAAACTGGACAGTCACAAGCAAAGAATGAAACTACACCACTATCTTACACCATACAATAAAATTAACTCAAAATGTATTAAAGACTTGAATGTAAGACCTGAAGCCATAAAATTGCAGAAGAGGACATAGGCATAACCACATTCACGTCAGTCTTAGAGATGTTTTTGTGGATCTGACTCCAAAGGAAAGGGAAACAAAAGAAAAAATAAACAAATAAGACTACATCAAACTAAAAAGTTTTGCACAGTGAAGGAAACCATCATCAAACCAAAAAACTAACCTACTGAATGGGAAAAGATATTTGCAAATCATATGTCCAATAAGGGATAATATACAAAATCATATGTCCAATAATGGATAATATACAAAATATATAAAGTATGTGAAATATGTTAAGAACTCATACAATCCAACAACAAAACAACAAATAACCTGATTTTAAAAAAATGGGAAGAGGATCTGAATAGACAGTTTTCCGAAGAAAACATACAGATGGACAATAGACACAGGCAAAGTTGTTCAACATCACTAATTATTAGGGAAACACAAATCAAAACCACAGTGAGATATCATCTAACACCTGTTAGAATGGTTGTTATTGAAAAGACAAGAAATAAATGCTGGAGAGAATGTGGAAAAAAGGGAACCCTCATACACTGTTGGTGAGACTGTAAGTTGGTGTAGCTACTATGGAAAAATGATATGGAGATTCCTCAAAAAACTAAGAATAGTACTACCATATGACCCAGCTATTCCATTTCTGGGCATTTATCCATAAAACATGAAAACACTAATTCAAACTGATGATGTATGCACACCTATGTTCATTGAAATATTATTTACAATAGCCAAGATAAGGAAACAACATAAGTGTCCATCTATGGAGAAATGGAAAAAGAAAATGTGATACACACACACACACACACACACAAACAATGGGATACTAATCAGCCATAAAAATGAATGAAATCGGGCTTCCCTGGTGGTGCAGTGGTTGGGAGTCCGCCTGCCGATGCAGGGGACAGGGGTTCGTGCCCCGGTCCGGGAAGATCCCACATGCCGCGGAGGGGCTGGGCCCGTGGGCCATGGCCGCTAAGCCTGCGCGTCCGGAGCCTGTGCTCCGCAACGAGAGAGGCCACAGCAGTGAGAGGCCTGTGTACTGCAAAAAAAAAAAAAAAAAAAAAAAAATGAATGAAATCCTGTCATTTGCTACAATGTGAATGAAACTTGAAGGTGTTATGCTATATAAAATAAATCAGAGGGAGAAAGACAAACTCTTTATGTAAAATCTAAAAAAAAATAGATCCAAAAATGACAAAGAAATAAAAATAAAACAAAAACAAACTCATAGACACAGAGAAGAGATTAGTGGTTACCAGAGGAGAAGGGGTTTGAAGATGGGTAAAATGAGTAAAGAGGGTCAGCTGTATGGTGATGGATAATAACTAAATTTGTGGTGGCTGTCACTTTGTAGTGCATACAGATGTCAAATTATATGCTGTATACATGAAACTTATAAGATAAATTAATTAATTAATTAAATTATATAAAATCAGAAATAAGAATAGAAAATAACCACATTATAGATTAAATTAAATGTAATTTAAGAGAATAATGTCACAATTTGAAAACCAAGATAAAATAGATAACCTATAAGAAAATATGGATTATCAATATTGACTACAGAAGATTCAAAAAAAAAACTTAAAAAGGCCTATAGCAAAGGACAAAATTAAAAATGTTTCCACATGCCCATTACTTCCTACCTCCCCCCAAAATTTGTAAGATTTGGATCATTTTATCAGTAACTTAAAAAAAAAAACTATTAAAGCATAAATAATTTAAATGCTATTGAATCTGTTCCAGAGCAGAGAAAAAAGTAAGGAATTTTTAATAAAACCAACAAAATTGTTATAAAACATCAATAAAGCAGAACAATAAAGTAAAACTACAGAAAATTTAATTTATATTGAAGCATTTCCACATTCTTCTACCACAAAATTTAACAGTTTTCACTTCCGTATTCTCTGCTTTTCCTCTGGCTACTATAAATAAACTTAAGTATGACCAAAAACTTTCTTCCTGCAATTATACCTTCTTTCCTGGATCATTTCAATTAGCATACATATCACCAACTACTATCAGTTACATAATTTGCAGGGTCCAGTGCAAAATGAAAATGCAGGGTCTCATACAAAAAGCAATTAAAAATATCATTAAAGGTACTATAATATAATGATTTCTCCTTTCTCAGGTGATCTTTCTCTCAACAAATATTTTTAAAATTTTACTGTTTTACAATGTATTCCCTTAGACTTTGGCTATTCAAAGGATGAAAATAGATTCTCATGGGTACCCAGAGGCTCTGCCTCATGTATCTGCACACTCGGGTGTGCATCTGCTAAGACCACCAACTGATGTGCTGCCCCTCCCACCAGGCACAAGACTGATGGGCCCAACTTGATGTTCAGAAGTTGAGTCATGCATCTCCCATTCTCATGGTCCACTGCCCTCAACCCTCAGTGGAGAGGTAAACCCCAAATATATTGCAATCTGGTGAGACATACTATATTCCTGTATTAGGGTCTGTCCAGAGGCACATGCCTGGTCAGTTGTCTGCAAAATGTGCCATAGAACTGTCAGCTAGGGTGAAGTGCAGCCACTGCCATGCTTCTGGCCAAGATGTTGCAGAGGGAGGGTTACAGTGGTTGCTGAGCAGGGACAAGGAAAGGGAGATACACAGAGTCCACAGCCCCAGAGACATGGGTAGCAAGCTGTTGAGGACCCATCCTGGGTGGGGGTGGGGCAAAGAGGCAGTAGAGTGTTAGATTGTCCAACTTCCAGGCCCCTGGTACATGTGTTATTGTACCTTTGGACTTCACTTAGAAAACAAAACAAAATTAAGACTATTAAGATTTCATGATTGCTACTTCAGAGTATTAAACAAGCCCTCAGTGCTGGGCTCTTGGCTCTGAAGCCCATCCTGTCTCCAACTCTGAAATTCCCTTTGAGTTCCAGGATCCTATATACAACTACTTACTCCATTTGGAAGTATAATAAGCATTTCAAAATTAACATGACCAAAAGTAAATTCATGATTTCCACCTCACCCAAAGCCTGTTTATTTTTCCTTCACCCAATTTCTCATGTCAGAAACCTAGGAATAATTTTTGACTCCTTTTTTAATTCATTATTTTTCACATTCCTTCCATCAGCATATTCTCCCAGGCCTACCTTCAAAATATATACAGATTCCAAACACTTTGATGACTTCTATGGCTACCACCCTTGGTAAGAACCACCATCAATGTTAATTTGTAATATTGCAATAAAACTGTTAACAAATCTTACTGCTTCTACTTTTGCCCTGCACCAGTCTATTGCCCACAGATCAGCCTGTGTGTGTATATATATACATGTATGTAAATAGAGCTTGTCATTCTCCAGATCAAAAAAAATGACTTCCAGTTACACATAAACTGAAATCCAGAATTCTTACCAGATTAAATTTGCTTCTTACCTTCCCTCACATGTCACTTGGGTGACCACAGAAAAAGTATTGAATCTTTTTAAGACTTGATTTCCTCTGAAAAATAGAGATGATAATAATAATATATATATCTTAGAGAGGTTGGTAAGATTAAAAGCATTAATATATGTAAATAACTAAGCAGTACTTGGCTCTCAATAACTGGTTCTAAGGTCTTTTCTAGGAAACATTAATAGCACAATGATTTAGTGGGGGGGAGAAGACAAGGAGAGAATGCATAAAATTTTTGTCTACTATATATAAAATAGGTGACTAATAAGGACCTACTGTATAGCACAGGGAACTCTACTCAGTACTCTTTGTAATGACTTACATGGGAAAAGAATCTAAAAAAGAGTATATATATGATAACATTCATTTTGCTATACAGCAGAAACTAACACAACATTGTAAATCAACTATAATCCAATAAAAATTATAAAAAATTTGTAAACCTAGTCACATGTGGTTAACTATACATTAGTCACCTATTGCTGCATAAGAAATTACTTCAAAATCTCAGTGGCATACAACAATAAGCATTTTTTTCTCACATACCTACTAATTGGCTGAGAGTCAGCTGATAGAGGATTGGCTTGGCTGGGGAGCTCTGCTTAAGTTGTTTGTCTGGTTGGGCTTGGCATTCTCACTCTGTGTTGAACCCTGGTCTGTTCCATTTATTTAATTCTGGGAGCCAAATTGACAAAGCAAAAATTACCCTGCCCCATGAAGGAAATTCTTCTGATAGTAAAAATAGAGGAGTAAGAGGCCAAACAGAAGCATGTGAAATTTCTTAAAATCTAGAGTAGACTCAGATCTAGCACAGTGTCACACTTTTACCCAGAGTCCAGTGTCTACAGCAAGTCTCATGCCACACCTCAAAGTAAAGGGATTAGGTAGCATGATGTGCTTTTTGTTGAATAATCTGCAGAATTACATGACAAACAATGTACAGCAAGTACAGGGAGGAGTAAAATATTCTGTCCAGTGACACTATCTGTCACAATAAAAGTAATAAGGTAAAAAGTATGGTGGAGGGAGTGATATAAAAAGCACTGGGACAAAATACAGCCAAAAGAAAGATTTTACACAATTGCTCTTGAAATGTATCTAGTAAGTTCTATAAATATGGAAAAAAATTCTCTCTAAAATATGGATGCATTGATCAATTTGCCTTTAATCTGTAGGCACTACTTCAGTTTATCCACATTTTAAAATTTCCTTTTTAGTAAATGGCTAGTTTTAATAATAGGAGAAATATTGGATAAAAGAGAGTCATCTCTACTTCTTGTAACATGAAAGAAAACTGCAAAAAGAATGGTACATTTTATTTATTTTCATGAGGCTATTATAACAGCATTAGAGCTTCTGAAAAAGGAATTATAATAAACATTTATCCTTAGTTTAAGCAGAATGACGAAGAGTGAGGTTGTGTAGAGAATAATGGACATTTTATATCTATAAGTGAACAATAATCAGAAGAGTTAATTTTAACTTGAACCAAAATGGCTACCTAAAGATAATTTGTGGGGCTCAGGGATTGAAATCTTTAGAACTTTCTCAAAGGAAACTTTCATTGCTAGTTGTTAAGTAGCTGAATCACAAATCTTCTAGAGTTTATTTTTGTATTGCAAGAATATAGGTTGCAGTTTATCACATTGACAGCAATATCCATCATCCTTTACTTAAAGCTATAATAAATGTGTGCTCAAATCAACAAGTCTTTCCTTCAAAGTAAGTCAATTGTAACTTGTCCTTGATCAGTCAGACAACCTCCCTGTTAATCTGCTGAAGATGAACAGTTTGTTGTCTTTCATCTTCAGAGGGAGCATGTCAGTGGCAATGATGATTTTTATGTCACATTCTTCAAGCAATATCATTCCACTATTGCACAAAAGTTTAGTGAGATGTTAAGAAATGGCATACAATATACTTCTCTTATTCTCCCATTAATGTGATTGATATATGATATTTGAATATTAAAAATGTTCCATTATTGAATTAGGAAAAATATATTAAATAGAAAATCAAAAGTGTGTCAGCAAAGAAGGTAAAAACAACAACAACAAAAATCAATGGAAAGACATTCTTGTGTGACTGGAAGATCTCAAAGTCTACTATTCTAAACTATTTCCTATATCCAAACACAAACACACAGACACACAACATTTGTAGAATTTGTGAATGTTTTAAAATGATCTCAGCACCACATTTTTAGCAATTGGAATTTTGCAATATTTTGAGTACACATTGAAAAAACAGGCAGACTTGAACAGGTAAAGGAAAAGGTAAAAGAAAGTAAGACAAACATTTTTGGTTTAAATATTTAAAACATTTAAAGGGTTTAAAATCACTGTTTCATTTTTAGTTTCTGAAGGAACCTCCATACTCTTGTCCATAGTGGCTATACAAATTTACATTCCCACAAACAGTGTAGGAGTCATCCCTTTTCTGCACACCAACTCCAGCATTTATTATTTGTAGAGTTTTTGATGATGGCCACCCTGAGTGGTGTGAGGTGATATCTCACTGTAGTTTTGATTTGCATTTCTCTAATGATTAGTGACGCAGAATATCTTTCCATGTGCCTCTTGGCCATCTGTATCTCTTCTTTGGAGAAATGTCTATTCAGATTGGAAGAATCAACATTGTGAAAGTGACTCTACTACCCAAAGCAATCTACAGGTTCAGTGCAATCCCTATCAAACTACCACTGGCATTTTTCACAGAACTAGAAGAAATAGTTTCACAATTTGTATGGAAACACAAAACACCCTGAAAAGAAAAGCAATCATGAACACGAAAAATGGAGCTGGAGGAATCAGGCTCCCTGACTTCAGACTATAAAACAAAGCTACAGTAATCAAGACAGCATAGTACTGGCACAAAAACAGAAATATAGATCAATGGAAAAGCATAGAAAGCCCAGAGATAAACCAATGCACATATGGTCACCTTATCTTTGATAAAGGAGACAGGAATGTACAATGGAGAAAGCACAGCCTCTTCAAAAAGTGGTGCTGGGAAAACTGGACAGGTGCATGTAAAAGTATGATATTAGAACACTCCCTAACACCATACAAAAAATATGCACAAAATGGATTAAAGACCTAAATGTAAGGCCAGAAACTATCAAACTCTTAGAGGAAAACATAGGCAGAACACTCTATGACATAAATCACAGCAAGATCCTTTTTGACCCACCTCCTAGGGAAATGGAAATAAAAACAAAAATAAACAAATGGGACCTAAGAAACTTCAAAGCTTTTGCACAGCAAAGGAAGCCATAAACAAGACCAAAAGACAACCCTCAGAATGGGAGAAAACATTTGCAAATGAAGCAAATGACAAAGGATTCATCTCCAAAATCTACAAGCATCTCACGCAGCTCCATAAAAACAAACAAACAAACAACCCAATTCAAAAATGGGCAGAAGACTGAAATAGACATTTCTCTAAAGAAGATACACAGATTGCCAACAAACACATGAAGGAATGCTCAACATCATTAATTATTAGAGAAATGCAAATTAAAATTACAATGAGATATCATCTCACACCTGTCCGAATGTACACCATCAAAAAATCTAGAAACAATAAATGCTGGAGAAGGTGTGGAGAAAAGCAACCACTCTTGCACTGCTGGTGGGACTGTGAATTGGTACAGCCACTATGGAGAACAGTATGGAGGTTCCTTAAAAGAACTACAAATATAATTACCATATGACCCAGCAATCCCACTATTGGGCATATATCCTGAGAAAACCATAAGTCAAAAATAGTCATGTACCAAAATGTTTATTGCAGCTCTATTTACAATAGCCAGGGGATGGAAGCAACCTAAGTGTCCATCATTGGATGAATGGATAAAGAAGATGTGGCACATATATACAATGGAATATTACTCAGACATAAAAAGGAACAAAATACTGCCTTTTGTAAAAACGTGGATGGACCTAGAGATTGTCATACAGAGTGAAGTCAGTCTGCTAAAGAAAAACAAATATTGTAAAATATCATTTATATGTGGAATCTAGAAAATTGGTACAGATTAACCTATTTGCAAAGCATAAATAGAGACACAGACATAGAGAACAAACGTATGGACACCAACGGGGGAAAGGAGGGGTAGGATGAATTTGGAGACAGGATCAACATATATACACTACTATGTGTAAAAGTGTTAACTAATGGGAAGCTACTGTATAACACAAGGAACTCTACTAAATGCTCTGTGGTGACCTAAAGGGGAAGGAAATCCAAAATGGAAGGGATATATGTGTACATATAGCTGATTCATTTTGCTGTGCAGCAGAAACGAACACAACATTGTAAAGCAACTACACTCCAATAAAAAAACGAATGAATTAGTGCCATTTACAGTAACATGGGTGGACCTGGAGATTATCATACTAAGTGAAGTAAGGTAGACAAAGAAAGAAAAACATCATATGATAATTGCTTATATGCAGAATCTAAAAAAATGATACAAATGAACTTATTTACGAAATAGAAGCAGACTCACAGACTTCAAAAATGAACTTATGGTTACCAGTGGAGAAGAGTTTTGGGGGAGGGATAGATTGGGAGTTTGGGATTGACATGTATACAGTGCTATATTTAAAATAGATAACCAACAAGGAACTACTGTATAGCATAGGAAATGCTGCTCAGTATTCTGTAATAACCTAAATGGATAAATAATTTGGTAAAGAATACATACAT
This sequence comes from Mesoplodon mirus, assembly GCF_964341445.2. Lineage (NCBI taxonomy): Eukaryota > Metazoa > Chordata > Mammalia > Artiodactyla > Ziphiidae > Mesoplodon > Mesoplodon mirus. The sequence goes on from NC_138981.1 coordinate 73,478,325, forward strand.
GTATATGCATTACTGAATCATTTTGCTGTACACCTGAAACTAACAAAGCATTGTTAATCAACTATGCTCCACATAAAGGCTGATTTTTATGCAGTGGAAATATTGAATTGAAACCAGTACACTCTTTCCTATCATTAAGTGTAAATACTTACTGATGCCAATGGACTACAGTCACTCTGTAAGACTCTGGAGGTAGATCACAAGATGGACTCAAAATATGTATCATTTGAGAAAGAAAGATCCAAGAAGTAACCCAAGCTAATTAGGAAGTCTCTGGTCCAAGTGTTGGTTTACATCAGAAATTGAAATATTTCTTTACTCCATACCTTGAACAAATGCCTGCTCATTTTTATATGTCCCATGGGTTGCAAACCTTGTCCTAGGGCTTGGGGGTACATGTTAGGAGAGATACTGTGAAATAAAGTACCTCCAGAACTTGTTATAGTCATATAATGTTTTCAAGATCTATTGATTTTTATACAGAAGTTTTTTCCCAGCTGGTATATTTTATGATCATTTTATCTTTATTATCAAACAAAGAGAGTCAACAAATAGCATCAGAAGTTTTACCTAGGTTATATGAACTAAGCACATAGAATATGACTTTTAAAATTCATAAAGTTTTTACATATATGCTTAGTTGCATTGTCTAAATTGTTTTTAGCAGATACTACAATAGGTCACAAAACAATGGTAGCAACATAGTTACACAGTATTCTTGAGAAAGTTTAATAAGAAACATAGATTATGGGTTTGTCCCTGTAAACCAAGGGTGCATTTAATACTACACAGATGCAAGGCTTCTGGCAAGATGTTCAGTTGCCATAAGAGCCTGAAACCCTGAGGCTGTATAATAGCAGGCATTAAGGAGCCCACTGAAAAAAATTCAATTAACTGGATATGTTGTCAAATAGCTGGGATTTTAGAAACATCCAGATGATGGATTTTTTTTTCCATTTTTCATCAGTATGTTTAGGCCCAATCTTAATTTCCTTAACAATTTATACATTTTTTAAGGTTCATTGCTTTTATGTAAAAGAACCATTTCTATTCTTTCGCTCCTCTTCATCATAAAAGACTTAAAGGATAAATGATTACACTGAAAACAAATCACTAGCATCATCAAGGCACAGAACAACACACTAAAACCATAATGAGTTTCTTTTACCTCATAATTTCAGTAATATTCATTAAATCCCAGTTAAATATTGTTTAAGCTTTATGCTGAAGTCTTTTCACAGTATCTTAAAATTTGCTTAGACCAATACTCAGGATGAAGTCTATGCTACCTGAGCAGAAAGCCCTGTATTTTTAGGTTCTTCCATGTAACCAGTTTTGATGGTTGAGCCATAGCATGAAGGTTAAGTTGATTCTAGTTTATTTAGTTTGGTTTTGGCCCTACAGAAAAAATCCTTGGTTTTTGATTCTCAGCAGTATTAATTTCAAGAACTGATTTCTAAAGTAGGTCCAGATGTTGGTCTCAGGGGACTTGTTAGAATAACTGTTGTATTCTAAGACCAAGTTCTTGCACTTTTCAAGTGACTGATACTTAAGCCTATTGTTTTCTTTAAACATTGGCTGACACACAGCGTAGTCATTTTTCATTCCGGGCTCTGAATGAATACTATGAAGTATGGGCAAGGACAGCAGAAAGAGAACTCCAGACCTGTAGAATATTGCTTAATAATGCATGCAAGTGGAGTGAGATTGCTAATTCAAAGAGTGGTAATTTTTAAATAAAGCAGCTATTAGCTTTTCTTATGCAAATTAACTTTGTGTTGTACAAATCTTTTTTTTTTCCCCTCTAAACATCCTTACCTAATAAACACTCCTTGAAAGTGACCAATAAAAATGCTGACACATCTCATTATGGGGCATTACTATTGCTTGAATATCATCCGTCACTTTGCATTACTTTAATGTAACACAGGATCTTGATGCAGTTTGTTATGACAGCCACTGAACAATGTCATCTACAAAAATTCTGAGTTAAAGCTGTTCATCTTAAACCTACTTTTGCATAATATAACATCAAAACTTTAACAATATTATTTAAAAATAAAATTATGTATTCCTCACTAACTGGAATATTTAAAATGGCAGAGCATATGTTCCATGAAACAAGATGGGTGGCTGACAAGGACATGGATGTGTTGCTATATCAATAGATTATAGTTACAATATTTTACAGCTGCTTCATCTCTATTCAGAATATTCAAAGGTTCCTGGGTCAACCACTTCCTATTTACTCAAATTTATATTGACTAGCTTCAGAAAGCAAATCTGACAAAATGATTAATTAGACTTCATAGCTCATTGGCAGGCTGTAATTTAATAGAATTAGCAGAGCTCAAGTTCATCTTTAAATACCATTATGGTCTTCATATTAAAAATGTCAAATTATATTTTCTCCTTGTTACAAAATCCAAGAGGACTTATTCCAAACTTACATCAGTGACAATGAAAAACTCAACAGGACACCTTATTTAATACAAAACTTCCACAGCAATAAGAATATTTTCAGAAAATTTATTCAGTGGCTCATGGTGTATAAATTTGTATTTTAAATATAAAATGTTCCTGAATACTGTATGATAATACAAGAAAATTATCTATGCAATATATTTATCTCCACCAAATTGGAAAAAAAGTAATATAATGAGCCAATATTTCAAACTACTTATGTCTGGCCTTGCTTATTGTACTAGATGTGGCCTGAAGCCTAAAGTAATATCTTATATATCATATTATATTCATAATAACATCTGAGTTAATTTCAGTTAGGAACTCCTATAGCAAAATAATTTGGATTAAACATAGGCTAATGAAGTGATTCCTTATATAAGAGTAATAAAATCAATAGATTTTATGTTTAAACATGTTCAAAACTGAATCCTTGATCTTTTTTACCTCATAACTTACTTCTCCCACAACCTTCCACATCTCATTTTATGATGACTCTATCCTTCCCATTGCTCAGGCCAAGCACCTTTGAGTTGTCTTTGACTCTTTTGTTTTCTTTCACATTCATACATTGCAATAGAAATCTTGTTAGTTATACTTTCAAAATATATCTTGAATTAAAACATTTCTCACTACCTCCATTTTCCTTTTTTTTTTTTTTTAACTTTGGTCTAAATCACCATCATCCTTCTCCTGAAACCTGTGATAGCCTTCCTGCTTCTTTCTTTATTCCCCTATAGTGTACTCCACACAGTAGTTAGAGTAATCCTTTTAGTAAGTCAGATTGTGTCATTTCTTTCTTCAAAATCCATTTTACTCAGAGGAAAATTCTAAGGCCATGCAATGGCCTACAATATCCCTCATGATCTGCTCATCTCTACTTATCCCATCTCTCTTTGATCTCATCTGTTACTACTTTCCTCCATATTCACTCTGTTCCAGTCACACTACTCTAATAGGCCAATAATGCCCTCACATTAAGACATTTATACTAGCTTCTTGTTCTGCCTGAAATGCTCTTCCTCTGGGTATTTGCTTGATAACACCCTACATTATTTCTTATTTTTATTATTTCATATTTGTTCCCCTTGCTAAAATATAAGTTCCATGCAGGTAAGCATCATTGATTATGTCATTCACTGATATATCTCAACCACCAAGAATAGTAAATGCACCCTATAAAAATTTACTGAATTGAAAGTATGTGGGTGTAAAACAAGTTAGTAAGCTCAAATAGAGTTATTGCATAAGACAGGAACTTGTAACAAATTAAACCTACTAGGATCTGAGCAGTCTAGTTTCAAACACTTTTGTTTCTTGAATGTCCTAGAAATGAAGGATGTTGGCACTGTTGTGACACTGTAATTGAGACCTTCAAATCTCATTTTGAGGGAAAAATATCTTCTTTTTATTTCCCAGTAACCTATCTGTTCCCAGTGGATTTTCCAAAGAATTTTAGGCAGCCTATTAGTTCAAACACCCAAGGTCCAGAACTGTAAACCAGGAAAATAGTTACTCAGATAGTCTGATTCATATTCTAAGCCTTCCTAACTAACAGGTCATCCCCAATGAATTACCTAATAATATCCATATTCACACAGAGACTCACATCAGGAAACGTATACGATATGGATACTGCTATATATATATATATATATATATATATATATATATATATATATATATATATATATATTATATTTATATTTATATTTATATATTTATATACATACTAGTATATATAAAATATGTAAAATATATATTTATAATCATATAGTGGTATATATTTTTATAAAGTTATTTGTCCTGAAAGGAGAGATTATGACTCTATTTCAGTTCCTTTATCCCTGAAATAAAACATAATTATGTGAAGTTTTGTATTTATTTATTTATTTATTTATTTTTTAATTTTTTTTGGTGAAAAGTATCATGCAGTTGGAGGCAATATTCCAGAGCTATGATTTGAAATTTAAAATTAAGCCATATTCTTTTCTTACGATCACAGAAAGCCAAGTTTCAAATGCATTAACACAGTAGTTTTTCTTTCTAATTGGTACACATTTGTATCATAACTTGACACTATCTATACCTACATGTGCAATAGAAAAATGTCAAGTTCATTTGCTACCTATAAGTGCTTTTAAAATCTTATTTGCCTTTATTCCTCTTGAGGGAAAAGTGTCTATCTTACACACTGACCTTTCAAAGCTCCTACAAGGGAGGGACAATTCATGGTATAATAATTTAGAAATGATGTAAAATATTAAAACTTGTCAGATTCTCCACTTTGATATTTGGACTCCTCTTTTGGAACTCCAACAATGCTATAAAACATATTCTTCAGATGAAAGTGACCTTTTGCACCATTTTCCAACTTTGCCTATTTATGTGCATACTTATTATCTTCTAGTTTCAAAATAAAATATTAGTTTTGAAATGTAAATGATTATCTATTTCTGGTTAATATGCTACGTATGCATTACCCGGTTTTAAGTTTCATCAATGAAACCCATAGAATTTACTTGCAATTAATCCCAATAATTTTAAAATTTTACTTAACTTTGTCACATGGGCAAGTAGAAAGCTGACAGAAAGTAGAGAAATAGAGCAGTTCTTACTGTGGAAGGCATATGCAAACGTGTGCATGTTAAAGCACAGAATTCCAGAGAGAGAGGGGCAAATCATGGGGCTCCAAATGCACACTTTTGCATGCTTGACTTAACTGTGGGAAGGCCTTGTGAGATATCTTTGTCTTTCAATCTCCCTTGGGTAAATAGTTTGAATTAAGAATTTTATAATGAGTCTATAAATTTCTGCCTCAAACAGGGTCATCCAGGTGGCTGTTATTTATAGGTGTATCAGAGCAACCTTTCCTAAACCATCATCCCTGGTACAAAGGTATGGTGGTAAGCTCAAAATCCATGTGGTAGAAGCCTCACTTTATGATACATTGAGATACGTTATGATACATTTGGTCTAGTAACCCAAAAAGTTACTAAAAGCAAATAAAATGTATATAGTATACTCGTTATACTTTGGTGTTTTACTTAGTAAAATGCCTAAATATCCATTCACTCACTAGTTTTTGATATACAGATTTTTTTTTTTTTGGTACGTGGGCCTCTCACTGTTGTGGCCTCTCCCATTGCGGAGCACAGGCTCTGGATGTGCAGGCTCAGTGGCCATGTCTCACAGGCCCAGCTGCTCCACAGCATGTGGGATCTTCCCGGACAAGGGCACGAACCTGTGTCCCCTGCATCAGCAGGCGGACTCCCAACCACTGCACCACCAGGGAAGCCCCAGAAGATATTTTTGAATGTGAGTCTGCTGACAGAATTTTTTTCACATATCATATCCATTACCCATTATACTACAAATTTAAATTTCTTTAAAGAGGTACAGGAAGTTAAAGGACACTTTCAGATCTATCCAGACACAAAATGCTTCTAGAATTTTATAGATTTACAATTTTTCTGTTTATTGCATCACAACTGATTTTGTGGCAAAGTTTTAAATGACATATTTTACTGAATCTTTCCAAAGCATCGTTTTTTATAAAAACGCTTTGTGACCACCTAGAGCAGTGGGATAGGAAGGGTGGGAGGGAGGGAGATGCAAGAGGGAAGAGATATGGGGACATATGTATATGTATAACTGATTCACTTTGTTATAAAACAGAAACTAACACACCGTTGTAAAGCAATATACTCCAATAAATATGTTAAAAAAAAGATCTTAAGATCTTAAAAGAAAAAAAAAATGTAATGTCATAAATGCTCAAACTAAACAAAATGGAAGTTTGAGACATATTGTCATCTATTATGTAATTATATTTGTAGCAAGTTGATATCAAAATATTTTATATATTATGATTATAAAATTTGGCAATGCTAGATAAAATAAAAATAATATATTCCTTTTCACATTCATATGTTTATTATTTTACATAAAAGTCAAATGTGTACTTACATTAATACATACAAATGCTATAACAGGATTTGAGGAAAGATAGAATAAATTCTAGGTAAGCATATAACTCCTCTGCTGGGAAAAGAAATGAATAAGCATATTATACAGAGTAGTCTGCTGCACATGTCAATGTACAGTAATTATTGTTAGATTTTAAAGAAGGAAATAAAAATATTGGTAAATACAGTAAGTTAGTTAAGTAGATACAGGTTAAGAGACTTTTATTATATACCTGTATGTTCCCAATTGGGACAAGAGAGGTGATTATTACTCTGCACTTTAATTTTTTTAATTTATTTGACAATTTTTAAATTAGCAAATAAACAAAACAATACGAAGATGTATAAAGCTAAAGACAAAAGTCCATCCACTCCCCAGTTGTGTTCTTTTGAGTTTAACAGCTTAATATATCTCATTCTATATATATCCTTGTTCATACAAGCATTCATAAGCATATATACACTTATATATTATTTTATTTGTACCGAAATAGAAACTATATCATGAACAGTACTCTGGAATGTTTTAAACTTAATTTATCATTTTTTAAGTCTTCAGGACAGTAGAAAAACTAGGAACAGGGAACATTTCTTTACTAATTCACTTACATAATTTCCTTTAAAGAACGAGTCCACTATTAAAATCAAAAGGACTAACAATGCTGAACCTTGATCATGTAATAGGAGAATTTATGGAGCTCTAATTATGTGGCATAATCTGTGTAAAAACTTTACATATATTACTACTTTATCACTCAAAACAATTTTGTGAGGAAGGTGTTATTATGCCCTTTATAAATGAGAACATTTAGGCCAGAAATTGTTAAATAATTTGACCAAGGTTACACACCTACTAAATATCAGAGTCATGGCTATAATCCATAGAGAAATGTTTGACTACAGCGCCCAAGTGACTAAACACTATACCTCAGTGACTTCATGTATAATGGAATCAATAATACAATTTTTTATTTATTGCATGTGTTTCTTAATTTGACAGAACTCTTTAGAAAATAATCTTGAAGATGTAAACCCTAAACAAAAATTTATGTTTTAATGAATAAAAGGAAAAAAAAGCCAAGTTTGCTTTTGGTTTAATGAAAGTTTGTGATAGAAATTAACAACAGTTTCTATCACAAAAAGGTAATATGCAACTAAAATTGGGCTTTCTTCCATGAGGGAAGTTAGTAGGAATTAGAACTATTATGTAAATGTAGTTACTGTAAATCATATGTGCTTAGTATTAAATGACATATACCATGGAACCATTTGAAGTTGGAATTATAACTATTAAAACTTTGAGAAGTGATTCATCCCTAAATGTGTCATCCAAAAGTGGTTCATTATGTCAGTTGTTTGGTTGATATTCTAAGAGAAGGAGAAGATCAATCTGTTGGTACAATCTATACTGGATTATTAAACCATCTCTATCTAGGAGTCTGGCTTTACTGGGCCAAGTCATATAAAATACTTTTGCTAAATATTTGAATAATGTTTAATTAGTCCCAGATCAAATACATGGCCCTTACAGAGTATGAGCAGGAACATTTTACTTGTTCATTTTGAAATTTGGTAACATACTACCTATCTTCCTCCTCTCAAATCCTAATGGAAAAACAGATTGCTGTTATTCTTTCTGAAGGCCCCTCAAAAGTTAATTTAAAAAAAAAATCTGGGTTTTAAAAAAAAATTAGCAAGTATATATCTCATTAAATAAGAAAAGGTGACACTAACTATCCGATTTTCTTATAATGCTGTGTCTTGTACCTCAGTTATTTGCCAGTGCTTTAGTTCAAAAGCAGTCATCATATATTTCAACCGGAAAAGCTGTACAAATTATCATGCATATTATTACATTAAGTAATTTCCCTCATGTTTTTCTAAACTTATTAGTGTGAAATGTGCCTGAATAGCTGCCATTTTGAATTCTGAGGAGGAATATATTTTAATGGATATCTAAGAGACAAGTATAAAAAGAGAGGTGAATCAAAGAGAGGAAAATCATACCTCTAGCTAAAATCAACAGGTTGGATTACTCCAGAGCTCACAGGTTGCAAATGCAAAAGTCTATAGGCCGGGCAGGAAAAATCAAAGAGTCTATAAAAGTTGAAATGCAATAGGGAGCTGTGTGCTCTGAGGAGAAGTGGAGAACACATGTCTTTTTAATGGGGACATAGGCTTCTCACCTTGAACTGATAGGCTTCTCACCTCAACCTGAGTTTTGCCATGAGGGAATGTTGCAAGAGTTGCCTAATCTGAATTTTTTTTCCATGAGAAGCCAAAAAATCTAGATTTTTATAGGAAATTTCCTGATATTTATATATTGGTTATCAGTAAAATTAAGGAATAAAACAGGGTGGGCTAGAAATAAACACAATCATAGGATCAATTTGTACCATTAGTCTTAAATTTCTGACCTCTATAGTAGAAACATGAAATTCCATTATTCTTCAATGAAATCAAGCAATGTAACTTTCTGCTTGCCTCTTAGAGTGTGCATAACAACTGCCCCTCACACAGATATTAAGGAAAACCTCCCCAGAATTCATATGCTGCCCTTTTCCTATCCTCTAGGAGACAACGAGTATAGGTAGCCTCTTTAACTCTGCTGTCAAACTCTGAAGTCTGATCACCCTTGCATTTGGGAAACAAAACTGGCAATTTGGCAATATATGCAGAGTATTTAGCCCAGTGTTTGTCTCATTGTAGTTTTCCTCTAAATGTTCGTTTGATTTCCATTCTAGGTTGTGATGAAGTGTTAACTACCACGCTCTATAAGAGTGTTTATTACACAATGAAACCCATGTTCATTTATTTCTTCAGTTGGATGATTAACACTCTTTCATAAAGACAGTGACATAATCAATGATCAAAATGCACACCATCAGGCTCCTAGATTTGGAGTGTGCGTGCAGTCATTCGACTTTGGGAAATGGGCTATACATTTGCTGAGCACGTTCTCGCATCCTAGCTCTTTTAATATTTATGTCCTACATATCTATAGGAGCAGAGAAAAAAGGACAAAATAGAAGGATGAAGGGTCATTGTTCTCTAGTATTGCCCTCTGATCTTCCACACCACAGAAAGAGGAAGAGTTAAGAGTAGAAAGGCTTTGGTACCATTATCTAAAGAAAAAAATAGGCCTAAGAGTTAGGGGATCTAAGTTCTAGTTAAATGGTGGGCCCTTAAACAAATAACTTGACTTTCAGTTTCCTCACATACCAAAGATGTGGGTTGGGGAGCTAGAAACAACTATGGCCTTACCTATCTTGTGGGACTGTTGAGAGGGGTAAGTGTTTTAACAGATGGTATGCCTCTTCAGAAGTCAGATATGTCATATTATAAAATCAGGAAACTATTATCATTATTTCTGGAATCTTTATCTCTTCCAAAGCCTCATCAAGCTCTCAATGGGACAGTGTCCTAGGCATATATGCCTGTTGCTTGTTCAATAAAAACATATGGTATATTCGATTAAAACATCTTTTCTTTGGGCATATTTGTCTAACACAGGGATTTTTCAATCAGATGTGATTTTTCCCTCTCTCCTGACCCAGGGGACATGGGGAAATATCTAAGGATATTTTTGATTGTCACAACTGGGTTGGGGTGTGTCACTAGCATATAATGGATAGAGACCAAATTTGCTGCTAAACATTCTACAAGGTACAGGACAGTTCTTTACAAGAAAGATTTATATGATTCAAAACTGTAAAGTTGCGAGAAGTCCTGTACAGGTACTTTTCCAAAGAAGACCTACAGATGGCCAACAGGCTTATGAAAAAATGTTCTACATTATTAAATCATTAGAGAAGTGCAAATCAAATCCACAATGAGCTATTACCTCACACCTCTCAGCATGCAGTCATCAAAAAGACAACAAATAACCAGTGTTCGTGAAGATGTTGAAAAAAGAGAACACTAGTACACTATTGATGGAAATGTAAATTGGTACAGCCAGTATGGATAATAATATGTAAGCTTCTCAAAAAATTAAAAATAGAACTACCAGATGATCCGGCAATTCCACTCCTGGATATATAACTGAAGAAAGTGAAAACAACAAATTTGAAAAGATATATGCATCCCAATGTTCATAGCAGTATTATTTACAATGCTGCTATAAATATATGTAAATATATATATATATATATATATATATATATATATATATATATATATATTCCATTGAATATATATATATATTCAATAGTCTATTACTCAGCTATGAAATGAATGAAATTTTGCCATTTGCAACTGCATGGATGGACCTTGGAAGGTACTGTGCTTAGTGAAATAAGATAGAGAAAGACAAATACTATATGTTTTCACTTATATGTGGACTCTTAAAAATAAAACAAATGAATGAATATAACAAAACAGACTCAAAGATACAGAAAACAAACTAGTGGTTACCAGGTGGGAGACTAGTGGAGGGAGGGACAAAATAGGGGAAGGGGATTAAGAGGTACAAACTACTAGGTATAAAATAAATAAGATACAAGAATAGAATGTACAGCATACTTACTTTAGTGTATCATCTGATTTAGCTGGTTTATCCACTAGTGGAATATACCTGTCAAGGTACAATTTGTTGTGTATTTCATTTGTTTTTGTTTTGAGGGGATAAATTTAGGTATTTGACAGAGGATTTTATAAGATAAATGTTGCTTCATTTAAAAATGATATGTTATTGATGGAAAAATACTTTCTGTAAACAGAATGAGTTTTCTCTGCAACTTTGTTTGTTTACTTATATATTTTAAATCAAATTATTTTTTACGCCCGAATCTCTCAAATACTATGGAGAAAGAAAGGTATTGCAAAGGACTAAATTACTTTTTTTCAGAACATAAGGGGATAATTTGACATATTAACTAGATACAGAAAGCATGACTGGAAATTAAGAGGAAATTATTATGGTCTATCAAACTTGAAAATGTGCAATATATTCAATGGTTATAAAAAGTTGATAATATCAGATTAATATTTCATTATACTCTCATTATCTTATCAAATTATTTAAAATATGAATTGATGTTGAATGCACATTAATAAATCATTATAGTCATGTAAGCATAACTTTTAGATAGAAAACTTTTTAAAACAATATTTAATACGGATCTGAAGCAGGCTCCAATGGAAAGGCAAAGAGCTCAGAACAGTTTCAGTCAAGTTCAAATTATTTTTAAATACTTCATCATATTTTTAGTGATTATATATTCATAGTACTGGAAGGTTCACAAAATGAGAAAGCTGTCTATGCATTTTCTATTTTTTTTATACAAAGCATCATCTCCTGATTTAGATTCTTATCAACTCATAGCCTTAACTTCATTGTTATGTAAGATGATGGAAGAAATGATTTATTACATTCTGTCATTCTTTCTAGAGAAAAAATAATCTTCTTCCTCAGTGTTAAAGTGGCTTTCAGGCAAATCAATCAACCATAGATCATGTCATAAGACTGTCTTCCGATGTTAATAAAGCATTCTGTAATAAGGAGTTTTTATGTGTTGTATTTATAGACAGTGAAAAAAGGATAACAGGCTGCTTAAAAAGGACTGTAGTACTTGTAATTTGTGATAATATAGTTTAAAATTCTTAGTAGTGTGATTTTCTTCTTGTAAATAATAAATATTTGAATATACCAATGTATGTCTTTCTCATTAATTTTAGAAAATGAATAAATAAATTTTAGAAATATGTTTAATTAAAAGAAACCCTTATTTTGGAAAATGTGGAGAAAAATGGCTATGCTGTATTTGGGCATTTTCTGATGATAACACAATATCTTTATTTACATGCTTCTTTCTTGAATAAATTATACAAGGCATATTACTTTTAAGAAGAAGAATGGAAATTTTACAATAATAAATCAACTCCTCTTACTGATTAACACATAAAAACATTTTCTCTTGTAATTTTAAAGAACATGTGATGATAGAACTATGTAAAAAATTTGAGGTGAAAAAAATCGCAACATATCAATATCTAGAATAATACCAAACTTTGCTTCAAATAGAGACACCTTTTCTGGTTATTCAATAAAGTGAGCAATTTAAATTATCTATGAATACTCTCAGGCCAACTATAATTTATTGCCTCCACATTACCAGTTATAAGGAAAGAATGACATTTACTACAAAATTGAAATATTTAGAAGTATGACTGAATAATGACTTATCCTAGGGTCATCATATTCAGTTTGGTAATTGAACAACGCATGTCTTAAGTGAATAGAAATAGAAGCATCAAGAATCTTTTAGAAAATATATAAGATATTCACTTTTCTATTATCTGGAACTCTGGTAATAGTTACTTCATTATATGTGTCAAACACTTAATTATGTGCTGGAATTTGATAGATTTATTTAGTGCTATTCAATGTTAGGTTATTTTGATAGTTCAAAAGTGGAAGATGAGCCATTGGGATCCCTGCTTCAAAAAATAATGAAAAGAGCTAATTTGCAAAATATAATTTTATGAAAGTAGAAGACATTAGCAAAATATTTTTTTATAATTTACAGGCACATTATTTTTAACACAGTCATATCCATAAATGGCATAAAATATGAGATTTATAGTTTCTCTGTTTTTGTTGATATATATGGTTTCATTATTAAGGTAAGATGGAAAAATTCTGAAAATTATCTGACCACATCACTTATTAAATAAGAATTTAAATTACCAATAAGAGGAATGTACCTAATACTGACCCAAATATTTTTAAACCTCATTTACTTTATAAGCATCAGTGCATATGGATAATTTGATGCTGTGCTTAATACTATTTATAGATATTTCTATAGTGTGTGGTTTATTTATATACAGTTCATCAAGTTATTTTTCATTTAACTTCTTCCTCCCTTTGAAAACCACAAATCGCATTCTTGTCCTCAGAGGGTCATCCAACATGAGTTTGGGTTTTTAAAAAGTCAGTTAGGTTGTTAGATTACTCATCAGGATACACTGGTGAATTATTTCATATCCTTATTTCACTGAATTAGATTGCTAAATTACAACCTTTACAATCTATCACATTTCAGATCTTTTAAGTGCCATTGATATCATCCTGGAAATTTCAATCACCACAGTGAGGGTTGGCTTGCAGAATTATTGATGCCTATAATATGGTAATATGTCAAAGCAACAATGTCATTTTTGTGTGGCTCCCAGTTTGTGTAGGTATTAAAGGAAATGAAATGGGAGATAAAGCAGTCAAAAAGGCTTTGTAAAATGATTCAGGTGTATCAAATATTTAATGATTTTAAAGGGAATATAATTTATAACAAAACAAACAGAAGCCAAATGATGAAAACTAAGTAATGAGGGTTAAATAAGTTTACATACATACAAAACTTTACAAATTTGTCAACTGTATTTCTTAAAATATCAAGATATATTATTTTGTGGGTATCCAAACAATAAAGGGATTATAAATGTAATTAATAAACAGCATTATCTGCAAATAGCTCCCAGGATATTACTGACTTAGAAATTCTAATAATTTGACAATGTTCACCTACTTACAAACTAAAAAAAATAATTAAAATATAGCTTTTTGTTTCCCTGAAATTCTAAAATTACTAGAATATAGTAAATTAAAAACAAAGTATATAATGTAGTTTCTTAAGGAATGATTTGATTATTTTTAAAGTCAAGTAATTTAGGTTTTTCTAAGTAAAACAATGGATTTTGCTTCAACAGAATGTTTTGGCACCATGAATATATAGATTCTTAGTCATTTACCACAGTTGTGTTTATGTTCCCTTAGTAACTTACACTGTATCTTCCTATAATCAATAAGGATAATAAAATTGCCCTTAGCCTGAATCTCTTTTGAGGAGGGCAATAATGTTTGCAGCACCACCCATCAAATATTTCTCACTCTGCAGTCCAAGGTGAAAGTTTCCTAGGGAACGAAATAGTGAGGCAAATCAGTGCTAAGATACAAGGGCTAGGGGAAAGGCAGAGAAGCAAGATGATGATAAATATTTTCTTAACAGTATTATTTTAAAAGATTTCTTGGGTAGAGCTAGTAACAAACATAATTGTGTTAATATCAAAAAGTCAGTAATAATTCATTATATATATGTATATGGCCTCCTAAAGCAGGTTTATCTTTTATAACTTGCAGCATGCTGTTAGTTCCCTCTTTTCAGTTGTACATTTGTTTTTAATCCTTGAAATTTAAAATTCCAAAAACTAATTTTCCCTCAAACTGCTTCTATTTATTATCAACAACAAAATCTGATCCTTTACCTTCACTCAGAACCTACTACCACTACTGCTACTACTGTTACCACTTCCCTTTCCCTCCAATCTCTATCGTCATTTGTTCACTTATATCTATCAATCTATCAATCCAGAGTTTGTATTTACACCCCACTGAAATTCTTTTTAGTGCCTTCTTGGAACTTCACAGCAAAAATAATAAAAAACACTAACTAGTATTAATTGAGCATTTATCACATGTTAAAAATTGTACTAAATGTTGTCATGTATACTGTGATTACCTCCATTTTACAGTTGAAGAAATTGAGGAATGAGGATGTTAACTTTCTGATTTATGAATGGAATCAAATCTGTAGCCCAGTAAGTTTAACAAATGTACTAAACTGCCTCTGAAGTAGTAGACGCATCCCTTCTTCCAATAGGCATTAATTGGGTAGTATACTATTGGGTCTTGGAGTGAGAGGAAACAAGAATATAGGCCTATTATCTGACAGGAAAGGTATGAATGCAACAGCAAAACTACCATCCCAATCTCCCAACTTGTTGGACGGCAATATTTAAAACATATAGATAAAGTTCTAACTTGTCACTTTACCATATTTCAGTATTCTTCAGTGAAGCTTTTTTTTCTAATACCTTTTTTTCTATGAATTCTTACTTTCAGGATGCTCCCTTCTGTGACTTTCTTTACAAGAAGGCACCTGGAAAACTGGTGGTGGTGGGGGGAACGCTTACATTACTTTATGGCAATGGAGTTGTGTATGTGAGTGAGGATACTGCATCCCTGATGAAGCCATAGCCATTGAGCAGCTGATTCAGCATAATCCCTGGATCATTTTCCCAGTCCTACTCCCATTCCTATTACAAGGCATCTTCATCCTGACATAGGTCTCGACTGTTACTCTACTCATCCTTTCCATACATCTATTTCTCACTAGAGATGGGGAACTTCTGCATGCTATCTGAAGGCCTTGTTGCAGCAGAAGCACTGCATCAGGTTCATTTATTTACCCGGGTCACAGTTGTGCTATCACTACTGCTACAACCACCACCACCATTACCACCCAACATATCAGTGGTCTCTTTTCAGATTTCCAAATAAAGAGTGAATCACAAACCCTGCTAAAAGCTGGAAAATAATGGATCTCATATGTCAATACCAAATTATCTTCTGAATGTATGCGTATTTCTACAGTTACTTAGGCTAGAATTTCCTTTTCTTTTAATCTTTTGGCAGACTTTCCCTCGGTCGTTTTCTTCTCTTTTGAGAGGTAACTTCTATATTGCTCCTTTCCCTGGAAAAAAAATAGCAAATTGTGTACAGTGACATAAAACACAATCGGGGAATTATTTCTTTTAATATTTTATGTGATTATTCTAAAAACAACTACATTAACTACTTAGTTCTGTCAGTTATCATAAGAATTTTTGCAGTATTATTAAAAGCTTCCATCACATTTAACAACTGACTAATGTTCAATCAGTTGATTTAACTCAAGATGAGTATACCTATTCACTTAAACTTATTTAAAATTTCAAATCTCACTTTTCCTTAGAAAAACACATTGCAGTGGAGTTTGTTCACTTGTTTATTTATTTTTGTTTATTATTCAAATTTTTTGTGCAGTTAAGATTATTTCCATAACATATATTGCCTCCAGAAGTCAAATTAAAGGAGCAAAGAATATGAACATCCTTTTAAAAGTCTTATGCTTAAAAATGAGTATTTATAGAATAATAAAATACAGAAAAGCACAAAAAAACAATAAAAATCAACCCAGATCAAATCAATCCTGTGTTGTTGTTGTTTTTTTTTTTGTAATTTGGAACTTTCTACATTTGAAGATAATTACTTGTATTATCAGAAATATACTTATTTTATTATATTAAATCCCTCTTCACCTACCATTGATATTTGGGTAGTATAATGCCGGTCTTTGCACACAAACACACACAAACACACACAGAGGGAAGAAAAAAAAATAAGGCTCTTTGCAAACTGATTTCCAGTAAGATTCCACTGATTTTTACTTACCTTGGCAATTTGTGAGAGCACACGTACTTACTAAGAACGCTTGTCATTGTGTTTTCTCACTTAATAAACTCTGTCAATTGACATATTTTTTAAATGGCCTGAAATTGCTTATAAAATATAGTTATTTGATTACTAGTGAGGTTAAACTTTTTTTCCAAATTTTATTTACATTTGAATTTTCCACTTTAGAGAAGAGTAAAATTTAATCTTTTTCCATTATTTCTTTTTTCAAAACAACTTTATTGGAGTATAATTGCTTTACAATGGTGTGTTAGTTTCTTCTTTATAACAAATGGAATCAGCTATAAATATACATATATCCCCATATCCCCTCCCTCTTGCATCTCCCTCCCCCTATCCCTATCCCACCCCTATAGGTGGTCACAAAGAGCCAAGCTGATCCACTTGTGCTATGCAGCCACTTCCCACTACTTATTTTATATTTGGTAGTGCATATACATAAATGCCACTCTCTCACTTTGTCCAAGGTTACCCTTCCCCCTCCCCATATCCTCAAGTCCATTCTCCATGTCAGTGTATTTATTCCTGTACTGCCCCTCGGTTCTTCGGAATTTTTTCTTTTTTTTTTTTTTTTTACATTCCATAGATATGTGTTAGCATATGGTATTTGTCTTTCTCTTTCTGACTTACTTCACTCTGTATGACAGATTCTAAGTCCAAACACCTCACTACAAATAACTCAATTTCGTTTCCTTTTATGGCTGAGTAATACTTCATTGTATATATGTGCCACATCTTCTTTATCCATTCATCTGTGGATGGACACTTAGGTTGCTATCATGTCCTGGCTATTGAAAATAGTGCTGCAATGAACACTGTGGTACATGACGCTTTTTGAACTATGGCTTTCTCAGGGTATATGCCCAGTAGTGGGATGGCTGTGTTGTATGGTATTCTAGTTTTAGTTTTTTAAGGAACCTCCATACTGTACTCTATAGTGGTTGTATCAGTTAACATTCCCACAAACAGTGCAGGAGTCTTCCCTTTTCTCCACACCCTATCCAGCATTTATTGTTTGTAGATTTCTTGATGATGGCCATTCTGACTGGTGTGAGGTGATACCTCACTGTAGTTTTGATTTGCATTTCTCTAGTGATTAGTGATGTTGAGCATCCTTTCATATGTTTGTTAGCAATCTGTATATCATCTCTGTAGAAATATATATTTAGGTCTTCTCACTTTTGGATTGGGTTGTTTGTTTTTTTGATATTGAGCTGCATAAGCTGCTTGTATATTGTGGAAACTAATCATTTGTCAGTTGCTTCATTTGCAAATATTCTTTCTCCCATTCTGAGAGTTGTCTTTTGGTCTTGTTTATGGTTTCCTTTGCTGTGCAAAACCTTTTAAGTTTCATCAGGCTCCATTTGTTTATTTTTTTTTTATTTTTTTATTTCTATTTCTCTAGGAGATGGGTCAAAAATGCATCTTGCTGTGATTTATGTCATGTAGTGTTCTGCCTATGTTTTCTTCTAAGAGTCTTAAGAGTGTCTGGCCTTACATTTAGGTCTTTAATCCATTTTGAGTTTACTTTTTTGTATGGTGTTAGGGAGGGTTCCAATTTCATTCTTTTACAAGTAGCTGTCCAGTTTTCCCAGCACCACTTATTGAAGAGGTTGTCTTTTCTCCATTGTACATTCTTGTCTGCTTTATCAAAAATAAGGTGACCATATGTGTGTCAGTTTATCTCTGGGCTTTCTATCCTGCTCCATTGATCTATATTTCTGTTTTTGTGCCAGTACCAAACTGTCTTGATTATTGTAGCTTTATAGTATAGTCTGAAATCCGGGATCCTGATTCCTCCAGCTCTGTTTTTCTTTCTCAAGATTGCTTTGGCTATTCTGGGTTTTTTGTGTTTCCATAAAATTTATAAACTTTTTTGTTCTAGTTCTGTGAAAGACGCATTTGGCAGTCTGATAGAGATTGCATTGAATCTCTAGATTGCTTTGGGTACTATAATCATTTTCACAGTGTTGATTTTTCCAATCCAAGAATATGGAATATCACACCATCTGTTTTTATCATTTTAATTTCTTTCAGCAGTGTCATATTTTTCTGCATACAGTCTTTTGTCTCCATAGGTAGGTTTATTCCTAGATATTTTATTCTTTATTTTGCAGTGGTAAATGGGAGTGATTCTTGAATTTCTCTTTCAGATTTCTCATCATTAGGGTATAGAAATTCAAGAGAATGCTGTGCATTAATTTTGTTCCCTGTTACTTTACAAAATTCATTGATTAGATGTAACAGTTGTCTGGTAGTATCTGTAGGATTCTCTATGTATAGTATCATGTCATCTGCAAACAGTGACAATTTTACTTCCTCTTTCCCAATTTGGATTCCTTTTATTATTTTTCCATCTCTGAATACTCTGGGTAAAACTTTCAGAACGATGTTGAATAATAGTGTTGAGAGTTGGCAGAGAGTGGGCAAACTTGTCTTGTTCCTGGTCTTAGTGGAAATGGTTTCTGTTTTTCACCTTTGAGAATGATGTTGGCTGTGACTTTAAATAAATAAACCCATATATATGGCCTTTATTATGTTGAGGTAAGTTCTCACTGTGCCTACTTTCTGGAGAGTTTTTATCATAAATGCGGGTTGAATTTTGTCAAAAGATTTTTCTGAATCTATTGAGATGATCATATGTTTTTTGGGTTTTTTTAGGTTTCACTTTCTTATTTCATTCTTTTTTTAATATCTTTATTGGAGTATAATGGCTTTCAATGGTGTGTTAGTTTCTGCTTTATAACAAAGTGAATCAGTTATATATATACATATGTTCCCATATCTCTTCCCTCTTGTGTATCCTTCCCTCCCACCCTCCCTATCCCACGCTCCCTATCCCACCGCAATAGGTGGTCACAAAGCACTGAACTGATCGCTCTGTGCTCTGCAACTGCTTCCCACTAAGTATCTATTTTACATTAGGTAGTTTACATATGTCCATGCCACTCTCTCACTTTGTCACAGCTTACTCTTCCCCCTCCCCATATGCTCAAGTCAACTTTCTAGTAAATCTGTGTCTTTATTCCCGTATTGCCCCTAGGTTCTTCATGAAGTTTTTTTTTTTCCTTAGATTCAATATATATGTGTTAGCATATGGTATTTGTTTTTCTGTTTTTGACTTACTTCACTTTGTATGACAGACTCTAGGTCCATCCACCTCGCTACAAATAACTCAATTTCATTTCTTTCTATGACTAATATTCCATTGTATATATGTGCCACAGCTTCTTTATACATTCATTTGTTGATGGAAACTTAGGTTGCTTCCATGTCCTGGCTTTTGTAAATAGAGCTGCAATGAACATTTTGGTACATGACTCTTTTTTAATTATGGTTTTCTCAGGTTATATGCCCAATAGTGGGATTGCTGGGTCGTATGGTAGTTCTATTTTTAGTTTTTTAGGAAACCTCCGTACTGTTCTCCATAGTGGCTGTATCAATTTACATTCCCACCAACAGTACAAGGGTATTCCCTTTTCTCCACTCCCTCTCCAACATTTATTGTTTGTAGATTTTTTGATGATGACCATTGTGGCTTTTATTAGATGATATCTCGTTGTAGTTTTGATTTGCATTTCTCTATTGATTAATGATGTTGAGCATTCTTTCATGTGTTTGTTGGCAATCTGTATATCTTCTTTGGAGAAAGATCATATGGTTTTTCTCCTTCAGTTTGTTAATATGTTTTGTCAATTTGTTTGATTCGCATATATTGAAGAATACTTGCATTCCTGGGGTAAATCCCAATTGATCATGCTGTATGATCCTTTTAATGTGCTGTTGGATTCTGTTTGCTAGTATTTTATTGTGGATTTTTGCATCTATGTTCATCAGTTATATTGATCTGTTTTTTTTTTTTCTTTCTTTGTAACATCTTTGTCTTCTTTTGGTATCAGGGTGATGGTGGCCTCATAGAATGAGTTTGGCAGTGTTCCTCTCTCTGTTCTATTTTAGAAGAATTTGAGAAGGATAGGTGTTAGATCTTCTCTAAATGTTTGATAGAATTCTCCTGTGAAGGCATCTTGTCCTGGGCTTTTGTTTGTTGGAAGATTTTTTATCACAGTTTCAATTTCAGTGCTTGTGATTGGTTTGTTTATATTTTCTATTTCTTCCTGGTTCAGTCTTGGAGGTTGTGCTTTTCTAAGAATTTGTCTATTTCCTCCAGGTTGTCCATGTTATTGGCATATATTTGCTTGTAGAAATCTCTCATGATCTTTTGTATTTCTGCAGTTTCAGTTGTTACTTCTCCTTTTTCATTTCTAATTCTGTTGATTTGAATATTTTCCATTATTTTCTTGATGAGTCTGGTTAATATTTTATCAATTTTGCTTACCTCCTCAAAGAACTAGCTTTTAGTTTTATTGATCTTTGCTATTGTTTCCTTCATTTCTTTTTCATTTATTTCTGACCTAATTTTTATGACTTCTTACCTTCTACTAACTTTTGGTTTTCTTTTCCTTCTTTCTCTAATTGCTTTATGTAAAGGTTATGTTGTTTATTTGAGATATTTCTTATTTATTGAAGTAGGATTGTTTTGCTCTAAACTTCACTCTTAGGACTGCTTTTGCTGCATCCCATAGGTTATGGGTCATTGTGTTTTCAATGTCATTTGTTTCTAAGTATTTTTTGATTCTTATTTGATTTATTCAGTGATATCTTGGTTATTTAGTAGTGTATCATTTAGCTTCCATATGTTTGTATTCTTTACAGTTTTTTCCCTGCAAATGTTATCTAGTCTCAGAGCATTGTGGTTGGAAAATACACTTGATACAATTTCAATATTCTTAAATTTTCCAAAGCTTGGTTTTGGCCCAAGATATGATCTATCCTGGAGAGTGTCCCATGAGCACTTGAGAAGAAAGTGTATTCTATATTTTTGGGGTGGAATGTCCTATAAATATCATTAATTCCATCATGTTTAATGTGTCATTTAAAGCCTGTGTTTCCTTATATATTTTCATTTTGGATGATCTGTCCATTGGTGAAGGTGGGTTGTTATTGTCCCCTACTATTATTGTGTTACTGGCTATTTTCCCTTTTGTGGTTTTTAGCATTTGCCTTATGTATTGAAGACTTTTATGTTGGGTTCATAAATATTTACAATAGCTATATCTTCTTCTTGGATCGAACCTTGATCATTCTGTAGTGTCTTTCTTTGTCTCTTGTAATAGGCTTTATTTATTTATTTATTTATTTATTTATTTATTTATTTATCTATTTGCGGTACGCAGGCCTCTCACTGCTGTGGCCTCACCCATTGCAGAGCACAGGCTCCAGACACGCAGTCTCAGCAGCCATGGCTCACGGGCCCAGTAGCTCCACAGCATGTGGGATCTTCCCAGACCAGGGCATGAACCTTTGTCCCCTTCATCGGCAGGCGGACTCTCAACCACTGCGCTACCAGGGAAACCCTAATAGTCTTTATTTTAAAATTATTTTGTGTGATATGAGAATTGCTACTCCAGCTTTCTTTTGATTTCCATTTGCATGGAATATCATTTTCTATCCCCTCACTTTCAGTCTGTATGTTTTCCTAGGTTTGAAGTTGGTCTCTTGTATAGAGCATATATATGGGTCTTGTTTTATATCCATTCAGCCAGTCTATGTCTTTTGGTTTGAGCATTTCATCCATTTCATTTAAGGTGATTATCGACATGTATATTCCTATTACCATTTTCTTCATAGTTTTGTGTTTGTTATTGTAGGTCTTTTCCTTCTCTTGTGATTCCTGCCTAGAGAAGTTCTTTTAGCATTTGTTGTGAAGCTGTTTCAGTGGTGCTGAATTCCCTTAGCTTTTGCTTGTCTGTAAAGGTTTTAATTTCTCCATCAAATCTGAATGAGATCCTTGCTGGGTAGATTAATCTTGGTTGTATGTTTTCCCCTTTCTTCACTTTAAATACGTCCTGTCCCTCCCCTCTGGCTTACACAGTTTCTGCTGAACAATCAGCTGTTAAACTTATGGCAGTTCCCTTGTATGTTATTTGTTGCTTTTCCCTTGTGGCTTTTAATATTTTTTCTATGTATTTAATTTTTGATAGTTTGATTAATATTTGTCTTGCCCTGTTTCTCCTTGGATTTATCCTGTATGGGACTCTCTGACCTTCTTGGAATTGACTGACTCTTTCCTTTCCCATACTAGGGAAATTTTCAACTATAATCTCTTGTAATATTTTCTCAGACTCTTTCTTTTTCTCTTCTTCTTCTCAGACCCCTATAATTCAAATTTCTTTTCTTTTACTGTTGTCCCAGACATCTTTTTTTTTTTTTTTTTTTTGCGGTATGTGGGCCTCTCACTGTTGTGGCCTCTCCCGCTGTGGAGCACAGGCTCTGGACATGCAGGCCCAGCGGCCATGGCTCATGGGCCCAGCCACTCCGTGGCATATGGGATCCTCCCGGACCGGGGCACGAACCCATATCCCCTGCATCGGCAGGCGGACTCTCAACCACTGCGCCACCAGGGAGGCCCAGTCCCAGACATCTTTGAGACTGCCCTCAATTATTTTCATTCTTTTTTCCTTATTCTGCTCTGTGGTAGTTGTTTTTTTTTCACTATTTTATCATTCATGTCACTTATCTGTTCTTCTGCCTCTGTTATTCTCCTATTGATTTCTTCTAGAGAATTTTTAATTTCATGTATTTTGTTTGAATGATTTTTTGTTTGCTCTTTAGTTCTTCTAGGTCCTTGTTCGATGTTTCTTATATTTTCTCCATTCTATTTCCAAGATGTTGGATCATCTTTACTAACATTACTCTGAATTATTTTCCAGTAGCCTGCCAATTTCCTCTTCATTTTTTTGGTCTGGTGAGTTTTTACTTTGCTCCTTCTTCTGCTGTGTATTTCTCTGTTTTCTCATTTTTGCTTAAGTTACTGTGTTTGGGGCCTCCTTTTCACAAGCTGCAGGTTCGTAGCTCCCATTGTTTTTTGTGTCTTCCGCCGAGTGTGTAAGTATGGTTCAGTGGATCATGTAGGCTTCCTGGTGGAGGGGATTGGTGCCTGTGTTCTGGTGAATGAGGCTGGATCTTGTGTTCCTTTTCATCAGGGGTGTGTCCAGTGGTTTGCTGTGGTGTGTCAGTGAGCTTGTTATGATTTTATGCAGCCTCTCTTCTAATGTGTGGGTTTGTGGTCCTGTCTCACTAGTTTTTTGGCATGGGTATAAAGCAATGGAACTTGCTTGTCATTGAGTGGAACTGGGTCTTAGCATTAAGATGGAAATCCCTGGGAGAGCTCTCCCCAATTGATATTATATTGGGCCTGTAGGTGTCTCGTAGCCCAATGTACTGAACTCGGCTCTCACACCTCAGAGGCTCAGGCTTGACACACAGACAGAGCACTAAGACACTGTCAGCCACACAGCTCAGAAGAAAAGGGAGAAAAAATACAAAGAAAAAGAAAAAAAATAAGGAAGAAAAATATTATTAAAATTAAAATAATGTAAACGTAATAAAAAAAAGAAAGCAACAAAACCTATGAACAAATCCACTAATGATAACAAGCACTAAAAACTATACTAAGATAAACATAAAAATCAGAATCTTGTCTGTCACTTACAGCAAACCCCAAGTCTACAGTTGCTCCCAAAGTCCACCACCTCAACTTTTGGGATGATTCACTGTCTATTCAGGCATTCCACAGAAGCAGGGTGCATCAAGTTAATTGTAGAGTATTGATCTGCCACTCCTGAGGCTGCACAGAGAATTTATCCTTTCTCTTCTTTGTTTGCACTGCTCCTGGGGTTCACCTTTGTACTTGGCCCCACCTCTCCATTTAGGTCACCCTCTGGCGTCTGTTCTTCACCCAGACAAGATGAGGTTAAATGAGTAGCTGATCGGGGGCTCTGGTTCACTGAAGCCAGGGGAGAGAAGGTATGGTTTGCGAGGTGAGCCTGTGGCAGTAGAGACCAGAGTGACATTGCAACAGCCTGAGGTGTGCAATGTGTTCTTCCAGGGAAGTTGTCCCTGAAACACAGGACCCTGGCAGTGGCAGGCTGCACATGCTCCCAGGTAGGGTGGGGTGGATAGTGACCTGTGCTTGCACATAGGATTCTTGGCGGCTGCAATAGCAGCCTTAGCATTTCTGCCCAACTCTGGTGTCCATGCTGATAGCCACAGCTCAGGCCCCTCTCTGAAGCTCATTTAAGTGGTGTTCTGAATCTCCTCTCCTTGTGCATCCCGAAACTATGGTCTTTTGACTCTTAGACAGATCCAGACATTTTCCTGGACTCCCTCCAAGTTAGCTGAGACTCACTAGCCCCCTTCAGGCTGTGTTCATGCTGCCAACCCCAGTCCTCTCCCTGAGATCTGAACTCCAAAGCCCAAGACTCAGCTCCCATTCCCCACTCACACTGGCAGGTGAGCAGACAAGCCTCTCAGGCTGGTGAGTGCTGGTGGGCAGTGATTCTCTGTTGGGAATTTCTCCATTTTGCCCTATGTACCCATGTTACTGCACTCTCCTCCATGACTCTGAAGCTTCCCCCCCCACGCCCCCTTTCCATCTGTGAAGGGTTTTCCTAGTGTGTGGAAACTTTTCCTCCTTCACAGCTCCCTCCCGGAGGTTCAGGTCCTGCCCCTATTCTTTTGTCTTTGCTTTGTCTTTTTTCTTTTGCTCTACCCATGTATGTGGGGGGTTCTTTCCTTTTGGGAAGTTGGAGGTTTTTTGCCAGCGTTCAATAGGTGTTCTGTAGGAGTTGTTCCACATGTAGATTATATTTGATGTATTTGTGCGGAGGAAGGTGATCTCCACATCTTATTCCTCTGCTATCTTGAAGGTCCTCTCCATTATTTCTTGAATTCTTACTGGTTTTCATTTCTATTTATGTGATCTCTCTGTATATAAAACATGAATAATTTGATAATCATGTTGCAATATTTTTTATGGTTTGTTGAAACATTTTAATTTTATGACATTTTATTATGTGAAGACAATTGTATTCTGTTTTTATTTTTTAAATTATGTTCCTGTTAGGAAATTGAAGAAATGGGATTTTTCTATGGAATAAATTAAAGCCTTCCATAATTTCACAAACCAGGCTTGATTACTATAAATATATTTTATTCTAGTCTTATATTATGGAGATATATATATATAGAGAGATATATATAGATATATATATATATAGATATATGTATAGATATAGATATAGGTATGTATAAATATACATACCTATATCTATATCTATATCTATATAACCCTCTTCTAATTTTTAAAACAAAATTAAGATTGAAGTATAGATTTATGCTTACATTTTGATTCATTCATTTGGAAAATATTTATTAGCATTTATCATATGACCAGCTCTGTGCTGGTTTTTGTGGAATTTAATGAAAGTGTGAACAAAGTAAATTAACTAGAGTCACTGGACTATATTTATTGGGGTAGTGAAACAAATAATGAGGTAATTTCAATTTAGTGTACTTTGGAAAAAAAATTCTCTTTTCCCTAGTATCTTACTCTATGAATGAATCTTGATTTTTTTTAAATTGGGAATTTATATGAGCATTTATAAGATTCTTAATGTATGTGGTAAAACAGCTTTGTAGAAAGTCAGGATTATTTAATAAGTTCATGAATAGTGTTTTAAAATGACTTGGTAAATTTGAGCATTATACTTTTTAAGAAAACTACTAATTTGGTGGAAAATTACTTCTCATTGGTATTTTGATTTTCTTTTTTCACTACTGACATTAAACACTTTTTCACATGATTATGGCCATTTGCTTTTTCTCAGTGATATTCCTTTTCATGCCCTTTACTTATGTTTCTATTAGTATGTTTCTCTCTTGCATATTATTTTGCTAAAACACTCTTTATATTAATTCTATCAAGTTTTTCTTTTTCCTTAATATGTCTCCCATTTTTTCATTTTTCATTTCTCTTTTGATATTGTTCATGATCTTGTTTCTTTCTTATGGACTTTCAGAATATTTAAATTTTTATGAAGTCAGATTGATAAATCTTTTATGCCTTATACTTTGTTTAGTAAAATCCTTCCAAAACCTCACATCATATAAATATTCACCCATGTTTTCTTCCAAAACATTTCACTTTCTCTTAGAAAATTTAATAGTTTAAACCATTAAAAATTTGTTTGGGGTTGTTAAGTGATGCAAAAAAGTAGCCCTCCTGCCCACCAACCCTCAATACTGTCATTACCCTGGGAATCAGTCAATCACACCAACATTTTCATGCTGATTTAAAATGCCATTGGCATCATATGCTAAATGCTTATTTGTTCTTCAGTATGTAGTTGAGTTTCATATTTCACTACACACAATGCAGTGGTTCAGAGGGCAGACTTTGGAGTCATACAGACCATCACTTACTAGTTTTGAGCCTTTTAGAAAGTTATGCTTTGTGCCTCAATAGCCCCATTTATAAAATTGGGATAATAATTGTGTCTACTTCTTAGGATTAGGAAAGGGTTAAATGAGATAATATGTGTAAAGTGGTTTAAATTAAGAAATATGTGGGAACTATTAAAAGCAGTGTTTGATATAGAATGAATAATCAATGAACTCTAGTAATCACTGTATCTGTTTGTCAATTCCTATGCCAAAACATAGGTTATTTTTTTAATAATTTAAAAACATTTTAATAACTGGTGTGGTATTCTTGCCTTATTGTTCTTTTTTAAAATATTTTTTGTTATGTTTGCCCATTTATTCTGCCTGATGAACTTTGAATGTGTTCTAGTTTTTTTTAATAGTCCTAATATGACACTCATTGAAATTGAATAACATTTATTATATATTTTTCATCTTTTTATTTTTCAAGAAGTAAATGTATTTCAATAAATCTTAGTTGTTTCTTCATAGAAGGCCTATACATTTCATCTTACAGTTATGTCACTGTGCCGTGTTTTTAATTGAATTTGTTAGTGGAATCTGTTTTTTAATTTTTATATTAAGTTGATTAACAATGTTGTATTAGTTACAGGTGTACAGCAAAGTAATTCAGATATATATATATATATATATATATATATATATATATATATATATATATATATATATATATATATATATATATATACATTTGTCTATTCTTTTTCAAATTCTTTTCCCAGTTAGGTTATTACAGAATATTGAGCAGAGTTCCTGTGCTATTAAGTAGGTCCTTGTTGGTTATCCACTTTAATTATAGTAGTGTGTACATGTCAGTCCCAAACTCCCAATCTATCCCTCCCCCCCTTCCCACTTTCCCCCCTGGTAACCATAAATTGAGTCTCTAAGTCTGTGAATCTGTTTCTGTTTTGTAAACAAGTTCATTTCTATCATTTGTTTTTAGATTCCACATATAAGCGATATTGTATGATATTTGTCTTCCTCTGACTTACTTCACTTAGTATGATAATCTGCAGGTCCATCCATGTTGCTGCAAATGGCATCATTTCATTCTTTTTAATGGCTGAGTAATATACCATTGTATATATGTACCACATCTTCTTTATCCATTCATCTATCAATGGACATTTAGGTTGCTTCCATGTCTTGGCTATTTTTATTTTTTTTTATTTTTTTTTATTTATTTATTTTTTTTAATGACTATGTTTCTGGGGTTTTCCTTAAATTTTTTGAGTGACTGCTTGTCTTTTTTTTTTTTTTTCAGTTAATTTTTTTTTTAATTTTTTGCCTTATAACAAATTTAATCAGTTATACATATACATATGTTTCCATATCCCCTCCCTTTTGCGTCTCCCTCCCAGCCTCCCTATCCCACCCCTCCAGGCAGTCACAAGGCACCGAGCTGATCTCCCTGTGCTATGCGGCTGCTTCCCACTAGCTATCTAACTTACGTTTGGTAGTGTATATATGTCCATGCCGCTCTTTCACTTTGTCACAGCTTACCCTTCCCCCTCCCCATATCCTCAAGTCCATTCTCTAGTAGGTCTGTGTCTTTATTCCTGTCTTACCCCTATGTTCTTCATGACATTTTTTTTCTTAAATTCCATATATATGTGTTAGCATACAGTATTTGTCTTTCACTTTCTGACTTACTTCACTCTGTATGACAGACTCTAGGTCTATCCACCTCATTACAAATAGCTCAATTTCATTTCTTTTTATGGCTGAGTAATATTCCATTGTATATATGTGCCACATCTTCTTTATCCATTCATCCGATGATGGACACTTAGGTTGTTTCCATCTCCGGGCTATTGTAAATAGGGCTGCTATGAACATTTTGGTACATGTCTCTTTTTGAATTATGGTTTTCTCAGGGTATATGCCCAGTAGTGGGATTGCTGGGTCATATGGTAGTTCTATTTGTAGTTTTTTAAGGAACCTCCATACCGTTCTCCATAGCGGCTGTACCAATTCACATTCCCACAAGCAGTGCAAGAGTCTTCCCTTTTTTCCACACCCTCTCCAGCATTTATTGTTTCTAGATTTTTTGATGATGGCCATTCTGACTGGTGTGAGATGATATCTCATTGTAGTTTTGATTTGCATTTCTCTAATGAGTAAAGATGTTGAGCATCCTTTCATGTGTTTGTTGGCAGTCTGTATATCTTCTGTGGAGAAATGTCTATTTAGGTCTTCTGCCCATTTTTGGATTGGGTTGTTTGTTTTTTTGTTATTGAGCTGCATGAGCTGCTTATAAATTTTGGAGATTAATCCTTTGTCAGTTGCTTCATTTGCAAATATTTTCTCCCATTCTGAGGGTTGTCTTTTGGTCTTGTTTATGGTTTCCTTTGCTGTGCAAAAGCTTTGAAGTTTCATTAGGTCCCATGTGTTTATTTTTGTCTTTATTTCCATTTCTCTAGGAGGTGGGTCAAAAAGGATCTTGCTGTGATTTATGTCACAGAGTGTTCTGCCTATGTTTTCCTCTAAGAGTTTGATAGTGTCTGGCCTTACATTTAGGTCTTTAATCCATTTTGAGCTTATTTTTGTGTATGGTGTTAGGGAGTGATCTAATCTCATACTTTTACATGTCCCTATCCAGTTTTCCCAGCACCACTTATTGAAGAGACTGTCCTTTCTCCACTGTACATTCCTGCCTCCTTTATCAAAGATAAGGTGACCATATGTCCGTGGGTTTAACTCTGGGCTTTCTATCCTGTTCCATTGATCTATCTTTCTGTTTTTGTGCCAGTACCATACTGTCTTGATTACTGTAGCTTTGTAGTATAGTCTGAAGTCAGGGAGCCTGATTCCTCCAGCTCCATTTTTCGTTCTCAAGATTGCTTTGGCTATTCAGGGTCTTTTGTGTTTCCATACAAATTGTGAAATTTTTTGTTCTAGTTCTGTGAAAAATGCCAGTGGTAGTTTGATAGGGATTGCATTGAATCTGTAGATTGCTTTGGGTAGTAGAGTCATTTTCACAATGTTGATTCTTCCAATCCAAGAACATGGTACATCTCTCCATCTATTTGTATCATCTTTAATTTCTTTCATCAGTGTCTTATAATTTTCTGCATACAGGTCTTTTGTCTCCTTAGGTAGGTTTATTCCTAGATATTTTATTCTTTTTTTTGCAATGGTAAATGGGAGTGTTTCCTTGATTTCACTTTCAGATTTTTCATCATTAGTATATAGGAATGCCAGAGATTTCTGTGCATTAACTTTGTATCCTGCAACTTGACCAAATTCATTGATTAACTCTAGTAGTTTTCTGGTAGCATCTTTAGGATTCTCTATGTATAGTATCATGTCATCTGCAAACAGTGACAGCTTTATTTCTTCTTTTCCGATTTGGATTCCTTTTATTTCCTTTTCTTCTCTGATTGCTGTGGCTAAAACTTCCAAAACTAGGTTGAATAAGAGTGGTGAGAGTGGGCAGCCTTGTCTTGTTCCTGATCTTAGTGGAAATGGTTTCACTTTTTCACCATTGAGGACGATGCTGGCTGTGGGTTTGTCATATATGGCCTTTATTATGTTGAGGAAAGTTCCCTCTATGCCTACTTTCTGCAGGGGTTTTATCATAAATGGGTGTTGAATTTTGTCGAAAGCTTTCTCTGCATCTATTGAGATGATCATATGGTTTTTCTTCTTCAATTTGTTAATATGGTGTATCACGTTGATTGATTTGCGTATATTGAAGAATCCTTGCATTCCTGGAATAAACCCCACTTGATCATGGTGTATGATCCTTTTAATGTGCTGTTGGATTCTGTTTGCTAGTATTTTGTTGAGGATTTTTGCATCTATGTTCATCAGTGATATTGGCCTGTAGTTTTCTTTCTTTGTGACATCCTTGTCTGGTTTTGGTATCAAGGTGATGGTGGCCTCGTAGAATGAGTTTGGGAGTGTTCCTCCCTCTGCTATATTTTGGAAGAGTTTCAGAAGGATAGGTGTTAGCTCTTCTCTAAATGCTTGATATAATTCGCCTGTGAAGCCATCTGGTCCTGGGCTTTTGTTTGTTGGAAGATTTTTTATCACAGTCTCAATTTCAGTGCT
This sequence comes from Mesoplodon mirus, assembly GCF_964341445.2. Classification (NCBI taxonomy): domain Eukaryota; kingdom Metazoa; phylum Chordata; class Mammalia; order Artiodactyla; family Ziphiidae; genus Mesoplodon; species Mesoplodon mirus. Next base: position 73,509,450 of record NC_138981.1, read on the forward strand.
TGTGATTGGTCTGTTCATATTTTCTATTTCTTCCTGATTCAGTCTTGGCAGGTTGTGCATTTCTAAGAATTTGTCCATTTCTTCCAGGTTGTCCATTTTATTGGCATAGAGTTGTTTATAGTAATCTCTCATGATCTTTTGTATTTCTGCAGTGTCAGTTGTTACTTCTCCTTTTTCATTTCTAATTCTATTGATTTGAGTCTTCTCCCGTTTTTTCTTGATGAGTCTGGCTAATGGTTTATCAATTTTCTTTATCTTCTCAAAGAACCAGCTTTTAGTTTTATTGATCTTTGCTATCGTTTCCTTCATTTCTTTTTCATTTATTTCAGATCTGATTTTTATGATTTCTTTCCTTCTGCTAACTTTGGGATGTTTTTGTTCTTCTTTCTCTAATTGCTTTAGGTGCAAGGTTAGGTTGTTTATTCGAGATGTTTCCTGTTTCTTAAGGTGGGATTGTATTGCTATAAACTTCCCTCTTAGAACTGCTTTTGCTGCGTCCCATAGGTTTTGGGTCGTCGTGTCTCCATTGTCATTTGTTTCTAGGTATTTTTTAATTTCCTCTTTGATTTCTTCAGTGATCACTTCGTTATTAAGTAGTGTATTGTTTAGCCTCCATGTGTTTGTATTTTTTACAGATCTTTTCCTGTAATTGATATCTAGTCTCATAGCATTGTGGTCGGAAAAGATACTTGATACAATTTCAATTTTCTTAAATTTACCAAGGCTTGATTTGTGACCCAAGATATGATCTATCCTGGAGAATGTTCCATGAGCACTTGAGAAAAATGGGTATTCTCTTGTTTTTGGATGGAATGTCCTATAAATATCAATTAAGTCCATCTTGTTTAATGTATCATTTAAAGCTTGTGTTTCCTTATTTATTTTCATTTTGGATGATCTGTCCATTGGTGAAAGTGGGGTGTTAAAGTCCCCTACTATGAGTGTGTTACTGTCGATTTCTCCTTTTATGGCTGTTAGTATTTGCCTTATGTATTGAGGTGCTCCTATGTTTGGTGCATAAATATTTACAATTGTTATATCTTCTTCTTGGATCGATCCCTTGATCATTATGTAGTGTCCTTCTTTGTCTCTTCTAGTAGTCTTTACTTTAAAGTCTATTTTGTCTGATATGAGAATTGCTACTCCAGCTTTCTTTTGGTTTCCATTTGCATGGAATATCTTTTTCCATCCCCTTACTTTCAGTCTGTATGTGTCTCTAGGTCTGAAGTGGGTCTCTTGTAGACAGCATATATATGGGTCTTGTTTTTGTATCCATTCAGCCAATCTGTGTCTTTTGGTGGGAACATTTAGTCCATTTACATTTAAGGTAATTATTGATATGTATGTTCCTGTTCCCATTTTCTTAATTGTTTTGGGTTTGTTATTGTAGGTCTTTTCCTTCTGTTGTGTTTCTTTCCTAGAGAAGTTCCTTTAGCATTTGTTGTAAAGCTGGTTTGGTGGTGCTGAACTCTCTCAGCTTTTGCTTGTCTGTAAACGTTTTAATTTCTCCATCAAATCTGAATGAGATCCTTGCTGGGTAGAGTAATCTTGGTTGCAGGTTTTTCTCCTTCATCACTTTAATTATGTCCTGCCACTCCCTTCTGGCTTGTAGAGTTTTGCTGAGAGATCAGCTGTTATCCTGATGGGGATTCCCTTGTGTGTTATTTGTTGTTTTTGCCTTGCTGCTTTTAATATGATTTCTTTGTGTTTAATTTTTGACAGTTTGATTAATATGTGTCTTGGCGTATTTCTCCTTGGATTTATTCTGTATGGGACTCTCTGTGCCTCCTGGACTTGATTAACTATTTCCTTTCCCATATTAGGGAAGTTTTCAACTATAATCTCTTCAAATATTTTCTCAGTCCCTTTCTTTTTCTCTTCTTCTTCTGGAACCCCTATAATTCGAATGTTGGTGCGTTTAATGTTGTCCCAGAGGTCTCTGAGACTGTCCTCTGTTCTTTTCATTCTTTTTTCTTTATTTTGCTCTACATCAGTTATTTCCACTATTTTATCTTCCACCTCACTTATCCGTTCTTCTGCCTCAGTTATTCTGCTATTGAGCCCATCTAGAGTATTTTTTATTTCATGTATTGTGTTTTTAATCGATGCTTGATTCATCTTTAGTTCTTCTAGGTCCTTGTTAACTGTTTCTTGCATTTTGTCTATTCTATTTCCAAGATTTTGGATCTGGGAAATAGAATCTTGGATCATCTTTACCATCATTATTCTGAATTCTTTTTCAGGTAGACTGCCTATTACCTCTTCATTTGTTAGATCTGGTGGGTTTTTATCTTGCTCCTTCTCCTGCTGTGTGTTTTTCTGTCTTTTCATTTTGCTTATGTTACTGTGTTTGGGGTCTCCTTTTTGCAGGCCGCAGGTTCGTAGTTCCCGTTGTTTTTGGTGTCTGTCCCCAGTGGCTAAGGTTGGTTTAGTGGGTTGTGTAGGCTTCCTGGTGGAGGGGACTAGTGCCTGTGTTCTGGTGGATGAGGCTGGATCTTGTCTTTCTGGTGGGCAGGTCCACGTCTGGTGATGTGTTTTGGGGTGTCTGCAGACTTTTTATGAGTTTAGGCCACCTCTCTGCTAATGGGTGGCGTTGTGTTCCTGTCTTGCTAGTTGTTTGGCTTAGGGTGTCCAGCACTGTAGCTTGCTGGTCGTTGAGTGAAGCTGGGTGCTGGTGTTGAGATGGAGATCTCTGGAAGATTTTCGCCGTTTGATATTATGTGGAGCTGGGAGGTCTCTTGTGGACCAGTGTCCTGAAGTTGGCTCTCCCACCTCAGAGGCACAGCACTGACTCCGGGCTCCTCAATTTGGGATGATGTGTTGTCTATTCATGTATTCCACAGATGCAGGGTACATCAAGTTGATTGTGGAGCTTTAATCCGCTGCTTCTGAGGCTGCTGGGAGAGGTTTCCCTTTCTCTTCTTTGTTCTCACAGCTCCTGGGTCTCAGCTTTGGATTTGGCCCCGCCTCTGCGTGTAGGTCGCCTGAGGGCGTCTGTTCTTTGCTCAGGCAGGACAGGGTTAAAGGAGCAGCCTCTTCGGGAACTCTTGCTCACTCAGGCCGGGCGGGAGGGAGGGGCACGGAGTGCGGGGCGAGCCTGCAGCCGCAGAGGTCGGCGTGACGTTGCACCAGCCCGAGGCGCGCCGTGCGTTCTCCCAGGGAAGCCGCCCCTGGATCCTGGGACCCCGGCAGTGGCGGGCTGCACAGGCTCCCGGAAGGGCGGTGTGGGCAGTGACCTGTGCTCGCACACAGGCTTCTTGGCGGCAGCAGCAGCAGCCCCAGCGTCCCACGCCCGTCTCTGGGCTCCGCGCTTTCAGTCGCGACTCGCGTCCATCTGTAGAGCCCCTTTAAGCAGCGCTCTTAATCCCCTCTCCTCGCGCACCAGGAAACCAAGAGGGAAGAAAAAGTCTCTTGCCTCTTCGGCAGCTCCAGAGTTTTCCTGGACTCCCTCCTGGCTAGCTGTGGCACATTAGCCCCCTTCAGGCTGAGTTCTCGCCGCCAGCCCCTGTCCTCTCCCTGCGCTCTGACCGAAGCCCGAGCCTCAGCTTCCAGCGCTGCGCACCCCAGCAGGCGAGCAGACAAGCCTCTCGAGCTGGTGAGTGCCACTCGGCACTGATCCTGTGTGGGGATCTCTCCGCTTTGCCCTACCCAGGTATGTGGGGGGTTTCTTGCCTTTTGGGAGGTCTGGGGTCTTCTGCCAGCGTTCAGTAGGTGTTCTGTAGGAGTTGTTCCACGTGTAGCTGTATTTCTGGTGTATCCGTGGGGAGGAAGGTGATCTCCGCGTCTTACTCTTCCGCCATCTTACCCGGAAGTCCGTCTTGGCTATTTTTAAAATGTAGTTTCTGTTTCACTACTTGAATCAGACAATGAAAAACCAATTTCTGGCTCTTCCACTTTCTAGTGGTGTAAACTTGCTCAAATTATTTGATCTCTCTGTGATTTTTTTTTTCTAATTGTGAAATAGCAGACGTATCAGACCCTATCCAATAGGATTGTTATGAGGATGATTATGTGAATTTCTTCAAATTATTGCACTTATTTTTTAGTTGATCCTCTGCAATTTTCCCTGTACTAATCATATTGTCTGTCAAAAATTTGTTCCTCATTTCCCATTCTTGTATATCCTATTTCTTTTTTTATTGAAGTATAGTTGATTTAAAATATTATATTAATTTCAGCTGTACAGTGTAATGATTCAGTATTTTCACAGATTATACACCACTAAAAGTTCTTGCAAGATAATGGAAATGCAAGATAATTCGCTGTGCTATACAATATATCCTTGCTGCTTATCTATTTTATACATAGTAGTTTGTATCTCTTAATTCTATATCTCTAACTTGCTCCTCCTCACTTCCTTCTCCCATTTGGTAAACACTAGTTTGTTTTCTATGTCACTGTGTCTGTTTTGCTATATACATTCATTTGTATGTTTTTTTTAAACATCTTTATTGGAGTATAATTGCTTTACTATGGTGTGTTATTTTCTGCTTTATAACAAAATGAATCAGTTATACATATATATATATTCCCATATCTCTTCCCTCTTGCGCTTCCATCTCTCCCACCCTCTCTATTCCACACCTCTAGGTGGTCACAAACCACTGAGCTGATCTTCTTGTGTTATGCGGCTGCTTCCCAGTATCAATCTATTTTAAGTTTGGTAGTGTATATATGTCCATGCCACTCTTTCATTTTGGCATAGCTTACCCTTGCCCCTCCCCACAACCTCAAGTCCATTCTCTAATAGGTCTGTGTCTTTATTCCCGTCTTACCTCTAAGTTTTTCATGACCTTTTTTTTTCTTAGATTCCATATATATGTGTTAGCATACTGTATTTGTTTTTCTCTTTCTGACTTATTTCACTCTGAATGACAGACTCTAGGTTCATCCACCTCACTACAAATAAATCAATTTCGTTTATTTTAATGGCTGAGTAATATTCCATTGTATATATGTGCCACATCTTGTTTATCCATTCATCTGTTGATGGACACTTAGGTTGCTTCCATGTCCTGACTATTGTAAATAGAGCTGCAATGAGCATATTGGTACATGACTATTTTTGAGTTACGGTTTTCTCAGGGTATATGCCCTGTAGTGGGATTGCAGGGTCGTATGGTAGTTCAATTTGTAGACTTTTAAGGAACCTCCATACTGTTATCCATAGTGGCTGTATCAATTTATATTCCCACCAGTAGTGCAAGATTGTTCCCTTTTCTCCACACCCTCTCCAACATTTATTGTTTCTAATATTTTGATGATTGACATTCTGACCAGTGTGAGATGATATCTCATTGTAGTTTTGATTTGCATTTCTCTAATAATTAATGAGGTTGAGCATTCTTTCATGTGTTTGTTGGCAATCTGTATATCTTCTTTGGTGAAATGTCTATTTAGGTCTTCTGCCCATTTTTGGATTGGGTTTTTTGTTTTATTGTTATTGAGCTATGTGAGCAGCTGGTAAATTCTGGAGATTAATCCTTTGTCAGTTGCTTCAATTGCAAATATTTTCTCCCATTCTGAGGGTTGTCTTTTGGTCTTGTTTATGGTCTCCTCTGCTGTGTAAAAGCTTTTAAGTTTCATTAGGTCCCATTTGTTTATTTTTCTTTTTATTTCCATTTCTCTAGGAGGTGTGTCAAAAAGTATCTTGCTGTGTTTTATGTGATAGAGAGTTCTGCCTATGATTTCCTCTAAGATTTTGAGAGTTTTTGGCATTATGTTTAGGTATTTAATCCATGTGGAGCTGATTTTTGTCTATGGTGTTAGGGAGCATTCTAATCTCATACTTTTACATGTACCTGTCCAGTTTTCCCAGCACCACTTATTGAAGAGGCTGTCTTTTCTCCACTGTGTATTTTTGCCTCATTTATCAAAGATAAGGTGACCATATGTGTTTCGTTTTTCTCTGGGCTTTCTATCCTGTTCCATGGATCTATCTATATTTCTGATTTTGTGCCAGTACCATACTATCTTCATAATTGTGGCTTTGTAGTATAGTCTGAAGTCAGGGAGCCTGATTCCTCTAGCTCCATTTTTCATTCTCAAGATTGCTTTGGCTATTCGGGGTCCTTTGTGTTTCCAAACAAATTGTGAAAATTTTTGCTCTAGTTCTCTGAAGAATGCCAGTGATATTTTCATAGGGATTGCATTGAATCTTTAGATTGTTTTGGGTAGTAGAGTCATTTTCACAATGTTCATTCTTCCAATCCAAGAACGTGGTATATATCTCCATCTATCTGTATCATCTCTAATTTCTTTCATCAGTGTCTTATAATTTCCTGCATACAGTTCTTTTGTCTCCTTAGGTAGGTTTATTCCTAGATATTTTATTCTATTTATTGCAATGGTAAATGGGAGTGTTTTCTTAAATTTACTTTCATATTTTTCATCATTAGTGTAGAGGTATGTCACCGATTTCTGTGCATTAATTTTTTTAACATCTCTATTGGACTAAAATTGCTTTACAGTGATGTTAGTTGCTGCTTTATAACAAAGTGAATCAGTTATACATATACATATATTCCCATATCTCTTCCCTCTTGCACCTCCATCTCTCCCAACCTCCCTATTCCACAACTCTAGGTGTCACAAACCACTGAGCTGATCTCCCTGTTCTATGTGGCTACTTCCCACTAGCTATCAATTTTACGTTTGGACCTACATGAGAATGGACTTGAGGATATGGGGAGGGGGAAGGGTAAGCTGTGACAAAGCGAAAGAGAGGCATGGACATATATACACTAGCAAACGTAAGGTAGATAGATAGTGGGAAGCAGCCGCAGAGCACAGGGAGATCAGCTTGGTGCTTTGTGACCGCCTGGAGGGGTGGGATGGGGAGGGTGGGAGGGAGGGAGATGCATGAGGGAAGGGATGTGGGAACAGATGTATATGTATGACTGATTCACTTTGTTATAAAGCAGAAACTAATAAAAAAATAAAATAAATAAAAAATAAAAAAAATAAAACAATAAATTTTACGTTTGGTAGTGTATATATGTCCATTCCAATCTCTCACATTGTCACAGCTTACTCTTCCCCCTCCTCATATTCTCAAGTCCATTCTCTATTTGGTCTGTGTCTTTATTCCCGTCTTCACCCCAGGTTCTCCATAACCTATTTTTTTTCTTAGATTCCATATATATGTGTTAGCATATGGTATTTGTCTTTCTCTTTCTGGCTTACTTTACTCTGTATGACAGAGTCTAGGTTCATCCACCTCACTACAAATAACTCAATATTGTTTCCTTTTATGGCTGAGTAATATTCCATTGTATATATGTGCCACATCTTCCTTATCCATTCATCCGATGATGGACACTTAGGTTGCTTCCATGCCCTGGCTAATGTAAATAGCGCTACAATGAACATTTTGGTACATGACTCTTTTTTAATTATGGTTTTCTCAGGGCTTATTCCCAGTAGTGGGATTGCTGGGTTGTATGGTAGCTCTATTTTTAGTTTTTTAAGGAACCTCCAAACTGTTCTCCATAGTGGCTGTACCAATTCACATTCCCACAAACAGTGCAAGAGTGTTCCCTTTTCTCCATACCCTCTCCAGCATTTATTGTTTCTAGATATTTACATGATGGCCATACTGACCGGTGTGAGATGATATCTCATTGTAGTTTTGATTTGCATTTCTCTAATGATTAATGATGTTGAGCATCCTTTCATGTGTTTGTTGGCAATCTGTATAACTTCTTTGGAGAAATATCTATTTAGGTCTTCTGCCCATTTTTGGATTGGGTTGTTTGCTTTTTGTTATTGAGCTGTAAAATCTGCTTATAAATTTTGGTGTTTAGTCCTTTGTCAGTTGCTTCATTTGCAAATATTTTCTCCCATTCTGAGGGTTCTCTTTTGGTCTTGTTTATGGTTTCCTTTGCTGTGCAAAAGCTTTTAAGTTTCATTATATACCATTTGTTTATTTATCTTTTTATTTCCATTTCTCTAGGAGGTGGGTCAAAAAGGATCTTGCTGTGATTTTTATCATAGAGAGCTCTACCTATGTTTTCCTCTAAGAGTTTGATAGTTTCTGGCCTTACATTTAGGTATTTAATTCATTTTGAACTTCTTTTTGTGTACAGTGTTAGGGACAGTTCTAATCTCATATTTTACATGTAACTGTCCACTTATCTCAGCACCACTTATTGAAGAGGGTGTCTTTTCTCCACTGTATATTCCTGTCTCTTTTTTCAAAGATAACTTGATTGTATGTGTGTGGGTTTATCTCTGGGATTTCTATCCTTTTCCATTGATCTATATTTCTGATTTTTTGCCCGTACCATACTGTTTTGATTACTGTAGCTTTGTAGTATAGGCTGAAGTTAGGGAGCCTGATTCCTCCAACTCTGTTTTTCTTTCTCAAGATTATTTTGGCTCTTTGGCCTCTTTTGTGTTACCATACAAATTGTGATTTTTTTTGTTCTAGTTCTGTGAAAAATGCCAGTGGTAGTTTTATAGGGATTGCATTGAATCTTTAGATTGCTTTGGGTAGTAAGGTCATTTTCACAACATTGATTCTTCCAATCCATGAATATGGTATATCTCTCCACCGTTTGTATCATCTTTAATTTCTTTCATCTGTGTCTTACAATTTACTTCATACAGGTCTTTTTTCTCATTAGGTAGGTTTATTTCTAGATATATTATTCTTTTTGTTGCAATCATAAATGGGAGTGTTTTACTAATTTCCATTTCAGATTTTCCATCATTAGTGTATAGGAATGCCAGAGATTTGTGTTCATTAATTTTGTATTCTGCTACTTTACTAAATTCAGCGATTAACTCTAGTAGTTTTCTGGTAGCATCTTTAGGATCCCCTATGTAGGATATCATCTCATCTGCAAGCTGTGACAGCTTTACTTCTTCTTTTCCTATTTGGATTCCTTTAATTTATTTTCCTTCTCTGATTGCTGTGGCTAAAACTTCCAAAACTATGTTGAATAATAGTGGTGAGAATGGGCAAACTTGTATTTTTCCTGATCTTAGTGGAAATGATTTCAGTTTTTCACCACTGAAGACGATGTTGGCTGTGGGTTTGCCATATATGGTCTTTATTATGTTTAGGAAAGTTCCCTCTATACATATGTTCTGCAGGGTTTCAATTATATATGGATGTTGAATTTTGTTGAATGCTTTCTCTGAATCTATTGAGATTATCATATGATTTTTCTCTTTCAATTTGTTAATATGGTGTATCACATTGATTGATTTCATATATTGAAGAATCCTTGCATTCCTGGAATAAACCCCACTTGATCATGGTGTATGATCCTTTTAATGTGCTGTTGGATTCTGTTTGCTAGTATTTTGTTGAGGATTTTTGCATCTATGTTCATCAGTGATATTGGCCTGTTGTTTTCTTTCTTTGTGACATCCTTGTCTGGTTTTGGTATCAGGGTGATGGTGGCCTCGTAGAATGAGTTTGGGAGTGTTCCTCCCTCTGCTATATTTTGGAAGATTTTGAGAAGGATAGGTGTTAGCTCTTCTCTAAATGTTTGATAGAATTCACCTGTGAAGGCAACTTGTCCTGGGCTTTTATTTGTTGGACAATTTTTAATCACAGTTTCAATTTTGGTGCTTGTGATTTGTCTGTTCATATTTTCTGTTTCTTCCTGGTTCAGACACAACAGACTGCACATTTCTAAGCATTTGTCCATTTCTTCCAGGTTGTCCAATTTTTTGGCATAGGGTTTTTTGTAGTAATCTCTCATGATCCTTCATATTTCTGCAGTGTCAGTTGTTACTTCTCCTTTTTCATTTCTAATTCTATTGATTTGAGTCTTCTCCCTTTTTTTCTTGATAAGTCTGGTAAATGGTTTATCAATTTTGTTTATATTCTCAAAGAACCAGCTTTTAATTTTATTGATCTTTGCTATTGTTTCCTTCATTTTTTTTTCATTTATTTCTGATCTGATATTTATGATTTCTTTCCTGCTGTTAACTTTGGTGTTTTTTTGTTCTTCTTTCTCTATTTACTTTAGGTGCAAGGTTATGTTGTTTATTTGAGATGTTTCCTGTTTCTTATGGTAGGATTATATTGCTATAAACTTCCCTCTTAGAACTGCTTTTGCTGCATCCCATAAGTTTTGTGTCGTCGTGTCTCCATTGTCATTTGTTTCTAAGTATTTTTTGATTTCCTCTTTGATTTCTTCAGTGATCACTTTGTTATTAAATAGTGTATTGTTTAGCCTCCAAGTGTTTCTTTTTTTACAGATCTTTTCTTGTAATTTATATTTAGTCTCATAGCGCTGTGGTTGGAAAAGTTACTTGATATATTTTCAATTTTCTTAAATTTACCGAGGCTTGATTTGTGATGCACAATATGATCTATCCTTGAGAATGTTCCATGAGCCCTTGAGAAGAATGTGTATTCTGTTGTTTTTGGATGGAATGTCCTATAAATATCAATTAAGTCCATCTTGTTTAATGTATCCTTAAAGCTTGTGTTTCCTTATTTATTTTCACTTTGGATGATCTTTCCATTTATGAAAGTGGGGCGTGGAAGTCCACTACTATGATTATGTTACTCTTGATTTCCCATTTTATGGCTGTTAGTATTTGCCTTATATATTGAGGTGCTCCTATGTTGTGTGTATAAATATTTACAATTTTTATATCTTCTTCTTGTATCAATCCCTTAATCATTATGTAGTGTCCTTCTTTTTCTCCTGTAATAGTCTTTATTTTAATGTCTATTTCTTCTGATATGAGAATTGCTACTCCAGCTTCCTTTTGATTTCAGTTTGCATGGAATATCTTTCTCCATCCCCTCACTTTCAGTCTCTACGTATCCCTAGGTGTGAAGTGGGTCTCTTGTAGACAGCATATATATGGGTCTTGTTTTTGTACCCATTGAGCCAGTCTGTGTGTTTTGGTGGGAGCATTTAATCCAGTTACATTTAAGGTAATTATCGATATGTATGTTCCTATTCCCATTTTCTTAATTGTTTTGGTTTTGTTATTGTAGGTCTTTTCCTTCTCTTGTGTTTTATGCCTAGAGAAGTTCCTTTAGCATTTGTTGTAAAGCTGGTTTGTTGGTGCTGAACTCTCTCAGCTTTTGCTTGTCTGTAACGGTTTTAATTTCTCCATCAAATCTGAATGTGATCCTCGCTGGTTAGAATAATCTTGGTTGTAGGTTTTTCTCCTTCATCACTTTAAATATGTCCTACCACTCCCTTCTGGCTTGCAGAGTTTCTGCTTAAAGGTCAGCTGTTAACTGTATGTGGATTCCCTTGTGTGTTATTTGTTGTTTTTCCCTTGCTGCTTTTAATATGTTTTGTTTGTAGTTAGTTTTTGATACTTTGATTAATATGTGTCTTGGAGTGTTTCTCATTGGATTTATCCTGTTTGGGACTCTCTGTGCTTCCTGGACTTGATTAACTATTTCCTTTCCCATATTAGGGAAGTTTTCAACTATAATCTCTTGAAATATTTTCTCAGTCCCTTTCTTTTTCTCTTCTTTCTCTGGGACCCTTATAATTAGTATGTTGGTGCTTTTGATGTTGTCCCAGAGGCTTCTGAGACTGTCCTCAGTTCTTTTCATTCATTTTTCTTTTTTCTGCTCTGCAGCAGTTGTTTCCACTATTTTATCTCCAGGTCACTTATCCATTCTTCTGCCTCAGTTATTCTGCTATTGATCCCTTCTAGAGTATATTCAATTTAATTTATTATGTTGTTCATCATTGCTTGTTTCCTCTTTAGTTCTTCTAAGTTTTTATTGTGTGTGTTTTTTATTTTCTCTATTCTATTTCCAAGATTTTGGATCATGTTTACTATCATTATTCTGAATTATTTTTCAGGTAGACTGCCTATTTCCTCTTCATTTTTTTTTTGCCAATTTTAAATACAGTTTTATTTAAGACATTGCATTTTCCACTTACAATACAGTGCTTGTAAAGTGCAATGTTATTTCCTTTCCCTGTGCACACATTCCATGTTCCAGTATCAAGAATGCCCAGTTTACTACAGCAGCTCAGCTTTAAAACTGCCATGGAATTTGCTACAAATTTGGGTCCTTCAATGTTGTGTGGAACAATGCTAAACCTATGCTAGGCTGCCTTAATCGACCTCTTCAGTGGTGGGTCCAGAGGAGGCACCACCAGATGGAGGAGCTCCACCACCAGGGAAGCCCCCGGGCATTCCTCCTGGCATTCCTCCTGGCATCCCTCCTGTGCTCTGGTACAGCTTGGTAATGATGGGGTTGCAGACTTTTTCCAGCTCCTTCTGCCGATGTTCAAATTCTTCCTTCTCTGCAGTCTGGTTCTTATCAAGCCAGTTGATTATTTCATTACACTTATCAAGAATCTTCTGTTTGTCCTCATCATTAATCTTGCCTTGAAGTTTCTCATCCTCAACAGTAGCTTTCATGTTGAAAGCATAGGATTCAAGAGAATTCTTTGAAGACACCTTATCCCGCTGTTTCTCATCTTCAGCTTTATACTTCTCTGCTTCCTGAACCATGCGTTCAATATCTTCCTTGCTCAAACGGCCCTTGTCGTTAGTGATGGTAATCTTGTTCTCTTTTCCTGTGCTCTTATCCACAGCAGAGACATTGAGGATGCCATTGGCATCAATATCAAAAGTGACTTCAATCTGAGGAACACCACGGGGGGCAGGAGGTATGCCTGTGGGTTCAAACTTGCCAAGCAGGTTGTTATCCTTGGTCATGGCATGCTCACCTTCATAAACCTGAATGAGTACACGGGGCTGGTTGTCTGAGTAGGTTGTGAAGGTCTGCGTCTGCTTGGTGGGAATGGTGGTGTTGCGCTTGATGAGGACAGTCATGACTCCACCAGCAGTTTCAATTCCAAGGGAAAGAGGAGTGACATCCAACAGCAGCAAGTCTTGAACATTTTCAGATTTGTCTCCAGATAAAATGGCTGCCTGGACAGGTGCACCATAAGCAACAGCCTCATCAGGGTTGATGCTCTTATTCAGTTCTTTCCCATTGAAGAAGTCCTGTAGAAGTTTCTGAATCTTGGGGATGCGGGTTGAACCACCCACCAGGACAATATCATGGATCTGAGACTTGTCTAGCTTGGCATCCCGAAGGGCTTTCTCCACAGGGTCTAGTGTGCCACGGAACAGGTCAGCATTCAGTTCTTCAAATCGGGCATGGGTAATTGAGGTATAGAAGTCGATTCCTTCATAGAGGGAATCGATCTCAATACTGGCCTGGGTGCTGGAAGAGAGAGTGCGCTTAGCACTCTCACAAGCAGTACGAAGGCGACGGACAGCCCTCTTGTTCTCACTGATGTCCTTCTTGTGCTTGTGCTTGAATTCTGCAATAAAATGGTTGACCATCCGGTTGTCAAAGTCTTCTCCACCCAAGTGGGTATCTCCGGCTGTAGATTTGACCTCAAAGATTCCATCCTCAATAGTGAAGATTGACACATCAAAAGTGCCACCACCTAAATCAAAGATCAGCATATTTCTTTCTGCTCCAACCTTTTTGTCTAAGCCATAGGCAATAGCAGCAGCAGTTGGCTCGTTGATAATTCTAAGCACGTTGAGCCCAGCAATAGTTCCAGCATCTTTGGTGGCCTGACGCTGAGAATCATTAAAGCAAGCGGGTACTGTGACAACAGCATTGGTAACAGTCTTCCCAAGGTAGGCTTCTGCTATTTCCTTCATCTTTGTCAAAACCATGGATGACACCTCCTCAGGATAAAAACTTTTTGTCTCTCCCTTGTATTCCACTTGAACCTTAGGCCTGCCTGCATCATTCACCACCATGAAGGGCCAATGCTTCATATCAGACTGGACAACAGCATCATCAAATCTTCATCCAATGAGGCGTTTGGCATCAAAAACCGTATTGGTGGGATTCATTGCAACTTGGTTCTTTGCAGCATCACCGATCAATCGTTCAGTATCAGTAAAGGCGACATAGCTTGGGGTAGTTCGGTTCCCCTGATCATTGGCAATTATTTCCACCTTTCCGTGCTGGAAGACACCCACACAAGGATAGGTGGTGCCAAGATCAATGCCAACTGCAGGTCCCTTAGACATGGTTGCCGGAGCGCAGTGCCGGGTCCACTGGAGGAGAAAACAGGAACCTACAGAGCCGCCACCGCATTCAACGAGTCCTCTTCATTTTTTATGTCTGTTGTGTTTTTACCTTGTTCCCTCATCTCCTGTGTGTTTTTCTGTCTTCTCATTTTGCTTATCTTACTGTGTTTGGGGTTTCCTTTTTGCAGGCTGCAGGTTCATAGTTCCCGTTGTTTTTGGAATCTGTCCCCAGTGGTTAAGTTGGTTCAGTGCATTCTGTAGGCTTCCTTGTGGAGGGGACTAGTTCCTGTGTTCTGGTGAATGAGGCTGTGTCTTGTCTCTCTGGTGGGCAGTTCTACGTCTGGTGGTGTGTTTTGGGATGTCTGTGGCCTTATTATGATTTTAGGCTCCCTCTCTGCTAATGGGTGTGGCTGTGTCCCTGTCTTGCTAGTTGTTTGGCATAGGGTGCCCAGCACTGTAGCTTGCTGTTTCTTGAGTGAAACTGGATCTTGGTGTTGAGATGGAGATCTCTGGGTGTTTTTCGCCATTTGATATTACATAGAGCTAGGAGTTCTCTTGTGGAACAGTGTCTTTAAGTTGTCTCTCCCACCTCAGAGGCACAGCACTGACTCCTGGCTGGAGCACCAAGAGCCTTTCATCCACACGGCCCTGAATAAAAGTGAGAAAATGCAGAAAAAAATAAAGAAAGAGGATAAAATAAAATAAAGTTATAAAAATCAAAAATAATGTATAAAAACAATTTTTTTAAAAAAACTAAAAAAAAAAAAAGAACTGGATGGACAGAACCCTAGGACTAATGGTCAAAAAAAAGCTATGCAGACAAAATCTCACACAGAAGTATACACATGCACACTCACAAAAAGAGGTAAAGAGGAAAAATAATATATCTTCCTGTCAAAGTCCACCTCCTCAATTTGGGATGATTCATTGTCTATTCAGCTATTCCACAGATGCAGGGTACATCAAGTTGATTGTGGAGATTTAATCCACTGCTCCTGAGGCTGCTGGGAGAAAATTCCCTTTTTCTTCTTTGTTCGCACAGCTCCCGGGGTTCAGCTTTGGATTTGGCCCCTCCTCTGTGTGTATGTTGCCTGAGGTAATCTGTTCTTCTCTCAGACAGGATGGGGTTAAAGGAGAAACTGATTCAGTGCTGTGACTCACTCAGGCCGGGGGAATGGAGGGGTATGGATGTGGGGCGAGCCTGCAGCAGCAGAGGCCCATGTGATGTTGCACCAGCCTGAGACGTGCCATGCATTCTCCTGGGGCAATTGTCCCTGGATCACAGGACCCTGGAAGTGGCGGGCTGCACAGTCTCCTGGGACGGGAGGCGTGGCTAGTGACCTGTGGTTGCACACAGGCTTCTTGGTGGTGGCAGCAGCAGCCTTAGCATCTCATGCTCATCTCTGTTGTCTGCGCTGTTAGCCACATCTTGCACCCTTCTCTGGAGCTCCTTTAAGCAGTTTCCTTAATCCCCTCTCTTCGCACACCAGGAAACAAAGAGGGAAGAAAAATTATCTTGCCTTTTCAGCAAGTCCAGACATTTTCCTGGACTCCCTCCCAGCTGGCCGTGGTGCACTAACCCCTTCTAGCTCTGTTCACACCGCTAACCCCCATCCTCTCCCTGAGATCCAACCAAAGCCCAAGCCTCAGCTCCCAGCCCTCACCCACCCTGGCAAGTGAGTGAGCACACAAGCCTCTCAGGCTGGTGAGTGCTGGTCGGCACTGATCCTCTGTGTGGGAATGTCTCCACTTTGCCCTCAGCACCCCTGTTGCTGTGCTCTCCTCCATGGCTGTGAAGCTTCCCCCTTCCGCCACCCACAGTCTCTGCTCACAGAGGGGCTTCCTAGTGTGTGGAAACCTTTCCTCCTTCACAGCTCCCTCCCACTTGTGCTGGTTGCATCCCTATTCTTCTGTCTCTGTTTTTTTTTTTTTTCTTTTTTCTTTTGCCCTACCTAGGTATGTGGGGAGTTTCTTGTCTTTTGGGAGGTGAAGTCTTCTGCCAGCATTCAGTGGGTGTTCTATATGAGCAGTTCCACATGTAGATGTATTTCTGATGTATCTGTGGGGAGGAAGGTGATCTCCACATCTTATTCTTCTGCCATCTTCCTCAACTCCCCTATTTTTTTAGATTGCTTATATAAGGGATATCATACAGTATTCGTCTTTATTGTTGAGTAATAGTCCATTGTATATGCTTCTTTTATATCCCTTTGTCTGTTGATGGAAACTTGGGTTGCTTCCCTATCTTAGTTATTGTAAATAGTGCTGCTATGAACGTTGGGATGCATGTATCTTTTTTTTTTTTTTTTGCGGTACGCGGGCCTCTCACTGTTGTGACCTCTCCCGTTGCAGAGCACAGACTCCAGACGCGCAGGCTCAGTGGCCATGGCTCACGGGCCCAGCTGCTCCACGGCACGTGGGATCCTCCCAGACCGGGGCATGAACCCGTGTCCCCTGCATCGGCAGGCAGACTCTCAACCAGTGCACCACCAGGGAAGCCCGGATGCATGTATCTTTTAAACTTTGATATTTTTTGATTTTTCTAGATATATACCCAGGTGTGGAATTGCTATATCATATGGTAATTCTATTTTTAGTTTTTTTGAGGAAACTGCATATTGTTTTGCATATTGGCAGCACCAATTTACATTCCCACCAAAAGTGTACAAGTGTTCCCTTTTCTCCACATCCTTGCCAACATTTATAATTTTCATACTTTTCAATGATAACTATTCTGACAGTTGTGAGGTGATAACTCATTCTTGGTGAGATTTGCATTTCTCTGTTAATTAGTGATGTTGAGTTTATTTTCATGTGCCTGTTAACCATCTGTATGTCTTCTTTAGGAAACTGTCTTTTTATGTCTTTTGCCCATTTTCGATTGGTTTGTTATTATTAAGTTGTATGAGCTGTTTATATATTGTGGATATTAACCCCTTAACTGTCATATCATTTGCAAATAATTTCTCCCATTCAGTATTTGTCTTTTTGCTTTGCTGATAATTTCCTTTGCTGTGCAAAGGCATTTAAATTTTATTATGTCACATTGGTTTATTTTTTCTTTTGTTTATTTTGCCTTAGGAGACAGATCCAAACATTACTGCTATTTATGTCAAAGCATGTTCTGACTATATTCACTTCTAGGATTTTTATTGTTTAAGGTCTAAGACTTAAGCCTTTCATCTATTTTGATTTTATTTTAGTGTATGGTGTGAGAGAATGTTATAGTTTCATTGTTTTACATGTATATGTTCAGTTTTCCCAGCACCACTTATTGAGGATACTGTCTTTTCTTCATTGTATATTCTTGCCTCCTTTTTTGTAGATTAATTGACCATAAGTGTGTGAGTTTATTTCTGGGCTCCCTATTCTCTTCCATTGATCTATGTGTCTGTTTTTGTGCCAGTACCTTACTGTTTTGAATACTGTCTCTTTCCAGTATAGTCTAAAGTCTGGGATTTTGAAACCTCCAGTTTTTTTTTTGTTTGTTTGTTTTTTTGTTTTTTTGTCAAAGATTGCTTTGACAATTTGGGGTATACTGTGGTTCTATATAAACTTTAGGATTATTTCTTCTTGTTCTGTGAAAAATGTCATGGGTATTATGATAGGTATTGAGTTAAATCATAGATTGCTTTGAATAGTATGGCCATTTAAAAATATTAAATTTTCCAATCCTATAGTTCAGGATATCTTTCTGGTTCTTTGTATTATTTTCAGTTTCCTTCAACAAGTTTCACAGTTTTCAGGGTATAAGTCTTTCACTTCCTTGGTTAAGTTTATTTCTAGGCATTGTATTCTTTTTGAGGCCATTTGAAGTGGAGTTTTTTTTTTTTACTTTTGCTTTCTGATAGTTCATTATTAGTGTATAGAAAAGCAATAGATTTCTGCATATTAATCTTGTATCCTGCAACATTGCTGAATTCATTTCTTAGTTCTTACACTTTTTCAGTGGAGACTTTAGGGTTTTCTATATAAAGTATCATGTCATCTGCAAATAGTGACAGTTTTACTTCTTCTCTCCCAATGTGGATACATTTTCTTCTTTTTCTTGTCTGATTGCTGTGACTAGGACTTTCAATACTGTGTTAAATAAGAGTGGCAAGGGTGGATATCTTGTCTTATTCGTGTATTTAGAGGAAAGTCTTTCACTGTTGAGTATGAAGTTAGCTGTAGGTTTGTCCTAAATAGCCTTTATTATGTTGAGATATTCTCCCTTTGTACCCACTTTGATGAGAGTTATTATCATGAATGGATGTTGAATATGACAAGTGTTTTTTTCTGCATCTATTGAGATGATAATGTGATTTTTATCTTTCTTTTTGTTAATGTGGTGTATCACATTGATTAATGTGTGAATATTGAACCACACTTGCAACCTTTGAATAAATTCCACTTGATCATGGTGTATGATCCTTTTTATACATTGTTGGATTTGGTTTGTTAATATTTTGTTGAAGATTTTTATATCTACATTCTTCAAGCGTAATGGCTTATAATTTTCTTTTTTGTAGTGTCTTTGGTTTTGGTATCACGGTAATGGTGTCCTCATAAATGAATTTGGGAGTGTATTTTCTTAAATAACATTTCATAATTTAGAGGAAAATTGTGTTCAGCATGTGTATATTATCTCATTTGATCTATTATGGGAAACCATTATAATAATAGATCTCCTAATTTTGAACCATCCTCACACTTATGGGATAAATTGTCCTTGATTATGGTGTATGAGTCTTTTAATACACTCCTTAGTTTCATTACTTAACATTTAATGTTATTGTGCTTACCTCCATAAATTACTTTGGTTTTTAGATTTTATCAGTGTGCTTTTTTTGGTCAAGTTTAGGTATCAAGTTATTTATATTTGATTCATAAAATAAAAAGAATTTTCCTCCTTTATCTTCTAGAATAAATTAAATGACACATGAATTATCTCTCATTGTATTTTGAAACAATTTACCTATAAAGTCATCTGGACAGGGCATATATGCATTTTTTGACATTTTCACAATTTATTCTACTGTTACCACTACTTATTTCAAGCCAATTTTGATAACAAAATTTCCTCTAAAATCCATGTACTAAAGATATAGGACATATTAAGCTAAATTTATTACTAGACTTTTTAAAACCCTCTATGCCTGTGGTTATAGCCTCTATCCCATTTCTAATATTATATGTCAGGGATCCTCACCAGGAATTGAATTCTCAGAATACATTGGAGTCTTGGTGTTAGGTTGGAATTTAGATGGCTGACTGAAAATTCTGGTGAAAATAATAAGGGTGGAGATAGCAGAATCTATTGGCAAGTTACACCTCCTTTCCCCTCCACATCAACAAATACACACATTCAAAGTTTCCTGGTCTGTATTTAAATGTTTATGAGTGTAAAACAGGAGACCTAGATATGAATTAGAGCATTGTTTTTTTTCCCTGGATTCTGTGGGGCATTCCAGTTGGGGAGGAGTGTGACAGGAAAGTGAAACATATGTTTATTTCTTGGGTTCCTATTCTGCCCTTCTCTTTGCATTTAGCAGTTTCCTGATAAAATTTCCCTAAGGTTATGCAAGATGTTTCCATAAAGAAGACCATGGCTACAGTCATAATTTTTTCTCTTATTTTGTGCCTTCACTTAAAAAATCCTTTACACTTTATGTGCATTTACAGTCGGCCCTCTGTATCCATGGGTTCCATCCATGGATTCAACCAACCACAGACAAAAAATATTTGAAAACTATTTTCAAGGAATTTCCAAAAAGCAAAATTTGGATTCATCACATGTCAGCAACTATTTACATAACATTTACATTATATTATATATTATAAGCAATCTAGAGATGATTTAAAGTATATGAGAGGATGTGCATAGGTTATATACAAATACATATCATTTTAAATAAGGGACCGGAGCATCCAGGCATTCTGGTATCCACAAGGTGTCCTGGAACCAATCTCCCATGGATACTGAGGGATGACTGTATATGATCAATATAAGTATACATCTACATGTGATCAATCTTTTGTATAAAACAAAAATAATCAAAATTTGAGACATTTGCCATCTTTATTCTAAATTTGGCTGATACCAGAAGTGATATTTTAACCTCACATTGCCACAATATTAGTGCATTTTCTATTAATGTACTAGGTTTCCTTGATGTTTGGGCCCTACTACCAATCATTCACATTGTGTTCCTTCAACAGAATAAACAATGTGAAAGCCAAGACTTTACTGCTGCACTTAATGATAGTTCTTATAATTAGTATTTCCAATAGCTTCATAATCTGGAAGCATATAGATATCACAAAATTGTGTAAAAAAAACTAAGACACTTAATAGAAAAGTGGAAAAGTTGTGTTATCACATTAATTTCTACAAATATGTTTTATAATGATAATATAGTAATAAATGGAACTTTTTGCTCAGAGCAGTTTATAAAAGTATTGATTTTAGAAATTATTTTCTAATCTAAGAAAATGTTTTAGCACACTCTAGTGGCATACTTTGTAATTTAACATAACATAAAATAAAGTTCTGTTGCTTATAATAAATTAGACTAACAGGTTATGCATATAAATAATTTATCTTATAATAATAGGATAGAATTATTCCCAAATAAATGAAGAAATGAAATGCTACAGGTATTTGTATTTATAATTATTTTATTTTTGTTAATTTCTGTGAGATTTCTCTAGTATTTAATAATCTACTGAAGCATTTGGCCTTTATTATACTTAAAAATAATATAACTCCATTTGAACTGTTTGTTTTTATATTTCTCAGATGAAAGTCATTAAGAAATGCTAAAATTTGTTATAAGGTCGGAATTTTAAATACCTGCTATCCTTTTCCCCAAGTCAGAAGTGACTATATTGCAGTTAAGCCATATAAGTTCTTTATGTTAGTTAAATTATGAGGTTGAAGGAACAGTACTCCAGTCAGCTAAAAGTCCACCCAAGGCTTCTGACCCCAACTACAGGCAGTTAAGGACCAATTACAAATTTAGAGGGAAGAATCCACACAAGACGCCTCTCATTTCTGACACTACAATTCTGGAAGTTTCCCCAAATCCCCCTGAGTTCAATAATTCACTAGAAAGACTCGCAGAACTCACTGCAATCTATTATGGTTTCCTATAAGGAATGGGTACAGAAAATTAGCCATCGGAAGAGATACATAAGGCAGAGTCAGAAAGGATTCCAAATACAAAGCTACCATTGTTCTCAGGACATAATATCTTCTGCATTAGTTAGTTCAGGCTGATATAATAAAAGTACCATAGATTGGACAGCTTATAAACAAGAAAAATTTATATCTCATTGTTCTGAATGCTGAGAAATCCAACATAAAGGTTTCAGTAGATTTGGTGTCTTGTGAGGATCTGCTTCCTGATTCATAGACTGACATCTTCTCATTATAATCTTAGAGGGTAGAAAGGGAAAAAAAGGTTTCTGGGGTCTTCTTTTAATAAGGGCAATAATTCCATTCCTGAGGGTTCCACCCTCATGACCTAATCATCCCCCAAAGGCCCCATGTCCTACTACCATCACACTGAAGGTTAGGTTTCAATATATGAATTTAGAGAGACACAAATATTTAGTCTGTAGTACTCTCCTGTCATTAATATATGACAATGTACTCAGAATATTGCCAAACTGGGGAATTTACCTGAACTCTGGTGTCCAGAGTTTTTATTGGAACTTTAGTATATAGGAATGATTAATTGATTGATTGCCCTTGTGGTTGAAGTCCATCACCATCTTCCCTACTTCCTGGAGGTCTGGCTGATATCACAGGACCCAAAGGACCTACCATGTGTCATCTCATTAGTATAAACTATTAAGTGTGGTCCACAGAGCCCACAATGCAAAACAAAGACATTCCTTTGTTTGGACTATTCCAATTAGTTAGAAATTACCTCCTAGGAGTGGAGGACAAAGGCTAGAACTCTCTTTGGGCAAACCAAAAAATAAATAACAAATTAAAGAATAACTGAAGAGAAGAACTATTTGCTATCTCTATAGGAGAAGCTTGTAATGATGACTTTATTCACTGACATTTTTCATTAACTTTAATACCAACTTTAGGAAAAATAAAACAATCCTGGCTAGACTAAATCCACACCACTGCAGTTTTTCTATGGATTACTGCCAATATGGCTTCACTAATGATTTATTTTTCTTGCTAGTCTTCTGCACTTTGTAGATAAGGAAAATGTTACCTCTAGTCATGCAAGGTCATAATCCTCAGCCCTCTACCCAGGCCTTCTTTTTTCTGCAGGGATTATGGATTTTGACAGAACTGAATTCACATCCTGATACTGCCACTTATTAGCTGCGTGGCCTTGGACAGATTAAACAACCTCTCTGAAGATTAGTTTTCTCCTCTGCAAATCAAAAATAATAAGTGCTAACTCAAATGGTTGTATTGATAAATAAATGAGATTATATATGGTAAATCTTTAAACATCCTCAATGTTTTATGATCACCTGCATGAAAGCGGGATGGGCCTTGCTTAAATAATAGGTCAGATATTGAAACTAATCATACTTCATACACGTTGAGAATTTGCAAGAAAACTTACCAGTCACACAATGAACTTGTGTGTAGAGGCAAGACAGGCACAAGTTGGTCTGGAACGGCAAGAGCACAGCAGAGTTGGTTTGGCTTTTGTAGAGAGCTGGGCTGGAGAATGGTTATACTTGCAGAGTAAGGCTGTGGGGCTCAAATTCCCACAGAAGATAAGATCTCAAGCAGAATGCAGGTTTCCTTATCTATAATACCAAACGTATGGTGGTAGAAAAGGGAAGGATTGGAGCTTAAATGCTGTCCACACTCAACTATCAAACAGACTCTGACTCTTTATTACTACTAGGCATAGCAGATGTTCAATAAACATTAGTGCTGCTTTCATTCTCCCCATAAAAGTCTGCATTTTCTTAATGACTCTTCTTAGAAATAATTATTAGAGGTGAAAATATGATTAGGAGGATGTCCTAACTCCTTAAGACATAATACAAGGCCTTTTATGACCTTAATGCTATGTATCTTTTCATTTTCATCTCTCCCCACTGTTGCTTTCCTCTTCATACTCTATCCTCCAGCCATAGTCAGCTATTTGCAAGTTCTGAATTGTGCCAGGTTCTCTTGAGCCTCTGAATGGGTAGCTACATAAGCTGTACACATTAGCCCTCTTTCCTTTACCTCATCAACTCTTAATTGTCCTTCAAAAGTAATTTTAAGAGAAATCTCACTTAAGATGCCTTCCCTGACTCTCTTCTCATCCCCAGTCTCACACACACACACACACACACACAAACACACATACACACACACTTGAGTAGAGGGCCCTTGTGTGCCTTTCCGTAACACCTACCTATTGCCTTATGCTCTAATTTATCTATCTTTACCTATTTCCCACACTAGGCTGTAATGTCTTTGTGGGCAAAGAATGCATCTTATTTGCCCTGGATGCCATCTTGCATCCCTGTTCCTAGCATAGTGTCAGACATACAGTGTTTCAATACGTATAATTGTGTAGATTAAAATACACCATGCAATGTCTTTAATGACATAACTGTCCTGGAAACCATTTTCATTTTTAAAAGAGATGAATTTTCTTCTCCATGAGTCACTTGCTAGAAGTACAGGGAGTAAGACCAAGTAAATAGACAACTTGTAGAATGAGGGGTAGAGTGTGGGTGATGTGGAGCTAGCAGTATTTTGTTGCTTTTGCTGTTGCTGCTGTTGTTGCTGTTATTACTGCAATATTATGATTTAGTGATTTGTACTATAGGAGTCAGTGTCCTAGAGCCTCTTAAGTCACATTGTATGTATATGCCAGGTCCTACACTTATCTACTTATGGACATTTAAATGGTTTAATGTAAGGAGAAACTGTGACTATTATGAAATATATGCTAAACATATTTATAAGAACCTGGCCACAATTTATCCTATCTTTTACCAAGGTTTTTTAATGTGCAGACTACATAAGTACATAAGACATATAAATAGCTGTGCATCATTTTGGTTTATATGAATTTACAAAACAGAGAAGATGCTATACACAAAGTAATGTAATTTGCCATTTTACTTAAGGCTACCCTTGAGCATATTTTCTGTTCAACATCCTTTTTTAATTGGTGTGTTTCATTGTATAAAATTAATGTAACCAAAATGCTTTAGCTAAATATTTCTATTTTTATGATATCCAGTTAACTGCTATTATGGGGAAAAAGTGAAATTTGAATAACTTGTAAGCATACAACTTATAATTCATTTTGGATGATAGTTGGACAACCATATTTGTCTCAGTACATATTCCATGGGACAAAGGAGCAATATCACCTAGAGTGTAAGTTTTGTTGACTTTTGATCTCTATTAAGATGAAAGTACTAAGCATTACTGGATCCACTTTTTGTTATTATGTAGATGAACTAGACAGATAAGTTGTGTACAAAACCAGATTTTTCTCATAAAGTATAGCTCACTTAGACAAAAATTTGTCTCACAAAAATAGCCCGTTATTGCACATAATATGTTAACAACCACATTAAAGAGTCAACTAGGGGTTACCACACACACGCAAAGAGAGACAAAGAGGCAGAGAGGTACAGAGGTTTTTTTTTTTTTAATTTAGAAAGACATCAAAAGGAGTTATTGGAGTTACTAAGAGCAATTCTTCAGAAAGGAGAAGTACACATATTCTATAATGTATTTACTTATAAACATAAATCATAAGATGATACCAGAGACTCTAAAAAGTCTATTATGGAGTTAGAATTTTAATTTCCAGTTTTTACTCTAAGCAATTTGTGATAACTCCTAAGCAGGATGACCAAAAGACCAGACTCTCTTCTGATTCTCTCTGTACTTCTTTTCCTCCATACGGTGATGGTTTTGTAAATGACATACATAGTTCTTGTCTCATTTCATTCAATTATTGAATGATCATCATCTTGTAGTATGGATTTTTAAAAACAGCTTTATTGAAGTAAAATTGGCATGTGATAGACTGTACATATTTAAAGTGCAAAATTTGACGTTTTGACATATATATTTACCCATGAAATCATCACCACAATCAAGAGAATGAACATCTCATCACCCTCAAAAGGTCCCTAGTGATTCTTTGTAAACTCTCACTGATATCCTTCCCTGCACCATCTTCCCCAGGCAACCACTGATATGCTTGCTGTCACTGTATATTACATTTTGTGGAGTTTCATATAGATAGAATCATACAATATGTACTCTGTTTTGTCTGGCTTCTTTCATTCAGTATAATTTTCAGATTCATCTATGTTGTTGTGTATATCTAATTTATTTTTATGGCTGAATGATATTCCATTGTGTGAATATATCACAATATGTTTATCCACTTGCTTATTGATAAATATGTGAATTAATTCCAGGTTTTTACTATTGCAAATAAAATTGTCATGAATGTCCACGTTCAAATCTTTATATGGTCAAATGATTTCATTTATTTCGGGTGAATGACTAGAAGTAAAATGGATGGGCCATAAGGTAGATGAATGATTAAATTTATAAGAAACTGATAAATAGCTTTCCTAAGTGATTGTACCATTTTATAGTCTCACCATCAGTGTGTAAATGTTCCAATTGCTCCACAAAAGGATTTCTTTCAAACTCAGGTCTCCACTAGTGAATGACTTTTGTAACCAAAGTCAGAAGATTAATACCATCACTTATTTAGAATATGAATTATATTGTTTGTTGGTGGAATGTTCTATAAATGTTAATTAGATCCTCTTGGTTGATTTTCTTATTCAAGTCTACTCTATCCTTAGTGATTTTATATTTATGATTCTATCAATTATAAAGAAAGAGTTATTGAAATGTTTAACTATAAATTTGGATTTCTGTTTTTTTTCCTTTGTACTTTATTAGTTTTTTTAACTGTAAAAAATCACCACAAACTTAGAAGCTGAAAACAAAAACAATTTATTTCATAATTTTGTAGGTCAGTAGTCTGGTTTGGCTTGAATGGTTTCTCTGCTCCAGGTTTCACAAAGTAGAAATTAAGGTATCAGCCAGATTGTACTCTTTTTTGGAGGTTCCGGGAAGAATTTACATCAAGCTCATTCAGGTTATTGATTGAATTCATTTCCATGTGTTTGTAAAACTAAGGTGCCCATTGTCCTGTTGACTGTCAGCCAGAGACTGGTCTTTGCACCTAAAGCTTTCCCACCTTTCATTTTAGGCTTTCCGTGCAACCTCCCTCCAACAATGGTGGATAGAGTCCCTCTCATGTTTTTGAATGTCTCCAGATTTCCTTTCTAGCATCTCTCTCTGACTGACTCTTCTGTTTTCTGTACTGCTTTTAAGGGCTCATGAAACTACACTGATACTACCAGGATAATCTCCTTTTTTTATTGTCAGCAGATTAATAAACTTAAGTCCATCTGAAAAGTCTCTTTTCAATAGAACCTACATTAGTGTTTGTTTGATTAACCTAATGTTTATTAGGCCAGTTGAAGTTTTCCCACGGCTCACTGATGCACAGTTCATTTTGGGGGGTCGTGGGGTCTGTGTTTTCTTTTTAATATTTTCCATTGCTGTGTCTTCAAATTCACTGATCTTTTTTAGCAGTGCCCAAAACAGTGTAATTTGTCATCTTAAACATTAGAATTTTCATCTCTAAAATTTGGATTTGGGTCTTTTCCTATTATCCAGCTATCCACACAACATATTCAATATTTCCTATACCTCGTAGGGTGCTAGTTATTTATGTATTCCTATAAGTCTTCTTGAGGTTTGTTCTCTCATTAATTTAGGTTGTACGGAAAAGTTTGGTACTTTGGAGTCTTGCTTTGGAGACTTATTAGAAAGTCTAGGGCTCGTTGTTTCTCACTACTCAAGCAGATCTTCCTCAGGACTCTGTCCTGGAAATCATGAAGTTTCCCTGTCTGACTGGTGGAAAAACCATCCTTGGCATTCTTTTAATGCAGGGCATTATACTTACTAATCCTTTAAAAAAACTTTCCTGTCCTTCATAGTTTCCCCACCATACTTGCACCAAACAGCTTTTTGTTGAATACTTGAGGGGAACCCTCTGCAAACTTCTGGTGTTTTATTTCTGGGTAGTCCTCTCCTTTTTCATACTCTGATCTGTGAAATAAATGCTAGGCAACCCCAGACTCTCAGTTATATCTCCTCAACCCAGAGAGTCTAATGGGCTCCTTCTCTGTGTTGTGGCCTAGAAACGCTCTACAAGCAATAAACTGGAGCAATCACAGGAATGGTTTCATTTGTTTCCATCTCTTAGGGATCACTGGCCTTGCTGTCTGACACCTGTGCCTTGAAAATCATTTTTTCTTATATTTTGTTTGTTTTTGTTAGTTATTTCAAGTGGGAGAATAAATCTGGTTCCTGTTACTCCATCTTGGGTGGGAAAGGAGGTCCTTTATTTGGGCTTTAACACTATTTATAAAAATGCATTAGTTTTTTGCATATACACATGCTCAACTTTTATATCAATTTATCTTTTAATCAGTGAATACCAAAGAGATTTTGTTGACTGTAATATAATATGTTCAGCTGTATAACAAAGTCAAAAATTTACTCACACTACATCAGATGCACAGAGACAAAGTAGTTTCTTTATTTACATGCCTGACCTATCTGGGTAGAATGGACTACCTAGATTTACTAATTAATGATGTCTTTAGTTCTTCTGGTTTAAACATTCTCCTTTCTTTTTTAAAAAAATATTTATTTATTTATTTTTGGTTGCATTGGGTCTTCGTTGCTGCACGCGGGCTTATTCTAGCTGTGAGGAGCGGGGGTTACTCTTAACTGTGGTGTGCGGGCTTCTCATTGCGGTGACTTCTCTTGTTGTGGAGCACAGACTCTAGGCATGCGGGCTTCAGTAGTTGTGGCATGCGGGCTCAGTAGTTGTGGCTCATGGGCTTTGTTGCTCTGTGGCATGTGGGATCTTCCCAGACCAGCGATTGACCTCACGTCTCTTACATTGGCAGGCAGATTCTCAACCACTGCACCACCAGGGAAGTCCAGAACATTCTCCTTTCAATTTAAATATTCAGTCTACTCACAGTTCAGCTTCCTATCAAGACTGGCTTTAAAAGTCTCTTCTGAATGATTCTGTCTCTTTGCATAAACGTCTAGGTTTTCATAAATTTCCTATCTTCCTCCTTCCTTGTGTTATGAGAAAAAGATTCTGCCTTTATGGCACTTGAGTGAAGAAATCCTCAGATCTTCATAATGTTCCTTGATTGTTTTTGTGTTACATCACTGATGTGTCTACTTCACAACATCTCCCCTTGCTGGCATTCATGTATGAAGATTGTGATCTGATCTCTTAGTTTAGTCATGGCCCATTGATGATCTTCAACCACATCTTGACTCTCATCTGTACTGTAAACTCTTCTGAATCTCTGACACATCCTTGGCTTGACACAGAGATTTACCTCAAATTCCTGCTGTGTTATTGCTTTACCCATCACTATAATAATCTCCACAGAACATCTTCTGGATTCCCAGTTATCTACAGTCTTCATCCCTTTTTGAAATTATACTGGAATTCTTTGTCTCTGTCTATTCCACTGGGGAACCATGCACTATTTAGAGAAATTAAACTCTTTCAGTTCCCAGTACGTTAGGATTTAGTTCAGCAAACCAGAAATCACTCTAGG
The DNA here is from genome assembly GCF_964341445.2 of Mesoplodon mirus. Classification (NCBI taxonomy): domain Eukaryota; kingdom Metazoa; phylum Chordata; class Mammalia; order Artiodactyla; family Ziphiidae; genus Mesoplodon; species Mesoplodon mirus. The sequence continues at coordinate 73,538,145 of NC_138981.1, forward strand.
TATTTAAAACAAATGGGAATCTATGACAGAGAATTTTGTGCTTATAAAATTGTTGGAAGGGTTAGAGAAGCAAATATCAGGAGGTTGTCAGAACATTTAGGTTATGCCATATCCACTATGCTGGAAGGTCAGGGATTTGTTATTACTATCTTGTAATCAGGAAAGTGGAGGAAATCACTGCTAACATTTGAGCTGCTCCTCAGCCCCAAAATGGGACTGACAGTGAAATGTATATTCTGGTTCCTATAGAGTTATCATAGTTTGGAATACCACTGATGCCACAGGAAGAGTTTCTTCTGTCACCCTTCATCTTCCAATTATCGTGTCTGTGAATCTCAATGGCAGAATGAAAATCATGTACAGATCTCTGGAGGCAGAATAGCCTTAATGCAATTCCAAGGATTCCAGCCACTATGATAGAGGAAAGAACAAAAAAGGGATAGAATAAATTCTGCTCAGCAATAAAAAATCTCCAGTACCCTCTTACTTAATCATTTTGCAGTCCTGGGTTTTTATTTATGTGGTCACTCACTAGACTTCCAAGTATCTTAACTAGTATCGTCCTGCAGTAGGGTGGCAAGTCTCCTTGCCTAGCTGTTAGTGGGAAAGGGATTTATCTTCTCTATAGATATGAAGGAATTATATTGTCTGAGTTCTCTATACTTGGCTCCTGAAATATAAATATATTTTGCTAATCAAGTGTTCTTTCAACAAGGCTTGGCTTTTGAACCCATTGTTTTGCTTTTAGATATAACTTTGAATGTCAAAAGCTGAATAAAAATACTTTCCTCTTTTAATTTACCCACCTTAGTAGAATTTAGGAGCTTAAATTTTTGAGTCCCTTTATATGCCAAACAGTCTTCTAAATGAATTACCATTACATGAATTAACTTATTTAGACTTCACACTGACCCTATCTCCTTATTGGTTTGTGTTTGTGTATGTGTGTGTGTGTAAGAGAGAGAGATAATATACGGATTTATTTATTTATTTATGTTGGAGTGTAGTTGATTTATAATGTTGTGTTACTTTCTGCTGTATATCACAGTGAAACAGTTATACACATATCCACTCTTTTTAGACTGTTTTCCAATATAGGTCATTACATAGCATTGAGTAGAGTTCTCTGTGCTATAACTCCTTAATTTTACTTCTCTTCTCTTCCTCCTTCTTCCTCTTCCTCTTCTTCTTCTTCTTCTTCTTCTTCTTCTTCTTCTTCTTCTTCTTCTTCTTCTTCTTCTTCTTCTTCTTCTTCTTCTTCTTCTTCTTCTTCTTCTTCTTCTTCTTCTTCTTCTTCTTCTTCTTCTTCTTCTTCTTCTTCTTCTTCTTCTTCTTCTTCTTCTTCTTCTTCTTCTTCTACTATGAGATAGATGCTCATCTCCATTTTACAAATAAGAGGTAGACACATGCAGAAGGTAAGTAATTTCCCACAGGAAGTGGCAGAGCCAAAATATACTTAAGCAATCAAGCTCCCTAGAAAGTACTGTTAAAGGCTTCTCATATATATAACAGTCCTCACTCCATATTCGTTTCAAAATATTACTCCTATTACTTGTGGATTGCCTATTTTAATGATTAACAACTTTGGAAAGGTTCTCCCTTTCTAAACAATATGCTCTCCACGTGTATATTTTCTCACCTTAGGCAGTCTTCTTCTAGGTATATATTTGACTATGTGTGAATGAATGATTATTTTATTTCAGTCTCTTTCATTGCAAGTCTTTTCCCAGTAGAATACTGAGTTTAAAATGGATCTTTTGTGGAGCAACTGGAACATTAATACACTAGTGATGGGAATATAAAATGGTAAAGTCATTTAGGAAAGCAGTTTGGCAATTTCTTATAAATGTAAGCATCCATCTACCTATGGCCCAGCCATCCTACTCCTAGGCATTTACCAAAGAGAAATGACAGCATATGTATCCACATATGTCAACAGACTATGTGCCCATATATGTCAAATACATGTATGTTAATTATACTTCAACCAAATTGTATTTTTAAAAAACTAAATATAAGGGGCTTCCCTGGTGGCACAGTGGCTGAGAGTTCACCTGCTGATGCAGGGGACACGGGTTCCTGTCCCAGTCCGGGAGGATCCCACATGCCATGGAGCAGCTGGGCCTGTGAGTCATGGCTGCTGAGCCTGCACGTCCAGAGCCTGTGCTCTGCAATGGGAGAGGCCACAGCAGTGAGAGGTCCACAAAAAAAAAAAAAAAAAAAAAAAAAAAAAACTAAATATAAGACAAAAAAATAGATCCTTCCTTGAGCAGAAGCATAACTGTTAAGACACTCTCTGTACAGCACATAAATAATATCTCTCACACCTTGCTACAGCCTCTAAAGGTAAAGAGCCATGTGAACTCATTTATAACCAGATTCCTGTGAGTGGTGCCTCTGTTCTCACTCCGTTCTCATCCTTAAGCTATACTCAAAATTTTACTGTCTCTCTAAAGAAAATGATTCAATTCTGTAATTTATTAGAAAGTGTTTTTTAATTAAAAATATGTTAGACAGATGAAGGAATTATCATTCAGAACAACTTTCTTAAAATTCTCATTAGATAACCTCCATTGTTTTCTAAAGTTCCTTGCAATAGGTCAGCTTCTTCATTTTAATTTCTATTTCTCCACATGCCTCTAAACTCATTGTGCTTTCTTTAGCAATGCAACAATGAGCCTTACATTGCATATACCATCCAAAAAATAAAAGCTTCTACTTAGCTGAATTTACCTCTTCTTAGAAAACAGCATATCCGCAGCATCCACAATTCCTCCAATGTCTTCCTTGGTCATCTAATTCACTTTACCAAGTTCGCACTCTCTCATCCCCAAAATACATCTTTTCATAGAGATACAATTCCTATACTAGGAAATGAGATTTGTTTTCAATACATTCCATTTATAATATACATATTTATAACAACCAGTGCCAGTAGTTTGTTTTATTTGTAAGTTTTTATATATACATCAAAACTTAATCTCTTTAATTTCCTAAAATAGTCAATTGCTTTAGTAAGTCATATTTGTTCATTACCTGGAGTAATGACAGAAACCATTTACAATGAGAAACATGTACTTTTTTTAGAGGAATGGGCACCACATAAATGTTTCTGTTCATGTAATATTATTATTATCCCTGGACGATAACTGTGGGTTTTTTTTTTTTATGTTTCAATATTTCTTCAGAATTTTTTGAAAAATGGCCATATCATTGTTTTGGTGTTCCACATCTGTTAAATGTCTATTGGGATCAAGTCTTTTGCAGTCTCAAGGTTCCCTTTTACAAACTTTTCTTCCCAATCTTATGTAGTTTCAGGATGAAAGTCTAATCTTAAAAAGACATGTGATTTTAATCTTGGCAGAATTTAAGATGACTAGAGTCTGTTTTTTTATGGAAATAATCTCTCCACTATGATTTCTCCACTTAATGAATTTGTCCTAGTGAAAATAACAGCTACTTTTTGTTTCCTTCAACAGAGACAAAAATGATTTCTGAAGTTTAAAATGTTCATCTTCCCCTCAAGATAAACTTTCCACTGATCATAGATTATTTCAACCTCAGTTTTTTTGTTTGCTATAAATTATTTGCTAAATCTAAATGTCAATAGTGAACTACTGTGATTTAAAACAATAATCTCATTAATTTATTTCCTAGTACCATGTCCAAAGATTCCTTTAAATGGAGGGCAAGATAATAACCTATGGTGATTAAGGTGTCACTTTTGAACACAGGAAAATCTAACAGAATTATAAAATAAAAAAACTAAATATCATTTAGGAAACTGTTTAGGCAGTCTTAGATATTACTATTATGCTGAAAAGTGAAAGAAATAAAAACTCCACTGTACACCATCTTAGATCCCTAGCATGCTTCAGGATTGTTATCTAGCACCAAATAAACCTTTGGTATATGGAGTTTCCTGCTGATTTTTGAACACAGATGTATGCCCCCAGGTACTTCTCATCCACATAATCCTTATTGCTCTGTAAGATCAACAAAACTGAAATGAATGCTAATTCAGGAACTTTTGAAAGTTTCAATCAAGCTGTGATGATAGATTCAAAAAGTCTTTTTATTAATCTGCCTTTCTAATCTGGTCAGTGTCAAAGATTAGATATTCAATCAAGTACTTACTAGTAACCTGGAATAACGTTGTACTAAACAAGTAAGCCTATTTCCACTCTTCAAACATTGATCTACTTTATTTTATTTTGGCTTTCCAAAAATGTGATATGAACCTCAATGTAGGAAAATAAGAAAACACTCCACCAGCACACATACTACTGAACCACTGTCATGACATGACAAGTAGAAGGACATTGGCGATGTCTGAATACATACATGCAGTAGAAAAGATCATCAACGAATTAAAAGATGATTATTTTTCATTCTTATTTAACTCATCAGTTTCTCCTCAAAATTAGAAAATGTATCTATTCTTTCAGTTTCAATACTCATATTTTACTGCTAACCCTGTTATCAATCTCCAGTGAAATAGTTCTACTTATCTAAAAAACATCTCCACTTGGATGTTTTGTTACTTTAAATCAACATGTCTAATAACTGAATTCACCTTTCTTCTTTCTCTTCAGCTTGCACACTTCTCTACTGTTGTCAGTGTTACCACCATCCTCATTTACCCTAAAAAACTAGTTAGAGAATCCTTGCTCCCCTACAGTCTTCACATATAATCTGTCTCAAAGTGGAGTCAGTGGTTCCATCAATGACCTACTTATCCATACCTTCTTTGACAACCTGGCTATCTTTTAAGATCCAGATGAAATTTCAGCTTTTCTTTTGAGATGCTGAACTCTCATAGTGTTAGAATGGCTGGTGAACTCCAAATACCACACCAATAGAATACGTGCCTAGTAAAAAAGATAATATAGTATAATGTTTATTGAACAATAACATAGACATGTGTTTGAGGCGAAGGAAGTAAATAAATCAGAGTCATCAGGGATTGAGATCAACTTATATATTATTTTCTCTCTGGGGCTTAAAATGTAAATACTTCATTTCTCAGTGCTGCAGAGAAAAAAAAAAATTGTAACGTTCCTTAGGTGCCCTTTACACACTTGATTGATTATATCACATATGTATATCTGTTCTCTTTTCAGTACAAAACACCCTTGAGCACACATTACTAACCGATAATTTAAAACTAGGAAAGTTTGTATTTTCTTGCCTGCTGATAGGCTTACTTATGTTTCTTGTCTGAAAAAAAAGCTTTGAAGACCTTCAACTGTTCCCTAAATGCTGTTATTTCCTAAATGTATCATAATTGTCATTTAGTCACAGTTGTGATTTGATATATGCCCCGCAGGAGTTTTAGTGAAGTGGTCATTTTGCCTTTGCTATGAAATTAATTGGTAACCCCTCCCAACATAATCCTGCCTTTCTAGCAAATTCAGCTACTCAAGCCATTTGATGAGACTATTTTATCACAGACACTCGGACTCCAAACAGCAGGAGACCAGTTCTTGAAAAGGAAAATTAACTAAGAAAGATAAACCATTTACTAGTGGACTAGCCAAGGCAAAGTGCTCTACATATCAAAATGAAATGCATATTTAAGACAATTGTCACTAAATTTATGAACCAAAAAATAATTTTATTTTTTAAATCAATTGTGGGTTGTTTTGTACTAAGTTATGAAAGACCTCAGAGTTTATTCCATGAATATAGATCACCTTCTAACTATTCACAAACATAAAACTGTAGGTGAATATTTTACTTATTGCCTGAAGGTAATGGTATTTAACACAAGATACCAAAAGGGAAAAACATAATACATTGGTAAATATAACTATTCAAAATCAACAACAACAACAAAAAAAAACACCCATCATAATGTTAAAAGTCAATCTGGAAAATGGAAAAAAGAAAAGTTAGAAAGGAGGTTAATATCCTTGCTATAAAATAACTCTCTACATACATCAATGAAAAGAAGAGGAAAATGACAATATTAAAATGAATAGAGCAATTAACAGAAGAAAACCTACATTCATTCATTCCATAAATATTTATTGAGTATTACTCAGTGCTAGGCACAAATGTAAATATATAAAAAAGATGTTCAACCTCACCAGTAAGCAAATATATGTAATAAACATCAAGGTTATTTGGAGGGGTAAAAATTGATACACATTTTCTAGAGTGAAATTGGTAAATTGTATCAAAATTAAAACTACATATTCATTGATTCAGCAGTTCTACTAGGCATTTTATCTCACAAAAATAATTAGACAAGAAAATAGAGTGCAGCATATTTTATAACACTGTTTTTCAAGACTGTGTCCAAAGGCACACAGACATTGTGAGATTCCATGGAGCCCCTTCAGTGGCTATTTCCAGTGGAGAGGAATAGAATGAAAAAGTGGAACTTGGAATAATTTCCTGCTTCAACAAGAGCACCTAAATCATTTTGTGTTTTGAATTTTGGGATTCTGTGAAAGTTTTCATTTCAAGAAAGTGTTGTATATGTAAAATATTTGTAAAAGCTACTACTTTTATTGAAAATTTGGAAACAACCAAAATGACCATCAAAACATTGTTTAAATAGATGATGAAATAATCATGTAATGAAATTCTCCATACCCATTAAAGTGATATCAAAAATGTTAACAGGCAATAGTTTTTAATATCAATAGATGCCCAAAATATATTTCCCAGTGATAAAATCAGGATACATAATGTGATCTATTTGATGACATTTTTATTATTTATATGTGTAAAGAATAAAGTCTATAAGTACATGCCAAAAAATCTTAACAGTAGTTATCTCTGTGTGGTGGCTTTGTAGGTGATTTGAACTTTCTTACTCTTTCTTTTTCTGTTTTGTTTCATATTTATATTACCTTCATTCAAGGGAAATATTATATTCATTTGGAAAAAAATCACAGAAACTACTTCTGACACACTTTTCTAATTGCTTCTCTTAGCTGACTGGGACTATTATATAACACGAGATGGTAAGCAGATTGAAATTCCAGGATTGCTGTTAAAGGAGAAGATAGAGGAAGAAGGCAGCATTTTTCAGTGTTTTGCCAATCATCATCTGTCATTTCACATCCACACCCTCCTCTTCCACTTTTCTGTTTTTAAATGGTCTTGTTTAAATAATGTCCTGAGGACACGTGAATAGTTCATTGAAATTAACCCCCATACAAGAGAAGGAGTCCAAAGCATGTATCCTACAGCTAGTGTGCCAGAACATTCACTTCAAAATGTAGTGAATTTTATTCATTTTATAAATAGTTAATCTCTGTGTTATATAAAATTATTCTAAAAATAACCCCAAAGATTTGAGTTGCTGAAAATCACACACACACACACACACACACACACACACACACACACATCTATACATAATTCATCCTTCTCTGTTTTTATAATATATTTACTTTCCATCCACAATTAAATTATTAAATATTCAAAGTATTCCCTCACCTCTTTTTTTTTTTTTTTTGGTAAAAGTAAGATTTTTCTATGGAACTCAAAATAGTCCTTTTACCATGTAAAGATTTTTATTCCCTAGAGATTTAAACAATATTTTCTCCAATTTTTGTCCTCCAATCCATATTCTTACTCATGAAAATGGAAGAATATAGAAATAGCAATAGACCTATAATAAGATAAAATCTCAGAATAATAATAATACTTTTTTCTGAATTTAGTTTTGTAAGTAGGGTGAATCATATTTGTAATTAATCCATCGGTTAAGTATTTCAAAACTGAAAGAGGCATGTATACATTGCTATATGTGTGTGTGTGTGTGTATAAATACAGGAAGGAATTACTCAGGAGATTATTGACTAGGGAATTTGGAAGGGGTTTTAGGCCAAAACGATGAGTTTACTAGATTTTAAAAATTCTGAGACTTTGATAAATGCTCTATGTCTTAAGCAGAGATGTCATATTTGTTTTGTTTCTTATCTTGTGGGGAGAAGGAAAATGATATGTTCCCTTCATTAAATGAATTCCTGTAGAAGTCTTTCTGAATGTCTTCATAAGACGAAATACATTTTACTTTCTTTATTTGATCCCTCTCACAAGTTAAGACTGATCTTATTTAACCTGTCCAAATAACAGAGCTCAAGGGTCTAGCTGGTAAGCACAAGAGTCAGCTCAGTATTGTATTGATTCTAAAATTCTATTCTGACATGAGATACATGACATATGTTGGGCATAGGTATAAAACAGCGTGTTAGGGACATACTGAGGGAGATGGACAATTCCTAGCATGCTAGCTACCTCTTTCTCTTCCTTTAAAGGAAGAGTATCAAAATTCAAGTTAGAGAGAGGAACATTATTGAAGAGGTAATCTTTAATCTGTTTTATTTATTTGAAAAGCAAATTATTTACAAACTTTCTTTTATCGTTTTCTAAAATAATGCAAGGAATTATTCTGTTACTTTACTATCAGTGTCAAAGATTTTAAGACATACTTCATGTACATGTAAGTCAAGACAATGAGATTGAGAAATGCTGCAAATAGCAGTTAGAAATCATCTGGGGTCTTTTGCCACTATTATAAGTGGTCCTTTTGTGTTGCTTTTAACCCAAGAACCACTCCAAAATTACTTATTACTAATGGTGCAACTTGTAGTCACTTCTTTGGTTATTACTTCTATAGACTATGACAACTGGCCTGTCCTTTTCCTTATCGGCATTTTTAACAGAAAGCTAATGGGGTCTTTATACCACTCATTGGTACTCTAACTAAGACATAGCAGCAAATTTTTTCTATGTTTCCTCTTGTCTTTTAAATAATCCACATCAGGGAAACAATTAGGTTTTAACAAAATGACTGGAAAACCTATAATAGGAAACAAAAGTGAGATCTTAAAATACTTTAAACAAAGCAATCTGTGTTCAATTTAATTGTCCTAGGAGTCACTTTTCTAATTCCCTTTTCCTCTTCTTCCTTCTCTTTCTTCTCTAGATGCTTATCTTTCTTCAGGGACCTAGATTGCTGACCATGAGCCAGCACAACCTTCTAGGTCTCTATCTATCTACCTCTAATGCAGGGATCCCCAAACTTCAGACCATAGAATGGTACCAGTCCGTGGCCTGTTAGGAACTGGTCCACACAGCAGAAGGTGGGTGGTAAGTGAGAAAGAAAAGCTCTTCTGCCACTCCCTATTGCTCGCATTACTGCCTGAACCATAACTCGCATTATAGCCTGAACCGTCCCCTGCCCCCATTCATGAAAAAATTGTCTTCCACAAAACCAGTACCTGGTGCCAAAAACGTTGGGGACCACTGCTCTAATGCAAGCCCCAATTAACTCCTTATAAAGACCTATGATGACAACTAAGAAGGAGAGAATATATAATAGGAGGAGAACCAAGAAGAGCTATGTTACTGAAGATCTGAAGATGGGAAAAGTTATCAAGAAATCAAAATAGTTGAATCTGTCAGAGAAGTCTAGTAAATAATGTCTGAAAAGCATTAGTAATCACAGACATTAAAAATAATAATTGGAATTATAGTTCATGTTCAAAATGTGACTATATCCTAAACCAGTTTACAAAGAATAGGAGTAGAAGAGAGTTTGATGAAAGCCTACAATGCCTAAGTGTTTGTGTGTCATTGAATTTTGGTATTTGGAATTCTTATTTTCATAAGTTGTCTTGTCTCGGCTCAGAATTGGCATTTCTCCTTAAGTTATTTACTGCTTTGTCATATGTTATACATGTATACTTGAGCAATAAAGAATACAATTTCCTCTAACAACTTGCAGTATAATTCATATTTTAAATGTTTTCATAATTTTTATGAAGTGATAGGGTTTTAATATTACTAATTTATCATTTTCACATATGATTCCATATATTTCACTTATTTATCTTTTAAGCCTCAGTTAATTCAAGAAAATTGAAATGATATCCAATATCTTTTCCAACCCCAAATCTATGAGATTAGAAATCAATTACAGGAAAAAAAGACTTAAAAAATACAAACACATGGAGGCTAAACAGTACACTATTAAATAACCAAGACATCACTAAAGAAATTAAAGAGTAAATAAAAAACTACCTAGAAACAAATGACAATGAAAACACAGTGACCCAAAAACTATGGAATGAAGCAAAAGCAAATCAAAGAAGGAAGTTTATAGCAACACAATCCTACCTCAAGAAACAAGGCAAATCTCAAATTAACAACTTAACTTTAACCTAAAGCAATTAGGGAAAGGAGAACAAACAAAAGCCAAAATCAGTAGAAGGAAAGAAATCATAAACATCAGAGCAGGAATAAATGAAAGAGAAACAAATAAAACAATAGAAAAGATCAACAAAACTAAAAGCTGGTTCTTTGAGAACATAAACAAAATTGATAAAACTTGAGTCAGACTCATGAATAAAAAAAGGGGGAGGACTCAAATCTGTAAAACTGGAAATGAAAAAGAAGTCACAACTGACACCATAGAAATACAAAGGATCGTAAGAGAGTACAACAAGCAACTATATGACAATAAAATGGACAATCTGTAGGAAATGGACAAACACTTACAAAAGCACAAACTTCTGAGGCTGAACCAAGAAGAAATAGAAAATATGAACAGACCATCCACAAGTAGTGAAATTGAAACCATGATTAAAATTCTTCCAACAAACAAAAGTTCAGGACCAGATGGCTTCAGAGGGTAATTCTATCAAACATATACAGAAGAGCTAACACCAATATTTCTCAAATTTTCAAAAAAAAATGCAAATGGTAGAAAACTCCCAACCTCCTTCTACGAGGCTACCATCATCCAGATACCCAAACCAGAAAAAGATGTAACAAAAAACCCCAAAAATTACAGACCAATCTCACTGATGAACATAGACGCAAAAATCCTGAACAAAATACTAGCAAAAAGAATCCAACAACACATTAAAAGCATCATACACCATGATCAAGTGGAATTTATTCCAGGGATGCAAGTATTCTTTGATATATGCAAATCAAACAATGTGATACACCATATTAATATATAAAATAATAAAAACAATATGATCATCTCAATATATGCAGAAAAAGCTTTCAACCAAATTCAACACCCATTTATGATAAAAAACTATCCAGAAAGTGGGCATAGAGGGAAGCTACCTCAACATAATAAAGACCATATATAACAAGCCCACAGCAAACATTATTCTCAATGGTGAAAAAATGAAAGCATTTCCTCTAAAATCAGGAACAAGACAAGGGTGCTCAGTCTCACCACTATTATTCAACATGTTTTCGGAAGTCTTAGTAACAGCAATCAGAGAAAAAAATAAATAAAAGGAATCCAAACTGGAAAAGAATAGGTAAAATTGTCACTATTTGCAGATGACATGATACTATACATAGAGAATCCTGAAGATGCTACCAGAAAACTACTAGAGGTAATCAATGAATTTGGTAAAGTAGCAAGATACAACATCAATGCACAGAAATATCTTGCATTCATATACACTAACAATGAAAGGGCAGAAGGAGAAATTATGGAACCAATCCCATTTACCATTGCAACAAAAAGAATAAAATATCTAGGAATAAACCTACCTCCAGACAAAAAAGACCTGTATGCAGAAAACTGTAAGATACTCTTGAAAGAAATTAAAGATGACACAAACAGATGGAGAGATACACAGTGTTCTTGGATTGGAAGAATCAATATTGTGAAAATGACTAAACTACACAAGGCAATTACAGATACAATGCAATCCCTATCAAACTACCAATGGCATTATTCACAAAATTAGAACAAAAAAATTTACAATTTGTTTGGAGACACAAAAGACCCCAAACAGCCAGAGCTATCTTGAGAAAGAAAAATGGAGTTGAGGAAATCAGTCTCCCGGACTTCAGACAATACCACAAAGTTACAGTAATCAAGACAGTATGGTATTGGCATAAAAACAATGTTATAGATCAATGGCACTGGATATAAAGTCCAGATATAACCCACACACCTATGGTCAACTAATCTATGACAAAGGTGGAAAAAATATACAATGGAAAAAAGACAGCTTATTCGATAAATGGTACTGGGAAAACTGGGCAGCTACATGGAAAAGAATGAAATTAGAACACTCCCTAACACCATATACAAAAATAAACTCAAAATGGATTAAATACTTAAATGTAAGGCCAGACACTATATAACTTAGAGGAATGCCTAGGCAGAACACTCTTTGACAATAAGTACAGCAACATCTTTTTTGCCCAATCATATGTAGCACAGAGAGTCACATACAGGATATATCCAAGGAGAAACATGCAAAGACACATATAAATCAAAGTGTCAAAAATTAAATACAAACAAAACATATTAAAAGCAGCAAGGGAAAAACAACAAATAACACACAAGGGAATCCCCATACGGTAAACAGCTGACCTTTAAGCAGAAACTCTGCAAGCCAGAAGGGAGTGGCAGGACATATTTAAAGTGATGAAGGAGAAAAACCTAAAACCAAGATTATTCTACCCAGGGAGGATCACATTCAGATTTGATGGAGAAATTAAAACCTTTACAGACAAGCAAAAGCTGAGAGAGTTCAGCACCAACAAACCAGCTTTATAACAAATGCTAAAGGAACTTCTCTAGGCATGAAACACAAGAGAAGGAAAAGACATACAATAACAAAACCAAAACAATTAAGAAAATGGGAATAGGAACATACATATAGATAATTACCTTAAATGTAAATGGATTAAATGCTCCCATCTAAAGACACAGACTGGTTGAATGGATACAAAAACAAGACCCATATATATGCTATCTACAAGAGACCCACTTCAGACCTAGGGACACATACAGAATGAAAGTGAGGGGATGGAAAAAGATATTCCATGCAAACGGAAAGCAAAAAACTGGACTAGCAATTCTCATATCAGAAGAAATAGACTTTAAAATAAACACTATTACAAGAGACAAAGAAGGACACGACATAATGATCAAGGGATTGATCCAAGGAGAATATATAACAATTGTAAATCTTTGGGCACCCAACAAAAGAGCACCTCAACACAAAGTAAATACTAACTAAATGGGAAATCCACAGTAACACATTCATAGTGTGGGATTTTAATACCCCACTTTCACCAATGGACAGATTATCCAAAATGAAAAAAAAAATTAAGGAAACACAAGCTTTAAATGATAAATTAAACAAGATGGACTTAATTGATATTTATAAGACATCTCATCCAAAAACAACAGAATAAACATTTTTCTCATGTGCTCATGGAACATTCTCCAGGATAAATCATATCTTGGGTCACAAATCAAGGCTTGGTAAATTTAAGAAAATTGAAGTTGTATCAAGTATCTTTTCTGACCACAACACTATGAGACTAGATATCAATTACAGGAAAATATCTGTAAAATATACAAACACATGGAGGCTAAGCAATACACTACTTAATAACAAAGTGATCACTGAAGAAATCAAAGAGGAAATCAAAATATACCAAGAAACAAATGACAGTGGAGACACGACGACCCAAAGCCTATGGGATGCAGCAAAAGCAGTTCAAGAGGGAAGTTTATAGCAATACAATCCCACCTTAAGAAACAGGAAACATCTCAAATAAACACCCTAACCTTGCACCTAAATCAATTAAAGAATGAAGAACAAAGAAAACCCAAAGTTAGCAGAAGGAAGGAAATAATAATGATCAGATCAGAAATAAATGAAAAAGAAATGGAATAAATGATAGCAAAGATTAGTAAAACTAAAAGCTGGTTCTTAGAGAAGATAAACAAAATTGATAAGCCATTAGACAGACTCATTAAGAAAAAAAAAGGAGAAGATCCAAATCAATATATTTAGAAATGAAAAAGGAGAAGTAACAACTGGCACTGCAGAAATACAAAGGATCATGAGAGATTACTACAAGCAACACTATGCCAATAAAATGGATAACCTGGAATAAATGGACAAATTCATAAAAATGCACATCCTGCCAAGACTGAACTAGGAAGAAACAGAAAATAGGAACAGACAAATCACAAGCACTGAAATTAAGACTGTGATTAAAATCTTCCAACAAACAAAAGCCCAGGACCAGATGGCTTCACAGGCGACTTCTATCAAACATTTAGAGAAGCGGTAATGCCTATCCTTCTCAAAATCTTACAAAATATAGCAGAGGGAGGATCACTCCCCACCTCATTCTACGAGACCACCAGCACCCTGATACCAAAACCAGACAAAGATATCACAAAGAAAGAAAACTACAGGCCAATATCACTGATGAACATAGATGCAAAAATCCTCAAAAAAACATTGGCAAACAGAATCCAACAGCACATTAAAGGATCATACAACATGATCATGTGGGGTTTATTCCAGGAATGAAAGGAATCGTCAATACATGCAAATCAAACAATGTGATACACTATATTAACAAATTGAAGGAGAAAAAATATATGATCATCACAATTGATGCAGAGAAAGAATTTGACAAAATTCAACACCCATTTATGATAAAAAACCCTCCAGAAAGTAGGCATAGAGGGAACTTTCCTCAACATAATAAAGGCCATATATGACAAACCCACAGCCAACATTGTCCTCAATGGTGAAAAACTGAAACCATTTCTACTAAGATCAGGAACAAGACAAGGTTGCCCATTCTAACCACTTTTATTCAACATAGTATTGGAAGTTTTAGCCACAACAGTCAGAGAAGAAAAAGAAATAAAAGGAATCCAAATTGGAAAAGAAGAAGTAAAGCTGTCACTGTTTGCAGATGATGTGATATTATACATAGAGAATACTAAAGATGTTACCAGAAAACTACCACGGCAAATCAATGAATTTTGTAAAGTAGCATGATACAAAATTAATGCACATAAATCTCTTGCATTCCTTTACACTAATGATGAAGATCTGAAACTGAAATTAAAAAAAACACTCCCATTTACCATTGCAAGAAAAACTAATAAAATATCTAGGAAAAAGCCTACCTAAGGAGACAAAACCCTGTATTCAGAAAATTATGACACCGATGAAAGAAATTAAAGATGACACAAATAGCAGGAGAAATATACCATGTTCTTGGATTGGAAGAATCAACATTGTGAAAATGACTCTACTCCCCAAAGCAATCTACAGATTCATTGCAATCCCGACCAAACTACCAGGGGCATTTTTCACAGAACTAGAACAAAAAAAATCACAATTTGTATGGACACACAAAAGACCCCGAATAGCCAAAGCAATCTTGAGAATGAAAAATCGAGCTGGATGAATCTGGCTTGCTGACTTCAGACACTACTACAAAACTACAGTAATCGGGACAGTACGGTACTGGCACAAAAACAGAAGTATAGATTAGTGGAACAGGATAGAAAGCCCAGAGGAAAACGCACACACATATGTACAACTTAACTTTGATAAAGGAGGCAAGAATATACACTGGAGAAAAGACAACCTCTTCAGTAAATGGTGCTGCGAAAACTTGACAGGTACATGTAACAGTATGAAATTAGAACACTCCCTAACACCATACACAAAAGTAAATGCAAAATGGATTAAAGACCTAAATTTAAGGCCAGACACTATCAAACTGTCAGAGGAAAACGTAGGAATTTATATCTATGACATAAATCACAGCACGATCCTTTTTGACCCAACTCCTAGAGAAATGGAAATAAAAACAAAAATAAACAAATGGGACCTAATGAAACTTAAAAGCTTTTGCACAGCAAAGGAAACCATAAACAAGACCAAAAGACATCTCTCTGAATGGGAGAAAATATTTGCAATTGAAGCAACTGACAAAGGATTAATATCAAAAATTTACAAGCAGCTCAATAACAAAAAAAATCAAACAACCCAATCCGTAAATGGGCAGAAGACCTAAATAGACCTTTTTTCCAAAGAAGATATACAGATTGCCAACAAACACATGAAAGAATGCTCAACATCATTAATCATTAGAGAAATGCAAATCAAAACTACAATGAGATATCATCTCACACCGGTCAGAATTGCCATCATCAAAAAGTCTACATCAATAAATGCTGTAGAGGGTGTGGAGAAAAGGGAACACTCTTGCACTGTTGGTGGGAATGTAAATTGATACAGCCACTATGGAGAACACTATGGAGGTTCCTTAAAAACTAAAAATAGAACTACCATACGACCCAGCAATCCCACTACTGGACATATACCCTGAGAAAACCATAATTCAAAAAGAGTCATGTACCAAAATGTTCATTGCAGTTCTATTTACAATAGCCAGTACATGGAAGCAACCTAAATGTCCATCATCAGATGAATGGATAAAGAAGATGTGGCACATATATACAATGGAATATTACTCTGCTCTAAAAAGAAACGGAAATGAGTTATTTGTAGTAAGGTGGATGGACCTAGAGTCTGTCATACAGAGTGAAGAATGTCAGAAAGAAATAAACACTGTATGCTAACACATATATATGGAATCTAAGGAAAAAAAGAAAAAAAGTCATGAAAAACCTAAGGGTAAGACGGGAATAAAGAGACAGACCTACTAGAGAATGGACTTGAGGATATGGGGAGGGGGAAGTTCAGCTGTGAAAAAGTGAGAGAGTGGCATGGACATATGTACACTACCAAACATAAAATCGATAGCTAGTGGGAAGCATCTGCATAGCACAGGGAGATCAGCTCAGTTCTTTGTGACCACCTAGATGGGTGGGATAGGTATGGTGGGAGGGAGGGAGATGCAAGAGGGAAGAGATATGGGAACATATGTATATGTATAACCGATTCACTTTGTTATAAAGCAGAAACTAACAGACCATTGTAAAGCAATTATACTCCAATAAAGATTTAAAAAGAAAAAAATATCTTAGAGGAAAACATAGGCAGAACACTCTCTGACATAAATTGCAGCAAGATCTTTTTTTGTCCCACCTCATAGAGTAAAGAAAAGAAAAAGAAAAATAAACAAATGGGACCTAATTAAACTTAAAAGCATTGCACAGCAAAGCTATCCATAAACAAGTTAAAAAGACAAACCACAGAATGTAATTGGTTTGGGGTGACACAAACTGCACCCATATAAGATGGCAAACTTCATTGATAAATGTGTGTGTTCTGACTGCTCCAGCAGCTGGCCACTCCTCCATTTCTCTTGCTCTCCTCAGCCTGATATGATTGTGTTTAATTCTATAATGTTGCCTATGTTTTCTTAATTTCCAATTAATTTATTGTACCTGTGTTTTTTCTGCCTTCTTTTAGGTTAATTGAATGTTTTTAGAATTACAATTTATCTCCTCCAATGACTTTTGAGATATTCCTCTTTTATTTATTATTTTTTTACTACTTATTTTAGAAATTGGAGCATAGTCATACCCATTTGTTTATATATTGTCTAATGCTGCTTTCATGCTTCAATGGCAGATTTTATGAATTCTAGCATAGACTTTATGGCCTGAAAACCTAACATACTTACTATCTGGCTTTTATGAGCGAATTGCATCCCTCCAAATTTCATATGTTGAAGCCCTAACCTCTAATGTCTCAAACTATGACAGTGTTATGAGGTAGGGCCTTTAAAGAAGTGATTAATTTAAAATGAAACCATTAGGTTGGGCTCTAATCCGATCTAACTGGTATTCTTATAATACGAGGAAATCTGAACACAGAGAGACACTGTAGTGTTCAAAAATGTTGGTATTGGAATAAAGACAGTTATAGAGACCAATGGAATAGAGGAGAAAGTCCAGAAATCACTTTGCATATGTGATCAAATGATTTTTGACTAGGGTACCAAGACCCTTTAATGGGGAAAGAGCAGTCTTTTTAACAAATGGTGCTGGGAAAAGTGAATATCACAGCAAAACAATGACATTTTACCATACTTTACACCATATGTAAAAATTAAATCAAAATGGGTCCAAAACCTAAACACATGAGCTAAAGCTATAAAAAATACAGTACATCCTCTACATATGAACAAGTTCTGTTCCAAGAGTGCATTCATAAGTTTAATTTGTTCATAAGTCTGATGAAGTTGGCCTAGGTACCCAACTAACACAATTGTCTATATAGTACTGTAGTAGGTTTAAAATACTTTTCACAAAAATAATAAATAACAAACAAACAAAAAATAAAATATTTTTAATCTTACAGTACAGTACCTTGAAAAGTACAGTAGTACAGTACAACAGCTGGCATACAGGGGCTGGCATCAAGTGAACAGGCTAGAAGAGTTACTGACTGGAGGAGGAAGAAGAGGTGGGAGATGGTAGAGCTGAAGGATTATCAGCAATAGGAGACAGAAAGATGCAATTTCACTCATGCCTGATGTTGATGGCACAGGTTCTTGTTCCAGGTGCACGTTTGCATCTTTGAAAGTTCACAACTTGAACCTTCTTAAGTAGGGGACTTACTTTATAAGAAAAGCAAAGTCTTCATAATATTGGATTTGGCAAGGATTTCTAAGATGTGACACCAAAAGATCAGGCACCAAAGACAAAATAGATAAATTGGACCTCATCAAATTTTCAAACTTTTTGCATCAAAGAAAGACACTAGCACAAGAGTGAAAAAGCAACACAAAAATGAGAGAAAATATTTGCAAATCATATATCTGTTAAGGGATTGATTTACAGAATGTATAAAGGCATCCTAGAAGTCAACATTAACACAAAAAACCCCATAAAACTCAGTTGAAAAATGAGCAAAAGACTTGAATAGGTATTTCTCCAGGGAAGATATTCAAATATTCAAAAATCATATGAAAGTATATTTGTGTAATCATTAGGAAATGAAATCAATACCACAATGAGCTATCACTTCACACCATTTAGGATGGCTGTTATAAAGAACAAGAATAAGAATAAGAATAGAAGAATAAAAAGAAGAAGGAGAAGAAGAAGAAGAAGAAGAAGAAGAAGAAGAAGAAGAAGAAGAAGAAGAAGAAGAAGAAGAAGAAGAAGAAGAAGAAGAAGAAGAAGAAGAAGAAGAAGAAGAAGAAGAAGAAGAAGAAGAAGAAGAAGAAGAAGACGGAGAAGAAGAAGGAGAAGAAGAAGGAAGAGGAGGAGGAGAAAGAGAAGAAGAAGAAGGAGAAGAAGAAGGAGGAGGAGAAGAAGAGGAAGAGGAAGGAGAAGAAGAAGGAGAAGGAGACAGAGGAAGAGGAGGAAGGGGGAGGAGGAAAGTATTGGCATGGATATGTAGAAATTTAAACCTTAGTGCATTGCTGATAAGAGTGTAAAATGGCACAGCCACATTGGAAGACAATATGGTGGTTCCTTAAAAAAATTACATGTAGAATTACCATATGATCCATATATTTCACTTCTGGTATATACCCAAAGTAATTAAAAGCAGGGGCCTGAACACATATATGTACACCAGTACTCATAGCAGTATTATTTACAATAGCCAAAGGGTGGAAATAACACAAATGTACATCAAAGGATAAACTGATACTTAAAATGTGATATATTCATATAATGAAATAATGTTCAACTTTAAAATAGAATAAAATTCTGATACATGCTACAACATGAATGAATCTTGAAAACATTTAGTGAAATAAGCCAGATAAAGAAGGACAGGTATTGCATGATTCCACTTACATGAGTTACCTAAAATAGTCAAATTCATAGAGAAAGCAATTAGAATAATGGTTACCAGGAACTAGAGGGAGGGTGGAACGGGGAATCATTATTTAATGAGCACAGAGTTTCAATTTTGAAAGATGAAGAGATCTGGAGAAAGATAGTAGTGATAGTTGCACAATAATGTAAATATCCTTAATGACTCTGAATTGTACACTTTATATTATGTGTATTTTATCATCATAAAAAATTAATGCAATAGAAAGAAAGCATCATTTAATGTGGAAAGTTCCAGAAAGAGATGAGAAATAAAGTTGATCAAGTGAAATTTCTTTGGAATGAAAGCTATATGAATATGAATAGAAGAGAGGTAGGAAACATGAACAAAGCAGCAGGAGTTTTTTTTTTTTTATTAATGTAGGTGAGGGAGCTCACATCAATCATGTTGTATGAAAAAGACAAGTTTTCTGTTGACTATGAAGGGAGCAGGGATGCTGTTGAATATGAAGGGAGCAGGGATGGAGCCTGGGTTTGTACTTGGAAAAAGGATTGCTGTAGCGTATGTCTTAGAAGAGATTTTCTAAATAACTTATATATACGCAGATATGTGTATATTTGTTCCTTTCCTTAACACAATTCAACAGTAACATGGCATGGATAGTTTATTAGAAACCAGCAGAAGCATTTTAGATAATTCGTATTAGAAATCTGAACATGCCTGTAAGAAATAGTTTGTATTTCAATAATCCAATATTCCAGCAGAGGGATATCTTGAGTTAAAAATTAACACAGCAGCATTGGAATAAAATTAAATAATCTATTTCTTCCCCTTCAAAAGCCAGTATTATACTAGAATGACAAAAAATTACAGTTTTATTAAATGTACTTAATATGGTCTATGGCCATTGATGCCTAACTTTTCAAAATATAAATAGTTTTAACCCTTGGGACTTACCAGCTACACATTAGTAAGTTCATTGGCACTTGGATATAAGCTGTTAGATCTCTTATTTTTTCTGTTTAGGTACAACATATGTCCAATGTTTACCACTTTTTAAATACAATTTATGCCTTTTTTACCCTCTAAGCAATCCCAAATTAAACAAATGAGAGCATTTGATAATAATCGGTATATTCAAACCTTTGTCCTTCTCCATACCATCATTCAACTTTTAATAGTTTCTCCTTTTTTACTGAAAAAAAATTGCCACATATAAATGGAAGTTTTAAATTAGAGCTTTCCACATTCTGGGACGCTAGTTGCATTATTTTATTAGTTGTTTTATTTTTACAGATGATTCTATTTTTTCAATCGAAATTATGTGAATGAATAAAATACAGCAATTAGCTTATTATAGAGTTGTGCTTGCAACAGTAAAATATTTTATACAATCAACAAATTACAGGTAAAATCACAAAATCAAATTATAAGTTCTTGCACATCTTTGGTTTCAACAACATATATGATAATTAATTGACATTTTCAGCTTTGATCATTGTCACAACCATTTGCTCAGTCGTGGCACATTATTTCTTAAATTCAAGAAATATATATTGAGTGTTTATTATGCTTAAGGCATTATGTTCTAGGTTCTGAGTATAGAGCTGTTAAGAAAAGTAGACAAAATATCCCTGCTTTCAAGAAGTTTACCTAGCTCTCTTTAAGTTCTTCAAAGGTATCCAGAATTGCCACTACCAGGTGCTCCTGAAAGTGAGCATAAGGAGGGACAAAATTAGGAAGAATTTGTCTGGTATATTTAACAATCAGACCAGATCCCTTCTCTCACTCTGTGAAGGAGAGTGCCCTCATTCACTCAGCAGGAGACTGGAGATTTACACTTTGGAGAGGGTAAAGCAGAGTGTGTTAGACTAGGATGATGCACAAGGTAGAGCTGAAGATGGGAGTAGTGTAGTGGAAATGGGAAATGGGAAAATTAAGTGAAAACTTATATACCCATCTTTAGGATACTGACCGTCAAGTCTATGTTCTTTAAGCAGAAGACTGGAGGAGACTTATCTTAGGAAACAGATCAGCCAAAAAGAAAAGATTTAAAGATACTCATGATAGGTGTTTCCCCAGCCAAGTGACATTATAAGGAAGCTCACACTTGATGAAATACAGTTGATATAAAGTTGAGTAATATTCTAGAAATATGAACACAATGACAATGAGGTAACATGAACAAAAGAAAACCTAAGAAAAATAGAAGTCTATTCTATAATGGTCAATGCTTGAGAAAAAACAATTCCAGAAAGAAAGAACAAGGAAAATGAAGGGTTGGAAATTCTCAGAGAAACAATTGAAGGGAAATTTCCCAAAACTCAATGAAGAACTTAAATTTCAAATTGAAAAGCTTACTGAATAATCAGTGAAATGAATGATGACGTTTCACACAAAGAACAGTAACCATAAAATTTAAGAACACTTGGAGCAAGGAAACCTTAAGCAGTTTTAGGGAAGAAGTGTATCATTTACTTTAAATTCATTAACTTGACAAATACTGTTTGCAATGTGCTTGTTAACACTGTGTTCGATACTGGAGATGTATCTTTCCCCATATTTGTAGGAATTTAGATTGCATCCCTTTTTTTTCATAATACATTATTGCTTGTTCCCAAATGCATTCTGGTAGGGAATGCATAGTTAGTGAGAGCCACATAGATGGAGGAATTGAGACAGAATCCAAATAGTAGTGAGTTAGGAGTCAGAGGTGAAGAAATAGAATTAAATGTAATAGACAGCACTTTCAAGCAGTGTAGCTATGAAGTGAAAACAAAGAATAAGGGTGAGAGCTGGACACAGATTTGGGTCGAAGGAAGAACCTATTTTTAAATGAGAAAGACTTGAGCATGTTTTGAATTTTGGTAAGAGGTGTCAAAAGGGAGTGGTTGAATATATAGGAAAGCTAATGTATAACTGATCCTGAAAAAAATGATAAAGAATAAGCTTCTGGAGTAGTCAAGATGGAGGAGGAGTAGGACATTGAGTTCTTCTCTCCCCACAAATGCATCAAGAATACATCTATGGATGGAACAATTCTCACAGAACACCAGCAGAACACTAGCAGAGGATCTCAGACACCTAAAAGTAAAAGAAAGCTCCCTGTGTGACTGAGTAGGATGAAATAAAGAAGAAGAGAAAAGGAAGAGGAGAGGAAACAAGAAGGGACCCGTGTACCTGGAGGGGAGCTTAAGGAGAGTAGAGGTTCCTGTATCCAAGGAAACACCATCACCAGTGTGGAGATCAGTTGGAACAGAAGGGGAGCTTTGGGGGCTATCAGAGGAAGAACTCAGCAAAAGGTCTGTGGCTGGCAGGACAGAGTGAGACCTGCATAGATGGTCTGTGCCACATCCCTTCAAGTCCCAGCCTAAGACATGGGTCTGCCAGGGTGGAAGGGGACTGGATGCTGGAATGTGGGATTTGGAGAACAAGCCAAGGGAGAGGACTTGAGAGGAGACAGTCTGAGGGGATGGGAGTAAGGAAATCCACAACCAGGAATACTTGTGGAGGAAACCTGTGCTGCCATAGAATTGAAGTGCCATTGTTGAGTGACATGTAAGAGACAGAGTTGACATTGCGGCCTCTCTCACCACACTCTGGCTGCTGCCTCCCCAGGCACTGGAAAGGGCTCCTACCAGGCCAGATTTCTTACACTCGTGGCCACTGACTCCCTGGCATGCATTGTCCCCACTGGGTTGAGCACCCTCGTGCCTGTGGCCACGAGCTACACCAAAACCCCATCCCTGCCCTCACTGCCTCCTCTGCACCCTGTCTTCACTGCTGTGGGCACACTCATGACACTGACCACCAGAGCCTCTGTGCCCCCTCCTCACTGGGCAGACTCATGTGCTCTGGGGTAGCCTCATCAGCAGGCCACTGTGGGTGGCCCACAAGCAGAGGTGGAGCTGAAACTACAGCTGAGAACCAGGATCCATATAACTAAGGAAGAAAACCTGAACTCTCTCCACACAGCTATGCAAACTATGAATTGACACTACCGTGACCAGCTTTGTAAACTCAGCACCTACAGAACATCTGAACTGACAACTAGTGTTCATGCAGCCAAGATGGGTCTAGCTTTAGGAGCTGTAGACTTTATGGACACATAGACATGCAGTTGGGTGAGGCCAGAGTCTGAGCTGCCCCCTAGCACCCACAGTGGGTCCAGATCCATGATTACTGCAATGTTGGGATCTGACTTCAATAGATGTATGCTGGTGGCCTGGTGAAAACAATATCTGAAAGTCACCAGGGACAACTGCCAGCATGCCCACAGTTAAGGTAGGGCTGAGAGCAGTGCCAGCAACAGTGTAATCTGAGAGCTCACACAATGGGTGGAAAGTGACACAACAGAGCAAACCCACAGGTGAACAGCTCCAGAAGAGGAATACTCAGTGGCTTCCCACCCAGAGGGAGTGCTCCAATCTGGCTTACCTCACACTGCAGATCAGAAACACAGCTAAGAAAAAGATCTGGTGTTCTCTACTCCAACAGCTAGGGAGTAGGCCCCAGCTCCGACAGAGAAGTGACAACCGCAAAGTAAAAGGGAGGCCCTGCTCAATATCCAGTGCAGGCTCCGGTCACCACAACATCAGTCACACCTCCTATCAAGGGGATAAGGACCAACATACACTGAGGAAAGACATGGCAGTCATCCATACTAAAAATAGCACCCACACCAAAAAATATTAAACCCACATAGGCTATACAGGGACATTCCTACATAAAAAGAGCCCTCCAAGACAGTCTGAAGGTCTGGCATCAGCAGGAAGAATCCACAGATCATTTAGTCTTGAAGGCTAATGAGGCTTGAGTGCAGGAGCTCCACAGGGCTGAGGGGGAAAGACACTCCATTTTGGAGGGTTCACAGAAGGTCTCACATGCACTGAGACCCATTGCAAAGCAGTACCTCCATAGGAACATGGGCTGTACCTACCTAGGGGTCTTGGAGTGTCTCCTGGGGAGGCAAAGGTCGACTATAGCTTGCTGTGAGGGCAAGGCCACAGGTAGTGGAAGCCTGAGGGAATATTGATCAGTGTGAGCTTTCCCAGAGGTCCATATTTTGGGACAAAGACCCAGCCCCACCTAATATGATACAGGTTCCAGTGCTGGAAAGCTTTAGGTCAAAAGACCAACAAGATAGGAACACAGCTCCACCCATCAGAAAAAAAGGCTGTCTAAAGTCGTACTGAGCTCACAGCCATGGCAAAATACACCACTTGACATGGACCTGCTCATCAGAAAGACAAGACCCAGCTCCACCCACCAGAGGGCAGGCACCAGTACCTTACACCAGGAAGCCTGAACAAGTCCCTGGGCCAACCTCACCCAAAGGGGAAGACACAGAAGCAAGAGGAAATATGATCCTGCAGCCTGTGGAAAGGAAACCACAAACACAGAAAGTTAGACAAAAAGAGATGACAGAGAAATATGTTGCAAATGAAGGAAAAAGATAAAACCCCAGGAGAACTACTATGTGAAGAGGAGTAAGCAATCTACCTGAAAAAGAATTCAGAGTAATGATAGTAAAGATGATCCAAAATCTTGGAAAAAGAATGGAGGCACATATTGAGAAGATACAAGAAATATTTAACAAGGAGCTAGAAGATTTAAAGAACAAACAGAGATGAACAATACAATAAGTGAAATGACAAATACCCTAGAAGGAATCAATAGCAGAATAACTGAGGCAGAAGAATGAATAAGTGACATGAAAAACAGAGTGGTGGAAATCACTGCCACAGAACAAGTAAAGAAAAAAGAATGAAAAGAAATGAGGACCATCTCAGAGACCACTGGGACAACAGGAAGTGCACCAACATTCACATTATAGGGGTCCTATAAGAAGAAGAGAAAGAGAAAGGGCCTGAGAATATATTTAAGAGATTATGGCTGAAAACTTCCATAACATGAGAAAAAAAACACTCACTCAAAATCAGGAAGCTCAGAGAATCTGATACAGGATGAACTGAAGGAGAAACACACTGAAATACATATTAATCAAACTGAGAAAAATTAAAGAAAAAGTAAGTATATTAAAAGCAACAAGGGGAAGCAACAAATAACATATAAGGGAATACCTATAAAGTTATCAGCTGGTTTTGCAGCAGAAACTCAGCAGGCCAGAAGGGAGTGGCACAATATATTTCAAGTGATGAAAGGGATGAACCTACAACCAAGACTGCTCTACCCTGCAAGGCTCTCATTTAGATATGATGGAGAAATCAAAAGCTTTAAAGACAAGCAAAAGCTGAGAGAATTCAGCACCACTATACCAGATTTACAACAAATGCTACAGGAACTTCTCAAGGAGGGAAAGAAACCAGCACCTTAAAACAACCTTCTACATATATAGACTGCTCTGTCAAAACCTCATGGGAACAGCAAACACAACAACTACAGTAGCTACACACAGAAAAATAGAAAAAGCTACCCAAACACAACACTAAAGATGGTCATCAAATCACAGAGAAGAGAACAAAAGAGAATGGGAAGAAAAAAGACCTACAAAAACAAATCCAAACCACTTAAGAAAATGGTAATAGGAACATAGATATTGATAATTACCTTAAATGTAAATGGGTTAAATGCTCCAAACAAAAGACACAGACTGGCTGAATGGATGCAAAAAGAAGACCCATATATATATGCTGCCTATGAGAGTACAATTACACATGGAACATTCTCCAGGATAAATCACATATTGGGCCACAAATCAAGCCTCAGTAAATTTAAGAAAATTGAAATCATGTCAAGCAACTTTTTTGACCACAATGGTCTGAGATTAGAAATCAATTACAGGAAAAAAGAACTGTAAAACACACAAACACATTGAGGCTAAGCAGTATGTTACTAAACAACAAATGGATCACTGAAAAAATAAAAGAGGAAATCAAAAAATACATAGACAAATAACAAACAAACAAAAAAAACCAATGACTCAAAACCTGTAGGATGCCAAAAAAACTTCTAAGAGGGAAGTTCTAGCAATACATTCTTACCTCAAGAATCAAGAAATATCTCAAATAAACAACATAACCTTACACCTAAAGCAACTAGACAAAGAATAAAAAGAAAAGCCAAAGATAGTAGAAAGAAAGAAATCATAAAGATAAGAGCAGAAATAAATAAAATAGAGATGAAAACAATAGCAAATATCAATAAAACTAAATCTGGTTCTTTGGAAGATAAACAAAATTGATAAACCATTAGTCAGACTCATCAAGAAATAAAGGGAGAGGACTCAAATCAATAAAATTAGAAATGGAAAAGAAGAAGTTACAATGGACACCAAAGAAATACAAAGAATCATAAGAGATTACTAAAAACAATTACATGCCAATAAAATGGACAACCTAGAAGAAACGGACAAATTCTTAGAAAAGTACAACCTTCTGGGACTGAACCAGAAAGAAATAGAAAGAATGAAGAGACCACTGAAATTGAAACTGTGATTAAAAATCTTCCAAAAAACAAAAGTCCAGTACCAGATGGCTTCACAGGTGAGTTCTACCAAACACTAAGAGAAGAGTTAACACATATCCTTCTGAAATTCTTCCAAAAATTTGCAGAGGAAGGAATACTCCCAAGCTCATTCCATGAGGCCACCATCACCCTGATACCAAAACAAGACAAAGATATCACTAAAAAGAAAATTACAGGACAGTATCACTGATGAATATAGCTGCAAAACTCCTTATCAAAATACTAGCAAACTGAATCCACCAACACACTGAAAGGATCATACACCTTTATCAAGTGGGGTTTATCCCAGGGATGCAAGAATTCTTCAATATATGTAAATCAATTAATCTGATACACCACATTAACAAACTGAAAAATAAAAATAATATGATCCTCTTAAAAGATGCAGAAAGGCTTTTGAAAAATTTCAACACCCATTTATTATAAGAGCTCTCCAGATAGTGAGCAAAGAGGGAACATACCTCAACACAATAAAGGTCATATACAACAAACCCACAGCAAACATCATTCTCAGCAAATATCATTTTCTCAAACATCATCATTTCAGTGAAACACTGATAGAGTTTCCTCTAAGGTCAAGAAAAAGACAAGGATATCCACTCTTGTCACTTTTATTCAACAAAGTATTAGTAGTTCTAGCCATGGCAGTCAGAGAAGAAAAAGAAATAAAAGGAACTCAAATTGGAAAAGGAGAAGTAAAACTGTCACTCTTTGCAGATGGCATGATACTATACATAGAAAATCCTAAAGATGCTACCAGAAACACTAGAGCTCATCAATGAATTTGGTAAAGTTGCAGGATACAAGTAAAACTGTCACTCTTTGCAGATGGCATGATACTATACATAGAAAATCCTAAAGATGCTACCAGAAACACTAGAGCTCATCAATGAATTTGGTAAAGTTGCAGGATACAAAGTTAATACACAGATATCTAGCACATTCCTATACACCAACAATGAAAGATTAGTAAGAGAAATTAAAGAAACACTCCCATTTATAATTGCATCTCAAGAATCAAATATGGAGAATTGCCTGGTGGTCCAGTTGTTAGGAATCCATGCTTCCACTGCTGAGGGTGCAGGTTTGATCACTGGTCAGGGAATTAAGATCCTGCAAGCTGTGCGGTGTGGCCAAAAAAAAAAAAAAAAAAGAATAAAATACCTAGGAATAAACTTACATGAAGAGGTAACAGACCTGTACTCAGAAAACTAGAAGACACTGATGAAATAAATTAAAGATGAAATAAACAGATGAAGAGATATACCATGTTCTTGGATTGAAAGAATCAATATTATGAAAATGACTATACTACCTAAAGCAATCTACAGATTCAATGCAATCCCTATCAAATTACCCATAGCATTTTTCACAGAATTAGAACTAAAAATTTTACAATTTGTATGAAAAAAACAAAAGATTCCAAATAACCAAAGCAATCTTGCAAAAAACAACAGATATGGAGGAATAAGGCTCCCAGGTTTCAAACTGTACTACAAAGCTACAGTTATCAAAACGGTATCATACTGGCACAAAAAAAGAAATACAGATCAATGGAATAGAATAGAAAGTCTAGAGATAAATCCACCCACCTATGGTCAGATAATCTATGGCAAAAGAGGCAAGAATATGCAATGGAGAAGATAGTCTCTACAATAAGTGGTGCTGAGAAAACTGGAGAGCTACATATAAAGTAATGAATTAGAACATTCTCTAACACCATACGTAAAAATAAACTCAAATGGATTAAAGACCTAGATGTAAGACCAGATACTATAAAGCTCTTAGAGGAAAAGTTAGGCAGAACACTATTTGTCATAAATCACAGCAAGATCTTTTTTGATGCACCTCCTGAAAATAAAAACAAAAATAAACAAATGGGACCTAATTAAACTTAAAAGCTTTTGCCTAGCAAAGGAAACCTTAGACAAAGCAAAAAGACAACCCACAGAATGGGAGAAAATTTTTGAAAGTGAAGCAATTGTCAAGAGATTAATCTCCAGAATATACAAACATTCCATGCAGCTCAATTTCAAAAAAATAAACAATGCAATCAAAAAAATGGGCAGAAGATCTAAATAGACATTTCTCCAAAGAAGACATACAGTTGGTCAAAAAGCACATGAAAAGATGCTCAACATCACTAATTAGTAGAGAAATGAAAATCAAAACTACAATGAGGTATCGTCTCACACCAGTCAGTATGGCCATCATCAAAAAATCTACAAATAGTAAATGTTGGAGGTGTGGAGAAAAGGGAACCCTCCTATGCTGTTGGTAGGAACATAAGTTGGTACAGCCACTATGGAGAACAGTATCGAGGTTCCTTGAAAAACTAATAATAGAGCTACCATATGATCCAGCCATCTCACTCCTGGGTATATAACTGGAAAAAAGCATAATTTGAAAAAATATATGTTCCCCAATATTCATTGCAGTATTATTTACAATAGCCAGTACATGGAAGCAACCTAAATGTCCATAGATGGAGGAATGGATAAAGAAGTTGTGGTACAAAAAAAAAAAATGTGGTACATATATACAAAGGAATATTACTCACCCATAAAAAGGATGAAATAATGCCATTTACAGTGAAATGTATGGACCTACATATTGTCATACTGAGTGAAGTAAGTTAGAGAAAGACAAATATCATATGATATCACTTACTTATGGAATCTAAACAAAATGGTACAAATGAACTTATTTATAAAACATAGAGTCACAGATGTAGTAAATAAACATAGGATTTCCAAGGGGGAAAGTGGGGTATACATTGGGATATTTGTATTGACATATACACACTACTATATATAAAGTATATAACTAATAACAAACTACTGTATAGCACAGGGAATCCTACTCAATACTCTGTAATGACCTATATGGGAAAATAATCTAAAAAGGAGTGGATATATGTATACTTATAACTGATTCACTTTGCTGTACAGCAGAAAAAAACACATCATTGTGAATCAATTATACTTTAATAAAAATTAATTTTAAAAGAAGAATAAGGCTCAAAGAACAGGGGCCTTTGAGGGAAGGAGTGATGCCACCCATAAAATTATTATAGGGAAGATAAGAGTGTAGTTGCAGATATAATTAACAACAGGAATTAGAAGATCATTTTATTTTTCTATTCTGTGAAGTAGTAGATAGAAAATATGATGAGAGAAAAAAGAGAGTCATGAATTTCAGGATAAAGTAAATTTCATCTGTTAAATAATAAATCTTAATGAAAATGTAATGACTGCAAGGCATATTCTAAACTCATTTATATGTATTAAATTATTTAATTTTCACAAGGACCCTTTGAGTCAGGAACTCTTACTATACTTACATTATCGATGACAAAACAGAGTCACAATAACTTCCTAAATTTATTCAGATAATAAAGGATAAGGCTGAGATTTAAACCCAGGCCTTGGAATTCACTCCCTTTCAATTATATTATATGATCTCTTAAGATAGAACAGGCCATGAAAGGAATTTTAGGAGACAGAGAATATTTTGCTTCATTCACATCTTTGCCAAACATGTATGATTCCCAGAATGATAGCTTTCATTCAAAATTATGAAAATTCAATGACATCATACATGGTATTCAAGCCTATGATACGCTTTTCTCTATCTCTTCCTCCTTATTCCCTATCTTCCAGAATGAAAACTTTAATACAAACAAAAATGAATTAAAGGGAGAACTTTCAAGATGGTGGAGGAGTAAGACGTGGGGATTATCTTCTTCCCCCAAAATACATGAAAAATACATTTACATGTGGAACAACTACAGAATACCTACTGAACACTTGCAGAAGACCTCAGACTTCCCAAAAGGTAAGAAACTCCCCATGTACCTGGTTAGGGAAAAAGGAAAAACTGAGACAAAAGAATAAGGATAGGACCTGAACGTCTGGGAGGGAGCTGTGAAGTAGGAAAAGCTTCCACACACTAGGAAGTCCCTTCACTGGCAGAGAGGGGAGGTGGGAGAGGGAGAAGCTTCAGAGCCACGGAGGAGAGCACAGAAACAAGGGTGCAGAGGGCAAAGCACAGAGATTCCCACACAGAGGATCCATGGCGACCAGCACTCACCAGCTTGAGATGCTTGTCTGCTCACACAGCGGGGTGGGTGGTACCTGGGAACTGAGGCTCAGGCTTTGGAGGTCAGATCGAGGGAGAGGACTGGGATTGGCTACGTGAACACAGCATGAAGGCGGGTAGTGCATCACAGCTAGCTGGGAGGGAGTCCTGGGAAAACTCTGGACCTGCCTAAGAGGCAAGAGACAATTGTTTCAGTATGCACGAGGAGAGGGGAATCTTTTACAGTGTGCCCACAGTAGGCAGAGGACCACCTAAGCAAGCTCCAGAGACAGGCATGAGCCATGATTATCAGATCAGACCACAGAGATGGGCATGAAACACTAACACTGCTGCTGCTGCCACCAAGAATCCTGTGTGCAAACACTGGTCACTATCCACATGCTGCCTGACTGCCCCACAAGCCTGTGCAGCCTGCCACAACCAGGGTCCCATGAACCAGGGATAAATTCCCTCTGAGAACACATGGCATACCTCAGGGTATTGCAATGTCATATGGGCCTCTGCTGCCACAGGCTCGCCCCACATTACAATTAAGACTACCGTACCCCTCCATCACCTCGCATGAGTGTGCAAGAGATCTCTAACCAGCTGCTGCTTTAAACTCCTCCTGTCTGGACAGGGAACAGATGCCTGAGTGTGACCTACAAACAGAGGCTGGGACATAACCAAAGCTGAACCCCAGGACCTGTGCAAGCAAAGAAGAGAAAATATTTTTTTCTGTGCAGCCTCAGGAGCAGCAGATTAAATCTCCACAATCAAAGTGATGTACCCTGCATCTCTGGCATACCTGAATAGACAACGAAAGTTCCCAAAATTTAGGTGGTGGACTTTGAGAGCACCTGTAGACTTGGGGTTTGCTGTCTATGATTAATTTATTTCTGATTTTTATGTATATCTTAGTTTAGTTTTAAGCTCTTGTTATTATTGGTGGATTTGTTTATTGGTTTGGTTGCTCTCTTATTTCTTTTTTATTTTAATACTTTTCTATTAATATTATTATTATTTTTATTCTTTTTTCTCACTTTTCTTCTAAGCCATTTGGCTGAAAGGGCCTGGTTTCTCTGGCCTGGTGTCAGGCCTGAGACACTGAGCTGGGAGAGCTGAGTTCAGAACATTGCATGACCAGAGACTTCCCAGCTCCATGTAATATCACATGGCAGGAGATCTCCCAGAGATCTCTGTCTGAATGCTAAGTCCAGGCTTCACCCAAAGGCCAGGAAGCTCCAGTGCTGGATGCCCCATGCCAAACAACTAGCTGGAAAGGAACACATCCCCACCCATTAGCAGAGAGTCTGCCTAAATCATACCAAGTTCACAGACACCACTAAACACACCAAAGAAGGTGACTCTGCCCACCAGAAAGACAAGATCCAGCCCCAAACCCCAGAACACAGGAACCAGGTCCCTCCACCAGAAAGCCTACAAAAGCCACTGAACCAACCTCAACCACTGGGGACAGACATCAAAAACAATGGGAACTATGAACGTCCAGCCTGCAGAAAGGAGAACACAAATACAGTAAGTTAAATAAAATGAGAAGACAGAGAAATATGCAGATGAATAAGTAAGGTAAAAAGCAAACTGACCAAACAAATGAAGAGGAAATAGGCAGTCTTCCTGAAAAAGAATTCAGAGTAATGAATAAAGATGATCAAAAATCTCGGAAATAGAATGGATAAAATACAAGAAACATTTAACAAGGACTTAGAAGAACTAAAGAGCAAACAAACAATGATGACCAAAAAAATAAATGAAATTAAAAATTGTCTAGAAGAAATCAATAGCAGAATAACTGCCACAGAAGGACGGATAAGTGACCTGGAAGATAAACATGTGGAAATAACTACCACAGAGCAGAATAAAGAAAAAGGATTGAAAAGAACTGAGGACAGTCTCAGAGACCTCTGGGAAAACATTAAATGCACCAACATTCGAATTACAGAGGTTTCAGAAGAAGAGAGGAAAAGAAAAGGACTGAGAAAATATTTGAAGAAATTACAGTTGAAAACTTTGAACATAGGAAAGAAAATAGTCTATCAAGTCCAGGAAGCACAGAGAGTCCCATGCAGGATAAATCCAAGGAGAATCATGCTGAGACACATATTAATCAAATTATCAAAATTAAATACAAGGAAAATATTAAAAGCAGGAAGGGAAAAGCTACAAATAACATACAAGGGAATCCCCATAAAGTTAACAGCTCATCTTCCAGCAGAAAAGCTGCAAGCCAGAGGGAGGGGCAGGACAAAATTAAAGTGATGAAAGGGAAAAACCTACAAACAAGATTACTCTACCCAGCAAGGATCTCATTCAGATTTCAGGGAGAAATTAAAATCTTTACAGACAAGCAAAAGTTAAGAGAATTCAACAACACCAAAGCAGCCTTTCAACAAATGCTAAAGGAACTTCTCTAGGCAAGAAACACAAGAGAAGGAAACACATCCAAAACAATTATGAACATGATAATAGGAAAATACATATCAATAATTACCTTAAAGGTAATGGATTAAATGTTCCAAAAAATGACATAGACTGGCTGAATGGATACAAAAACAAATCCTGTATATATGCTGTCTACACGAGGCCAACTTCACCCCTAGGGATACATACAGACTGAAACTGAGGAGATGGAGAAAGATATTCCATGCAAATGGAAATCAAAAGAAAACTGGAGTAGCAATTCTCACATCAGAAAAAAACTGGACTTTATAATAAAGACAATTACAAGAGACAAAGAAGGATACTACATGATTGTCAAGAGATCATTCCAAGAAGAGGATATAACAATTATAAATATATATGCAACCAAACTAGGAGACCTTCAATACATAAGGCAAATGCTAACAGTCATAAAAGAGGAAATTGAGGGTAACACAATAAGAGTAGGAGACTTTGACACCCCACTTACACTGATGGACAGATCATCCAAGAAGAAAATAAATAAGGAAACACAAGCTTAAATGACACATTAGACAAGATAGACTTAATTCATATTGATAGGACATTTCTTCCTAAAACCACAGGATACACTTTCTTCTCAAGTGCTCATGGAATATTCTTCAGGATAGATCATATCTTGGGTCACAAATCAAGTGTTGGTAAATTTAAGAAAATTCTAATCATATCACGGATCTATTTCAAACACAACAATATGAGGCTAGATATCAATTACAGGAAAAAAACTGTAAAAAACAAAAACATATGCAGGCTAAACCATTCTCTACTAAATAACCAAGAGATCACTGAAGAAATCAAAGAGGAAATCAAACAAACAAACAAACAAAAATACCTAGATACAAATGACAATGAAAACGCAATGAACCAAAACCTATGGGATGCAGCAAAAGCAGTTCTAAGAGGGGAATTTATAGCAAGATAATCCTACCTGAAGAAACAAGAAACACCTCAAATAAACAATCTAAATTTACACCAAAAGCAATTAGAGAAAGAAGAACAAGAAAACCCAAAGCTAGCAGAAGGAAAGAAATCATAAATACCAGATAAGAAATCAATGAAAACTAAATTAAGGGAACGATAACACAGATGAATAAAACAAAAGCTGGTTCTTTGAGAAGATAAACAAAAGTGATAAAACATTACCTAGACACATCAAGGAAAAAAGGGAGAAGACTCAAATCAACAGAATTAGAAATGAAAAAGGAGAAGTTACAACTGACACTGCAGAAATACATAGGATCATGAGAGATTACTGAAATAAATTATACGCCAATAAAATGGACAAACTCAAAGAAATGGACAAATTCCTACAAAAGCACAACCATCCGAAACTGAACCAGGAAGAAATAGAAAATATAAGCATACCAATATCAACCACAGAAACTGAAAATGTGATTAGAATTCTTCCAACAAACAGAAACCCAGGACCAGATGGCTTCATAGGCGAATTCTATCAAACATTTAGTGAAGAGGTAACACCTATCCTTCTCAAATTCTTCCAAAATATAGCATAGGGAGGAAAACTCCCAAACACATTCTGCGAGACCACCAACACACTGATACCAAAACCAGACAAAGATGTCACAAAGAATGAAAACTACAGGCCAATACCACTGATGAACTTACATGCAAAAATCCTCAACAAAATGCTAGCAAACAGAATCCAATAGCACATTAAAAGGATCATACAGCATGATCAAGTGGGCTTTATCACAGGAATGCAAGGATTATTTAATATATGCAAATCAAACAATGTGATACAACATATTAACAAAGTGAAGGATGAAAACCATATAATAATCTCAATAGAGGTAGAAAAAGCTTTTGAGAAAATTCAACACATATTCATGATAAAAACTCTCTGGAAACTAGGCATAGAGTGAACCTACATCAACATAATAAAGGCCATATATGACAAAACAACACCAAACATCAATCTCAATGGTGAAAAACTGAAACCATTTCCTCTAAGATCAGGAACAGGACAAGGTTGCCCACTCTCACCACCATTATTCAACATAGTTTTGGAAGATTTAGACATGGCAATCAGAGGAAAAACAAATACAAGTAATGCAAATCGGTAAAGAAGTCCAATAGTCACTTTGCAGATGACATAATATACATAGAGAAACCTAAAAATGTTACCAGAAAACTACTAGAGCTAATCGATAAATTTGGTAAAGTAGCAGGATACAAAATTAATGCACAGATATCACTAGCATTCCTATACACTAATGATGAAAATTCTGAAAGTGAAATTAAGGAAACAATCCCTTTTACCACTGTGACATAAAGAAGAAAATACCTAGGAATAAACGTACCTAGGGAGACAAAGGACTGTATGCAGAAAACTATAAGACACTGATGAAAGAAATAAAAGATGATACAAGCAGATGGACAGATATACCATGTTCTTGGACTGGAAGAATCAACATTGTGAAAATGACTGTACTACACAAAGGAATCTACAGATTCAATGCAATCCCTATCAATCTACCAAGGGCATTTTTCACAAAACTAGAACAAAAAAATTCACAATTTGTATGGAAACACAAAAGACCCCAAATAACCAAAACAGTACTGAGAAAGAAAAGCGTCGCTGGAGGAATCAGGCTCCCAACTTCAGACTATACTACAAAGTTACAGTAATCAAGACAGAATGGTACTGGCACAAAACAGAAATATAAATCAATGGAACCGGACAGAAAGACCAGAGATAAACCCACACACCTATGGTCACCTTATTTTTGATAAAGCAGTCAAGAATACACAATGGAGAAAAAACAGCCTCTTCAAGAAGTGGTGCTGTGAAAACTGGACAGCTACTAATAAAATAATGAAATTAGAACACTCCCTAACACCATACAAAATAATAAACTCAAAATAAATTAAAGATCTAAATGTAAGGGTTTTCCTCTTAGAGGAAAACATAGGCAGAACACTCTATGACATAAATCATAGTAATATCCTTTTTGACCCACCTCCTAGAGAAACGGAAACAAAAACAAAAATTAAAAAATGGGACCTAATGAAACTTAAAAGTTTTGCACAGCAAAGGAAATGATAAACAAGATGAAAAGACAACCCTCAAAATGGGAGAAAATATTCTAAAATGAAGCAATTGACAAATGATTAATCTCCAAAATATATAAGTAGCTCATGCAGCTCAATATCAAATAAACAACCCAATATTAAAATGGGCAGAAGTCCTAAATAAACATTTCCCCCAGGAAGACATACAGATATCCAACAAATACATGAAAAGATGCTATCACTAATTATAAGAGAAATACAAATCATAACCACAATGAGGTATCACCTCACACCAGTCAGAATGGCCATCATCAAAAAATCTACAAACGGGGCTTCCCTGGGGCCCAGTGGTTGAGAGGCTGCCTGCTGATGCAGGGGACACGGGTTCATGCCCCGGTCTGGGAAGATCCCATGTGCTGCAGAGTGGCTGGACCCATGAACCATGGCCACTGGGCCTGCGTGTCCAGAGCCTGTGCTCCACAAGGGGAGAGGCCACAACAGTGAGAGGCCCGTGTACTGCAAACAAACAAACAAACAAACAAAACACACACACACACACACAAATCTACAAACAAATGCTGGAGAGGGCATGGAGAAAAGGGAACTCTCTTACACTATTGGTGGGAATGTAAATTGATACAGCCACTATGGATAACAGTATGGAGCTTCCTTGAAAAGCTAAAAATAGAACTTCCATATGACCCACCAATCCCACTACTGGGCATATAACATGAGAAAACCATAATTCAAAAAGAGTCATGTACCACAATGTTCATGTCCTGGCTATTTACAATAGCCAGGACATGGAAGCAACCTAAGTGTCCATTGACAGATGAATGGGTAAAGAAGATTTGGCACATATATACAATGGAATATTATTCAGCCATAAAAAGAAAGGAAACTGAGTTATTTTTAATGAGGTGAATGGAGCTAGTGTGTCATGCAGCATGAAGTATGTCAGAAAGAGAAAAACAAATACTGAATGCTAACACATATATATGGAATTTAAAGAAAAATAAATAAAAGATTCTGATGAACCTAGGGGTAGGACAGGAATAATCCCCAGATGTAGAGAATGGACTTGAGGACATGGGGAGGGCCAAGAGTAAGCTGGGATGAAGTGAGAGAGTAGCAATGACATATGTACACTACCAAATATAAAATAGATAGTTAGTGGGAAGCAGCTGCATAGCACAGAGAGATCACTTCAGTGCTTTGTGACCACCTACAGGGGTGGGAAAGGGAGGGTGGGAGGGAGGTACAAGAGGGAGGGGATATGGTGATATATGTATACAATAGTTGACTCACTTTGTTATACTGCAGAAAGTAACAACATTGTAAAGCAATTGTACTCTAATAATGATGTTAAAAAAAAAGATACAAACTACTACGTATAAAATATATCAGCAACAAGGATATATTTTATAGCACAGGGAATTACAGCCATTATTGTGTAATAACATTTACTGGAGTATAAACTGGATAAATACTGAATCAGTAAGCTGTACACCTGAACCTAATATAATAAATCAAACATGCTTCAGTGGAAAAAAATAATGAAAAATAAATAACTGCATAGAGCTTGAATCTCAAAACATTATCCTGAGTGATGGAATCTAATGTAAAATAGAATACACAATATGCTTCAATTTATATGAAACTCTATAATTGGCCAAATAATTTATGTTATAAAACAAACAAAGAAACAAAAACACAATCAGTGGTTGCTTCCGTTATGGAGTGGGAATGGGTACAGGGAGTGAGAGTCTTGAGAGAAGATTTTTGGGGTCCCAGTGATGTTCTATATCTCATAAGGGGATTGCATTACACAAATATATACATTAGGCAAAATCATCAATGGTAGACCGAATATTTGTACATTTTATTATATGTTTAAAAGGAAAAAAATATAAACAAATATTGAACTCTAAATAGTAATGAAAATGCTGGAGTATTAAAGGGGAAAGAAAAGAAGTGCCTCTCTTGGAGTTTCATGTTCAGTGGATGTTCAAGTCGCCAACACAAGTCCTGGGGTGTAGCCAGTGCTGTTCAGCTGATCACATGTCTAGAGACATAGTGGAATATACTGCTTGTCATGGAAAACAGGTAAGAATCACACTCTTTTGATTTGAAAGAGCTGACAGCAAAGATAACTTCTGGATTTTAGCCAAGAAGCAGCAGTGTGGTTCCCTGTGATTATCAAGGAAAAATCAGCTTATTCTGGTTGGATTGATTAATGTCAATGTATGTTGAAATTTAAATAAACCATGTTTTTACTCCTTTACTTTATTTAGCATTAATTCTTTTGTAAATTTAAAACAACCAAAGAAGTTGAACTTAATGAATGTATGTTGTTTCTCTAAGACGTATAGTCTAGACCTCAAGGTCTGGGTCAGAGTGAGAAGAGTAAGACAGTGTCCTGAAACCGAAGCCCTGGTTCCTGTATCTATTTAAAATATTATATTCTTCTTTGTGAATTTTATATTTTTTATATTTTTTAACATCTTTATTAGAGTACAATTTCTTTACAATGGTGTGTCAGTTTCTGCTTTATAACAAAGTGAATCAGGTATGCATATACATTTGTTCCCATACCTCTTCCTTCTTGCATCTCCCTCCCTCCCACCATCCCTATACCACCTCTCTAGATGGTCACAAACCACCTAGCTGATCTCCCTGTGCTATGTGGCTGCTTCCCACTAGCTATCTATTTTACGTTTGGTAGTGTATATATGTCCATGCCACTCTCTCACTTTGTCACAGCTTACTCATCCCCCACCCCATATCCTCAATCCATGCTCTATTAGGTCTGTGTCTTTATTCCAGTCTTACCCCTAGGTTCTTCATGACCTTTTTTTTTTTTTTTCTTAGATTCCATATATATGTGTTAGCATACGGTATTTGATTTTCTCTTTCTGACTTACTTCACTGGGTATGACAGACTCTAGTTCCATGCACCTCACTACAAATAACTCAATTTTGTTTCTTTTTATGGCTGAGTAATATTCCATTGTATATATGTGCCACATCTTCTTTATCCATTCATCTGTTGATGGACACTTAGGTTGCTTCCATGTCCTGGCTATTGTAAATAGAGCTACAATGAACATTTTGGTACATGGCTCTTTTTGAATTATGGTTTTCTCAGGGTATATGCCCAGTACTGGGATTGCTGGGTCGTATGGTAGTTCTATTTGTATTTTTTTAAGGAACCTCCATACTGATCTTCATAGTGGCTGTATCGATTTACATTCCCACCAACAATAGAAGAGTGTTCCCTTTACTCCACACCCTTTCCAGCATTTATTGTTTCTAGATATTTACATGATGGCCAGCCTGACCGGTATGAGATGATATCTCATTGTAGTTTTGATTTGCATTTCTCTAATAATTAATGATGTTGAGCATTTCTTCATGTGTTTGTTGGCAATCTGTGTATCTTCTTTGAAGAAATGTCTATTTAGGTCTTCTGTCCAGTTTTTGGATTGGGTTGTTTGATTTTTGTTGTTGTTGTTATTAAGCTGCATGATCTGCTTATAAATTTTGGAGATTAATCCTTTGTCAGTTGCTTCATTTGCAAATATATTCTCCCATTCTAGAGTTGTCTTCTGCTCTTGTTTATGGTTTCCTTTGCTGTGAAAAAGCTTTTACGTTTCATTAGGTCCCATTTGTTTATTTTTTGTTTTTATTTCCATTTCTCTAGGAGGTAGGTCAAAAAGGATCTTGCTGTGATATATGTCATAGAGTGTTCTGCCTATATTTTCCTCTAAGTGTTTGATAGTTTCTGGCCTTACATTTAGGTCTTTAATCCATTTTAAGCTTATTTTTGTGTACGGTGTTAGGGAGTGTTCTAATTTCATACTTTTACATGTACCTGTTCAGTATTCCCAGCACAACTTATTGAAGAGGCTGTCTTTTCTCCACTGTATATTCTTGCCTCCTTTATCAAAGATAAGGTGACCATATGTGCATGGGTTTATTTCTGGGCTCTCTATCCTGTTCCATTTATCTATATTTCTGTTTTTGTGG
The DNA here is from genome assembly GCF_964341445.2 of Mesoplodon mirus. Classification (NCBI taxonomy): domain Eukaryota; kingdom Metazoa; phylum Chordata; class Mammalia; order Artiodactyla; family Ziphiidae; genus Mesoplodon; species Mesoplodon mirus. Next base: position 73,578,800 of record NC_138981.1, read on the forward strand.
CAGTGCCATACTGTCTTGATAACTGTAGCTTTTTAGTAATGTCTGAAGTCAGGGAGCCTGATTCACCCAGCTCCATTATTCATTCTCAAGATTGTTTGGCTATTCGGAGACTTTTGTTTTTCCATTCAAGTTGTGAAATTTTTTGTTCTAGTTCTGTGAAAAATGTCAGTGGTAGTTTGATAGGGATTGCATTGAATCTATAGATTGCTTTGGGTAGTAGAGTTATTTTCCCGATATTGATTCTTCCAATCCAAGAACATGGTATATCTCTCCATCTGTTTGTGATATCTTTAATTTCTTTCATCAGTGTCTTATAGTTTTCTGCATACAGGTCTTTTGTCTCCTTAGGTAGGTTTATTCCTAGGTATTTTAGTGTTTTTGTTGCATTGGTAAATGTGTTTTCTTAATTTCATTTTCAGATTTTTCATCATTAGAATATTAGAATGTCAGAGAGTCTCACTGGGTCTGGCGTCCCTCACAAACAGTTCATCATTAACAATGCATAGCCTGGAGGAAAAATGGGCACTCAGACAACTGGACAGATGGACCACCCCACACCCCATACAGGGATTAGAGCTAACCACCACCTCAATCAAGATATAAAGCATATAGCCATAAAAAGAAATGAAATTGAGCTATTTGTAATGAGGTGGATAGACCTAGAGTCTGTCATACAGAGTGAAGTAAGACAGAAAGAGAAAGACAGATACCATATGCTAACACATATATATGGAATTTAAGAAAAAAAAATGTCATGAAGGGCCTAAGGGTAAAACAGGAATAAAGACACAGACCTACTAGAGAATGGACTTGAGGATATGGTGAGGGCGAAGGGTAAGTGGTGAGAAAGTGAGACAGTGTCATGGACATATATACACTACCAAATGTAAAATAGATAGCTGTTGGGAAGCAGCTGCATAGCACAGGGAGATCAGCTTGGTGGTTTGTGACCACCTAGAGGGGTGGGATTGGGCGGGTGGGAGGGTGGGAGATGCAAGAGGAAAGATATATGGGGACATATTTATATGTATAACTGATTCACTTTGTTATAAAGCAGAAACTAACACAACATTGTAAAGCAATTATACTCTAATAAAGTTTTTTTTTAAATAGATTGTTTTGGCTATTCATGGTCTTTTGTGTTTCTATACAAATTGTAATTTTTTTTTGTTTTAGTTCTGTGAAAAAAAGCCATTGGTAATTGGATAGGAATTGCAGTGAATCTGTAAATTGCTTGTGGTATATAGTCATTTTCCTAATATTTATTTTTCCAGTCCAAGAACATTGTGTGTGTCTCCATCTGTTAGTGTCATCTTTTATTTGTTTCATCAGTATCTTATAGTTTTCTAAGTATATGTCTTTTGCCTCCTTAGGTAGGTTTATTCCTAGGTATTTTACTCTTTTTGAGGCAATGGTAAATGGAATTATTTCCTTTATTTCTGTTTCTTATCTTGTATTGTTAGTGTATAGGAATGCAAGGGATTTCTGTGTATTAATTTTGTATCTTGCAACTTTACCACATTCATTGATGAGGTCTAGTAGCATTCTGGCAGCATCATTAGGGGTTTCTAAGTATAGTATCATGTCAGTTGTTAAGAGTGACAGTTTTACTTCTTTTCAAATTAGGATTCCTTTTCTTTCTTTTTCTTCTCTGATTACCATAGCTAGGACTTACAAAACTGTTGAATAATAGTTCCACTAGTGGATATCCTTATCTTGTTTCTGATTGTAGAGGAAATTCTTTCAGTTTTTCACAACTCAGAATGATATTTGCTGTGGGTTTGTTGTATGTGGCTTTTGTTAGGTTGAGGTAGATTCCCTCTATGCCTATTATCTGGAGAGTTTTTATCATAAATACATGTTGAATTTTGTCAATTTTTTCTGTGTCTATTCAGATGATCATATCGTTTTTCTTCTTCAATTTGTTGATGTGGTGTATCACACTGATGTATTTGTGGATATTTGAAAACCCTTGCATCCATCGGATAAATCGTTCTTGATCATGGTCTATGATCCTTTAAATGTGTTGTTGGATTTGGTTTGCTAGTATTTTGAGGATTTTTGCATCTATGTTCACCAGGGTTATTGGCCAGTAATTTTCTTTTTTGTGTGTGATGAATGTCTTGTTTGTGTATCAGGGTGATTTTGGCCTCATAGAATGAGCTTGGGAATTTTCCTCCTTTGCACATTTTTGGAAGTGATTCAGAAATATAGTTGTTAACTTTCTTCTAAATGTTGTACAAATTTGCCTGTGAAGCCCTCTGGTCCTTGACTTTTCTTTGCTGGAAGCTTTTGAATCACAGTTTCAATTTCCTTACTTGGGATTGGTCTATTCATATTTTCTATATCTTCCTGTTTCAGTCTTTTAAGGTTGTATCTTTCTACGAATTTGTCCATTTCTTCTAGGTTGTCCATTTTATTGGCATATGCTTGTAGTAATCTCTATGATGCTTTGTATTCCTACAATGTCCATTCTAACTCCTTTTCCATTTCTAATTTTATTTATTTATTCCTCTCCTTTTTTTCTTGAAGAGTCTGGCTAAAGGGTTATCAAGTTTATTTATCTTCTCAAGCAACCAGATTTTATTTCATTGATCTTGTTTATTGTTTTCTTTGTTTCTATTTGATTTATTTCTGCTCTGATCATTATGATTTCTTTCCTTCTACCAACTTTCAGTTTTGTTTGTTCTTCTTTCTCTAGTTGCTTTAGGTGTAAGGTTAGGTTGTTTATTTGAGATTTTTATTTTTCTTGAGGTAAGATTGTATTGATATAAAATTCCCTCTTAGAACTGCTTTGGCTGCATCTAATAGGTTTTGGGTCATCATGTTTTCATTGTCTTTTTTCTGTAGGTATTTTTTGATTTCCTCTTTGATTTCTTTAGTGATCCATTGATTATTTAGTAACATGTTGTTTAGCCTCCATGTTTCATGATTTTTACAAGTTTTTTTTCCCTCTAATTGATTTCTAATCTCATAGCATTTTGGTTAGAAAAGATGCTTGATATGGATTATTTTTTCTTTTTTTTTATTTACCAATGCTTGATTTGTGACCCAAGATATGTTCTATCTTGGAGAATGTTCCTTGTGCACTTGAGAAAAAAGTGTATTCTGCTGCTTTCATATCGAATGTCCTATAAATATCAGTTAAGTCTTTCTGATCTAATGTGTCATTTAAGGCATGTTTTTCCTTATTAATTTTCTGTCTGGACCATCTGTCCATTGGTGTAAGTGGGGTTTAACGTTCCCCACCACTATTATTGTGTTACTTTTGATTTCCCCTTTTATGGCTGTTAGAATTTGCCTTATGTATTGAGCTGTTTCTATGTTGGCTGCATAAATATTGATACAACGGTTATATCCCCTTCTTGGATTGATCCCTTGATCATTATGTATTGTCCTTCCTTGTCTCTTTTAACAGTCTTTACTTTTAAGTCTGTTTTCTCTGATATGGGTATTGCTACATCAGCTTTCTTTTGATTTCCATTTGCATGGAATATCTTCTTACATTCCCTCACTTTCAGTCTGTATTTGTCCCTAGGTCTGAAGTGGGTCTCTTGTAGACAGCATATATACTGTCTTGTTTTTTGTCCATTCAGCCAGTTTGTGGCTTTTTTTCTGGAGCACTTAATCCATTTATATTTAAGGTAATTATCAGTATGTATTGTTCCTATTGCCATTTTCTTAATTGTTTTGGGATTGTTTTTCTAGGTCTTTTTCTTCTCTTGTGTTTCCTACCTAGAGAACTTCCTTTAGTATTTGTTATAAAGCTGGTTTTGTGGTGCTGAATTCACTTAGCCTTTGCTTGTCTCTAAAGGTGTTGATTTTTCCATCAAATCTGAATGAGATCTTTCCTGGGTAGAATAATCTTGTTTGTAGTTTTTCCATTTCATCAATTTAAATATATCACACCACTCCCTTCTGGCCTGCAGAGTTTCTGCTGAAAAATCAACTGTAACCTCCTGGGGATTCCCTTGTCAGTTATTTGTCACTTTTCCCTTGCTTCTTTTAATATTTTGTCTTTGTATTTAATTTTCATTACTTTGCTTAATAGTTGTCTCTTCATGTTTTTCCTAAGGGTTTATTCTGTATGGTTCTCTCTGTGCTTCCTGTACTTTTGTGACTATTTGCTTTCTTATGTTAGGGAAGTTTTCAACTATAATCTCTTCAAATATTTTCTCAGACATTTTCTTTTTCTCTTCTTCTTCTGTGACCCTTATAATTCAAATGTTCCTGTGTTTTATATAGTCCCAGAGGTCTCTGAGGCTGTCCTCATTTGTTTTCAGTCTTTTTTCTTTATTCTGTTTCACATCAGTTATTTTCACCATTCTATCTTCCATCTTGCTCATCCATTCTTCTGCCTTAGTTATTCTGCTATTGATTTTTTCTAGTGTATTTTTCATTTCAGTTATTTTATTGTTAATCACTATTTTTTTGTTTTTTATTTCTTCTTGGCCTTTGATAAACATTTCTTGTATCTTCTTGATCCATACATCCATTCTTTTTCTGAGATCTTGGATCATCTTTACTATCATTACACTGAATTCTTTTTCAGGTAGATTGCCTCTCTCCTCTTCATTTAGTTGGTCTTGTAGGTTTTTACCTTGCTCTTTTTCTGCAACATATTTCTCTGTCATCTCATTTTTTTTTCTAAATTACTGTGTTTGTGACCTCCTTTCCATAGGCTGCAGAGTCATAATTCCTCTTACTTCTGGTGTCTGCCCCCTTGTGGGTGTGGTTGGTCCAGGAGTTTGTGCAGGCTTCCTGGTAAGAGGGATTTGTGCCTGCCCTCAGATGTGTGGAGGTGTGTCTTGTTCCTCTGGGGGAAAGGCCATATCATGGGGTGTGTTTGGGGTACCTATGAGCTTAGTATGACTTCAGGCAACCTGTTTCCTTATGGGTGGGTCTGTGTTCCTGTCTTGCTGGTTGTTTCGCCTGAGGTGTTACAGCACTGGAACTTGCACTGTGTTGTGTGGAGCCAGGTCTTGATGCTAAGCTAGTGACCTCTGGGAGAGCTCACGCCAATTAATATTCTCTAGGGCTGGGAATTCTCTGGTGGCCCAGTGGCCAGGTCTCAGTGCTCCAACAAGGGTCAGATTTGACCCCTGGCTGGGAAACCAAGATCCCTTAAGCCACACGGCACAGCCAGATTTATTCTTGGAGTTGTAAGGAGGCCATAAGACTGCAGAAAAATTGTAGATAAAATAGTCTAGTTTCACTTGCTCTTAGTTTTCCACATATAGAAGACTTGTCCCTGGCCTTTCAGACCAGAGTTCCTTGTGCAAAACCACTGCACTGACACCTCACCTTGGGGACCATGTGAAGAAGAACGGCACACAGTACCTCAATTCAAGATCAATTTGCTATTTTTGATTGTGATTTTTGGTTAAGGAACTTTTATTTCCAATTTTAAAATTCCAAAGACCATTCAGGTCTAATACACTTATCTATTAAAAACCTGGTTTCCATAATTAAAAGGATGGGAAGGAGGAACAAAGTTAACCAATGAAAGAAATGTTAAGAGGACAAAGGTGAACTTGCTGGCTAGTGGTTCTCAACTTTTTTGATGCTCAGCACATAATGATATAACCCTCACCAATCGTAAGTAGTGAATAACCATCTATCGGCAGCGATTCTCATGGTCATAGGAAGGTTGTTCTAGATGTGTGTAGTAGATAGTAATATGTAATTTTATACATCCTCAATAAGTGATTCTGATATGCTCTCTGTTAGGCCTGGGATTTGATTTTACTTTATTTACAAGTTGCTCAGTTAGCCTATAACAGATTCATTGATGCTGGCAGAACACATATGACTCCTGGGACAGAGAGAGAAGAATTTACTGCTATGGCACAGCAGGCATCATGAACATCGACATTTTTGCATGAGGTTCTCTTGCCTCTAAATTTCCTAGGGGAAATGCTATATGGTCCAGAAGGATACAAACATGGAATTTGCATAACAGTTGGGAATATAGAGCTTGGGTAATCCACTTCTTTTATGTCAAACAATGTACAAGCATAGTCAAGTTTATCACTCAAGACTGTTCATTGCAAACTTAATCCTGAGAAATGGTTTGGGAAGAAAGCTGTTGGAGCCTACCTTTCTTTGTAATTCAGCAAGATAGCAAGAATTGCAAGGAAGACTGTCTCTTTCAACATTCCAACTGTTGTTTCAATCACTGTTCTACCTAGAATCACTCTTTTCCCTATTGCCTAAAATCACCATGGAACTAATCCGGTGGAAACCAGGGAATTATAAGTGTGATTGTAGATCATCTCAATGCTTTAGTATGCATCTAGGTTTTTGATTTGGATTTCTGAAAAGTGAGCTTATAAAAAGTGTTTTCCCTGCAGTGTCATCACTCATGTATCTTTCTGCCTGGCACTGAGAAAAGTGACCATAGTAAGTGAGATCAGCAATGTATCCTCAAAATATACTTTGCAAATGTAAATATAGGTGAGGCACTAATTTACCGAAGAAGAATGCAATATGACATAGAATGTAATCACTTTATTACCAGTGCCTTATCATTAAAAAATATAGTTAAAGATCACTAAACTGTTAGCAAATAGCTGGTATTTGTTTTGCTGTTTACTTGCATGATGAAGCCAGTGTTTACATAAACATTTTGGAAATAAAACATTCCATCTAAATGCTAAGTAACAGTAATTAATATTGAGGACCCTCAAAATACATACCTCTTACATGCTAGCATTTGATATTTTGATAACATATATATGACCTAGTTCAGATCTGATATAAAGTTACTTGTATTTTCCATCTAAGAAATATAGTCACAGTACATACAGGTTAAAAACTGACAAATTTAACTGTAAAATGTATAAAAATATTCATTTAAAACATTGAAGAAGGATTAATATTTTTAAAAAATTGCTTAGTGCTTGAATTTCAAGCACTTTAAATGCTCGAAATAATCTCTACATTTAAAGTGTTAATAATTCAATGCAGTGGGTGAGTTAGCCAAATGTCAGATTATTTTCACTGAAAGGAAAAAAAAAAGTAAAATTTACAATGGTTATAAATATTAAGAGATTATATAATAAATCATAGAAATGACCATTCAATGTCTTCACTTAAAACTAACATTTATGTTTCTATCTAAATCTTTAGAAAATTTAAATAGATTTCATGACTAAATGAGTTTTGTTTTTGTTTTTGTTTTTGTGGTACGCGGGCCTCTCTCACTGTTGTGGCCTCTCCCATTGTGGAGCACAAGCTCTGGACGTGCAGGCTCAGCGGCCATGGTTCATGGGCCCAGCCGCTCCACGGCATGTGGGATCTTCCTGGACCAGGGCACAAACCCGTGTCCCCTACATTGGCAGGCACTCTCAACCACTGTTCCACCAGGGAAGCCCTAAATGAGTTTTTAAAGATAAATAAAAATTTTTCTTAACAAGACAGTTAAATCCTAAAATATTCAGAATATATCCATGATATTAAAATGCTGAGACTTTACATATATCAAGAAAAGAGAAAATGTGAGTCTGAAATTAAGAAACAATCTACAAGAAGAAGATTATAAGAATTTAAATCAGTTGATGCAAAGAACAGCTGAAAGGTAATATAATCTTTAATTATTTTAAAATTAGTAGAGTAGTTGAGTTTTTATCTCTTTCTTCTGATGGCATACTGGGAAGTAAAATGTTTACTTGTGAGAGGTTTAGGGTAGTCATAAGGAAAAATTATCCAACTGTAATGCCTGATGACATTGAAACAAGATGGTAGTGTGCTTGCCAAACATCTGATATTGACTCTAACGTTTATGAATAGAGGTAGGCTTTTATAAATTCTAGTAATGTGCTATTTTCCTGTGGCCACCTCTTCTTCATGCACTTCTAGTTAATGTGAAAGCCAGAAACAGTAAGTTATAGCAGAAGACAGTAGTGAACACCAAAAGATGTGAGAATTTGACATATATACACTACCTCAATTCTCACACATCAAGTGTCCACTTTTCCTCTTCCCCCAGGTTGTGAGGGTGGATTTTAGAGATGAAACATAAAGTGTTTCAAGTTTATTGCTCTCCAAAATACTAAACTGGCAATGTTTTATTAAGGTACTATGTATTAAAAGCAAACTTTTTTAGCACTGAGACTTTTATTTACAATGAGAGCTACAGTGATTAGCATATAGAGAGAAACTCAGGGGTAATCTTATCTTTACCTTGGTAACCTTTTAATTTTCCTTGAAAAGTTGAATTATACTGAATGATATTACTGGTTTTAATATAATGTGTACAAATATATCATTATTAAAATCTAGCAGCATGAAATTTTATATAAAGTATTAGAAAAGCTCTATGATAATTCAACCATCAAGCCTGGATTTGAAGGGCGGAATTAAAGTAAGTTTTGAAATGTAATTATATTTTCCACATGGTTGACCAAGGAATTTTCTTTGTAACTGCTTTTTCAGACAAATTTTTGGCAGACTCTAATTCTATAAGAGGAAAAAGCAAACTTTTAGTCTTATAGAATTCACATAAATCTTACTTTCTGGCACTACACTTATGATCTCCTGTAAACCTGGGGTTAGTAAGGAAATAAGACAATATTAAAGAAATGATATAATCAGCAGTTTCTGATATCATCCTGACTACAATTCCAAGGTGAAAAGTCATTGGAAACATTAAGAATTGGACAACATATTTAGAGCCATGGGAAAAAATAATTTCTAACCTATGAATGACATTTTAGACAAATATTTATGACCATAGGATATATGGTGGGGAACTAGCCTTTGATTGCCTGCTCCCTGAAATAACAAAGCTGGTTACAAAAGAACAATGGGAGTACAGGGAATTGTTGACAGTGGAAACAAAACAGTATCATGAGATTTTCCAGTCTTTGGCGTAATGTTATCTAATGATAAAATTTCTCACCATTCTTTCATTGAACTAAACACATCTGTGATACAAAGCTGAATGCATATGCTGAAATAATGACAGTAAGTTTTTGGGGATGATATAACACTTTGTTGAGAGATTTTTGGCAAACTGAGCTATGTGTCTATACTAAATTACCTGGAATTCAAATTTTATGACTCAAATGACTCGTGTAATTTTACCTCTAAAATAAATTTGGTTGGGAATTTCTTGGTGGTCCAGTAGTTAGGACTCCTTGCTTCTACTGCAGGGAACACAGATTCAATCCCTGGTCAGGGAACTAAGATTCTGCATGTCTGTGTAGTACAGTCAAAAATAAATAAGTAAATAAAATAAAATAAATGTGGAACATTGATGAATACTTATATTAATTACTTGATTTATTCATTGATCCAAAAACTTATATTGAGTGGTATATATTCAACAACATGCACCAGAAACTATGCTACATGTAGGTATACAGTAATGGGAAAATGTGACATACTGTCTCTCCTCAAAGAGTTTATAGTTTAGAATAATTTATATAAATTTTTATATAATCCCAATAGCAATTTGAACAGAATGTTTTCAGTAACGTAGACTGGTTACTGGATATTGCCCCCAAAGTTATTTCACCACAGTTGAAAAGTCAAATGATTAACTCAGAATCCTGATTTTGCCATCCAATTGAGAGTGGATTTCATCTACAAGGGAGTAATCAACCAAGCTCAACCAACCTCTAAGAGGGAAATCAACTAAGTTCAGTGAGATTGATGAATTAAACCATAATGCCAATTTATTAATGTTAAATGAAAAACATAATTGCCATGCATTCTTATGAATGCATAAAGAACATATTTTTTCATGTAGGTAAGACCTATGCAGGAAATCGTCATAAAGAAAAGCTGGTTTGTAAACATAGGATCAGAAAAAGGAAAGCTCTCTGGTTAAGTTAGCAGGATGCATTCGTGTCCAATGGTGACAATTACATGCAGTATATTTAGAAACCATGCTTTAGAATAAACTCTATCCAATTAAAAAATAAAGCTTAACTCTCTGTGTTATAGAATAGATCCAAAAAGTGGTCGTTTTCATCACCTTCTATCAAAATGTGGTGATTCCTTCTGTTTAAAAATAAATAGGCTAAGATATTTCAAAAGATCTTGTTAAGTTTTAGGACTTTTTTCAGTGTGTCCACCATATGGGTCCTCAGATGGAATGTGTGGAATAATAAGAGAATAACCATTCAAATTAAACATTATTGTGACCTTCTTACATATACATTTTATTAAACATCTTTTGTTGGAGATACTGTAGATTCATATGCAGATGTAAAAAATAATGTAGAGATATCTCACATACATTTTGTGAAAGTAAAACCAGAATGAAGTTGGTATTGCTGAAAGCTTTCTAAAATGGATCTGGGAATGGACCTAGAATCTGTCATACAGAGTGAAGGAAGTCAGAAAGAGAAAAACAAATACCATATGCTAACACATATCTATGGAATCTAAGAAAAAAAAAAGTTCATGAAGAACCTAGGGGCAAGACAGGAATAAAGACACAGACCTACTAGAGAATGGACTTGAGGACACGGGGAGGGGGAAGGGTAAGCTGGGACAAAGTGAGAGAGTGGTAGTGTATATATGGACATATATACACTACCAAATGTAAAATAGATAGTTAGTGGGAAGCAGTCACATAACACAGGGAGATCAGCTTTGTGCTTTGTGACCAGCTAGGAGGGTGGGATAGGGAGGGCGGGAGGGAGGTAGACACAAGAGGGAAGAGTTATGGGGGTATATGTATATGTATAACTGATTCACTTCGTTATAAAGCAGAAACTAACACACCATTGTAAAGAAATTATACTCCAATTAAAAATGTTAAAAAATAAAATAAAATAAAATAAAATAAAATGGAGCTGGAAGGCCACTGAGGAGTTAGCCCATGTCAGCCTGGATGGAAGCTGACCTTTTGACCAGTTGGTGTCGTAAAGAAGACAGCCAGAGATATGCAGAAACTCAAGATACTTATTGAACCCTTACAGTAAAACAAGTCATGAGAGCCATCCGTTAAAGACAAATATTTCTTTTCTTGTGTCAGAGTACAGCCTCACAGCTTTTCCCTATATAAAATACTAACTCTTTCTCTTCCCTGGAACACTCTTTCAGTTTTATCCAAATATGTATTGTCTGAACTGCAATTCTTTAGACTCCCAAATAAGCTCTTTTATTATTTGCATCCTTCTGTATTTTTATAGTTGTCATGTTTTCGCAGTTTCTCCAAAATTAATATTTTGAAAAATTATAGGACAATATCAGAACTGGATGTTGACATTGGTACAGTCTAGATACAAGGCAGTTCTATCACAAGTATCTCTCCATTTTCCTTTTTATAAATTTAAAATTTTTCAACTTATTTTATATTTTTAATTGAGGTATAATTGACATACAACATTTTATTCATTTAAGCTGCATAACATAGTGATCTGATGTTTGTATATATGGAGAAATGATCACCACAATAAGTCTAGTTAAAGTATGTCAGCATATATAGTTATAGGATTTTTTCCTGTAATTTTTTAAGATTTACTCTCTTAGCAACTTTCAACTATGCAATACAGTATTATTAATTATAATCACCATATTATACATTACATACCCATGACTTATTTATTTTATAAATAGAAGTTTCTACCTTTTGATTCCCTTCACTAATTTTGCTCACCCCTTACCCACTGTCTCCGGCAACCACTAATCTACTCTCTGTTATCTATGAGCTTGTTTTGTTGTTATTGTCCTTGTTTAGATTTCACATAAGAGATCATATAGTATTTGTCTTTCTCTGTCTGACTTATATCACTTACAATAATGCACTCAATGCCCATCCATGTTGTCATCAAGGACAGGTTTCATTATTTCATGCCTGAAGAGTATTTCATTGTGTGTGTGTGTGTATGTGTGTGTGTGTGTGTTACATACATACAACATTTTCCTTATGCATTTATCCATCAATTGACACTTAGGTTGTTTCCATAATTTGGCTACTGTGAATAATGCTACAATAAATGTTGGACTGCAGAAATCATTTTGAGTTAGTGTTTTTGTTTTTTAAGATAAGTACCCAAAAGTGGAATTTAGTATCATATTCTATTTATCACATTTTGAGGATCATCCACACTGATTTCCATTGAGGCTGCACTAATTTACTTTTCCACCAACAGGGCAAAAATGTTCCCTTTTCTCCACATTCTCACCGATACTTCTCTCTTGTCTTTTTGATAATAGTGATTCTAACAGGTGTGAGGTGATATCTAATTGTTGTTTTGATTTGTATTTCACTAATGATTAATGATGCTGAGCATACTTTCATGTACCTGTTGTTCACTCGCTATATGCTCTTTGGAAAATGTCTATTCAGTTCTTTGTCCAATTTTTAATCAGATTTTTGTTTTTGCTATTGAGTTGTGTGAGTACCTTATATGTTTTAGATATTAACCCCTTCCAAAATATATGATTTTCAAATATGTTCTCCCATTCAGTTGGCTGCATTTTCATTTTGTTAATCATTTTGTTTGCTGTGAAGAAGCTTTTTAGTTTGATACAGTCCCACTTGTTTATTTTTCCTTTTGTTAGTTTTGCTTTTAATGTAAAATCCAAAAAAAAAAAAAAAAACCTCTAAGACTGATATCAAGGAGCTTATGCTTCCTGTTTTCTTCTAAGAGTTTCATGGTTTCAGGTCTTAATTTCAAGTATTTAATCCATTTTGAGTTAATTTTCATGTACGGTGTAAGATAGTAGTCAAGTTTCATTCTCTTGCATATGGCAGTCCAGTTTCCCCAACACCAATTATCAAAGAGACTATGCTTTCCCCAATGTATGTTCTTGTTTTCTTTGTCATAAATTAGTTGACCTTATAGACATGGGTTTATTTCTATTTTGTTCCATTGATCTATGTGTCCATTTTTATGCCCAGACCATACTGTTTTGTTTACTACAGCTTTGAAATATAGTTTGAAATCAGGGAGCATGATGCCTCCAGCTGCGTTCTTCTTTCTTAAAATTGCTTTAGAAATTCAGGGTCTTTCATGATTCCATACAAATTTTAGAATTGTTTGTTCTATTTCTGTGAAAAATGCAATTTGATAGGGATTGAATTGAATCTGAAGATTGCTTTGGGGAATATGGACATTTTAACAATAAAAAATTCTTCCAATCCATGAGCACAGAATATTTTTACATTCATTTGTGTCTTCGTCAACTTTTATTTATTTATTTATTTTTTGCATCTGACAAGTTTAATGTGTACTTAAATTTTATGGCAGTTTAAGGGATTGCATGCTTTTTATTTTTATTTTTATTGCTTTCTGCTTTATAACAAAGTGAATCAGTCATACATATGCATCTGTTCCCATATCCCTTCCCTCTTGCATCTCCCTCCCTCTGACCCTCCCTATCCCACCCCTCCAGGTGGTCACAAAGCACCGAGCTGATCTCCTTGTGCTATGCGGCTGCTTCCCACTATCTATCTACCTTACGTTTGGTAGTGTATATATGTCCATGCCTCTCTCTTGCTTTGTCACAGCTTACGCCTCCCCCTCCACATATCCTCAAGTCCATTCACAAGTAGGTCTGTGTCTTTATTCCTGTTTTACCCCTAGGTTCTTCATGAAATTTTTTTTCTTAAATTCCATATATATGTGTTAGCATATGGTATTTGTCTTTCTCTTTCTGACTTCCTTCACTCTGTATGACAGACTCTAGGTCTATCCACCTCATTACAAATAGCTCAATTTCGTTTCTTTTTGTGGCTGAGTAATATTCCATTGTATATATGTGCCACATCATCTTTATCCATTCATCCAATGATGGACACTTAGGTTGTTTCCATCTCCAGGCTATTGTGAATAGAGCTGCAATGGACAATTTGATACATGTCTGTTTTTGAATTATGGTTTTCTCAGGGTATATGCCTAGTAGTGGGATTGCTGGGTCATATGGTAGTTCTATCTGTAGCTTTTTAAGGAACTTCCATAGGGTTCTCCATAGAGGCTGTACCAATTCACATTCCCAACAACAGTGCAAGAGTGTTCCCTTTTTTCCACACCCTCTCCAGCATTTATTGTTTCTAGATTTCTTGATGATGGCCATTCTGACTGGTGTGAGATGATATCTCATTGTAGTTTTGATTTGCATTTCTCTAATGAGTAAAGATGTTGCACATCCTTTCATGTGTTTGTTGGCAGTCTGTATATCATCTGTGGAGAAATGTCTATTTAGATCTTCTGCCCATTTTTGGATTGGGTTGTTTGATTTTTTGTTATTGAGCTGCATGAGCTGCTTATAAATTTTGGAGATTAATCCTTTGTCAGTTGCTTCATTTGCAAATATTTTCTCCCATTCTGAGGGTTGTCTTTTGGTCTTGTTTATGGTTTCCTTTGCTGTGCAAAAGCTTTGAAGTTTCATTAGGTCCCATGTGTTTATTGTTGTCTTTATTTCCATTTCTCTAGGAGGTGGGTCAAAAAGGATCTTGCTGTGATTTATGTCATAGAGTGTTCTGTCTATGTTTTCCTCTAAGAGTTTGATAGTGTCTGGCCTTACATTTAGGTCTTTAATCCATTTTAAGCTTATTTTTGTGTATGGTGTTAGGGAATGATCTAATCTCATATTTTTACATGTCCCTTTCCAGTTTTCCTAGCACCACTTGTTGAAGAGACTGTCCTTTCTCCACTGTACATTCCTGCCTCCTTTATCAAAGATAAGGTGACCATATGTGTGTGGGTTTATCTTTGGGCTTTCTATCCTGTTCCATTGATCTATCTTTCTCTTTTTGTGCTAGTAACACACTGTCTTGATTACTGTATCTTTGTAGTATAGTCTGAAGTCAGGGAGCCCAATTCCTCCAACTCCGTTTTTCGTTCTCAAGATTGCTTTGGCTATTCAAGGTCTTCTGTGTTTCCATATAAATTGTGAAATTTTTTGTTCTTGATCTATGAAAAATGCCAGTGGCAGTTTGATAGGGATTGCATTGAATCTGTAGATTGCTTTAGGTAGTAGAGTCATTTTCACAATATTGATTCTTCCAATCCAAGAACATGGTACATCTCTCCATCTATTTGTATCATCTTTAATTTCTTTCATCAGTGTCTTATAATGTTCTGCATACAGGTCTTTTGTCTCCTTAGGTGGGTTTATTCCTAGATACTTTATTCTTTTTGTTGCAATGGTAAATGGGAGTGTTTCCTTGATTTCAATTTCAGATTTTTCATCATTAGTATATAGGAATGCCAGAGATTTCTGTGCATTAATTTTCTATCCTCCTACTTTACCAAATTCATTGATTAGCTCTAGTAGTTTTCTGGTAGCATCTTTAGGACTCTCTATGTATAGTATCATGTCATCTGCAAACAGTGACAGCTTTACTTCTTCTTTTCCAATTTGGATTCCTTTCATTTCCTTTTCTTCTCTGATGGCTGTGACTAAAACTTCCAAAACTATGTTGAATAACGGTGGTGAGAGTGGGCAACCTTGTCTTGATCCTGATCTTAGTGGAAATGGTTTCAGTTTTTCACCATTGAGGACGATGCTGGCTGTGGGTTTGTCATATATGACCTTTATTATGTTGAGGAAAGTTCCCTCTATGCCTACTTTCTTCAGGGTTTTTATCATAAATGGGTGTTGAATTTTGTCGAAAGCTTTCTCTGCATCTATTGAGATTATCACATGGTTTTTCTCCTTCAATTTGTTAATATGATGTATCACATTGATTGATTTGCATATATTGAAGAATCCTTGCATTCCTGGAATAAACCCCACTTGATCATGGTGTATGATCCTTTTAATGTGCTGTTGGATTCTGTTTACTAGTATTTTGTCCAGAATTTTTGCATCTATGTTCATCAGTGATATTGGCCTGTAGTTTTCTTTCTTTGTGACATGCTTGCCTGGTTTTGGTATCAAGGTGATGGTGGCCTCATAGAATGAGTTTGGGAGTGTTCTCCCTCTGATATATTTTGGAAGAGTTTGAGAAGGATAGGTGTTAGCTCTTCTCTAAATGTTTGATAGAATTCGCCTGTGAATCCATCTGGTCCTGGGCTTTTGTTTGTTGGAAGATTTTTAATCACAGTTTCAATTTCAGTGCTTGTGATTGTTCTACTTATATTGTCTATTTCTTCCTGATTCAGTCTTGGCAGGTTGTGCATTTCGAAGAATTTGTCCATTTCTTCCAGGTTGTCCATTTTATTGGCATAGAGTTGCTTGTAGTAATCTCTCTTGATCTTTTGTATTTCTGCAGTGTCAGTTGTTACTTCTCCTTTTTCATTTCTAATTCTATTGATTTGAGTCTTGTCCCTTTTTTTCTTGATGATTCTGGCTAATGGTTTATCAGTTTTGTTTATCTTCACAAAGACCCAGCTTTTAATATTGTTGATCTTTGCTATCATTTCCTTCATTTCTTTTTCACTTATTTCTGATCTGATCTTTATGATTTCTTTCCTTCTGCTAAATTTGGGGGGGGGTTGTTGTTCTTTCTCTAATTGCTTTAGGTGCAGGGTCATGTTGTTTACTCGAGATGTTTCCTGTTTCTTAAGAGGTAATTGTATTGCTATAAACTTCCCCCTTAAAACTGCTTTTGCCGCGTCCCATAGGTTTTGGTTCGTTGAGTCTCCATTGTCATTTGTTTCTAGGTATTTTTTGATTTCCTCTTTGATTTCTTCAGTGATCACTTTGTTATTAAGTAGTGTATGGTTTAGCCTCCATGTGTTTGTATTTTTTACAGATCTTTTCATGTAATTGATGTCTAATCTCATAGCATTGTGGTCGGAAAAGATACTTGATACAATTTCAGTTTTCTTAAATTTACCAAGGCTTGATTTGTGACCCAAGATATGATCTATCCTGGAGAATGCTCCATGAGCACTTGAGAATAATGAGTATTCTGTTGTTTTTGGATGGAATGTCTTATAAATATCAATTAAGTCCGTCTTGTTTAATGTATCATTTAAAGTTTGTGTTTCCTTATTTATTTTCATTTTGGATGTTCTGTCCTTTGGTGACAGTGGGGTGTTGAAGTCCCCTACCATGAGTGAGTTACTGTCGATTTCCCCTTTTATGGCTGTTAGTATTTACCTTATATATTGAGGTGCTCCTATGTTGGGTGCATAAATATTTACAATTGTTACATTTTCTTCTTGGATAGACCCCTTGATCATTATGTAGTGTCCTTCTTTGTCTCTTCTAACAGTCTTTATTATAAAGTCTATTTTGTCTAATACAAGAATTGCTACTCCAGCTTTCTTCTGATTTCCATTTGCATGGAATATCTTTTTCCATCCCCTTACTTTCAATCTGTATGTGTCTCTAGGTCTGAAGTGGGTCTCTTGTAGACAGCATATATATGGGTCTTGTTTTTTTATGCATTCAGCCAATCTGTGTCTTTTGGTGAGAGCATTTATTCCATTTACATTTAAGTTAATTATCGATATGTATGTTCCTATTCCCATTTCCTTTCTTGTTTTGGGTTCCTTATTGTGGGTATTTTCCTTCTGTTGTGTTTCTTGCCTAGAGAAGTTCCTTTAGCATTTGTTGTAAAGCTGGTCTGGTGGTGCTGAACTCTCTCAGCTTTTGCTTGTCTGCAAAGGTTTTAATTTCTCCATCAAATCTGAATGAGATCCTTGCTGGTTAGAGTAATCTTGGTTGCAGGTTTTTCTCCTTCATCACTTTAAATATGTCCTGCCACTCCCTTCTGGCTTGTAGAGTTTCTGCTGAGAGATCAGCTGTTAACCTGATGGGGATTCTGTTGTGTGTTATTTGTTGTTTTTCCCTTGCTGCTTTTAATATGTTTTGTTTGTGTTTAAGTTTTGACAGTTTGATTAATATGTGTATTGGCGTATTCCTCCTTGGATTTACTCTGTATGGGACTCTCTGTGCCTACTGGACTTGATTAACTATTTCCTTTCCCATATTAGGGAAGTTTTCAACTATAATCTCTTCAAATATTTTCTCAGTCCCTTTCTTTTTCTCTTCTTCTTCTGGAACCCCTATGATTCGAATGTTGGTGCTTTTAATGTTGTCCCAGAGGTCTCTAAGACTGTCCTTAGTTCTTTTCATTCTTTTTTCTTTATTCTGCTCTGCAGCAGTTATTTCCACTATTTTATCTTCCACGTCACTTATCTGTTCCTCTGCCTCAGTTATTCTGCTATTGATCCCATCTAGAGTGTTTTTCATTTCATTTATTGTGTTTTTAATCATTGCTTGATTCATCTTTAGTTCTTCAAGTTCCTTGTTAACTGTTTCTTGCATTTTGTCTCTTCTATTTCCAAGATTTTGGATCATCTTTACTATCATTATTCTGAATTCTTTTTTCAGGTAGACTGCCTATTTCCTCTTCATTTTTTAGGTCTGGTGGGTTTTTATCTTGTTCCTTCACCTGCTGTGTGTTTTTCTGTCTTCTCATTTTGCTTATCTTACTGTGTTTGTGGTCTCCTTTTTGCAGGCTGCAGGTTCATAGTTCCTGTTGTTTTTGGTGTCTGTCCCCAGTTGCTAAAGTTGGTTCAGTGGGTTGTGTAGGCTTCCTGGTAGAGGGCACTAGTGCCTGTGTGGTGGTGGATAAGGCTCAATCTTGTCTTTCTGGTGGACAGGTCCACGTCTGGTGGTGTGTTTTGGGGTGTTTGTGGCCTTATTATATTTTTAGGCAGCCTCTTTTCTAATTGGTGGTGTTGTGTTCCTCTATTGCTAGTTGCTTGGCATAGGGTGGCCAGCACTGTAGCTTGCTGGTCATTGAGTGAAGCTGGGTGCTGGTGTTGAGATGGAGATCTCTGGGAGATTTTCGCCATTTGATATTATGTGGAGCTGGGAGGTCTCTTGTGGACCAGTGTCCTGAAGTTGGCTCTCGCAATTCAGGCACACAGCACTGAATCCTGGCTGCAGCACCAAGAGGCTTTCATCCACCCGGCTCAGAATAAAAGGGAGAAAAAGTAGAAAGAAAAGATTAATAGAAGAAAAAGAGAAAGAAAGAAAGAAGTGAGGGAGGGAGGTAGGATGGAATGAAAGAAAGAAAGAGAGAAAGAAAGAAAGAAAGAAAGAAAGAAAGAAAGAAAGAAAGAAAGAAAGGAGGGAGGGGGAGGGAGGAGGGAAAGAAAGAAAGAAAGAAAGAAAGAAAGAAAGAAAGAAAGAAAGAAAGGAAAGAGGGAGGGGGGAGGGAGGAGGGAAAGAAAGAAGGAAAGAAAGGAGGGAGCAGGGGAGGGAGGGAGGGAGGAAGGAGGGAAGTTAGGAAAAAGAGAAAGAGAGAAGATATATAAAATAGAATAAAGCATGATAAAATATATAGTGTTATTAAAATAAAAAAGTAATTATTAAAATAATTTTAAAAAAAGGGACATATGGAACCCTGGGACACATGGTGGAAGCAAAGCTATACAGAGAAAATCTCACACAGAAGCATACACATACACATTCACAAAAAGTGAACAAGGGGAAAAAATCGTAAATCTTGCTCTCAAAGTCCACCTCCTCAATTTGGGATAATTCATTGTAAGAAGAGGAAAATGGGAAAAAATCTTAGATCTTGTTCTCAAATTCCACCTCCTCAATTTGAGATGATTCGTTGTCTATTCATGTATTCCACAGATGCAGGGTACATCAAGTTGATTGTGGAGCTTTAATCCACTGCTTCTGAGGCTGCTGGGGAGAGATTTCCCTTTCTCTTCCTTATTCTCTAAGCTCCCGTGTCTCAGCTTTGGATTTGGCCCCTCCTCTGCGTGTAGGTCACCAGAGGGCGTCTGTTCTTGTCTCAGAGATGACAGGGTTAAAGGAGCAGCTACTTTGGGGGCTCTGGCTCTCTCAGGCCAGGGGTAGGCAGGGGTACTGATTGTGGGATGAGCCTGCGGCAGCAGAGGCCAGCGTGATGTTGCACCAGCACGAGGTGTGCCATACGCTCTCCCGGGGAAGCTGGCCCTGGATCCTGGGACCCCAGCAGTGGCAGGCTGCACAGGTTCTCCAGAGAGGGTGTGTGGACAGTGACCTGCACTCACACACAGGCCTCTTGGCAGTGGCAGCAGCAGCCCCAGCGTCCCACGCCCGTCTCTATGGTCCACACTTTTAGCCGTGGCTCACGCCCATCTCTGGAGCCCCTTTAAGTGGCACTCTTTATCCCCTCTCCTCGTGCACCAGGAAACAAAGAGGGAAGAAAATGTCTCTTGCCTCTTCGGCAGCTCCAGACTTTTTCCCGGACTTCCTCCCGGATAGCCGTGGTGCACTAACCCCTTCAGGCTCTCTTCCCACCGCAAGCCCCAGTCCTCTCCCTGTGCTCCAACTGAAACCCGAAACCCGAACCTCAGCCCCCAGCCCCGCCCACCCTGGCGGCCGAGCAGACAAGCCTCTTGGGCTGGTGAGTGCCACTCGGCACTGATCTTCTGTGCAGGAATCTCTCTGCTTTGCCCTCCGCACCCCTGTTGCTGCACTCTCCTCTGCTACTCCGAAGCTTTCCCCCTCTGCCACCAGCAGTCTCTGCCTGCAAAGGGGCTTCCTAGTGTGTGGAAACCTTTCCTCCTTCATGGCTCCCTCCCTCTGCTGCAGGTCCCATCCCTATCCTTTTGTCTCTGTTGATTCTTTTTTCTTTTACTCTACCCAGGTACGTGGGGAGTTTCTTGCCTTTTGGGGGGTCTGAGGTCTTCTGTCAGTGTTCAGCAGATGTTCTGTAGGAGTTGTTCCACGTGTAGATGAATTTCTGATGTATCTGTGGGGAGGAAGTTGATCTCCGTGTCTTACTCTTCCACCATCTTCCCCCAGCTCCTCCTTGCCTTCTTATTCTTTTCACTGTACAAGTTTTCACTGCCTCAGTTAATTTATTCCTAGGTATTTTATTATTTTTGATGCAATTGTTAATGGAATTCTTTTCCCAACTTCCCTTTCTGAGAGTTCATCAATAGTGTACAGAAACACTACATATTTCTGCATACTGATTTTATTTATTTATTTATTTATTTTAATATATTTATTGGAGTATAATTGCTTTGCAATGGTGTTTTAGTTTCTGCTTTATAACAAAGTGAATCAGTTATACATATACAAATGTTCCGATATCTCTTCCCTCTTGCACCTCACTCCCTCCCACAATCCTTATGCCACCCTTCTAGGTGGTCACAAAGCACCAGGCTGATCTCCCTGTGCTATGTGGCTGCTTCCCACTAGCTATCTATTTTACATTTGGTATTGCATATATGTCCATGCCACTCTCTCACTTTGTCCCAGCTTACACTTCCCCCTCGCATTTCCTCAAGTCCATTCTCTAGTAGGTCTCTGTCTTTATTCTCGTCTTGCCCCTAGGTTCTTCATGACCTTTTTTTCCCCTTAGATTCCATGTATATGTGTTAACATACAGTATTTGTTTTTCTCTTTCTGACTTACTTCATTCTGTATGACAGACTCTAGGTCCATACACTTCACTACAAATAAATCAGTTTCATTTCTATTTATGACTGAGTAATATTCCATTGTATATATGTGCTGCATCTTCTTCTTTATCAATTCATCTGTCGATGGACACTTAGGTTGCTTCCATGTCCTGGCTATTGTGAATACAGCTCCAATGAACATTTTGGTACATGACTCTTTTTGAATTATAGTTTTCTCAGGGTATATGCCCAGTAGTGGCATTACTGGGTCATATGGTAGCTCTATTTGTAGTTTTTTAAGGAACCTCCATACTGTTCTCCATAGTGGCTCTATCAATTTACATTCCCACCAACAGTGCAAGAGGGTTCCCTTTACTCCACACCCTCTCCAGCATTTATTGTTTCTAGATTTTTTGATGATGGCCATTGTGACCAGTGTGAGATGATATCTCATTATAGTTCTGATTTGTATTTCTCTAATGATTAATGATGTTGAGCATTCTTTCATGTGTTTGTTGGCAATCTGTATATCTTCCTTGGAGAAAGATCTATTTAATTCTTCTGTCCATATTTGGTTTGGATTGTTTGGGTGTTATTTTTTTTTGTTATTGAGCTGCATGAGCTGCTTGTAAATTTTTGATATTAATCCTTTGTCAGTGGCTTTATTTGGAAATATTTTCTCCCATTCTGAGGGTTGTCTTTTGGTCTCCCTTATGGTTTCCTTTGTTGTGCAAACGCTTTGATGTTTCATTAGGTCCCATTTGTTTATTTTTCTTTTTATTTCCATTTCTCTAGGAGGTAGGCCAAAAAGGATCTTGCTGTGATTTATGTCACAGAGTGTTCTGCCTATGTTTTCCTCTAAGACCTCGACAGTTTCTGGCCTTACATTTAGGTCTTTAATCCATTTTGAGTTTATGTTTGTGTATGGTGTTACGGAGTGTTCTAATATCATACTTTTACAGGTACCTGTCTAGTTTTCCCAACATCACTTATTGAAAAGGCTGTCTTTTCTCCACTGTATATTCTTGCCTGTTTTATCAAAGATAAGTTGACCAAATGTGTGTGGGTTTATCTCTGGGCTTTCTATTCTGTTCCATATTTCTGTTTTTGTACCATTACCATACTGTCTTGATTAATGTAGCTTTGTAGTATAGTCTGAATTCAGGGAGCCTTATTCTTCCAGCTCCATTTTTCTTTCTCAAGATTGCTTTGGCTGTTTGGGGACTTTTGTGTTTCCATATAAATTGTGAAATTTTTTGTTCTATTTCCGTGAAAAATGCCTGTGGTAATTTGGTAGTGATTGCATTGAATCTGTAGATTGCTTTGGGTAGTAGAGTCATTTTCACAATGTTGATTCTTCTAATCCAAGATCATGGTATATCTCTCCATCTATTTGTATCATCTTTAATACCTTTCATCAGTGTCTTATAATTTTCGGCATACAGGTCTTTTGTCTCCTTAAGTAGGTTTATTCTTAGATATTTTATTCTTTTTGTTACAATGTAAATAGGAGTGTTCTCTTAATTTCACTTTCAGATATTTCATCATTAATGTATAAGAATGTCACAGATTTCTGTGCATTAATTTTGTACCCTGCTACTCTACCAAATTAATTGAATAGTTCTATTAGTTTTCTGTTAGCATCTTTGGGATTCTCTATGTATAGTATGTCACCTGCAAACAGTGACAGCTTTACTCCTTCTTTTCCAATTTGGATTCCTTTTGTTTCTTTTTCTTCTATTATTGCTGTGGCTAAAACTTCCAAAACTAGTTTGAATAATAGCAGTGAGTGTGGACAACCTTGTCTTGTTCCTGATCTTAGTGGGAATGGTTTCAATTTTTCACCATTGAGGTTGATGCTGGCTGTGGGATTGTCATATATGGCCTGTATTATGTTGAGGAAAGTTCCCTCTTTGCCTACTTTCTGGATGGTTTTTATCATAAATACGTGTTTTTTTTAATTTTGTCAAAAGATCTCTCTGCATCTATTGTGATGATCATATGGTTTTTCTCCTTCAATTTGTTAATATGGTGTATCACGTTGATTGATTTGCATATATTTAAGAATCCTTTCATTCCAAAAGTAAGGTAGATAGCTAGTGGGAAGCAGCTGCATAGCACAGGGAGATCAGATCGGTGCTTTGTGACTGCTGGGAGAGGTGGGATAGGGAGGTTTGGAGGGAGGGAGATGCAAGAGAGAAGGGATATGGGAACAGATGTATATGTATAACTGATTCACCTTCTTATAAAGCAGAAACTAACACACCATTGTGAAGCAATTACACTCCAATATAGTTGTAAATAAAAGTAACATAGATGTATTGGAAAAAAATACATATATATGTTCCCTATATATATATTTCCTCTAGCTTGGGAACATCTCAACAAATTCTTGTAAGTCAAAGACCAGCCTAATTCTATAGGAAATGTGATTGTTCAACAAATGATAGATGTATGGCAAGAATGTTTTTTTATTTATTAAAAAACAGAATTTTATTTTAATTCGGTGATTGAAGAAATGTGGTCAGAAGAAATGGTTACATCCTCTGAACCCCTTTCACTCATACTTCCTACTGATCACATTTCTTCTTCATTCTTGGAATTCAGACATGATGCCTGAAGCACATCATTCATCATGGGGTCATGAAGAGAAAAGCCCCATACTAAGAATGGGCAGAACACAAAGAGACATAAAGTCTGTATTCCTGATGGCATCACTGATAGTACCAGTGTATTACTTATCTCTCCCTTTCTGTTTAAACCACTGTGGTAGGATTTTCTGTTGTTCTGTTTAACAAAAAACATTCCTAATTTGTTACTAAACTCTCAATAATTATTTACTGAATAAATGAAATTTGTAAACAACTGATTTGTGAACTTTGTAAGAGAAATGAAAAAGAAAACCCTTGATACTGTTGGCGGGAATATAAATTGTTGCAGCCACTGTGGAAAACTTTATGGAGCTTCCTCAAAAAATGAAAAATAGAACTACCATATGATGTAGCAGTTCCACTCCTCAGTATCGATCCAAAGAAAATGAGGACACTAGTTTGAAAAGATACACGCACCCCAAAGTTCATAGCAGCTATTATTATTTACAATAGCCAAGATATGGAAGCAACCTAAATGTCCATCAACAGATGAATGGATGAAGATGTGATATATATATATATATATATATATATATATATATATATATATATATTTAAATGTATATCTTTAATATATATTTTATATATAAATGTATATTTAAATGTATATATATATATTTAAATGTATATATGTGTATATATATGTGTGTGTATATATATATACACATATATATATATATATATATATATATATATATATATCTTCATCATATATATAATGGAATAGTAGCCATAAAAAAAGAATGAAATTCTGCCATTTACATCGACATGGATGGACCTAAAGAGTATTATGTTTAGTGAAATAAGTCAGAGAAAGACAAATACTCTGTTATCTCTTATATGTGAAACCTAAAAATGTAAACAAATGAAATTGTAAGACACAACAGAAGCAGACTCACAAATATAGAGAAAAAACTAGTGGTTACCAGCAGGGAGAGAGAAGGGTGGAGTGGCAAGATAGGGGTATGGGAGATACAAACTACTATGTATAAAAGAAACAAGGACATATTGTACAGCACAGAGAAATACAGGAATTATTCTTTTTTTCCAGAGAAAAGGTTTTATTTGTTTATTGAAAAACATGGCTCATTGACTAATTACTATCTATCCCCTTTACCATTTATGTGCAAATCTATAGTTTTTCAATGTAATGTCTGTGATGCAGTCCACCTATGATAAAGCAGACTTTAAAGTTATATCTCCTGGTTATAAATCCAGGTGTCATTCAATGTTCCTTGTCTTGCTTGATTTCTGGAGTATTCTGTATGACTGAATCTCCTTGAAACTCTTCTGCCTTAACTACTAGGATAATATCTCGTGAGTTTTCTCTCCCACGTATCAATGTTGACAATACAAGTATTTGGCATGGATCCCTTTCTCTCTACATAATATCACTGGATCATTGAATTAACTTCTATGAACTAAATTGCTAACTGAGGGATCCCAAATTTGGATAGTTGAGCTCTTTCTTTTGAGTTCTAGAGAGTTCTCTTTAGACGTTCAGCCTATTTCCAAAACTGACCTTATCTTCTTTTCTGCAAAATCTTCCCCTACCTCTTGGATTACAACTTCACCCATCTATATCATTCTCCGTTCTTTCAGTTATAATGCAGACCATAACATGTCACTCTTCTGCCTAGCAGCTTCACTGGCTGCCCATTGTCTTCATGGAAAAAGATACTACAGTCTTCATTGTCTAGGCTTGCCTGATTTTGTAACTTCACTCCACCTCATGCTTCAGGTCTATTCATTACTGTGACTGTATTGTGCTCTGACACACTGCTGCACCGTGGTAATAATGTTATTAACAAATATTTATATTAATTAAGGGCTAATTGTGTTTCAAACACTATGCAAAACCACTTTAAATTCATTACCTTATATAATCATATCAACATTATGTCATAGGTTATTTTACTCTCCCTGTTTTTGGAAAAGTATACTGAGGTTAGGAGGTTAAATAATGTACCCAGGCTCACAGTTCATAAGAGACAGAGATAGAAATCCTATAGTTAAGCATGATGCTATGTTGCTTCTCATGTGCCTCACAAAAGCTGTTCCCTGTATGGATTTTCCTTCTCCCACCTGTTATTTTAACTGGTTGACTACTATTTATCCTACAGGATGTTGCAAGAAGCAGGTATTACTTTACTGTGATCTTGTTGCTTCTTCTTTTCTTTAACATCTTTATTAGGATTATAATTGATTTACAGTGGTGTATTAGTTTCTGCTGTATAAAAAAGTGAATCAGCTACACAGATACCTACATCTCATATCTCCTCCCTCTTGCATCTCCCTCCCACACTCCCTATCCCACCCCTCTAGGTGGTCGCAAAGCACTAAGCCAATCTCCCTGTGCTATGCGGCTGCTTCCCACTATATATCTATTTCTTATTTGGTAATGTATATATGTCCAGGCCACATTCTCACTTCGTCCAAGCTTACCATTCCCCATCCCTGTGTCCTCAAGTCCATTCTCTATGACTGCATCTATATTCCTGTCCTGCCCCTAAGTTCTTCAGAACCTTTTTTTTTTTTAGATTCAATATATATGTGTTAGCTTATGGTATTTCATTTTCTCTTTCTGTCTAACTTCACACTGTATGACAGTCTCTAGATCCATCGACCCCACTACAAATAATGCACTTTCGTTTCCTTCTAAGGCTGAGTAATATTCCATTGAATATGTGTGCCACATCTTCTTTATCCATTCATCTTACGATGGACACTTAGGTTGCTTTCATGTCCTGGCTATTGTAAATAGAGCTGAAATGAATATTGGGGTACATGACTTTTTTTGATTTATTGTTTTCTCAGGGTACATGCCCAGTAGTGGGATTGCTGGGTCGTATGGTAGTTCTAGTTTTAGATTTCTGAGGAACCTCCATACTGTTCTCCATAGTGGCTGTATAAATTTACATTCCCACCAGCAGAGCAAGGGGGTCCCCTTTTCTCCACACCCTCTCCAGCATTTATTGTTTGAAGATATTTTGATTATGGCCATTCTGATCAGTGGGAGGTTATACCTCATTGTACTTTTTGATTTGCATTTCTCTAATGATTAATGATGTTGAGCATCCTTTCATGTGTTTGATGGCAATCTGTATATCTTCTTTGGAGAAATGTCTCTTTAGGTCTTCTGCCCATTTTTGGATTGGGTTGTTTGTTTTTCTGATATTGAGCAGCATGAGCTGCTTATATATTGCAGAGATTAATCCTTTGTCAGTTGCTTCATTTGTAAATATTTTCTCCCATTCTGAGGGTTGTCTTTTGGTCTTGTTTATGGTTTCCTTTCCTGTGCAAAGGCTTTTAAGTTTCATTAGGTCACATTTGTTTATTTTTGTTTTTATTTCCAATTACATGGAGGTGGGTCAAAAATGATCTTGCTGTGATTAATGTCAAAGAGTGTTCTTCCTATGTTTTCCTCTAAGAGTTTCATAGTGTCTGGGCTTACATTTATGTTTTTAATCCATTTTGGGTTTATTTTCATGTATGGTGTTAGGGAGGGTTCTAACTTCATTCTTTTACATGTAGCTGTCCAGTATTCTCAGCAAAAGTTATTGAGGAGACTGCCTTTCCCCCACTGTATATGTTTGCCTCCTTTATCAAATATAAGGTGACCATATGTGCATGGGTTTTATCTCTGGGCTTTCTATCCTGTTTGATTGATCTATATTTCTGTTTTTGTGTCATTACCATACTGCCTTGATTAATGTAGCTTTGTAGCATAGTGTGAAGTAAGGGAGTCTGATTCCTCCAGCTCCATTTTTCTTTCTCAAGATTGCTTTGGCTATTTGGGGTCTTTTGTGTTTCCATACAAATTGTGATTTTTTTCTAGTTCTGTGAAAACTGCCAGTGGTAGTTTGATAGGGATTGCATTGAACCTGTAGATTGCTTTGTGTAGTAGAGTCACTTTCACAATGTTGATTCTTCCAACCAAGAACATGTTATATCTGTCCATCTCTTTGTATCATCTTTAATTTCTTTCATTAGTGTCTTATAGTTTCTGCATACAGGTATTTTGTTTTTTTAGGTAGGTTTATTCCTAGGTATTTTATTGTTTATGTTGCAATGGTAAATGGGAGTTTTTCCTTAATTTCCCTTTCAGATTTTTCCTCATTAGTGTATAGGAATGCAAGAGATTTATGTGCATTAATTTTGTATCCTACTCCTTTACCAAATTCATTGACCACCCCTAGTAGTTTTCTGGTAGCATCTTTAGGATTTCCTATGCATAGTATCATGTCATCGGCAAACAGTGACAGTTTTAGTACTTCCTTTCTGATTTGGATTTCTTTAATTTCTTTATCTTCTCTGATTGCTGCGTCTAAATCTTCCAAAACTATGTGGAATAAGAGTGGTGAGAGTGGGCAACCTTGTCTTGTTCCTGATCTTAGAGGAAATGGTTTCAGTTTTTCACCATTGAGGACGATGTTGCCTGTAGGTTTGTCATATATAGCCTTTATTATGTTGAGTTAAGTTCCCTCTATGCCTACTTTATGGAGGGATTTTATCATGAATGGGTGTTGAATTTTGTATAAATATTTTTTGCATCAATTGAGATGATAATATGTTTTTTATCCTTCAATTTGTTAATATGGTATATCTAATTGATTTATTTGCATATATTGAAGAATCCTTGAATTCCTGGGGTAAGC
This sequence comes from Mesoplodon mirus, assembly GCF_964341445.2. NCBI lineage: Eukaryota > Metazoa > Chordata > Mammalia > Artiodactyla > Ziphiidae > Mesoplodon > Mesoplodon mirus. Next base: position 73,607,387 of record NC_138981.1, read on the forward strand.
CCCACTTGATCATGGTGATCCTTTTAATGTGCTGTTGGATTCTGTTTGCTAGTATTTTGTTGAGGATTTTTGCATCTATGTTCATCAGTGATATTGGCCTATAGTTTTCCTTTTTGTGGCATCTTCAACTGGTATTGGTATAATGGTGATGGTGGTCTTGTAGAATGGGTTTGGGAGTGTTCCTCCCTCTGCTATATTTTGGAATAATATGAGAAGGATCGGTGTTAGCTCTTCTCTAAATGATTGATATAATTCTCTGGTGAAGCCATCTGGTCCTGGGCTTAGTCCGAAAAATTTTAATCACAGTTTCAATTCCAGTGCTTGTGTTTGGTCTGTTTATATTTTCTGTTTCTTCCTGGTTCAGTCTCAGAAGTTTTTACTTTTCTAAGAATTTGTCCATTTCTGTAGGTTGTCCTTTTTTTTTTTTTGGCATATAGTTGCTTGTAATAATCTCTCATGATCCTTTGTATTTCTGCAGTGAAATTTGTTGCTTCCCCTTTTTCATTTCTAATTCTATTCATTAGAGTCTAATACCACTTTTTCTTGATGAGTTTGGCTAAGGGTTTATTAATTTTGTTTCTCTTCTCATGTACCATCTTTTAGTTTTATTGATCTTTGCTATCATTTCCTTCATTTATTTTTCTTTTATTTCTGATTGGATCTTTACGTTTTCTTTCCTTCTGCTAACTTTAGGTTCTTTTTTTCCTTCTTTCTCTAAATGCTTTAGGTGTAAGTTTAGGTTGTTTGAGTTGTTTCTTGATTCTTGAAGTAGGTTTGTATTGCTATAAACTTCCCCCTTAAAGCTGCTTTTGCTGCATCCCATAGGTTTTGGGTCATTATGTTTTCATTGTCATTTGTTTCTAAGTATTTTTTTTTTATTTCCTGTTTGATTTATTCAGTGATCTCTTGGTCATTTATCTGTGTATTGTTTACCCTCCATGTGTTTGTATTTTTCAAGGTATTTTCCTGTAATTGATATCTAGTCTCATAGAGTTGTTGTCGGAAAAGTTATTTGACACAATTTCAATTTTCTTAAATTTACCAAGGCCTGATTTGTGATGCAACAAATAATCTATCCTGGAGAATGTTCCAGGAGCCCTTGAGAAGAAAGTGTAATCTGCTGTTTTGGATGGAATGTCCTATAAATAGCAATTAATTCCATTATCATTTAATGTATAATTTAAAGCTTGTGTTTCCTTATTTATTTCCATTTTGGATGATCTGTCCATTGGTGAAAATGGGGTGTAAAGTCCCCTACTATTATTGTGTTACTGTCAATTTCCCCTTTATGGCTGTTTGTATTTGCCATACACATTGAGTTTCTTCTCTGTTGCATGTATAAATATTTACAATTCTTATATCTTCTTCTTCGATTGATCCCTTGATTTTTATGTAGTGTCCATCTTTGTCTCTTGTAATAGTCATTATTTTAAAGTCTATTTTGTCTGGTATGAGAATTGCTACCCCAGCTTTCTTTTGTTTTCCATTTGCATGGAATAACTTTTCTCCATTCCCTCATTTTCCTTCTGTATGTGTCCGTAGGTCTGAAGTGCACATCTTTTAGGCAGCCTATGTATGGGTCTTGTTTTTGTATCCATTCAGCCAGTCTCTGTCTTTTGGCTGTAGCATTTAATCCATTTACATTTAAGGTTGTTATAGATATGCATGTTCCTATTACTGTTTTCTTAATTGTTTTGAGTTTGTTACTATATGTCTTTTCCTTCTCTTGTGTTTCCTGCCCATAGAAGTTCCTTTAGCATTTGTTGTAAACCTGGTTTGATGTGCTGAATTGTCTTAGGTTTTGCTTATCTGCAAAGGTCTTAATATCTCTGTCAAATCTGAATGTGAGTTTTGCAGGGTAGATTAATCTTGGTTGTAGATTTTTCACTTTCATCACTTTAAATATGTCTTGCCAGTCCCTCCTGGCTTGCAGAGTTTCTGCTGAAAGATCAGCTGTTAACCTTATGGAGATTCCCTTGTATGTTAATTGTTCCTTTTCCCTTCTGCTTTTAATATTTCTCTTTGTATATAATTTTGTTAATTAGATTAATATGTTTCTTGGTGTGTTTCTACTTGGATTTATCCTGTATGGGACTCTCTCTGTTTCCTGTATTTGATTGCCTATCTCATTAGCCATATTAGGGAATTTTTCAATTATAACCTCTTGAAATATTTTCTCAGTCCCTTTTTTTTCACTCTTCTTCTTCTGGGACCCTATAATTCGAAAGTTGGTGCATTTAACATTGTTCCAGAAGTCTCTGAGATTGTCATCAATTATTTTCTATCTTTTTTCTCTATTCTGCTCTGTTGTAGTTATTTTCACTATTTTATCTTCCATGTCAGTTATCCATCCTTCTGTCTCAGTTATTCTGCTTTTGATTCCTTGTAGAGAATATTTTATTTCATTTATTATGCTGTTCCTCATTGTTTGTTTGCTCTTTAGTTCCTCTAGGTCCTTGTTAAACATTTCTATATTTGCTCCATTCTATTTCTAAGATTTGGATCATCTTTACTCTCATTACTCTGAATGCTTTTTTAGGTAAACAGCCTACTTCCTCTTCATTTGTTTGGTCTGTTGGATGTTTACGTTGCTTCTTCACCTGCTTTTATTTCTCTGTCTTCTCATTTTGTTTAACTTACTGTGTTTGGGGTCTCTCTTTTGTAGGCTGCAGGTCCTTAGTTCCCATTGGTTTTATGTCTGCTCCCAGTGTTTACGTTTGGTTCAGTGGGCTTTATTGGTTTCCTGGTGGAAGTGACTGGTGTCTGTGTTCTTGTCAATAAGGCTGGATCTTTTCTTTTTAGTGGGCAGTACCATGTCCAGTTTTGTATATTGTGGTTTCTGTGAACTTATTGTGATTTTAGGCAGCCTCTCTGCTAATGGGTGTGTTTGTGTTCCTCTCTTGCTAGTTGTTTGTCATAAGGTGTCAAGCACTGTAGCTTGCTGGTCATTGAGTCCAGCTGGTTCTTAGTTTTTAGATGGAGTTCTCTGGGAGACTCTTGCTATTTGATATTACGTGGAGCCAGGAGGTCTCTGGTGGTCCAAAGTTTTGAACTCAGCTCTCCTGCCACAGAGGCTCAGGCCTGACACCAGGCCAGAGCACCAAGACCCTCTCAGCCACACAGCTCAGAAGAAAAGGGAGGGAAAAAATATAAAAAAAAAACAAGAAAGAGTAAATAAATAAATAAAATAAAGTTATTGAAATAGGAAAAAGATATTAAAAATAAAAAATAAAGAATTAATAAAATAGAAGGAGAGAAAGAAAGAAGAGAGCAACCAAACCAAAAAACAAATCCTCCAATGATAACAAGTGCTAAAAATTATACTAAAAAAGAAAAACAAACAAACAAACAAAAATCCCAGACAGACAGAACTCTAAGATAAGTGACAGAAACAAAGCTATACAGACAAAATCACACAAGGAATTATGTACATACACACTCACAAAAGGAGAAAAAGAAAAAATATATATATATATATATATATATGAAATTAAAAATGGCAGAGAGCAGTCAAATCAATAAACAAATCTACCAAAGATAATAAGATCTAAATACTAAACTAAGATAAACATAAAACCATTAACAAATTATAAAGGAAAGCCCATGTCAGCAGTTGCTCCCAAAGTCCACCATCTCAATTTTTGGATGATTCATTGTCTATTCAGGTATTTGACAGATGTAGGGTACATCAAGTTAACTGTGGAGATTTAATCCACTTCTCCTGAAGCTGCTGGGAGAAATTTCCCTTTCTCTTATTTTTTCTTATTTTTCTCCTGGTTTTCAGGTTTGGCTTTGGCCCTGCCTCTGCATGTGTGTAACCTGAGGGTGTCTGTTCCCCACCCAGATAGGACAGGGTTAAAGGAACGGCTGATTGAGGGGCTCTGGCTCACTCAGACCGGGGGAGGTAAGGGTACAGAATGCAGGGTGAGCCTGTGGCAGCAGAGGCCAGAATGACAGTGCAACAGCCTGAGGTGCACCCTGTGTTCTCCTAGGGAAGTTGTCCCTGGATCATGGGACTGGCAGTGGCGGGCTGCACAGGTTCCTGGGAGGGGAGGTGTGGATAGTGACCTGTGCTTGCACACAGGTTTCTTGGTGGCTGTAGCAGCAGCCTTAGTGTTTCATGCTTGTCTCTGGGGTCCGTGCTGATAGCTGTGGCTCATGCCCTTCTCTGGAGTTCGTTTAGGCAGTGCTCTGAATCCCCTCTCCTTGCACACCCTGAAACAATGGTCTCTTGCCTCTTAGGCATGTCCAGACGTTTTCTTAGACTCCCTCCCTGCTAGCTGTCTTTCACTAGCCCCCTTCAGGCTGTGTTCATGCAGCTAATCCCAGTCTTCTCCCTGGGATCTGACCTCCGAAGCCTGAGCCTCAGCTCCTATCCCCCACCTGCCCTAGTGGGTGAGCAGAGAATCCTCTCAGGCTGGTGAGTGCTGGTCAACACCAATCCTTTGTGTGGGGATCTCTCCACTTTGTCCTCTGCACCCATGCTCCTGTGCTCTCCTCCATGGCTCTAAAGCCCCCCCACCACTGCCCACACCCCATCTCTTCTAATGAAGGGGCTTCCTAGTCTTTGGAAACTTTTCCTGCTTCACAGATCCCTCTCCAAAGTGCAGGTCCCATCCCTATTGTTGTGTCTCTTTTTTTTTTCTTTTTTTCTTTTGCCTTACCCAGGTACTGCGGAGTTTTTTTTTGTTTTTTTTTTTTTTTTACCTTTTAGGAAGTCTGAGGTCTTCTGTCAACATTCAGTAGGTGTTCTGTAGGAGTTGTTCCACATGTAGATATAGTTTTGATGTATTTGTGGGGAGGAAGGTTATCTGCACGTCTTACTCCTCTGCCAACTTGAACGTGTCCCCAGAGCCATTATTCTTTAATAACTTTAAATGGGGTGCAATCTGTAAAATATTGAATCACAGTGTTGTATGCTAGAAAGTAATATAGTATTTTAAACCAATTATACTTCAATTAAAAAGTAAAATTCAAAAAATAGAAGAAGAATCAGAACATGGGATTACATCTGAATATTGTCAGTGATTTTACTGTGATCTTGGCCATATCATGTTACCACTCAGCACCTCAGTTACAGCCCTGTGAAATGCAGGGAGACTGTACTCCTGACTTACGAAAAAACAGTTTCAAGTGGTAAAATCAAGGAATGTAGGCTTTTAAAATCCAATCAAGGAAACGAAACACATGGAGTCAACTGGGCTTAACACATTGCCATTTGGAAAATTATGGACAAGAAAATGGAGTATGTATATCTATATGTAACTGAAAAGTATCATGTGAAGCGTGAAAATTTGTCAATAAAATTATTTTAGATATGTCAATGGAATTAAATGTTTACCAAGTGGTGTTGAGGAATATGGTGGAAGAGTAAGACACGGAGTTCAGCTTCCTCCCCACAGATACATCAGAAATACATCTACACGTGTAACAACTCCTACAGAACACCTACTGGATGGTGGCAGAAGACCTCAGACCTCCCAAAAGGCAAGAAACGCCCCACATACCTGGGTAGGGCAAAAGAAAAAACAAAAAACAGAGACAAAAGAATAGGGACGGGACCTGCACTAGTGGGAGGGAGCTGTGAAGGAGGAAAGGTTTCCACACACTAGAAGCCCCTGTGTGGGCGGAGACTGTGGGTGGTGGAAGGGGCAAGCTTCGGAGCCACGGAGGAGAGCATAGGAGAGCACAGAAATGGGGGTGCAGAGAGCAAAGTGGAGAGATTCCTGCACAGAGGACCAGTGCAGACCGGCACTCACCAGCCCGAGAGGCTTGTCTGCTCAACTGCCAGTGTGGATGGGGGCTGGGAGCTGAGGTTCGGCTTTGGTCAGATCGCAAGGAGAGGACTGGGGTTGGCGGCATGAACACAGCATGAAGGGGGCTAGAGTGCCATGGCTAGCCAGGAGGGAGTCCAGGAGAAAGTCTGGAGGGGCCGAAGAGGCAAGAAATTTTTCTTGACTCTTTGATTCCTGGTGCGCCAGGAGAGGGTATTAAGAGTGCTGCTAAAAGGAGCTTCAGAGTCGGGTGTGAGCCACGGGTATCAGTGCAGATCCCAGAGACAGGCATGAGACACTAAGGCTGCAATTGCACCACCAAGAAGCCTGTGAGAAAGCACAGCTCACTGTCCACACCTCCACTCCCGGGAGCATGTGCAGCCCACCATGGCCAGGGTCACGTGATCCAGGGACAACATCCCTGGGAGAAGGAACAGCATGCCTCAGCCTGGTGCAACATCACACCAACTGCTGCCAACACAGACTCACCCCACATCGGTACCACTCCCTCCCCCTGGCCTGAGTCAGCAAGGGCCCCTGAATGAGCTGCTCCATTAACCCCACCCTGTCTGTGTGAAGAACAGATGCCCCCAGGTGACCTACACAGAGAGACAAGTCCAAATCCAAAGTTGAACCCTGAGACCTGGGCGAACAAAGAAGAGAAACGGAAATCTCTTTCAGCAACCACAGGAGCAGGAATTAAATCTCCACAGTCAACTTGATGTACCTGCATCTGTGGAATAACTGAATAGACAACAAATCATCCCAAATTGAGGAGGTGAATTTTGGGAACAAAGATAGATTATTGTTTCCCATTTTCCTCTTTTTGTGAGTGTGTATGTGTATGCTGCTGTGTGAGATTTTGTCTGTAAAGCTCTGCTTTCTCCATTTCTCCTAGGGTTCTGTCTGTCTTTTTTTTTTTTTTTTTTTAACTTAAAAAATTATTTTCTTAAAAATTATTTATTATTTTTTACTTTAATAATTTTATTTCATTTATTTTATTTTATTCCCTTTTTCTTTCTTTCTTTCTTTCTTTCATTCATTCTTTCTTTCTTTCTTTCTACTTTTTCTCCCTTTTATTCTGAGCTGTGTGGATGAAAGGCTCTTGGTGCTCCAGCCAGGAGTCACTGCTGTGCCTCTGAGGTGGGAGAGCCAACTTCAGGATGTTGGTCCACAAGAAACCTCCCAGCTCCATGTAATATCAAATGGCAAAACTCTCCCAGAGATCTCCATCTCAACACGAAGACACAGCATCACTCAATGACCATCAAGATACAGTGCTGGACAACCTCTGCCAAACAACTAGAAAGACAGGAACACAACACAAACCATTAGCAGAGAGGCTGCCTAAAATCATAATAAGGCGACAGACAACACAAAACACACCACCAGACGTGGACATTCCCACCAGAAAGACAAGATCCAGACTCATCCACCAGAGCACAGGCACAAGTCCAGTACACCAAGGATCCTACACAACCCACTGAAACAAACTTAGCCACTGGGGACACACACCAAAAACAGCAGGAACTACGAACCTGCGGCCTACAAAATGGAGACCCCAAACATAGTAAGATAAGCAAAAGGAGAAGACAGAAAAGCACACAGCAGATGAAGGAGCAAGGTAAAAAGTGACAACACCTAACATATGAAGAGGAAATAGGCAGTCTACATGAAAAAGAATTCAGAATAATTATAGTAAAGATGATCCAAAATCTTGGAAATAGAATACAGAAAATGCAAGAAATATTAAATAAAGACCTAGAAGAAGTAAAGAGGAAACAAACAGATGAACAACACAATAAATGAAACTAAAAGTACTCTAGAAGGGATCAGTAGCAGAATAACTGAGGCAGAAGAATGGATAAGTGACCAGGAACATAAAATAGTGGAAATAACTACTGCAGAGAAGAATAAAGAAAAAAGAATGAAAAGAACTGAGGACAGTCTCAGAGACCTCTGGGACAACATTTGAATTATAAGGGTTCCAGAAGAAGAAGAGAAAAAGAAGGGGATTGAGAAAATATTTGAAGAGATTATAGTTGAAAACTTCCCTAATATGGGAAAAGAAATAGTTAATCAAGTCCAAGAAGCACAGAGAGTCCCATACAGGATAAATCCAAGGAGAAACACAAGATACATATTAATCAAACTATCAAAAATTAAATACAAAGAAAACATATTAAAAGCAGCAAGGGAAAAACAACAAATAACACACAACAGAATCCCCATAAGGTTAACAGCTGATCTTTCAGCAGAAACACTTCAAGCTAGAATGGAGTGGCAGGACATATTTAAAGTGATGAAGGAGAAAAACCTACAACCAAGATTGCTCTATCCAGCAAGGAGCTCATTCAGATTTGATGGAAAAATTAAAAACTTTACAGACAAGCAAAAGCTAACAGAGTTAAGAAGCACCAAACCAGCATTACAACAAATGCTAAAGGAACTTCTCTAGGCAAGACAGAAGAGAAGGAAAAGACCTACCAAAACAAATCCAAAATAATTAAGAAAATGGGAATAGGAACACACATATCAATAATTACCTTTAATGTAAATGGATTTAAATGCTTCTAACAAAAGACACATAATGGCTGAATGGATAAAAAAAGATCCATATATATGCTGTCTACAAGCGACTAACTTCAGACATAGGGATACACAGACTGAAAGTGAGGGGATGGAAAAATATATTCCATGCAAATGGAAATTAAAGAAAGCTGGAGTAGCAATTCTCATATCAGAGAAAATACACTTTAAAATAAAGAGTTTTAGAAGAGACAAAGAAGGACACTACATAATGATCAAGAGATCGATTCATGAAGAAGATATAACAATTGTAAATATTTATGTACCTAATATAGGAGCACTTCAATACAAAAGGTAAATACTAACAGCCATAAAAGGGGAAATTGACAGTAACACAATCAGAGTCGGGGACTTTAACACCCCACTTTCACCAATGGACAGATCATCCAAAATGAAAATAAATAAGGAAGCACAAGTTTTAAATGATACATTAAACTAGATGGACTTAATTGATATTTATAGGACATCCTATCCAAGAACAACAGAATACATATTTTTCTCAAGTGCTTATGGAACACTGTCCAGGATAGACCATATCCAGGGTCACAAATCAAGCCTTGGTAAATTTAAGAAAATTGATATTGTATCAAGCATCTGTTCCAACCACAATGCTATGAGACTAGATATCAATTACAGGAAAAAATCATTAAAAATACAAACACATGTAGGCGAAACAATACACTACTTAATAACAAAGTGATCAATGAAGAAATCAAAGAGGAAATAAAAAAATACCTAGAAACACATGACAGTGGAGACTCGACGAACCAAAACCTATGGGATGCAGCCAAAGCAGTTCTAAGAGGGAAGTGTATAGCAACACAATCCTACCTAAAGAAACAGGAAACATCTCAAATAAACAACATAATCATGCACCTAAAGCAATTAGAGAAATAAGAACAAAAAAACCCAAAGTTACTGGAAGGAAATAAATGATAAAAATCAGATCAGAAATAAATGAAAAAGAAATGAAGGAAATGATAGCAAAGATAAATAAAACTAAGAGCTTGCTCTTTTAGAAGATAAACAAAATGGATTAACCATTAGCCAGACACAAAAAAAGGTAAAAAGGGAGAAAAAAAATAGGGAGAAGACTCAAATCAATAGAATTAGAAATGAAAAAGAAGTAAAAACTGACACTGCAGAAATACAAAGGATCATGAGAGATTACTACAGCAACTCTATGCCAATAAAATGGACAACCTGGAAGAAATGGACAAATTCTTAGAAAATCACAACCTTCCGAGACTGAAGTAGGAAGAAATAGAAAATATGAACAGACCAATCACGAGCACTGAAATTGAAACTGTGATTAAAAATATTCCAACAAACGAAAGCCCAGGACCAGATGGCTTCAGAAGCGAATTCTATCTAACATTTAGAGAAGAGCTAACACCTATCCTTCTCAAACTCTTCCAAAATATAGCAGAGGGAGGGACACTCCCAAACTCATCCTACGAAGCCAAAATCATTCTGATACCAAAACCACACAAAGATGTCACAAAGAAATAATACTACAGGCCAATATCACTGATGAACATAGATGCAAAATTCCTCAACAAAATACTAGCAAACAGAATCCAACAGCACATTAAAACGATCATGAACCATGATCAAGTTGGGTTTATTCAAGGAATGCAAGGATTCTTTAATATAAGCATATCAATCAATGTGATACACCATTTTAACAAATTGGAGGAGAAAAAAAATATGATCACCTCAGTCAATTCAGACAAAGCTTTTGACAAAATTCAACACTGATTTATGATAAAAACCCTACAGAAAGTAGGCATAGAGGGAACTTTCCTCAACATAATAAAGGGCATATATGACAAACCCACAGCCAACATTGTCATCAATGGTGAAAAACTGAAAACATTTCCACTAAGGTCAGGAACAAGACATGGTTGCCCACTCTCACCACTCCTTCTTTTTTTTTGGGGGGGGGAGTTTCTGTTTTATAACAAATTGAATCAGTTATACATATACATATGATCCCATATCTCTTCCCTCTTGCATCTTCCTCCCTCCCATCCTCCCTATCCCACCCCACTAGCTGGGCATAAAGCACCGAGTTGATCTCCCTGTGCTATGTGGCTGCTTCCCACTAGGTATCTAATATACGTTTGGTAGAATATATATGTCCATGCCAATCTCTCACATTGTCACAGCTTACCCTTCCCCCTCCCCATATCCTCAAGTCCATTCCCTATTAGGTCTGTGTCTTTATTCCTGTCGTACACCTAGATTCTTCATGACATTTTTTTTTCTTAGATTCCATATCTATGTGTGAGCATACGATATTCGTCTTTCTCCTTCTGACTTACTTCAATCTGTATGACAGACTCTAGGTCCATCCACCTCACTAAAAATAACTCAATTTTGTTTCTTTTTGTGGATGACTATTATTCCATTGTATATATGTGCCACATCTTCTTTATCCATTCATCTGATGATGGACACTTAGGTTGTTTCCATCTCTGGGCTACTGTAAATAGAGCTACAATGAACATTTTGGTGCATGTCTCTTTCTGAATTATGGTTTTCTCAGGGTATATGCCCAGAAGTGGGATTGCTGGGTCATATGGTAGTTCTATTTGAAGTTTTTTAAGGAACCTCCATACTGTTCTCCATAGTGGCTGTACCAATTCACATACCCACCAGCAGTGCAAGAGTGTTCCCTTTTCTCCACACCCTCTCCAAAATTTATTGTTTCTAGATTTTTTGATGATGACCATTCTGTCTGGTGTGAGATGATATCTCATAGTAGTTTTGATTTGCAATTTTCTGATTCATGATGTTGAGCATTCTTTCAAGTGTTTGTTGGCACTCTGTATGTCTTCTTTAGAGAAATGTCTATTTAGGTCTTCTCATTCTATGAGGCCAATATCACCCTGATACCAGAACCAGAAAAGGATACCATAAAGAAAGAAAATTACAGGCCACTATCACTGATGAACATAGATGCAAAATTCCTCAACAAAACACTAGCAAACAGAATCCAGCAGCACATTAAGAGGATCATAGGACATGATCAATTAGGGTTTATTCCAGGAATGCAAGGATTCTTCAATATACACAAATCAATCTATGTGATACACCATATTAACAAATTGAAGGAGAAAATCCATATGGTCATCTCAGTAGTTGCAGAGAAATTTTTCAACAAACTCAAAACCCATTTATGATAAAAACCCTCCAGAAAGTAGGCATAGAGGGAACTTTCCTCAACATAATAAAGGCCATATATGACAAGTCCAGAGCCAACATCATCCTCAATGGTGAAAAACTTATAGAATTTCCACTAAGATCAGGAACAAGACAAGGTTGCCCACTCTCAGCACTCTTATTCAACATAGTTTTGGAAGTTTTAGCCACAGCAATCAGAGAAGAATAGGAAATAAATGGAATCCAAATTGGAAAAGAAGAAGTAAAAATGACACTGTTTGCAGATGACATGATACTATACATAGAGAATCCTAAAGATGCTACCAGAAAACTACTAGAGCTCATCAATGAATCTGATAAAGTAGCAGGACAATATTAATGTACAGAAATCTGTGGCATTTCTCTACACCAATGATAAAAAATCTGAAAGTGAAATCAAGAAAACACTCACATTTACCATTGCAACAACATGAATATAATATCTAGTAATAATCGTACCTAAGGAGACAAAACACATGTATGCAGAAAATTATAAGACACTGATGAAAGAAATTAAAGTGATAAAAATAGATGGAGAGATATACCATGTTCTTGGATTGGAATAATGAACACTGTGAAAATGACTCTACTACCCAAGCAGTCTACAGATTGAATGCAATCCCTATCAAACTACCACTGGCATTTTTCACAGAACTAGAACAAAAAATTTCACAATTTGTATGGAAACACAAAAGACCCTGAATAGCTAAAGCTATCTTGAGAATGAAAAAAGGAGCTGGAGGAATCAGGTTCTGTGACTTCAGTCTATACTACAAAGCTACAGTAATCAGGACAGTATGGTACTGGCACAAGAACAGAAATACAGATCAAAGAAACAGGATAGAAAGCCCAGAGATAAACCAATGCACATATGGTCACCTTATCTTTGATAAAGGAGGCAGGAATGTACAGTGGAGAAAGGACAGCCTCTTCAATAGGTGGTGCTGGTAAAACTGGACAGGTACATGTAAAAATTTGAGATTAGAACACTCCCTAGCACCATACACAAAAATAAGCTCAAAATGGATGAAAAACCTTAATATAAGGTCAGAAACTATCAAACTGTTAGAGGAAAACATAGGCAGAACACTCTATGACATAAATCACAGAAAGATCCTTTTTTAACCACCTCCTAGAGAAAAGGAAATAAAAACAAAACAAAACAAACAAACAGACAAAAAACAAATGGGACCTAATGAAACATCAAAGATTTTGCACAGCAAAGGAAACCATAAACAAGACCAAAAGACTACCCTCAGAATGGGAGAAAATATTTGCAAATGAATCAAATGACATAGGATTAACCTCCAAAATTGACAAGCAGCACATTCAGCTCAATAACAAAAAACGTTCACCACTCTTTTTCAACATAGCCTTGGACGTTTTACCACAGCAATCAGAGAAGAAAAAGAAATAAAAGGAATACATATTGGAAAAGAAGAAATAAAGCTGTCACTGTTTTCAGATGGCATGATACTATACATAGAGAGTCCTAAAGTTGGTACCAGAAAAGTAGTAGAGCTAATCAATGAATTTGGTAAAGTAGTAAGATACAAAATTAATGCACAGAAATCTCTGGCATTCTTATACACTAATGATGAAATATCTGAAATTGAAATTATGAAATCACTTCCATTTACCATTGCAGCAAAAATAATAAAATAACTAGGAATAAACTTACCTGATGAGACAAAAACCTGTATGCAGAAAATTATATGACATGATGAAAGAAATTAAAGATGATACAAATAGATAGAGAGATATACCATGTTCTTGCATTGGAAAAAGTAACATTGTGAAAATGACTCTACTACCCAAAGCAATTTACAGATTCAATGCAATCCCTATCAAACTACCACTGGGATTTTTCACTGAATTAGAACAAAAAATTCCACAGTTTGTATGGAAACACAAAAGACCCCGAATAGCCAAAGCAATCATGAGAACAAAAAATTGAGCTGGAGGAATCAGGCTCTCTGACTTCAGAGTATATGACAAAGCTACAGTAATCAAGACAGTATGGTACTGGCACAAAAATGGAAATATAGATCAATGGATCAGGAAAGAAAGCCCAGAGATAAACCCACACACACATGGTCTCCTTAATATTTGATAAAAGAGGCAAGAATATGCAGTGGAGAAAAGACAGCCTCTTCAATAAGTGGTGCTGGGAAAACAGGACAGGTACATGTAAAAGTATGAATTTAGAACAGTCCCTAACACCATATATAAAATAAACACAAAATGGATTAAAGACCCAAATGTAAGGCCACACTCTATCAAACTCTTAGAGAAAAACATAGGCAGAACACTCTATGACATAAATCACAGCAAGATCCTTTTTGACCCACCTCCTAGAGAAATGAAAATAAAACAAAAATAAACAAATGTGACCTAATGAAACTTAAAACCTTTTGCACAGCAAAGGAAATCATAAACAGGACCAAAAGACAACCCTCAGAATGGGAGAAACTATTTGCAAATGAAGCAACTGACAAAGGATTAATCTCCAAAATTTACAAGCAGCTCATACAGCTTAATAATAAGAAAACAAACAACCCAATACAAAAATGGTCAGAAGACCGAAAGAGACATTTATCCAAAGAATATATACAGATTACCAACAGACAGATGAAAGAATGCTCAAAATCATTAATCATTAGAGAAATGCAAATCAAAACTACAATGAGATATCATCTCACACCAGTCAGAATGGTCATCATCAAAAAATCTAGAAAAAATAAATTTTGGAGAGGGTGTGGAGAAAAGGGAACACTCTTGCACTGCCGGTGGGAATGTGAATTGGTACAGACACTATGTAGAACAGTATGGGGGTTCCTTAAAAATCCACAAATAGAACTACCATATGACCTAGCAATTCCGCTACTGGGCATATACCCTGAGAAAACCATAATTCAAAAACAGTCATGTACCAAAATGTTCATTGCGACTCTATTTACAATAGCCAGGAGGTGGAAACAACCAAAGTGTCCATCATCAGATGAATGGATAAAGAAGATGTGGCACATATATACAATGGAATATTACTCAGACATAAAAAGAAATGAAAATGAGCTATTTGTAATGAGGTGGATGGACCTAGAATCTGTCATGCAGCATGAAGTAAGTCAGAAAGAGAATGACAAATACCGTATGGTAACACATATATATGGAATTTAAGAAAAAAATATCATAAAGAACCTAGGGGCAAGAGAAGAATAAAGACACAGACCTACTAGAGAATCGACCTGAAGATATGGGGAGGGGGAAGGTTAAGCTGTGAAACAGTGAGAGTGGCATGGCCATATGTAAAATAGATAGCTAGGGGGAAGCAGTCACAAAGCACGGGGAGATGAGCTCTGTGCTTTGTGACCACCTGGATGAGTGGGATAGGGAGTGTGGGAGGGAGAGAGATGCAAGAGGGGAGAGATATGGGATCATATGTATATGTATAACTGATTCACTTTCTTATAAAACAGAAACTAACACACCACTGTAAAGCAATTACACTCCAATAAAGATGTAAAAAGAAAATGAAAACTACAATGAGATATCATCTCACACCAGTCAGAATGGCCATCATCAAAAAATCTAGAAACAATAAATGCTGGAGAGGGTGTGGAGAAAAGGGAACCCTCTTGCACTGTTGGTGGGAATGTAATTTGATACAGTCACTATGCAGAATAGTATGGAGGTTTCCTAAAAAACTAAAAATAGAACTACCATATGACCCAGCAATCCCACTACTGAGCATATACCCTGGCAAAACCATAATTCAAAAAGAGACATGTACCAAAATGTTCATTGCACCTCTATTTGCAATAGCCAGGACATTGAAGAAGCCTGGGTGTCCATCAACAGATGAATGGATAAGGAAGATGTGGCACATATATGCAATGGAATATTACTCAGACATGAAAAGAAACGAAATGGAGTTTTTTGTGGTGAGGTGGATGGACCTAGATTCTGTCATACAGAGTGTAGTGGGTCAGAAATAAAAAAAAAGAAATACCGTATGGTAACACATATATATGGATTCTATGAGAAAAAAAATGTCATCTAGTGCCTGCGAGTTAGTCGGAAATAAAGACACAGACCTACTAGAGCATGGACTTGAGGATATGGAGAGGGGGAAAGGTAAGCTGTGACAAATTGAGAGAGTGGCATGGACATATATACACTACCAAACATAAAATAGATTGCTAGTGAGAAGGAGCCACATAGCACAGGAGATCAGCTGGGTGGTTTGTGACCACCTAGAGGGGTGGGATAGGGAGGGTGGGAGGGAGGGAGATGCAAGAGGTAGGAGATATGGTAACATATGTATATGTATAATGGATTCACTTTGTTATAAAGCAGAAACTAACACACCTTTGTAAAATGATTATACTCCAATAAAGATGTTAAAAAAATGTTTATCAAAATACTGGGATAAAAATCATTCCATTTGAAGGCAATCTTCTCCCTTCTAGATGTCAAAAATATGAGTTTTCATGTATTAGAATTGCTTAACGAAGCTTATATGTCCTATTTCTAACTATATGTAGTTATATATATGTAATATATACAGTTATTTTTATTCTCTGTCAACTGAATGAGACAGATAAGTAAATATCCCAGTACCTTAGAATTTCTTGTGTTCTACATCTGGTTTCTAATCGATCTATGTCTTATATCTTACTAATTATATGCTGTCAAATAACCTTACTTAGAACAGTATACAGACGATTTAGTTTTTTTCAAGAATGGTATTTTATTTTAATATTTTATTATACTTATTATTTGGTATAAGTTTTATATACATAATAGGTGTAGTCATATAGTTTCAACTATAATTTATTGCCAAGACACATCAATTAAAATTGCTAATGTTTTGGAAGAGTGAGGAATTAGGAGAAATAGTAAGTATACAAAATTATTGATGATGTGCGAGTCAATCTTGTTTTTAATGTTGATTTTTGTAAGAATACTTTAAAATAATTTTTATTCTGAGAATATGCATACTTTTGAACAACTGCACTAAATGTATCAATGTTCTATATTATAGTTAAGAGCCTCTTTCCCTTTCTTTCCAGAAGATTTTATTATTTACACCACAATTATTCATTACACTTCAGTTATTAATCTACAACAGTACGAAATGATGCAAATAGTATGGACTTGGCAGTTAGATAGTCATGAGTTTGAATCTTATCTATGCTATTGACTAGCTGTGTGATTTTGGGCAAAAAATTAACCTCTTGGCCTCATTTTGTCAGCGTAATAATAATAGCTACTTTGCAGATTTAGTTTGAGTATGAGATAATATTGTTTAAATTACTGGTGAATAATAAATTTAAAAATACATTTAAAATAATAAATTAAAAAAAATAAATTTGTGATTTATTATATTAAAGAAAAATATTGAACATAGGTCATTTCAAAGAATGTAGCTGGGGCTTCCCTAGTGGCACAGTGGTTGAGAGTCTGCCTGCTGATGCAGGGGACACGGGTTCATGCCTGGTCCGGTAAGATCCCACATGCTGTGGAGCGGCTAGGCCCGTGAGCCATTGCTGCTGAGCCTGCACATCCAGAACCTGTGCTCCGCAATGGGAAAGGCCACAACAGTGAGAGACCCACATACCACACACAAAAAAAATAATAATAAGAAGAAGAAGAACATAACTGTACAACAAAGAAACAAAGATATTTTTAATATTAAGCTTCTGTCCCTCAAATAAACAGTGCGTATATATCAGATCTCCTTTCCACTTTTGTATTTCAGTACTATTTAAGACTAAAAAACATGAAAGCTAATTATGCATGTGAAGAGCTATGCCAGTGGGATAGAGATCACTAGTTTACCTGTGGGATGTAACTCATCTCCATGGAGCGATTTTTTGGGGGGGCTCATTTATTTAAGAGAACTCCATCTCTAGTATTGAAATTTATTTGATATATTCTTGCCTATTCAATGAGAAACTTGTACAGATTGTTTAATAGACACATAATGCTACGTGTGATCACAGTGATAACAGCTTCTGAGAAAATATTTGCTTTATAGAAGATCAAAATTTTCAAAATCTTATATGAATAGAGAAATCCATAGAGGAGAAAAGATCTCAGAGAGGGAAGCAGTATATTCAGTCTGTGTAAGAGCATATTAATATTTAAGAACAGTACAAGTTCATATTTGCATATTATAATTGTAGTGAGTTGCAGATGAGGATGATTAAGTATATTAATGTTTTACTCAGTGTCTCAAAGCTTTTATTTGATATTTAAAAAATATTTATCTATAAAATATGTACCAAGTACCCACTGTGTACATAGAATTTTATTAGGTAAGTTAATATAGTGCTAATTGAATAAGCAGTATAGAATGTTATTAGGCTAGTTGAGCTTCAACAGATAATAAACATTTATCCTGCATTTTCAATGGTATGTATAAAAAAGAGTATCCAAACGTCTCTTGTGGGGTAGTAATTTTGATTTACATATTTGATCACTTAAGGGAAATTAGTTTATTTTCAGAAGTAGATCACATTATAGGAAACTAATAAATAAGTCTGCCTCATCTTTCAATCTGAAATGTCAAAGCAGTGTGCCTCAGCAGCCATGTTTGACTAGCACAGGGGGAGATTGGTTGGCCCCCACAGTGACAAAGCCTAAGGCACTAGCCTGTGGGCTCTTACTATAATTCTGAGTTCTACCATAGCAGTCTTGACAATGCCTGATTTCTAAGGGCCATGTAGCCAGTAAACTAACACTAGATACCAGGTCTTAGTATTGTCAGTCCTGTTCTCCATTGACTGATGTAAATAAAGAAGAGTTTTTTTTTTCTAGGAAATCAATATTTAAAAAAATTATATAGTTCCTGAGTAAATTCTTGTTAAATTATCAAATAAGATAAATAATATAGTGCTGCTTATAAGGGTAAGGTATTATACAAAAACAGTGTGATACGAAAATCACTTCTCTTGCAGGAAATGGTGGTGTCAGATTTTTTTTACAGGAAATCTGACAATTTGGTTAGAAAGGGAAGGCTAAAATATTTGTCCTGGAGCCAATTTTGCATAAAAAATCCTCTACTTTGACTTAGTATGCTTACTGGGACAGCTGATTGGACGTTAAGGCCTCCTAATGCCATTCTTTTGTATTGTCCTTGCCTTGAAGAATACTTGCAGGGAACTATATAGTGTTGACCTTGTTCTCTTGCGTTCTGCCAATCATCACCTGAATTTCAACAGATTAATTAAATTTGCAGATCCTTGATTGCTTTATCTGTAAACTGTGCATAATAGTAAATATCTTTCAGGTTTGTAATAAAGCTTAAACAATATTATACATGTAGAGATTTTAGTACAGTGCCTAGACTTAGTGTATGGCCATTAAAATTTCTATTCATGGTAAGAATTTTCCCCTAATAATTCTCACAATGAGCTTATATAGCTGATTGTCCCTCCCTGGAAGATCAAATAGAGACCAATACTTCCTAATATCATGTGTGCCAAACCCTGATGATAATGACAATTTTTTTTTCTTCCTAGTTTTAAAGCATGCAGTAAATTGGCTTATTAAATATATCTTGGAAAAATCATAAAACAAACTTGACCTTTGTTATAGCTGAGTCAATTTTTTTAGCTTTATAAGTAATTATCAGGAATGTTGAGATCTAGGCATGAGTATTTTTCAGAAGGCCTATAGATGGCTCTGATATGAAACCTAGCTTAAAAATACTGAACCCATGTACACATATTTGCATGCATGTGCAACATACACATATTTGCATGCTGTATAACAAATTGATATTATTATGTGTTTGTAAGCAGTGTTTGTACATACCATTCTTGTACAGACATATCTTCGAAGTTTGCATTTTCTATAAATTTTCTTTTTTCTAATATCTATTTATTCATCTATTCATTTATTTTTATTGAAGTATAGTTGATTTACAATGTTGTGCCCATCTCTGCTGTACAGCAAAGTGACTCAGTAACACACATACATACCTTCTATTTTTAATATTGTTTTCCATTATGGATTATCCCAGGAGATTGGATATAGTTCTCTGTTCTATACAGTAGGACCTTGTTGTTTATCCATTCTAAATGTAATAGTTTGCATTTCCCAACCACAAACTCCCAGTCCATCCCTCTCCCTTCCCTCCTTCCCTTTGGCAATGACAAGTCTGATCTCTATGTCTGTGAGTCTATTTCTGTTTTATAGATATACTCATATGTGCCATATTTTAGATTCCACATCTGGTGTGTGATATCACACTGTATTTGTCTTTCTCTTTCTGACTTACTTCACTCAGTATGATAATCTCTAGTTGCATCCATGTGGCCACCAATGGCATTATTTCATTCTTTTTTTGGCTGAGTAGTATCCATTGCAGATATGTACCACATCTTCTTTATCCATTCCTCTGTCAATGGACATTTAGGTTGTTTCCATGTTTTGGCTATTGTGAATACTATTGCTATGAACATAGGGGTGCATGTATCTTTTTCAAAGGTCAATCTTTTATTTTTATAACTTTTTATTGTATATTAGAGTACAATTGATTAACAATGTTGTGTTAGTTTCAGGTGTACAGCAAAGTGATTCAGTTATATATATATATATATACATATATACATGTATCTATTCTTTTTCAAATTATTTTACCATTTAGGTTGTTACATAAGATTGAGCAGAGTTCTCTATGCTATATGGTAGGTCCTGGTTGGTTATCCATTTTAAGCATGTATCTTTTTGAATGATAGTTTTGTCCCAGTATATGCCCAGTTGTGGGACTGCTGGATATATGGTAATTCTATTTTTACTTTTCTGAGGAACCTCCATACTGTTTTCCCTAGTGGCTGCACCGACTTCCCTTCCCACGAACAGTGTAGGAGGGTTCCTTTTCTCCACACCCTCTCTAACATTTTTTATTTGTAGACATTTTATTGATGGCCATTCTTACCTCTAATAATTAGTGATGTTGAGCATATTTTCATGTGCCTACAGGCCATCTGTATGTCTTCTTTGGAGAAATGTCTATTAAGGCCTTCTGCCAATTTTTTTATTGGGTTGTATGTGTTTTTGTTATTGAGTTGTATGTGCTTTTTGTATATTTTGGAGATTAAGTCCTTGTTGGTCTCATCATTTGCAAACATTTTCTCCCATTCTGTAGGTAAACTTTTCATTTTTTAAAATGGTTTCCATTGCTGTGCAAAAGCTTGTAAGTTTCATTAGGTCCCATTTGCTCATTTTTGTTTTTATTTCTATTGCCTTGGGAGACTAACTTAAGAAAACATTGGTATGATTTATGTCAGAGAATGTTTTGCCTATGCCCTCTTCTAGGAGTGTTATGGTGTATTGTATTACATTTAAGTCTTTTAGCCATTTTGAGTTTATTTTCATGCATGGTATGACAGTGTGATCTAACTTCACTGATTTACATGCAGCTGTCCAACTTTCCCAGCACCACTAGCTGAAGAGACTTTTTCCCATTTTATATTCTTGCCTCCTTTGTCAAAGATGAGTTGACCATAGATGTGTGGATTTAATTCTGGGCTCTCTATTCTCTTCCATTTATCCATATGTCTGTTTTTGTACCAATATCACTCTGTTTTGATTCTTGCAGGCTTGTAGTATTGTCTGAAGTCTGGGAAAGTTATGCCTCCTGCCTTGTTTGTTTGTTTGTTTTTCCTCAGAATTGCTTTGGCAATCCTGGGTCTTTTAGGGTTCCATGTAATTTTTTGGTTTATTTGTTCTAGCTATGTGAAAAACGTCATGAGTAATTTGATAGGGATCACATTACATCTGTAGATTGCTTTGGGTAGTATTGCCATTTTAACAATATTAATTCTTCCAATCCAAAAGCATGGGATGTCTTTCCATTTCTTTGAATCCTCTCAAATTTCCTTTATTAATGTTTTATATTTCTCAGTGTCTAAGTCTTTTACATCCTTGTTCAGGTTTATTCCTAGGTTTTTTGTTTTTTGTTTTTTTGCTGCAATTTAAAAGGTGTTTTTTTGGTTTCTTTTGATTTTTTTTGTATGTTTGTTTTTTTAACACTCCCTGTCTGATATTTCATTCTTAGTGTAAAGAAATGCAACAGCATTCTTTTTTCTTTTTTTTTTTTTTTTTGAAACTGATTTCTGAATGTTAATCTTGTATCCTGGCACTTTGCTGAATTCATTTATTAGATCTAGTAGTTGTTGTGTAGAGTCTTTAGATTTTTCTACATATGGTATCAAGTCATCTGCATATAGTGACAATTTTACCTCTTCCCTTCCAGTTTGGATACTATTTATTTCTTTTTCTTGTCTGATTGCTATGGCTAGGACTTCCAATACTACGTTGAATAGAAGTGGTGAGAGTGGGCATCCTTGTCTTGCTCCAGATTTTAGCAGGAAGGCTTTCAGATTTTCACTGTTGAATATTATATTGGCTGTGGGTTTGTCATAAATGGATTTTATTATGTTGAGATATGTTCCCTGTATACCCACTTTGGTAAGAGTTTTTATCATGAATAGATGTTGAATTTTGTCAAATGCTTTTTCTGCATCTATTGAGAGGATCATGTGGTTTTTGACTTTTCTTTTGTTAATGTGGTGTATTACATTGATCAATCTGTGAACGTTGAACCATCCTTGTGAACATGCGATTAATCCCACTTGGTCATGGTGCATGATCTTTTTTATGTGTTGTTAGATTCAGTTTGCTAATATTTTGTTGAATTTTTTATATCTATATTCATCAATGATATTAGCCTGAAGTTTTCTTTTTTTGTGTTATCTTTGTCTGCTTTGTGTATCAGGGTGGTGGTGGCTTAATAGAATCTCTTTGGGAGAGTTCCCTCCTTTTTAATCTTTTGGAAGATTTTGAGAAGAATCGGTATAAGTTCTTCTTGTATGCTTGGTAGAATTCGCCTGTGAAGCCATCTGGTCCTGGACTTTTGTTTGTTGGGAGTTTGTTTTTCTTTTTTACAGATTATATTTCATTTCTAGTGATCAGTCTGTTCAAATTATCTATTTCTTCTTCTTCTTCTTCTTTTTTTTTTTTTTTTTTTTTTTTTTTTTGCAGTACGTGGGCCTCTCACTGCTGTGGCCTCTCCCACTGCGGAGCACAGCATCCAGATGTGCAGGCTCAGCGGCCATGGCTCACGGACTCAGCTGCTCCATGGCATGTGGGATCTTCCTGGACCAGGACACGAACCTGTGTCCCCTGCATTGGCAGGTGGACTCTGAAACACTGTGCCACCAGGGAAGCCCCTATTTCTTCTTGATTCAGTTTTGGTGGGCTTTATGTTTCTATAAAGTTTTCCATTTCTTCTAGATTGTCAAATTTGTTGGCATATAATTGTTCATAGTATTCTTTTATGGTTTTCTTGTATTTCTGTGGTATTGGTTGAGATTTCTTCTTTTTCATTTCTTATTTTGTTTATTTGGGTTCTCTCTCTTTTCTTCTTGGTGAGCCTGGCTAGAGGCTTGTCAATTTTGTTTACTCAAAGTACCGGCTCTTGGTTTTATTGATATTTCATATTGTTTTTTTTTAAATCCTTATTTTATTTATTTCCTCCCTGATCTTCATTATTTCCTTCCTTCTGCTGACTTTAGGTTTTGTTTGTTCCTCTTTTTTATAATTCTTTTAGGTGGTAGGTTATGTTGTTTATTTGAGATTTTTCTTGTTTTTAGAGGAAGGCCTGTATCACTATGAACTTTTCTCTAAGGACTGCTTTTACTACATCTCATAGATTTTGTATGGCTGTGTTTTCATTGTCATCTTTTCAAGGTATTTTTTAACTTCCTTTTTGATTTCCTTGTTGACCCATTGGTTTTTTTAGTAGCATGTTTAGTCTCCATGTAATCCTTTCTTGTTTTTTGGGGTTTTTTGGTTGTTTTTTTTTCTCATTTCTTTCCTGTGGTTGATTTCTAGTTTCATGCTGTTGTGCTCAGAGGATGCTTGAAATAATTTCTCTACTCTTAAATTTGTTGAGGTTAGTTTTGTGTCCTAGTATGTGGTTAATCCAAGAAAATGTTCCATGTTCACTTGAAAAGGATGTATATTCTGGATTTTTAAAATATATATAATGCCCTGAAAAATATCAATTAAGCCTAATTGTTCTATTGTATAATTTAGGATCACTGTTGCCTTATTGATTTTCTGTCTAGATCTGTCCACTGATGTAAGTGGGGTGTTAAAGTCTCCTACTATTATTGTATTCCCATCAATTTCTCCCTTCATGTTTGTTAGTATTTGTTTTATGTATTTGGGTGCTCCTATGTTAGGTGCATATATGTTGACAAGTTTAAAATTATCTTCTTGTATTGATCCTTTTATTATTATATAGTGTCCTTCTTTATCTTTCTTTATAGCCTTTGCTTTAAAGTCTATTTTGTCTGATATGAGTATTTCAACTCCTGCTTTCTTTGCATTTCCATTTGCATGAAATGTCATTTTCCATCACCTCACTTTAAGTCTATGTGTGTCCTTTGCCCTAAGGTGGATCTCTTGTAGGCAGCATATTGTAGACTTTTTTTTTTCCCTGTCTCCCACTCTATGTCTTTTGATTGGAGCATTCAGTCCACTGACATTTAATGTAATTATTGATACATATGTGTTTATTGCCATATTAAAACTTGTTTTCCAGTTGATTCTTTGTTTCTTCTCTGTTCCTTTCTTTTCTTTTTGCTTTCTTTTTTGTGTTTTGATGATTTCCTTTTATTTTATGCTTGTGTCCTCTTCTTTTTGATTTTTGTGAATCTATTGTATGTTGTTGATTTGTGGTTGTCCTGTTTTTCAATTATGTTAACCCCTTCCTATATCTACTTGCCTTAGACTGATAGTCATACAGGTTCAAATGCATTCTAAAAAAAAATAAATAAAAATGTGCATTTTCTTACTCTCCTTCTCCACATTTTATGATTTTTATGTCCTCTTTTACATCTTCATGTTCATCCTTTTGCTCTTCCTTGTATTTATCTCCACTTTCACAAATAGGTTTTTTCCCCCCTCTTTTTCATCTCTATACTGGTTAATTTAAATGATTCACTATCCAATTTTGATTTCCTCCTTCCTATATCTTCATGCATTTTTTTTCTATTTAGAGAAGATCTTTCAATATTTCTTTTAGGATAGGTTTATTATTGCTATATTCTTTTGGTTTTGTTGTCTGAGAAATTCTTTATTTCACCTCCTATTCTAAATGATAATCTTGCTGGGTAAAGTATTGTAGACTGCAGATTTGTCCCTTTCAAGTCTTTGAATATATTTTGCCACTCTCTTCTGGCCTTCATTGTTTCTGTAGAGAAATCAGCCAATAGCCTTATGGTGGTTCCCTTGCAATTAACTGTTTTTCTCTGGCTGCCTTTAAAATCCTCTCTTTATCTTTAACTTTTGCCATTTTTATTATAATATGTCTTGGTGTAGGTCTGTTTGGGTTCATCTTGTTTGAGACCCTCTGTGTTTCCTGTATCTGTATATCTGTTTCCTTCTTTAAGTTAGTGAAATTTTCAGCCATAATATCTTCAAATGCATTTCAATCCTCTTTTCTCTTTCTTCACCTTCTGGAATCTCTATTATACATAGATTGTGATGCTTTACATTATCCCATAGGTTTCTTATATTGCTTCCTTTTTTTTTCAAGTTGGCTTCCTGTCTGCTGTTTTGATTGAGTAATTTCCATTTTTCTGTCTTCCAGATTACTTATTCTTTCTTCTGCATTATTCATTTTGCTATTCATTGCCTTTAGCTTAGCTTTCATCTCGACAAATAAATTTTCTAATTTTTCTTGGCTCCTCCTTACAGTTTCTATTTCTTTTTTACATTAATCTACACTTCTGTCAATAGCCTTTCCTAATTCCTTCAGTATTTTCATTACCTCCTTTTTGAACTAAGGGTCTATTAGAGTGAAGAGGTCTAGTGAAGAGGTTTCATTGTTTGTTTCTTCAGGGGAATTCTCTTGGTCTTTTAACTGGGAGTGGTTCCCAGGAGCACAAGTCCCATCCAGATTAATCTCTCTTTTTCTTTTCTTTTTGTTTTGCCCTACCCAGTTATGTGGAGGATTTCTTGCCATTTTGGAAGTCTGAGGTCTTCTACCAGTGTTCAGTAGATGTTCTGTGAGAATTGTTCCACATGTAGATGCATTTTTGATATATTTGCGGGAGAAGGTGAGCTCCACTCCTGCTCCTCTACTATCTTGATCCGATCCTCTTCTATAAATTTCTTATACATGGTACCAGCACTGTATTTTAACCAGAGCAACAATGTGTCTTCTTAAATAGGATACTATTCTTATTTGGATAGACCATTTAGTTTTGTAGTTAGATGGAACTGAAGTGGCATGAAGCACCTTAAAGGATACAGGGAAAGGTAAATTGATATTTACCTACATTTGATAAATTATCAAAGTAAGAGTAGTTTTTGCTCCTTCTTGCTCCAACTCAAATCTCATTTTGTCAGGAACCACAAAAAACCAAAGCAAAATCAGAGCTAATTTTTTGTTGTAATTATATATAGCTTTTATATATAGCTTGGAGATTTTTACACATTTGTATTTCTGATGCTATAAGCCATATGTACTCAATGCAGGAAACTTAAAATATGAACAAAATAATAATAATGGCAAAATTACCTGCAATTTTATCATTCACAGATAACCTTTCTAAAAATTTTGCTGGGTTAGACATTTGAGCCTTTTTACTACACTTATATATATAATTTACAGAATTGAGTTTATCCATTTGTTTCCCATTTTCTTTTTCTGATTTTTCACAATGCCTAATTTTATATGGCACCAAATAATCTTCAAAATATGAGTTTTTAAATAACTTCATGATATTTTATAATGTGACTATACCATAATATATTTAATAATTTTCCTGATATTGAATATATAAGTTGTTTTAAAGGCTGTTCATGGGAAATAATATGAACATAAATCCTTTATACATAACTCTTTGCATCCACCTCTGATATTTCCTTAGGATAAATTTCTGAAAGTAAAGTTACTTGGTCCAAAATATGAAAATTACTTGGTCTCAGTTTATGTAATTCTTAAGTATCTTCACACATACAGCCAAATAGTTTTTCAACAAGGAAATACTTTAGCTAATTTCAATTGAGTTGTTTATTTAAAAAAACAATTTTAACAAGTTAATACTTCAAAATAATATAGCAAAGCTTTAAATTTTAATATTTCTTACTCATCAATATATATGGATATTTTCTTTTCAATTATTTTGCAGTGCTTAAACTTAGGAAGTCCTTTACCACTGAAAGATTAATTAGTCATCTGCAGTTTAATTTGATACATTTTACTCCTTAGGACACCTGAAATTAATTTTGCTCTTTAGTAAGATGTTGAAAGTAAAATTATTTATTTTGAAAATAGACATGGCTGATAGATATCATATTTTCAAGTATTAGTGCAGACTCTATTATTTCAATGGGAAAGGAGGCTGACTGCCTAGCAACAATCCAGCTCTGTTTTATTCTGAGAAGCATAGCTTATGTATCTCATTCCAGTTTACTTACAGGGTAATTATATCAAGAAGCCTCTATTCAGGCATTTGAAGAATTTAATAGGCCCTAGATCCACTTTTTGTTAGAGAGCCCGTCTCTCACAGAATATTAAACAACTATTCCATGCTGTTTTAAATATTATTTATATCTGTAAAACATTTGAGATGATTTTACTATTAACTTTTGAATTTTGATACAGGAAACTAATTTAACTTAGAGTTGACTACAATTGCTACATATATGAATTCTTTTAAAGTGAGAAATTGTAACCAATAAATTATTTTCAAGTATAATACAATATTTTACAAATAGACTTTATTTTATAGAATTTTATTTTCACAGCAGAATTTAGCAGAAAGTGCAGAGTTCCCATATGCACTCTCTTCACACACAGGCACAGCCTCCCCCACCATCAACATCCCACACCTGAGTGGTACCTTTGTTACAATCAATGAACAACATTGACAACTTATTATCACCCAAAGCCCATAGTTTGTATTAGGGTTCATTCTTGGTGCTGTACTAATATAAGTTTTAGACTTTTAACTAAAATTTAATGAATTTTATATTTTAAATATTTAATTAAATATTTATTACTTTTAATTTAATAAATCTTATGGGGGCCCCCAACATATATTTGGTAGCTTTCACGTATTTTCACAAGACCTTGAAAACACTTATTTTTTAAATTAATTTTTATTGGAGTATAGTTGCTTTACAATTCTGTGTTAGTTTCTGCTGTCCAGCAAAGTGAGTCAGTTATACATATACATGTATCCGCTCTTCTTTAGATTTCCTTCACATTTAGTTCACCACAGAGTACTGAGTAGAGTTCCCTGTGCTAGATAGTAGGTTCTCATTGGTTTTCTATTTTGTATATAATAGTGTATATATGTCAATCCCAATATCCCAATTTTTCCCAACCCCACTTCCTGCCTTGGTAACCATAAGATTGTTTTCTACATCTGTGACTCTGTGTCTGCTTTGCAAATAACTTCACCTTTACCATTTTTCTAAATTCCACATATAAGCAATATTATACAATATTTGCCTTTCTCTTTCTGACTTACTTCACCGTGTATGACAATCCCTAGGTCCATCCATGTCACTGCAAATAACATTTTTCCTTCCTTTTTATGACTGAGTAATATTCCATTGTATATATGTGCTACATCTTCTTTATCCATTCGTCTGTTGATGGACACTTAAGTTTCTTCTATGTCCTGACTATGGTAAATAGTGCTGCAGTGAAAATTGGGGTGCATGTATCTTTTTGAATTATGTTTTTTCCAGACATATGCCCAGGAGTGGGATTCCTGGGTCAATGGTAGTTCTATTTTTAGTTTTTTAAGGAACCTCCATACTGTTCTCCATAGTGGTTGTACCAATTTACATTCCCACCAACAGTGTAAGAGGGTTTCCTTTTCTCCACAGCCTCTCCAACATTTATTGCTTGTAGATTTTTGATGATGGCCATTCTGACTCATTTGAGGCGATACCTCATTTTAGTTTTGATTTGCATTTCTCTACCAATTAGTGATGTTGAGCCTCTTTTCATGTGTTTTTTGGCTATCTGCATGTCTTCTTTGGATAAATGTCTATTTAGGTCTTCTGCCCATTATATGATTGGGTTGTTTGTTGTTTTGATATTTAGCTGTGTGAGTTTTTGTATATTTTGGAGATTAATCCCTTATCAGTTGCTTCATTTGAAAATATTTTCTCCAAATCTGAAAGTTGTCTTTTCATTTTGTTTATGGTTTTCTTTGCTATGCAAAAGCTTTTAAGTTTAATTAGGTCCTATATGTTCATTTTTGCTTTTATTTTCATTAATTTAGGTGGTGGCTCACAAAAGATCTTGCTGTGATTTAGAATAGTGGGGGACTTTAACACGACACTTACACCAATGGATAGATCATCCAGACGGAAAATTAATAAGGAAACACAAGCCTTAAAGGAAACATTAGACCAAATAGACTTAGTTGATATTTATAGGACATTCCTTTTGAACACAGCAAAATACACTTTATTTTCAAGTGTACACAGAACACTCTCCAGGATAGATCACATCTTGGATCACAAATGAAGCCTCGGTAAATTTTAAAAAATTGAAATCATATCAAGCATCTTTTCTGACCACAATGATATGAGATTAGAAATCAATTACAGAGGAAAAAAAACGTATAAACACAAATGCATGGAAGCTAAACAATATGTTATTAAATAATCAATGGGTCAATGAAGAAATCAAATAGGAACTCGATAAAATACCTAGAAACAAATGACAATGAAAACACGTCGATCCAAAACCCATGGGACACAGCAAAAGCAGTACTAAGAGGGAAGTTTAGAGCAATACAATCTTACCTCAGGAAACAAGAAAAATCTCAAATAAACAACCTATTCTTACACCTAAAGAAAGAAGAACAAAGCCTAAAATTATTAGAAGGAAAGAAATCATAAAGATCAGAGTAGAAATAAATGAAACAGAGATTAAGAAAACAATAGGAAAAATCAATGACACAAAAAGCTCGTGCTTTGACAACATAAAACTGATAAATCTTTAGCCAGACTCCTCAAGAAAAAAAGGGAGAGAGCTCAAATCAATAAAATTAGAAAGGAAAAAGAAGTTACAACTGACACCGGAGAAATACAAAGGATTATAAGACACTGCTACAAGCAAATATATGCCAATAAAATGGACAATCTAGAAGAAATTGACAAATTCCTAGAAAGGTACAACCTTCCAGAATGAACCAGGAAGAAATAGAAAATATGAACAGACCACCCTCAAGTACAGAAATTGAAAGTGTGACTAAAATACTCCCAATAAGCAAAAGTCTAAGACCAGATGGCTTCACAGGCAAACTCTGTCAAACATTTAGAGAAGAGTTAACACCTACCCTTCTGAAACTCTTCCAAAAAACTGCAGAGGGAGGAACACTCCCAAATTCATTCTACGAGGCCACCATCACCCTGATACCAAAACCAGACAAAGATATCACAAAAAAAGAAAATTATAGGCCAATATTACTAATGAACATAGATGCAAAAATCCTCAATGAAATACTGGTAAACCAAATCCAACAACATATTAAAAGGATAATGCACCATGATCAAATGGGATTTATCCCATAGATGCAAGTATTCTTTAATATATGCAAATAAATCAATGTGATACACCACATTAACAAATTGATGAATAAAAGCCATATGAACCAACACTCCTTTAAGTGTTAGTATCTTCCAGGTCCTGCTTTTAAGTTTTACATATATTAATTTACTTAACCTTCACAACTTAATGAGGTAGGTACTATTATTACTTTCATTTTATAGATGAGAAAAATGAGGTATAAGTAGTACACCCAAGGTTATAAATGGAAAAGCTGTGATTCAAATTGAGACAGTTTAGATAAAAAATAAATTTATGCTCTTCTTCCTTTGGTTGTGCTTCTCTTAGCATTCTGGCTCTGGTACCTTATCATAACAGGATCTTTTGCTGAGCCTCCTCAAACTTGAGCATTTGGCAATGTCAACATAGGTTTGGTAGTAACTCTATCACCTCCACTTTAAAATCATTTTTTGAACTTTTCAATGAAGTAGCTTTTTATATTCACACACACACACACACGTTTGTCAACAGACATGTACTTACATATAGCTGAAAAGAAAATAACATTCTGTAGCAGCTAGTTTAGGAATGTTCAACAAATATACATTCAGGTTATAATGACATCTGAACTTCCTTAATTCTTTAGTTACATTGCCTGGGCAAAGGTATGGGCAGTTACCCCAAAGTGTTATTTGCTTAGTCATAGAAAAGATTGTTTCACTGCAAAAGCATCAGAATGTATAATATCTGGAAGAGACCATGGAAGCTAGTGTGTCAAAATTCCTTTCTTTTTTCTTTTTAACATCTCTATTGGAGTATAATTGCTTTACAAATGTTGTGTTTGTTTCTGCTGTATAACAAAGTGAATCAGCTGTATGTATACATATATCCCCATACCCCCTCCCTCTTGCATCTCTCTCCCACCATCCCTATCCCACCCCTCTAGGTGGTCACAAAGCACCAAGCTGATCTATCTGTGCTATGCAGCTTCTTCCCACTAGCTATCTATTTTACATTTGGCAGTGTATATATGTCAATGCTACTCTCTCACTTCATCCCAGCTTACAAGTTATTTTGCAGTTATGGTGATACTAAGAGATGGTATGGACTCCTTGAATGCCAGTTTCCTTATTTTTCTTCCCAGCAGAATAATTTGTCTTCTATTTCTAATCATGTGATGTTTTACTTACACTTATATAAAATATTTATCAAGCTTAGTCAAAATTATTTTTGCTTTCCCTGACTACATTTTGGATTTTTTGAGGTATTTATGTTTTATTTTAAAATACCTTTTAACTCCAATGATCTCTAAGTATCTGGCTGATAATATGCACTAACTTAGATTCAGTCATTTATTTGTTGAAGTGTAATATATTTTTCTCCACACTTTCCTCTGAGAAAATTATAACATCAGCTGCCAAGGATTTATTATAATAGCACCTCATATTTATATAGCAGAATATGTATGGTACTGTTTGTTCACCTATGTTTTCACTTGGTTCTTCCAATATCTCTAATAATTAATAAAATAAAAACATACAATCCCACAATTTATTGTGGAATTTGGAAGGCCACCTTGGAAGATAAAAATCTAAATTCAGTATTTTTTAGTACAATTACAGGCCTAGACCATGTCCAGTGACAAATCTGCTGGCCAGTGCAAGACACGTATAGTAATATGAATCAAGACAATGAATATCTTAAGTGCATTAAACATTGGAATATATTTCAAAAGATCTATGAATATTTTCAAAATTTGTTTTGGCATAAGGGATATAATTGTTAGAGTTCCAATTAATATCCATGTTTTATGTCACTTGATATACTTTTATTAATTCAACAAGAATAACCATACAAGTGCATGATGATGAATATATGTATATGTTCAGGTAATGGGAAACAGTTTGATGTGACTGAAGTCCTAATTACTGTTTGTGGCAATGATGGGCTGTGAAGAGTCAGGAAATGAGGCTGAAAAAGAATTCTAAAGACTTGTTTAATATTCTTTATAATATACTAAGTAATTTAGATTTGATTCTATAAGCAAGAAGACCAATTAAAGTTTTCAAGTAAGGGAGTCATATCTTTCAGATTCTAGAAATCTAAATCTGATAGGATTGCACAATAAAAAAATGAAAGTTGTAGTAAAGAGTTAAACATTGATTTGAGGGCTACTTTCGAAGGAGAATTGTTGGAACTTGTTGAATAACGTAGAGATGAGAAGAGAGAGAGGATTTGAGGATGAATAAAGCTCATAGCTTGGACCACTAGAAGAAAAAAATAACATTAGTAGATATATAGAAAGAGGATTAGAAACATCATGTAAGGCTGCAATAAATTTCCATAAAATTCAGATAGAAGGCTACTCATGTTAGTACTGACCTAACATCACCATTTTTGTTATATGGTGGAAGGAGTAATTAGGTGCCATTATCATAGCCAATTAAGGATAGTTGAATAACCAAGTCACATTTCTAATTAATTTTACTATTTGAAATAAGGCACAAGTTTGTACAATAGAAAAAACTGAAAATGCAAAACTCAAACATTGGGATTATCATTCCTCTAACTCATTAAATTCTTGCAATTAATATTAAGTCTGCTTCCTCACTTCTCCACATATTGAAAAGTCTATGATAAGAAAACCTTAATTAGTGGAACAAATTACCTTTACTTGGTTAATCATGCATTGCTTATCAACCCAGTGCACTAGTTGATAAAACAAGAGAGATTTACTCTTGCTTCAAAACAAAAAGTTTTGACAGCAATTCAAGTATAATTAATGAATTATTATACTCGTTTGAACCATATGAATCCGTCAATTTTTGACTGCTTTTGACCTACAAAAATAGTGTTTATATAATTCAATCTAATTGTTATCAGTGACCTACTTAACTTCCTGCTGTGGTAGATGTAATATGTACTTGGATTTCTAGTGATACTATGTATCTTTAAAAATAGGTCGTCTTGATTAATCAACTGACAGACATTTGTTTTACTGCTGATCAGAATGCAAGTTCTGATATTTATCAGACTTTTACAATGGCCTACTTCATTTTCGTTTTGAAAATATTATGCAAACCATCAGCAATCATTCAAAATGTACAGAACTAAAATGACTAAACAGCTAGCAAAACCACCAATTTCAGTAGTATATTGTTATGTAGCACTTCTAGAGGATTTGTCAGTATAAAAATTCAAAAGGGCCATGGTTTCTACTTTTACTAAGTGTTCACTGATATTTGGTTCTTAACAAAGATGAGAAGGTAACACAGATTTTTCAATATTTTTGGACTCAATTTTATGCTTCACTTGTGTTTTATGTTTGTTTTACCAAAACATAAAGTTTATTCTGATGTTATAGAAAAATGCATTAAAACTTTTATTTTTATACTAGAAAGTAAATGTTAGAAAATAGATTCTCAAAGAAAAAAGGCATTCACAGAAGCAATTTGGGTCAGAAGAGTAGCAATAGTATTTAAGAAAAGCAGAGAATGCTTTCTTAATGATGGCTATGTTTGCTTTACTTTAAGAAACTTAAGACAATTACCATATGATATTGCTTATTTCTGGAATCTAAAAGAATGGTACAAATGAACTCATTTGCAGAACAGAAATGGAGCCACAGATGTGGAGAACAAACTTGTGGTTACCAAGGGAGAAGGAGGGGGAGGGATTGACATATACACACTACTATATATAAAATAGATAACTAATAAGAACCTACTGTACGGCACAGGGAACTCTACTCAATACTCTGTAATGACCTATATGGGAAAATAATCTAAAAAAGAATGGATGTCTGTATATGTATAGCTGGTTCACTTTGTTGTACAGTAGAAACTGACACAACATTGTAAATCAATGATTACTCCAATAAAAGTTAATTTAAAAAAGAAACTTTTAGTTTTAAAGTTTATTGTTGCTTAATAACAGCATTAATGGAAGAAAAAACACCATATTAAATGCATCCATATATGCATGTATTCTTATTCCATAAACATTGATATGTGAAAAAGCATGGATCTTAGAATCAAAGAAACATGATGTTCTTTATGGCCCAGTTAGGAATTTTCCCAGAAGTTCACAGGAATGAGAAACACTGATGTACAACAAGCAACCAGTAGGAGAAGACAAAATGGAGAAGTTATAATGAAAAAGATAGGATATCCTTTATTTGCTATAATTTAGAACACTGGCATTGGAGAAGTGCAAAACAGTTTTCTTTTTTTTTTTTGCTAGTTATTTTCACTCCACCCACATACACATCTTTTCATATGTGATATTGCTATGCTTCACATGCACCTCGAGAAAAAGAAGTTTAGCTTATCATGATGTGTATAGGATAGGGAATAATTTCAAAGAGTTATTTTATATGTATGAAGAAATAATTCTATTTTCTAGCTCCCATAAGGATAAAGGCTGTTTATATATGCAATATATGCTTATATATGCAATACCTCACAGGGCTTGAGTCTATGGATTTAGATTTATGATATAAAGGGTCCAAGTGGATGGTTAATTTCCTATCACAGCATAATGCTTATATATATTCTCACACACACATATGCATTTAATAGACTTTATTTTATATAGCAGTTTTAGATTTACAGAAGTTTTGAGCAGAAAGTACAGAGTTCCCATATCTCTTGCCCACTGCACAGAATTTTCCCTATTATTAATGTATTGCATTAATGTGGTACATTTGTTAAAATGGTTGAAACAATGTTTTTAACAGACTTTACTTTTTACAGGAGTTTTAGGTTCATGGCAAAATTGAGCATAAAGAGCCTTCCCCTATAGCCCCTAACCCCACACATAAACAGTTTTTCTCACTATCAACATCTCATTCCAGAGTAGTATACAGTTAATACTTTGAACAGTGTGGGGCTTAGGGACATCAACACCCTGCACAGTCAAAAATCTGAGTATAGCTTTAGACTCCTCTAAAACTTAACTACTAGTAGGCTACTGTTGGCCAGAAACATTACTAATAACATAAACAGCCAATTAACATATATTTTGTATGTTTATGTGCATTATATACAGTATTCTTACAATAAAGTAAGCTAGAGAAAAGAAAAGGGTATTAAGAAAATCATAAGGAAGAGAAAATATATTTATAGTGCTGTATTGTATTTATTGATACCAAAGTTTACATCATCTGTATACACGATGAATTGTCTGTCTTGTCAGTACCCACATCAATATTGTCTCGTATGATACAAAACTCTTTAATGTGATATGTATTATTAACACTATATATCAAAATGAAAAGATAATGTGAAAAGTAAATTCATATTTATTTACAGATATAATGATTTATGCATTGATAACAAAGAAGCAGCAATATGATTGCTCCACAGTAGCCTAGTGTAATAGATATGATTGCTTCACAATAGCCTAGCCTGTACACTAATGATGAATAATTATAAAATTTTTATGGCATACAGTATTATACTCATATTCATAATATAATGGAAATATGATTATATATTTTTAAAACACAACTTACCTGGGATGATAGGTTGATATGTAGTTACTCCAATTATATAGGAGTACAGTTGCTTTACAACGTTGTGTTCGTTTCTTGCTGTACAACAAAGTGAATCAGTCATATGTGTGTGTGTATATATATATATATATATATATATATATATATATATATATATATTCACTCTTTTTTATATTTCCTTCCGATTTAGGTCACCACAGAGCATTGAGTAGAGTTCCCTGTGCTATACAGTAGTTTCGAAAGCCGTGTTGTAAAACAGTAAGAAAGCTAACATGGTGTTAATTTTACATTAAACAGAACTCACCTTACGCCTATGTAAGGATAGACTATCCACTTCAATACAAGTCTTCTACATGATGTTCCACACTATGAATACTTAGGCCATGATGATGATGATGATGAAACAAAAATGTCTCATCCACTTCTTGTCGTACAATTATTAGATTTTCACTTGAAGACTCACACATACACAACAGATAAGTTATTAACAGTACAGCACAATGATTAGTTACTATTCATTAGGTGGGTACAGATCATCATAAAGGTCTTTATCCTCTTCATTTCCACATTGAGTAGGCTAAGGAGGAGGTAGAGGAGGGATTTGTCTTGCTATCTCAGAGGTGGCAAAGGTGGAAGACTTGGAGGAGAAGGAAGGGAGGCAGAAGAGACAGGCATACTTGGTGAAACTTTACAGAAATACATTGTAATTTCTGTCTGACTGTTTTGCTTTTTTACTTCTCTATAACTGTTTCTATATGGTACTGATCCTTCTTCCACCATTTGCTGGTAAAGCAGGTTCAGTGACCATATCATAGAAGGATCCATATCCTAAAAGAAGTTAAAAGCAGTCTTGAATATTTGGAACCCTTCTGCCAGATTGTCTACATCAGTTTTTTTATTTTTTCTGGCACTACTTTTTCCAAGACTTCTTCCTCATTGTCTGGCACTGGTTCAGAAGCACTCATCCTAATTAACTCGTCTTCTTTTAATTCCTCTTGTGTGCTGTCAACTGGTTCTTTTTAAATTAATTTTTATTGAAGTATAGTTGACTTACAATGTTTTGTTTGTTTCTGCTGTACAGCAAAGTGAATCAGTTTTGTGTATATATATATATCCACTCATTTTTTAGATTATTTTCCCATATAGGTCACTACAGAGTATTGAGTAGAGTTCCCTGTGCTGTACAGTAGGTCCTTATTAGTTATCTATTTTATATACAGTAGTGTGTACATGTCAATACCAATCTCCCAATTTATCCCTCCCCCCCTTTCCACCTTGGTAAATATACATTTATTTTCTACATCTGTGACTATATTACTGTTTTGTAAGTAAGTTCATTTGTACCATTTTTTTGATTCCACATATAAGCAATATCATATGATATTTGTCTTTCTCTGTCTGACTTACTTCACTCAGTATGACAAACTCCAGCAATTCAAGTTTTTCCTTGTAACATTATGACTGTTCTGTTGTTCTTAGGGGCAATTCCAGCATCATTAGTGGCACTTCATATGGCTTCCACCATGTTATTCAAGGCTTACAGTACTGCACAAAACACAATGAGTATTGCAATAAACACAATGAAAAATACAGGAGAACCATAAGAGATCACTTTTTACTGTAAATCACAATTTACTGGAGAGTTGAACTACTCATGTGAGATGATTAACATCACATGATTTAAACAGATATTTGAAACACTAGAGCCACTGCAATGGCAACAGAAGGTGACTACAAAGTTATTACAGTAGTACAGTATATACTACAGTTAATCTTATGCAATTATAGTTTAGCACTACATATTTACATTTGTTTACATTTCTCTCCACTGGGAATGGTGACATGTACAATCTGCATTTACATGCCTAAGTTTTTTTTAACATCTTTATTGGAGAATAATTGCTTTACAATGGTGTATTAGTTTCTGCTTTATAACAAAGTGAATCAGTTATACATATATATATGTTCCCATATCACTTCCCTCTTGCAACTCCCTCCCTCGAACCCTCCCTATGCCACCCCTCTAGGTGGTCACAAAGCACAGAGCCGATCTCCCTGTGCTATGCAGCTGCTTCCCAGTAGCTATTTTACGTTTGGTAGTGTATATATGTCCATGCCACTCTCTCACTTTGTCAGAGCTTACCTTTCCCCCTCCCCATATCCTCAAGTCCATTCTCTAGTAAGTCTGTGTCTTTATTCCTGACTAACTCCCAGGCACTTCATGACCCGTTTTTTCCCTTAGATTCCATATATATATATATATATATATATATATATATATATATATATGTTAGCATACGGTATTCATTTTTCTCTTTCTGACTTACTTCACTCTGTATGACAGACTCTAGGTCCATCCAACTCATTACAAATAACTCAGTTTCGTTTCTTTTTATGGCTGAGTAATATTCCATTGTATATATGTGCCACATCTTCTTTATCAATTAGTCTGTTGATGGACACTTAGGTTGCTTCCACGTCCTGGCTATTGTAAATAGAGCTGCAATGAACATTTTGGTACATGACTCTTTTGGAATTATGGTTCCCTCAGGGTATATGCCAAGTAGTGGGATTGCTGGGTCATATGGTAGTTATATTTTTAGTTTTTAAAGGAACCTCCATACTGTTCTCCATAGTGGCTGTATCAATTTATATTCCCACAAACAGTGCAAGAGTGTTCCCTTTTCTCCACACCCTCTCCAGCATTTATTGTTTGTAGATATTTTGACGATGGCCATTCTGACAAGTGTGAGAAGATATCTCATTGTACTTTTGATTTGCATTTCTCTAATGATTAATGATGAACATTCTTTCATGTGTTTGTTGGCAATCTGTATATCTTCTTTGGATAAATGTCTATTTAGCTCTTCTGCCCATTTATAGACTGGGTTGTATGTTTTTTTGGTATTGAGCTGCATGACCTGCTTCTAAATTTTGGAGATTAATCCTTTCTCAGTTGCTTCATACACAAACATTTACTCCCATTATGAGGGTTGGCTGTTGGTCTTGTTTATGGTTTCCTTTTTGGTGCAAAAGATTTTAAGTTTCATTAGGTACCATTTGTTTATTTTTGTTTTTATTTCCATTTCTCTAGGAGGTGAGTCAAAGAGGATCTTGCTGTGATTTATGTCATAGATGGTTCTGCCTATGTTTTCCTCTAAGAGTTTGATAGTCTGTCCTTACGTTTAGGTCTTTAATCCATTTTGAGATTATTTTTGTTTATGATATTAGGGAGTGTTCTAATTTCATATTTTATATGTTTTTGACCAGTTTTCCAAGCACCATTTATTGAAGAGTCTGTCTTTTCTCCACTGTATATTCTTGCCTCCTTTATCAAAGATAAAGTGATCATATGTTTGTGGGTTTATCTCTGGGCTTTCAAACCTGTTCCATTGATCTATATTTCCATTTCTGTGCCACTACCATACCGTCTTGATCACTGTAACTTTGTAGTATAGTCTGAAGTCAGGGATCCTGATTCCTCCACCTCTGTTTTTCATTCTCAAGATTGCTTTAAGTATTCGAGGTCTTTTGTGTTTCCATACAAAGAGTGATTTTTTTTTCTAGCTCTGTGAAAAGTCAGTGGTAGTTTCATAGGGATTGCATTGAATCTGTAGATTGCTTTGGGTAGTAGAGCCATTTTCACAATGTTGATTCTTCCAATCCAAGAACATGGTATACCTCTCCATCTATTTGTAATATCTTTAATTTTTTTCATCAGTGTCATAATTTCTGCATACAGGTCTTTTGTCTCATTAGGTAGGATTATTTCTAGATATTTTATTCTTATTTTTGCAATCATAAATGGGATTCTTTCTTAATTTCACTTTCAGAATTTTCATCATTAGTGTATAGGAATGCCAGATATTTCTGTGCATTAATTTTGTATCCTGCAACTTTACCAAATTCATTGGTTAGCTCTCTTAGGTTTCTGGTAGCATCTTTAGGATTCTCTTTGTATAGTATCATGTCATCTGCAAACAGTGACAGCTTTATTTCTTCTTTTCTTATTTGGAATCATTTTATTTCTTTTTCTTCTCTGATTGCTGTGGCTAAAACTTCCAAAACTATGTTGAATAACAGTGGTGAGATTGGGAAACCTTGTCTTGTTCCTGATCTTAGTGGAAATGGTTTCATTTTTTCACCATTGAGGATGATGTTGGGTGTGGGTTTCTCATATATGGCCTTTATTATCCTGAGGAAAGTTCCCTCTATGCCTACTTTCTGCAGGGCTTTTATCATAAATCGGTGTTGAATTTTGTTGATAGCTTACTCTGCATCTATTGAGACGATCGTATGGATTTTCTCCTTCAATTAGTTAATATGGTGTATTACATTGATTGATATGAGCATATTGAAGAATCCTCGCAT
Organism: Mesoplodon mirus; assembly: GCF_964341445.2. NCBI lineage: Eukaryota > Metazoa > Chordata > Mammalia > Artiodactyla > Ziphiidae > Mesoplodon > Mesoplodon mirus. The sequence continues at coordinate 73,647,450 of NC_138981.1, forward strand.
TCCTGAGATAAACCTCACTTGATCATAATGTATGATCCTTTTAATGTGCTCTTCAATTCTGTTTGCAAGCATTTTGTTGAGTATTTTTGCCTCTATGTTCATCTGTAATATTGGCCTGTAGTTTTCTTTCTTTGTGACATCTTTTTCTGGTTTTGATATCAGGGTGATGGTGGCCTTGTGGAATTAGATTGGGAGTGTCCCTTCCTCTGCTATATTTTGGAAGATTTGAGAAGGATAGGTGTTAGCTCTTCTCTAAATGTTTGATAGAATTCGCTTCTGAAGCCATCTGGTCCTGGGCTTTTGTTTGTTGGAATATTTTTGATCACAGTTTCAGTTTTGGTGCTCGTGATTGGTCTCTTCATATTTTCTATTTCTTCATGATTCAGTCTCAGAAGGTTGTGCTTATCTAAGAATTTGTCCATTTCTTCCAGGTTGTCCATTTTATTGGCATAGAGTTGCTTGTAGTAATCTCTCATGATCCTTTATTTTTCTTCAGTGTCAGTTGTTACTTCTCCTTTTTCATTTCTAATTCTATTGATTTGATTCTTCTCCCTTTTTTTTCTCCCTGTTTTGCTTGATGAAAAATAGGTTAATGGTTTATCAATTTTGTTTATCTTCTCAAAGAACCAGCTTTTAGTTTTATTGATCTTGGCTACTGTTTCCTTCATTTCTTTTTCATTTCTTTCTGATCTGCTCTTTATGATTTCTTTCCTTCTGCTAACTTTGGCAGTTTTTTGTTCTTCTTTCTCTAATTGTTTAGGTGTCAGGTTAGGTTTTTTATTTGGGATATTTCTTGTTTCTTAAGGTATGATTCTATTGCTCTAATATTCCCTCATATAAATGCTTTTGCTGCATCCCATAAGTTTTTGCTCATCGTGTTTTCATTGTCATTTTTATAGGTGTATTTTGATTTCTTCAGTGATCACTGGGTTATTAAGTAGCATACTGTTTACCCTCCATGAGTTTGTATTTTTTCCAGATTTTTTCCTGTAATTGATATCTAGTCTCATAGCATTGTGGTCATAAAATATACTTGATATGATTTCAATTTTCTTAAATTTACCAAAGCTTGATATGTGACACAAGATATGATCTAGCCTGGAAAATGTTCCATGAGCACTTGAGAAGAATGTATATTCTGTTATTTTTTTGGATGGAATGTCCTATAAATATCAATTAAGTCCATCTAGTTTAATGTATCCATTAAAGCTTGTGTTTCCTTTTTTATTTTAATTTTGTATGATCTGTCAATTGGTGAAAGTGGGTTGTTAAGTGCCCTACTATGATTGTGTTACTGTCAATTTACCATTTTATGGCTGTTATCATTTCCCTTATGAATTGAGGTGCTTCTATGTTGGATGCATAAATATTTACAAGTGTTATATCTTCTTCTTAGATCAATCCCTTGATCGTTATGTAGTGTCCTTCTTTGTCTCTTGTGGTACTCTTTATTTTAAAGTCTATTTTGTCTGATATGAGAATTGTTACTCCAGCTTTCTTTTTATTTCCATTTGCATGGAATATCCTATTCCATCCCCTCACTTTCAGTCTGTATGTGTCCTTAGGTCTGAAGTGGGTCTCTTGTAGACAGCATATATATGGGTCTTGTTTTTGTATCCATTCAGCCAGTCTATGTCTTTTGGTTGGAGCATCTAATCCATTTACATTTAAGGTAATTATCAATATGTATGTTCTTATTACCATGTTCTTAATTGTTTTTGGTTTGTTATTGTAGGTGTTTTCCTTCTCTTGTGTTTCCTGCCTAGAGAAGTTCCTTTAGAATTTGTTGTAAAGCTGGATTGGTGGTGCTGAACTATCTCAGCTTTTGCTTGTCTGTAAATGTTTTAATTTCTCTGTCAAATCTGAATGAGATCCTTGCTGGTTAGCGTAACCTTGGTTGTAGGTTTTTCTCTACCATCACTTTAAATATGTCCTGCCACTCCCTTCTGGGTTGCTGAGTTTCTGCTGAAAGATCAGCTGTTAACTTTAACAGGATTCTCTTGTGTGTTATTTGGTGTTTTTCCCTTGCTGCTTTTAATATGTTTTCTTTGTATTTAATTTTTGATAGTTTGATGAATATGTGTCTTGTCGTGTTTCTCCTTGGATATTTCCGGTATGGGACTGTCTGTCCTTCCTGGATTTGATTAACTATTTCCTTTCCAATATTAGGGAAGTTTTCAACTATAATCTCTTCAAATATTTTCTCAGTCCCTTTCTTTATCTCTTCTTCTTCTGGGACCCCTATAATTCGAATGTTGGTGCAGTTAATGTTGCACCAGAGGGCCCTGAGTCTGTCCTCAGTTCTTTTCATTCTTTTTTCTTTATTCTCCTCTGCAGTAGTTATTTCCACTATTTATCTTCCAGGTCACGTATCGGTTCTTCTGCCTCAGTTATTGTGCTATTGATCCCTTCTTGATAATTTTTAATTTCATTTATTGTGTTGTTCATCATTGTTTGTTTGTTCTTTAGTTCTTCTATGTCCTTGTTAAACGTTTCTTGTACGTTCTGTATTCTATTTCCAAGATTTTGGATCATCTTTACTATCATTATTCTGAATACTTTTTCATTTGGAGTGCCTATTTCATCTTCATTTGTTAGGTCTGGTGGGTTTTTACCTTGCTCCTTCATCTGCTGTGTGTTCCTCTGTCTTCTCATTTTGCATAACTTACTGTGTTTAGGGTCTCTCTTTTTTTTTTTTTTTTTTTTTTTTTTTTGCAGTCTGCAGGTTTGCAGTTCCCTTTGTTTTTGGTGTCTGTCGCCAGTGGCTAAGATTGGTTCAGTGGCTTGTGTAGGCTTCCTGGTGTAGGGGTCTAGTGCCTGTGTTCTGGTGTATGAGGATGGATCTTATCTTTCTGTTGGGCAGGTCCACATCTGGTGGTGTGTTTTGGGGTGTATGTGTCCTTATTATGATTTTAGGCAGCCTCTCTGCTAATGGATGGTTTTGTGTTCCTGTCTTGCTAGTTGTTTGGCATAGGGTTTCCAGCACTGTAACTTGCTGGTCGTTGAGTGAAGCTGGGTCTTGGCACTGAGATGGAGATCTCTGGGAGATTTTTTCCTTTTGATATTATGTGGAGCTGGGAGGTTTCTTGTGGACCAGTGTCCTGAAGTTGGCTCTCCCACCTCAGAGGCATAGCACTGACACCTGGCCTGTGCATCAAGAGCCTTTCATCAACTTGGCTCAGAATAATTGGGAGAAAATGTAGAAAGGAAGAAAGAAAGAAAGGAAGGAAGGAAGGAAGGAAGAAAGAAAGAAAGAAAGAAAAAATAAAGTAAAATAAAATAAAAAGTTATTAAAACAGAAATATATTATTATGAAAAAAAATTAAAAAGGAAAAAGGAAACAAAACAAAACAAACAAACAAACAAAAACAGATAGACAGAACCATGGGACACATGGTAAAAGCAAATCTATACAGACAAAATCACACAGTGAAGCATACACATACACACTCACAAAAAGATAAAGAGGGGAAAAAATATATCTTTGCTCACAAAGTTCACCTCCTCAGTTTGGGATGATTTGTTGTCTCTTCAGGTATTCCACCGATGCAGGGTACATCATGTCATTTTTGGAGATTTAATCCACTGCTCCTGAGGCTGCTGGGAGAAATTTCTGTTTCTCTTCTTTGTTTTCACAGCTCCCATGGTTCAGCTATGGATTTGCACCCATCTCTGCGGGTAGGTCGCTTGAATTATGGTTTTCTCAGTGTATATGTGCAGTAGTGGTATTGATGGGTTATATGGTAGTTCTATTTTTAATCTTTTTCAGGAACCTCCATATGGTTCTCCATAGTGGCTGTATCAAGTTACTTTCCCAGCAAGAGTGCAAGAGGGTTCCCTTTGCTCCACACCCTCCCCAGCATTTATTGCTTGTAGATTTTTTGATAATGGTCATTCTGACCTGTGTGAGGTGATACCTCATGGTAGTTTTGATTTACATTTCTCTAATGATTAGTGATGTTGAGCATCCTTTCATCTGTTTCTTGGCAATCTGCATATCTTCTTTGGAGAAATGTCTCTTTAGGTCTTCTGCCCACTTTTGGGTTGTCTTTTTTTGTTTTTTTGACATTGAGTTCCATGAGCTACTTGTATATTTTGGAGATTAATACTTTGTCTGTTGCTTCGTTTGCAAATATTTTCTCCCATTCTGAAGGTTTTCTTTTCATCTTGCTTATGGTTTCCTTTGTTGTACAAAAGCTTTTAAGTTTCATTAGGTCCCACCTGCTTATTTTTGTTTTTATTTCCATTTATCTAGGAGGTGGGTCAACAAGAATCTTGCTGTTCTTCATGTCACAGAGTGTTCTTCCTATGTTATCATCCAAGAGTTTTAGAGTGTCTGGCCTTACATTAAGTCTTTATTCCATTTTGAGTTTTTTTTGTGTGTATGGTGTTGGAGTGTTCTAGTTTCATTATTTTACTAGTTTTCCCAGCACCACTTATTGAAGAAGCTGTCTTTTCTCCATTGTATATTCTTGCCTCTTTTATCAAAGTTAAGGTGACCATATTTGCGTGGGTTTATCTCTGGGCTTTCTATCCTGTTCCATTGATCTATATTTCTGTTTTTGTCCAGTACCATACTGTCTTGAATACTGTAGCTTTGTAGTATAGTCTGAAGTCAGGGAAACTGCTTCCTCCAGCTCCATTTTTCTTTCTCAAGATTGCTTTGGCTATTCGAGGTCTTTTGTGTTTCCATACAAATTCTGAAATTTTTTGTTCTAATTCTGTGAAGAATGCCATTGGTAGTTTGATAGGGATTGCATTGAAACTGTAATTGCTTTGTGTAGTAATTTTCACAATAATGATTCTTCCAATCAAAGAACACTGTATATCTCTCCATCTGTTTGTGTCATCTTTGATTTCTTTCAAGAGTGTCTTACAGTTTTCTGCGTACAGGTCTTTTGCTTCCATAGGTAGGTATATTCCTATGCATTTCATTTTTTGGTTGCAATGTTAAATGGTATTGTTTCCATAATTTCTCTTTCTTCCCTTTCATTGTTAGTGTATAGGAATGCCAGATATTTCTGTGCATTAATTTTGTATCCTGCTACTTTACAAAATTCATTGATTAGCTCTAGTTGTTTTATGGTAGCAGCTTTAGGATTCTCTATGTATAGTATCATGTAGTGACAGTTTTACTTCTTTTCCAGTTTGGATTCCTTTTACTTCTTATTCTTCTTTGATTGCTGTGGCTAAAACTTCCAAACTATATTGAATAATAGTGGTGAGAGTGAGCAACCTTGCCTTGTTCATGATCTTAGTGGAAATGGTTTCAGTTTTCACTGTTGAGAACAATCTTGGATGTGGGTTTGTCATAAATGGTCTTTATTATGTTGAAGTAAGTTCCCTCAATACCTACTTTCTGGAAGATTTTTGTCATAAATGGGTGTTGAATCTTGTCAAGGCCTTTTTCTACATCAGTTGAGATGATCATATGTTTTTTTTCTCCTTCAGTTTGTTAATATGGTATATCATATTGATTGATTTGCATATATTTATGAATCTTGCCTTCCTGGGATAAACCCCACTTGATCACAGTGTGTTATCCTGTTAATGTGCTATTGGATTCTATTTGCTTGTATTTTGTTGAGGATTTTTGAATCTATGTTAATCAGTGATATTGGCCTGTAATTTTCTTTTTTGTGAACATTTATTTAAATTAAATATTTTTTATTTCATATATATATATAGAACATTTCATTCAAAAGCAGAAAAATACACATACTTTTCAAGTGTTCATGGAACATTCTACAGGATAGGTTACATGCTAGGTCATGAAGCAAGCCTTGATAAATTTAAGAAAATTAAAATCATAGCAAGCATCTTTTCAAACCACAATGCTATGAGACTTGAAATCCCCTACAAGAAAAAAATGATGCAAAAAACACAAACACCTGGAGGCTAAATAATATGCTACTAAACAACCAATGGATCACTGAAGAAATCAAAGAGGAAATAAAAAAATACCTGGAGACAAATGAAAATGAAAATGCACAATCCAAAATCTGTAGGATGCACCAAAAGACATTCTAAGAGAGAAGTTTGCAGTGGTTCAAGCTTACCTCAGGAAACATGAAAATCTCAAATTACAAAAAAACTAACTTTACACCTAAAGGAACTAGAAAAGAAGAGCAAACAAAACCCAAAGTTAGTTGAAGGAAAGAAATCATAAAGATCAGAGCAGAAATCAATGAAATGGAATACATAGAGCCTAAAAAAAAAAAAGAAAAGATCAATGAAACTGAACCAGTTCTTTAAAAAGATAAAATCTATAAACCTTTAGCCAGACTCAACAAGAAAAAACGTGTCCACAATAATAAAATCAGAATGAAAAAAGAATTTACAACTGAAACACAGAAACACAAAGAATCATAAAAGATTACTGTGAACAACTTATGAAAGTCAAATGAACAAACAGGAAGAAATGGAAAATTTCCTAGAAATGTACAAATTTCTAGCAAATACAGTGTGACTTTGCTAATATAAAATACCTAGATTAGTCAAATTTATAGAGACAGAAAGCAGAATGTTGGTTGTCAGAGTCTGGAAGGAGGTAGAATGGGGAATTATTGTTTAATTGGTAGAGAGTTTCAGTTTTGTTTAATTGGTAGAGAGTGTTATGGAGATAGGTAATGATGATGGTTTTACAATGATGTGAATGTACTTAAGGCCCCTGAACTCTACACTTAAAAATAGTTAGATGGTAAATTTTATGTAATCTGTACTTTACCACAATTAAAAAGTAATAATAAATTATTGAAGACCTCAAAGACCTTCTGTCAATTTAGGTTACGAGAGGCATGGACATATATACAATACCAAATGTAAGGTAGATAGAGAGTGGGAAGCAGCCGCAGAGCACACGGAGATCAGCTCGGTGCTTTGTGACCGCCTGGAGGGGTGGGATGGGGAGGGTGGGAGGGAGGGAGATGCATGAGGGAAGGGATGTGGGAACAGATGTATATGTATGACTGATTCACTTTGTTATAAAGCAGAAACTAATTAAAAAAACATTTAAAATTAGAGCTGAGAAATAGGAAGTTCAAATCTGAAAATAAAAATCTTAGAATAATAATATTAAAATGAAATATTTTAAAACTCCATAAGTGTTAACATAAATAACATATACTTATAAAGACTGCATTTTCTAAAACAAAAATCTTATTAAGAACAGTGGCACTGTTTTACGTTTTTTCAAATCTCTGCAACATCTGGCTTAATAGAGGAAAGCTGAGTTCTCACAGCCTCTTTTGATTTCTATCTATTCCAATATGCTATCCTGGAATATATAACAAAAATTCAGCCTTACAAACTTATGTATTTAGAAAATATATTAATATTTTGTAGACTTTTCAAATAATTGTTGATAATTTTTTGATACCATTTATACCAAAACTTGACAAATGTCAGTTTCTTAAAGGTTAGTTCTGAAGCAGATTCTGGAACTGTATTAACCTTTTTGTACCTTGTTACATTAAAACACATTTGTCTGTTTTGTACTTTGAGACTATTGTTTACACCTGCATAATTCTGTAACACAAAGCATTTGGTCATTTGAAAAATATTGACTCATTGACTTATGCAGACCTTCCAAATGTTGACATATAAAGTACAAAATATCAAAAACACAACATTTGTTGTTAATTATCAACAGTGGTCTCATCAGAAAAATTATTAAGTATTGAGAAGCTGTCAGGCTCATGGTGGCAGATAAAAGTTTTTCAAAATTATTGAATCTGGGCTGACCTTAGTGTAATGGAATTGACTTTTTGAGTCTTCAGAGGTTAGGTCATAAATAATCTTGTGGTTTCTGCCTGAGTCCCTGGGATCACATGATCTGGGGAGGTCAGTTGAATGATGGAAGTCGACTACACTGAAACAGTGATGCTATGAGGAAGACCAAACAAAACACATGGAGTGGTCACTTGACTCTAGCCTCAGCTGCAATCTGATTGTCACTATATGGAAGTCCAAAGGAAAAGTGCCAGATGAGCTCAGTCAACTTACAGAACTGTCAAAGAGAAATTGTTTTTGTAGTCACAATATTTTGTGATGGTGTGTTACACAGAGTAAAATAACCAAAAATATACTTTCAGGTCTAACATACTGTCATTTCTAAACATGTGGTTCCAGGGTTTTCTACAGTACTATTTGTGATAATCTATTATATATTATGGTACCCCCTCAGTGCTTTTCACAGGGAACACTAAATTTCTTAATGAAAGTTAGTGAATAATATGATCTGATTTACATAAATTCTTCTTTCAACCAACTTTACAGAATCACCTTTGTTCCATAAGGTGAGACATAACAGTAGTAGTAGTAGTGGTAGCAGTAAGAATAATAAATTAGATAGTGATACATATATAATATATATACTTGCAAGTTTTATACATATATTTATATATAAGTATATACATAATGCATATAGTAATATATTTATAATATATAAACATATATAATTAGAGTATATATAATATTTATAAACATACATTTTAGATTATATACTCACTATATTAGTTATTATAATATTATTATATTAAGTATATTATTATATGTATATATTAAGTATATATATTTATAAATATATATATTAAACATTTAATCTCCCTGATAGCAATGAGAAGTACTATCTTATTCCATTTTACAGATGAGAAACCAAAGCATAGATAATTTAAGTAAATTGTCTAAGGTAACCCAGATGAGAATGCTAGAGTTAAAACCCAAGAGTCTATCTCAAAAGTTTGTGCCCCATGGCCAATAAACTGGCAAAATCCTTCAATAACCAATTAATTCATTGGTGCTCATGTTTACCTCTGTATATAATTATTGCAGTGTTTCCAATACCCTATTGATCATAAGAATCATTAGGGGAACTTTTTAAAATTAGAGCTCCTGGAGCTTCAGCTGAGAAATGATAAAAAAAAAAATCCCCAGTGGGAAAAGCTTAAATATATCTTGTTGCTGTTGTTGTTATCATATACCCAGGGTATTTCTTATGATTTGTTAGATTTGAGAACCACAGTCTTAAGGTACTGAGTTGTATTTTCCATTTTCTTTCACTCTGCCAGATGGATTCTAAAGAGTGCCTATACTAAGCAGTTTACATATATTATACACAAGGACCCTACCTGAAGAGTGGGTTTTATTATCTCCATTTGCAGGTAAGAAAATTAAGGTCCTGTAAAAGTTAAATAATATAAACAAACCCACAGATTGTAAGTAACAGAGTGGGTCTGTCTGGTTCCAAAGTCCTTCTTTTTTTTTACCTTCTCCCTCATTTGACTTTAATTCACACTAAGAAAAATGGCTTCTCTGTGTGGTATTCATTTATGACTTGAGTTGACCTTAAATGAAATTCAATTTGAACTTTAAAAATTTGTTTAATTGTGAATATTGGAAATATTCTTGTTCTACAATAAATGCATATTTCTATTATAATCTGTAAAAACAGCTTAATTATTCACAAAGTCTCTCTGTGGACAGTGAAAATGATGCATATCATTCATGTTCTTTAATATGCCTGGCATTCTCCAAGATATCTACCTTGCTGGCTCCCTTACATTTTTCTCAGGTTCTTACCCAGTTATCATCATTTTAACAAGTTCTTTCTGTCCACCTTATTTAAAATTATACCCCTTTTTTCCACCACTGGGTCCCCACCACCAATGTTGGCTTTATTTTTCTTCATGACATTTATCACTAGCTTTTACATAGTTCACTGCTGCATTTTCAGCACCTGGAATAGTACCTGGCATATAGTGGGCTCAATACATGTTTATTAGATAAATGATTGAATTAATTAATTAAATTTGAGTCATGTGCATGAATACTTTGTCTTCTTTCTCCTTTATTGAGATATAATTGACATATAACATGCTGTACATTGAAAGTTTACAATGTGATGATTTGATACACACACACATATATATAGCAAACTGTTCACCAGAGTAAGGCTAGTTAAACATCCTTCACTTCATATAATTGCCATTTTGTTGTTGGTGGTATTATGTTGAAACATTAAAATTCTACTTTCAAAGCAACTTTCAAGGATACAACACAGTATTGTGAACTGTAGTCACCACAATTTATATTAGACCCCCATAAATTTTTCATCTTATAACTGAAAATTTATACACTTTGACCAACATCTCCCCATTTCTCCCATCCCATCAGCACCTGGCAATGACTATTCTACTTTCAACTTATATGAGTTTGATAATTTTAGAGTGTATGTATAAGTGAAAATATAATATTTGTCTTTCAGTGTGTATGGATTGCTGGGTCATATGGAAGTTCTATTTTTAACTTTCTGAGTCTTCATATTGTTTTCCATTGTGGCTGTACCTATTTACATTTCCACTTACAGTGTGCCAGGTTTCCCTTTTCCACATCAGAACCAGCCAGCATATGTTATCTCTTCTTTTTTGGATAGCAGCCATTCTAACAGGTGTGAAGTGATATCTCATTGTGGTTTTGACTTTCATTTCCTTGATGGTAAGTAAAGTTGAGCAACTTTTCAGGTACTCATTGGTCGCTTGAATGTCTTTGGAAAAATGTCAATTCAAGTCCTCTGGCTATTTCTAATTGGATTTTTTTTACATCTTTATTGGAGTATAATTGCTTTACAATGGTGTGCTAGTTTCTGCTTTAAAACAAAGTGAATTAGTCATACATATACATATGTTCCCATATCTCTTCCCTCTTGCATCTCCCTCCCTCCCACCCTCCCTATCCCACCCCTCTAGGTGGTCACAAAGCACTGAGCTGATCTGCCTGTGCCATGCGGCTGCTTCCCACTAGCTATCTATTTTACGTTTGGTAGTGTATATATGTCCATGCCACTCTCTCTCTTTGTCACAGCTTACCCTTACCCCTCCCCATATCCTCAAGTCCATTCTCTAGTAGGTCTGTGTCTTTATTCCTTTCTTACCCCTAGGTTCTTTATGACATCATTTTTTCTTAAATTCCATATATATTCCATATATATGTGTTAGCATACTTCACTCTGTATGACAGACTCTAGGTCCATCCACCTCATTACAAATAGCTCAATTTCGTTTCTTCTTATATCTGAGTAATATTCCATTGTGTCTGATGAGAACCCTCTTCTTGGTTGGCAGACATACTTCTTCTTGCTGTATACTCACATAAAGAATGGGTTCTGGTCTGTTCCTTTGCTTATAAGGTGACTAATCTTATCATGTGGGTTCCACCCTCATGACCTCATCTAAACCTAACTACCTCCTAAAGGCCCTACCTCCAAATGTTATTACATTGGAGTTTAGGGCTTCAACATGAATACTGAGAGGACAGAAACATTCAGTCCATAGCAATTATCAATATTATCAGTATGTTAACAGATATAAAATGAGAAGATCCATTTATGCTGTATTATTATAATCATATATATATATATATATATATATATATATATATATATATATATATAAGACTGATTAAATTTGAGCATATGATATGTTGAAAATATTGTCTTACACTTAAAATTGGACAGAAGTTATTCTTGGGTGTCCAAGGCATTGCCTAGCAAATCCTCTGGGAATTATTTAACTTAAGCAGAGTTTTAAGTTTTTGATTGATTTTTGTATTCACTGCATTATTTCCTATTTTGTAGGGGTAGAAGTTTTCTTGTAGACAAATAATAGTAATACAGATTTTTTTTTTAATCTAAGCTATGCAAATGGATTTTTCTCAGTAAAAATACATTCAATTGTCACCTGGAAGGAAAATACATTTTATTGTCCTATACGATATAAACCAATTTGCATGTATTAGCAAATTTATTTCAGTGTTCCTACAGATTATGTGCCTTTAAGTGTTTCTTTGATCCAGTTTTAATATATTAGTGGTTCTCTAATTAAAGTATTAAATAACAATTTTTGACAAATGTTCTTTTTACACTTGCATGTGAGTTGTCTTCAAATTTCTGAAAATTGTACTTTAGCAGATATATAAAATATATACTGAATGGAATGGTCTCACTCAGGCGCTATTATGTATGGGGTGCTGCTTTCCTGGTCTGTTCATTCTTTCCATCAGAATCATAAGTGTAATTGCCAGTTGAGTCCCTTCAGTCGTGATATCTATTTAAAAATGACTAAAGTGATTATTTTACTAGTTGTTTACATAAAATCCAAAAAGAATTATAAAAGAATGTCTAAGTACATGGTACAGGAACAAAAAAAGAATTTGTATAAAATATATTTAATAATTAACTTATTTATCCACCTATGTACATGACAAATTTTAAATAAATATAACTTCTAGTCTTTTAAATATGGTTAAAGGACATGGTTTTAGACTGGTTTTCTGTGGATTCTCCTTTTGAGATCCTGGCTTTGTGGTGTTCACTTATCATCTTCTGTGCCCCAATACATTCCAAGTCCCATAATGTTAAAATGAGCATGACCTTGCATCTGGGGTTTTATATTAATAAGAGAGTATTCAGGATATCTGTCTGCAATTGCTTCAAGTCAAGAATTTGTCACAGACTTGTAACTGTATTTTGATATATCTGGGTTATATTGGGGGAGAAGAAAAACAAAACAAATGATAAGGTTATTGGCTGTTAAAGGATTCCTGTATAGGAGGTGCTTAGGTAGGTATGAAGCACTCCAAAAGGAAGGGGGCTAAGAAATTTTTTATTGAAACTACACTTGCAGGGCAAGAAAACTGTTTCTATTGATATTATTCATTTTGAATAAGTATGGAAGGACTATTGTGATTATGGGGAGAACGCCCCAAGCCAGTCTTTAGTACTGCTACTGAATAAAATGTACTGTGATCCAAATGATGCACACCAGTTAGTTATCAAGATAAAAATACTATACTGAAAAGAGCACCTGATTTGTCATTCTGGCTCAGCCATCTATTAGTAACATGATCTAAATTAAATCAATTAACCTAATTCTTAGTTTCCTGAATCTGTAAAAACTGACTTAATAGTCTTTGCCTACCTCATAGCATTATTGTAAGATCATATATATGTGACAACAAATTTGTAGCTAAAGTTTTTCTGTATACATTTAAATACAGTGAATAGATAGGTCAGGTTGAGAAGTTACTTTAAAATAGCTACAGAAACTGAAGATTTCTTTCTCCCTTTATAATTAATAAATTCACTACAACCAAAATAAAATTTTAATTATATTTAGGTTTACTATGTTCTAGATCCTGCGTGAATTTTGTCCAGGAATTTTGCCCTAAGATTCCTTCCCCACACTATGCCTGCATCTCTTTTTGCTCAAAGTCTTTGTTGTTAGAAATGAAAAGGAAAATCCCTCAATGGGTTTAAGACATCTTCAAAGATATTAGTTTTGGCATTCTCTATGTTTAGTGAAGGTGATTTCAATACAAGCTTTTAGACCAGGCCAGAGCTTTTCACCACTTATCTCCAACTCTTTCCTTTTTTATTCTTAATTGTGATAAAAGTAGTTGCTGTGGTGGGGATGGGATAGTGGAAATGGTATGATGGCAGGTAAACTCACCTTGAGATAGTGAAGTCCCTCTTGCTGAATATCTTCACAGTAATTATGCACAATCATTGTTGGAGTATTAGGAAATTATAAACCTAACTACAGATTTTGTAAAGACAGAACTTCTTCAAATAGTGTTACCACATTTAGTGAATAATACTGTGGGGTGCTCAGTTAAATTTGAATCTCAGATAAACAGTGAATGATATTTTTAGTCTAAGCATAACTAAAATATTTTATGAGATGTACTCATGACTAAAAGATTATACACTATTTATCTGAAGTACAAATTTAATCAGCAGTCTGTATTTCATCTGTTATTTTTACCGGCAATCTATGAAATAAATAATTTTCCAGAAGAGGGCACTGTTCAAAACCCAGCATCAACCTTCACTAGGTTTAGTACATGACCATCAAATTTTACTGACAAGTGAGAGTTTGATTAGGCCAGGAAACATTCTGAAGGGGCTATTCCTAGTAAGCTGGTGACAGTTGAAATAAGATTTCGCCATTTGGTAAGAGGACAGGGAGTGTGAAAACATTATAATCTACCGGTTTAACTAGTATATAATACTTACTATCTTGGCAATAACTGATGATACTAGGTGAACGAACTGATATTTAATAAAGAAGTGAGGCTATTATTTACCACCTGTTTAGTGTAAACCTTCATAGACCAAGGAAATGAAATGGCACAAGTGAGAATAAGTTGCTGAAAAGACTGATGGGCTTAAAGTTTTTAGTGAGGGTTAAAGCAATGCCGAGAAAGCCCTTATGTGCCATTTGTAGCCTAGGCAGGAATCTTAGGACCAAATTAAATAAAATTTATGTAGAGTGTAGAGACCAGGCAAAGATAGACAGCAATATCTGAGGAGAATTTTTTTTGGAAACTAAACCTTGAAGATGAACTGGGTTATACATAAAATTTAAACTCAACATTCCCCAAAAACAAAATGCTGTTCTTTTTGGTATTAAGCAAGAAATGTAAGTACAGTTTAGCTATATTCCTCAGAGAAAAAAGATCTCCTGAATATGTGACATGATTTTCACTTTTTTTCCCCTATAATTACCTTTTGTTTTTCTATGGTTTCTTAGAAAATTTTCCTCTGATAAACATTGATTTTAGGAATTTCACAAAATCTCTTCTAAGGTTAGATTTTAAAATGCCTGAAACAGTTCCAGCAAGAAGAGTTGAGAATTCTGGGAAGAATATCACTTTGCCTTACCCTGAAAATATTTCTATACACAATGATATTGCTATACTAAAAATTCCTAGGCCAAGATATAGTGATCTTACAAATATTTTTAAACGTGGCTGTAAGTGGCCTCAGTAGATGAGTGAATGCCTTTTAGATTTTCTTATATTGTTCTCCTAAATGTAGAAAATTAAATCTATGTAAAATTCTACTTATATACGACAAAGCATATTGGTGAGTTAAATTATAAAGTTTATAATTATTTAGTTCATATAATGGTTTCCTTAAAATCAATTAAAAGTTCTTATAGTTAAGACAAATTCTCAAATGCAGATGTAAGCCTGTGCTGCTTGACTGTGTCAGTCTTTTGGCAAAGCTTTTTCCTAAGTGTTGTGGTTTGTTTGGTTCTCACTTTAATGATATATAAAATATATTTAGACCTAAGCTGTTTTTAGTGGCTCTCATTTTTTTCCTGAGGCCTTATATGTTATACCATAAGGCCTTATGTTATACCATAAGAAATATGTGTCAACAATTGCTGATTTTTGTTGTGGTTGATAAAGAGAAGTGTTAGAGAGTAGAATTTAAAAACAAACGCAGCTGACTTTGCAGACACCACAGTGTGAAGAAAGTTTTAATCACTGTTTTTGACTACACAATGTGTGAAGCTTACCAACAAAGGTAACATATTTATTTCTCCTGCTAGTTTAATAAATTCTGTTAAGGAAGTTTTTCTACTTAGAAGACATATATCTTTTAGTTTCTTTAACAGATATATTTAGAAATTTTAGGATATTTATGATATTGAGAGAGATATCTTTGGTTCTTATGTTTCTTAAGGCAGATTTTCAATATTCTTCGGTTGGCATTGGAGTATCATTAGAATGAACTTCAAAATGAACCCATTTAATCCCAAGGATGGCCGTTTAAGAAGAAGGTGAAGAAAAAGCTCTTCTTTTGTGGTTGAAAAAGCGGTACTGTAATCTCTGGACCTAAAATATCTTTCCTCTCCCATGGACTATGGTACTAGAAATTACAATCATTATAGTGTTGTCTTTAATTTTTATTAAAAGAGTAATATTCAACTAGACCCATTGTGGGAGTGAATGGGCAATACCATATCAGGATCTCAGAAAATAGGTGAAAAAGAGAGTTACATATTTATTTAAAGAGCATATATAAAATTGTGGAGCATTAAAAAATTATTTGGGGATGAATGATTATCTAATGGCATAAAATAAATGTAGAACATAACCTCATTTCTATTTATGCTATAATTGCATTTATCCTATAATTGCAGGTAAATTAAAGAGAATTTTTAAATCATATACAATATTACAAGAAAATATAGAATAATATTTTTATATTCTTTAGGTAGAAGAGGCCTTCTTAAGCAAGAATATAATCCCAAAAGCTATAAATGAAAATAATTGATTTTACAAATATTTCTGTATGGCAAAAGGCAACATCAGTCAAACTGAAAGGCAAATGACAGTCTGAGAGATTGATTGTAGCACAAAACAAGGGTTTTCATTTCAACAAGGAATTCATTGCAGCACAAAAACAAATATTTTTCTCAATAAATAAATATAAAACAACTACAAAATACTATGAATAAAACAACCAGTCCAATGTAAAATGAGGTGGGGGGAATATAAATAAATAATTCATAGTAGAAGGAATTAAGAAAATAAACATATTAAAGATGTTAAACAGCTCTAGTAATGAGACAAGAAAATTAAAACAATACAATATATTTTTCATCCATCAGATATGTAAAAATGATAAATGATTGATGAATGACTAAAATGTTCAACGACTTGTGCAAAATTGCATGGGTTTAAATAATACCTCCATCTCTGGCTAGCTGTGTGATCTTAGGCCAGTTAACAAACATCTTTGATTCAGTTTCTTCATCTATAAAAATGGAGATGATGATGCTTCTTTCATTGAAGAAGTACTCTGGTATTGAATACACCCTTACATTAGTTTGTGGCACATTATAAGTCTTAATAATAGCTAATAAATGTTAGCTATTATTATTATTGTATTATTATTGTTGATAACTATGTTACCAGGACATACATTACTCAACATTTTTGGAAAGTAATCTAGCAGTGTTTTATATAAATTCACATCCACTTTGAATCCCATATTGGATAATTTATCTGAAGAAATAAAAATTATCTCTATGAAGGAAACTTTATCAAAATATTTATTTCCATGTTGTTTGTTTCAATAATAAAACTTTAAGTGACTTTGAGATCTGTCTTTAGGGAAATAAGGCAGTAATGTATTGTGGCAATGGGATATGGTGAACCTACTAAAAATAAGGTAGATCTATATGTAACTACTTGAAAGAATGTCCGTGATGTTTTGCTAAGTGAATAAAACCAGTAAATAATAACATGTATAGTAGTATCATCTTACATTTTTACAAAACAGAAACAAGCATCTACATGTACGTATACGTTTGCGTAAGGAAAGAAGAGGTATGAAAGGAGAGTCATCAAGTTTTTGACAATAGTTATTTTGGGGGCTGTGCTGACAGGATGAAAAGGAAACTGTTGATTTTGCTTTAGACACTTCTGACCTTTTAGGACTTTGAATGTCAGCTCCATGAAGACAAGGCCTTATATATCTTATTCACTGCTATATATGCAGTGCCCATAAATAAATATTTTTAAACAAATAAAAAAATCGAAGTTTAAATTGTCATAAGTGTATATAAGACTTTTGTAATACAAACTGTTTCTTAGTGTTTTATAAGCCATTAAGTTCCTTTAAAATAAATCATTGTTATTGTCATAGCCCTAGTAATAACTTTGACCAATTTATGAATTCTGAGCCTGTTTCTATACCTCTCAAATGCCCTCTCTCACTTCTTCAGAGGTATAAAATCTTACCTGATAGGCATAGTAGTATATACCAATCATCTGATGAATGAGTAACAACTACAGCAAGTATGATCCTAATTTTAAGTTTATTCTCTTTTTTTTAACATCTTTATTGGAGTATAATTGTTTTACAATGGTGTGTTAACTTCTGCTGTATAACAAAGTGAATCAGCTATACATATACATACATCCCCATATCTCCCTCCCACCCTCTAGGTGGACACTAAGCATGGAGCTGATCTCCCTGTGCCATGTGGCTGCTTCTCACTAGCTATCTATTTTACATTTGGTAGTGTATATATGTCCATGCCACTCTCACTTCGTCCCAGCTTACCCTTACCCCTTCCCGTGTCCTCAAGTCTATTCTCTGTGTCTGCATCTTTATTCCTGTCCTACCCCTAGGTTCTTCAGAACCATCTTTTTATTTATTTTTTTCTTTTTTCTTTTTTAGATTCCATATATATGTGTTAGCATATGCTATTTGCTTTTCTCTTTCTGACTTACTTCACTCTGTATGACTGGCTCTAGGTCCATCCACCTCACTACAAATAACTCAGTTTCGTTTTTTTTTATGGCTGAGTAATATTCCATTGTATATATGTGCCACATCTTCTTTATCCATTCAGCTGTCAGTGGACACTTAGGTTGCTTCCATGTCCTGGATATTGTAAGTAGAGCTGCAATGAACATTGTGGTACATGACTCTTTCTGAATTATGGTCTTCTCAGGGTATATGCCCAGTAGTGGGATTGCTGGGTCATATGGTAGTTCTATTTTTAATTTTTTGAGGCATCTCCATACTGTTCTCCATAGTGGCTGTATCAATTTACTTAATTTTAAGTTTATTCTTAACTGAAACCAATAAAGGACAATCAGTTTAATGACTTTTAATTTTTTTTCCATTTAGGAAACACCTATATATTCTAATTCATTCTATGGTAATATCTTCTAGTATTACCAGTTCAAGGGTTTAGGACATTGTATTTGGGGCCTTGGAGTTACCAAATATTTTCATATGTATTCTCACATTTGGGTCTTATACAAATTCTGTCATCTACCTCACTATATAAAAAGGAAAAAAAATGAAATTCTGAAAATTAATTTGCTCAAAGGCTCACAGATAACTGTTCTTCCTGAAAGTATTCTCAAAAGTGTAAGTTACAAGGTTATCAATGAAACATCTTGTCAACATTCCCTGCTTAGAAAGTCTAGAAGTGGTTTGTACTTTGTAAAGATGTATGCCTTAATAATACTTTTTTTACTTTATCTTTTCTTAAAGCAAATTAATATACCTGCATTCCAATATAGCAATTTATTTATTTATTTATTTATTTATTTATTTATTTATTTAAACATCTTTATTGGAGTATAATTGCTTTACAATGGTGTGTTAGTTTCTGCTTTATAACAAAGTGAATCAGTTATACATATACATATGTTTAAATAGTTGAAGGACATGGGCATGACATAGGGTGGTGCATATTTCTTAATTCTCATTTGTAGATAACATATATGAAAATTAAAACTTTAATTCATAGAGGATGTAGAAGTATCAAATTGCACCACTTGCAAATTTACACAGAGCAATCACATTTGATGGAATCCACAGTATATTTTCATGAAGGAAATATTTTTTATATTAAGATCCAAAACTCTGTGGAACATGTGTAATCTGTGTCATAGATATACACTTGGGCTGTGCACATTCACCTAGTTAGAATGGCACATCTGCTATCTCCATTTTCACACATTCTTGAAGAAAATAAAAATACACTAGGCCCATACATTGTCAATGGATCATTTTTTGTACTTGTTACCATGGTTTGCTTTTCCTGTTTCAGACAAATGGAAGTATGAAAGAAGCTTATTTTTTCTTTACTTCCTGACAGTTAATAATACCTGGATAGGGTAGGTAGCAATTGGACACCAACTCCAAGTCTTTTAAAAATCCCATTCACACACGAAGCTGCATTCTTTTTCAGGACAATGACACTCCACAACACGGGGAATATTTTCATATTTTTCAATACTTAAAAATTGGCATTTGAAATGGAAACTAATATTTAGGGACGCTTGAAAACACAGACACACACACGCAGATAAACACATATATGTACACACATGCACACACACAGCGATGTAGAGAAAAAGAGGAATTGGGAGAAGTATGTTTTACTATAAAGTTAGGGTTTAGAGTTTTTAAAATTAAAAAATAATCATAATAATATTGTAATTGAGTTTAGAATCAAGAAAATTGGAGAAGAGTAAGATGAATTACTAAAACAATTAACAGTAATATTGGCATGGTAGATTGATACTTGAGGTATATAGGTCATGTTAGGTAATGCTTTTAGACTGTAAAATTTATTTTAGATATTTTTACATGCTTTGACTTCACACAAATTACTCAGCAGTTGCACGGAGAGCTTAAAGGTGTAGATATTTCTTACTGACATTTGAATACCAAATTATATGAGGCTTATGGAAACTTTATTTTTTGCTTTCCTCATTTCAATGTCTTTCATTTCGGCATTCATTGCATGTATTTTTGAGTTGAGCTTATCAGAAGCTTACATTTTAGTATGATGAATGAAACAAGGTAAAAAGTGTTCAGATTAATTAAGAAAAGTCAGAAAGGCTTTAAAACTACGGAAAAACAAGTGTGAAAATGACCATGGAGACTCTTAGAAAGTTTTAAGTGTTTGCTATTTTTTTCATAGCAGAATTATAGGAAGAATATACCCTTTTAAAGGGTGGGGTATGTGTGTGTGTGCATGTGTGTGTGTGTAAAAGGTACTGGCATAAACATAGAGATGGTTGTCAGTTGTCTTTTCTCTCTGTTAGAATTCAGGAAGAAATACATCTGCATTCCTGGAAGGAGAGGTAAAGGAGAACACAGGTAAATTTAAGTATGTGAAGGCCTGAAGGCCTCTGTTCCCAACTAGAGGTTTATATCCAGACCTTATTTGCTATTTGCCAACTTGGATCACTCTCCACCCCATTCCATTATCATCTTCATATCTATGTTTCTAGCCCCATTATGGCAACATGATATTGAGTAGTGTTGTTGCTTTAATAGTTAACTTTGGAGTTGTTGATCTCAGGCAATTTCACAAAAGCAATTAAGGTGACCACGTTTTCATCTGTAAGGACATAAGCTTCTTCCATTATATTCTAGGGGTTAGACTATTTAATGTAACCTCTTTTTTACTCTAAAAGTTTTCTTT
Source organism: Mesoplodon mirus (assembly GCF_964341445.2). Lineage (NCBI taxonomy): Eukaryota > Metazoa > Chordata > Mammalia > Artiodactyla > Ziphiidae > Mesoplodon > Mesoplodon mirus. The sequence goes on from NC_138981.1 coordinate 73,668,263, forward strand.
TAAATTGTACTTTGCATATATGTGTTTCCACTTCCATGAGGAGCATATTAATATGGTTTAATGAGACCAGGTATCATGCATCTTTGAGCACAGAATCTAGTCATGATTTTGTCTTCTGAGATGTTATGTGACTTTGAGCAAGAGCTATCTACTTCAGAACCTATCAGAGAAAATCATAACAGCCAAAAGGAGGCAGTAGAGCATAACTGTAAATACCATTGACTCCAAAGTCGGACAGACTTGCTTGCAGTCCTGGCTCTGCCATTAAGACATAGTGTTACTTTGAAAAACTCACTTCTTTTCCCTTCTGTTTCCTCATCTGTATAATGAATATTACATTAGTACTTCATAGAGAACCAGTTCTAATATGTCCAAAGCCCTTGTTCTTTACATTACATCATGCTGAGATAACTGATGTGAAAGCTCATTGGGATGCACAAAGTAATATGAGTTAAACACATCTACAGAATTAGAAAAATGTAGTGATCAAAAGAATGAATAAATTAAAATAAAGCAGCATTAAAAAAGGCTAATCTTGCAGCCTCACTGAGGTAAACTAGCTATTTCAAAAGAGATTTTGCTTCAAAATTTTCTTAAAACAACAAACAAAAGTGAATAGCTGTCAAAACATAGCAGGCAGGAAATGTCACAGATATTGACCTTCCCCTGGAAACACATGACTTCCATGTTGGCAGTGTAAATCTGGGAACTTTTGTAGGAAGGACATTAGCATATTTTAGCTATCATGAAGCTCCATAACTAACCAGGTTTAAATCATGTGAGACTTCATAGATTACAGTCAGAGTTGCAGAACAAGTAAATTTAAGAGAGAGAAAAAAATACTGAATCACTATGTGGAACAACTGTAACTCATATAATATTGTAAATCAACTATGATTCTATTAAAAATAGAGATTTAGCTTCCTACTTTATTTTTATAATTTCATTTTATATTTTATTGGAATATAGTTGATTTAAAACATTATATTATTTTCAGGTATACAGCATAATGATTATTTTTACAGATATTCCAATAAAAGTTGTTATAAGATAATGGTTATAATTCCTTGTGCTATCCAATATATCCAGTTGCTTATCTATTTTATACATAGAAGTCTGTATCTCTTAAACCCATAGCCCTGTCTTGCCCCTCCCTTCTTCCTTCTCCCCACTAGTAAACACGTTTGTTTTCTGTATCTGTGAGTCTGTTTCTGTTTTGCTATATGCATTTGTTTGTTTTATTTTTTAGATTTTATATCTAACTGATAATCATACAGTATTTGTCTTTCTCTGGCTTATTTCAATAAACATAATATTCCCTAGGTCCGTCCACATTGCTGTAAATGGCAGAATTTCATTCTTTGTTATGGCTGAGTAATATTCCATTGTGTGTGTGTGTATATATATATATATATATATATATATATATATATATATATATCACAATTTTTAGATATTCTTCTGTTGAATGACACTTGAGATGTTTCCATATCTTGGCTATTGTAACTGTGCTGCTATGAACATTTGGGTGTATATAATGTTTTGATTTTCTTCAAGTATATACACAGGACTGGAATTGCTTGATCATATGGTGGCTCTATTTTTAAATTTTTGTGGGACGTCCATACTGTTTTCTATACTGGCTGTACCAATTAACATTTCCAGCAACAGTGTAAATGGGTTCCCTTGTCTTCATGTCATCGCCAAAATTACTTGTAGAATTTCTGATGATAGCTATTCTAACAGGTGTGAGGTGATATCTTGTTATGGTTTTGATTTGCATTTCTCTAATAATTAGTGCTGTTGAGCCTCTTTTCATTTGCCTGTTAGCCATGTATATGTCATCTTTGGAAAAATGTCTATTCACGTCTTCTTCCCATTTTTTGATTGGGTTGTTTGTTTTTTTGATATTGAGTTGTATGAGCTCTTTCTATATTTTAGATATTAACATCTTGTCTGTCACATCATTTGCAAACATTTTCTCCCATTCTGTAGGTTCTTGTTTCACTTTGTTGATGGTTTCCTTTGCTGTGCAAAAGCTTTTAAATCTGATTATATCCTACCTGTTTATTTTTGCTTTTATTTCTTTTGCCTGGGGTGACAGATCCAAAAAAATTGCTATGACATTTTTTTTTTCTTAGATTCCATATATATGTGTTAGCATACGGTATTTGTTTTTCTCTTTCTGACTTACTTCACTCTGTATGACAGACTCTAGGTCCTGAAGAACCTAGGGGTAAAACGGGAATAAAGACACAGACCTACTAGAGCATGGACTTTAGGATATGGGGAGGGGGAAGTGTAAGCTGTGACAAAGTGAGAGAGTGGCATGGACATATATACAATAACAAACGCAAAATAGATAGCTAGTGGGAAGCAGCCGCATAGCACAGGGAAATCAGCTAGGTGGTTTGTGACTACCTAGAGGGCTGGGATAGGGAGGATGGGAGGGAGGGAGATGCAGAGGGAAGATATATAGGAACATATGCATATGTATAACTGTTTCACTTTGTTATAAAGCAGAAACTAACACACCATTGTAAAGCAATTATACTCCAATAAAGATGTTAAAAATTTTGTTATGATTCATGTAAAAGAGTATTCTGCCTATGTTCTCATCTATGAGCTTTTTGGTTTCAGTTTTTAAATTCAGGTTTTTAATCCATTTTGAGTTTGTTTTTGTATATTATGTGAGAAAATGTTCTAGTCTCATTGCTTCACATACATCTGTCCAGTTTTTCCAGCACTACTTATTGAAGAGGCTGTCTTTTCTCCAATGTAACTTCTTGCTTCCTTTGCCCCAGATTAATTAACCATAGGTGCATGGGCTTATTTCTAAGCTCTCTATTTTGTTCCATTTATCTGTGCGTCTATTTTTGTGCCAGTATCATGCTGTTTAGGTGACTGTATCTTTGTAGTATAGCCTGAAGTCTGGGAGGGTGATGCCTCCAGCTTTGTTCTTTTTTCTCAGGGTTGCTTTGACAATTTAGGTCTATTTTGGTTCCATATGAATTTTAGTATTATTTGTTCTAGTTATGTGAAAAATGTCATGTGTATTTTGAAAGGGATTGCATTAAATCTGTAGATTGCTTTGGGTAGTATGGCCATTTTAACAATATTAATTCTTCCAATACAAAAGCACAGGGTATCTTTCCCTTCCTCTGTATCATCTTCAATTTCCTTAATCAGTGTTTTATAGTTTTCAGAGTATAGGGCTTTCACTTCCTTGGTTAAGTTTATTCCTAGGTACTTTATTCTTTTTGATGAGATTTTAAATGGGATTTTTTTAATATCTCTGATACTTCATTATTGGTGTATAGAAATGGAAAAAATCTGTATATTAATCTTATATCTGCCAACATTGCTGAATTCATTTATTAGTTATAATAGGTTTTTGGTTTAGACTTTATGGTTTTCTATATACAGTATCACATCATCTGCAAATAGTGACAGTTCTAAATCTTCTCTTCCAATTTAATGCCTCTCATTTCATTTCCTTCTCTGATTGCTGTGGCTAGACTGCCAATACTATGATATGTAGAAGTGGAGTGGACATCCTTGTCTTGTTTCTGAATTTAGAAGGAAGTCTTTGAGCTTTTCACCATTAAGTATGAAGCTAGCTGCAGGTTTAACAAAAATGGCCTTTATTATGTTGAGATATGTTCCCTTTGTACAAACATTAATGAGAGTTTTTGTCATGAATGTATATTGAATATTGTCAAATGATTTTTTTGCATCTATTGACTTTCATATTTCCTTTTGTTAATGTGGTGTATCATGCTGATTGTTTTGTGAATATTGAACTATCATTGTGTCACTTGATCATGGTGTATGACCTTTTTATATATTGTTGAATTCAGTTTGCTAATATTTTATTGAATATGTTTCATCTATATCCATCAAGAACATTGGTCTGTAATTTTCTTTTTTTATTCTAATGTCTTTGTCTGGTTTTGGTATCAGGTAATTGGTGGTTTCATAGAATGAATTTGGGAGTATTCTGTCCTCTTAATTTTTTTTTTGAATAGTTTGAGAAGATAGGTATTAGCTCTTTATATGTTTGGTTGAATTCATCTCTGAAGCTGTCTGTCCTGGACTTTTGTTCATTAGGAGGTTGTTTTTTTTTTTTTAATACAACTTCAATTTCACTGCTAATGATTGATCTATTCAAATTATCTTTTTTCTTGAATCAATCTTGGTAAACTGTATATTTCTATAAATTTGTCCATTTCCTCTAGGTTGTCCAATTTGTTGGCATATAACCGTTTGTAGTACTGTCTTACGATTTTTTTGAATCTCTGTGGTATCAGTTTTTATTTCTTCTCTTTCATTTCTCATTTTGTTTATTTGCGTCCTCTCTTCCTGGTGAGCTTGGTTAAAGGTTTCTTATTTTGTTTACCTTTTCAAAAAAAGCTCGATTTCATTGATTTTTTCTATTGTTTTGTATCTCTATTTTATTAATTTCCTCTTTGATCTTTATTATTTCCTTCATTCTGCTGATATTGTGCTTTGTTCTACTTTTTCTAATTCATTTAGGTGCTAGGTTAGGTTGTTTATGTGAGATTTTTCTTGTTTTGTGAGGCAGACCTCTTTTTTTGTTTGTTTTTTTGTTTTAAAGCTATTTTAATATTTTTTAAATTGAAGTATAGTTTATTTACAATGTTGTGTTAATTTCTGCTGTGAAATTAATAAAACAAAGTGATTCAGTTATACATATATATATATATTCTTTCTTTAAATATTATTTTCTATCATGGTTTATCACAAGATATTGACTATAGTTTTCTGTGTAAAGCTATTTTTAGATTATTGGATTCTTTTGGACAAGGTAAAAAAAGAATTTTATACATATTAAACTTTATGCATGCAGAGAGCTAAAAAAAAATTAATACTAGAGGGGCAGTATGAAATCATTCTACTTGTTTTTATACCACCTTTATTGGAGTATAATTGCTTTAAAATGGTGTGTTAGTTTCTGCTTTATAACAAAGTGAATCAGTTACACATATACATATGTCCCCATATCTCTTCCCTCTTGCATCTCCCTCCCTCCCACCCTCTCTATCACACCCCCCTAGGTGGTCACAAACCACCTAGCTGATCTCCCTGTGTTATGCAACTGCTTCCCACTGGCTATCTATTTTACGTTTGGTATTGTATATATGTCCATGCCTCTCTCTTACTTTGTCCCAGCTTACCCTTCCCCTGTCCCATATCCTCAAGTCCATGCTCTAGTAAGTCTGTGTCTTTATTCCCATCTTACACCTAGGTATTTCAGGACCTTTTTTTCCTCTTAGATTCCATATATATGTGTTATCATATGGTATTTGTTTTTCTCTTTCTAACTTACTTCACTCTCTATGACAGACTCTAGGTCCATCCACCTCACTACAAATAACTCAATTTCATTTCTTTTTATGGCTGAGTAATATTCCAGTGTATATATATGCCACATCTTCTTTATCCATTCATTTCTTGATGGACACTTAGGTTGTTTCTATGTCCTGGCTATTGTAAATAGAGCTGCAATGAACATTTTGGTACATGACTCTTTTTGAATTATGGTTTTCTCATGGTGTGTGCCCAGTAGTGGGATTGCTGGGTCATATGGTAGTTCTATTTGTAGTTTTTTAAGGAACCTCCATACTGTTATCCATAGTGGCTGTATCAATTTACTTTCCCACCAACAGTGCAAGAGTGTCCCCTTTTCTCCACACACTCTCCAGCATTTATTGTTTCTAGATTTTTTGATGATGGCCATTCTGATTGGTGTGAGATGATATCACATTGTAGTTTTGATTTACATTTCTCTAATGATTAATGATGTTGAGCATTCTTTCATGTGTTTGTTGGCAATCTGTATATGTTCTTTGGAGAAATGTCTATTTAGGTCTTCTGCTCATTTTTGGATTGGGTTGTTTGGTTTTTTAGTTATTGAGCTGCATGGGCTGCTTATACATTTTGGAGATTAATCATTTGTCAGTTGCTTCATTTGCAAATATTTTCTCCCATTCTGAGGGTTGTCTTTTGGTCTTGTTTATGGTTTTGAGGAAGACCTCTTTTGCTATGAACTTCCCTCTTAGATCTGCTTTTGCTGCACCCCATGGAGTTTGGAAAGTTGCGTTTCCATTTTCACTTGTCTCAAAGTATCTTCTGATTTCCTTTTTGATTTAATTATTGACCTATTGGTTTTTAAATTGCATGTTGTTTAGTTTCCACATGTTTGTTCTTTTCCCATTTTACTTTCTGTAATTGATTTCTAGCTCCATACTATTGTATTCAGAAAATAATGGTTGATATATTTTCTATCTCCTTAAATTTACTGAGGCTTCTTTTGTGACCTAGTACGTAATCTATCCTGGAAAATGTTCCATGTGAACTTGAAAAAAATGTGTATTCAGCTCTTTGGGAATGTAATGTCCCATAGATATCAGTTAAGCCCAACTTGTCCATTGTGTCATTTAAGACCACTCTAGCCTTATAGATTTTCTCTTTGGATGATCTGTCCATTGATGCCAGCTGGGTGTTAAAGTATCCTACTATTATTGTGTTATTGTCAATTTCTCCCTTTATATCTGTTAGTATTTATATATTTAGGTGTCTCTGTATTGGGTGTGTATATGTTAATGAGTGTAACAATTTTTCTGCTATTGATCCCTTTATCATTATATAATGTCCTTCTTTGTCCTTTGTCACAGCCTTTTTTTTGTGTGTGTGTGTGTTTTATTTTTGAAATTTACTTTTTTTTTCCTTGGAGTATAATTGCTTTACAATGGTGTGTTAGTTTCTGCTTTATAACAAAGTGAATCAGTTATACATATACATATGTTCCCATATCTCTTCCCTCTTGTGTCTCCCCCCATCACACCCTCCCTATCCCACCCCTCTAGGAGGTTGCAAAGCACCAGCCTTTGTTTTAAAGTCTATTTTGTCAGACATGACTATTGCTACCCCCACTTTCTTGTTGTTTCTGTTTACATGAAATATATTTTTCCATCCTCTCACTTTTTCTGTGTGTCTTTAGCCCTGAAGTAAGTCTCCTGTAGGCAGCTTATTGAAGAGTCTTGTTTTTTTTTTTTTAATCCAATTGGCCACCCTATCTCTTTTGATCAGGACATTTAGTCCATTGATGTTTAAAGTAATTATTGATAGGTATGTATTTATTGCTGTTTCACTACTTGTTTCCTGGTTGTTTTTGTAGTGCTATTCTGTTCATTTCTTCATGTTTTTGTTTCTCCCTTTGTGGTTTGATGATTTTCTTTTCTAATATGCTTGGGTTCCTGTCTTTTTGTTTTTGTGTATCTACTGTAAGTTTTTGATTTGTGGTTACCATGGGGTTCATATATGTTGATCCGTAATTATGTCTACTTTGTTTAAACTAATAGTCATTTAAGTTCAAACACATTCTTAGGTCTACATTTCTTCACTCCTTTCCCCCACTTTTTGTGTTTTTGATGTCATATTTTACATCTTCATGCTTATCCCTTCACTGTTTATTGTAGTTATAGTTGCCTTTACAATTTGTTTGTCTTCTAATCTACACACTGGCTTATATAAGGGATCTTCAATCTTTATTATATATTTGCCTTTCCTGTTGGGGTTTTCCTTTTCCTATATATTCTTACTTCTTTTCCATTTAGAGAAGACCCTTCAACATTTCATTTAGGGTAGGTTTAGTATTGCTGAATTATTTTAGTTTTTGCTTGTTTGAGAAGATCTTTATCTCTCCTTCTATTCTAAATTGTAATCTTACTGGAAAGAGTATCCTAGTTTGCAGGGTTTTTTTTTTTTCCTCTTAACACTTCAAATATATCATGCCACTCCCTTCTGGCCTGCAAAGATTCTGCAGAGAAATCAGCTGATAACCTTATTGGAATTCCTCTTTACATGACTCATTGTTTCTCTCTTGCTGCAATTTAGAATTTTCTACTTATCTTTAACTTTTGCTATTTTAATTATGATATATCTTGGGGTAGATCTGTTTGGGTTTTCATCTTGTTTGAGAACTTCTTTGCTTCCTGTACCTGGAAATCTGTTTCCTTCTTTAAGTTTGGGAAGTTTTCAGCCATGATTTTCTCAAATATGTTTTCGATCAGCATCTACACTATTCTGCTGCTCATGTTACTATAATAGATCAACTCTGTTGATTACTTTGATCAATCATTATGGTCAAAATGTTCATAAACAATCAGTCAGGACTCAAATTTTTAAAAAGTAGGGAGTGACTCTTAACTTGTTTCATCAGTGCAAGGCCAATAATCACTTTCTTCTTGTTTTTGTGTAGTTTCAGAGTTTTTAAAGTAACATTTTCTTTTCATATTTGACTGAATCAGTCAGTGGTTTTGATTGCTAAGAAAGTCAGCCCAAGTTCGTGACTGGCACCATCTCTGAGGTGATCTCATCTATTCCCTCAATTTTAAATATTTATATGCTGGTGAGATCTAAATTTCTAAGTTCAGTACTAACTAAATTACCTGAGCATTATTTGCATGTCCAACTGCCTTCTTAACTTAGCTAGTTAAATGGATCATAAACATATTAAATTGTCCAAAAAGATACTTGATTTTCCCCTATCCCTGCCTTTCTTTCTCATTACAGTAAATGGGAAAACCATCCACTGTGTTGATCAAGACAGAAACTTAGAAGGCTTCCTTGATTCCTTTGTTTCCTTAACTCTGTTTTCCATAAGTAATTTACCACCAGTTCCTGTGGGTTTTACCTCTGAAACATGTATCTTTAATTTGGCTACTACTTTTCATCTCTACTGCCACCAGCATAATCCAAGCCACTATCAGCTATAGCTTGGACTATCCCAATAGTCTCTTATATGCTCTCCCTGCTTCTATGCTTCCACTACTGACTTTCTCTGATCTATTTTCCAAATAGTAGAGAGCTTTTTTGAAATGTAAATCAGATTAAGTTACTCCCTTGTATAAAAGTGGTTTTCCCATTGCAATTTGAATAAAATCCAATCTCCTGTCTGTGGCTTGTAAAACCCTGCTTGGTGTGTCTCCTGCTTCTTTTCATACCACTCTACCTTTTGTTCCCTCTGCCCCACTCTTCTTTCATTTCCTTGAACACATCAGGGTTACTCCTGCTTAGTCCTGCTTTGACATTGCTATTTTCTTTTTCCCCTTCTGCAGGTGTGTCACATGGCATAGCTGGCTCTTTCTCCTCTTTTGGGTCTCAGCTTAAATTTCACCTAAGTGAACCTTTTCTAACCATCCCATATAAAGTACTCCCTACACATTATTTTCTATAATAGCATCCTGCGTGTTTCCTTCATAATACTTAATACAAACCCTAGTATTATTTTGAATTATTTAGTTATTTATTATTTATCTTCTCTACTAAAACTTAAGCTTATGAGGACAGGGACTATGTCTGTATTATTTACTGATGATTTCCTAGTGCTTAGCACAAAGTTTGGCATAGATACACAACTAACAGTTATTTGTGGAGTGAATGTATCATTGTGTTTAATACCAGGTCTTTTAGTTTATCCAGTCCATCCCCAGAATCCTTGTGGGAGAAGACAGATTGTCCCAGGGTAACAAAATACTTTGATGGCATATATAACCAAGTATGACTTAGAGTTGTATAAACTGCCTAAGATCTATAATGATTCACTAAAGGTCTAAGGAAAATTTGTTTTCAGGGATTTTGCATCAACGATTATACTAACATCTTTTGGAAACTTGTGGGAGTGGATCTTAAGCCTGAAGTTTCTTTCTTTTCTTATTGGTGTATACTAACTTGAGGACAATGCTTCTCCTTTCCACAATCCCTAGTTCAAATCTCTGTGTATCATAGATAACCAATAATAACAATCAACTGCCAATCCCTGCATGTTGGCATCAACTGCAAAAGAAGGAATAGGAAAAAAGACTAATCAGATTAATATTTTAGTATGAATGTTAATAGCATATGAAACTATTATTCCATTGAAAGAAAACCAAAATGAAAGCCTAAGAGAACAGGTATCTTATGTAGGGTCCTAATTATAACATTTGAAAATGATTTCAGATTTTTTCATGGTCTTTATTAAAGTGAAGAACAATTCAAAACCAAGATAAAAAGAGACTACAAGGCATATACTGTTCTCTGTTTCCTGTCAGCTATCAAAGTCATTCCTGTTTTGGTGAGAAAAATAAGAATCCAGCTAATACAAAAGATACTTTGCTGTCAAGGCAATTTTTGTATGTTCATAGAAAATGGAGTCTGACAGAGGAGGTATTGTTGCAAAGAGGCCTATAAAACACAACCAATTCTGGGGGTATGGGCTAGGGCTAGAGCTACTGTCTTCCAGAAATCAAGTTAAAGTGAATAAGTATAGCCTGAACACGTGGGCCTAGTGAAGATGATGGGGAGTGGGGGCAGGTGTGTTATGAACTAATTCTATGTTTCAGAGCCTGAGTGCTGATTTAAACCATTTTTGTACAAATGTTTTCTACAGCATTTTATTTTTTTAATACAAAGTATCACTGGTGTTGTCCTACTTTTACCGTGGTCTATCTGTAGAGCTTTTTGTAGTTCTCATAATATTTTTATTTTATTTTAATATCAAAACATTTTATATACATCCATAAACTCACTTAATCTTCAATGAGTCTAAGAAATAACCAGGACAAGTATCATTATGGCCATTGTACAGATGAAGTAACCAAATTCAGAGAAGTTGAGAGATTAGTTCACAGTCACACAGCTAGGTAACACCAGATATATGATTCAAATTCAAAGTATTTTGAATTATTTCCAGTGTGCACTTGCTCCCTCTCACTGTGTTTCCCTCTCTTTCTCTCTTATACCATGCTTAGCTACTTTTAAATAATGAATTAATTGAGCTTTTCTAGCCATTAAGGAATGGTAGTAAAATGGAAATCAAATACCTTGTTTAGAAACTAGGTTGATATATGCTGGTCTTTAAGGTCTTTTCCAAATTTTACATTCTATCAGTCTATGAACTTACCAGGATCTTAGCTTATACTCTGTTTGTTGTATCCTGGAAGAATATAGTTCACTACTATGTTCTGTGATATGAGTTACAACCAATATTTTCATGAGAGTATGTTGGTAAATTTAGCTTGGATTTCCTTTGTTTAAATGCAATGATGTTGGTATCAAAATTTTGGAAAGGAATGACCTTTACAGTAGCTCAAAGGTAGATTTATATGTTTTGCTAAATTAAAAGAAATATCAAATCAGCAGTTCAACTATTACAACATGTAATATGAAAATTTACTTCAAACTAAAGCTCCCTACCTTAAAGAATTAATGCAGCCAAAATTTTTTATATCCAAAGCAATAATTGTTAAAAGTTTATATAGTTAGTATCAACTTATTGTTAAAGGATCTCCATGGAAATTAAATCTAAATGCTATATTCCACATCATAAGTAGTGTCAAATATGCTAGGAATGTGGTTAAGTGGCTTACTAATTATTGGAAACTTTGTAGCAATTTCAAACAGTTTAAAACCTATCATAATATATTGGCACTATTTCATGTATTAACATAGTTACTTTTCACTTTAAGTGGCAAATAATATCAATAGTTAGCTATTATTTTAGCTTTACTACATTATTATTACCTTAGCCTCTTTCTTTTTACCCTAAATCAATAAAAATAAAAAAGAACATCAGAGTTAGAAATATAGAATGTGGGTGTTGGTTGTAAATAATGCATGGAAACAGATTAATTCATGCTTAACTTTGAACCAGAAAATATTTTCTCTGTGTGTGTGTCTGTGTGTGTGTGTATTGTATGTTTACCAATGTATTAATGTATACAGTGGCAAGTATTTTTGACATAATTTCAAAAATAACTAATCTAACAGTCTGGATAATCCCTAGCTTCTCTCTAAATATGTCAAATGATTAAATGTGATTATTAAGTTAATATTATATCATCACACACTGAAAGATGACTTTGTAAGAAAATACAAGTTAGTGTTGACTAAAGAATTATTGTCTTACTATAAATTGTGATTCTTGAAACTGATGATCTTCTTTAAGATAAAATAAATATATTATATTGTAACAAAGTGGAAAAAGATAAATCACTGATAATATGAATGAATATTAAGGTTATATTCATTTTTTCCTGTTTCTTTTGATACACTTTTTTTTAGAGAAACAATTTTTTTTATCATGCCAAAAAAACATTATATGATTGTCATAAGCCAAAGTTCCTAATATATTTTTAAGTTCCTGTGTGCTTGTATGGTACTACCTCACAAATAGCATTTTTGGAGAAATCATGTGACCTTTCTTTGCTCATACTCTTAACAGCATGATCCTTATAAAGTAATTAATACTTTTTAGGCTGAGTTTTATGCTATAGTTTTGGACTCAATAACCTGAAACCTATTTGCTGCATGTACTTTATTTTTTTTTTCTTTTGCAGCATGCAGGCCTCTCACTGCTGTGGCTTCTCCCGCTGCGGAGCACAGGCTCAGTGGCCATGGCTCACGGGCCATAGCTCACAGGCCCAGCTGCTCCACAGCACGCGGGATCCTCCCAGACCGGGGCACAAACCCGTGTCCCCTGCATCGGCAGGTGGTCTCCCAACCACTGCGCCACAAGGGAAGCCCTGCATGTACTTTTAAAATTAATATACACTGCATATAGTCCGTATCTGTCCTAAGATGGTAGATATAAGTTTTCCTATTTAGAAAATTAAGAGACAGACTTAATGTCACACTATGCACAAGGCGTTGCATAGGACAAAAAGAGGAACAAGAGAAAGTCTTTGTTACTAAGGAGATAGTTTTAGTTGTGCCAAATATTTTATTTTCTTATCTCCTCTTCAGGAAATATTCTCCTTTGGATAATTACTCTTGACAAAAACATACACATACAGACATTGTAAATTTATCAGCTCAATGGATTTATCAATTTTTCAGTGGCTGCTTGAAACATGGAAACTAAATGTGGAGTATGAGAGTAGGTCATTGTATCACAACTAATAGCTTCTATTTTCTCTATTAATTATAAATCTTGTTCACCTGATGAAAGTGAGCAAGAGATGGATCGGTGGTTGAAGAATTAAAGAAGGTGGGAGTGTTATCTAATCAGGAAAACAGTGAGATTGTCAGTGTTCAGGGCTTATTCAAGATGGGTGACCATATCTTTATAATGTATGGTTAGAATGTATGGGTGGAATGGAAATCATTAGAGACTAGCATTTAGTATGGGCCATTCATGAGGGCATTCAATCCATCCAGGATAACTCATATAAGATGGGGATGAAGATGTTTTCCTCAAAGTGAATTTCTAGCTACAAAAATGCTTCCTCTACTTACAAGCATGTCATTGATCTAGTCAGCACTAAATGAAGGAATGAAGGAAGATAACACTAGAGATGTAGTGATTTCTGCAAAAGAAAAATGAAATGATTAATGGTAGCTGAGGCAACTGGAAAACATACATGTAAAAAATCAGTTCAAGTGTGTAGATTGTGGTTTAAGTAGGTTTTTGTTGGTGATTTGGAATCTAGCTACCATGTAATACATGGTTATATGGTAAATACAGTTTATCATGGAAGCATAAATAGCCAATATATTTATGTACTTTTTGAATGTAACCTTCATTTAATTAGGGGAAACTCTGATTGAATGCTTACTATACTGAGTATTGTGTGACATAATTTGTTAGAAGTCAATAAACTTTTCCTGTAAAAGACTAGATAGTAAGTATTTGTGACTTTGTGGGCCATATGGTCTGTCTTGCAATGATTCAACCTCACTGTTGTAGTGTGAAAACAGCCATAAACTATATGTAAGTGAAAGAACGTGTCTGTGTTTCAATAAAACTTTATTTATGGACATTGAAATTTGAATTTCCTATGATTTTCATGTATCGCAAAATAGTATCCCTCTTGGTTTTCCCCAATCATTTGAAAATGTAAAAGCCATTCTTAGTCATGACCCTCAATTTTCTTTATATAAAACCTAAATCTGGTTATTCATTTCAACTACAAATTAAATAATTGCTTACTTGAATCTGAAGATTTAATATATAAAGACCATAGGTAGTTTAGCTTTATGAACACAATTCCAAAATAGGATTTATTAACTACTATTTAACCGAAGATATTATCATAGTGAGTGGGAGACGGTACATCTGATCCTATGCCAGTCTCCAAGATGATCTCCTACCAATGATTACAGCCTCCAGGTATTTATGTCTTTGAGTGGTCCCCTCCCATATAGAACAGGACTGACATGTGTAACCAACAGGATGTTGCAGAAATGACAGTGTGTGACTACTGAGTCTATGTCATAAAAGACATTGTGGCTTCTGCCTTGCTCTTTCTTGGATCACTCACCCTCGTGGAAGCCAGAGACCATGTCATGGGAACACCCAAGTAGCAGTATAGAGAGGTCCTGATGGTAAAGTACTGAGTTGGAAACGTTGTTTTCAAAACAAAAGTAAATGAGCTACTGAGTGTGATGTGCTCTCTGATATATTTTTTCTTCTGACGTGATAAAAAGATAGGGGGAAACACAACTAAAGGCATAGATGGCTCTAGCAGTCTCATGATTTCAGGTGTAGACTTCCTGCCTTTCTCAGTCCTTCACTTCAGAATTCAGCACTAATTTGAGTGCCATCTGTTGAAAAACACAAAAATGGAAAACAAATATTTGAAAAAAGAAAAAAATTATCAGAATATCTTGGTATTTTAAACTAAGTTCCGTGCTTCAAAACTTGCTGAGAGTTTAGCTAAACCTTTTCCCATTTAACAATAACTTTTCACTGCTTGTGAGTGAGTCCTTCCCCTTTCAATTTTCAAAGGTACTACCATGCCATAACTGTTTAGATTAGGTTCAAATTTTTAAGGACAAGGTTTCTGTAGAAGGTGATATGTGACATGAGATCTCAATCAATGTATTTCTTTTTAATCATCATCGGTTTTTGTAGTACTGTACAAATGTCACCTATCCGACTGTATTTCATAAGTACTTAATGAAAGTTGATACTACCCAAACCCTGGGGATGATCTCAACTTACATCACACATCGAAGTGCACATTAATTATCTTCCCTTAATATATCGACCCTTTCACATATTTTTAATTTAAACAGATTCTAATTAAGAATTCACGTGTCATGACTGACTCGAGATATTAACACTTAGATACATGAACAAAGAGAATAATATTCCTGAGTATCAACAATAGTGGTAGCATAGCTGACAAAGGATGTAATACTATGCCGAATTTTGAATCTTCAAAATGTCTAATCACTGATAACCTTTAGATGAGACAGTGGTGGAACTGGTAGGGTATTAACTTAGAACTATTATAGTAATTCATCATTAATTATTTCAGGCAGCCTCACTAGACAATAATGTGTGGAGAATGTCTGAATAATACATATGCTTTGACTTAGCCAGTATCCATTCCTTATATTTTCCCTATGAAGAATAATTATGACCAGCTCAATCTGCTTAAGCTAAACAAATTTAAAATCAATCATTACATATTCCTCTGTTAGCCACATAGCACTTGTCACTGTAGCTATCCTTATCCAAACACCTTGAAATTATATAGGAGCTACTGCCCCAGGAATCGCCCATGGCATCACATCATCTATATTATTTTGCTGGCAAATTCATACTATTGATGTACTCACAGCTGATCCACAATTTTAGCCCGTGGGCTACAGAAATTTCTTCTACTAATGGCAACATGTTGACTACTAACAAGTCTTACAAATCTAGCCCTGCCCCACAACAATCAACTTAATCAGAGAATTATTTGCAGTAATATCATCTTTCTCATAGTCCAACATCACCATTGCCTTAATAAGAGTTAATATAGTCATTACCTCCCTGTACTCTCTCTATACATTAATCACAACACAACTAGGTAAATACACCTGCCATATTAACAATATTAAACCATGTTCTCGTGTTTTACACGAGAAAACACCCCTATAACTCTTCACATATTATCCCTTCTACTTCTATCACTCAACTCCTGTATCTGTTTATAGGCATATTTTAACAAACTCAAGCTGAAAAATTCCAGTTAATGCATATATTGTTCAAATCATCAGGAACCAATGACCATATGTTCTATTCTCGGGGATAAATCACTCAGAGTATTGAGTAACATCGTGAAGAAATTGAGCTGTATCTTAAAGATGCCTGAAGTCTGGTCAGGACATTTTTCTATATTCAGAGGTATTTTAGTTTATCATCATTTTCCTTAATAAAAATGCACATCATTGTCATGGCAATTTGTCAGCTACTTAGAGAGAATAACATTGGAGGCTGTGCCACATAATATATTCACAGATTTTCCTGACTAAAAGAAAATCACTTCAGGATTTCTTGTAGATTCTATAGAAATTCATTTTTAACACCCTTTAAGAAATTAGTTAAGATGTTATCCCTGTCTACTTTCTAAGGCAAAATTCTCCACCCTTACCCACCAAAAAGGTATTTAGTGCCATATTTATTTCAACAACTTTTCACTTTAAGATTTCAACTAAAGCTCAAAAGAAGGTGCTCTCTACTAGGAAGTTCAATGATAAACAACCATCCTTGCCATATTCCTTTCATCTTAGTCAGCTTTTGCAATTTTGGAGATACATACACATTAATTGCTTCCTTTAACACTGAGTTAAGCAAACAGTGAGTATTCTTTGTGGGACGAACTCTCAAATCCTTTAATATGCTAATATAAATTTGTATTTTCCTAGAAAGGATTATAAAATAAATCATTTACCAAAAGTATCTGATCACAGAGCCCATTTTGAGAAAAACTGGCCGAACACACATATGGAAACTCAAGGCAGAGTAAATCACATTTGGCAACATTCATCATACTTAAATGGTCTGAATCATCCTTGCTACCTCTAGTTCCACAAGTTTCCAATTTTACTGAAGCCTCATTTAAATGATGATCCCAAACCCTTTGATCTGTTTTTGTGAAACAGTGCTATAAACTAGAAATGTTCTACACCAACTGAGCTAGATGCTTCCTAAATAGAAAGTTTCGTTAACAATTTACATATCCTGTTTGAACAACGCACTGTTCTTATGGCCCAAACTATTCTGAGGAATGGTTCAAACAAAGCAGTTAAGCTCTTGAATTCAGCTGAAAATTCAAATTTGGCAGAAGTTAATTATTTTCATCATTTTAGCTAAAACTAAAAGAAGAACACATTTGGAGTTAATGGGGACTATAATACCATAGTTACAGAGCCCGTCCTCTCCACACAAACTCCCCTAGGCTCATTGCCTCTCAGTTACGGAAGAGATTTCTTTGTACAGCACTTTTCGTGTGTACTAGGTTAACAACAAATTAGTTATCCAAAGAATATCACATTTAGTATATTTTCTAATAGGCAGGTTTCATCCATAGGCACAATATTCGTAAATTATATGAGGCTTAAATTGGAGATGCTCTTATATTATCTCTTACGTAGAAACCTTTTCTTTAACCACTGCTCCTGCCTGTACTGTACTAAACCTTCTAAGAACTGATTTAGAGCCTGACTCTCAAAAAACACTAGAGAAGTGTTTTGTCTTAGTATCCCAACCTCCTCTTTCTTTCCTCTTTTCCCCATAAATTGACACTTTATTCACTTTAGTGTCTTTGGATATCAAAGTTAAACCTCTCTATAGGGAAAAAAAATCTTATATTGATTTTTATACTATATTATAAATATATGTCACAGAACCTTAGAATTATAGGAGGTGGAACGTGTGAGATTTCTTGAGAATAATTGAGGGATCTATCCTCAGAAGAAGTTCATACATCAGTGTCTTACATTAGGGATTCCTGGCCCTAAATTTCTGGGAAAGACATTATTAAAAGTAAATCTAAATGAACCAATGAAGTTCTTTCAATTCATGAAGACACAAAGCAGGTGGGAGTTAGCTATTGAGAAACAAATCTTAATACACCTAACAGGAACTAGAAGCTCTTGTTTAAAATGAGTGTTGGGAATTCAGAATCCAAGGCCACCATCTTTTCCTGCTGAAATAAAAACTCATAGCACCCTGAAGAGCACTAAGTCATATTTATAAAGAATGTCATTGTTTGAAATATAATTTTAAGTTAGTGATGACGAATAATTACATAACACACACATGCGCTCACACATCCATATTCATAAAAGGGAAGAGCAAGTATTTGAAGTCAGACAGACCTGAGTTCAAGTTCCAGCTCTCAAAATATCAGCAGTGTGAATTTAGGCAAATTACTTAATCTCTAATCACTCTAGTCCTCAGTTTTTCATCTAAAAATTAGGATAATAATAGAACCCAGAACTTTTAGGGGATTTTGTGAAAATGTTCAATACTGCATGTTAAGTGCTTAGCATAGTGTCTGGCATAGTTAAAATTCACTAAGTTCTATTGAGGTCTTTCAATTTATGACATTCTCTGACACTGATTTCTAGGAGAAATGACAAATGATGGCTTCTTAATTGTTTAAATTTGCATGTGGTGGGTATTGGCATTTCTTAATATAAAAATAATACATGCTCTTGATTTTTTTTAAAAAATGTGGTTACAAGGACACTCCAAGTCACTCTCTCCAAAGGTGTCCATGATTAATTTTTTTATTGTATCTTTCAAGAAATTCAAACATATATATTTCAAATACCTTATTTCTGAGTGATTTATTGGGATTTCATTCTAATTGTATCATTGGTCTTTTTTCTTCCTTAATACAAATGTGGTTACCCATTTGCAGGTATTACTTATCTACTCAGATGCTATCTCTAGTATGTATAAAATAGGTAAGCAACAAAGATATACTGTACAGCCTGGGGAATTATAGCCATTATTTTGTAACAACATATAATGGAGTATAATCTGCAAAAATACTGAATCACTATTCTGTACACCTGAAACTAACAAAATGCTGTAAATCCACTAGACTTCAATTAAGAAAAGCATGAAACAATTCCAAACATAAAAACATTTTATTTTGTGTAGCCATTTAAAAATATATATACCACCCAAAAAACAATATTATGAGGAAAAAATATACAAATATAGTTAATGAATTCAAACCACAAAAAAGAACAATCAGCTTGATCAATACTGAAAGTGGTTTCCCAAATCATTATTTTTAAAAGGTCCTTACTAGGTCATAATATACCATATTGGAGAAAACTGTATTTCTTATTGCAAATCATTATCAGATAATTTACAGCATCTACTTGCAGGAATACTATGTACAATAATTTAAAAAATGATAGCTACCCAGAGTAATTCATTTTTTGAGAAATAGCTGCTGAAACCTAAGGACTTTTGATGGAATGAGTCAAATAACAGAAAAGAAACTAAGAGTAAACTAGTCAGAATAAAATATTAATATTACAAAATCAATGAGTTATTAGAAGCAAAATGTAAGTATTTTCATTATCTCTATATAAAATCGAAATGCCTATGTGATTCTGGTTACTTTGCCTCAAGAAATGTAGAGTGGAATCAATTTAGAAAACAGTAATGTAAATATTCAATTTGATGTGGGAGCTATTTATAGAGAGATAATTTAAAAATTGGGAATTTTAACTCTTCAAAAATAAAACTTGAAAGAGAATACATATCAAGTCAAAATATTAAATTACAGTAAAAAGGTGAATACTTCTTGTTAAAAACGTACTAAATGATTCAGGACTATTTTATTTTAAGTGGCATTTCACAGAGTATGTAGTTTAAGAAAATTATTTCTTCCAACTGGGTTATACTAATTCAAAATGGAAAAGTTTTAAGGAGCATTAGATACAGTTATTAAAGATTTATTATATATATCTGGCTTTAGTTTTCATCCATACCCTTGAAAGTTAACCACCTGATGGAAAGCCATGTGCCCACCTCACTCACCACTGCCACAGAAAACCTTCTTAAATGTCCCTTTCAGAATTTCTAGTGAATGAGTTGGACCCTGGATCAAAAATTAATTTAACAATTAAAAAGAAGACATATAAAATATATATTTAACAGTCATAAAGTAAAAGGAGATCTGTCCTATGCCATATGATCCTGCCTCACCACTTTCAGCTGCATTTTCTACCAATACTGCAGATTGGCAATACTCTGCCTTACTCATTAAGGATTCTTCACAGTTACCAAAGGGTAGCCACCAGAGTGCATACATCACTTTATACCTTGGGTTAACTTCATTGCTCATTTCATTCAAGCATTGCAGGGGCCAAACCTGGAGACCAAAATAATGATAACGGTGATTACTCTTGAGGGTTACAACTTAATATTTAAATAGTTGAATTTAAACATAATCTTCAAGCTTTCCTGCTGTTTGTGATCTGATAATTGTTTGGTCTCCTTTACACAGGAAGCAGACTGAGCAGGGGATCAAACTCTTTGAGAATATTTGTAATGAGTTTCATCTTTCAGTATTATTCCTATATCTTAAAGGGGGAACATGCTAGAACAATACATGTGGGCACCTAGGTCTTTTGAGGTGGAGCAAGTCAGTTTTACAAGGCTTATGGGTTTAAGCCAGTACCCACAAGCATGAGCTGGCCTTCATGTCTTCTCTGACTAGACCAACACTAAAGAGTGGTTCAGCTACTCGTTACTCATGTACTTTAACAGTCATGTAGGTAGTCCAAAAATTAATTTCTTACCACATTAATGCTAATATTATGATGTCATCAATGTTAATTTATCCTGTCAGGAAAATATAATTAATTTATGGCCTAACTTAACTGTTCTTTCATCTAAAGTAGCAACATTTGGTCCATTCATAATGAAGAGGGTTTTTCTTTTGTTTTTAATCAATAGACTCTTTTTAGAACAATTTTAGATTTACAGAAGAACTGAAAGGAGAGTTCCCATTTGCCTCATCATCATCCCTTACATCCCTCCCACACACCAAGTTTTCGCTATTATTAACACTTTGCTTTAATGTAGTATACTTGTTATAATTTATCAGCCAATATTGATACATTATTATTAAATAAAGTCCATAGTTTACATTAAGGTTTACTCTTTGTGCCATATATTCTATGGATTTTGACAAATGTATAGTGATATGTATCTACCATGGCAATATCACACAAAATAGTTTCACTGCCTTAAAATTTCCCTGTGCTTCATGTATTCATCCCTCCCTCCCTCCTCCCAAACCCCTGGCAACCACTGCTCTCTTTACTGTCTTTTTTTCCTTTTTCTAGAACATTATATAGTTGGAATCACACAGTATATAACTTTTCAGATTGACTTCTTTCACTTAGTAATATGCATTTAAGTTAGCTTCATATATTTTTGTAGTTTGATAGATCATTTCTTTTTATTGCTAAGCAATATTCTGTTGTATGAATGTACCTCTGTTGATTTATCCATTCATGAATTAGATTGGCATTTTCGTTTCTTTCAAGTTTTGGAAATGTTTTTGTGTGGGCATGAGTTTTTAACTCATTTGGGTAAATATCAAGAGTACAATCTTGGGATCATATAGTAAGGGTATACTTAGATTTGTAAGAAACTACCAAACTGTCTTCCAAACTAGCAGTATCATTTTTCCTTTTCACGAGCAATGAATGAAACTTACTGTTGTTCTGTATCCTTGCTAGCATTTGGTGTTGTCTGTGTTTTGGATTTTGACTGTTCTAATAGGTGTGTAGTGTAGGTGGAGTGTTTTAATATGCAATTTCCTGATGAAATGTGATGTTAACCATCTTTTTATATCCTTATTTGCAATCTGTATATCTTTAAAAAAATTATTGGAGTACAGTTGATTTACAATGTTGTGTTAGTTTCAGGTGTACAACAAAGTGAATCAGTTATACATATACATATATGCACTCTTTTTTTGATTCTTTTACCATATAGGCCATTACAGAGTATTGAGTAGAGTTCCCTATACTATACAGTAGGTTCTTTTAGTTATCTATTTTATTTATAGTAGTGTGTATATGTCAATCCCAGTCTCTCAATTTATCCCTCCCCCCCTTATCCCCTGGTAACCATAAGGTTGTTTTCTATATCTGCAACTCTATTTCTGTTTTGTAAATAAGTTAATTTGTACCCTTTTTTTTAGATTCCACATATGTGACACCATATGATATTTGTATTTCTGTGTCTGACTTACTTCACTCTGTATGACAATCTCTAGGTCCTTCCATGATGCTGCAAATGACATTATTTTGTTCTTTTTATAGCTGAGTAATATTCCATTGTATATATGTGTCACAACTTCTTTATCCATTATTCTGTTGATGGACTTTTAGGTTGCTTCCATATCCTGGTTATTGGAAATAGTGCTACAATGAACATCAGGATGCATGTATCTTTTTGAATTATGGTTTTCTCAGGTATAAGTCCAGGAGTGGGATTACTGGGTCATATGGTAGTTCTATTTTTAGTTTTTCTAAGGAACATCCATACTGTTCTCCATAGTGGCTGTACCAATTTACATTCCTACCAACAGTGTAGGAGGGTTCCCTTTTCTACATACCCTATCCAGCATTTATTGTTTGTAGATTTTTTTTTATGATGGCCATTCTGACTAGTGTGAGGCAAACCCACCTGTATATCTTCTTTGATAAAGTGTCTGTTCAGTTGTTTTGTCCATTTTTAATTGAGTTTTCTGTATTCTTATCTTTGAGTTTTAGGAGTTCTTTGTATATTTTGGATAGCAGTCCTTTACTGGATACATGTTTTGCAAAGATTTTCTCATACTCTTTTTATTCTCCTAACAGTGCTTTTGCAGAACAGAAGTTTTAATTTTAATGATGTCCAACTTACCATTTTTTCTTTCATAGTTCATCCTTTTGGTGTGATATCTGAAAATCTATCCTCAAACCCAAGTTCATCTAGGTTTTCTTCTATGTTATCCTCTAGGAATTTTTTTTTTTTCTTTTTGCGGTATGCGGGCCTCTCACCGTTGTGGCCTCTCCCGTTGCGGAGCACAGGCTCCGGATGCGCAGGCCCAGCGGCCATGGCTCACGGGCCCAGCCGCTCTGCGGCATATGGGATCCTCCCAGACCGGGGCACGAACCCGTATCCCCTGCATCGGCAGGCGGACTCTCAACCACTGCGCCACCAGGGAGGCCCTAGGAATTTTATATTTTAGTATTTTACCTTTATGTCTATGATCCATCTTTAAACTTTATGTGTAAGATCTAGGTCTGGTTTAATTAGGGGGGTGGGAATGTAGGGGCATGAGCCTGTTCAGTACTCTAGTACCAATTGTTGAAAAGACTATTTTCCCATTGAATTGTCTTTGCTCTTTTGTCAAAGATTAGTTGACTATATTTGTATGGGTCTAATTCTGAGCTATCTGTTTTGTTCCATTGATTTATTTGTCTATTCTTTCACCAATACAATACTGTCCTTATTACCGAATGTTTATATATAGTAAGAATTAAAGTCAGGTAACATAAGTCTTCTGAATTTTTTCTTTTCCTTCAACATTGTGTTGACTGTTTTGGACCATTTGTATTTCATATAAACCTTAGAATAAGTTTGTCAATAGCCACAAAGTAACTTGCTGGGATTTTTATTGGGATTGCATTTAATTTATAGATGAATTTGGGAAGAACTGACATTTTTACTAAATTGAGTCTTCCTATCTGTACAGAGTATGACATCTCTCTCCATTTATTTAGGTATCCTTTGATGTCTTTCATTTGCGTTTTGCAGTTTTCCTCATATAGATCTTACATATACTTTTTTAGATTTATACCTATGTATTTCAGGTTTTTTGATGCTAATGTAAATAGTATTGTAATTTAAATTCAGGTTGTTCATTGCTTGTATATAAGAAAGCAACTGACTTTTGCATATTAACCCTGTGATCCTGCAACTTTACTATAATCACTGTTGGTGCCAGGAGTTTTTCATTGATTCTTTGGAATTTTTCTATTTAAACAAACATGTCATCTCTGAACAAATACTGTTTTATTTCTTCCTTCCCAATATTTATATGCTTTATTTCTTTTTCTTATTGCCTTAGCTAGGATTTTCAATATAATATTTGACAGGAGTGGTGAGAGGGGTTCACCCTTGCATTATTCCCAATATAAAGGGAAAGTATCTAGTTTGTCAATGTTAAGAATTACATATGCTGTAGGTTTTTGTAGATGTTTTTAATCAAGTTGAAGATACCCTCTCTATACTTAGTTTGCTGATTTTTAAATCGTGATTGGTGTTGGATTTTGTCAAATTTTTTTAATGAATCTATTGATATGATATGATCATATCATTTTTTTCTTTAGCCTGTTTTGTGATGGACTATATTAATTATTTTCAAATGTTGAACCAGATTCATGTACATGGGGTAACTCACACTTGGTATATAATTCTTTTTATACATTGTTGATTGCATTTGCTAGTATTTCATTAAGGACTGTAACATCTATGTTCATGAGAGATATTAGTCTGTAGTTTTCCTTTCTTCTAATGGGATTGTCTGGTTTTAGTATTAGGGCAACGTTAGCCTCATAAAATGAACTAGGAAGTATTCCTTCTGCTTTTATTCTCTGGAAGAGATTGTAGAAAATTGGTATAATTTTCTTTTTAAAAATTATTTGGTAGAATTCACCAATGACCTCATCTGGTCCAGGTCCTTTCTGTTTTGGATGTTTATTCATTATTCATTCAATTTCTTTAACACATATAGACCTATTCAAGTTATCTATTTCTCCTTGAATGAGTTTGTTTTGGTATAGTGTGTTTTTCAAGGAAATGACCCATTTCATCTAGGTTATCAAATTGTTTTATGAACAAGGAGTTGTTAATAATATCCCTTTGTTATCTTTTTAATGTCCATGAGATCATTAGTGATGGCCCCTATGGGTTTCTGTAAAGCTTTCTTTATAAATAATTTCAGAGACATGCAGATCTTTTAGTGTTATTCTCCTGTTGTTAAACAGGAGCCTTATTGATGTGGTGTTAAGATATTGGAGGAGAGGAAGCATTTTATTACCCTAGAATTAGGTATCAAACTTAGAGTGAACTTGTGTCGCTGAGCTGTGACCCACACAGGTGTCTCTCAATCACCATCCCACCCCCCTTTTAAGTGAGACAAGAAGGCTAGAAAAGACTCCAGTTAGGTATTTACCTTCCCCCATACTAAAGGCTAGAATAGGTTGGAGTCAGATATATCCCTTCCTTCAGACAGGTTAAGCTCTGGTAAAATCCTAGTAGGTTAGGCGTTTATAAAATTGTTTCCCTTGAGGGCAGGCTTTATTAAGAAGAACATAATCCTTTGGGTATATATCAAAATGGGTACAATTTCCCACTTCCTGAAGGAAGCAGGTGAGGATTTTTTTCCTGGTCTTCACTGTGAGAACCAGCTAGGGCTTCTGGAGGTAAAACTCACAAAAATGTGGGAACCCCCAGATAATTTAACTCTCAGACTTTTCCACAATGAACCACCAGCAATTTTCAATTACAGTTTAGGCTTTCCTACCTTCCTACTGGTTCTTGTGGATGTTTGTGCTCCACAGGTTCTGCTCCAGTTAAGTTGTGATTCTCTGTATTAACCCGTCTGTCACTCCAGTTTGGGGGCAGTGATTTGCCCTGTGACATCACTTCTCTGATGGATCGAAAAGGTTGTTGATTTTCAGTGTTTTCAGTTGTTTTCTTGTCATGTGAATGGAAGTGAAAACCTCTAATCACCTTATATGCTGGACTGGAAACCAGAGTAATTTTGGCTTTTTGTTTCTTTGTTTTGTGGTTTGTTTTGAGCAGTTTCTTTTGTTTCACATAAGTGATCTATGCAACAGTAACATCTAACAATTATTGTCTCCAAAGCAACATAATATCATTTTTCTTTATTATTTTAATAAAATCAGTGTAAGTAATACATTTTTTCCCAGTGCTACAAAAGTACATAGGTTCTATTTCATCCCTTCCAACTCCCATTCCCCTCCCGATAGGTAACCACTGTTACTTTGTTATATACCCTTCCAGACATTTTTACACCATTACCTATGAACCTATGTCTCCATTACTATTCCGTATGTCTATTTGGCTTTAAATACATTGGTTTTAAAAGGTACATGATATTCTTTAATAATTTAACATTATTTTAAATTTTGGTAACTGTTTTGTTCCTAATGTCACTCCTTTGTTGCTTTATCACTTTTTTGCTCTTGATCAGACTTGATAATAACTAATTTAATTTTTAAATTGAAGTATATAGTTGATTTACAATATTACATTAGTTTCAGGTGTACAACATAGTGATTCATTATTTTTAAAGTTTGTAGTCCATTTAAAAGTATTATAAAATATTGGCTATATTCCCTGTGCTTATTTACTTTATACTTAGTAGTTTGTACCTCTTAATCTCCTGCTACTATCCTGTCCCTTCCCTCTCCTCTCTCCCCACAGATAACCACTAGTGTGTTCACTGTATCTGTGAGTCTGTTTCTGTTATTACTTATGTGTGGAATCTAAAAAAATAAAACATATGAATGACTGTAACAAAAGCTAATTTAATTTTTTATCAGAGAACAAGCTTTTGATAAAGTCCACTTTTAGTTTTCCCTCTCATTAATTCATGCATTTTTCTTTATTAATATGTTTCTTGCAGAACGGAGCCTGCATTTCCACAGGGCTGGAACTCTCAGCTTGGGGTCTCTTCCCTCCACCGTCACGGAACTGCCCCGGAACCCGAGGGGAGGACAGCCTCACTGAAGCCGGGATGAGGGAGGGGTAGGGAGTGTGGGGCGAGCCTGCGGTGGCAGAGGCAGGCATGACGTTGCAGCAGCCTGAAGGGATTAAGAACGTGCTCCATGAAAAAAAAGAGGGAAGAAAAAGTCTCCTGTCTCTTTGGCAGCTCCAGACTTTTCCTGGACTTCCTCCCGGCCAGCCGTGGTGCACTAACACTTTCAGGATGTGTTCGCCTGTTGCTGCGCTCTCCTCCGCAGCTCCGAAGTTTCCCCCTCCACCACCTTCAGACTCTGCCCGCGAAGGGGCTTCTACTGCGTGGAAACATTTCCTCCTTCACAGCTCCCTCCCTTGGGTGCAGGTCCCGTTCTTATTATTTTGCCTCTGTTTTTTTTTTTTTCTTCTTTTTCTTCTTTTGCCCTACGCAGGTACGTGGTGGAGTTTCTTGCCTTTTGGGATGTCTGAGGTCTTCTGCCATCTTTCAGTGGGTGTTCTGTAGGAGTTGTTCAACGTGTAGATGTATTTCTGATGTATCTGTGGGGAGAAAGTTTATCTCCGCGTCTTACTCTTCTGCCACCTTCTCCATACTCTCGACATATGTCTTTTTGAATTATGGTTTTCTCTGGGTATATGCCCAGTAGTGGGATAGCTGGATCATACGGTAATTCGATTTTTAGTTTTTTAAGGAAATTCCATACTGTTCTGCATAGTGGCTGTATCAATTCACATTCACACCAACAGTAAAACAGGGCTCCCTTTTCTCCACAGCCTCTCCAGAATTTGTTGTTTGTAGATTTTCTTATGATGCCCATTCTAACTGATGTGAGGTGCTACCTCACTGTAGTTTTGATTTGCATTTCTCTAATAATTAGTGATGTTGAGCAGCTTTTCATGTGCTTCATGACCATCTGTATGTCTTCCTTAGAGAAATGTCTATTTAGGTCTTCTGCCCATTTTTGGATTGGGTTGTTTGTTTATTTAATATTGAGCTGCATGAGCTGTTTATATATTTTGGAGATTAATCCTTTGTCCGTTGATTCGTTTGCAAATATTTTCTCCCATTCTGAGGGTTGCTTTTCATCTTGCTTATGGTTTCCTTTGCTGTGAAAAAGCTTTGAAGTTTCATAGGATCCCATTTGTTTATCTTTGTTTTTATTTCCATTACTGTAGGAGGTGGATCCAAAAAGATCTTGCTGTGATTTATGTCAAAGAGTGTTCTTCCTATGTTTTCCTCTAAGAGTTTTATAGTGTCTGGTCTTACATTTAGGTCTCTAATCTATTTTGAGTTTATTTTTGTGTATGGTGTTACAGAGTGTTCTAATTTCATTCTTTTACATGTAGCTGTCCAGTTTTCCCAGCACCACTTATTGAAGAGACTCTTTTCTCCATGGTCTATCTTTGTCTCCTTTGTCATAAATTAGTTGACCATGGGTGTGTAGGTTTATCTCTAGGCTTTCTGTCTTGTTCCATTGATGTATGTTTGTGTTTTGTTTTTTTTTTTTTTGCCACTACCATATTGTCTTGATTACTGTATCTTTGTAGTATAGTCTGAAGTCAGGGAGTATGATTCCTTCAGTTCCGCTTTTTGGCTATTCGGGGTCTTTTGTGTCTCCATAGAAATTTTAAGATGATTTGTTCTACTTCTGTAAAAATATGTCATTGGTAATTTCATAGGGATTGCATTGAATCTGTAGATTGCTTTGGGTAGTATAGTCTTTTTCACAATATTGGTTCTTCCAATCCAAGAACATGGTATATCTCTCCATCTGTTGGTATCATCTTTAATTTCTTTCATCAGTGTCTTATAGTGTTCTGCATACAGGTGTTTTGTCTTCCTAGGTACGTTTATTCCTTGGTATATTATTCTTTTGTTGCAATGTTAAATGGAAGTGTTTCCATAATTTCTCCTTCAGATTTTTCATCATTAGTGTATAGGAATGCAAGAGATTTCTGTGCATTAATTTTGTATCCTGGAACTTTACCAAATTCATTGATTAACTCTAGTAGTTTTCTGGTGCCATTTTTAGGATTATCTATGTATTGTATCATGTCAGCTGCAAACAGTGACAGTTTTACTACTTCTTTTCCAACTTGTATTCCTTTTATTTCTTTTTCTTCTCTGATTGCCGTGGCCAGGACTTCCAAAACTATGTTGAATAACATTGGTGTGAGTGGACAACCTTGTCTCATTCTTGATCTTAGGGGAAAAGCTTTCAGTTTTTCACCATTGAGAATGAAGTTTGCTGTGGTTTTGTCATATATGTCCTTTATTATGTTGAGGTAGGTTCCCTCTATGCCCACTTTCTGGAGAGTTTTTATCATAAATGAGTGTTGACTCTTGTCAAAGACTTTTTCTGCATCTATTGAGATGATAATATGGCTTTTAGTTTTCAATTTGTTAATATGGTGTATCACATTGATTGATTTGTGTATACTGAAGAATCTTTGCATCCCTTGGATAAATCCCACTTGATTGTGATGTGTGATCCTTTTAATATGTTGTTGGATTGTGTTTGCTAGTATTTTGTTGAGGATTTTTGCATCTATATTCATCAGTGATATTGGTCTGTAACTTTCTTTTTTTTTGTAGTATCTGTTTCTGGTTTTGGTATCAGGGTGATGGTGGCCTCATAGAATGAGTTTGGGCGTGTTCCTCCTTCTGCAAGTTTTTTGAAGGGTTTGAGAAGGATGGGTGTTAGCTCTTCTCTAAATGTTTGATAGAATTCACCTGTGATGCTAACTGGTCCTGGACTTTTGTTTGTTGGAAGATTTTTAATCACAGTTTCTATTTCATTACTTGTGATTGGTCTGCTCATATCTCCTCCCTCTTGTGTCTCCCTCCAACCATCCCTATCCCACACTTCTAGGTGGTCACAAAGCACCAAGCTGATCTTCCTGTGCTATGCATCTGCTTCCCACTAGCTATCTATTTTACATTTGGTAGGGTATATATGTCCATGCCACTCTCTAACTTCATCCCAGGTTACCCTTCCCCCTCCCCATATCCTCAAGTCCAGTCCCTACGTCTACATCTTTATTCCTGTCCTGCCCCTAGGTTCTTCAGAACGATTTTTTCCCTTTAATTCCATATATTTGTGCTAGCATACAGTATTTGTTTTTCTCTTTCTGACTTACTTCACTCAGTATGACAGACTCTAGGTCCATCTACCTCATTACAAATAACTAAATTTTGTTTCTTTTATGGCTGAGTAATATTCCATTGTATATATGTGCCATATCTTCTTTACCCATTCATCTACTGATGGACACATAGATTGCTTCCATGTCCTGGCTATTGTAAATAGAGCTGCAATGAACATTGTGGTACATGACTCTTTTTAAATTATGGTTTTCTCAGGGTATACGTCCAGCAGTGGGATTGCTGGGTCGTATGGTAGTTCTATTTTTAGTTTTTTAAGGAACCTCCATACTGTTCTCCATAGTGGCTGTATCAATTTACATTCCCAGCAGCAGTGCAAGAGGGTTCCCTATTTTCCACACCCTCTCTAGCATTTATTGTTTGTAGACTTTTTGATGATAGCCATTCTGACTGATGTGAGGTAATACGTCACTGTAGTGTTTTTTTTTTTTTTTTTTTTTTGCGGTACATGGGCCTCTCACTGTGGCCTCTCCCGTTGTGGAGCACAGGCTCCGGACACGCAGGCTCAGCAGCCATGGCTCACGGGCCCAGCCAATCTACAGCAAGTGGGATCTTCCCAGACTGGGGCATGAACCCGTGTCCCCTGCATCAGCAGGGGGACTCTCAACCACTGCGCCACCAGGGAAGCCTGTCACTGTAGTTTGATTTGCATTTCTCTAATGATTAGTGATGTTGAGCATCCTTTCATGTGTTTTTGGCAATCTGTATATCTTCTTTGGAGAAATGTCTCTTTAGGTATTCTGCCCATTTTTGGATAGGGCTGTTTTTTTTTTTTTTTTTTTTTTGGTATTGAGCTGCATGAGCGGGCTGAAAATTTTGGAGATTAATCTTTTGTCCATTTATTCATTTGCAAATATTTTCTCCCATTCTGGGGGTTGTCTTTTCATCTTGTTTATGGTCTCCTTTGCTGTGCAAAATATTTTAAGTTTCATTAGGTACCATTTGTTTATTTTTGTTTTTATTTCCATTTCTGTAGGAGGTGGGTCAAAAGGGATTTTGCTCTGATTTATGTCATAGAGCGTTCTGCTTATGTTTTCCTTTAAGTGTGTTACAGTGTCTGGCCTTACACTTTGGTCTTTAATCCATTTTGAGTTTATTTATTTATTTATTTATTTATTTATTTGTAAGGTGTTAAGGAGTGTTCTAATTTCATTCTTTTGCATGTAGCTGTTCAGTTTTCCCTGCACCACTTATTGAAGAGGCTGTCTTTTCTCCATTGCATATTCTTGCCTCCTTTATAAAAAATAAGATGACTATGTGTGCATGGGTTTATGTCTGGGCTTTCTATCCTGTTCCATTGACCTATATTTCTGTTTTTGTGCCAGTACCATACTCTCTTGATTACTGTAACTTTGTAGTATAACCTGAAGTCCAGGAGCCTGATTCCTCCAGCTCCGTTTTTCTTTCTCAATATTGCTCTGGCTATTCAGGGTCTTTTGTGTTTCCATACAAATTTTAAAACTTTTTTCCATATTCTGTGAAGAATGCCATTGGTAGTTTGATAGGGATTGCATTGAGTATATAATTGCTTTGGGTAGTATAGTAATTTTCACAATGTTGATTCCTCCAATCCAAGAACATTGTATATCTCTCCACCTGTTTGTGTCATCTTGATTTCTTTCAAGAGTGTCTTATATTTTTCTGTGTTGAGGTCTTTTTCTTCCATAGGTAGGTTTATTCTTATGTATTTTGTTCTTCTAGTTGCAGTGGTAAATGGGATTGTTTCCATAATTTGTCTTTCTGTCCATTCATTGTTAGTGTACAGGAATGAAAGAGATTTCTGTGCATTAATTTTATATCCTGCTACTTTACAAAATTCATTGATTAGCTCTAGTAGTTTTCTGGTAGCATCTTTAGGATTCTCTATGTATACTATCATGTCATTTGCAAACAGTGACAGTTTTAATTCTTGTTTTCCAATTGGATTCCTTTTATTTATTTTTCTTCTCTGATTGCTGTGGCTAAAACTTCGAAAACTATATTGAGTAATAGTGGTGAGAGTGGGCAAAGTTGTATTGTGCCTGATCTTAAATGGGAATATTTCAATTTTTCACCATTGCAAACGATGTTGCCTGTGGGTTTGTCATAATGGCCTATATTATGTTGAGGTAGGTTCCCTCTATGACTACTTTCTGGAGGGGTTTATTATTAATGGGTGTTGAATACTGTTAAAATGTTCTTCTACATCTATTGAGATGATAATATAGTTTTTCCCCTTCAATTTGTTAATGTGGTTTATCACATTGATTGATTTGCATATACTGAAGTATCCTTGCATTCCTGGGATAAATCCCACTTGATCCTGGTGTATGATCCTTTTAATGTGATGTTGGATTCTGTTTTCTAGTAGTTTGTTAAGGATTTTCAACTCTGTGTTCATCAATTATATTGGCCTGTAGCTGTCTTTCTTTGTGTCATCTTTGTGTGGTTTTGGTATCAGGGTGATGATGGTCTCGTAGAATGAGTTTGGGAGTGTTCTTCCCTATGCTATATTTTGGAAGAGTTTGAGAAAGATAGATGATAGCTCTTCCCTAATTTTTGATAGAATTTGCCTCTGAAGCCACCTGGCCCTGGGCTTTTGTTTGTTGAAATATTTTTAATCACAGTCTCAATTTCAGTTCTTGTGATTGGTCTGTTTATATTTTCTATTTCTTCCTGGTTCAGCGTTGGCGGGTGGTGCTTTTCTAAGAATTTGTCCATTTATTCCAGGTTGCCCATTTTATTGGCATATAGTTGCTTGTAGTAATCTCTCATGATCTGTTGTATTTCTACAGTGTCAGCTGTTACTTCTCCTTTTTCATTTCTGATTCTATTGATTGAAGTCTTCTCCCATTTTTTTTTCTTTTTAATGAGTCTGGGTAATGGTTTATCAATTTTGTTTATCTTCTCAAAGAAACAGTTTTTAGTTTTAGTGATTTTTGCTATTGTTTCCTTCATTTATATCTCATCTAATCTTTATGATTTATTTCCTTCTGCTAACTTTGGAGTTTTTTGTTCTTCTTTCTCCAGTTGCTTTAGGTGTATGATTATGTTGTTTATTTGAGATGTTTCCTGTTTCTTGAGTTAGGATTGTAATGCTATAGACTTCCTTCTTGGAATGCTTTTGCTACATCCCATAGGTTCTGGGTCTTCATGTTTTCATCGTCCTTTGTTTCTAAGTATATATATATATATATATATATTTTAATTTCCAGTTTGATTTATTCAGTGATCTCTTTGTTATTTAATAGTGTATGGTTTAGCCCCCATGTGTTTGCATTTTTTACAGATTTTTTTCCTGTAACTGATATCTGGTGTCATAGAGTTGTGGTTGGAAAAGATACTTAATAAGGTTTCAATTTTCTTAAATTTACCAAGGCTTGTTTTGTGATCCAAGATATGATCTATCCTGGAGAATGTTCCATAAACGCTTGAGAAAAAAAGTGTATTCTGTTGTTTTTGGATGGAATGTCCTATAAAAATCAATTAAGTCCATCTTTTTTAATGTATCATTTAAAGCTTGTTTTTCCTTATCTATTTTCATTTTGGATGATCTGATCATTGGTGAAAGTGGAGTGTTAAAGTCCCCTACTATGATTATGTTACTTTCAATTTCCCCTTTTTGGCTGTTACAATTTGCCTTACATATTGAGGTGTTCCTATTTTGGGTGCATAAATATTTACAGTTGTTATATCTTCTTCTTGGATTGATCCCTTGATCATTATGTAGTGTCCTTCTTTGTCTCTTGTAATTGTCTTTATTTTAAAGTTATTTTTCTGGTACGAGAATTGCTATTCCAGGTTTCTTTTGATTTCCATTTGCATGAAATATCTTTATTCTTCCCTTCACTTTCAGTCTGTATGTGTCCTGATACCTAAAGTGTGTCTCTTGAAGACCACATTCATATGGGTCTTGTTTTTGTATCCATTCAGCCAGTCTCTGTCTTTTGGTTGGAGCATTTAATCTATTTATAGTTAAGATAGTTATTGATATATATGTTCCTATTACCATTTTTCTTAACTGTTTTGGGTTTTTTATTGTAGGTCTTTTCCTTATCTTCTGTCTCCCACCTAGAAAAGTTCCTTTTGAATTTACTGTAAATCTGGTTGGGTGGTGCTGAGTTCTCTAAGTTTTTGATTCTCTATAAAGGCCTTAATTTCTCCATTGAATCTGAATGAGATCCTTGCTGGTTAGAGTAATCTTGGTTTTAGGATTTTCCCTTCCATTACTGTAAATATATCTGGCCACTCCCTTCTGACCTGCAGAGTTTCTGCTGAATGTTCACCTGTTAACCTTATGGGGATTCCCTTGTATGATATTTGTTGTTTTTCCCTTGATGCTTTTAATATTTTTTCTTTGCATTCAATTTTTGTTAGTTTGATTAATATGTGTCTTGGTGTTTTTCTCCTTGGATTTATCCTGTATGAGACTCTCTGTGCTTCTTGGACCTGACTGACTATTTCTTTTATCATATTAGGGAAGTTTTCAACTGTAATCTCTTCAAATATTTTCTCAGTCCCTTTCTTTTTCTCTTTTTCTTTTGAGACCCCTATAATTCGAATGGTGGTGCATTTAATGCTGACCCAGAGGTCTCTCAGATGGTCCTCAGGTCTTTTCATTATTTTTTCTTTATTCTGTTCCACAGTAGCTATTTCCCCTATTGTATCTTCCAAGTCACTTA
This sequence comes from Mesoplodon mirus, assembly GCF_964341445.2. Taxonomy (NCBI): domain Eukaryota; kingdom Metazoa; phylum Chordata; class Mammalia; order Artiodactyla; family Ziphiidae; genus Mesoplodon; species Mesoplodon mirus. Next base: position 73,702,692 of record NC_138981.1, read on the forward strand.
TCTGTTCCTCTGCCTGAGTTTTTCTGCTCTTGATTCCTTCTAGAGAATTTTTAATTTCATTTATTGTGTTGTTCATCACTGTTTGTTTGCTCTTTCGTTCTTCTAGGTCCCTGCTAAACATTTATTGTATTTTCTCCATTTTATTTCCAAGATTTTGGATCATCTTTACTATCATTACTCTGAATTCTTTTTCAGGTAGACTGCCTATTTCCTCTTCATTTGTTTGGTCTGTTGGGTTTTTACCTTGCTTCTTCATCTGCTGTGTGTTTATCTGACTACTCATTCAGCTTAACTTACTATGTTTGGGGTCTCTGTTTTGCAGGGTGCACGTTCCTGTTTCCTGTTGTTTTTGGTATCTTCCCCCAATGGCTAAGTTTGGTTTAGTGGGTTGTGTAGGCTTCCTGGTGGAGGGGACTGGTGCCTGTGTTCTGGTGGATGAAGCTGGACCTTGTCTTTCTGATGGGCAGAACCATGTCTGTTGGTGTGTTTTGGGGTGTTTGTGACCTTATTATTATTTTATACTACCTCACTGCTAATGTTTGGGGTTGTGTTCCTGTCTTGCTAGTTGTTTGGCATAGGGTATCAAGCACTGTAGAGAGCTGGTCGTTGAGTGGATCTGGGTCTTAGCATTGAGATAGGGTCTCTGGGAGAGCTTTTGCCATTTGATATTACATGGAGCCAGGAGGTATCTGGTGGGCCAATATCCTGAACTTAGCTCTCGTACCTCAGAGGCACAGGCCTGGCACCCGGCCAGAGCACCAAGACCCTGACTGCCACACAGCTCAGAAGAAAAAGGAGAAAAAAAGAAAGAAAGAAAGAATAAAATAAAATAGTTATTGAAATAAAAAAAATTAAAAAGTATTAAAAATAAAAAAATAAAGTAATAAAATAAAGAAATAATAGAGCAACCAACCAAAAAAAAAAACAAAACAAACAAATCCACCAATGATACCAAGCACTAAAAGCTATACTAAAACAAACAAACAAGAAATGGACAGAGAGAACTCTAGGACAAATGGTAAAAGCAAAGATATACAGACAAAATCACAAAAAAGAAGCATACACATGCACACTCACAAAAAGAGAAAAAGGAAAAAAATATATATACATATATCTATTCATTTTAAAAAAAAAAAGAAAGGAAGAGATCAACCAAATCAATAAACAAATCTATCAAACAAACTCTAAAATACTAAACTGTGATAGACATAAAACCAGAAACAAATTAGATGCAGAAATCAAATCCCAAGTCTACAGTTGCTCTCAAATTCCACCGCCTCAATTTTGGGATGATTCATTGTCTATTCAGGTATTCCACATTTGCAGGTACCTCAAGTTGATTGTGGAGATTTAATCCGCTGCTCCTGAGGCTGCAGGGAGAAATTTTACTTTCTCCTCTTTGTTCATACATCTCCTGGTTTACAGCTTTGGATTGGGCCCCGCCTCTTCATGTATGTCACCTGAGGGCGTCTTTTCCTCACCCAGACAGGACAGGGTTAAAGGAGTGGCTGATTAGGGGACTCTGGCTCACTCAGACAGGGGTGAGGGAGAGGTACGGAATGCGGGGCTAGCCTGTGGCAGCAGAGGCCAACATGACATTGCAACAGCCTGAGGCACGCCCTGTGTTCTCCCAGGGAAGTTGTCCCTGCATCACGAGCCCCTGGCAGTGGAGCGCTGCACAGGCTCTCGGGAGGGGAGGTGTGGATAATGGTCTGTGCCTTCACACAGGCTTCTTGGTGGCTCTAGCAGCAGCCTTAATGTTTCATGCCTGACTCTGTTGTCCGTGCTGATAGCCGTGGCTTGCGCCCATCTCTGGAGCTCAGTTAGGTGGTGCTCTGAATCCCCTCTCTTCACACACCCCGAAACAATGGTCTCTTGTCTCTTAGGCAGTTACAGACATTTTCCCGTACTCCCTCACTGCTACCTGTGGTGCACTAGCCCTCTTCAGGCTGTGCTCATGCAGCCAACCCCAGTCCTCTCCCTGGGGTCTGACCTCCGAAACCAGAACTTCAGCTCCTAGCCCCACACACTCCTGCAGGTGAGCAGACAAACTTCTCAGGCTGGTGAGTGCTGGTCAGCACTGATCTTCTGTGCGGGAATCTCTCTGCTTTGCCCTCTGTACTCCTATTGCTGTGCTCTCCTCCGCAGCTCTGAAGAATCCCCCCTGCCACCCCTCATCTCCACCAGTGAAGGATTTCTTAGTGTTTGGAAAAAATTTCCTCCTTCACAGCTCCCTCCCAGAGGTGCAGGTCCTGTCCCTATTCATTTGTCTCTGTTTTTTTTTTTTTTTTTTTTTTTTTTTTCCCTACCCAGGTATGTGAGGAGTTTCTTGCCTCTTGGGAAGTCTGAGGTCTTCTGCCAAGGTTCAGTAGTGTTCTTTAGGAGTTGTTCACATGTAGATGTATTTCTGTTTCATGTGTGGGGAGGAAAGTGATCTCAACATCTTACTCCTCTGTCATCTTGAAGGTCTCTCCTATATATTATATCTTAATAGGAAGTAAAAAAAAAATAATTGAAGTTCTTAAATATTTCAAATGTTTTCTGGTCTTATTTGTGTGAAAAGCAAAAAGTTAAAACAACATTTTCTGATATGAAACAAATGAATTTTCTCAAAAGGTTTTGTTTCTCTGTTGAACACATAGTTTAATTTTTTTAATTTATATTTATCATTTCTATTAATATAAAATAAATTATTCTTAGAAATATATAACTTTCTTTTGGTAAATTACCCTGTTTGGAAAGGGACCAGGGTATAAGGGTCTTTTATTTTCTACACATTTATACATATTTTTTACATTGTTTTTCCATTATGGTTTATCTCTGGATATTGAAAATTACTCTCTGTGCTATACAGTAGGACATTGTTATTTACCCATTCTATATGCAATAGTTTGCATCCACTAACACCAATCTCCCAGTCTATCCCTCCCGCACCCGTCCTCCCCCTTTGTGACCACAAGTCTGTTCTCTATGTCTATGAGTCTGTTTCCTTTTCATAGATAGGTTCATTTATGTCATATTTTAGATTCCACATTTAAGTACTGTTGCATGGTATTTGTCTTTCTCTTTCTGACTTACTTCAGGTAGTATTATAATCTCTAGTTGCATCCATGTTGTTGCAGATTCCATTATTTCATTCTCTTTTATGGCTAAGTAATGCTGAGCCATAAAAGGGTTATGGCATACAATATTCCATTGTATATATGTACCTCAACTTCTTTATCCATTCATCTGTTGATGGACATACAAGTTGTTTTCGTGTCTCAGCTATTGTGAATAGTGTTGCTATGAACATAGGGGTGCATGTGTCTTTTTGCATTATAGTTTTGTCCATATTTATGCTCAGGAGTGGGATTGCTGGATCATATGGTAATTCTATTTTTAGTTTTCTGAAGAGCCTCCATACTGTTTACCATAGGGGTTGCACCAACTTACTTTCCCACCAAAAGTATGAGGGTTCCCTTTTCTCCACACCCTATTCAGCATTAGTTATTTGTACACTTTTTAATGATGGCCATTTTGACTGGTGTGAGGTGGTACCTCGTAGCTTTGATTTGCATTTCTCTGATAATTTGTGATGTTGAGCATCTTTTCATGTACTTTTTAGCCATCTGTATGTGTTCTTTGGAGAAATGTCTATTTAGATCTTCTGACTATTTTTGATTGGGTTGTTTGTTTTCTTTCATATGAGCTGCATGAGCTGTTTGTATATTTTGGAGATTAATCTCTTGCTGGTTGCTTTGTTTGAAAATATTTTCTCCCATTCTGAAGGTTGTGTTTTTGTTTTGTTTATGGTTCCCTTTGCTGTTCAAAATCTTTTAAGTTTAATTATATCCCATTTGTTTATTTTTGTTTTTATTTTTATTACTCTAGGAGGTAGATCAAAAATGATCTTGCTGCGATGTATGTCAAAGAGTGTTCTGCCTATGTTTTCCTCTAATAGTTTTATAGTATCTGACCTTACATTTAGGTGTTTAATCCATTTTGAGTTTATTTGTGTGTATGCTGTTAGGGAGTGTTCTAATTTCATTCCTTTTATTTTTTTTTTTTATTTATTTTTTTGCTGTACACGGGCCTCTCACTGTTGTGGCCTCTCCCATTGCAGCGCACATGCTCTGGACGTGCAGGCTCAGTGGCCATGGCTCATGGGCCCAGCTGCTCCGTGGCATGTGGGATCTTCCTGGACCAGGGCATGAACGTGTGTCCCCTGCGTCGGCAGGCAGACTCTCAACCACTGCACCACGAGGGAAGCCCTATGCATCTCTCAATAGGGATAATAACCAGTTCATAAGATTATCATGTGTGCTCATATATACAAAAGTATATACATATATACAAATGAAATCACTTATACAAGACACTTGGCATATCTTTAGAGTTCAGTAAATGTTAGTTCCCATTCCGTCCTACTCCTATATGCCTCATTTTTTAATTCAGGTATAAATGGACCTAAATAGTGCCTTAGTAAAGAATTAGATGGAAGAATGGGAGACCATTTTTTAAAGTCTGTTTTTGCTACCTCTTTCTTACTTCTATACATTTTCTATTTTGATGATATAGAAAACTGTTCTTTCCTACCATAGACAATATTCCTGGGCACATGGTCCAGTTCTTGGCCTTCCTTATCTTAGTCCTGAATATTTTCCTAACACTTCACCCTTTTTTCCACCTATAGCATCTGGCAGACTGCTAGATAGTCAGATTGAACTTTTATTTTGGCATGCTTTGACTTCTTAATCTGTTTCACGCATATTGCCAAATAAGGCCATTATGCTTTGTTTTGTTTCTAGAGCAACACCGTTGGCCCTTTACCATTTTATGCTGACTCCTAAGTTTATGTAGTATGAGCTTAACATATATTGACTATCTCCAGAAGGAGATCACCTAGGAACTTGTTAGAAATGAAAATTATTGGGCCTCATCCTGGATCTACTGAATCATAAACTCTGGGAGTTGGGTCCAACAATTTTTATTTAAACTAGGTTAAATAAATAAACCTGGTTTATTTAAACCCAGTGACTCTGATGCATGCTCAAGTTTGAGAGGTACTGACTTAAGATATATCTGTTATATAAATAAAGCTCTTCTTCCCCCTGATTTTTCCGTCTAATTCTTTACTAAGGCACTTATTTTATATCAGGGAATCCACAGCTCTCTAATAGTAGAAACTTACTATTGAATATCTAACTCAAACCTAATTTGGTCCAGTGATCTAGAGAAGCAGCAGGCTTAGAAGCCCACCACCAAGTCTCTGGATCATTTATTTCCCTATATACTTGCAATGACCAAAGAATTATTTGATTAATGCCATATTCATTTCTGAAGGACCTATCATCCAACATGATTTACTAGTAAATCAGCGATTCCAACATTTTTGGAGTTATCCTATCCTATCTCTAATTCTTCAATGTTCCCTGCCTCCCTCTAAGAAGTGCTGTAGTATATATGTGTTAATTTTTAGGTGAAAGGAAATGCAAATTTACTTTGAGAACGTCAGTACATACCTTGAGAAAAATCAGAAAATAACATAGCATTATTTCAAATCAAATTATGTGTCTGAGAGTTGGGCTGGGAAATTTAAAATAGTATCTTTGCAAATGGTAGCTCTTCAGTAATGGTTTATAAAAGTATAACTTTTGATATAATATTGATTGCAAATATGTTCTTTGCCACTATAAAATGTACAAATTAGGTTGTGTCATCATTTCCTAGACAAAATGAGAACATTTAATTTTGTTTTTTCTCTTTTATAAAAGTTTTCCCTTGAACTGTGTACCATCATATCTTAATGATATTTGTTCAGGGTTTGGTGATGCCTCAATAATAAGTACATACACACACATACAATAAGCACGTCTTCTTTTTATAATGTCAGAAAGAAAATTTAAATTTAAAAATGCTATATCAGGGGAAATTATCATAAACCTTGTGATTAGGAACACAGTGCAGTAAGGGAGAAAGCATAACATAATCACAACAAAGGTGAAAACAATGTCATATTTAAGTAGCACACTCACTAGTGTAAGGGTAGTAAAAAAACATAAGTTTCACCTTAAGGCTATTTCTAGGCCAAATAATCAAACAAGAACACATAGACAATGGTCTGTACTAAAACCTACATGTAGTAGGTATTACCTCAGGAAAGTGTTGTAAGAAAGTAGTAATTTCATATGCTAATATCTAAAACGAATTGTTACATTTATCCACATGCACATGTACATCTATTTTTTTCTAAGATGTCTTACTAAAAGTGTTAGTCTTACTTTTATTTTCACAAGTATTATTACTATTATTAATCTAATATGATAATTTTCTTTAGAAACTCCAGCTGTAAAATATTTTAAACTTTTAAGATTGGTCTTTAACAAAATTTTCTTTTTTTTTTTTTTCAAGGATGCAGATGTTTCAGATTATCAAATGCATTGTCAAGGAACAAATTGTTTCTTGAAAACTGGGAATAAATGCCATTGAAATAAGTTGGAGTATAGAAAAATATGGAAGATACTTTTAAAAGATATGTAGTGGTGCTGATGGAGGGAGGGTAAGAGTAGAATTGAGACTTACATTGTGAAATATACTACAAAGAAACCCTAGCTTTATTTTTAGTTTTTTGAGAAACCTCCATACTGTTTTCCATAGTGCTATACCAATTTACATTCCCATCAATAGGGTGTAAGGGTTACCTTTTCTCCACATCTTCACCAAAATTTGTTATTTGTGTTCTTTTTGATTATAGCCTTTATGTCAGGTGTGAAGTGATATCTCACTGTGGCTTTGAATTGTGCTTCCCTGATGATTAGTGATGTTGAGCATCTTTTAATGTGCCTGTTGGCCATCTGCATTTCCTCTTCAGAAAAATGTCTACTCAGTTCTTCTGCCTTTTTTTTAATCAGGTATTTGTTTTCTTTTTTTTTTTTTTTTGATGTTGAGTTCTATGAGCTGTTTATATATGTTGGATATTAACTCCTTATTGGTCATATCATTTGCAAACATCTTCTCCCATTCAGTATGTTGTCTTTTTGTTTTGTTGATGGTTTTCTTTGCTGTGCAAAGATTTTAAGTTTAATTAGGCTCTGTTTGTTTATTTTTGTTTTTATTTCCTTTGCTTTAGGAGACAGATTCAAAAAGATCTGTTGCAATCTATGTCAAAGAGTGTTCTGCTTATGTTTTCCTCTAGGTATTTTATGGTTTCCAGTCTTACATTTAGGTCTTTAATACATTTTGAGTTTATTTTTGTATATGATGTTAGAGAATGTTCTAATTTCATTGTTTTACATGTAGCTGTCCAGTTTTTCCAGCACCACTTATTGAAGGGACTTTCTTTTCTCCATTGTATATTCTTGTCTCCTTTGTTGTAGATTAACTGATCATAAGTATGTGGGTTTATCTGTGGGCTCTGTATTCTTTCTATTTATCTATGTGTCTGTTTTCAGGCCAGTACCATACTGTTTTTCTATTGAAATATATATATATATACACACACACACACACACACACACACACATATATAAATATATATATTCTTTTCCAGTATAGGTTATTACAACATATTGAATACAGTTCCCTGTGCTATACAGCTACACAGTAGGTTCTTGTTGTTTATCTGTTTTATATATAGTAGGATGTATCTGTTAATCCCAAACTCCTAATTTATCCCTCCCTCCCATTTCCCTTTGGTAACCATAAGTTTGTTTTCTATGTCTGTCAGTCTATTTCTGTTTTGTAAATAAGTTCATTTGCACCATTTTTTTTAGATTCCACATATAAGTCAAATTATATGATATTTGTCTTTTTCTATCTGACTTACTTCACTTAGTATGATAATTTCTAGGTCCATCCACATTGCTGCAAATGGTATTATTTCATTCATTTTTATGACTGAGTGATATATATATGTATATATATATATATACGTATATATATACATATATATATATATATATATATATATATATATATATATATATACCACATCTTCTTTATCCATTAATCTGTCAATGGATATTTAAGTTGCTTCTATTTCTTGGCTATTGTAAATAGTGTTTCTATGAACATTGGAGTGCATGTACCTTTTTGAATTAGAGTTTTTGTCTTTTCCAGATATATGCCCAGAAACTAAAATAGAGTGCCATACTGTTTTAATTATTGTAGCTTCATAGTGTAGTATGAAGTCAACGCGTGTGATATTTCTTTCTCTGTCCTTTTTTAAGTTTGTGTTGGTTATCTGGGTTATTTGTATTTCCATACAAATTTTAAAATTATTTTTTCTAGTTCTGTGAAAAATGTCATTGGTATTTTGACAGGGATTGCATTGAATCTGTAGATTGCTTTGGGTAGTATGGTCATTTTAACAATGTTAATTCTTCCAATTCAAGAACATGGTATATCTTTCCATCTGTTTGTGTGGTTTTCAATTTCTTTTATCAGTGTCTTATAGTTTTCTGAGTAGAGGTCTTTTATATACTTAGCTAGGTTTATTCCAAGGTATTTTATTCTTTTTATGATATGGTAAATGGGGTTGTTTCCTTAATTTCTCTTTCTGATAGTTCATTGTTAGTGTATAGAAATGCAACAGATTACTGCATTTTAAGTTCATATCCTGCAACTTTACTGAATTCATAGAACTACCTATATGACCCAGCAATTCTGCTCCTGGGTATATTTCTGAAAAAAAAAACACACTAATTCAAAAAGATACATGCACCCCAATGTTCATAGGAACATTATTTACAATTGCTAACATATGGAAGCAACCTAAGTTTCCATCAACAAATGCATGGATAAAAATGATGTGGTATATATATATATATATATATATATATATATATATATATATATATACACACACAATAAGATACTAGTCAGCCATAAAAAAATAATGAAATATTTCCATTTGCAGCAACATGGATGTACATGGAGGGTATTATGCTAAGTGAAATAAGTCAGACAGAGAAAGACAAATACTGTATGATACCACCTATATGTAGACTCTTAAAAACACAACAAACTAGTGAATATAACCAAAAGAAAAAAAAAACAAATTCACAGATATAGAGAACAAACTAGTGGTTAAAAGTGGGAAGAGGGAAGGATGGAGGGGCAAAATAGAGGTAGAGGATTAAGAAATACAAACTATTATGTATCAAATAAGCTACAAAGATATGTTGTACACCACAGGGAATATAGCCAATATTTTATAATAACTGTAAATGGAGTATAACCTTTTAAAAATCATGAATCACAACATTGTACACCTATAACTAATATAATGTTACACATCAGCTATAACTCAATAAAAAATATAAAAAAAATAAACCCAGCACTGGGATAAATAGTATAACTTAGTGCAAGTGTGTTTGGAAACACTTGTTTGCCTCTCTCTTCCATCCCCACCTCATCTGTATCAAATAGAACAAGAAAGAGCTCAATTTAATATTCTTCAATTAATTATAATCCCACTTATGTCAACAAAGTTTCTTAATATGGAGATATATTGGAGTAATAAATATTCCTAAATATTTTTTAATAATACTAAATATAATATCTGATAGTATCTCAGAAAACACACACAGTCAGGACATGTTCTATTACCTGTCCTTGGAAATATAAATTTAGTACTGATATAAGCTTAGTCCATGCTTTATAAGGAAAAATATTACTAGTGTACTGGATATTATACCTATTATGCTAATTCCTATAAACCATTAGAAAACATTGAAGTCAAGATGGACTGGGAATTTTACACTGATGAGAAAAAAGATAATGAGGAGTAGGGAAACAGAAATTCTGATAAATTCAGCCACAGCCCTTTTTAGTGAAAACTGGGGTTAATTTTGTATGGCGAGCAAGTCTTCTCAATCTATAAAGAAAGAGTCAATTTTCCTAGTTGGATACTTTTAAATATTTTGTCAGAATTCTCACCCAATATTCTCCAATAAATAGACATTACACAATTTCCAGACTTTGCCTATCCAAGTATACGTGAATTTAATAAGGCTTACAATGGTAGGTAGAGCTCATTTCTGACACATATCTTTATAAGAGACACTGTTCTGCAGAAGAGAAATGTGGAAAACACATCCTGCAGCTTTGCCATTATGACAGCCAACCTTGAATAATTACACCAATGGAATATTTTAGTTATACATTTATAGATTTGTCCAATAACCAGTTTAATAACTTTTACAAATTGCTTCTCTAATAAAACAGCCTTGTATACCCCAATATTTGCAAGGAACCAAATGAAATAATCAGATTGTTTCTTTCATTTAGTCTGAGAATAGATGATTGAAGTGATTTAAAAAAAATTAAACTAAACTATTACCCACTGAAGGTAACTTTTGAAAAAATATATTGCTTTGATGTCTTGGATTAAGTCAATGGAAAGGTATCATTACTTTGTGATTTTTTCTTTAGGTAAATTAACCTTCATATTTCTCCTTCCTATGAGCTGTCATAAATTCTTAGAAATAAATTTTCTAAGAATTAAGATACTAGCTATTGTGCTGGTGACCCATGAATTCTGTTTATGAATTTTGAAAGTATATTTCATAGTTGATCTTAATGAAATAAAAGATATTTGCTATATGTTTTCTTCATTCCAAAATCAATACGTGATATTTATAGTATATATATATACATATATATATATGTATATATATATACATATATATATACATATATATATTAGTATATATATGTATATATATACAATGATAATAGAAATTAAAATTTTTTCAAGAAACAAGTGAGTTTAATAATCTTTCAATTAAACGTATTGATATTTGTATCCTATTACCTGAACCTGAACTCAACTGAAAAGAAAAACAAAAACCTCTTAATGTCATCCAGGGTTTCTCAACCTTAGCACTATTGATATTTTGCCCTAGGGGTTGTTGTTGGGGCCGTCCTGTGCATTGTAAGGTGTTTATCAGCATACCTGACCTCTATCTTGTAATTGCCAGAAGCAACTCTTCACTATTTGTGGCTACTAAATGTGTTTACACTGTCAAATGTCCCCTTGATGGAGGACAATACTTCAATTGAGCACCACTTATTAAAATAACCTTAATAAAGTAAGAAATTGGGTCAAGATGATTGATGATGTTATATTAGAATGGCATTAATATCTTTAATCACTCATTCGACAAATATTTATAGATTTTTTAATATCCACAAGGCATTTTGATGAATGTTAGGGACACAATGATGAACAGAATAAACAAGGTCCCTTTAAATTAAAGTGGAGGTCCATTAAGCAAATAATTATATATTTATGTAATAATAATTTATGCTAAGTGTTATGAAGGAAAAATCCCATATGTAAGAAGACCAGAAAAGTGAGCCTCCCATTGTCTATTGTGCTATGGATTGCTTCCCTGAAGAAGTGACATTGAAGTAGAAAACCGGAAAATTAGTAGACTTTAGCCAGGAATAGATAGATAAAACTTATTTTTGCTTTTAAAAAATGCATTTGTATAGATGGGACACTTTTCCTCCATCATTTAACTTGTATTACAATGCAATATCTAAATTTGTAGTAAATTCAATCATTTTTCTTTACATATTTTGCATTATACATTGGGGAGAGGTTAACACCAAGGCAAATGCAAGCCAATGATGAATTATTTTTTCATTAAGAAAATATTTTATCTCCTGGACACATACTTGGTTAATGAAAAATTAGATATTTGATTAAGTATAAATAACCCTTTTCAGATATAGTCACATATCTCTTAGAAATTATACATTTAATAAATTTCTATTGTTTAATTAGTTCACTGTTATTGGCAATTAAGTATAGCTTTACCATAGAAGTACATTAAGAGTTGGCAAAAATGATATTACTGTGTTGATCTTTTATCTTACTCAGCATCAGTTTTTAATCCATTATTATCATTTTGACATGGATCCCATTTAGAAAATACTAACTATCTTCACACGTATATGATCACTGATTTAAATTAATTGAAGGAATTGTCAGCTAGTCTGGATATGTTATCAGGTATATAATATTTTTATTATTAGTTATATATGCACATTATAAATTTTTCAAATAGCGAAAAAGTGTATAAAGTCATAATTAAATGTCCCTCCCCTCATATACAGAAATATACTATTTTATACTAAGTAATGAAATTTTGTGACCAAAGGAGCAACTAAACAAATGCTACAAGTTCTTCTATGTATATCAGTAACAAAGTGTTTTGAAAGGATGAAAGAATCATATTAGACATAATGAAGATGAATAAAAATGAGCTTAATCAACTGGTGACTGACAGAGCCCAGAGTATTTATAGATAATATAATTTTCCCAAGTAGTTTTTACGTTTATACACCTGAACTCAGTACAGATTGCTTATATTACTCAATTAATAAAATTTTTAAATTACTGGAAAGAGAAATATGACTTTAGAGAGTAAAGCTTAAGATAAAAAAAATACATTTTAGAAACTTTAAAAATCTCTATAAATCATTTAATTTTGTATGGTCAGCATCAAAGAAGAAATCAAGCTTATTAAATAAGTTTAATTTTTATAGGCTCCTTGGTGATTCACTTAGAATTTTACTGGTTTATTAACATGATCCTTAGGATTCAGTCTTCCCCAAATAATGTGCCACAGTTTTAGTTTCATGTCCTTTGGTTTTCTTGCTTATTCTCAAAAAGCCTATAAAACTTTTTTTTTAATATTTTATACTGTAATACACAATTTGTGAATTGTGGAAACAACTATTTCTCTCTTCTTCTTATGTTTGTCCATCCAAATGAAATAATCTTACAAGCTTCAACTTTATAAAAATGATAGGAAATATGGCAAAACTAGATAATAAGTATGTTATTGGGATTAAAGAAAGTTGTGATGTTCTATTATCATTCTGTAAATATTCACAAGTGAGAGTAACTAATGGAACAAAACAGCCAGTTACCTAAAAGATACCCAATCTTTGTGGAGTTACACCTCCCCTTGATATTTAATTGACCTTGCTCTATCCCTCATTCAATATTTAGTGGGAAAAAAAGCCTGTTTCACCTTCTTCCCCAATATTATGGGCTGAATTGTGTCCTCCCCAATTTATATGTTGAAGTCCTAAACCTCTGTACCTCAGAATGTGACTGTGTTTAGAGATAAGGTCATTAAAGAGGTAATTAAATTAAAACGAGGCCATTAAGGTGGGTCCTAATCTAATCTGGCTGGTGTCTCTATAAGAAGAGAAAATTTGGACACAAGACACCAGGGATGCACACACCAAAGGCCATGAGAAGACACAACAAGAAGGTGTTCATCTGGAAGCCAAGAAGAGAGGCTTCAGAAGTTAAACCTGCTGACAACTCGATCTTGGACTTCTTGCCTCTAGAGCTATGAGAAAATATATTTCTGTTGTTTAAGGCACCCAATCCGTGGTATTTTGTTATAGAACCCTTAGCAAAACAATATATCCTGTATTACTAGGGTCATCAATTTGCAGCACAGCAGAAAAATTTAGAGTGTTATACATCACTTCTTAAAATCCCTTGTCCATTGCCATCACTGGAAATTTCTAACTGCCCATTTCTTCCACTGTTGAGATGAATCCTATCTCTTTGTCTACCTCATCTCATTTTTCACGTTTCTTCTTTCCACTTTTCTGACACCTCATTCTCACTCAGGGCATGCCAAAAATTCAGAACCTTCCTTATAAATTTATTATTCAAAGTGATTCACCTCTCCAACACTCTCCTGCCCTTATCTCTCTCTATGGGCTTCTGCTCCAGGATGAAAACTCATTTAAGTTGCTACAATAAACAAAGAACAGAAGGTTTCAGATATAAACTCTCTACCAAAAAATAAAGTTCCTGACCTCATAGAGTATCAAATAAGTATATAATTATAACTAACTCATGATAAACTGATATAGAAGAATATTAAACAGTATGACAAGAGAGCTATGTGACTCATTAAAGAGATTATAACAGACTGATCTGATCTGATTTAGTATGGTACATCTTAGACACTTTCTTTTATGAAGTGACTTCTAAACTGAAACCTGAAAGATACTTAGGATTGCCAAGTGAAAATTGCCAATAGGGCTGTCCAAGAAGAAGAAACCAAATTTGTGAAAGCTCTGAGACAGGAAAGCATTTGGTTTATTTAAGGGGATGAAGCCATGTGGCTGAAATTCAGTGAGTTAGAGGTAGAGTCAATCAAAATGATGCTACAGAGTAACATACATCAGGCAGGGCAACTGAGGGTGCACATTACTTCTCTTTTCTGAGCATGATTAGAGTCAGTTTCAAAATTTCTGTCTTCAGTGATATGCCTACGAAAGATTATCTTGAATGGCCCTTCACTGGTTGAGTTGTTCCATGGATGCATTTCTAGGTTTGGCCTTGATAGGTATGAACCATATCAGGTAGGACTTTGTAGGCCATAGTAAATTTTTATATTTTTAAAATTTTATCCTGCATTCAATGGAGAGCCTTTGAAATATGATGATAAATAGTCCCAGGTACCTCACTTAGCATAGTTTCTGTTTTTTTACCATATAATCCATTCCCTCTGGACAAGCTCCAGTTCATCACGTTCTTAAGAGAAATGTGCTCAAGTGTGGTCTGACCATCACAGAGTAAATTTGGAGTATCATGCTCCTTTTCTGTACTTCAAACTCTTATTAATTCACCTAAGATGACATTGGTTATTTTTGCGGTGATATTCAATTACTGATGTGAAAAATCATAGAAATTTAGAATCTTATGGAAGCACCAAAATATCTTAATCTAATCACCTCAGTTTGCAGATAAAGAAACCAAAACTAGGTTAAGGAATTTATAATAAAATCCTGAAGTAATTTTCATACTGCTACAAATATCTCACTGCATTTTGTACTTATTTGATTAGAAGTATATATTAAATTTCTTCTTGGTAGATCTGGCCATTTTTTTCCAGACTGTTAAGAGAGTTTTGCATGTTAAATATATCAAACAATGTATTTGACCATCCTCTGAGCTTCACTGCATATCTGAATAACCGTCTCTGCCCCCAGTCAAGTCTTTCACAATAACTATAAAGCAGAATAGGGCAGAAGGCAGCGTTGCCACACCATAGAAGATATTCCTTTAGTAACACCTCGACAAATTAATTATTTTTCTAGTTATTCAACTAGTTTCAGATACTTACCTGTCTCATTAGCTTGCTTATGCATGCTGTTCCATCAAGCAGGCTAATCTCTTCACTGTATTCTACAAGACAGTACCTACAACTCAGTGTGATTGCACATTTTATTTTCTTAGCTTGGAATGACTTCACTCGTCTATTAAGGTTTCTTTATCCTTTAATGCCCAGACATTCTCCATGTAGATTTCCTGGATGACTGCAATCCCCAGTGACTTCTTTTTTAAGTGAAGTCCCTCTCCATTTCTGCTTCTAATGCTCACTATACTATGTAATACATGTTTATATTTTATTTTGTATTTTCTAGTCATTTTGTGTGTGGATATTGTACAACTAACATTTTTCATGACACTGAGTTGACTAGCCTTGAATTCCAAATTATTATCTCACAACTAAAACCTACAGCTAACTTCATACTCAATGATGAAATGCTGAAAGCATTTACTCTAAGATCAGGAACAAGACAAGACGGTCCACTCTCACCACTTTTATTCAACACAGTATTGGAAGTCCTAATGACAGCAATCAGACAAGAAAAATAAATAAAAGGAATACAAACTAGAAAGGAAAAAGTAAAACTGTCAGTGTTTGTAAATGGCATGATACTATATATAGAAAATCCTAAAGACACCACCAAAAAACTACTGTAATTCATCAATGACTTTGGTAAAGTGGCAGGATATGAAATTAATGTACAAAATTCTGTTGTGTTTCTATATATTATCAACAAACTATCAGAAAGAGAAAGGAAGAAAAGGAATCCCATATACAGTTGCATCAAAAAGAATAACATACTTAAGAATAAACTGAATCAAGGAGGTAAAAGAAAACTATAAGACACTGATGAAAGAAATTGAAAATGACACAAGCAAATGGAAAGTTACACCATGCTCATCTATTGGAAGAAGTAATATTGTTAAAATGACCATATCCCTCAAGTAAATCTACAGATTCAATGTAATCCCTATCAAAATAGTAATGGCATTTTTCACAGAACTAGAACAAATAATTCTAGTTTGTATGGAAACCCCAAATTAGTTTACTAATCATTTAAATGTAACTCTTCTGACATAACCTCATGTCCTTGTCAATTCTTGGTATTTTAAGACTTAAATTTGTGCCAAATAGATGGACATGAAATATGATGTCACTTTTATTTTTCATTTGCACTTTTCTGATCACACATGATTCTGAGCTTTCCTTCACGTTTTTGGGGGATATGAAGTTTTTTCCTTCACTTCTTAATTGGCTGTTCACATACATTGCCCTCTTTCTATATTTTTTGGCTAAATTTAACATATTTTTGCAAAAGAGTTGTGGATAGTATCAATTTCCTACACAGGAAACAGTGTGTGTATGTGTGTGTGTTTGTGTGTGTGTATGTGTGTGTGTGTACAAACAACAGTTTTATGAGAACAGAGTTTACATACTAAAACAAAATTCAGTAAAATGCTTTGGCAGAACATAGCTTTTTTGTAATGTAAGCTCACACAGGTTTTGAAATCAAGACTAAAGTGTTAGCTTTCATATATTTTGTACTGAAAGAGGCTAGCATTTTTTTTCTCTCTCTCTCTCGGACAGCACAAAGAGTGCACTCCTCCACATTTCCTTATTACTTTGCTTTGATCAATCAAAACTGACAGCCATGTTTATAAGCTTACTTAGAAGAAATAAATGGCATCACTAAAGTGAACTGTTAACTCTAAGAAGAATACTTCATTTACCTTCTTTATGAGATAACAGTAACTCCTTTTACTTTTACAACTCTTAACCACACTTCCAATCATCCCAATATATTCTGCCCATCCCATTAGCTAGCAATTTACTCAGTATTGAGGGCTATGAATTTTCTTTATTTTTTATGACATTCCATAAAACATAGGGATGTGCTCAAATAATTTTTTCCAACAGTAAAATCCTCTGAAATAATGGTTTTATAATGAGAAATTTTATTTTTACTTTGACTCTTTCTAGATGACTATTAACACCTTATATATTAAATTGCTCTTCTTATCCTCATAATATCTCGCAAGCTAGGGAAAGGGCATGTTGTTCTTTGCTTTCTTTTACAAAAACGACCTGAGTCACAAGGCAGTTTTTATGATTTTGTTCACAGAACACGTAAGTAAGGGAATTGAAAATAGGATCAGTTCAAAGATTTCTCTGTAAAATTTTTAGTTATATCTCTCTAGTTATCTCTTGATGACTATGCTACATCCATTTTATGTCTCTATTTAATCCAGAGATGTCTTTGAAGCCACATGCCCTGATAAACCTAGGCCATTCTTTTCAAATGGCATTTTGTTCAAAACATTTTAACTGTAAGCTAAGTATAACCTTTTCATGGAACTCATCATTTCTGCATGACCAAGGAGACATTAATAAGATTTTAAAGAAATAAAACTGTTAAACGGAGCCCTTAAATTATTATTAACTTCAATGTATAAATGCTTACTCAGGCTTGATATTAATTGAGATTTCCAATTACCTACGGAAAGCTTCAGGTAAGATTTTACATTTGTGTACACAGTTTCATCTGTTCTCATAATTCATACCTCCAAGACAGCTAGAAATATGGTTTACATAATGTATATTATTTGAAATTCTTCAGCCTGCACTGCAGTATTCTAATAAGTAGTTAATATAAAATAATGACACATAAAATTTGCTCTACTGTTACTGTTTAGGTGAAACATTGTAATATCTAAGCAGATACCAAGCACAGAGTCATGCTTAAAATTTCTGACCTTGTGAACATGAGCTCTGTTTTCTGTTCTATATTATATAACAGTATAACTTAAAGTGCATTGAAATTACTTTGAGTCTTGTTTATTATGCCTAATTCACTTAGGTTTTGGTGTAACAATTTTAGTCTACTTTCTTTCTAATTCTGCATTTCTTTAGAATATTGAGAACCTTGGGTTCTCACTAAAAACATTTCCTAAATTGTTTCCTCTGTCTTTTCCTTTTTCTCTGCCCTCCACCCTCACAGACATCTCTGTGTGAACTGATCCACTCATAAGCTTTTAATAATCAACTCTTAGGTGGAAAATTCCTAAATCTTCATCTCCACCCTAGAGCTCTGTATTGAGCCCCAGATCTAAATTTCCAAATACCAACTGAACAGATCCATGCCAGTGGGATATCAAACTCAACCTACATCATTCTGCATTTTGTACTTTCACATTCCACCTGAGAAGCTGTTCCTATTTACTTTTTATTTCCTGTTGCATCACCCACCTTTAAGTTACCAAAGGCAGAAGCTAAATAGTTATTTGTGATCCATGTCTTCATATCAACATCCATGTATAATCAGTCATCAGATGTTGTTCATGCTACTTCATGATATCATTCATGATTTTCCCCAACTTCCCATTTCAATCATTATGATCCAGGCTCTTTTAATCTTTTATCTATGCTGTTGCAGCAGCCTTCTGATTTTCAGTTTCCCTCTCTTTTTGCTGTAATCCATCCTTCACAATATTGCTGTATTTATCTTCCTAAAATTCTTATTTTTTATTGGACTGTAAATATCTGCCATTACCTAGCAATGCTTTGTTCATAATAAGTAGTAAATAGTGGCTGAATTGAATTATCAGTACAACCCTCGATATAGGAACTTACTTCTCATAATCCATTGAATGCAAATATCTATAGTGAATATATTTATACCACAAATATATACTCAGTAATTTTCTGGAACTACAGTTAATTTTTATACTTCAACTGTCAAGTCTAAATGAGGTATTGATAATCAACATATAGAGGAATTACTTGTGAAAGACAGGCTACCAAGATGAAGTGACATTATATTAATGTAAATTTCTTCTCTATGTAATGACTATGAGAATGTACATAATACATATGCATGTATGTGTATTATTTTGAATGAATTTCTTAAAGTCAAAGTGTGTTGCTAACCAGATAACTGTGATTTTGTAGGCTTGACTTGTATGTTCATACAATTGAGTTTGAATTTAGTAGAGATTAAAGTTCTTTACTTTCTTAAATTTCTAACTACCTGAATTCAATGTATGTTTGAATATATGTGTGCTTATCAGCATATAACTATACCTGTGTGCCTTTGACAGGGGCTGTTTGCCTATCTGTGTACTTGTGTAGTGATTGAAGAAGAAAAATTGTATTATTGACCTTTTGACATAGAATGTACTGCTTGAAGTTTGTTTTTTTTTGTTTTTGTTTTTGTTTGTTTGTTTTTTAGTCTACAGGACATGATTTGGTTCATGTTAAGTCTATCTATCTATCTATTTTTTCTGTGTTTTTACAAACACACATACACATCACATGAAGGCTGCATTGCAGGATTTGTATTTATGAAATATTATACTTTTCTGTACACAGAAATTTGGGGGAGGTTGTTATGTTGAAATTTCTAAATTCTCTTTCAAGTTTCTCCCAGAAGCTCTTTTCTCATTTTACAACATGTTTGGAAAACAAATATAATTAAAATCCTTGTGGAATTTAGACTTTGACTTCATCTATAACTGTAGACTTACTAATACAAGGTATTATAGGTAATTCAGATTCATCCTTTGCCTGTTTCAGTTGTATCATATGCTGTTTCTTCATTATATACGAGATATCTGGCATGAGACTTCTAAAAAGGCCAAAAACAGCCTCCAAAATAAAAGGCTCTATTAAATGCACACATACATGTACAGTTTCAAAAAAAAAAAAACCTCTGTTCTGCCATTGTATATTACTTTACTCTTTTCAAGTTTCCATTCTGAAATGAGGAAAAGGGCTTCAGTTTAAAATAGTAAAATTGGTCTTATTTTTATAACTCATGGTTAAATATAATGTATACAATTAGTCTTTTAATGGATTCCATCATAATGGTAAGCAATTTGGGGTAATTTACATATTCTTTCCTCCCTAGTATGTTTGGTAGTGTAATATTTCTGAATTATGTTCTCAATTTCCCACTTCACATGGTCTTGGAAATGAATCTAAATAGTTGTAATGTGAAAATTTATGATTTTAATTTGTCTCAACAAATCATATTTTCATTTCATTTCTTCATGACTGAAGGTAAACAATGAATAAGAATAAATTTTCATCTATTTAATAAAATTAAAAATAAAGGATTGTATTTTACTAAATATTAAAATAGGTTATGACTACATCTGAACATATTTGTGATATTGAACGTGTATTTATTTATGATAGCTAACATTAAATATATATCATAATTTCATATAATTAAAGACCAATGTCCATGTTTATATTTACAGTCAGGTTCACATTGCTTAGTGCCAAGATAATTTAAAAAAATATTTTAGAGTAAAATCTTGTTTCTAAAACCACTTCTGTTTAATCCAAAGTCAGTAAAATTTTAATCCAAGGTAATCACCCTATGGAATAACTGATATTCATTTTCTGTTATACACTGTTACCTCAGCATACAGATTCTTGAGGGTTCAATAGTCATGAAATAGAGGTAAACACCTTTTTATATAGTAGGTTCTTGTAGGCAGCTAGAGAACTGGATCCAAAATATAGATCATAGTGCATCTTAAAAGAAAGATTTAGGAATCACTGACATAGAGATCATAGCTCAAATCTGAAGGTGAATACACTTTACAAGACCGTTAGTGTAAATTAGTAAAAGCAGTGATACAAACCTGAAATTTAGGACTTGCTCACTGATAGACGTTGGGGAAGAGGAAAGAATAATGAAAACCAGGGCACAGGGGGTAGGGAAAGACAGTATATTAAGAAAGATAAGATGTTCATTGCAGCTCTATTTACAATAGCCAGGAGATGGAAGCAACCTAAGTGTCCATCAACAGATGAATGGATAAAGAAGATGTGGCACATATATACAATGGAATATTACTCAGCCATAAAAAGAAACGAAATTGAGTTATTTGTAGTGAGGTGGATGGACCTAGAGTCTGTCATACAGAGTGAAGTAAGTCAGAAAGAGAAAAACAAATACCATATGCTAACACATATATATGGAATCTAAGGAAAAAAAAAAAGCTCATGAAGAACCTAGGGGTAAGATGGGAATAAAGACACAGACCTACTAGAGAATGGACTTGAGGATATGGGGAGGGGGAAGGGTAAGCTGTGACAAAGTGAGAGAGAGTGGCATGGACATATATAAACTACCAAAGGTAAAATAAATAGCTAGTGGGAAGCAGCCGCATATCACAGGGAGATCAGCTCCGTGCATTGTGACCACCTAGAGGGGTGGGATAGGGAGGGTGGGAGGGAGGGAGATGCAAGAGGGAAGAGATATGGGAACATATGTATATGTATAACTGATTCACTTTGTTATTAAGCAGAAACTAACACACTATTATAAAGCAATTATACTCCAATAAAGATGTTAAAAAAATTAAAAAGTAAGATAAGGAGGAGGAGGCTTCAAAAAATATGGGATGATCAGTAGTACAAAAGGTAAGTTCTTGTGAGCAAGAACAATGCAATCGTATTTGCATCCTCAAAGCCTGGCTTATAGTATGCACTCAGTAAGTTTCTGTTGGATGAATGAATGAATGAAGTCATAATTTTTTTTAAAAAAGTCATTAAGGAAATAAGCAATGAGAATAGCTGTATTCAACTAGGACATATCATTGGTTACTTCTTTTTTTTTTTTTGACCACCATTTTATGGGTAGCATAAAAAGGAGATAGGGACTGAGAGAGCAGGTGGCATAACTAGCAATCCAAGATGAAGATAATGCAAGTCTTCCCAGAACAGGGATGCCCTTCCACAGGGTTTAATGAGGCATTAATTCAATATTTGGTGGGGTTCTCAATGGCTATATCCTTATATAGTATCTCCCACTTGCTCTGGCTGCTCTCTTTTGATCTCAACCAGCTTTATCCCTAGACTTCTGCTGTCAACCTCCTCCAACTTGAATGTTCCTTCTCGACTTCTTGTTTCTCCATCACTTGTTTGTTGCATGAATGAATGAATGAATGAGAGTTAATCAGTTTGCTCATCATCACAGTACTACTAAATGATAGAACTCCCTTTTTCTCTGTTCAGCCCTCTGCTATCCACTGTAGGTAATAAAGAAGAAACACAAAACATCTCTCTTCCTTTTACCCTATTACCTATCTGGGTCCAAGTCAATTATAGTCATGAGGCTGGAAAATTGTCACGTTTATATTCCTATAGATGTGTATATATTGCTTTTTATAGGTGACTTAATTACTGTTGATTTGGTAACTCAGCAGTGAGTGATTTTAGCTTCCAATACAAAGTATTAAAAATAAAATATTTGTACACAGCTTGAAGTTTATCTTCGGACATTAAACTGAGGCTCCAAATGAATAAAAAAATGTTAAAGTGTATGAGTTGTTATAGTGAACAAAGGTGATACGGGGGTTGTGACCAAAGCACAAGTTTATTTTTAACTCCCACTGTTCTTTGAACATTATTTAATGAAGATAATCATCCCTGTCTTACAATTCCCATTGATTACTTTAAAACACTATTTCTTAAATTGTGATCTGTGGGCCATCTACAAAGGGAATCATGTAGAGTGATTGTTGAAAAGACAGATTTCTGTGCCCTACCTCAAAACTAATCAGAATCTATAGTTTTAATAAATAACATATGTAAAGTCTTGACTCACTAAAGTCTGAGAACAGTTGCATTGGAATGAACAGTTTCAATATAGAAAAAGGAGCAGCAGTCAAATTTCAAGGGAACAAAGTAAGGGATAAATGGGGAGCATTTGTAGAAAGCTACTGTAGAACACCCATAATTAACTTACCTATGAAATGGAACAAAAAGGGGATTAAAATCAAGTTATGATCTTCCGAATTTGAGTTAGCCTTGAGCAAATGTTAGCGTTTAGCAAAATGTTGTCTTCAAACATTTTCGCTCCACATAACCCCTACAAAAAGTTTGAAAAACATTGTACAGCCTGATACATTACAAAGCTCACATTTAAAATATTGTATCATACATTTAAATAGCTGCAAGGAGTGTAATTTCCAGCATATTTGAAAATATTGGTATTTCAACATAAATCTTTCAAATCACTCTTTCAAATATATCCAATGGAATTTAATAAATACTGTGGTGATTTGATACCTCTATCATTAATTTAATAATACATGGAAAAACTTTCTTTAGAAGCAGAAATTTTAAATAGTTCACTTTCTCCTTGAACCTATATTTTCATTCCACTTTCCTAAAATAATCATTTCCTAACATAATATATTTTATCAAAAAGTATTTTATTGATTATCTTATAATTCCTGCAACAAAATATATACATAAATTGATTTTTTTCTTTTAATTTCCTTTGAATCTACGTATATATTTTTTTCCTTTAAGGAGCATTCTAACTATTAGTCTAATAATTAAACAAAACAACATAGGTACATTTTATATTTATAAAAGATATTAAACACATATTAAAATTTTACTGGGAATGTACTGTTAGTAAGGACAAATGACCTTGCTTTTGTGCTAAGTTCAAGTAACAGCAGTGGATATTACTTTTTGCTGGAATGAGACAGGTGTGAGCAAAAGTTATTTTTGTTTATTTGTTTGGTTTTACAGATATGAGCACTGAAAAAAAAGTTAATTCACCGAAATAAGTGGATACAAATTGAGGAAGTTTTGTTATAGTAGTATCATTCAATTATTTGATCTCCTTTTGCAGGGTCAGGAAACTGACAGGGACTATGAGTCAATGTTAATGTTTTTTTAGCCTCCTTCAACATTTTGTAGTGATTTTGGGTGCAGTAACTTAAGACAGGATTGGTTAAGAGCCAAGTGTTTAGCATCCAAGCTTTCTTAATGTGATATTGCTTTTCTTTTCACCATAGCACTACTTGTTGTGGTTTGTGCCAAGTGAATAGTTCCGCATCAGGACCATGATAATTTGTTATGTACAGCCCTTTGTTACACAGAAATCTATAACCATGTTATTTTTCTTTAAGTTGTATAATCATATAATTATGGGAAAGAAATAAAACTAAGTATTCCTAAGTACATTTGAATAATGTTAACTTCTGAAGCGTCCTAGCAGCTGACTAATTTAATTTACTGGCCAGGATTTTACTCAGAATGCAACATCAAGAGAATGTATGGCTGCTAAGTTGCTGGGAGATTTCAATTGGTTTGCAGGCTTGTCACCTACTTGTATAATCATTATTTAGAAGGGTATTTTAGCCCATAACCATTTTGGCATTTTCATTTTAAAATTCCAGCACTTATTGAGACAGTAAGTTCTGTGATAATAAAATAATTTAGAATTTGTCATTCATTAATTCTACCTATATTAAATAGTTACTAGACACCAAGTAGATAGTAAGGCAATGGGTAGGAGATGATTAATAAAATATGGTTCCTATCCTCACAGACATCTTTATTTTTGTTTTAATATGCTTAAATCTTTCCTTTATAAAAAGAAACTTAAAAGGAACCCTTATGTTTCATAAAATATTATTCTCTTTATTTTCTAGACAATACTTTCTTAGTCATTCTACAATTCTGTGTCCAAGATCTAAGAAAATGGCCATAATCTGCATACTTTAATAAAGCACATTCTTGGTAGGATCATATAGAAGAGTACTGTACTATCAGTGTTCAGATTTTGACAGGTATTAGTTACTATTCATCTTATAAAAGGTACACAGGGAAAGACACAATTATATCTGAATCATTAACAAGCTCAGGGAACATATTAGGAAAATAATGTTGTAGATTCTTAGTATCAAAGAAGGTATTATTTAGAGCTACTTAGATGTCCAAATCAGTAATTCTTCTTGTGCCTACCACATACTATTTACACTTCTATTATAATGTTTTATTCATTCTGCCTGGTATTTACAGTTCGCTTACTCTATGTGCAACACTGTGTTTTAGGCAGAGAGGGGAATACAAAGGCCTAAAATACAAATCTTGACTAGGCATTTACTTGGAATATTATCTACCCAGATAACAGAAACGTAATTCATGTTTAATTGTCAGGACTCACTGTGTCTGGGGCTCGTCAAAAGAACTATTTGAGATTATCTTCAATTATTTATATGCTAAGTTACAGCAGCAGACAACACATTCACCAAAGAGAAAGGATGATACATGTGAACACTGAGGCTTAAGGAGCCTATTAGAAAATAGTTTGGAAAATTGAAGATGGGAGTAACCTGCTTGTAATTGGTATAAAAATCAACTATATATCTATCAGTGTGTATTTATTAATTACTTAGTATTAGAAAAATATTGATAGAGAGATAGAGATGTAGATAGGTAGATAGATAGATAGAAATTGATTTATTATAAGGAATTGGCTTACATAATTATGGAGGCTGACAAGTCCCAAGATCTGTAGTCAGCAAGTTGGAGACCCAGGAGGGCTGATGGTATAGTTTTAATCCAAAGGCAAGCAGGCTTGAGATCCAAGAAGAGTCAATATTTCAGTTTGAGCCTGAAGTCAGGAAAACAAAAAAAAGAAAAAAAGAAAAATGAGGTCCCAGCTTGATGGCTGTCAGGCCGGAGAAATTTCCTCTTATTTGGGGAAGTATCAGTATTCTGCCTATTCAGGCTTTCAACTGATTAGAAGAGGCCCACCCACACTAAGGAAGACAATCTATTAGTCTGTTGATTTAAATGTTAAACTCATCCAAAAACACCTTCACAGAAACACCCAAAACAATGTTTGACCAAATATCTGGGTACCCTGTAGCCCTTTTATGTTGACACATAAATTTCCCGTTACACCTACAAAAACAAGAGGGGAAAGGAAAAGGTATAATTAGATTTATACATAATTGCAGGTAAAATATCTACTAAAACTTACAAAAAGATATTCATTTTATTCTCTATTTCCAAATTTTTAAAAATCCATTGCAAGTATAAACTTGGAAATTTGTTCAGCCTCCATATCAGTTCTTCATAACTGATATAAAGAAGTAAAATGACTTGTCCCAGATAATACAGCTCATTAACTGTAAAGCCAGAACTAAAATCAAAGCCTTACAATTTCAATATTCTTTCTAAGGATCCAGTAGTACAATTCCCTCTTATCACATGTATGCATGACACGGAAGTTATAAAGTTCAAACTAAATTTCAAAATGGCATTGGTGAATACATTTCTGATACAATACTGTTATAGAAACATTTATCCCTGTACACAGTAGTGATTCTGATTCATACCTCAAAGTACTTTGTGCACAGTTATTACTGAGTTATGTGAAAATTTCGAGTTATTTCAAAACATGCTTTTGCATCCTCTCATATGGACTTTTGAACAAAGAAAATAGACCTTTAACACTGCCTGTGAAAGTAAAGAGCATGATAAGGAAGTGTTTATACTGGCATGGAGCCAGGATGAACTATTCGTTTTCAAGTTTTTGTTCCTGAGAGAAGACATGTCTTCTAACCTAATGAGCTTAGAAAAACACTGCTCTCTTCCTTCAACTGTAGACTTAAAATACTGTTACTACATTCCCTAGTGGAGTGTGTGTTTTTAGTCATGGGTAAAAAACAGTTTCTTATGTTTCTGGAATTGTTCAGGTTTTCAAGCAAATATTTCTATAAAGACATCACATTTTCAGATATTTTGTAAAAATAACTACAAACGTGCATGAGGGGACTGATGACAAGATGTTTTCCCTTAATGAACCACCATTAAATTTTCCATAAGAACCCCAAAATGGATCATAATGAATTCCCTGTTACAAATTCTCCTAGGACAAAGTAGCACAGTTTTAAAAGTGGGTTGCCAGGAAATGAAATCTGGCAGGGGATGGGGTAAGTGGGATCTAGAAGGAAGTGAGTTTAAACACTTTGCTTTTGCTCACTTGCTTGGATTTAAAGGCTGAAGCTACTGTACTTGAGTTAGGAAGGATCTGGGTTAGATATTTGCAAGCCCAGGCGGGAGGGCTGGGAGCGTGCAAATCTAGCAGCTGGAGTGTGTTGTGGTAGCTGCTTTCCTGTGCTAAGCTGATTTACTTGTTTAAGGTCTGACCTCATCATCCTGTCAGTATGGGTTCCCACCTACACTGTTAGCTGCAGCTTTCTGCTTCAGATGGAAAGCTAGAAGTATTCACAGTGTACCACAGACAGCGGGGGAGGGGAGAGCAAGAAAGACTGCTCTCGGCACTTGTGCTTTTGTTAGTCCTACAGAAGAGGCAGAGAAACAAGAGATAACAAAGGCTGTTTCCTTTCTGTGAGAGAAGGCTTTTGTCTTTCCTCCTGCAACGATGTCAGTGTCTGGCAAGAAAGAGTTTGATGTGAAACAGATCCTAAGGCTACGCTGGAGGTGGTTTAGTCATCCTTCTCAAGGTTCGCCCAACACTGGAAACTGCCTTCAGCAGGAAGGATATGAGCATAGAGGGACCCCGGTTCAGGGCAGGTTGAAGAACCACTCTCGGGACAGAAATGGACTGAAGAAAAGCAATAGTCCTGTCCACCACAACATACTGACACCATTGCCAGGATTGGCCCCTGCCCATCAAAGAGCCCTTCAGAATTGGCACTCACAAAACCTGATAGAACATCTTCGAGCAAATGAAGATACTCCTAAAGCAGTTCCAGAGGAGAATTTGTTCAAAGAAGCTTGTGAGAAACACTCACAAGATTTGGAGATGATGGCTGATGACAATACAGAAGATTCTACAGCAAGGTAGGAGTTTTCGAAAACGTAACAACAAAGTCATAGCTTAGGTTAACTTATCCTCTAAAACTCTCATTTAATGTTTAAATAAAAGTGTTATAATAATCTCTGAATTTGTATGCAGCCAATCAGGGTCTCCAAGTAACCCCCTCCTCTAAGTCTATAAAGGAAAATATTAATAATACATTCATTTTGATAATTAATGGGATATATGCTTTAGAGTTGTGAGTTTACTTTTCCTATTCCATTCCAATTCCATTAAGAATACTGTTTCGGTTCTAAAAGATGTTTATTATAATTGCTAATTTTCTGTATATATCCTCTATGGCTTGAATGTTCAAATAGTTATGATGTTTTGTACAAGTGTGATGAATTATGTAGAACTATTTCTGACTTTGTCAGGCCAACTCTGACAAAATAAAAGCTCTGACTGCTCAGCACATCCTGATCTATTCCTTAGTACATGGTTGCTATACTGACACTTGATAAATGTTATCTTTATGTGAGAGTACAGAACAGTTTCCTTTGGCATTTGAGATTTCTTTCAGGTTGTGTTAGTTTCATAGCCAGTTTTCAATTATGAAAATATTTTGCATAACGCAAGTAACGAAATGTTGCTTACAGCAGTGAGATCTTAAAGTAGGAAATGGGACATGTCAGGTGTTTCAGAATATTAAAATTGAATAAGAAGTGATAATAAAGTATAGTTTAAGTATAGCCCATAAAATATTTGACTTTATTTTTCTGTCCACCAGAATTATTTGAGTGGAAGTAAATTATATTCCCTCCTCTAATATTGTCTAACATAACTTAATCTAGTAGATCTTTACTTTTTTTTCTTTTTTCATTATCAGATTTTATTTCCCCAACATATTGTAGACACAATTAACGATTTTGGTAATTAATTAAAGTGTAAAAGAGCTACAGAAAAAGGTATTTTTGAAATGTCTTAAATTTTATATCAGTTCAACATGAATGTATGCTAACTTATTTAGAAATCTGGATATTTGGTATAGTGTGTCTCTACATAAGTTTAGAGGAGAAGGACTGGCAAATTTGCTTCTAGATATGTTTTTGCAATATATCTACCTGACAGTTCCTTGCTTCCATAATTTCAAAACATAATCAATAGAAAAAACAGCATAACAACATTATGGCAAAAGACAAAGCAACTGTGCAAAATGATACCTTTATACAAACTCAGTCTTTCTGTATGAAATGTAAATAATGAAATTATTTTTTGAAATGAATTTAAGTATAATAATAGATGGTGATACAGATGTCTTAAGAAATAAAATGTGTATATAAGAATTTTCCTAAATATTTTTGTGATTACTCCAGAAAATGCTATATAACTTTTGGGATTGCAGGTTGTATTTAGTACAAATACTTGGATTTCAGAGTAATATATAATCAATGCTTTAGATTCAGCAGGTTTTCAAATTATTTCCCCTCACCATGAACAACAATTTTAAAAACTGCTGAATTTAGAAGTTAATATTAAGCACATTTGACTCTGTTGTAGAGTAATTTAAATTATCCACTGTGACTTTCTGACAAAATTCTTTGAGGATCCCTAAACTGATTTTCCAGCATGAGAATGTATTTACAATAAATTAGTTGCTGAATGAAAATTCCAGATAAAATGTCAAATATAAAGTGTCACCAAGTAATATTTTTAAAATATATTTCTCTTTTTATGTTATTCTTGATAGTGTTCATGTTCTAAAACATTTTCTGTTAAATATCATATGGTTACAGTGGAAAGTTAATATTTTCTTAAAAGAAATACAGGAAGTGGTTTTATAGATGTGTCAAGGATATTTTAAGCAGGAGAGAAGGGGTAAATTGAGGACCTTATTAATTGAAATATGATGGTTTATTAATCTATCATTACCCATTCTGAATTGTTCCATCTTGGGTAAAGAGAGTTTGATAAGGAACTCTCTTTTGCCCCGTTTTTCTAATGCCTCTCTTTTTTCAACAAAATTGAGAAGCAGGAGGAAAAAATCCTGCGAAGTTGGCAGCAACCTGTTATTCCCCTCAATAGAACTCTTGTGGTTAAAAACAAACAAACAAACAAACAAACAAAAACGGCAGTCAGTGTGGAGAACACGAGAAGGGCTCTAACACTTGGGGCAAAATAAAGGTCTTTAAGCCATACTGCTTCCTACAAATATTGCAGGGCATTAATAGAGAATGGACTAAATTACTAACATGTAATATAGTTGAATAAACTACCATTATTACTAAAACAGATAATAAAGTCAAGGTATTAAAGTTATATTAATATGTTTTTATGAGATTTAGAAACCCCAATACATTCCTGTGTAAGTGAAGTATAGTATGTACTTCATTTATGAGCAACTCTGTATCATGATCCCACACTGTGAGTATGCACATATCAGTATGCCTGTCATCAGAGACCTGGGCTCAGTTATCATTTTCTTTTTGTCCTAGTTATCTACTAACTCTGCATCTTTGCTTCCCAAAAATGACCTTGCTCAATGTCCTTTTTTTTCTTTATTTCATCCCTAGAATTCCAAAAATCAGAATATTTAAGTGTATTATGATTATGCCTTTATATTACAGAATATTTAGTTATAAGATTATATATCTATATATATATAGATATATATAGATATATATAGATATATATATTAACTGCTTATAAAGAGATGATTGCCTAAGTACCCAGGTGTATAAAGTGGTAAACTGCATTTGCCAAGACAAATGCGGTTATTTCCTCATTGCGCTTGAGAACATTGAATAAAATGCTGATGATCTGTGTATGGGCCTAGAACAACATGCCCCAGTGCAAAGCTGAAGATTCACAGGGGTGTTTAGTTTTAAGGAATTAGCAGGAATGGGGATAATACCCTCATACTACCTGTTGGGCCTTTTGGTTTTAGCATAAATTACTAATTGTATGATATATGATTTTGTATATCTTTGCCAGTATTGCACCATTAGACAAGACTCCAAATTCCCTCCATTTGAGACCTTTTCAATTTTCAAGTGAGCTTGCCTAGAAAAAAAAAGAGCAGCTGGCACTATATACTTTGATATCCCGAAGAAGGGGGGAATGGATGAATAAGACTTAGAATTAATTAATAATTCATTCCACAAATATTGAGCACCATTGGGTGTCAGGCACAGTTCTAGGTACTGGGGATGAAACAGGATCAAAACAGAGAACCTGTTTTCATAAAGTATACATTCTAATGGGGAGAGAGAGATAATAAAAATAAACCAAAATATAGTACTTAAATGGTGATAAGTAGTATGAAGAAATAATAATTAGAGGGAATAGAGTGAAAAAGGGATACTCCTTCAGATAGGGAAGGCCTTTCTGATGAGGTAACATTTGAGCACAGATCTAAATGAAGTGAAGCCATCTAAATGAAGAGGCAGCCATGAGGATGTCTGACTCAAAAATTCAAACAAATGAAAGGTTACTGCTGCTGTGCTACAGGGGAACCCCTAACCTCCATCCATATTTTTTCTATTCACATCAATGTCACATGTCCCCACACAGTCCATTGATAAAAGTTCTAAACACCCTTAACTAGTGAATTCAAAAGTATGTCCTGACTTGTTGTTTACTATAGTGACTTTAAGATCACATGCATATTCCATGGTCACAGAGGAGACTTTCCAGCCATCCTGTTAACCATGGTGCCATTTTGTCCTCTGAGGTTCTGGCTATTCAGCCAGCAGACCATATGCCTCATGTACAGTGGCCCCTGTGTCCTTTGTGAAAATGGACACATGATGGTGTATTTGTTTTCTTAACAAAACAATTCAGATAAGTCCAAATGTATTGTGCGTCTTCATCCACAACACAGATCCATCTGTGATATGGAATATGCTTGGGAAATATTTATGCATGAGAAATCTTAAATAATGAAGCTTATTGTAATATATTTTCTCATAAAGTAGGAAGTAAGGTACCTGGGTATTTACAGGGAGCACTTTCCAGGAAGACAGAACAGAAATTTCAAGAGCCCTGAGATGAGAGTGTGCTTGATATGTTTAAACACAAGGAGGCTAGTGCAGCTCGAGTAGGGTTTTCAAAGGGGAGAGTGGTAGCAGATGATTTTGGAAAGTGGTAGCAGATGATTTTGGAAAAGTAACAATAATAATACAACATTAAAAATAATAAGTACATTTTGTAGACCTTTACTATGTTCCAGGCACTAAATATTTTACATATATTTTCTCATGTTCCCAAGGAAGATTTTTGAATATAAATGTAACATTCACATCTTTCTCTGGGTATTATTTTGTTGGATATCTGTTGTTGTTGCTCATCTTCTTACAAGGCAAAAATAATGTGGTCTTCTAAAGTTCAGAACTAGGCCTGTGTTACTTAATTTTACACTGCATTATTCAGTAGAAACTGTTACTTCAAAGGAAAGAATAAGGAGCTAACTACAGTTTTATTGTTGTTTATAGAAAATTTAAGGTTAAATCCTTTTGTCAATGGGTTAAAATGTACCATATAAAACTACATAAGTTATTCAATTGCTTTACTAAATTTAGAATATTTTAACATATAATTTAAACTTAGTGAAATGATTCCTAACATTCCTAATTCCTAATGGAACTTATGTTGATTGATTTTAAATCCTTGCTACTCACAGCCTCTTTCCTGAGAGTGAGGTACCATGGTCCTCACAACTCACTCTTAACATTGCAGTATTGTATATATATTTAAGCTAACATTAATTAAAGTATATTTAATATTTGAGAAAATTTGGACTCCTTTCCATCTAGGCATCTGGCAATATGTTAGGGCCATGTTTCTTTAAGTATTATGATTAAGCACCTATAGTTATTTCTGATATTTGAAAGACAAAAATCATTTTTCTTCTGAATTTGGAAATATAAATAAAGAACTTAAAGTATGTGGTACTACTTAATATGTGACTTCAGAAGCAGCATATTACTTGCATTGACCTGTTACACATTGCTTAAACACTCAATCACTTAGTACTTTAAAGTTTATTTTTTAAACTTGTATATCTCCTTTCTGATTTTTGTAAGACATCTGCCCCTTAATACTAATCTTTTTGATTTATTTCCTATGACCTTATAAGTAAAAACTAGTTTCAATGTTATATATATGCACATATACATACATGCACATACATACACACATATGTATACATGTATATGTGTGTATGTATATATGTATATCAGTGTGAAATTCTTATATTTGAAGGAGATGAAAAACTAAAATTGAGGTGGAGGACTGGGGAACACTGGATCCTTAATAAAGAAACATAAGTCAATATTCTTCAAGATGAATCTGGAATATCTTGTGCCATAAAGTAGAAAGTCCTCAAAAAAGTAATCATGGGGGTATGTCAAAGGGACACAGGAGCCAACTGAAAAAGCTCCTAATGGCCAAAGCTGGAAAACTATTAGCAAACAAACAAAAAAAAAGTATTATAAACCTAAGTAAAAAATAAACATTTAATTCTGTATTGATATAAATCAATGATTAAAGACAGAAAAAACAAATCTCTGGTGCAGAAGAATTCCAAATAATTTATGTACATACTCTGTCCTCAAAGAGGTGGAGCTGAACACTGTACCTTAAGTGTGGGCTGCACATAGTGACTTCTTTTCAAAGAGTGAGTATACCATGGAAGCGTGGTGGGGGAAGAGTATATTTACAGAGGAGAAACCTGAAGAATACTCTCTCAGCCAGGTAATCAAGGCTAACATCAAAACTGCTCTGTAGTGTTGACAGTATATATACTTGGTATGGTGTGATGAGAATGGCACTTTATTTCTGT
The DNA here is from genome assembly GCF_964341445.2 of Mesoplodon mirus. Lineage (NCBI taxonomy): Eukaryota > Metazoa > Chordata > Mammalia > Artiodactyla > Ziphiidae > Mesoplodon > Mesoplodon mirus. The sequence continues at coordinate 73,736,266 of NC_138981.1, forward strand.
CTTCTACCTCCATAAAACCCATCGCCCCCATGCCAATCTAATCATGAGAAAACCATCAGACAAATCCAAATAGGAGGACATTTTTCAAAATGTCTGGTGTTTAATCTTCAAGCTGTAAATGTCATCAAAAACAATGAAAATCTTAGAAACTCTCACAACCAAGAAGTGCCTAAGAAGACATGATGAATAAATGCGATATGGAAAAGAAAAAGGACTTTAGGTAAAGACTGAGGACATCTGAATAAAGAATGGATTTAATTAATAATGATGTATCAAAATTGGTCAATTAATGGTAACAAATGTGCCAGACTAGTATAAGATATTGATAATAGGGGAAATTGGATGTGGGGTTTAGAGGAAATCCCTATACTATCATTATACTATCACAATTTTTCTTTAAAAATATACAATATTTTATCAAAGGCTATCTTAGTAAATAGATTTAGTAAATCAATACTAGAAGACCACCCAATTTTAAGAATTGAGTACATGTTGTTATTTGTTAGTTTTGCTTATTTTTGTTCTTTGGCAACTGAATAGAAGGATACCAAATCAAAATCAGTGGGCTGTTACCTCCTCCATGCAAAAATCTTATACATTAGCAACAAGATTTTATCCTAAGGGCAATCTTAGGGAAACCAGTTAAAGTTCTGTTAACAACTAAAAACTACATGCAATTTCAATTCCTATCCCCATGATATTGATTCTATAATTTGGTTTGGACCGACTTTTAAGGGCATAGCAATTAATAATGTCATAGTTGGGTATAAATAAACTCATTTTTATTTAATCACTCCAGAACACTGTGGTTACTAATGAAGTGGTATATATTTATTGGAGCTTTCAAATGAAAATATGGCCTGCCACTTTTTTTCTATTTCTTCATATTACTGTCTGTGGTTTATCTCTTAGGACGAAAACAATGGCACATATAAAATGAACTTCTTTATATAAAAATCTTTATTACTCCATGCTAAAATGAAAAATTCAGCCATTGAGTATATTTTATTCGTGGTGATTCCATTCCATTAAGATTAAAATTTCACTAAAGAGATTGGAAAATGTGTATCCCAGTGGTTGAGAAATAAGATTTTGTAAATAGACTTAAAAAGAACTATCTAAGAAAATGTAACTAAAAGTGAGAAAATCAAAACCAAATAGTTTTCATTATCTGATGTTTTAGGATAGAAAAAGTATTACTGAAATTTTATTCAACATAAGGTTTTACTCTGAAAACACTGTAAAATAATTATTTCCCAAATCAATATATAGATATAATGCTAACATATCACTAGCATTTGCACTGGAGGAGAGCAATACCAGCAATCATGTTTATTGAAACTATCAAAAGTTAATGCTTTTTTACTCCTGGTTAACTTTTCTTAGCAAGTTACTGTTAGTCAAAGTGGCTTGTCCTTTTCATGCTTTAAAATGCTATTGTACAGAATGTAGACGTGTTGCCCTTCTTACACACTGTGTATTGCTATTGCTTCTTCAGGAGCTATACTATACACCTTGCAAGTGTTTTCGGCAGGTCTTTAACATGTGATTGGTTCTTGGTCATTCCACTTTCAACTCACTCAATAGAAGTGAACTGTTGAGTCTTTTGTCCACACTTTCCCTGTATAACTAGATTGCTTCAACACAGTGACATTCAGATGTCCTTTTTTGGCTAATGTTGATTACATTGTCTATAACAATACTAATAAACAATTGCATGTGTAACAGACTGTCACATAACACTTTAGGCAGCTCTTTAATTTAGTCTGAATTCTGTTGTAACATTCAACGAGCCAATTGCTTAAATAAGATGTTGATATTCATTTGTTTCTGCCATTCAACAAGTGTTTATTGAATCCCAATTGTATGCATTTTGTTTTCTTAGGCACTTTAAAGATGAAAGATAAATAATAGATGTTGATTCCCACTTGAGACTTAAAATACTGTTGGGGAGATAAGGTGCATCCACTTGCAATGTTTATGACAATAAAAAAATACTGCATTGGAAAAACAGTTTAAGTTGCTTAGTCATTGAAACTGCTAGGCATTCAAAGACAAGAAATAATTCTTCTGACCAGAGCAATCTTAGAATGCTTCATGGAGGAGCATGATTTGAGATCAATCTTAAGGATGGATAGCGTTTTGATACAGATAGGGGGAAGAATGAATTCTAGGTAGGAGGACAAATACAGTACCTTGAAAAAGGCACTGAAACATAGAAATTAAAGGTGTGCTTAAATGGAAGATTTCAGTTTGACTGAAGTGAATGATATACATTGGAGAATAGTACAAAGTTAAGCAAGAAAGGAAGGTCAGGCATAGATTATGGAAGATCTTAAAAGACAGATAAGGACTATCTGGACTTTATCTTAGAGGTCTGGGTTTTTTAACCTCCAAGAATTTATTAAAATATTTTGTGTCTATGGGCTTCCCTGGTGGCGCGGTGGTTGAGAGGCCACCTGCCGATGAAGGGGACACGGGTTCGTGCCCTGGTCCGGGAAGATCCCACATGCTGCAGAGCGGCTGGGCCCATGAGCCATGGCCACTGAGCCTGCGTGTCCGGAGCCTGGGCTCCACAACGGGAGAGGCCACAACAGTGAGAGGCCCGTGTACCAAAAAAAAAAAAAAAAAAAAAAAAAAAAATTGTGTCTGTCAATAATTTTAGGGAGAAGTTCCACTTGCTTTCCTCAGATTCTCCAACATTCCATTACACAAGAAAAACAAAGTAATAAATGGTAGCAAAGAAAGCATGTTAATAGATATAATGCTTTAAGGGAAAAAATGTGGTGAGAAAAAATAGAAAATATAGGACTTGACATGTGGAATATCCATTTAGGATGTTTAGATTTTAAAAAGTATGAGTGTTTTTTTTTTTTTTTTTAGGTCATGGTCTAGTTGAATGGGATTCCAGGACTCTGAACAGTTCACTAAACATATGAATAAGTGATTTTTAATTTTCAAAAATATCTTTTTAGCTTTATTTTTATTGTGGCAAGAACACTTAAATTGAGTTCTATCCTCTCAACAAAATTTTAAGTACACAATAGAGTATAGACACAAAGTTGTAGAGCAGATCTCTAGAACCTATTCAAGTTGTATAATTGAAACTCCATCCATTCAACAACTCTCCATTTCCCACTCACCCCCAGTCCCCAGAAACCACAATTCTACTCTCTGTTTTTATGAATTGGATTATTTTATGTACTTTATATAAATGAAATAATACAGCTTTTGTCCTTCTGTGACTGGATTATTTCACTTAGCATGATGTTCTCCAGGTTCACCGATGTTGTTGTATAAAGGCAGGATTTCTGTAAGGTGAATAATACTCTATTGTATGTATATACCACATTGTCTTTATGCATCCATCTGTTAATGGAAACTTAGGCTGTTTCTGTGTCTTGGATATTGTGACTAATGATGCAATGAACATGGCAGTGAAAATATCTCCTCAAGAAACTGATTTCATTTTTTTTTTAAGATATATACCCAGAAGTGTGATTGCTGAATCCTGTGGTAGTTCCATTTTTAATTTTTGGTGGATGTTCCAAACTGATTTCCTTCACAGTGGCACCATTTTACATTCCCATCAACATTGTACAAAGGTTCTGATTTCTCCACATCCTCGCCAACACTTGTTGTCATTTTTTTTTTGTAGTTGTTGTTGTGCTTATAATAGTGTTTTTAACAGATTTGAGATGATATCTCACTGTGGGTTTGATTTGTATTTCCCTGATGATTAGTGATGTTGAGCACCTTTTTGTATACCTGTTGGCCATTTGTATGTCTTCTTTGAAGAAATGTCTATTTCTTTGCCCATTTTTAAATCAGATTATTTGTTTCTTTGCTATTGAATCGTGTGAGCCCCTTACATATTTTAGATATTAATCCTTATCTGATAGATGATTTATAAATATTTTTTTTCCATTCCATATGTTGCCTTTTGTGTATTGATTGTTTCCTTTGCTATTTTATGTACTTTTAGTTTGATGTATTCCCATGAGTCTATTTTCATTTTTGTTGCTTGTGCTTTGGTATTATATCCAATAAATTATTGCCAAGACCAATGTCTTGAAGCTTTTTCCCCGTGTTTTCTGCTAGGAATTTTATGGTTTCAGGTTTGCATTAAAATCTTTAATCCATTGTGAGTTGATTTTTGTATATGCCATAAGGTCCAATTTCATTATTCCTAAGTATTTTATTCTTCTTGACACTTCTGTAAATGGAAGAGGTTTCTTAATTTCCTTTTTAGGTAGGTCGTTGTTGGTGTAGAAACAGAAAGGACTTTAAATGTTGATTTTGTATCCTGCAACTTTACTGAATTTGTTGATTAGTTCTACCAACTTTTTTGAGGAGTCTTTAGGGTTATCTACATAAAAGAGCATGTCGTCTGCAAACACAGATAATTTTTCTTCATCCCTTCTGATTGGGATAACTTTTATTTCTTTTTCTTCATAAATGCTCTGGCTAGGACTTCCAGTATTATGTTGGTTGTAATAGTGTGTGGGAGGCAGATCATTTTCAGAGATGTTAGTTTAATGAGCTATACCTGGGGCAATTCTCTTTCTTGTTAGTGCAAATAGGACCTTGGACTTCACTGTGCCCAAGAATCATCTGGGGAGCTTGTTAAAAATGTAGTTACTCAGTATCCACTACCAGAGAATTTAACTTATTAGTTTTGAGGTGAGATTTTGGAATCTGAATTTTCAACAAACTTCTGAACCAAACTTTAAAAAACACTTTGTCAGCTCTTGCAAGCCTAATTTGCCAGGATTCCTATAGGATCCCAATACTTGATATATTTGTAAACATGCAATAAATAAAGGCCTCATATAAAGTATAATAGGTTATAAAGCATAATAATTGATTCTACTTTATATACAGAATTGTAGATACACTTGAATCTATGATTTACATTAAGTTCTCAAATATTGACCAAGAAAATCGTTTAAAAATAGTCAGCAGCATTAATTTAGCCTTTCATTCTTCTGTGTGTAATGAACTTTATTAAGTTCTGTGAAAGGATGACAAAGGAATAAAAACATATATCCTACCCTTATGGACTTTCCAGTTGGAATGGAAAAACACACCCTCGCAATAAAAGTTTTAAAAGCAGTTACAAGGTAGCAACTCAGTTCAGATCTCCTAGTGTTTAATATAGAAGCTACCCAGGATAATTAAGATGGAAGTAGGGTTAATGACTCAAGACGTGTTGAAATGCAAACATAGAAAGTTTAATCCAAGAATAGCAACAAATTTCAACCACATGGAAATTTTTTATTATTGTTAATTTTTCAACTCAGAAACAAAATAACCAATGACACTTTACCATCATTGTCATCCCTCAACTCTCAGGTGAGGTATTTTGAAGGTTGGACAACGATTACTAATATAATGCTATATATACTATAGATACCTATTGAAAATACTGATTATATATTGGTAAACTGCCTGCAGACCTGTCTTCCCCCCTCAGTTCTCATAATTAATTTGCTGTTCTTCTCTTACTTTCTCCTTACTTTTCTTTAGTAATTGAGAGTTGCTCTCTTCACCTTCTATGTTTTCTTTGTTCTCCATATGAGGTAATACATTCAAAGTACATAAGTATAAAATTGTAACCCACCCCCCCAAAAAAAACAGTAAAAAGGAAAAATTGTTTTTGTCATTCTAAGTGAGCTAGAAAATGAGATGAAAAATTAAGCCTTTCTCTACAAATTATGAATCTGATTAAGATAATTAATATGTTAAGTAATCACCTTCCAGAAGCATTTGGCTGATCTAAATAACTTGTCTTGCTTAAGGATAAAGCAAGTTTGATAGCAATTAGCATACATCTTACTAATGTATCAAGATCGAGATGATTTTTATTTCTATATTAAAGAAATAAAAGTACATACATTTGAACTTGCCACATGTGATCAAAGCAAGTATATATGCTATAATTATTTTCATAACTACTATATATATGAAGAAAAAGTAAATTTATGCTCTGAATTTTTTATCCCTTTTCATTTGACTGAAGTTTATAAAAATTGCACATTTACAAATATCTTAGGATTTTGGTTAGAAAGGACCTTTAAAGAAATGGACAGGTGTGGGAAAAGCTTAAAACATAAAATGACTATAGCTAATTAGTGGCAAAGCTGTAACTATAAGCCAAATTTCCTAACTCCTGGACTTTAACCATGCTCTTCTCTTAATAACATATTCAGCTACTTCCTTTTGATAAATTTATGAGTGTGCAATCATCATTATAACTGATGTCTAAAAGTGCCTATGTTAGCCTGTTTACAGAATTTCTTACAAGTAAATACATGAAATAATTTTTACACTTCACATGAGATAACTGTCACATAAAACACATAAACTAGGACATTTTACATACTTTTTTTACCATAAAATATAGTTAAATCATCTTGTTCATTCTACTGTTTGCAGAAAATATCTAAAATACTCAGTGATTTTTGAGAATAGATGTTTTGCTTTGTAAATTGTCTGTCACCACACAGGGGCTTCTCCATACATTCAGGAGTTCAAGAACAACACAAAGACTGTCTCTGGTCAAGGAATCATCTACTCTTTTGGGTTCTGCCCATTAGTAGTATGGGTAATCAAGAACTGAATGAGATCATATTTAAGCTGTTATTCTAAGTAGATCAATGTTACAAGTTATTCAAAGATGAGGAGGTAATTCAAATAACACTGACAGTTTCTCTGTAAGCTAACCAACAAATATACTAAAACAATTAGGTCCTATTCTCTAATTTTCTCTCAGCAATATAAAACTGGTGATAAATATATCTATGTAGAACATTTAAGATAACTTTTAGTTATCCAGCAACTTTTTCTTCTTAAAGCCCCAAAAGTCTTAAAATCCCCTTTCTTCCATCTAGATAATTTAGTTAGTCTTCTGTTGACAGCTATATAACTAGTAAGGGTCTGACTATAACAGATTTTTTTTTTTTACTTTTGTGTTGAAAGAGGCTTGTAAAAATAAATGGATAAAACTGCTGGTGGTACTCAAAGTTCTTTGCCATTAAAATGAGAAGAAAAGGGGCTTCCCTGGTGGCGCAGTGGTTAAGAGTCTGTCTGCCGATGCAGGGGACACAGGTTCATGCCCTGGTTTTGGAAGGTCCCACATGCCACGTAGCGGCTGGACCAGTGAGCCATGGCCACTGAGCCTGCACGTCCGGAGCCTGTGCTCCACAACGGGAGAGGCCACAACAGTGAGAAGCCCATGTACCACAAAAAAAAAAAAAAAAAGGAAAAAAATACTGGCAAAAACATGAAAATTCATGAAACATCTGTTATTGCTTCCAGTCAAGCTTAAATAATAGTTATTTCCCCTTGCATAAAATTATTTCTTTTTATCCTTCCAGCATAGCATAGATTTTTACAGTTGCATGAGAATTCTAGTCATTATTTAGCTAAAACATCAATCTGCCAAAAAGTGTGGAAAAGGCTTATGTGGGTGATATACTTGGCAAAATTAATAAGTAGTGTTTCATTGTCTTTCATTTTGAATGAATAAACTGATAGTCTTTCTAAGGTTCTATTAAAGTAAAACAGTAGAGGATAGCTAATTAAGTCATTCATAAATAGCATGATCATCACATACTGTTAAAATATAATTTAAAGTTATTTGCATTTGTATTTTTTTAATTTTGCACTAAATCACATATATTAATTTACAGGTAAATAGAAACAGAATTTCTTTTGTTTGTTGAATGATGATTGCTTAATTCTGAAAAATGTATCTAAGAAGCACTTATAAGCTAATGGACTATTAAGCATTTTTAATGATTAAACCATTTGCATCTTTAGTATTTTTAAGGTTTTTCTTATTTTTTACTGATGTATGCAGTACCATTAGTGAAATACAATGAAGGCTTTAAATCACAGGATACATGAAATGGTTTATTAATAGTAGTGAGAATGGTATACACTGTGACATCAGAACACACTCTATTGAATTCAAGCCTGTTATTTAATTTTGTTGATTTGTAAATTATCTTTGTGTTGAGAAACATCTTAATCACTCATCTATGCTACCATTGTTACAGTGCTATTTCCCAGAAGGCTTGCTTTGACATTTGTGTGTAATCAAAAGAAATAAAACTCATTATATCTAATACAATAATATCTCTTCTCCTCTGTACCTCCATCACCCTAGAAAGAAGAATGGCTCTTGAATTTATAATAAGTGTTCAGATCACTAAGACAGCCATTAAGGTCAAGGTCATACCTACACTGCTGAAAGATAATCAAGTGAATATGTATGTAAAAGAGTAAACTAAAGATTTCTAGACATTTTCCCAGCTTTTTTGCTTTAGCTGATATGTTGAAACCAAGAGATCAATGACTTGGTGCAAGTTGTCCTTTAAAAACACATCTCTTTGACTACGTCAAGAAGATGTAAAAAAAGAGATAATTTTTGTTTATAATATTAATTTGAATTCTAAATAATATGTTCTCAAATGATTTTATTTTTTATATTTTTATATTTTATTTTAGTTTTCTAGTTTTTCAACTTTAAATGGAAATTCTGGAATGACTCTGTGACTTTCAGCTCAGAGGTCCCAAAATAGTATCCAAGCTACACACACACACACACACACAAAATCTCTCTCTCTCACACACACACACACACACACACACTTCCTAGAAAAGATCAAGTTTTCAAAAACCATGCCCTCTTCTCAAGGTACAATTAAATAAATATGATTAGTTTTACTCATGAAATGCTTAAATAAATCTTCACTAGCTTCAATATCATGCATGACCTTCAGATTTTACTCAAGTATTTTTTTAAAAATTGTTCAATATCTATTTAATTATTTTTGTCAATAGCTATAAGTTCATTCTTCTCATTTAATGGAAACTAAGAGCACATGGTCAGAAAAGTGGGGACATGGGGAACTTTTATAATTATTTGGTTCTTATAATTAATTCAGGTATTCTAAGAAGGGACTACAGAGTGCTACAGAAGTCAACATGAATTAGGAGATTCTAATTTGAGCCTCAAACATGTTCTGGGGGATTATGTCAGGGTTGCATCAGGAACCAACCATGTCAAAATATCATGCCTAAATAACTGGGTATGACCCATGAGTATTATTGATATTTATTTCTGGAAACTACTATATCCCACTAAAGGTTTCTTGGTATGGTAACTTAATTGGCAGAGCAAAAACATAAGTTAAAGTGACAGAATTGGCATTGAAAAAAAGTGACAATTAAACTTTTGGAGGACTATTACTATAGTTAGAACATTTAACTAAAAGAGAAAATGATTTTTAGAAAATTTTACTTAGTAAATTCTACTCATACTGATCACCTTGGTTATTAATAATCTGAACTCAATTTATTTTATTTCTTTAGATGTTTATTTTGTGGACACTTTCCAGAGTCTCAGGGTGAAATAGAAGGGAAAGCCTTAAATTCTGCCACAGTATATCACTCATGCGGTTTTGAGTATGAGCTTCACCTAGCTCTACATCCTTCATCTTCATTCGTTTGTCTTTCTCTTCTTAAATTACAAGGAGTTATGTGAGAAAACTTGGAAAGAAGAGAGGTAACACTACGGATCCCAAAGTTGCACCTAATCTTGTATTTGAGTTGCTTCTCTTGCTGGACATTGTTTCCCAAACCTTTGACATTCTCAGGTTTCATTAAAGAGCAGAGACTCTTTAAGTACTAAGATAAAACAAATCACACGAGATGTTCATTTTACTTCCCTATTTTATAAATAATTATGCTAAAATATGCATTAACATTTAAGAAGAGAGTACTGCACAGTAAATACAAGAATTTGTCATTTTTATGAGATTAGACAATTCAAAAAGGACCAAGAGTTTGTAGGATATATTTTGCATATCATATATGCGGTATAATATACAGTATATATATATATATATATATATATATATGTGTGTGTGTGTGTGTGTGTGTGTGTGTGTGTGTATACATATACATATACATATATATGTATATTCAAATATTCTTAGAACTGTTAAAAGTTTCAGTCATTTTTGGTTTAGACTGTTTTCATGCTGGTTTCTCTGGAATCACCTATTGAGAACTTATCATTATTCAGTATCTGCTGCATTAAATAGAAGGTAATAAGGAGGACATAAAACTATTTTTTCTCAATTAAAACTTTTGTCATAATTTTTATTTAAAAATAAATTTCTCCCCAGTATTTCTAGTTCCCTTTATGTCTCCTGCCTATCTGAAAAGTAGCTTGCTCCCTTCTGCTAAAACATCATATTCATGGCAATTTATGTTTTGCTTGAAGTGTCTCTTTTTTACACTCAATTATTTTTTTTACAACTTTATTGGAGTATAATTGCTTCACAATGGTGTACTAGTCTCTGCTTTATAACAAAGTGAATCAGTTATACATGAACATGTGTTCCTATATCCCTTCCCTCTTGCGTCTCCCCCCCTCCCACCCTCCCTATCCCATCCTTCCAGGTAGTCACAAAGCAGCGAGCTGATCTCCCTGTGCTATGTGGTTGCTTCCCACTAGCTATCTACCTTAAGTTTGGTAGAGTATATATGTCCATGTCTCCCTCTCACTTTGTCACAGCTTACCCTTCCCCCTCCCATATCCTCAAGTCCATTCTCAAGTAGGTCTGTGTCTTTATTCCTGTTTTAAACCTAGGTTCTTCATGACAATTTTTCCCCCTAAATCCCATATATATGTGTTAGCATATGGTATTTGTCTTTCTCTTTCTGACTTACTTCACTCTGTATGACAGACTCTAGGTCTATCCACCTCATTACAAATAGCTCAATTTTTTTTTAATGGCTGAGTAATATTCCATTGTATATATGTGCCACATCTTCTTTATCCATTCATCTGTCGATGGACACTTAGGTTGCTTCCACGTCCTGGCTATTGTAAATAGAACTGCAATGAACATTTTGGTACATGACTCTTTTTGAATTATGGTTTTCTCAGGGTATATGCCCAGTTGTGGGATTGCTGGGTCATATGGTAGTTCTCTTTGTAGTTTTTAAAGGAACCTCCATACTTTTCTCCATAGTGGCTCTTCCAATTCACATTCCCACCATCAGTGCAAGAGTGTTCCCTTTTCTCCACACCCTCTACAACATTTATTGTTTCTAGGTTTTTAGATGATGGCCATTCTGACTGGTGTGAGATATCTCACTGTACTTTTAGATTTGTATTTCTTTAATGATTAATTATGTTGAGCAGTTTTTTCATGTGTTTGTTGGCAGTCTGTATATCTTCTTTGGAGAAATGTCTATTTAGGTCTTCTGCCCATTTTTGGATTGGGTTGTTTGGTTTTTTTTTGCTATTGAGCTGCATGAGCTGTTTATAAATTTTGCAGATTAATCCTTTGTCAGTTGCTTCATTTGCAAATATTTTCTCACATTCTGAGGGTTGTCTTTTTGTCTGCTTTATGGTTTCCTTTGCTTTGAAAGAGGTTTGAAGTTTCATTAGGTCACATTTGGGTTTTTTTTGTTTGTTTTTATTTCCATTTCTCTAGGAGGTGGGTCAAAAAGGAACTTGCTGTGATTTATGTCATAGAGTGTTCTGCCTATGTTTTCCTCTAAGAGTTTGATAGTTTCTGGCCTTACATTTAGGTCTTTAATCCATTTTGAGCTTACTTTTGTGTATGGGGTTAGGGAGTGATCTAATCTCCTACTTTTACATGTATCTGTCCAGTTTTCCCAGCAACACTTATTGAAGAGGCTGTCCTTTCTCCACTGTATATTCCTGCCTCCTTTATCAAAGATATGTTGACCATATGTTCGTGAGTTTATCTCTGGACTTTCTATCCTGTTCCATTGATCTATCTTTCTGTTTTTGTGCCAGTACCATACTGTCTTGATTACAGTAGCTTTGTAGTATAGTCTGAAGTCAGGGTGCCTGATTCCTCCAGCTCCGTTTTTTGGTCTCAAGACTGCTTTGTCTATTCGGGTTCTTTTGTGTTTCCAAATAAATTGTTTATTTTTTTGTTCTACTTCTGTGAAAAATGACAATGGTAGTTTGATAGGGATTGCATTGAATCTGTAGATTGCTTTGGGTAGTAGAGTCATTTTCACAATATTGATTCTTCCAATCCAGGAATATGGTATATCTCTCCATCTACTTGTATCATCTTTAATTTCTTTTACCGGTGTCATAATTTTCTGCATACAGGTCTTTTGTCTCCTTAGGTAGGTTTATTCCTAGATATTTTATTCTTTTTGTTGCAATGGTAAATGGGAATGTCTTCTTGATTTCACTTTCAGATTTTTCATCATTAGTGTACAGGAATGCCAGAGATTTCTGTGCATTATTTTTGTATCCTGCTACTTTACCAAATTCATTGATTAGCTCTAGTAGTTTTCTGGTAGCATCTTTAGGATTCTCTATGTATAGTATCATGTCATCTGCAAACAGTGACAGCTTTACTTCTTCTTTTCCAATTTGGATTCCTTTTATTTCCTTTTCTTCTCTGATTGCTGTGCCTAAAACTTCCAAAGCTATGGTGAATAAGAGTGGTGAGAGTGGGCAGACCTGTCTTGTTCCTCATCTTTGTGGAAATGGTTTCAGTTTTTCACCATTGAGGATGATGTTGGCTGTTGGTTTGTCATATATGGCCTTAATTATGTTGAGGAAAGTTCCCTCTATGCTTACTTTCTGCAGGGTTTTTATCATAAATGGGTGTTGAATTTTGTCAAAAGCTTTCTCTGCATCTATTGAGATGATCATATGTTTTTTCTTCTTCAGTTTGTTAATATGGTGTATCACATTGATTGATTTGCGTATATTGAAGAATCCTTGCATTCCTGTAATAAACCCCACTTGATCATGGTATATGATCCTTTTAATGTGCTATTGGATTCTGTTTGCTAGTATTTTGTTGAGTTTTTTTGCACCTATGTTCATCAGTGATATTGGCCTGTAGTTTTTTTTTCTTTGTGAAATCCTTGCCTGGTTTTGGTGTCAAGGTGATTGTGGCCTCGTAGAATAAGTTTGGGAGTGTTTCTCCCTCTGCTATATTTTGGAAGAGTTTGAGAAAGATAGGTGTTAGCTCTTCTCTAAATGTTTGATAGAATTCGCCTGTGAAGCCATCTGGTCCTGGGCTTTTGTTTGTTGGAAGATTTTTAATCACAGTTTCAATTTCAGTTCTTGTGATTGGTCTCTTCATATTTTCTATTTCTTCCTGATTCAGTCTTGGCACGTTGTGCATTTCTAAGAATTTGTCCATTTCTTCCAGTTTGTCCATTTTATTGGCATAGAGTTCCTTGTAGTAATCTCTCATTGTCTTTTGTATTTCTTCATACACTCAATGATTTTTTTTCTGGGATTCAGCAGTACTAAATGCCCTGTGTTTATGATTTTTTCATAATTTGCCATTTCTCTACAAAACATCTAAAATAATATGCAATTATAAAATATATACCTAGTTGATTTTCAAAGTGAACTGTAACTGAAAATCACCAATGTAAATTTGCAAATATTAGTTTCTTTAATCAATATCTATGAATTTTAAGCAGGCATAATTGAAAGGTCAGACCTGAGCTTGTACATAATAATACTCTCTCGCTGCTGTGCCAAATGCAAACCAATTTTCCTCCTGTCTCTTGATATTCTCTATGCTGCTGCCTGAAAACATAGAGAATAATTGTTAATTGTTATGGACAGCAGACAAAGTGTGACTTTGTAGTTTATTGTTTGTTCTCCTTAGAAGAATCATTATTTTCGTAGTCTGCCACAGTTTTTATTTGACTTGCTCAAAATATCAGGCATCTCTTTTTTGTAAAACCAATAGAAATGAATAAGCACACTAACAAAATGGCTAATATGGTGAAGAAAATGTTAATTGTTATGAGCAATGGAATTTATCTTCAACTCATGCTAACAAACCTACAAAGCTCATTGTTTTATTAAAAAAATATATATGGCTCCATAACCAACCCAAGTTTGCTTGTGTCTAGGGACATTTTCCTTTCACATCCTATATAGAAAAGCATGATCAGATTCACCTTGGAGTTAAAGTATCAAAATTCAAAGGCTAGCTCTGAAACTTTTTTGTGTTATGACCTCAAGTAAATTATTTAACCTCTCAGTTTCTCTTTGTTTTTAAAATGAGGAAAGTATATGCACCTATTTCATATGGTTGTGTGGAAGATTAATTGAGGCAATAAATATAAAGTCATTAAACAGTGTCTTACATATAAGTATTCAATTAATGTTAACATTATCATTTTACATTTTGAACAATTTTCATCATGCCTCATTCATCTTATGTTATAATGCTAATTGTTAAGCATACTATAGTTTCTTATAGGTGATAGAAACTGCCTCCTAATTATTTAGCCATTGCTTAATCATTCACTTAATTATTTTATAATAGGAATAAAAAGTCATTGCTATTTTACCAATTTTTTCATTTAATTTCTCATTTGAGGAGATTTCCACATATAATCTAGTCAATTACAAACATCCTTCTCGCATTCACTAAAGTGGATATCTGGAATGGTAAGGTTTAGCAGGTAACATTATCTAGTAATCCAAGCAGTGGATGGAATTAAAGACATTAAAAATACACTTTAATGCATCATTGTGTTATTTGGATTGTGATAAAATCAAACTAAAAATATAGCATATAAGATAATAAAAACTTTTATGTCTGTTGATATTCTAGAAACACATTGTGAGAAATGAAAGCAATGAATGTTTTACAAGGGTAGGTAAACTCTATGTAAAGAAACAGAGGGTAAGTATTTTGGATTTTGCAGGCCATCCAGACTCTGTTTCTACCACTTAACTCTGACTTTAGCTCAAAACAGCCTTAGATAATATGTAAATGAATGAGTGCAACAGTGTTCCAATAAGAACATATTTATGAACATTGAAATTGGAATTGCATACAATTTTCTTGCATCCTTTTGATTCTGTTAACCAGTAAGAAAATGTAAAATAAATTTTTAGCTCACAGACCATACGAAACAGATGGCTGGTTGGATTTGGTACTACGGGCTATAGTTTGTCAACCCTTGTTCTAGAAGCACTTTGTGAGACATGAAGGGAATATTTTCCACAACAGATAACCATGAAAATTCTGTCATGTTGACAAGCTTAGCTGAGATACTTTAAGCCTTGGACTTTCCCACTAACTGAGTCTTGCTCTTTTTTCAGAAGTGTTTTGATTTGACTCTCTATTTAGGTTCAATTTTGTATGTCAAGATGCTCTCACTACTATTAAACAAGCTAAAATGATCCAGACTGCATGTTTTTTTACACTGATACAAAATGGTAAATGAAACTCAAGGAGGTGTATTTACTGTAAATTCCTCTTATGTCTAGAAAACAAAAATCACATGAAAATAAAACTTCTCTTTAAACTACTACTTCATTCATATGTCAATAAACATTTAGAATGCATAATGTATCCAAGTACCTTGACAGAGAAAATGAGGCATAAAACAACCGCTTTCCAGTTGCTTACTTTCTAGTAGAGAACATAAATATGTATACCAATAACTGTAATGCAAGACAAAATGTAATAAGTGCTATAATAGTAGCATATCCAATAAGCCATAGGTAATGTTAGTATTTTGTGAAATAAATAAGAAAAAAATTTCCTTACAAAGCTACCCTTAGTATTAAAAAAAAACAACAACAGCTATATCCTAAGCCCTGGTATGTTAACTATTGATGCATTGTGTGTGGTGTGTGTTAGTGACATATTTATCCCTTTGGACAATAATTAGGTGCCTAGTAGTTTCATAAAAAGCAGGCTATTTCTCTACATTGGGAAAATGTTTGTGTTAAGGTAAAGCCAGATACCTAAATGGAGTGTTGCTGACAAGCATTTGCTTTTAAGAGCCCAGTGACAATAATGCTTCAGTCTTGCTTCTGGACGCCTAATGGAAGTCTCATAAGTAGGAACTGTGCAGTTTGAGGAGTACTAGAAAAATACCTCAAGCTTGAAATATTCTGCCCTAATCCATCTTGCTAATTGCCACATTTTGGGGGAGATTATTTCCTCTATTTCAAGGCAGTCATTGTAAATATCTCTGGCTTTTCTGCTACTGGTTTTATAAGGATCATATTTATTTGCAGGCCACTGATCCTGTTTTCCATATGTTGTTAGGTTAATTTTATGATAATCCAAATAAGTCAATCATGTATCAAAATGTATCCTTAAATTTATCATATTCCATCCACTGCATAAATTACTAGAACATGTTACTTGTAAACAATATCATCCCAGAAATCCACTTTAGCAACTAAGAGAATATTTTAATTTAATTTAAACCTTAGATAGGGATATATTTGGAAATACAATCCAAAAGACAGAAAAGAAACTTAATCAAGAAGAACAAATTCTAGAAATGACCACTACATTTTGAAAATTAGAAGCCTGCTTTAAGAAACACTTAACATGCTGCTGGTATTGAAATATGGATATTGTGCCTAGCTATCTTGACAAAGTTATTTAGCTATAATGCACTGACAACCAAATTACAGATACATGACTATTCATTTTTGTAGGATTTTTCTAACATAATTTTTTTATAATCACACCATCAGAGTAAGATCAATTGGGATTTGAATCAAGATCCATGTAAATCTTATGTAATACTACTGTTAATGTAGTGTTCACTTGTTTAAAAGAAAGCCTTTATTTACATTTAAAAACGTACAGGAAACAGCAAAAAGAAAAAAATCAACAAAATGAAAAATCAACCTATGGAAGATGGTGGAAGAGTAAGACACGGAGATCACCTTCCTCTCCACAAATACATCAGAAATACATCTACTTGTGGAACAGCCTCTACAGAACACCTACTGAACACTGGAAGAAGACCTCAGACGTCTCAAAAGGCAAGAAACTCCCCACATACCTGGGTAGGGCAAAAGAAAAAAGGAAAAACAGAGACAAAAGAATAGGGATGGGACCTGCACCAGTGGGAGGGAGCTGTGAAGGAGGAAAGCTTTCTACACACTGGGAAGCCCCTTCGTGGGCTGAGACTGTGGGTGGTGGAGGCAGGGAAGCTTCAGACCCACGGAGGAGAGCGCAGCAACAGGGGTGCGGAGGACAAAGCGGAGAGATGCCAGCACAAAGGATCGGTTCAGACCAGCACTCACCAGACCGGGCAGCTTGTCTGCTCACCTGCTGGGGCAGGCAGGCCTGGAAGCTGAGACTCAGGCTTCAGTTGGAGTGCAGGGAGAGGACTAGGGTTGGTGGCCTGTACACAGCCTGCAGGGTGTTAGTGCACCACAGCTAGCCGGGAGGGAGACCGGGGAAAAGACTTGACCTGCTGAAGTGGCAAGAGACTTTTTCTTCCCTGTTTGTTTCCTGGTGTGTGAGGAGAGGGGATTAAGATTGCTGTTTAAAGGAACACCAGAGAAGGGCGTGAGCTGCGGCTAACAGCGTGGACCCCGGAGATGGGCATGAGATACCAAAACTGCTGCTGCCACCACAAAGAAGCCTGTGTGCGAGCACAGGTCACTATCCACACCACACCTCCCAGGAGCCTGTGTAGCCCGCCACTGCCAGGGTGCTGTGATCCAGAAACAACTTTCCCGGGAGAACACACAGCACCCCTCAGGCTGGTACAACGTCTTGCTGGCCTCTAGCGCCACAGGCTTGCCTCGAATCCGTACCCATCCTTGCCCTTGGCCTGAGTGAGCCAGAGCCTCCGATTCAGCCACTGCTTTAACCCCATCCTGTCTCAGTGAAGAACACACTCCCTCAGGCGACCTACACGCAGAGGAGGTGCCAAATCCAAAGCTGAAATCCAGGAGCTGTACTAGAAAAGAAGAGAAAGGGAAATCTCTCTCAGCAGCTTCAAGACCAAAGGAATAAATCTCCACAAACAACTTGATGTACACTGCATCTGTGGAATACCTGAGTAGACAACAAATCATCCCAAATTGAGGAGGTGGACTTTGAGAGCAAAGATATATTTTTTTTCCCCTTTTTCTCTTTTTGTGTGTATGTGTAGGCTTCTGTGTGTGATTTTTTCTGTATAGCTTTGCTTTTACTATTTGTCCTTGGGTTCTGTCTGTCCGTTTTTTTGTATTTGTTTTTGTTTTTTATTACTTAATTTTTTTCTTAATATTTACTTTTTATTTTAATAAAAATATTTTATTTTATTTTATCTTCTTTCTTTCTTTATAATTTTTTCCCTTTTATTCTCAGCCATGTGGATGAAAGTCTCCTGGTTCTCCAGCCAGGTGTAAGTGCTGTGTCGCTGAGTTGGGAGAGCCAAGTTCAAGTGTCTGGGCTGTGCCTCCATGTAATACAAAATGGTGTAAGTCTCCCAGAGATCTCCATATCAATGCCAAGACACAGCTTCACTCAATGACCAGCAAGCTAGAGTACAGGACACCGTATGCCAAACAACTAGCAAGACAGTAGCACAACCCCATCAATTAGCAGACAGGGTGCATAAAATCATAATAAGGCCACAGACACCCCAAAACACACCACCAGACTTGGACCTGCCAACCAGAAAAACAAGATCCATCCTCATCCAACAGAACAAAGGCACTAGTCCCCTCCACCAGGAAGCCTACACAACCCAATGAACCAACCTTAGCCACTGGGGATAGGACACCAGAAACACCAGGAAGTATGAACTTGCAGCCTATGAAAGGAGACCACAAACATAGTAAGTTAAGCAAAATGAGAAGACAGAAAAACACACATCAGATGAAGGAGCAAGACAAAAACCCACCAGACTTAACAAATGAAGAGGAAATAGGCAGTCTACCTGAAAAAAGAATTCAGAATAATGATAGTAAAGATGATACAAAATCTTGGAAATAGAATAGAAGAAATGCAAGAAACAGTTAACAAGGACCTAGAAGAACTAAAGAGAAAACAAACTGTGATGAACAACACAATAAATGAAATTGAAAATTTTCTAGAAGGGATCAATAGCAGAATAACTGAGAGAGAAGAAAGGATAACTGACCTGGAAGATAAAATAGTGTAAATAACTACTGCAGAGCAGAATAAAGAAAAAAGAATGAAAAGAACTGAGTACAGTGTCAGAGACCTCTGGGACAACATTAAATGCACCAACATTCGAATTATAGTGGTCCCAGAAGAAGAAGAGCAAAAGAAAGGGACTGAGAACATATTTGAAGAGATTATAGTTGAAAACTTCCCTAATATGGGAAAGGAAATAGTTAATCAACTCCAGGAAGCACAAAGAGTCCCATACAGGAAAAATCCAAGGAGAAATATACCAAGACACATACTAATCAAACTATCAAAAATTAAATACAAAGAACATGTATTAAAAGCAGCAAGGAAAAAAACAACTAACACAAAACAGAATCCCCATAAGGTTAACAGCTGAGCTTTCAGCAGAAACTCTACAAGCCAGAAGGAAGTGGCAGGACATAGTTAAAGTGATGAAGGAGAAGAACCTACAACCAAGATTACTCTACCCAGAAGGATCTCATTCAGATTTGATGGAGAAATTAAAATATTTACAGACAAACAAAAGCTAAGAGAATACAGCACTACCAAACCAGCTTTACAACAAATGTTAAGGACATTTCTCTAGGCAAGAAACACAAGAGAAGGAAAAGACCTACAATAACAAATGAAAAATAATTAAGAAAATGATAATAGGAAAATACATATCAATAATTACCTTAAATGTAAATGGATTAAATGCTCCCACCAAAAGACATAGACTGGCTGAATGGACACAAAAACAAGACCCATATAAATGCTGTCTAGAAGAGACCCATTTCAGACCTAGGGACACATAGAGTCTGAAAGGGAAGGGATGGAAAAATATATTCCATGCAAATGGAAATTAAAAGAAAGCTGGAGCAGCAATTCTCATATCAGACAAAATAGACTTTAAAATAAAGAGTATTACAAGAGACAAAGAAGGACACTACATAATGATCAAGGGATCAACTGAAGAAGAAGATATAACAACTGTTAATATTTATGCACCCAAGATAGTAGAACCTCAATACATAAGGCAAATGCTAACAGCCATAAAAGGGGAAATCGACAGTAACACATTCATAGTAGGGGACTTTAACACCCCACATTCACCAATGGACAGATCATCCAAAATGAAAGTAAATAAGGAAACACAAGCTTTTAATGATACATTAAACAAGATGGACTTAATTCATATTTATTGGACATACCATCCAAAGACAACAGAATACACATTCTTCTCAAGGGCTCATGGCACATTCTCCAGGATAGATCATATCTTGGATCACAAATGAAACCTTGGTAAATTTAAGAAAATTGAAAATGTATCAAGTATCTTTTCCAACCACAAGGCTATGAGACTAGGTATCAATTACAAGAAAAAATCTGTAAAAAATACAAACACATGGAGACCAAACAATGCACTACTAACTAACCAAGAGATCACAGAAGAAATCAAAGAGGAAATCAAAAAATACATAGAAACAAATGACAATGAAAACACAATGACCCAAAACCTATGGGATGCAGCAAAATCAGTTCTAAAAGGGAAGCTTATAGCAATACAATCCTACTTTAAGAAACAAGAAACATCTCAAAAAAACAACCCAAACTTACACCTAAAGCAATTAGAGAAAGAACTAGAAAAAATCTCCAAAG
This sequence comes from Mesoplodon mirus, assembly GCF_964341445.2. Classification (NCBI taxonomy): domain Eukaryota; kingdom Metazoa; phylum Chordata; class Mammalia; order Artiodactyla; family Ziphiidae; genus Mesoplodon; species Mesoplodon mirus. The sequence goes on from NC_138981.1 coordinate 73,756,875, forward strand.
TTAGCAGAAGGAAAGCAGTCATAAATATCAGATCAGAAGTAAATGAAAAAGAAATGAAGGAAATGATAGCAAAGATCAATAAAATTAAGAGCTGGTTCTTTGAGAAGATAAACAAAATTGATAAACCATTAGCCAGACTCATCAAGAATAAAAAGGGAAAAGACTCAAATAAATAGAATTAGAAATGAAAAAGTAGAAGTAACAACTGACACTGAAGAAATACAAAGGTTCATGGGAGATTACTACAAGCAACTCTAGGCCAAAAGAATGGACAACCTGGAATAAATGCACAAATACTTAAAAATTCACAACCTTCCGAGAGTGAACCAGGAAGAAATAGAAAATATGAACAGACCAAGAACAAGCACTGAATTTCAAACTGTGATTAAAAATCTTCCATCAAACAAAAGCCCAGGACCAGATGGCTTCACAGGCGAATTCTATCAAACATTTAGAGACGAGCTAACACCTATCCTCAAACTCTTCCAAAATATAGCAGAGGGAGGAACACTGTCAAATTCATTCTATGAGGCCACCGTCACCCTGAAACCTAAACCAGACAAGGATGTCACAAAGAAACAATCAGCAGGCCAATATCAATGATGAACATAGATGCAAAAATCATCAACAAAATATTAGCAAAAAGAATCTAGCAGGGCATGAAAAGGATCACAAACCATGATCAAGTGGCGTTTATCCCAGGTATGCAAGGATTCTTCAGTATACACAAGTCAATCAATGTGATAAACCATATTAACAAATTGGAGCAGTAAAAACAAATAAAGAACTCAATAGATTCAGAGAACCATTTGACAAAATTCCACAACGATTTATGATAAAAACCCTCCAGAATGTAGCCATAGAGGGAACTTTCTTCAACATAATAAAGGCCATATATGACAAACCCACAGCCAACATTGTCCTCAATGGTGAAAAAATTGAAAACATTTCCACTAAGATCAGGAAAAAGACAAGGTTGCCCACTTTCACCACTATTATCCAACATAGTTTTGGAAGTTTTAGCCACCACATTTAGAGAAGAAAATGAAATAAAAGGAATCCAAATCAGAAAAGAAGAAGTAAAGCTCTCACTGTTTGCAGATGATATGATACTCTACATAGAGAATCCTAAAGATGCTACCAGGAAACTACTACAGCTAATCAATGAATTTGGTAAAGTAGCAGGATACAGTCTTATTGCACAGAAATCTCTAGCATTCCTATATACTAATGATGAAAAATCTGAAAGTGAAATTAAGAAAACACTCCCATTTACCATTGCAACAAAAAGAATGAAATATCTAGGAATAAACCTACTTAAGGAGACAAAAGACCTGTACTCAGAAAATTATAAGACACTGATGAAAGAAATTAAAGATGATACAACTAGATGGAGAGTTATACCATGTTCTTGGATTGGAAGAATCAACATTGTGAAAATGACTGTTCTCCCAAAGCAATCTACAGATTCAATGCAATCCCTATCAAATTACCACTGGCATTTTTCACAGAAATAGAACAAAAATTTTCACAATTTGTATGGAAACACAAAAGACTCCTAATAGCCAGCATAATCTTGAGAAAGAAAAACGGAACTGGAGGAATCACCCTCCCTGATTTCTGACTATACCACAGTAATCAAATCAGCATGGTACTGGCACAAAAAACAGAAATATAGATCAATGGATCAGGATAGAAAGCCCAAAGATAAACCCACGAACATATGGTCAACTTATACTTGATAAAGGAGGCAAGAATATACAGTGGAAAAAAGACAAACTCTTCAGTAAATGGTGCAGGGAAAACTGGACAGGTGCATGTAAAAGTATGAAATCAGAACACTCCCTAACACCATACGCAAAAATAAACTCAAAATGGATTAAAGACCTAAATGTAAGGACAGACACTATCAAACACTTAGCGGAAAATATAGGCAGAACACTCTGTAATAAATCACAGCAAGATACTTTTTGACCCACCTCCTAGAGAAATGGAAATAAAAACAAAAATAAACAAATGTGACCTAATGAAACTTCAAAACTTTTGCACAGCAAATGAAACCATAAAGAAGATGAAAAGACAACCCTCAGAATGGGAGAAAATATTTGAAAATGAAGCAACTGACAAAGGATTAATCTTCAAAATTTACAAGCAGGTCATGCAGCTCAATATCAAAATAACAAACAACCCAATCCAAAAATGGGCAGAAGAGCTAAATAGACATTTTTTAAAAGAAGGTATACAGATTTCCAACAAATTCATGAAAGAATGCTCAACAACATTTAGCATTAGAAAATTGCACATCAAAATTAAAATGAGATAGCATCTCACACCTTTCAGAATGGCCATGATGAAAAAATCTACAAACAGTAAATGCTGGAGAGGGTGTGGAGAAAAGGGAACCCTCTTGTACTGTTGGTTGGAATGTCAATTGATACAGCCACTATGGAGAACAGTATGGAGGTTCCTTAAAAACGACAAATAGAACTACCATTTGACCCAGCAATCCCACTACTGGGCATATACCCTGAAAAAACCATAATTCAAAAATAATCATGTATGAAAATGTTCATTGCAGCTCTGTTTACAATAGCCAGGACATGGAAGAAACATAAGTGTCCATCAACACATGAATGGATACAGATATGGCACATATATGCAATGGAATATTACTCAGCCATAAAAAAACGAATTTCAGTTATTTGTAGTGAGGTGGATGGACTTAGAGTCTGTCATACAGAGTGAAGTATGTCAGAAAGAGAAAAACAAATACCGTATGCTAACACATATATATGGAATTCAAAAAAAAAATGGTCATGAAGAACCTAAGGGCAAGATGGGAATAAAGGCACAGACCTACTATAGAATGAACTTGAGGATATGTGGAGGGGGAAGGGTAAGCTGTGACAAAGTGAGAGAGTGGCATGGACATATATACACTACCAAACGTAAAATAGATAGCTAGTGGGAAGGAGCCACATAGCACAGGGAGATCAACTTGGTGCTTTGTGACCACCTAGAGGGGTGGGATAGGGAGGGTGGGAGGGAAGGAGACACAAGAGGGAAGAGATATGGGAACATATGTATATGTATAACTGATTAACTTTGTTATAAAACTGAAACTAACACACCATTGTAAAGCAATTATACTCCAATAAAGATGTTTAAAATAAACAATAAATAAATAAAAAGTAAAGCAATGAAATCTAGAAAAACACAATAAATTTTATTGTATGTTTAAAAGAATTAAAACTGAAAAGCAAAATTAAAAATAAAATCAACCTACAGAATGGCAGAAAACATTTGCAAACCGTTTATCTGATAAAAGATTTGTATCCAAAATATATAAAGAGTTCAATAGTAAAATATTATTTATTATTAGATTTAAAAATTGGCAGAGGAATTGAATAGTGTTTTTCCAAGAACACTTACAAATGGCCAACATGTTCATGAAAATGTGCTCAACATCACTAATCATCAGGGAAATGCAAATCAAAATCATAAGGAGATATCACCTCACACTTGTTGGAATGTCTTTTATTAAAAAATACAAGAAATATCAAGTTTTTTGTGAAGATGTTGAGAAAAGGGAACCCTTGTACACTCTTGGTAGGAATGTAAAATTGTGCATCTGCTATAGAACTGAGATTGGAGCTTCCTCAAAAAATTAAAAATAGAACTATCATGTGATCTAGCAATACCACTTCTAGATATATATACTAAGGAAATGAAATCTGTATCTTGAAGACATATCTTCACTCCCATATTCATAGCAGTGTTAGTCACATAAGCCAAGGCATGGAAATAACCTAAGAGTCCGTTGAGGGATGAATGAATGTGATATGTATGCATGTATATATGTGTGTGCATGTGTATACATATACATAGTTTTATACACTGTCTAAATCTATATATGTATATACATAAACATACACAATGGAATATTATTCAACCATGAAAAAGAAAGAAATCTGCCATTTGAATCAGCAATGAACCTTGACGTTATTGTGCTAAGTGAAATAAGTCAGTCAGGGAATGAAAAATACTGTATGATCTCACTTATGTGCAGAATCTAAAAAAGGTAAATTCATAGAAACAGAGAGTGGATTGGTGTTTGCCAGGGGCTGAGGAGTGGTGGAAATAGGGAGATTGTGGGTACAAATTTCCAGTTATAAGATTAATAAGTTCTGGGGAATCTAATATACAGCATGGTGACTATAGTTAACAATACTGTATTATATACCTAAAAGTTGCTAAGAGAGTAGAACGTAAATGATCTCATCACAAAAAATAAGTGAAAATTGCCTGAGGTGATAGAGGTGGTAACTAACCTTACTGTGGTAATCATTTTGCAATATATATGATATATGAATATCACACCATCATATTGTACACCTTAAACTCTCACAATGTTACATATCAATTATATCTCAATATAGCTGGAGGAAAAGGTGCAAAAAGTATAAAATATAAAGATATAAGCTAGAATGAAGAAGGAAGTTGTACAATGAAGCAAGTTATAACTCTATTATTCAAAAATAGCTAGAGTTGTTGAGTGTACAGTTTTTAAAAAAGGAATAGAGACAGAATAGAAAAGTGGTTGACAGAGGCTGGGATATGGAGGAAATAGGGAGAGGTTGTTAAAAGCGTACAAACTTTCCACTATAAGATGAATACGGTCTAAGGATCTAATTTAATGTGTTGACTATAGTTGATAACACCATATTGTATAATTGAAATTTGCCAAGATAGTAGAACTTAAATGTTCTCATGAAAAGTTAATTAATCATTTAAGTTTGAAGTGATGGTTGTACTAATCAACCAGATGGGGTGAATCATTTTACAATGTATAAGTATTTCAAATCATCATATGTGTACTTTAATATCTTACAATATTATTTATCCATTATACTTCAATAAAGCTGAAAAAAGGAATGGTAAATTTATTTAATGTTTTAGCATACCCTTTACATTTTAGCATTTTAGCATACACCTACCTGTAGTAATCTAATGCAGTACAGCTGAAAGTCCCTAGTGTATAACTTTATAACACTATTTAAAGTGTGCACTAATTAAGAAGATATTTAAAAAGCTTTTCATTTCACATGAGGATTCAATCAATATCATACTTAAAGGCCAGTTATTATTGTTTTCTCATGAACTGCATTTACTGTTTTGTTATTTTAATGAAAATGCATTGTTAAATATATGAGCTTTTGTTTCAAACTGTAGTGTTGAACTAATTGGTATCTACATATTTGGTGAACATTTTACATATGTATATATATATATATATATATATATATATATATATATATATATATATATATATATACATACACACACACACACACATATTATGGAGAGAGTGAGAGAGAGAGAGAAAGACTACATAGGAAATATTTACTTATTTACTTAAGAGGTCCTGAATGTTACTGCCATGCAGTTGATCAATGTTATATATTTACTAGTAGAGGATTATATAAAATTATCACAACTCTAATGATTTCATGACAGATGATAACCATTTCACAAGAACCATGGTTTAGGTTACTTTAGAAATACATCTAAGAAAATATTTTTATAATGGAATAGATTTCCCATAAATAATCAATTATAGTTTATTTTATTTTAAATAATATTTTATTTAAAGTAAACTGTTTAAGGTTATTTTGTTTTTAAAACTCTCTTACCTGGCATGAACTTTTTTTATATTTTTTTCTTCTCCTTTATTATTATTAATTTAAAATACAGATACATAAACATTTTATTTCAGTTTCCACTTTTTACCTCAAATACCCAAAACTCCAGCAAGTAACACTATACAATCTCTCATTTTTGCCATCAGGGGTAAAGTGTGAGTGGTCACCAACCTCATCATAAAGGTTAGCTCTCAGCTGTCATTGTTTCTATGAAAACAAAAGATTCCAGTTACTTTGTAATATCACAGAATTGTAGAAATCTCACTTAAAGTGCAGACCCTGATGATTATCATTATGGCATATATGACCTTCCACCTTTATTAATGAATGTTTCTGTGTTGAGACATTGTTTTCTAAATTTTCGTGTGAACTTTTTAACCCATGAACTTGTCTGGGAAGAAATTTCTCCTTTTCCCTATTGCTGGAGCAAGTGTTTTCAATAGCTTATATTGACTCAGCTTTGTATTTGCTTTTCAGTCCTTCAAATTCAGTTTAATAGAAGTGAAATCCAAGATTTGCTGACTATATAATTAGCTTTCACCAGTACACACTTATTTTTCAAATTCCATTTTCATACCAAATTAGATTCTACCTGTCACCTAAAGCTTTCCCTGACCACTCCAACCACGATGGTCTCTTCCTTTTCTGCAACTATAGAACATACTATATATATCTTACTTTCTTCAACTGTTCCTCTTCATATCACCTATTTTTCCAGGGTCGTGACTATCTTAGATAGTCTCTTCTGGATATACTTCAATTTCAATATACCTCATTTAGAGGATGATAACTATAATTAGACCTAAAACTGCATATGTAATCTGACCAATGAGTCCGATAAGTCTGCTATCACCTGTACCCTGCCTCCACCCACCCCTGTATGAGGAAACTTCTGTAGTAAAGTATCCAAAGACTGTATTGGCCTATTTTGTCAGCTATATTACACTCTATTGGTTCATAATGTGATGTGGTCAACTAATCCAGTAGGGCTTTTTAACTTTGAACTGCTAATGGCAAGTCAACTATCTTGTTTCATTTATTTTGGACCTAAACCTCAGGCTTTATATCAATTCCTTTTATATCACATTTTCTTGGTCCTGACATAACATTCTAGATTATAAATAATTTCAGATGATAATTGTTTCTCCATGTATGGGAGTGCTTTACAGTTTACAGAACAGTGACACACATTTATTTCATTTGATCTCAACACTGTGAAGTAGGTTGTGATTGTTACCCCTTTTAAGTTAATGAGTTAATAACAAATGACAGGTCTGATATTCTCAATGAATTCTTCTGACATTAAATCCAATATTCTCTGCCTGAGCCATGCAACCTCTCCAGCTGATGCCAACCACTTTACAAACACACACAGACAGATTAATTATCCAATCTTATTTTTGTGCTTGCCACAAATGTAAATTTATTTATTTATGAATTTATTTAGTTATATCATGTCTTACTCCAAAACAGGGTTGAAATAAATTTAAATGTGCAGACTGAACTGCATGCACACTTTAAATAGGTGACTTTTATGGCATGTGAATTATAATTCAATACAGATTTTTAGGAAAACCTTATTGCCCGTTTTCTTCTTAAGAAATTGGATCTCTTAATATAATATATATTTGGAAAACAACTATTAGTTAGCCATCACTGCTATTTTATTTTACATGGAAAAATTATTAATAACAACATTTGATTTTTTAAAGCATGGTTTGAACTCTTGTTGGCCTTGGATTCTATAGTCCAGATTTATTCGTGGACCAATTGTATATTTTCCGTGTACATGAGTATTACTAGTTCTTAAAAGTCTATATAATAAAATAAGACTTCTAGAATCATTATCACTTAGGTTATTAGTTGGACCAAAAATATTTCTCTTTTAAGGAGTTGTTTTAATATATCATAAAATTTCTAATTGTATTCAATGAACTGGATATAGACACAAGTAAGAGTTAAGTATTAACTTCCATGATGATAATGAATTTTTTTAAATTGTGAATTAGGCTTGACTTTAAGAATCAGATTAATTTGCTAGTTATCTGTTGTCACAAAGAGCATCTTACATTAACTATTTTTTAATGATATTGTTGCATTTAGAGTACATTCTTCAGTACTTTAATAGATAATATTAAATGACCCCCATCTAATTGCTCAAATCATTCAGTCCCTTGAGGTTGTTAGCTTACCATGTTATTTCCATGAATACGGAGACATGTGAGATTCTTTTAGGACTTTACAATATTTAGACCCAAAATATTTTTATGACTTAGTACTCTGGGGTCTCAGCCAAGGATGTATTAAAATTATCAGGTATATTGAAGGATTTTTATTAAGCCCAAATTTTTACAAAACCTGCAGGTGTTTATGCAGTCCATTTCTATACAGATTATGATTGGTCTCACACTAAACAAAAATAAAATATCAGTCATTCAGTCTTCACTACAGAAATTAAATCCAATACCGGTCTTTATAATTTAATCATCAGTAAACACTATTAGTACTTTAGGTACTTATCTTCCCTCCATCAACTAATCAATTCCCATCTTTTCACTAATTGTCTATCTTACATTGCCTTGTTCTATTTTCTTCATAACACTACTCACTGTTGAAATTATCTTATTCATTGATAACCTCCCTCACTCCAGAATACCAGTTCTACAAGAGGTGAAATTCTATCATGCTCACCGAGGTATCCGAGTGTTTGGTACATAGAAGGTGCTCAATTAATATTTGTTGAATTGTACTTTATCAGGGAATTCAATTATTAATTAATTATCTTTACATGTTCAATTGAAACCAGTGATATTTGAGAGAGACAATATAAAGCATCAAAATCATCTAAGTACCATTTTGAAAAGTCAGATACCTGGGCTTTGCACCATGCATACTGAATCAGAATCTGTGGGAGGCATGCCTCAAGGACCTATATTGTGTGACCTAAAAGTCACCAAGTGATACTGAGGTAACAACTCTACTGAATACATCTGATTGGTGTTTGAGAACCATTGGACTAGACCACATGCTAACTTTCCATTCATCAGATTTTGTAAATGATCTCTATTATGTTAGCTCATCCAAAAGCAACAATCATGAATGCTATGATATGGTAAAACAAACCCAAAGTTTGGGTATACCCAACTTTTCTGAATTTATAATGGAATGCCTTCAGTTTTTACAGAAAGGTATTAAGAGGAAACTTGGCTTGTGAAATCTTTCGGTGTCTTTGAGTAACAAAATGTTCATTATTTAATGTCAACAAAAAGGTTTCTTTTTAGCTTTATGTCAAGAAAAAGAAGTCTGTTTCTCCCAATTAACTTGAATGCTTCTGTTTCTCAAAAAAATTATATGACAGAACATGGCTTCCTTTCATTTGGCTTACAGAAAACACAGGAAAAACTTTACTGCTCAACTATAATAACTAATTTACACTAGATGCTTGGTAATTTGCTGTTAGTTTGAGTTGTTTGCTTGTTTTGAAAGCTATCTTTTATAATTTACGTCTGATTGCAATGGTTCTTTAGTATATATTTTAATGTTTCTAGGCACCAAAATCCTTTCTGGGAAAAGCTGAATATAAATGATAAGTACAGAACTTTTGATGTAGAAATATTAAACTCATATTTTCTCATGTCTCTTTGTAAGTATACATGTGCCTGTGTATTAGCTCAATGAAAAGAAACAATTTCTTTGTAGAGAGAGAGAGATAGCCACCAAACACTTTGCATAGAGCCTTCAATATAGGTACTTATTTTGTTAAATGAGTGACTACATGTGTAAACTAATGATCAAATTGCAATTTATACCTGAGGAGGCAAAGAACAAGTAGACAATTTGTGAATTTTATCTCTGTATGTGCTTTAGTTTCCAATAGCTCTTTGCATAATATTTTATGCCTTATTTGGAAATGTGTGTCTGTATAAGCTTTGGCAGAACCTGGGTCTCAGGTATGAAATGCAAGAAGGGTTAATTTAAATACACTTTTATTTACTAAGAACCACAGATCTTCACTTTAAAACTGTTATCCTTGGAAATGGAAATACAAATAGAAATTCAACTTACTGTTTAGCTAACTGTTATTTTCTGCTGCAGTTACAGCAAGTGTTTCTTCCTTAGTTCGTACATTTACCTGACCCTTCTCCAAGCAAAGTGTTACATTTTCTACAGTGTCTTTCATGGTGTTATTTTGGCATATCTGTTTTTGAATTCTGGGAAACATACAGTAGTCAGCGTGGAAAGATAGCTTCATTAACATAATCAACACATCACACAGACATAAACAAACATAAATCAACAATTCTAATGGGGATAAAGACACTCATAAGAAAATACTTCCATAAAGGTTGATTTATTTGAGAAAATAAATAACAACCACAAATGCTTTGCAAAGAATGGCTAAGCTGTAGTAAAACAAAAAGTAAAATTAAAGGATAAAGATAAAAAATATATGTGCTGTAAAATCCTAAAGAAAACCATATTTCTGAAGCACTTAAGCATTGTTAAAATTAGAAATATTTTTTATTACTTTCATGTTCTTACTTCATGCACTGATTTCTTGCCTAAATTAAATCTGTGAACCACCACATTTTTCACAAGACTGAGACCAAATATTTCTCCATACTGTTAAATTATTTGGCCAGTACCAAAATTTATGAAACTATGAAGTAGCTCAGATTGTCTATTCACTGAATCCATAAATTGGAGAATATTTATGACCTGTCATCTTGAGTTTTTTGTTTAATATCTTTATAGGAGTATAATTGCTTTACAGTGTTGTGTTAGTTTCTGCTGTACAACAAAGTGAATCAACTATATGTATACATATATCCCCATATCCCCTCCCTCTTCAGCCTCCCTCCCACCCTCCTTATCTCACCCCTCTAGGTCATCACAAAGCCTGGAGCTGATCTCCCTGTGCTATGCAGCTGCTTCCCACTAGCACCCAATTTGCATTTAGTAGTGGTAGTGTATACATGTCAATGCTACTCTCTACTTCATCCCAGCTTCCCCTCCTCCTCCACCGTGTCCTCAAGTCCATTCTCTATGTCTAAGTCTTTATTCCTGCCCTGAGACTAGTTTCATCAGTACTGTTTTTTTAGATTCCGTATATGTGCATTAGCATACGGTATTTGCTTTTCTCTTTCTGATTTATTTCACTCTGTATGACAGATTCTATGTCCATCAACCTCATTACAAATAACTCAATTTCATTTATTTTTATGGCTGAGTAATATTACATTGCATATATGAGTCACATCTTCTTTATCCGTTCATCTGTCGATGGACATTTAAGTTGCTTCTACATACTGTCTTTTGTAAATATTGCTGCAATGAAGATTTTGGTACATGCATACTTTTGAATTATGGTGTTCTCAGGGTATATGCCCAGTAGTGGGATTGCTGTGTCGTATGGTAGTTCTATTTTTAGTTTTTTAAGGAACCCCCATACTGACCTCCATAGAGGCTGTATCGATTTACATTCCCACCAACAGAGCAGGGGTGTTCCCTTTTCTCCAAGCCCCTCCAGCATTTATTATTTTCTAGATTTTTTTGATGATGGCCATTCTGACCAGTGTGAGGTGATATCACATTGTGGTTTTGATTTGCATTTCTCTAATGATTAGTGATGTTGAGCATCCTTTCATGTGTTTGTTGGCCATCTGTATGTCTTCTTTGGAGAAATGTCTATTTAGGTCTTCTGCCCATTTTTAGATTGAGTTGTTTGTATTTTTGATATTCAGCTGCATGAGCTGCTTGTATATTTTGGAGATTAATCCTTTGTCTGTTTCTTTGTTTGCAAATATTTTCTCCCATTCGGAGGGTTGTCTTTTCATCTTTATGGTTTCCTTTGCTGTGCAAAAGTCTTAAGTTAAGTTTCATTAGGTCCCATTTGTTTATATTTGTTTTTATTTCCATTTCTCTAGGAGGTTGGTCCAAAAGGATCTTGCTGTGATTTATGTCATAGAGTGTTCTGCCTATGTTTTCCTCTAAGAGTTTTATAGTGTCTGGCCTTACATTTAGGTCTTTAATCCTTTCTGGGTTTACTGTTGTGTATGGTGTTAGTTAGTGTTCTAATTTCATTCTTTTACATGTAGCTGTCCAGTTTTCCCAGCACCACTTATTGAAGAGGCTGCCTTTTCTCCATTGTATATTCTTGCCTCCTTTGTCAAAGATAAGGTGACCATATGTACGTGGGTTTATCTCTGGGCTTTGTATCTTCTTCCCTTCATCTATATTTCTGTCTTTGCGCCAGTACAATACTGCCTTGATTACTGTAGCTTTGTAGTATAGCCTGAAGTCAGGGAGGCTGATTCTTCCAGCTCTGTTTTTCTTTCTCTAGATTGCTTTGGCTATTCAGGGTCTTTTGTGTTTCCATACAAATTGTAAACTTATTTTGTTCGAGTTCTGTGAAAAACGTCCATCGTAATTTGATAGGGATTGCATTGAATCTATAGATTGCTTTGGGTAATAGAGTCATTTTCACAATGTTGATTCTTCCAATCCAAGGACATGGTATATCTTTCCATCTGTTTGTATTGTCTTTGATTGCTTTGCTCAGTGTCTTATACTTTTCTGCATACAGGCTTTTTGTCTCCTTAGGTAGGTTTAGTCCCAGGTATTTTATTCTTTTTGTTGCAGTGGTAAATGGGAGTGTTCCCTTAATTTCTCTTTCTGATCTTTCATTGTTAGTGCAAGAGTTTTCTGTGCATTTATTTTGTATCCTGCAGCTTTACCAAATGCATTGATTAGCTCTGGTTGTTTTCTCATGGCATCTTTAGGATTTTCTATAATTAGTATCATGTCATCTGGAAACAGGTACAGTTTTATTACTTCTTTTCCAGTTTGGATTCCTTTTATTTCTTTTTCTTCTCTGATTGGTGTGGCTAAAACTTCCATAATTATATTGAATAATAGTGGTGAGATTGGACACCCTTGTCTTTCCTGATCTTAGAGGAAATGCTTTCAGTTTTTCACCATTGAGAATGATGTTGGCTGTGGGTTAGTCATATGTGGCCTTTATAATGTTGAGGTAGGTTCCCTCTGTGCACACTTTCTGTAGACTTTTTATCATAAATATGTATTGAATTTTGTCAAAAGCTTTTTCTGCATCTATTGAGATGCTCATATGTTTTTTATCCTTCAGTTTGTTAATATGGTGTATCACATTGACTGATTTTTGTATATTGAAGAATCCTTGAATTCCAGGGATAAACCCCACTTGATCATGGCGTATGATCTTTTTAATGTGCTATTGAATTCTGTTTGCTAGTATTTGGTTGAGGATTTTTACATTTATGTTCATTAGTGATATTGGCCTGTAATTTTATTTTTTGTGACATCTTTGGTTTTGGTATCAGGATTGTGGCTTCATAGAATGAGTTTGGGAGTGTTCCTCCCTCTGCTATATTTTGGAGGAGTTTTAGGAAGATAGGTGTTACCTCTTCTCTAAATGTTTGATAGATTTCACCTGTGAAGCCTTCTGCTCCTGGGCTTTTGTTTGTTGTAAGATTTTTAATCAAAGTTTATCCTTTGAGTTTTGACTAGTGGTAGGAGAATGTTAATCATTGTGCTTAAATCACTTAAAGAGGGGTTTGAAAGGGCATTTTTTATTGTGTAACAAGGTAAAAATAGTGTAAAAAGGGATCCTTTACAAATTTAATAAAATTGATGGAGAATAATTTCAGTATTATAAAACTATTAAATGCACAAATAGTTCATTACAGATTTATTCATAAACTACAGTTTAACCCCTGAAGCTCACAGAAGTATAATACATGAAAAATAGAATACATTTCCAAGAGAGATTAGTTCTAAAGTATGTGCCATGCGATTTGATACAAATTAAAAATAAGTTACGGTGTAAGGGTTTACATGAATTACTAGATAACTTATCCCTGATAATAACATTATTGAATTCTGATTATGGTACTACCCTTTTAGAAAACTGTCAATGAATCCCAATTTTATACTAACAAACACAGAATTGGAGCACACATATTATCATTATAGAGTATGCCACACTCTGCCTTCCCACATGTGGTTTCCAAAATCCAAAAGGGTATGAAATGGTATCTCGTGGTGTTGGTTAGCATTTTCCTAATTTCTAATGATGTTTAGCATATTTTCTTGTTTTTGTTGGCCATTTGTATATTTCCATTGGAGAACTCTCTATTCAAATCCTTTGCTCATGTATTAGCTGGGTCGTTTGTCTTTTGGTGTTTAGTTGTGTATATTATAGATATAAGTTCTGTATCAGGTACCTGGTTTGAAAACGTTTTTTTTTTTTTTTTCTCATTTTGTGGGTTGCCATTTTACTTTCTTAATCATATCCTCTGGAACAGAATATTTTAACTTTGGTGAAGTCCAATGTATTAATTTCTTTTTTTTTTGCCTCTACTTTTGGTGTCATATCTAAGAAACCATTGTGAAATCTGAGGTAATGAAGATATACCCCATTTTTTTCAATAGTTTTATAGTTTTAGCTCTTACATTAAGATCTTTGATTCATTTTGAGTTTTTTTTTATGTGGTTTGAAGGGTCCAAATTCATTCTTTTGCATGTGGATATCCAGTTTTGCCTGTACCATTTGTTGAAGAGAATATTCTCCCCCCTTTAAATGGTCTTGACACTTTTGTCCAAAATCAATTGACCAAAGATATATGGGTTTATTTTTGAACTCTCAGTTCTATTCTATTGGTCTATAAGTCTCTCCTTATGGGAGTACCACACTCTCATGATTACTGTAGCTTTGTACTAAGATTTGAAATCAGGATGTATGAGTAATTGAACTTCATTCTTTTACAGGATTGTTTTGGCTATGCAGTGCCCCTTGTTATTACATACTCATTTGAATATCAATTTTGATAGGGATTGCATTGAATCTGTAGATTGCTTTGAGAAGTATTGCCATACTAAAAACATTGTTTTCTAATCCCTGAACACAGGATATATTTCCATATATTTATATCTGTTTTAACTTCTTTCAGAAATACTTCTTTTTTATCATTATGATAAAACATATATAACAAAATTTACCATTTTAACAATTTTCAACTGTATGGTTCAGCAGCATTTAGAACACTCATATTATTACTTCTGTCCATCTCAAGAACATTTTCTTAATACCAAAATGAAAGTCTGTACCCACTGAAAATAACTCCCTCAGCCACTGATAACCACTATCCTATATTCCATGTCTATGAATTTAACTATTCTAGGCACATAGTATAAGTGGAACCACACAATATTCATCCTTTTTTCTGGCTTATTTCATTAGCATAATATCTTCAAGATTCATCCATGTTGCAGCATATATCAGAATTTCAATCTTTCTAAGGCTGAATAATATTCTACTGTACATATATATCACATTTTGTTTATGCATTCATCAGTTGATGGATATTTGGGTTCTTCCCACCCTTTGAGTGTGGAATAAATCTGCTGTGAACATTGTTGAACAAATATTTGTTTCAGTTTCTGCTTTCAATTCTTTGGGTATATACCCAGAATTGGAGTTGCTGAAATATACAGTACTTGTTTGTTTTACTTTTTGAGGAAATGTCATACAGTTATCCCCAGTGGTATCATTTTACATACTATATATGGGTGTTCCAGTTCTCCACATCCTCACCAATATTTGTTATTTTCTGATTGTGTTTGTTCATTTGTTTTTTTTTAATAATCATTCTAATGGCTATGAGGTGGTAACCCACTGTGGTTTATTTCAGCTTTAAGTATTATTTTAGCCATCAGGTTTTCATCAATGCCCTTTATCAGTTTGACAAAGGACCCTTCAACTTGTAAAGTCTTATTTTAATCATGAAAAAATTTTGGCTTTTGTTCAGTGTCTTTTTCTGTATCAGTTGAGATTGTCATGTATTTTTTTTCCCTTCATTCTACTAATATGTTTTATTATATTGATTGACATTTGATTGTTGTCTCAAGCTTTCTGGGATAAATCCCACTTGATCATTGAATATAATCCTTTTAAAAATGCTGTGGAGTTTAGTTTGCTAGTATTTGGTTGATGATGTTTATATCTATATTCATGACAGATGTTTTTTCTGTTTTCTTGTGATAACTTTTCCTTATTAATATGGCAACGCTAGCCTCATAAAATAGTTGTAAATTTCCCCCCTTTTATAATTTTTGGAAGAGTTTGAGAAGGATTAATGTTAATTTTTCTTAAAATGTATGTTATAATTTACAAATGAAGCCATTGGTCCTAGCCTTTTCTTTGTGGGTTTTTTTTTTTTTTGATTTGTTTGTTTTTAATTGAAGTAGGTTGATTTAAAATATTATATTACATCCTCATCAACAATTGTTATTTCTTGTCTTTTGATAATAGCCATTCTTACAAGTGTGAGGTGGTATCTCATTGTGATTTTGATTTGCATTTCTCTGATGATTAGTGATGTCAATTATCTTTTCATGTGTCTGTTTGCCATCAGTATGTGTTCTTTGGAAAAAGGTCTGTTCAGGTTCTCTGCCCATTTTTTAATTGTATTGATTTTTTTTAGTGCTGAGTTGTATGAAATCTTTGTATATTTTGGATAGTAACCCATTATGGATATATTGTTTACAAATATTTTCTCCCATTCAGTAGGCTGCCTTTTTGTCTTCTTGATAGTTTCTTCCACTATGCAAAAACTTTACTTTGATGTAGTCTCATTTGTTTATTTTTGCTTTTATTTCCACTGTTTGAGGAGATATATACAAAAAAAAATAATGCAAAGACCAATGTCAAAGAACATACTGGCTCTTTTCTTCTAGGACTTTTATGGTTTCAGGTGTTACATTTAAGCCTTTAATACATTTTTAATTTACTTTTGTATACGGTGTGAAAAAGTATTCCAGTTTGATTCTTTCACATGGCACTGTCCAGTTTTCTCAGCACCATTTATTGAAAATTCTGTCTTTTTCACATTGTATATTCATGCCTCCTTTGTCATAGATTAATTGACCATATAAGTGTGGCTTAATTTCTGGCTCTCTATCTATGTATCTGTTTTTTACCAGTTCCATACTGTTTTGATTACTGTGGCACTGTATTGGGTTGACCAAAAAGTTCATTTGTTTTTTTCCATAAGATGTTACAGAAAAACCTGAATGGATTTTTGGCAACCTCAATAGTATAGTCTGAAGTCTGGGAGGGTGATAATTCCAGCCTCTTTTTTCTCAAGATGTCTTTGGCAATTTTGGTTATTTTGTGGTACCATATGAATTTTAGGATTACTTTTTAGTTCTGTGAAAAATATCACGGGTATTTTTATAGGGATCACATTAAATCTGTAGATTGCTTTGAGTATTATTGCCATTTTATCAATATTAATTCTTCTAATTCAAGATCATGTGATATCTTCCCATTTATGTGTATCCTTATCAAATTCCATCATCACTGTCTTATAGTTTTCACAGTATATATCTTTCACCACCTTGGTTAAGGTTATTCTTTTCATGGTGATCATTTCATAATGTATGCAAATGTCATATCATTATGTAGTACATCTGAAATTAACACAATATTATACATAAACTATATTTCAATAAATTTATAAGAAATTAGAAATATGATGCAGATTAGTGTCCAATTAGATTGCTGTAGAATAATAGTAATGAAAATATAATAATGCAAACTAATTATATTAAATATAGATATAAAGTACAATGTTATACTATGTTTTTTAAAAATATTTTTACAGAAACTATAATGTTGTGAATCTAAAATTACTGGTTACTCATGAAAATATGGATTTTGGTCCTTTTTCCCAGTTTAGTTACACAGTACATAATAATTCCTCTCATGAAGCCATGAATGGAGAAGGCCCTCCATGTATTCCTTCCTTTTTGAGTAGGCATTCAATAAATATTTAAGTGGATGAATAAACTCTTGTACTCTTTTTTAGAAAATATTTCAGTTAGTTAGGGACTAAATAGCCTTCAATAACAAAATTACCTAAATGTTTCTCAAAGGTGTTTAGAAAAATCAATTATATAAGAGTGGAAGGGGTAGTTTACCTCCAAATATAGTATAGATACAATATATAGTAAGGATGCTACCAATTTCTTCACAGCTATGAGTTAAAATATGGCTGTGAGGATGTTACCTGAAAAGTGGTTTTACCTCTTGGTGGGTGTCGAGCCAATAGACATGACCAAGCCGAAGATCTGGAGAAGGAAGTATTTATTATTACCTGTAGCATGTAAGAACACCAGGAGTCTTTCCCGAAGTAGTGTCTCCCTGAATAGCAAAAATTGGGGAAGTCTTAAGCTAAGGGTACATGCATATTCATGAAGAGGCTTAAGCAGAGGAGAATTCAGCATAGAATTGGGGCAAAGGTCTACAGAGTCCAAGCTTTAGCTGATTGAAGTAAGGAGAGTCAACATCTTCATTCCATCCTCCACCTGGTTGGGGGCCTTAGCTCCTGCAGAACTCCAAGATATATTATGTATATCACTTGAGGAGGAACTAGGACGCTGCTTTATCACTGCACTATTGTCTGACTGCCTTTTCTCTGTTCCTGCATTCCTTTGTTCCCTTAAGATCATAAGTTACTGGAACTTCCTTGGCGGTCCACTGCAGGGGGCACAGGTTCAATCCTTGGTCAGTGAACTAAGATCCCGCATGCCCTACACACACCCCTCCCCCAAAAATATTATCATTAATTATTAAGACCTGTTCAAGGGCAAACACTGTGGTTGTGGCTAGGCTTAGATCACAAAATGGCTTAGGCAAAAATGGCTTCTTTATGTCAAGAAAGCCATTCCTACTTCTCATTCTCTGGGAAACCCCCTAACGTATCTGCTCACAGGGAGGCAAAGCAGAACCCAGTGGGGCTTTTGAAGTTTTACTTATCTCTTAAGTTTCTGCAACTATTATTTCATATATATATATATATATATATATATATATATATATATATATATGAACATTGGACCCACAAACTATCTCTTTTGGGCAACCTTCCAACTTCTGAAATGCCTGAAAAATTCTGATGTATTACAGCTGTTATAATTAACCAGATCCTGATAAGATTTAATATATGGTTAGACATTATTAGTCTGCATTTAATCTCCAAAATTAATCACAAAAGAGACAAATGAGACAAGATGCTTTAGAAAGAGAGGTGATGTTATTTAGTAGTTAATATTCTGGATCTTTAAGGAAAGATTGTCTTGATTCAAATTCTGATTGTGTTGTTTAGCAGCTTTATGACCAGCAGTTTACTTTACCAATCTGCACAGCCTATTTCCTTATCAATGTAATTAGTATAAGAATAGAGTTGTTGAGAGTATGAAATGAGTTACTTTACATGAGCTATGAGAAATACCTGTCATATAGAAAGTGATTATTCAGTGTTATCTATGATTGTTATTGATCTTGACACTGTAACTTGAATTCATTCCAGAACATAAAGATTGCTTTAACATAAGGAATTGAAATTTTCTTACTTTCTCCTCACATTTCTATAAATAGGAAGAATAATAAAATCAAGATTTGTCTAAGTCTGCTTATATTTCTAGGTGTTACAGATATTAGCACAGACCTTCTGGTATAAAACCTGTTCAAAGATGCCATGACAATTCCAAGCTTAGGCTTTATCTAACCTTATTCCGCTTGAATTTCTTCTCAATATTCAAAGTTAGTTTAACTGAATTTCAGTGAAGAAAATGAATTATGGTAAGCTTTAGGCATACAGAATACATGTGGAGGAGGATAAGATAATGGTTACTTCAAGTCAACAGTATTCCCTTTTGGTTCATATTTGCTTTAATGTATGTAGAAACATAGGACAACACTAGGCTGTAAATATTGTTTCTTGAGAATTGGACCAAAGAGCCTTCTAAAGAAAGTGGTATGCTATTCAGAAGTGTTACACAGCATGATTTATCAGCACTTGTACATAGTAGGATCTCAATAAAACTTGCTGAATTGAATGAATCGGCATTATACATATTATTTTACACAAGAATTGAGAAAGTGCCATCTTCTCATCATTTGACATTAGGTAAAGAGGAATCGTTCTGAATACTTCTGTGTAGAAAAGTCTGTTCATTCAAATTTGATTTATTTTCACTAATCACTCTTAGCTTGTAGGGTATGATACCAATGGGATACAGATTCTGTTTGGAAAAGGAATAAAATTGTTTTAAATGCACATGCCCTCTTAGGACTATTAATTCTATATCTATTCAAAAATTATCTGTAATGAGTACATCAAAAACCAAATGGTTCTTCTCTGTTTATATGAGGGTTATATTTTTGGATTGCATTAATAAATGATTGTTTCTCATATATCTTAAGAGTATGTCTTCTCTTTAAATTATATATATTTGTGTTTGGCTTGGTAAACTTTTTTCATCAGTATCAGTCTACCATTTGTTTTTGTTTTGTTTTAACATCTTCACTGGAGTAAAATTGCTTTACAATGTGGTGTTAGTTTCTGCTGTATAACAAAGTCAATCAGCTATATGTATACATGTATCCCCATATCCCCTTCTTGTGTCTCCCTCCCACCCTCCATATCCCACCCATATAAGTGGTCACAAAGCACCAAGCTGATCTCCCTGTGCTATGCAGCTGCTTCCCAGTAGCTATCTGTTTTACATTTGGTAGTGAATACATGTCAATTGCTACTCTCTCACTTCATCCCAGCTTACACTTCCCCCTCCTCATGTCCTCAAGCAGATTCTCTACATCTGTGTCTTTATTCCTGTCCTGATCCTAGGATCATTAGAACCATTTTATTCTCTTTTAGATTCCATATATATGTGTTAGCATACAGTATTTGTTTTTCTCATTCTGACTTACTTCACTCTGTATGGCAGGCTCTAGGTCCACCCAGCTCACTACAAATAACTCAATTTTGTTTCTTTTTATGACTGAGTAAACGGCTTTTAGTTTTATTGATCTTTGCTACTGTTTCCTTCATTTCTTTTTCATTTATTTTTGATCTGATATTTATGATTTCTTTCCTTCTGCTAACTTTGGGGTTTTCATCGTTCTTTTTTCACTAATTGCATTAGGTGTAAGGTTAGGTTGTTTATTTGAGATGTTTCTGGTTTCATGAGGTAAGATTGTATTGCCATAAACTTCCCTTTTAGAACTGCTTTTGCTGCACCCCATAGGTTTTGGGCTATCTTGTTTTCCTTGTCATTTGTTTCTAGGTATTTTTAACTTCCTCTTTGATTTCTTCAGTGATCACTTCGTTATTTTGTAGTGTATTGTTTAGCCTCCATGTGTTTGTATTTTTTACAGATTTTTCCTGTAATTGATATCTAGTCTCATAGCGTTGTAGTCGGAAAAGGTACTTGGTAGGTTTAAATTTTCTTAAATTTACCAAGGCTTGATTTGTGACCCAAAATATGATCTATGCTGGAGAATGTTCCATGAGTACTTGGGAAGAAAGTGTATTCTGTTGTTTTTGGATGGAATGTCCTATAAATATCAATTAAGTCCATCTTGCTTAATGTGTCATTTAAAGCTTCTGTTTCCTTATTTATTTTCATTTTGGATGATCTGTCCATTGGTGAAAATGGGGTGTTAAAAAACGTCCTGCACTATAATTGTGTTACTGTTGATTTGCCCTTTTATGGCTGTTAGCATTTGCCTTATGTATGGAGGTGCTCCTACGCTGGGTGCATAAATATTTACAATTGTTGTATCTTCTTCTTGGATTGATCCCTTGATCATTATGTAGTGTCCTTCTTTGTCTCTTGTAATACTCTTTATTTTAAAGTCTATTTTGTCTGATATGAGAATTGCTACTCAAACTTTCTTTTGCTTTCCATTAGCATGGAATATCTTTTTCCATGCCTTCACTTTCAGTCTGTATTTGTCCCTAGGTCTGAAGTGGGTCTCTTGTAGACAGCATATATATGGGTCTTGTTTTTGTATCCATTCAGCCAGTCTATGTCTTTTGGTTGGAGTATTTAATCCATTTACATTAAAGGTAATTATTGATATGTATGTTCCTATTACCATTTTCTTAATTGTTTTGGGTTTGTTTTTGTAGGTCTTTTCCTTCTTTTGTGTGTCCTGCCTACAGAAGTTCCTTTAGCATTTGTTGTAAAGCTGGTTTGGTGCTGCTGAATTCTCTTAGCTTTTGCTTGTCTGTAAAGGTATTAACTTTGTGTCGAATCTGAATGAGATCCTTGCTGGTTATAGTAATCTTAGTTGTAAGTTTTTCCCTTTCATCACTTTAAATATGTTTTGTCACTCCTTTCTGGCTTGCAGAGTTTCCACTGAAAGATCAGCTGTTAACCTTATAGGGAATCACTTGTATGTTATTTGTTGCTTTTCCCTTGCTGCTTTTAATATTTTTTCTTTGTATTTACTTTTTGGTGGTTTGATTAATATGTGTCTTGGTGTGTTTCTCCTTGAATTTATCCTGTATGGGACTATCTGCACTTCCTGGACTTGATTGACTATTTCCTTTCCCATGCTAAGGAAGTTTTCAACTATAATATTTTCTCAGACCATTTCTTTTTCTCTTCTTCTTCTGGGAGCCCTGTAATTTAAATGTTGGTGTGTTTAATATTTTCCCACAGGTCTCTGAGACTGTCCTCAATTCTTTTTATTCTTTTTTCCTTATTCTGCTCTGCGATAGTTTTTTCCACTCTTTTATACTCCAGCTCAGTTATCCAGTCTTCTGCCTCAGTTATTCTGCTATTTATTCCCTCTAGAGAATTTTTAATTTCATTTATTGTGTTGTTCATCATTATTTGTTTGCTCTTTAGGTCTTCTAGGTCCTTGTTAAATGTTTCTTGTACTTTCTGCATTCTATTTACAAGATTTAGATCATGTTTCCTCTCATTACTCTGAATTCTTTTTCAGGTAGACTGCCTATTTCCTCTTCATTTGTTTGGTCTGTTGGGTTTTTACCTTGATCCTTCATGTGTTGTATATTTTTCTGTCTTTTCATTTTGCTTAACTTACTGTGGGGGTCTCATTTTCGCAGGCTGCAGGTTCATAGTTCCCATTGTTTTTGGTGTCTGTCACCAGTGGGTAAGGTTGGTTCAGTGGCTTGTGTAGCCTTCCTGGTGGAGGGGACTGGTGCCTGTGTTCTGGTGGGTGGGGCTGCATCTTGTCTTTCTGGGGGGCAGGGCTGCTTCTGGTGGTGTGTTTTGGGGTGTCTCTGAACTTAGTATGATTTTAGGCAGCCTCTCTGCTAATGGGTGTGATTGTGATCCTTTCTTGCTAGTTGTTTAGGATTGGGCCTCCAGCAGTGGAGCTTGCTGGCTGTTGGGTAGGGCTGGGTGTTAGTGTTGAGACAGAAATCTCTGGGAGAGCTTTCGCCATTTGATATTACTTGGGACCAGGAGGTCTCTGGTGGTCCAATGTCCTGGACTCGGCTTTCCCACCTCAGAGGCTCAGGCCTGACACCAGGCCAGAGCACCAAGACCCTGAGGTGCCCAGAAATATCATGGGAAAATGCCTATGACTCCTAAACTCCATGATGAGTGAGGATTTGCCACAGGCTTCACCACTACATCTTACCATTTGTTTAAATTGTTACAAATTTTGAATTAGTGAAGTCCAAATTAAGAAGTTCTAAAGGACCATTATAATAGTTAATGAGAATATAGAATATATTGATACTTTAGAATTCCATTTAGTAAAACAAATGGTGATATGTCCATGAATTAATCATTAATAGTTTAATTATGTAAAGCAATCCTACAATCTAATGGAAAGAATAGAATAATTTATTTTCTACTTCATTAAAATTTAGTGCATTTAATTTCCACAAATTATTAGAAAGGGGATAATTTACTAATCTAGGGGAAAGACAGAAGTGCATAAAATCACTAATCATATTAGAAAAATTAGATGTCATTTTGAGGATTAACTAAACTTTGAGCTTAGTTTATAACCCAATCAAATGAGGGATGATAAAATTTAAATTCCCACTCTTATGGAAATATTAAAACATGTATGATCCCTACAGATGTAAAAAAAAACAAACTTATGGTTACCAGGTGGTAAGGGGAGGATATATTAATTGGGAGATTGAGATTGACATATACACATTGCTATATATAAAATAAGTAACTAATAAGGACCTACTGTATAGCACAGGGAACTCTACTCAGTACTCTGTAATGGCCTATATGGGAAAATAATCTACAAAAGAATTGATATATGTATATGTATAAAGATTCACCTTGCTGTATACCTGAAACTAAGACAACATTATAAAGCAACTATACTGCAATATATATTTTTTAAATATACGATCCTAACATAATAGATTCTGATACTTTAATTTTGATTTTTTTTTCCATCCAAAGATTAGTAAAATGCTAGATCATTCTATATTTCCCTGCTGACCACTAAGGGGCCTTGAGATATTTTATGCATAGTAAAAATGGAAAATTAAAGCCTCCAAAAAATGTATATGTAGAATAGAATATTTTATAACCTGCATGGGAACCAGAAATAATAACCTTGTTATGGCTAAATCATGGGAAATAAGACTCCCATATTTTGAATAAGACAGCCATATTTCATCATTACATTTTTAGGTGGTTTCATTTGTTCTAATGATTATTGCAATTAAGATAATTTATAATATGATATGGTATATAATGTTTTTATTGTGACTTTTTTCTTTTCCATTGGTTCCTCCTGAATGTAATTCATACTTTTAATCCTGTACCTTGTCTTTCCATAATTCTCAGCCCACTTCATCCTCATCTGTCTGCCTGTATTGCTGGCTTTTTGCTTTCTGAGACTTCCATTTCATTTGTTCTCCAGTAGTTCCTAATAACTGACTAGATCCTGACAAATTTCCTTACCTAGACATCTAGGTGCCAAATTCACAAGTACTATGAAAGACAAAACAAAAAAACGAAATATAAATGTTTCCCAGAAACATTGAACTCGGTCTAAAAAATATATTTTGCTTTTTACATTCAAATTTAATCAAGCTTTGAGAACTGAACAACCTATTATAATGTTTTTTCAAGAACTTATGTACCATGTGTGAATTATATTTATCTTTTAATTCTGTTCTTACAAAAACACTCTGAAAAATACCACTGTGTTCTTTTTCTATTAATACAATCACAGGCCCTGAATACTTTAAACATCTGATGTAAACATATGATCAGATTCATTTGATCCTATGAATGGTTTAGAAATAAGAAAAATATAAGTAGCAAACAAAACAGTGATGTTATTCTCAGATAATGCTAAACATGGGTTTAGAGGATTGTACTGTGCTGCTTTTAATAGAGTATTCTTAAATCACTAAGAGGGAGTGATTATTTCAGTTCATCATTTCTACTTTTGTCACTATGTCATCAGCAGCTCTACTTTGGGTTTGGGAATAGCATCACTCTGAAAAAAGAACCAAGAACACTGTGTGTGGCCTAAGTATTCAGATAAAACATATTTGTGAACTGCCATAAAGCCATACAACTCTATTAGATTAAGTGCAACCCATTATTCTGCTTTTGTTTCTTCTTGTATTTCTTGTTTTCCAAGTATGCTGCAAATCAAATATTTGGTAAAAGAATCTAAAAAATATAAATCAAAATCAAAACACTTCATTTTCAACCTGGAAATATTTTTTCAAAGAGAAATACCATTCCCTTTTTCATGTGTCTCCTCTAAAATCTGGTAGTGAAGAACATAGTTTTTATCTTTTAAAGTATCCATAGATAAGATTTTTTTTTAGAGGACAATATATGACACAGCTTCAAGAGCCCTGTCTTTCTGAAACAAGTTCTAAAAGTAAAGACTCTAAAATGCTGAAGTTAGTAGGTCAGCCCAGGTAATTAACACAGTTCTCAAATTACTTCTAAGCCAAGCAATCCCCAGATCCCTTATCTTCCTACATTAAAATATCTTGAGTTAAAAATGTGATTTACAGGTCACTAATTTGTAATCTTTACATTTGATCAGTATCGTAAATGATTTAAGAAGCTTTCAGAAGTTATTATAATTTCTGAATTTTTAGTTCATAAATTATAAAACTGCTGTCAACAAATTTATCTTTTCTCAGATTTCCTTTAGAATAAATGTGTACTTTATCTGTACCAACTATTTAAAATACAATACAAAGACTCCAACCTTCTGTAAGTTAAATGTGCAATGTAATGTAAGTAGTTAAATTGTATTGTGGAATACTAGAAATAAATCAGCCTTAGGATCAGACAGATCTTGGTTTGGCTTGAAACCCAACTCTTCATTTAATAGCTTACATAATATTAGGAATTTTGTAAATCTTTCTGAGACTGAGTTTCCATATCTTAAAGATAGAGATAAATTTTAACTTACAGACAGTGAATACTAAAAGACTTAATATATAAGAAAATATATAGCATATTGCCTGGCTCATAACTGACACTCATTAGTCTGTAATTATGATTATGATTACCATTATACTGTTAATGTGTGAAGATATGTAAGTCTTCCTTTTCTGATAGTGAAGACCAACATAAAAGACTGTTTTATACTTATGTGGGAATTTTCACCATAGTTAAAATTATAAAGTACATACTTCATTTAAAAATTAATTTAGGTATATTATTGTTCAAACTGTGTCTCCTACTATATAGCAACTCTGAAGGGAAATAGGTCATAACAGGTATCCCATAAGGCAAGTGTCAATTTTGTCAGCTCCCATTTCAGCCTCATGAAGAAGTTTTGTTGTTATTTTCACAAAAGCTCTTTTGGATCTAAAAGAGCTAAAGTTATTTTTATAAATAAATATTTTCACTTGGTTAGCATGTTAATATTTATTTTACTCTGTTTGAAGAATGCATATTTGGAAGACATTTGAACATTACCTACAGTAAATATATTAGCATGATAGCCTCTTCTTTTACTAATTTAATTATAGTTCACTTAGGCATGTAAAATGGATAGAAATTCTTTAACTGTATTTTAGAATGAAGAGAGGAAGGTCACAAGTACAACAAGTAAAACAATTATTTAAGAGCTAACATTTTTCTATAATAATTATCATTAAAATTCACTACCATTAGTTTTATTTACTTTGTCCTTTGGAATATTTCTCTCTTTCATTAAAGTTTATTTCAAAACTAAGAAAGACAACAGCAAAATCAAATAACATTTGGAGTATAGGGCACTCTAAGTACTTACACTTCAGTTTACAGCATTCTCCTGAGAATATCTTTTAAAATATATTCTTTTGTCTTTATATGATGATATGCAAAGCCTTAGTTTTACATTCCACATATTTATCTATATTACAGTCTCTAATTTTCGTTTGGTGTATAGGTGAAAATATACATTTTTCTTTTTAATCTAGGTCTAGAACTTGATCTTGATATTGACTTATACTAGGTAGCACATTTTCACTAAGGTGAGTAGAACTGTGATGTGTATATCTGCACAGACATAAATTCAGACATTTTTTTGTAAAACGACATTAAGGTCTTACCAAGAAAGCTTGGAAAAGGAGGGTGTTAATGAGGTTTTTTTTATATATAACAAATAGCCTTACATGATGATTCCAAAAAGGAAAAATCTACATGCACTCCTGGAAGACTTATAAACATATTGGAAACAAGTATAGCTCTTCACATTATAAACACTGTGACATGTTTTATTTTCAACTCTAGCAGCTTTTTGCTTATGTCAAAGGAAACACTTGATAGACAGCACAAATTCAATATACTATGGAAAATGTGCCTTAATTACAATAAGTTATCCAAAAGGAATCTTGAGTCAACATGTACCAATACTTAGTGAGTGATTTGGCTGCTTTACTTGCAAATGATTATACCAGATTTCATAACTTATTATTCAGCATTCTATAATTCATTTTCCATTAGTAGATTGAAATTATTTTGAATAGAAATATATTAATTTACAATATAAAAAATAACTTAGGTAGGATTACAAATGTAATTCTTATTTGAAAACTAATATATTTTCTAATATAGGCTCATTCATGATAAAATATTTTTATATTTTAAAAAATACGACTTATTAAAATAATTCTATCATTGATGCAGAAATCTGACCTCTGTATTTAACATAAGTCACTCACAAATTTCATGAATCTTATAAAGCAAATGAAGAATAGTAATGTTACTAAGTTCAAGCTCATACTGCTCCCTCACAACAAGCCAGTAAATTGAGAGATGAAGTTTTGGGGCAAGGAATAGTGACTTTATTCAGTAAGCCAGCAGACTGAAAAGATGGTGGACTAGTGTCCCAAAGAACCATCTTCCCCAAGTTAAAACTCAGACTTCTTTATTAATACGGAAAGGGGTGGGGTGGAGGTGACTGGTTGTTGCAAACTTCTTGGTGCTGGAATCCTTTATTCTTGCAGCTATCCGTGTAGGTCAGGTCACAATGTTCCTATAAACCTCCAACAAGACAAATGTTATTCTCTGTTCCACAACTTTTTGCCTCTATATGAATGAAATGTGTTATAAATTTAAAGGTCAAGCCTGGAAGGCAGAGGCTTGAGAATGGGCTATTATGTATATTTCAGGTTTTTTCTTCTCTGTTACAGTAACATTGTAACAAAATACTATCAACAGTCTTTAGGAAACCATATTACAACAATAAATAAGCAAACTTTTTAATACCATATTAAAAACTGGTTGGGAGACTGTCTACTTTCCCTTGCCTCACCCACTGTTCCCATTGGAAACCCCAAAGCATTAGCAATTGATACATAAATGTCTTTCACCAGCCTCAAACAAACTTCACACATTAATCTTCACATCTAAGGGAATATCATGTATGCATAGATTGTGTGAATATCTCATCATTCTGGTTTGTCAACCTCTTTTCAGATACTTTTTGTCCAGCATGGTGTAACCAAAAAAATATAAATTAAAAAAGCATTAGGTTCCCTTCAGTTAAATAACTTTTCCCCAAATAACACACAACAAAGAAGCAAAAAGACCACCAACTTCTCTTGATCCTGCTGCTGTTTAAATAACAATTCTATATTAATTCTCTTTCTTGTCTATGCTGTAGTTCATTAAATCTGTGAATGCTACTTATTGCTTTCACTTTTGTTCCACATGTAATCTGTATACCACAATGAAGATAGTCAAATGCAGGTACTGAACATGTTGTGTACTTTTCTTTTGCCAGGAATCTGGCTCAGAATTACCATTATTTCACTCAGGGAAGACCTTCAAATGATGTCTCACTGCCACCAAATGCTAAATACTTTCACACTCCTTGCTTCTTTGTCAAGTCACTATCAGGTGTAATCTAGAACTGCCCTTCAGACTAACTCATTCAGAGCAACTCCTTCTTATTGACTCAGTTCCTGACTGCAGATTTCCCTTTTCTCAGTTTTCACTGCCTACACCAGGTTTCATAAAAGATTTATGATTTTCCTGGTGTTTAACCTCTGTTCCTAGTCTAAATTTTACTTTTCTACTTCTACATTCTTTCTAACATGTTATGAGAAATCTAGCTGGGGAAAAATAACAGCAGTTACAACAATTACAAAGTTTTGCTCACCTTGTTCTCCATTCTTCAAATACCCTTTTCACTCTTTTCTGCTCATCCAGGCCATGTCCATCCTTCAAAGCTAAGCTCACCTGCATTATTTTTGTATACTTCTAAGGCTACCCTGTATTATTTCTGCCAATTTCACTGATTGTGGCAACCCTAAATGGTGATTATGATGTTGAAATTACAATGATGACAGTGGTGTTTGTGCTGGTGCTTTTAGTGACTAGGATAGCTAATATTTAATGAGTATTTCCTGTTGTGTTCAG
This sequence comes from Mesoplodon mirus, assembly GCF_964341445.2. NCBI lineage: Eukaryota > Metazoa > Chordata > Mammalia > Artiodactyla > Ziphiidae > Mesoplodon > Mesoplodon mirus. The sequence goes on from NC_138981.1 coordinate 73,786,310, forward strand.
AAAATCCTCTTTGGAATTGGCATTAGTTTACTGATGAGAGGAGTTAAGCATTAGGGAAGAGAAGCAAATATTTTAAAGTCACTTAATTAAGCATCAGAATTGAAATTAAACATTTGAGTAAAAAGCTTAAGTTCTTAATAACTACACCACACTGTCTCCTCTCAAATTTTATTAATTTTTAAAATGCAATTAATGCAATATTTAATAAGTTTTGAATCTTGAGATTTTGACATTTATTATTGTTAAATACATATAGTTGCTTTCAGTAAATGTTTATAAGCTAATGGAAAAAATTACCTGACCTTATCATATTTAATTTTATATATAACTTACATTAGTTTTCTAGGACTGCCATAATGAAATACCACAGACTTGATTACTTAAACAACATAAATGTACTTCCTAACAATTCTGGAGGCTAAAATTACAAGAGCAAATAAATTTTAGAGTTCTAGATGAAAGTGATTTCAACTTTGATGCCATCTTCATTTACCATAATTAAGTAACAACAAAATTTTAAAATATATTATCCCCAATATTAATAACTGATAAGCCTTCATAAATGGCAAAATGTTTTGGTTTTAATGGAAACATTGCAGGCATTTGCTTTATATTATCCATATATAATATTTCCTTTCAACTAACAATTTGTCATTTACAACAGATGATATCTTAAAATATAATCACATATGATATATTAAAATATTTATTTCACACAAAAAAATACATTATTTCTTCAGAGAAAAATCTCTACCTACTATAGGTTTAGAATGTTGGCTTAATTTATGCCACTCAAGTCATTATATTATCTGTATGATTGTAAGTTTATATTATCTGCATAGGTATCTTAGCAAGAAGAAGCTTTAAGTTTGTGATTTGCTTTTGAGATTTAATTCATACACTTCCAAGACTCCAAATGTAGTAAAGTTCAAGCTACAATAGCATTAAAAATGTGCATAAATTAATATCTTAATCAGATATTTACTGAGTGCCTTCTATTTGCCAGGAAAAACACATGGATGAAGCTTTAACAGCTCTCCAAAGGAGAGTCAGTACAAAAATTTTATTTAAGCAATAAGCTTGTCCCTTGGATTGAAGAGAGCAATTTTTCATATGGTCCAGCATCACCATATACAAAAAAATAGAAATTAATTTTCTGTGTAGTTTTACATTCCCTCAGTAAGAAAATGCTCTTCTCTATAATGAGTTTTTGGAACTAAGTTAACACCATTAGAAGAAGTCTAAGTTTCCATTTAATCTCCATGGCTCACTTGAAAAAATGGAATTTACAAAAGAAAAACAGATAAAAATATGAAGCTATTTGAGAAATGCCTAAATATGAAGTTATGCTCTTTATATTAACAGCATGAGGTTCTGTGTCTTTACAACATTTGAACTAGGTTAAAAGGCACATTCTCTAAAATAACTGCATTCAGACTTTCAACTTCAGACTCAGAGGCTTGCCAAGAATGTCTTTACAAAGTATCTATATTTTAATTTTTTAAAGTTTATTTCCAAATTGCCTTCCAAAGTGACCTCCAAAATTAACGACACCAATTTTTTAAGATAATGCCTTCCATTTTTTTCTCAAAGTAAATTTTTTACAAAAGAGTTTTACATCAAAAGCAATCACAAAGGCTTATTGTTCTGATATCTGTTTCAATGCTACTCAGAAAAACATAAGAAACTCAAGTATTCTCCTTAAAATTAAATAAAATAAGACTGCAGTAACTTCTGTGATTTCAGCACAATGGTGGATTAAGAAGCTGCAGACCCTTGTCCTTTATGGAAATATCAAGTAAGCAACTACAGATTGATTTTAAAAGCTTCGTGGGAGCTCTGGAAGCAAATTAAGGATATACAGCAGCCAAGTAAATGTCTGATCAAGAAAAAGTCACATTCAAATCACTAGAAATTTCATGGCATTTGTGCTTGCTCTTATACCAGGGTAACACAGCATAATTGGAAGAAGGCAACTTATTTCTTGATTTCCCCCTCAAGATACAAGAAATGAGTTGAATTTTTGGCCACATTCTGGTCTATCTGTAGGCTATGCAACAAACTAATTTCAATATTGCCTAACTTAATGCTCAGATTAGAATAGCAGTATGGTTTGGATGCCAAGTTGGAAGCCATGAAAAGTAGGGGCAGGTACAATAGCACATGAAAATTGCAGGACTACAGACCCATGGATACCTTGGGGCAAGCAATTATAGTCAAAGGTATACAAAAGAATATCTAAAGTCTGACAAATAAGCAGAGGTGAGACTTAGAGAAATTATGATATGTATAAGCAAGTGTGTATATGTGAGATTGGAATAAAAAAAGCACACATGCAAGTCCACAGAGATTCATTCTCAGAAAAGTCCTGAGAACTCAACTTTCATGTTGGGCCAATTAGTGAAATACTTCCCCCACACAGAGCCATTATGCAAAGATTAGGGAAAGTGGCTGTTTTTCCAAATACCCAATTTTAACAAAAGATCACAAGGAAACATGGCTCATTCAAAAGGGACAAAATAAATATCAGGAAACTGACCATAAAGAACAACAGATTTTAAAAATTCTAGACAAATAACTTAAACAACTTTCTTAAATATCCTCAAAGAGCTAAAGGAAAACACAGAAAAAAGAACTAAAAGAAATCAGGAAAGCAACATATGAACAAAATAAGAATATCAAGAAAGAGATAGAGATTACAAAAAAAGATGCAAACAGAAATTCTGGACATGAAAATTACAATACTGAATTGAAGAATTTATTAGAGGGCTTCAATAGCAGACTTGAACCAGCAGGAAAAAAACTGTGAATTTGAAGACAAGTTATATGAAATTTTCAAATCTAGAACACAAAGAAAAAAGAATGAAAAACAGTGAATGGAGTCTTAGAGACTTAAGAGCCATCATCAAACAGACCAATATATGCATACCTGAAATCCCAGAGAGAGAAGAGAGAGAAAAGGAGCAGAGACCTTCTTTGAAGAAATCATGATAAAGAAGTCCCCAAATTTGAGGAGGGATATAGATTTAAAATACAGGTAGCTAAATGAACTTCAAATAGGATAAACCCAAAGAGACCCAAACACATTGTAATGAAACTGTTGAAAGTAAAAGACAGATCAGTTTTGAAAGCAGCAGAAAAGAAGTGACTCAACACATACAAGGAATCATCAATAAAATTATCAATAATTTTCTCATCAGAAACCTTGCAAGACAGAAGGCAGAGGGATGATATCCATTTGTCCTTCAGTATCCATGGGGAATTCATTCCAGGACCCACCACAGATACAAAAATCTGTGGATGTGTTCAACATGTGGAACCCAGGGATATGGAGGGCTGACTCTATTTAAAGTACTGAAAGAGGGCTTCCCTCGTAGTGCAGTGGTTAAGAGTCTGCCTGCTGATGCAGGGGACACGGGTTCATGCCCTGGTCCCGGCAGAACACACATGCCGTGGAGCGGCTGGGCCCATGAGCCATGGCCACTGAGCCTGTGCATCCAGAGCCTGTGCTCCACAACGGGAGAGGCCACAACAGTGAGAGACCCACATGCAAAAAAAAAAAAAAAAAAAAAGTACTGAAAGAAAAGAAAAATATCAAATGAGAATTCTATATCTGTAAAAATGGTTCTTCAAAAATGAGGGGTAAATTAAGATATTCCCAGATAAGCAAATATTGAGAAAATTTATTACAACTAGACCTTCACAACAAGATATGTTAAAGGGAGTCCTTCAAGTTGAAATGAAAATATCCTAGACAGTAACTCAAAGCCAAAAAGTAATACATAAATTTCTCAGATAAAGGAAGATGCATGACTAATATAAAAACCATTATTATTAATATTGATTCATAACACCACTTTTTATTTTTCTACAGGATTTAAAAGCCAAAATCACAAAAAAGTGATTATAAATCTATGATAATGAGTACACAATACACAATAATGTAATCTGTGATGTTTATAGCAAAAAAGGTGGGGCATAGTTGTAAAGGAGTAGAGTTTTTCTATGTGATTGAAGTTAAGTTGAAATCACATTAAAATAGATTGTTATAACTTTAGGACATTATATGTAATCTCCATGGTAATTACAAAGAAAATATATAATACTGACAAATGGAAATGAGGAGAAAATCAAAATGTTTCACTACAAAAAAATATCAACTAAACAGAAAGAAAAGCAGTGATATGGAGTAAGGTACAGAAAAGCTATTATAAGACATACAGAAAACAAAGAACATAATGACAATTTTGTCCTTCCTCATAAGTAATTACTTTAAGTATAAATGAATTAAACTCCTCAATCAAAAGACATGGATTGACAGATTTTTTTAAAGGATTGGACTATATGCTGTCTAAAAGAAACTCACTTCAGAGTAAGTACATTCCAGAATGGAAAAAGATATTTCATGCAAATAGCAACCAAAAGAGAGCAGGGCTAGCTATATTATGTCAAACAAAATAGACTTTAAGTAAAAAACTTTTACAAAAGACAAAGGAGGTTTTACTGATAAAAGGGTCATTTCACCCATAAGATATAATAATTATAAAGATAGAAGAAACAAATATCAACACTCCTAAATATATGAAGCAAACATTGACAGAGTTGAAGCAAAAATTATGTGGATCTACAATAATACTAGGAGACTTCAATACACCAATATCAATAACCCATAGAACAACTGGACATAAGTTCAATATGGAAATAGAGGATTTCATCAACTCTGTAGAATAATTGGACTTAACCTATATAGAAAAAACAAAAACAAACAAACAAAAAAGCACCATACAATGGAAAAATAAGATTTTTTCTCAAATGCATGTGGAATATTACCAAGGTCAGACCATATCTTAGACTGCAAAATGTCTTAATAAATTTTAAAGATTGAAATCATACAAAGTGCTCTTTCTGATCACAGTGGCATGAAAATAGCTATCAACAGTGGAAGGAAAATTAGAAAACCCGCAAATGTGTTGAAATTACAATACACTTTTTTTCACTTAGATTTTTTCTTATGATTTGGGTTGGGGTTCTAAGATAAGCAGATTTTTTTATTGAAGTATAACTGATTTACAAAAATATTAGTTTCAGGTGTATAGCATAGTGATTCAAAATTTTTATAGATTATGCTCTGTTTATAGTTATTATGAAATATTGACTATATTCCCTTTGCTGTACAATATATCCTTGTAGCTTATTTATACAATGCACTCTTAAACAACCAATAGGGAAAAATGAAATCACAATGCTAATTAGAAAATATCTTGAGCCAATGAAAAGATGTATCAAAATACCAAAACTTATCTAAGCAGCAAAAGCAGTGCTAAGCAGGTAATTTTTAGCTATAGATGCTTACATTAAAAAAGAGAAAGGATGTCAAATCAAAAAGCTAACTTCATTCCTCAGCCACTATGGAGAACAGTATGAAGGTTCTTTAAAAAACTAAAAATAGAGTTACCATATGATCCAGCAATCCCACTCCTGGGCATATATCTGGAGAAAACCATAATTTGAGAATATACATGCACCCCAGTGCTCATTGCTGAACTATTTATAATAGCCAGGACATAGAAGCAACCTAAATGTCCATCAACAGAAGAATGGATAAAGAAGTAGTGGTACATATATACAGTGGAATATTACTCAGCCATAAAAAAGAACAAAATAATGTCATTTGCAGCAACATGGATGGACCTAGAAATTGTCATACTGAGTGAAGTAAGTCAGACATAGAAAGACAAATATCATATGATATCACTTATATGTGGAATCTAAAAAAAAATAGGTACAATTGAACTTATCTACAAAACAGAAATAGTCACAGATGTAGAAAACAAACTTATGGTTACCAAGTGAGAAAGGTGGGGGATAGGATAAATTGGGAGATTGGGATTGACATATTCACACTAATATACATAAAATAGATAATAAGAATCTACTGTATAGCAAAAAGAAAAAGAAAACTAAATTGAAACAGAAGGAAGGGAATAAGAAATATTGACACAGAAATAAACAAAATCAAGAATTAAAAAATAGAGAAAACCAATGAAACCAATAGTTGGTTCTTTGAAGGCATCAACAAAATTGGCAAACCTTAAGTTGCATGAAGAGGAAAATTGAGAAGACTCAAGTAGCTAAAATCAGATATTTAAAAAAAATGTAATTACTATGAGCAACTATATGCCAGCTTTGGGATAACTAAATGAAGTGGACAAATTCCTAGAAACACACAACCTCACAAGAATGAATCATGAAGGAAAATAAAATATGAACCAACTTGTAACTAGTAAAAAGTGATTGAATCAGTAATCAAAAAACCTCCCAACAAAGAAGAGGCCTGGACCAACATGGCTTCACTGGTGAATTCTACAAAATATTTGAAGGGGAATTAATAACAATCCTCCTCAAACTCTTTTGAAATATTGAAGAGGTGGGAGTACTTCCAAACTCATTCCATGAGGTCACCATTACCGTGATTCCAAAACTAGACAGACACTACAAGAAAAGAAATCTGCAGACCAATATTTCTTATGAATATAGATGCAAAAATCTTCAACAGAACACTAGCAAATAGAATTCAGTAGCACATTAAATGGACTATAAGCCATGATAAAGTGGGATTTATTCCTGCAATGTGAGGTTGTTTCAACATATGAAAATCAATCGATGCAATATCCTATAATTAGCATAACATAGGAAAAACCAATCATCTCAATTGATGCAGAGAAACATTTTACAAAATTAAATACCCTTTCATTATTTTAAAAAAATCAACAAACTAGAAAAAAGAGAGAAGCTACCATAACATAATAAAGGCCATTGTAAAAATCACCATATCAGTGGTTACTGAAAGGTTTTTCTAGAAGATGAGGAATAAGACAAGCATTCCCACTTTTGCCACTTCTACTCAATATAGAACTGGAAGTCCTTGCCAGGGAAATCTCTCTCTCTCTCTCTCTCTCTCTCTCTCTCACACACACACACACACACACACACACACACACACACACACACACACATACACACACACACAGGCATCCACATAGGAAATGAAAAACAAATATTTCCCAGCAAGAACTTCCCAAAGCATATTCCTCCCTTAGAATATGCCCATCTCCAATACATGCTGGAGTATACACAAGGACAGCTAAGATAATTAGATAATTAGATATTGAATGTTTGATTGACTCAATGTGAATCAAACCATTTATTGAACAGAGGAAAGTTTAGGATAAGTGAGTTCAGTGAAACCTGAATGCCTTCCATTCTATGGTGCCAAGGGATTGTTCCTTTCTAAAAATATAAAATAAAAAATAAGCAATTTTTAAGGATATTCATATCCTATTACCCTAATTGCCCATAGAGTATTGTGACAGAATGTCCAAAGGAATCCTTAAAGGTTAAGAAGATTTGCAGATGGATCATTTATTTGAATTGCACAGACAAAAAGACAGTAATGTCACCCTGGGCCAATTGTCTTCAAAGAAACACAGCCTAAATTGTGTCGGGGGGGGGGACCTAAAACTAATTTTAACTGGTAGGTGGAAAATGATGCTTGGAAGCTAGAATCATAACAAGAAAAGTATGTTCATCTTACCATCAAATTTTTAAGCTTCTACTCACTGTAATCCTCTATGTGCTTGTGTTAGTACTTAAATTCCACCATTGTATGAGGTTGAAAAGACATGTAAACAACTTTCATTATTGCAAATTCAACAGTCATCATCTTTGCCTAAACAGTCAAAGGGTACAAACTTCCAGTCAGAAGATGAATGAGTTCTGAGGATCTAATATACAACATGGTGACTATAGTTAACAATACTATGTTGTATACTTGAAAATTGCTAAGAGGGTAGATCTTAAATATTCTCACCACACACACACAAAATGGTAACTATGTAAGATGATGGATATTTTAACTAACATTATTGTGGTAATCCTTTCACAATATATATGTATATCAACTCATCACATTGTACATCTAAAACTTAATGTAGTATGTCAATTATATCTCAGTAAAGCTGGAAAAATGATAAAAGATGGAAATATGTTTATTTTCTTGATGGGAATGACATATTGTAAACAATGTTGTGGAAGTCTCGGCCTTGAGATTCTTCAAGAAATATCTCTGATGTGTAATGAGTACTCCATGGAGAAGCTTCAGAACATAATCAAATTTGAAAAGTATTTTGAATCATGCCTACAATTTCATGCCAAATGGCATAATTGTGATGCCAATAAAAATCAAAGAAAGAGGCTTGTTTATGTTTGTGAATATAAAAATTAGCACTAGCTCTACCATTGAACCATGCATAGTCACATCCACAGTTACATTCCAGACATCAGTAGTAATCATGACACTTCACTTTAATAGAGGTTAGGGAGCAATAACAGTGAAACATTTAGGATTGGTGGGCAAATTTTAAGTTTACTTTAATTCTATTTATTTATTTTAGAAGTAGATGTGCCCAAATTTCTACTGGATTTTTGCACACCCACTAGGAGAAAATAATATCTTCTCACACTTATCCCCCTTTTAGATTAGATATGCAGCATCCTGAAGAAATGAATGTTAGCAGATCTGAGGAGCACTTCCATGCTGTAAACCATGCGGAACAAACACTTCATAAAATGGAGAACTACCTGAAAGAGAAACAATTGTGTGATGTGCTACTCATTGCTGGACACCTCCGAATCCCAGCCCATCGGTAAGTATCCTTATGCAGACAGATCATTTAATAACTATAGCTAGCATGAATGAGAAAGAATCAGTCAATTGATTACGAATTGGAGCATTGAGGAAAATAGATTTTTATGTTTTTATATTGAAAAAAGCACTAGCCTATATGATCTGTTTCCCTGTGTGATATTTAGAAGAGCCAAACTTTAGAGAAATTGATGAAGAGAAACAGCCCAAATTGTCTAAGCAAAATCAACTTACTTAATTTACCGTTCTAATTTCACTACACTTTACTGAACTATGAAAGGTTTATGCAGTAAACATACTCATCAGTGTTAAAAACTTACTGACTATATTTCATGTCTTTTTCAGTGAGATTATGGACTGATTTAACTTCCTATGAAACATTCCTAATTCCAGGTTGGTTCTCAGTGCAGTGTCTGATTATTTTGCTGCAATGTTTACTAATGATGTGCTTGAAGCCAAACAAGAAGAGGTCAGGATGGAAGGAGTTGATCCTAATGCACTTAATTCCCTGGTGCAGTATGCTTACACAGGTAAGTGCTTGGCGTGTATTAACTCATTCAGTCCTCACAATAACTCTATATTATATAGCCCACATTATTATTATTCTGACTCTGCAAGTGAGAAAATTGAAGGATAAACCAGTTAAGTAAATTTCCTAAAGTAGTAAGTGGCAGAATCAGTATTTAAATACAGTAATATGAAAGAGCAAAAGGTAAATAATATGCTATAAAATTTTTGACCATGAGAAAATAGAGCTATTTTAACACAAAGCTACAAGAGCATGTCTCTCTTTCTCTCTTGAGAGGTGTGGGTACATTCTTGTTTGGAAAAATGAGAGTGGAAGTGGGATATTCTAACTCTATAGATTTAGTCTCTTCTTTTGAAATAATAAAGTCATATTTAATCAAACTATGTAACAAAGGTAACAGGATGAGTTTGTGGGCCAAGAAATATTTATTTATTGATTTATTCATTCATTCCAACTTTATTAAGGAATAATTGACAAATATAATTGTAGATACTTAAAGTATACAACTTGATGATTATATATATATATATATATAAAATGTATATACACATATATATGTGTGTGTATATATATACACACACACGGTTATATATATATATATATATATATATATATATATATATATATATATATATATATGTATATATATGTATATATATAGGAATGATTACCAAAATCAAGGTAATTAATTCACACATCATCTCATATAGATGACTCTTTTTTTTTTTGGTGAGACTGCATAAGATACACTCTCAGCAACTTTCAAGTATGCAGTACCCAATACCGTATTATTAACTAGAGTCACCATGCTGTACTTCTTATCCTGAGAACTTCTAATAACTGAAAGTTTTCACCCTTCAATCTACATTTCTCCATCTTCCCTTTCCCGCCCATATTCCACATACAAGTGATCCCATACAGTATTTGTCTTTCTCTGTCTACCTTAGTTCAGTTAGCATAATGCCCTCCAGGTTCACCCATGTTGTCACAAATGACAGGATTTCCATCTTTCTCATGGTTGAATAGTATTCCATTGTGTGTGTGTATATCACATTTTATTTATCCATTCATGTGTCAAAGAACATTTAAATTGTTTCCATATCATGTGAATAATGCTGCAATAAACAAGGGAGAGGAGCTATCACTTTAAGATCTTGTTTATATTTCCTTTGGAGTGGGATTGCTGGATCACATGGTAATTATATATATATATATATATTTATTTTTTAGGAGCCTTCATACTGCTTTTCTTAATGGCTGAACCAATTTACATTTTCATCAAAAGTGCACAAAAGTTCCATTTTCTCCAAAGCCTCACTAAGATTGACTATCTCTTCTCTTTTTTATAATAGCCATCCTAACAAGTATGAGATACTATCTCATTGTGGTTTTGATATGCATTTCCCTGATGAGCAGTGCTGTTGAGCACCTTTTAACATACCCATTGGTCATTTGTATGTCTTCTTTGGAAAAAAATTTCTATACACGTTATTTGCCCATTTTTAACTGGATTATTTGTTTTTGTGATATTATGTTGTATGAGTCCTTTACATATTTTGTATATTAAACCCTTAACATATATATGGTTTGCAGATATTTTCTCTCATTCTGTAGGTTTCCATCTCAATTTTTTGCTTCCCTTGCTGTGGAGAAGATCTTTAGTTTGATGTAGTCCCACTTGTTTACTTTAGCTTTTGTTCACTGTGCTTTTCGTGTCTTACCCATGAACTTATTGCCAAGACCCAAGGAGCTTTTATGCTATGTTTTCTTCTATGAGTTTTATTGTTTCATTCATTGAGAAATAAATATTATTCCTAATAACCAGGTCAAGTTTCAATGTCTACAGCAGGTGAATCTGAGAATAGTTCATACTTCTCTGAGTTTCATAAAATATAGGCAGGGCTCTCCCTTCAAAATCCAGGATAAGAAACAACACAAGAAAGTTTGCCAATGGGCTGGATCCCTTTACAACACATTTTAGAGGTTGAACTGAATACATAGCAGCTTACAGTTTTTATTATTCTTTTTTATGGTTATACAATCAGATAGAATTCATATTAAGGTATTTTACAAAGCAAAATTATAAAATAATACTTTATAGTTTATATAATCCATATAATATCATTCTTTATAACTTCCCTAAGCTTGGCTAAAACAGAAATATAGGAATATATCTTATCAAAATAACTTACAACATTTGCAATAATTCATCAATAACTCTTGCTTCAAAAATAATACAGATATATCAATATAAAGGAAACAGCTTAAATTGCTCTGATCTTGGTTTTTAAAAATCTTTACAGATATTTTTAAACAGAATCTGTTTTTTTATACCTAAAAAATAATCATATAGGCAATTATTTAGCTGAGGACTCTTGGAAACAATTTATTTCTTTTAAGACAGTGCTGGACATTAAGTCCAGGTGTAATATTTGAGCAAAGTCATCCTTATCAGCTAATAAATACAGATTAAAAAATGGACATATAAGCTTAATGTTATTTACCCAGACATTTTTCCACACAAACGACAGGTACCTGTATTGCCCATTGTATGATCCTTATACAATATGACATAGTGCTTCTTGAGTCATAATGTAGACAGCTTTTAATATTAGATTTAGATGCAGGTCTAAGATGATAAAGAAAGAAGAAATTGCTTTTTGTTGCAATGGTGGTACTCACTGTTCATTTGCTCCAGTTGTTTTTGATAATCTAGTATGGCTCCCTTCAGCCATCTTATTAGTGTTTGTACATACTCGCTTGCATATATTCACCTCAAAAGATATTCCCTGAATAGTTACTGTACACTAGAAAAAATAGCCCTATTAATGAAAGAAATTGAAAATTTTAACTATCTAGCATATTTATGTCTTACTTTACAGAATATAAAATCATTCTTTACTTTTTCAAACCATTTAGGTGTCCTGCAATTGAAAGAAGATACTATTGAAAATTTGCTGGCTGCAGCTTGTCTCCTGCAGCTGACTCAAGTCATTGAAGTCTGCTCCAATTTTCTTATAAAACAGCTCCACCCTTCAAACTGCTTAGGGATTCGATCGTTTGGAGATGCCCAGGGCTGTACAGAGCTCCTGAGTGTGGCACATAAATACACAATGGTAAAATCAATTGCTTCATGTTAACTTGTAGTGATAATATATTAACACAATGTCTAAACTAATTATATGTTTACTGATATGTATTTGTGTGTGTGTGTGTGTGTGTGTAGAACCATTCCAAGGTAAAGATTATAATGTTGGGATAAAATTAAACAGCAATATAAATTTACATAATTTTCAAATGACTTGCACAAAATATTAGATAAAAATATTTGTTTGGTTGAGCTGTACACAAGCAAGTTTCGCATTTTCAAACTAAAAAGATTTAATTAAATCTCAGAGCTTGGAGAAATGAAAATACTGCCAACAATTAAACTGGACAAATGTATATTTCAAGTAGAATCCACAGTAACAAGAAAACATAATTTCTCTGATGTTTTTGTACTATTAGAACTTTACTTCATAAAGTTGTACAAATTATTTCTAATGAAATTTATTGGGTTAGCCAAAAGGTTTGTTCAGGTTTTTCATACGATGTTATGGAAAAATCTGAACGAACTTTTTGGCTAACCCAATAGGTATCATTCAATAAGTAAAAAGGTAATATTATTGAATCACTATTAACTGGAAGAGCTTAAAAACTATCAAAATTAGTAAATCAGACAATTCTATTGAATGGACTTTTTATTTCTTAAAGAAAACATGTTATTTTTGTTAAAACAACTTGCAGTTCAATTCTTTAATTAACTTAAAATCCCTCTCAATTCTATTAGTAATTATAATAAATTAAATGAACATGTTTGATGTGTTAATTCTTTAAAAGTTGCATGGGGTAAGACTATCGTTATTCAGTCAAGTGACAGTGACATGAAACATAGATTGTAGAGAGGCAAGTAAAAGTAGACAGAGGATATTAAATAAATCTTTACCATTCATGCTAATAATTCCCTTATGCAAAGAAGAAAGTGAACTTTTTAACCTCTGAAGCAGGGAACAACACAAGAGATGGATCTTTCTGTGAAACCAAATTAAAAGATAAATTTTCAAGCTAAGAAAATAGCTACATTTATTTAAGATTCAAAATTAAAGGCAAGTACATAAAAATGAAAATAGAGAATCACAACTAAAAACATTAAAATTAACAGTACAGTTTTAGAATTCAGATGCATATAATTAAAAAGTATTTCTAGAGTTTCATACAGACCTTAAATTTTTCAAACTTGTAATATTTGAATTCTCTAAAAAATTCTTGTAAAACTTCCCCTCTCTTGTTCCCACCCTTGGTCATTGTTCAAAATTTGAAGTTTTAAACATATTTCTGAAACAATACCATTATATGGAGAATCATATTATAATAGATTGACATCTTAACATGTCATTTAATTATGCTATTTATATTCCTATGTCCTAAATATAGATGCTATATAATCTATAGGAACAGCAGTTCAAAGTTTAATCCTACCACAAATGCCAAACATGAAAACTTCCTGTTAAATTACTTAAATTCTTGAACTAACTATTAACAGTTTCCTGTCTGGTATCTTACTCTTGCAGACAAAACACATTCTGATAAACAGCTTGAGTTATTTTTGTTGCTCAAAATGAACTTGTCTTCCTTTTCCTATTATGTGACTGAAACTGAGTGTTAAAGCAGGATGTGCAAAAAAATGTAATACCGTTATCTCCTTTAATCCCTCTTTAGTTATTTTAGTATCTATTATAAATGCAGCAAAATATGTCAAGATCTTGCTAAAATAATGCTTTTATAATACTGTATTGATAGTATAAAAATGCAAATAATTTTAATCTCTAAGAATAATGCTAAACTCTAAGGATTCAGTTACAGTCATTTGAATCATAAACTAAGTAAAACAGATTGCCCTTTCCAATCAATGTGATTGGGCCTCATCCAGAAATACCTTCACAGACACACTCAGAATAATGTTTGGCCAAAAGTATGGACGTTCCATGGCTCAGTCAAGTTGACATAAAATTAACCATCACAATCATATAAATAGTCTGCATCGATGAAACATTCAGCAAATATTCTATATTCATTGAATACATTTTGCAACAATGTAAGTGTGGATTTTAAAAATGAATACCAAACCAAGGGCACTCTCTCTCACACTCTTGTTGTTGTTTTTTTTTTTTTTTCTTTTCTTTCGTTGGAGAGTGGATAGAAAGAAGAATGAGAGATGGGGTCTTCCATAATATTTACAGTTTCAAAGTTTACATACACTACCAGTAATGGGTAACCGTAAGTTTTAGAGTGTTTTATCTTTTTCTTAACCCTTTCATAAAAATCACATCATTTATGAAAGGCAGTTGCAGTATCGAACAAAATGAAGTAGACCTAAAGGCATAGGTGTGAGTGCATACTTAGTCATTTACTGCACAAAGATCAAACAATTAACGTAGCCAGTTTTCTCATCAGAATAATTCCACCTCCCACAAGATTGCATTGGTGATGACTTAATGTTTGTGAAAGAAATCTGTAAAGTGTGAAGTGCTGTACAAGTGTAATGTATTTTTAGTTTTAGTACTAGCTCCACCATTTTGCTATAGATGAGAGGGTTTTCAACCAGGAACATCTGCTATAGTAAAATCAGCAGTTCTCTCTCAATTACTTGCATTAGTCACAAGAGGGCTCTTTGTCTAAACAGGCAAGTTAACTTGGAATTTATGGTATCAGAGCTTCCTGATGGGTTTATCAAACTTGATGATTCTTGTATGGATAATTTTGCTATTAGGTTAACTCAGTCCCACAATGACTAAACTCAAGGGCACTGGTGGTTCATTAGCAGAAGTCTTGCCTCCTACAATGACTAAACAGAGTGGAGCTGAGGGAGTGATTTGATTTATCCGGATCCTCCAGTTATTCAGAGGCGGTCTTAAGCTGCTTCCAGAATATCTATTTATTGGGCAACATAAATTACCAACTAGACTTGCTTATATCAATTTCAGAAGTATATTTTATTGCATTTAAAACTTAAGATCTTTAATATGAAAAATGTTGGAAATGATAATTGTGTTATCAAAGAAAAATATATAACATTATAAATAGGAAAAATATAGTGGTGTTTTGATGAAAAAAATTGAAACACAGCTGCCTGAAATTTGATACTTGACAAAAATACAACACAAATGACAGAAGAGAGAATCAAGTTATAAAATATAAAAATTAAGAGATAGCCCCACTCCCCCTCAAAAAATAACTCCAAAGGAGTCACTTTGAGATTAACCTGACTCTGTAGAAGTTTATCCATAGTAAAATAACTTTGCCTTGGTTAATAGAAGATCATGCTTTTTTACAAGAGAAAGGAGTTTTTAATCAGTCTCTTTTTCTCATCTCAAATGAATTCAGTATATTGCCCCATCAAATGCACAGACAAAGCTGCCTCTACTGGGCCTTCAAGATAGCCTCCACCTTGAAAATTTTTAGCATTTCTCTTTAGGTTTTTGGCTAAAGGCCAACTTGACATCAGTCAGTTCTGGAGTCATAAACTGCTGTCATCTACAAAATTTGAGAGAGAAAAGCACTGGCATCAACTCAGACACTACCCATGTGGCCTGTGAAGTAGTTAAGGTCTTTCCTTTCCTTGCATTTAATAAATAATTCCCAGTGGAAGCATTTTGTTCCTCAGCTTCAGAGGCTCCTCCAATCCCCTGTCACGGGCAGCAATAACATCTATTTTCTATGAATGCATATATCTGTCTCTCTGGCTTTTTCTGAAGTTTAACAAAAAGAAATGCTTTGGTAAGCTTATTTTGTTAAGAAGTTTCTAAAGTACAAAGTTTCAGTAGAAAATTTCTCTTTTCTAGGAACACTTCATCGAGGTAATAAAGAACCAAGAATTCCTCCTGCTTCCAGCTAATGAGATTTCAAAACTTTTATGCAGTGATGACATTAATGTTCCTGATGAAGAAACTATTTTCCATGCTCTAATGCAGTGGGTAAGGCATGATGTGCAGGCTAGGCAACAAGACCTAGCAATGCTGCTTTCTTACATCAGACTGCCATTACTTCCACCACAGGTATGGAAACTTACCCAGGTAATGTAAATTATAGTTCTAAACAACAACTAGGCATTAAGCCATTATTTTTTCTTTTAATTGTATACAGAGAATTTCTGGTACATGATTTGTTTCACAGAAAGACACGTACAGCCTTCAATTAACAATATTAGTAATGACGACGAGTGAGGAAAAAAGGTTTAAGGAAAAAATCTACAAATGATCCCCGAACTTCAGAATACTCATTAGATTCAGTTTCCTCTCTCACCAAACAGCACTTGTAACAAGCAGGGAAAATGACTAACATAACTCTTTTTCTTTTCCTGCCACCTTCTAGGCAAGGTGATAATAATCATTACAGGAGCATACCAGAGGAGAACCTAGGAAGGAGTTAGATTCTGGACAATACGTACTAACTAACATGAGTAATTAGCTACTATGATGGAAACCATATTATAATTGCTTCAGATGCATTGGAGCATCATTATAATGGCATCCTCACCATGCATGCCAAAGGACTGTACTAAAAATGATCCTAAAAACAAACGCTCTTGGATAAAACTCAGGATTGACCCACCTCATACTGAATTTTAGTATGTGAAGTTTAGTGAGGTTGGAGTGAAGTCTCATTATATAATTCTAACATTGGTGATAACCACAATTATTTCTCTGTAGCCAACTGATCAGTAGTATATATCATATATATATATATATATATATATATATATATATGAATATAAGGCACATATGTACACTTCATATGCTATATAACTTGTAGCTAGAGTCCTCAAACATCATTCACATTGGAAGGAAGGACTTTTCTGGACCTAATGGATCAGTAGCTTCATAAATGTTAAAATTAATCAATTTGCAAAAAAATTCTAATTAAATGTTAACATTGAAAAATAGATTTTAATTTGCTGATGATTTCTCTGCTTTTTTTTTTTACTTTTAGCTGTTAATTAAATCCCATGGAAGTACATATTTACTCTTATTTTTAGTTGAGGTACAGTTGATTTACAATATTATATTAGTTTCAGGTGCACAACATAGTAATTCAAAATTTTTATAGATTATATGCCATTTATATTTATCATAAAATATTGGCTATATTCCCTGTGCTGTACAATATATCCTTATAGCTTATTTATTTCATACATAGTGGTTTGCATCTCTTAAGCTTCTACTCCTAACTTGTCTCTCCCCCCCTTCCCTCTCCCCACTAGTAAACACTAGGTCTCTATATTTGTTATTCTGTTTCTTTTTTTTAATTGAAGTATAGTTGATTTACAGTGTTATGTTAGTTTCAGATGTATAGCAGAGTGTTCCAGTTATGTATACATATATATATATATATATATGTCTGTATATATATATATATATATATATATATATATATATATATATATATATATTCTATTTCAGGTTCTTTTCCATTATGGATTATTACAAGATATTGCATATAGTTCCCTGTGCTATATAGTAGGTCCTTGTTGTTTATCTATTTTATATTTAGTAGCATGTATCTGTTAATCCCAAACTCCTATATAATCCCTCCACCCCTTCCCCTTTGATAACCATAAGTTTGTTTTCTACATCTCCAAGTCTGTTTCTGTTTTGTAAATTAGTTCATTTGTACCATTATTTTTAGATTTACATATAAGTGATATCATACGATATTTGTTTTTCTCTGATTAACCTCACTTAGTATGATAATCTCTAGGTCCATCCATGTTGCTGCAAATGGCATTATTTCATTCTTTTTCGTGGCTGAGTAATATTCCACTGTATGCATATATCACATCTTCTTTATCCATTCATCTGTCCATGGACACTTAGATTGCTTCTATGTCTTGGCTATTGTAAACAGTGCTACTATGAACATTGGGGTGCATGTAACTTTACAAATTAAAGTTTTCTTCTTTTCCAGATATATGCCCAGGAGTAAGATCGCTGGATCATATAACTCTATTTTTAGTTTTCTAAGGAACCTCCATATTGTTCTCCATAGTGACTGCACAAATTTACATTCCCAACAATGTAGGAGGGTTCTCTTTGCTCCACACCCTCTCCTGTATTTATTTTTTTGTAGTCTGTTTCTTTTTTGCTGTGTTCACTAGTTTGTATCACTTTTTTTAGATTCCACATATAAGTGATACCATACAGTCTTTGTCATTGTCTGATTTATTTTGCTGAGGATAATACCCTCCAGGACCTTCCTTGTGGTTGCAAATGGCAAATTTTCATTCTTTTTTATGGCTGAGTAGTATTCCATTGTATACAGTGTGTGTGTGTGTGTATACATATATATATGTGTATATATATGTGTATATATATATGTATATGTATATATATATATATATATATATGTATATATGTATATACCACATCTTCTGGTGAGTGGGGCTATGTCCCTGCTCAGTTAATTACTTCACCTGAGGCATGTCAGTACTGGTGCCTATAGGCTGTTCGGTGGGGGCAGGTCTGGGTCCTAAGGCTAATAAGCTAGAAGGAGGATTCCAAAAAGGCCCTTACCAGGACCAGTGTCCACATGACAGAATGAGCTCCCACAAATGGCTGCTGCCAGTGTCTGACACCAGGGTGAGCTCTGATTGCCTTTTGCCTTTCCTATTGACTCTCTAAGATCAGCAGGAAGATCTGACACAGTCTCCTTTCAAGTTACTGCTTCTGCCCTGGATCTCAGAGCATGTGAGATTTTGTGTGCACCCTTTAAATATGGAGTCTTCATTTTCCACAGCCCTCTGAGTCTCCTGAATGTAAGACCTGCTGGCCTTTGAAGCCAAATAGTCTGGTTTCTTGTCTTCCTGGTGCAGAACTCTTAGGCTAGGGAGCCCAATGTGGGGCTTGGAGCCCAATGTGGGGCTTAGGCCCCTCGCTTTTTGGGGAGAACTTCTGAAGTTGTAATTATTCTCCTGTTTGTGGGTCACCCACCCTGGGATTATGGGTCTTGACTATATTGTGACTCTACCCCTCCTACCCAACTTGTGGTTCCTTCTTTACATCTTTAGTTGTAGATGATCTTTTGTGGTAGGTTCTGGTCTTTTTCATCAATAGTTATCCTATAAATAGTTGTAATTTTTGTGTGCCTGGGAGAGGAGTTGAGCTCAGAGTCTTTATTCTCTGTCATCTTTGGAACTGCCGGGACATATTTACTCTTAAGCCAGGGGCTTCTTTGAAACTCAGTTTCTCAGGCCCCCACCACAGACCAAGGGAAACGAGTTATTGGGTTGAGGCCAAGGAATCTGTATTTTAACAAGTTCTCCAGATGATTCTTAGGTATGTGAAAATTTGAAATACACTGGTGTAAAGGATCAGAAGCCCTTAACTTTATACTGCTATTAAGTCTACATGACATTTTTTCAGCAAAGGGTTTAGTTGGACTTTTCTTAATTTATTGGAATAACAGTAAATATCCAGCTGAAACACACAACCAGTGGTACCTTGGCTTCCCACTCGTGAATATGCCTAGAATGTGGGATTGTGTGAATTTTTCCTGATGATGGTAGTAGTGGGTAATCTTATACAACTATTCTAGAAATGAAATATATGAAGAGACTGGTGATAAATGTCTGAAGAATATTTTTGAAAGAAAAAAAATTGCATAGCCTAGTTTTCAAACCTATTTGCTACAGTGTATGCATTAAGGAAATACCTGGGGTCTCACCAGTCAAGTCAAAAGAGTAATCCATCAGGGATAAAAAGTGGGGTGAGAGCAGGGTTGAGGTTAACCAGTGAAGAACAGGAAACTTCAGGGGGAAGTTTTATGGGGTAAAATTAGCACCTCCATTCCAACAACCTTCTTGCTGTTCCTGTCAATTCCTATGATACTGTGGACTGCAGACTCCAAGGAACCAATCTAAATGACCCTTGGAAAATTCTGAACAATACTCTTCACTTCTCCTCAACTCATCTCAGGAAGAATACTTTACCTAGCTTTTATCCCATTCACTTAGGGTCATATTAGCTGCTGGGCAATAATTGTTAGAAAGGATTGATCTCATGTACTATTGGTGATGAATTACCTAGTTACTAATACATGTACTTTACTGGTGTACACATGTACATGTACAGATAAAAAGCACCTGCTTCGTGCTTTGATTTGATGATAAAGATGCAGCCCCTATGGTGATATAATTTTTTTAATATATTTATTTATTTATTTAGGGCTACATTGGTTCTTCGTTGCTGTTCATGGGCTTTCTCTAGTTGTGGCAAATGGGGGCTATTCTTCACTGTGGTGCACGGGTTTCTCATTGTGGTGGCTTCCCCTTGTTGAGGAGCTCATGCTCAGTAGTCGTGGCAAACAGGCTCCTCAGCATGTGGGATCTTTCTGCACCAGGACTCGAACCCGTGTCCCCTGCATTGGCAGATGGATTCTTAACCACCGTGCCACCAGTGAAGTCCGGATATTATTTTAATTGTGCATGTTTGTGCCATATCCCCTAAATCAACCGAAAAGGTGGCTGCTTCTCTAGCGGGGCAGGAGGTGCTTGCTCTGTGCAGACACAGCCATTCACTTTGCTTTCAGTAACACATTTTATGAGTGCTTTTTCACTTTCACTCCTGGAGATTACATGTACATACTCAAAAGAGGAAAAATATGTCAAATAAATGTGCATTAATAAATTAGCTACTACCATGAGGCTTTTCATCATAAAATATGTTACTGAGTAACTTAACATATTAAATAATAACACATATATTAGAATTAGCTTGAGTTTTCTCCAAATTTATATAAATGAAAATGCTATTTCTAATGATTGCTCTTCACTTCATATACATGCGTCATTACTTTTCAGTTACTGGCAGATCTTGAAAACAGTTCCATGTTTACTGGTGATCTTGAGTGTCAGAAGCTCCTGATGGAAGCTATGAAGTATCATCTCTTACCTGAGAGAAGACCCATGATGCAAAGCCCTCGGACGAAGCCTAGAAAATCAACTGTGGGAGCACTTTATGCTGTGGGAGGCATGGATGCTATGAAAGGTAACAGGAACAAATTAATTACTTTAGAAAGTATCATTCAAAAAAGATGTATTCTCCACACGCACCAAACTATGAGGGCAGTATTAAAGCTACATATAAATGTATGGATCTAAAGCTATTTCTTATAAAAAAGGTAATATAAATATTGTGACCTCCTTTTTTATTCTTACATTATGGGACATAACCCTTTCATTAGTGTTTCCTCAACTCTTAAGAGGTACTTTTCACTTATGACAGCAATATTTATTTATTTATTTATTTATTTATTTATTTATTTATTTATTTATTTATTGCTCTCAGGATACAATTAATTTCTTTTTATTGAAGTATAGACTTACAATATTATATTACTTTCAGGTAAGCTGCATAGTGATTCAGTATTTTTGCAGATGATACTCCATTATAGGTTATTACAAGAAAATGGCTTTAATTTCCTGTACTATACAGTATATCTTCACTGCTTACCTATTTTATACATAGTAGTTTGCATCTGTTAATCCCATACCCTTAATTTGTCCCTCCCTCCTTCTCTCTCACCTTTGGTAACCACTGGTTTGTTTTCTATATTTGTGTGTCTGTTTCTGTTTTGGATATACATTCATTTGTATTATTTTAGATTTCACATATAAATGATATACAGTATTTGTCACTCTGACATTTCACTAACCATAATATATCTTTATTAGTTTCTACTTTATAACAAAGTGAATCAGTCATACATATACATCTGTTCCCATATCTCTTCCCTCTTGTGTCTCCCTCCCTAGCACCCTCCCTATCCCACCCCTCCAGGCGGTCACAAAGCACCGAGCTGATCTCCCTGTGATATGTGGCTGCTTCCCGCTACCTATCTACCTTATGTTTGGTAGTGTATATATGTCCATGCCTCTGTCTTCTTTGTCACAGCTTACCCTTCCCCCTCCCCATATCCTCAAGTCCATTCTCAAGTAGGTCTGTGTCTTTATTCCTGTTTTACCCTAGGTTCTTCATGACATTTTTTTTCTTAAATTCCATATATATGTGTTAGCATACGGTACTTGTCTTTCTTTTTCTGACTTACTTCACTCTGTGTGACAGACTCTAGGTCTATCCACCTCATTACAAATAGCTCAATTTCATTTCTTTTTATGGCTGTGTAGTATTCCATTGTATATATGTGCCACATCTTCTTTATCCATTCATTGGATGATGGGCACTTAGGTTGTTTCCATCTCCAGGCTACTGTGAATAGAGCTGCGATGAACATTTTGGTACATTAATCTTTGAATTATGGTTTTCTCAGGGTATATGCCTAGTAGTGGGATTGCTGGGGCATATGGTAGTTCTATTTTTAGTTTTTTAAGGAACCTCCATACTGTTCCCCATAGTGGCTGTACCAATTCACATTCCCACCAGTAGTGCAAGAGTATTCCCTTTTCACCACAACTTCCTCAGCATTTATTGCTTCTAGATTTTTTGATGATGGCCATTCTGACTGGTGGGAGATGATATCCCATTGTAGTTTTGATTTGCATTTCTCTAATGATTAATGATGTTGAGCATTCTTTCATGTGTCTGCTGGCAGTCTGTATATCTTCTTTGGAGAAATGTCTATTTAGGTCTTCTGCCCATTTTTGGATTGGGTTGTTTACTTTTCAGATATTGAGCTGCATGATGTGCTTATAAATTTTGGAGATTAATCCTTTGTCAGTTGCTTCATTTGCAAATATTTTCTCACTTTCTGGGGGTTGTCTTTTTGTTTTGTTTATGGTTTCCTTTGCTGTGTAAAAGCTTTTTAGTTTCATTAGGTCCCATTTGTTTATTTTGGTTTTTATTTCCATTTCTCTAGGAGGTGGGTCCAAAATGATCTTGCTGTGATTTATGTCATAAAGTGTTCTGCCTATGTTTTCCTCTAAGAGTTTGATAGTTTTTGCCCTTATATTTAGGTCTTTAATCCATTTTGAGCTTATTTTTGTGTATGGTGTTAGGGAGTGATCTAATCTCATACTTTTACATGTCCCTGTCTAATTTTCCCAGCACCATTTTTTGAAGAGGCTGTCCTTTCTCCACTGTACATTCCTGTCTCCTTTATCAAAGAAAAGTTGACCATATGTGTCTGGGTTTGTCTCTGGGCTTTCTATCCTGTTCCATTGATCTATCTTTCTGTTTTTGTGCCAGTACCACACTGTCTTGATTACTGTAGCTTTGTAGTATAGTCTGAAGTCAGGGAGCCTGATTCCTCTAGCTCCATTTTTTGTTCTCAAGATTGCTTTGGCTACTCAGGGTCTTTTGTTTTTCCAAGCAAAATTTTGAAATTTTCTGTTCCAGTTCTCTGAAAAATGCCAGTGGTAGTTTGATAGGGATTGCATTGAATCTGTAGATTGCTTTGGGTAGTAGACTCATTTTCACAATATTGATTCTTCCAATCCAGGAACATGGTATATCTCTCCATCTATTTGTATCATCTTTAATTTCTTTCACCAGTGTCTTATTATTTTCTCCGTACAGGTCTTTTGTCTCCTTAGGTAGGTTTATTCCTAGATATTTTATTCTTTTTGTTGCAATGGTAAATGGGAGTGTTTTCTTGATTTCACTTTCAGATTTTTCATCATTAGTGTACAGGAATGCCAGAGATTTCTGTGCATTAATTTTGTATCCTGCTACTTTACAAAATTCATTGATTAGCTCTAGTAGTGTTCTGGAAGCATCTTTAGGATTCTCTATGTATAGTATCATGTCATCTGCAAACAGTGACAGCTTTACTTCTTCTTTTCCAATTTAGATTCCTTTTATTTCCTTTTCTTCTCTGATTGCTGTGGCTAAAACTTCCAAAACTATGTTGAATAAGAGTGGTGAGAGTGAGCAGATTTATTTTGTTCCTTATCTTAGTGGAAATGTTTTCAATTTTTCACCATTGAGGACGATGTTGGCTGAGGGTTTGTCATATATGGCCTTTAATATGTTGAGGAAAGTTCCCTCTATGCCTGCTTTCTGCAGGGTTTTTATCATAAATGGGTTTTGAGTTTTGTCGAAAGCTTTCTCTGTATCGATAGGGATGATCATATGGTTTTCTCCTTTAATTTGCTAACATGGTTTATCACACTGATTGATTTGCATATATTGAAGAATCCTTGCATTCCTGGAATAAACTCCACTTGATCATGGTGTATGATCCTTTTAATGTGCTGTTGGATTCTGTTTGCTAGTATTTTGTTGAGGATTTTTACATCTCTATTCATCAGTGACATTGGCCTGTAGTTTTCTTTCTTTGTGACATCATTGTCTGGTTTTTGTATCAAGGTGATGGTGGCCTCATAGAATGAGTTTGGGAGTGTTTCTCCCTCTGCTATATGTTGGAAGAGTTTGAGAAAGATAGGCGTTAGCTCTTCTCTAAATGTTTGATAGAATTTGCCTGTGAAGCCATCTGGTCCTGGGCTTTTGTTTGTTGGAAGATTTTTTATCACAGTTTCAATTTCAGTGCTTGTGATTGTTCTCTTCATATTTTCTATTTTTTCCTGATTCAGTCTTGGCAAGTTGTGCTTTTCTAAGAAGTTTTCCATTTCTTCCAGGTTGTCCATTTTATTGGCATAGAGTTGCTTGTAGTAATCTCTCATGATCTCTTGTATTTCTGCAGTGTCAGTTGTTACTTCTCCTCTTTAATTTCTAATTTTATAGATGTGAGTCTTCTCCCTTTTTTTCTTGATGTGTCTGGCTAATGGTTTATCAATTTTGTTTATCTTCTCAAAGAACCAGCTTTTAGTTTTATTGATCTTTGCTCTCATTTCCTTCATTTCCTTTTCATTTATTTCTTATCTGATCTTTATGATTTCTTTCCTTCTGCTAACTTTGGGGGTTTTTGGTCTTCTTTCTCTAATTGCTTTAGGTGCAGGGTCAGGTTGTTTACTCGAGATGTTTCCTGTTTCTTAAGGTGGGATTTTATCGCTATAAACCTCCCCCTTAGAACTACTTTTGCTGAGTCCCATAGGTTTTGTGTCATCGTGTCTCCATTGTCATCTGTTTCTAGGTATTTTTTAATTTCCTCTTTGATTTCTTCAGTGATCACTTCATTATTAAGTACTGTATTGTTTAGCCTCCATGTGTTTTTATTTTTTGCAGATCTTTTCCTGTAATTGATGTCTAGTCTCATAGCATTGTGGTCAGAAAAGATACTTGATACAATTTAAATTTTCTTAAATTTACCAAGGCTTGATTTGTGACCCAAGATATGATCTATCCTGGAGAATGTTCCATGAGCACTTGAGAAAAATGTGTATTCTGTTGTTTTTGGATGGAATGTCCTATAAATATCAGTTAAGTCTTGTTGACCAGTGTCCTGAAGTTGGCTCTCCCACCTCAGAGGCACAACACAGGCTCCTGGCTGTAGCACCAAGGGCCTTTCTTCCACCCGGCTCAGAATAAAAGGGATAAAAAGTAGAAAGAAAGAATTAGTAGAAGAAAGAAAGAAAGAAAGAAAGAAAGAAAGAAAGAAAGAAAGAAAGAAAGAAAGGAGGGAATGGGGAGGTATGGAGGGAGCACGGAGGGAAGGTAGGAAAAAGAAAAAAAGAGAAGATAAAATAAAATAGAATAATGTATGATAAAATATTATAGCATTATTAAAATAAAAAAGTAATTATAAAAAATAAAAATTTAAAACAGAAAAAAACAACCAAAAAAACAAGAAAAAAAGAAAAACGGATGGATAGAACCCTGGGACAATTGGTGGAAGCAAAGCTATATAGGCAAAATCTCACACAGAAGCATACACATACACATACACTTTCACAAAAAGAGAACAAGGGGGAAAAAATCGTAAATCTTGCTCTGAAAATCCACCTCCTCAATTTGGAATGATTTTTTGTCTATTCATGTATTCCACAGATGCAGGGTACATCACGTTGATTGTGGAGCATTAATCCACTGTTTCTGAGGCTGCTGGGAGAGATTTCCCTTTCTCTTCTTTATTCTCACAGCTCCCGAGTCTCAGCTTTGGATTTCGCCCCTCCTCTGCATGTACGTCTCTGGGCGGTGTCTGTTCTTCGCTCAGACAGGACGGGGTTAAAGGAGCAGCTGCTTCGGGGGCTCTGGCTCACTCAGGCCCGGGGGAGGAAGGGGTATGGTGTGCAGGGAGAACCTGTGGCAGCAGAGGCCAGTGTGAGTTTGCACCAGCCTGAGGCATGCCATGCGCTCTCCCGGGGAAGCCATCCCTGGATCCTGGGACCCCGGCAGTGGTCAGCTGCACAGGTTCCCCGCAAAGGGGGCGTGGACAGTGACCTGAACTCGCACACAGGCCTCTTGGCGGCGGCAGCAGCAGCCCCAGCATCCCACGCCCGTCTCCGGGGTCCATGCTATTAGCCGCGGTTCTCGCCCATCTCTGGAGCTCCTTTAAGCAGCGCTCTTAATCCCCTCTCCTTGTGCACCAGGAAACAAAGAGGGAAGAAAAAGTCTCTTGCCTCTTTGGCTGCTCCAGACTTTTTCCCGGACTCCCTCCGGGCTAGCCGTGGTGCACTATCCCCTTTAGGCTGTGTTAATGCCGCCAACCCCAGTCCTCTCCCTGCACTCCAACTGAAACCCGAAACCCGAGCCTCAGCTCCCAGCTCCACCCACCCCGGCGGCCGAGCAGACAAGCCTTTCGGGCTGGTGAGTGCTGGTTAGCACCGATCCTCTGTGCGGGAATCTCCCTGCTTTGCCCTCCGCACCCCTGTTGCTGTGCTCTCCTCCACTACTCCAAAGATTTCCCCCTCCACCCCCCGCAGTCTCCACCTGCGAAGGGGCTTCCTAGTGTGTGGAAACATATCCTCCTTCCCACTGGTGCAGGTTCCGTCCCTATTATTTTGTCTCTGTTTATTCTTGTTTCTTTTGCCCTACCCAGGTACGTGGGGAGTTTCTTGCCTTTTGGGGGGTCTGAGGTCTTCTGTCAACCTTCAATAGGTGTTCTGTAGGAGTTTTTCCACATGTAGATGAATTTCTGATGTATCTGTGGGGAGGAAGGTGATCTCCATGTCTTACTCTTCTGCCATCTTCCCCCAGCTCCTCCCTCTGCTCCTCATTAAGCATAATATTTTCTAGGTCCTTCAATGTTACTTCAAATGGCAGAATTTCCCCCTTTTTGTGGCTGAATCCTATTCCATTGTATATATACCTCATCTTTTTTATCCATGTATCTGTTGATGACAGTCAGGTTGCTTCTATACCTTGGCTATTGTATATTATTCTGCTGTGAACATTGGAGTGCATATATCTTTTTGAATTAGTGTTTTCATTTTTTCTGGATATATTCCCAGGAGTGTAATTTCTGGATCATATGGTAGTTCTATTTTTAGTTTTTTGAGGAAACTTCATACTCTTTTCCATAGTGGTTATACCACTTTACGTTCCCAGCAATGGTGTACAAGGGTTCCCTTTCATCCCCATCCTCTCCAACATTTGTTATTTGGAGACTTTTTGATGATAGTCATCTGGTATGTGTGAGGTAATATCTCATTGCAGTTTTGATTGCTTTTCTCTAATAATTAGCAATGCTAAGCATCTTTTCATGTGCCAGTTAGCCATCTGTATGTCTTCTTTCGATAAATGCCTATTGTTCTGCAATTTTTTGATTGTTTTTTTGATATTGAGTTGTATGAGCTATTTATATATTTTAGATATTAACCTGTTGTAAGCCACGTCATTTTCAAATATTTTCTCCCATTACAGAGGTTGCCTTTTCATTTTGTTGGTGGTTTCCTTTGCTGTGCAAAAGCATTTATGCTTAATTAGGACCCACTTGCTTATTTTTGCTTTTATTTCTTTTGCCTTAGGAGACAGAACCAAGAAAATATTGCTATGATTTATGTCAAATAGTGTTCTGCCTGTGTTTTTTTCTAGGAGTTTTATGGTTTCAGGTTTTACAGTTAGGTATTTAAACCATTTTGATTTTATTTTTGTATATGGTGTGAGGGAGTATTCTAATCTCATTGTCCAGTTTTCCCAGAACCATTTGTTGAAGAGTGTCTTTTCTCCATTGTATATTCTTGCCTCCTTTGTCATAGATTAATTGACCATAGGTGTGTGGGCTTATTTCTGGGCTTTCTATTCTGTACCATTGATCTATGTGTCTGTTTTGGTGCCAGTACAATGTTGTTTTGATGACTTTAGCTTTGTAGTATAGTCTGAAGTCTGGGAGGGTGATACCTTCAGCTTTGTTCTTTTTTCTCAAGGTTGCATTGGCAATTTTGGGTCTTTTGTGGTTCTTATGGGAACAATTTTTAAATTTGAGTATTTGCTTTGCAAAATAAGATCTTTTCAGTGAAAACTTAAAGATTTATCATAATTGGAAGGAATGGGGTCCTCCAAATTTGTTTTTTGACAGAAATAGGATAGTGGTCTCTAACTTCTTGCTGTCAATTTCCAGATAGGTGCTCAAAGACCAGTTACAAATAAACTTGAATTGCTGATAACAAGATCAGCAATTCCATCCTGGAATAAAATAATGATTTTACAAAAGAATTTCAACAAATAAGAATAGGGAAAAAATTCTGAAGCCATCATGTCAAGCTTGAATACTTCTTAGAACTTGTTTTTCTATAGTTCTGTCTTTTTACACTTGATTTCTCAGTCTGTAGACCCATGTTGCCAAAACAATGAGGCAAGTACTTTGTAATTAAGAATTGGCTGTGTAGGAAATAAGATCAACCACTTAAAATTTGCCAAATCATACATAGAAATGTTTTGACACCTTGTAGAAAATGTTGCAAAAGTCAAAGTTCTGTGCTTCTGGAAACTGATTCTTTTTTTTGGTATGTGTAACTGGAAATTGGAAGACCATATAGGAGACATGTCAATTAATAATAAACCTATTAAACAAAAGCTTGCCAATGCAGTTATTTCTAAAGTAGTAGAGAAACCTCACAGAACTAGTGTTCTTCAGAAAATAACAAATACAATGAAATCCTATAATTAATTTCAAGTCTAATAATGATATTTTATTGCATTTTGTTGAATAGAATGAACATTAACATAATTTAAAGGTGTCTTATTTGATATTTATATCAAAATGGTACTAAGTACAAAATGCAAGCACAACTATGCTTAGTTTCTGATTAAAAAAAAAAAAAAAGCCTAACCTGCAGAGTGAGAAATGGAAAACTTTGTGTTTATTGGTTTGTTTTTTTCTGTTTGTTACTGTTTTTGTTATTTTTTCAGGTTCCTGTTTTTTAAGTTAATGTTACACAAATGAATGTGTTTCACAAGATGATAATAAGTGTCTACAACTCCTTATTAACTTACAGAAATGAGTGTGAAATGTGAGCCTATGATCCCTTGATTCTACTACCACAGTTTGATATGGAAGGAAGTAAAACCATCATTTTGAGACTCTTGGAATACCTAGTGTATGGAAATATAAAAATCTCTATGGGAAGTTGCAGACAACTACAATAGTAGTAAAAACTATTATTTTTGTGTACCTGATCCTTGATTGGCATTTTGCAAACATCATTTCTAATCCTCACAATAATGTTACAAGATAGATTTTATTACCCTAATTTTGCAGATGAGGAAACTAAGGCCTTTAAGGTTAGATAGCCAAGCCAAGGGCAAACATCTAGAACTAAGGGAAAGGGAATTATTACTCAAATTTTGTGTTCCTTTTTGCTATACTGACACTATTTTAGATGAAAGAACAACAACAACAACAAAATTGACTCCTCTCTTTGAGGGTTTTAGAATCTATTTAAAAATCAGGGTGAACACTAAGGAGCAAAAAAGGAAAGAAAGAAAGAAAGAAAAAATAAGTAAAGCAAAGCATTAAAGTGGTAGCATTTATCTATATAAATAAGTATTACATTTAAAAAGATATCAATTTACATTCTTTAAAAATTTCTATATGCATGCCTTTTCTTACAGTGTGTTGTTTCATTTATCTTTTTTTAAGATACTTTTTGAACTTTCACATTTGATGTTTAAGAAATACAGTACTTCCTCAGTCTTTAATTACCTTTCTGACTCATACAATTAACTGGAATTAGTTGCTAAATATAGATATCAGACAAGTGGCTGGAGTTAACTATAACTCCTACCGTGTATATTAAAAGAGTCATCAAAAAATTGTAAGTATGATCACAGAGTCAAACATTTTAAGTGGTCAAATGGTAAACTGTGGGCTTTTGTGAATACAAGGTATTCACTAACCTTTCATTTATTAAAAACAATGAATTCCGAGAGAGAATATGGCAGGGGACAAATTAAAAGCTAATATAGTGATTTTTATTTCATTTTAAAAATAGATGGAGGAAATTACCAAACCAGATATATTCACAGCAGGAACTATCATGTTCCAAACAATACTATAAAGTTTGGCTGGTTTTGTTCCCTCTTGAATAGATCATAAGTGAGGGTTGAATAGGAGCTCTGAAATGAAATAAGAAACAATATTTGCAACGTTTAAGTGCAGAAGGCTGATATACACAGAAAAATTATGAAGTGAGTCCTAAAGAGAGAGATTAGTTAAAAAATAATCTAAGTTTTCCCATCAATATAGAGCTTCCATAATAAGCTAGCTAGAGGATTTACATTTTGATTAGTTGGAGCAATTGTGGAAATAGGCAAATGGGCTAAAGGAATTTTCAGAATTCAAGATACAGAACTACAAGTCATATATGTTCATAGATGCAAATAGTAGAAATGGGGTAAATTTATCTTTTATATTTTATCTAATGTCTGGAAAAAATAACTTGGCATGAAGCAGACTACATCATTTCAATGTAAATCTTCAACATACAGCTGATTTATGTAACCTTCTACAATTTCCTAATTACTTCACCATTAATAACTCCATAATCTCAATAATTAGTGTACCCTAGCCTTCATTTCCTAATCTAAATTGGCTTTTTGGTAAATTCCACTAATGAAAAGAGTTCAAAATGAAAAGTTAAAATAGAAGAGAGTGGATAGGAGGACAGATGTGGGAAGATTGGAATGAAGAAGTGGAAAGATATGAAAACAGACAGAGAAAATTGACTGCTTCACAGAGTGAAAGTAAATGTTGAGTTTGTTTGCAGGTATGCCATGTGTAACAGTATCATCCAGAGACATTTATTATAGAAAAGCTAAGTGGTGTTATTTGACCTCTCAGCAATAAATATAGTCAATAGAGCGATTGCTATCTGTAAATCAGCATTCAGACAAATCCACATTGTCATTGAAAGGTGCAGGGATTAAAAAGAAAGAGCAAATGTGTGCCTGTGTATTCACATGTTTTTATTGTGAAAATCCAAACTCTTGAGACAAAAATACTTATAGTGCACTCTTCACCAGAAAAGACCTAAAAAGATATAAACACTGTTTCCATTAGTCCAATATAAAAAGAAAAACTATCAGAAGCAGCCATAGACATAATATATATTCGGCCTAAATCCCTATACTGTAGCCTTATAATTCGCCAGTGAAAAGGCTTCAGATATTAACTGTTTTCATCTGAACTAATGGATTATATTTTCTCCACAAATCTCCCAGTAGAACAACAGAAAAGTGTTTTTGCTTATTCCTATGGTTGGCATTGTGAAATTTGGTTGAAATTCCCTAAATCTCTCACAAGCTGTCTTAGGTGTGCTATGCATGTGAATCGTCTAATTTTTTCATATCTTACTTCGGTTATTAGAAACTTTCCTGTTGTGCAGAATCAATTTTTATTAAAAAAATAGCAGCAGCTATTGTTGATGACTGGTAAAAAGCATTGCCTTCATGGGTAATGATTTATTATGAAGTAGTGACAATTTGCTGTGGCAGTAGTGACAGTATACTATGGTAGTAAACTTGGTATTTCAGTAATTGAGTAGAAAATTGAACTTTTATTAACACATAAAAAGATAATACATCAGAATTGTATTATTAATTATAATACATAAATAATATAAATATAAATAATTATATTATTAATTATAATCCTTTTTGTTACCATCATGGAACATTATGTGAATCAACACTGAAGTTCCACTTAAAAGTAATTTTCATTTATTTTCTTTTAGTCGTTTGTATTTTAAATCAACCCCCACACACACCAAACTGAATAAAATAAAAGGGCATAAATTAGTATATTGAATGGTCATAGGTAATTAAAACCATAAGGGATATGTAAACAGTCAGTAATAGATTCCGAAGTAATTTTTGGTTGTAAAATATGGTGTTTGACACATGTGTTAGTACTACCAATAGCTTATTATAGCCAAAGAAGCCATTATAAGCTTGTAAACTATATATATTAAATAAACTATTTTATTCTGACTCCTCCATTTGGATTCAGAAGTGACGAAATATTATCCTTACCTTGCCTCCCAGATTTGAGAATCATCTGGACTACTTATTTTAATTTGAGTTGCAATCACTGATTCTATGCTATAAATGATAGATACAGAAATATAATATGAATGATGCCAATTAAAATTTTTATACAAGCAGTTTTTACCATTGTTCAACATTTCTTTAACAGGTACCACTACAATCGAAAAATATGACCTCAGGACCAACAGCTGGCTACATATTGGCACCATGAGTGGCCGTAGGCTTCAGTTTGGAGTTGCTGTTATTGATAATAAGCTCTACGTCGTGGGAGGAAGAGATGGTTTAAAAACTTTGAATACTGTGGAATGTTTTAATCCAGTTGGCAAAATCTGGACGGTGATGCCTCCCATGTCAACACACAGGCATGGCTTAGGTAAGAGCTTAATGTTACATAGTTTCTAAAGAATGTACCGTTAGTAGAGCTTTTTAAAAATTAAATTAAGCTGGAATACACTAACTAATATGTATAAAATAGATAACTAATGAGAACCTGCTGTATAGCACAGGGAACTCTGCTGTAGAGTAGAAACTAACACAACGTTGTAAAACAACTATACCCCAATTAAAAATAAATAATAAAGGTCATCCATCTGAAAAAAATTAATTAAAATTAAATTAAGCTGCACATCACTGATATTTAGCCAAACGCTTAGTGAAAATGTTTCCAAAATGCTGAAAAGCTTAAGCAAATGATAAAAGACTGTGAAAGTTTTTTCTTGTTTCAGATGTCATACTTGTTGTAATCCTATCTCCATTCTACCAGTATTTTAAAGGGGTCCCACTTCAGGAAGGATAAAAACTTTTAGAAGGAATACATTGTTGAAGAGCACGAAACTACAACAGAGAGTTTTTTTTTTTTTTTTGTAAACTTAATTTAGAGAAAGAACACTTGATAATGGAGAGACATTGTTTCTTTATTTCATTGTTTCAAGGGACTAGTTTCTAGTGTCCCTTCACATAAGAAGCAAATCTATATTTAGGCAAAAGCTTTAGGATACAGTTTGAAGGCAGAAATATTTAGAAAAAACACTTTGGTTGAGAGTAGCTCTAAATTATACTTAATCCAGAGGTTCCAAAAATGTTTAAGAAGGAATGGAGACTTCTGGAACAGTGGGGAACTTTGATTTTCCTGTGCATTTTTCAAGGTATATCTTTCTTCGTGCTAGACGTCATACGATTCAATAACATAGAGTTTCTTAAAAAAAAAAGCCGAATAATTGCATTGTTCTTTAAGAACTGACTTTTACACAGATTAAGCATGCCATATTCAGGACTGGTATTATTTGCCCCAAAATATCTAATAAATTATCTATATCAAATGATAGACTATGTAATTATTCAGCTCAGTTCTGTCAGTGTGATTTTTAGAAAACATATCTTACAGAGAAATCAGAGCAAATTGTTAAATTCTAATTGATATTACTAAAGCGATAGGAGAGGTGATGAGGGTATAACTCTGAGAGGCGGATTGAGATGGTGAAGAAGGTAAGGTGGGGAGGAACAAGATACGTGAATTCACAGAGCAGATGAGAAACAGAAAGGGGCTATTTATAGTATCTACTGGAACAAATTTCTAACTAAACCTCAAAAATCCCTGTCTACTGAGTTATCTCATGGGAATCATTTTTTTATCCCTATAATAAAAATCAGGGATTAGAAAGACTTATCACAGTTAGCCTACAATTCTAAGATTTATCTAAGATTCAATATCATACCTCATTTATCACTTACATTCGAAAAATAACATTGAAATTATGCCAGAAAAGAAATCAGCTTCCCTTTTCTATTAATCCTGAGAAAAGGTGTGTCCCACTACTTCCTTTGACTTCAGCATTACAACCATGATACCCTAACTATGCCTGAAAATTTCCTAGGGTTAAAAGACTATATTTACTTTTATATCAAGATCAGTAAATTATTCATTAAATGATTATTTACAAAACCATTTAAGAGATACAAACAAATTTTTAAGCAGTCAGTTCCTTAAAAAATGAAAAAAAAAAGCATCCATTGTGTGTGGCCTACCTAGGTGAGCTCTCATGCTATTTTTACACTTTAGGCGTAGCCACACTTGAAGGACCAATGTACGCTGTTGGTGGTCATGATGGATGGAGTTATCTAAACACTGTAGAAAGATGGGACCCTGAGGGACGTCAGTGGAATTATGTGGCCAGTATGTCAACACCTAGAAGCACCGTTGGTGTTGTCGCATTAAACAACAAGTGAGTAAACCCAAGCATTCATGTTTTTGCTCCCATTTCATGTGGTACAGCACTTCAGTGATGTGATCCACCAGTCAATAAGCATTCCCAGTGACCAGGACATCCTAGTTATTGATAGTAGAAGGCCTTTGTTGTAACTCTCCCTTCATTATGATGGAAAATACTTGTCTAAAATGAATATTTAATTAAATATTCTGTAGTCCTTTGCTACTCCAGTCTGGTCCTGAGATCAGTAGCATCAGCATTACCTGAGATCTATTTAGAAAAGCTGAATCTTAGCCCCAACCTAGACCCCCTGAATCAGGATAGACATTTTAACAAGATCCTCAAGTGAGTTGTGTGTACATTAAATTTGAGAAGCAAACCAGTTCCAATCTTACCCTCAATAAACTACCATTTTTTTACATTATAACTTATTCTTGACTTATCAAAATTTTGGTAAGTCTTTGTAATAGACCAAGTCTTTTTGTTCTTTACCATTCACTCTCCTGAGCATTTTAGAACTACAACTAGTACCATCTTTCTGAATCTTTCCTTCTTCCTGATCGTTTGCCTATAAGAGAAGCTAATATATTGAAACCCAATGATGTTAGAGGTTTCTACGAGCTTGAATTGTTCTTCTTGCAGGTAATTATGTACTTTCTGACAAGGAACCTTTGGAAATAATGACCAGCATATAGGAGAGACTTGAATGATGAAAAATTCAGACACCAGGATGGGTCAGTGGCAGGAGACAGCCTTGTGTGTCTGTACTGACTATGCATATACATAAAGCCAATATCTAATCACATAATTGGGTTCTGTAGAAATTTCAATACAATTTCAATTAAAATTCAATTTCAATTCAACACCTTGTGAAAGGAGTAGGAAATGTCTATAGTTAAGAGGAGACCCAGACTTACAGTGTCTTAGAGCTTAAAATTCTCCTAAATCTGATTATCTCTTGCCTAACCTGAATGATATCAGATGACTCAGTAGCAATCTCCTACCTATTACAGAAGAAGCTGAAATCATAGAATCTGACTAATTTAATTTTATCTTTCTGACTTGCTATTGTTCACAATTGAGCATGAAGGGTAATTATAGACATATAGTTTAATAAATGGTTATCTTCTTTATTGATACAGGATTAAATTTAAATTAGATTAAAAATACTGCTCATCAAAAGAATTGGCATTTAAAATTTATGAGAGAAATGTCATAGCCAATATATCTTTCTAGGAAAAAAAATCCGGTTTCTAGGTTTTATTCTATTCTCTTAGTTACTTATTAAATTAATATCTTCTTAGTTACATTTTTTTACACTAAATAAAATAGTTAATAGAAAACAACAGGGATTCTAATGCTAAGCAATTAAACCTAGCTAAAATTGTATGGTTGCCATAGTTGGGTTTTGGAAGCATCTTACCTTTCTTTAAAAATGTTTAGATTTATTGAGGTTTAACTGACAAATACTACCAACAATTTTGATATCTCCCTTCTTTCTCTGTACTTCATTTCCAATGGGATCCTTTAATCTATTATATTATGTCACAGTAACTTTCAAAAAAATGATGAAACAGAGGTTTAGGGTAAGGTAGACCTTAAAAAATGCCTTTAGGTAACTATCCATTCACAAATTCAGGCCATTCACTGTAAAATACTAAGGGAGTAGAATACACAGTTCAATGCTTTGCACAAGGTTCTGTCACTTTCATTCTATGCACAAATTTACACACACACACACACACACACACACACACACTTCTGTCTTTTTTCTAGGCTATATGCTATTGGTGGACGTGATGGAAGTTCCTGCCTCAAATCTATGGAATACTTTGACCCACATACTAACAAATGGAGTCTGTGTGCTCCAATGTCCAAAAGACGTGGAGGTGTGGGAGTTGCAACATACAATGGATTCGTATATGTTGTTGGGGGTCATGATGCCCCTGCTTCTAACCATTGCTCCAGACTTTCTGACTGTGTGGAACGGTAAAATATTCCTTTTTATTCATGTATTTATTTGGTTATGTGTTTTATTCAGAAATGAGAAGGATTTTTAAGTAGTCTTCCAAATAAGTATTAATTCTTACAGAGGTATAATCCTCTGTAAAGTTGTACACTTACTCCTAGGCTTGAAATATTGTGAAGAAATCCTCCTTATGCGTTCCAGATTCATCATAAGAAACGTATAAAAAGAATGTATTATTTTATCATTTGATAGTCACCCTATAAAATGAGACAAAAGAAATGAAAGAATAAATAAATTTTATTACAAGCTATATCATTCAACTATTCACCAGCTCAAATCAAAATAACTTTACTGTTTTGAAAACAAAATCAATCCTCAAAGGATGAAGGCTTATCACTACAAAATAAACTTAAAGAATTCCCAAAGAGAAGTGTTAGTAATGTTCTGAACAATGACTGTATTGCATTAAGTATTTAATTTCCAAAGGTAACTTCTTTGAATGGAAGACATTCATCTGTACAAACAAAGTGCACTGTGTTTTTAAAATGTCAGTCATATTACTTTGTTGTTTTACTATTCATATTCCCTTTCAAGATAGAAAAATATATATCTATATGCACAAACATAACAGTTGATAATATTAACCACATTCCAGTGACAAATTTACTGTCAGTCAGGTTATCAGAATTCAGAAGACAGAGATCAATATGAATGGAGTCCTCAAGGGAAATTCATGAACTAGATAGAATTTGTACTTTGTAGGAATAAAAAGAATGGAGGGAATTTCAGGTCTAGGAAAAAGCACAGCCAAAACGTGAATATAAAGGAGAAATCTTCATAGATATTAGCAGAGACTTTAGGTTGAAACAATTTGGAAGAACAATTCAAAAACACAATTAAGCACCAGATTTTTTGATAGCCTGAAATGTCAAGGTGGAAACTTTTGGATTTCATCTTGTAGGCAAAAGGATAATTAAATTTGAAGAAATGGAATATCACAAAGAAAATAATTTGGGGGAAATTGATTTAACAGTGATATGTAGGATATAATGTAAGGAAAAAAGACTAAAGGAAAGAATACGAATATTATATTTCTTCTGAAAAGCATAATTGATGATGCTAATACTTCATTTCTTATAAGGAATAATTGATTTATGATAGACTTTTTCTTTTCTTTTCTGTTTTTTAAAGTTTAATCATAAGTGACGAGCTCCCTGCTACTCAGTGTATATCTGGAATACTTTTCCTGAGATTGGATCTTAAGAGATGCAAACAAATTTTATTTTAACATTATGCAAAACATAAAACAGTTCAATTACTGTCTCAATATATAATATATTATAGTCAAATATATGTGACACTGAGATTATCCATATCAGTTTTCCCCAAAGTTAGGAAAGTAGTAGTTGATCACCTCTTCATTATGCTAGATATTTTTAGTGTGGCAAAATATACATCACATAAAATTTACACTTTTAACCATTTTTAACTGCACAACTCAGTGGCATTAAATACATTTACATTGGTGTGAAAACATTACCAACATCCATCTCCAGAAATATTTTTCATTTCCTCAAGCAGAAACTCCATCCTTATTAAAAAAAATAAATTCCCATTCTCCCCTCACCTCAGTCACTGGCAGCCACCATTTTACTTTCAATTTCTATGAATTTCATAATTCTAGGTACCTCATAAAAGTGGAATAATAAATAATCCTTTGGTGTCTGGCTTATTTTATTTAGCCTAGCAATAATTATTCAAGGCTCATCCATGTTATAGCATTTATCCAAGCTTCCTTTCCTTTTAAAGCTGAAAAAATATTATATTATATGTGCATACAACATCATTTTCTTTATCCATTCATTTGTCAATGCACAAATGTGTTGCTCCACCTTTTGTCTACCGTGAATAATGCTGCTAGGATATAGGTGTACAAATATCTGGTTGAGCCTTTGCTTTCAATTCTTTCGGGTATATACACAGAAGTAGAGTTGCTTTATCATATGGCAATTCTATTTTTAAATGTTTTATTTTTAACATCTTTATTGGAGTATAACCATTTTGCAATGGTGTGTTAGTTCCTGCTGTATAACAAAGTGAATCAGCTATATGTATACATATATCCCCATACCCCTTCCCTCTTTCATCTCCCTCCCACGATCCCTAGATCCCTCCAGGGGGTCACAAAACACCAAGCTGATCTCCCAGTGCTATGTAGCTCCTTGCCACTAGCTATTTTACATTTGGTAGTGTATATATGTCCATGCCACACTCTCACTGTATCTCAGCTTACTCTTCCACCCCCATGTCCTCAATTTTATTCTCTACATCTGCATCTTTATTCCTGTCCTGTCCCTAGGTTCTTCAGAACCATATTGTTTTTAGATTCTATGTATATGTGTTAGCATATGGTATTTGTTTTTCTCTTTATGACTTACTTCACTCTGTATGACAGACTCTAGGTCCATCCACCTCACTACAAATAACTCAGTTTCATTTCTTTTTATGGCTGAGTAATATTCCATTGTATATGTGTACCACATTTTCTTCATCCATTCATCTGTTGGTGGACACTTAGGTTGCTTCCATCTCCTGGCTATTGTAAATAGTGCTGCAATGAACATTGTGATACATGACCCTTTTAATTATGGATTTCTTAGGGTATATGCCCAGTAGTGGGATTGCTTGGTTATATGGTAGTTCTATTTTTAGATTTGTAAGGAATATTCATATTGTTCTCCGTAGTGACTTTATCAATTTACATTCCCACCAACAGTGCAAGAGGGTACCCTTTTCTCCACACCCTCTCCAGCATTTATTGCTTGTAGATTTTTTGATGATGGCCATTCTGACTGGTGTGAGGTGATAACTCATTACAGTTTTGATTTGCACTTCTCTAATGATCAGTGATGTTGAGCATCCTTTCATGTGTTTGTGGGCAATCTGTATCACTTCTTTGGAGAAATGTCTATTTGGGTCTTCTACCCATTTTTGGATTAGGTTATTTTTTTTTTGACATTGAGTTGCATGAGCTGTTTGTATATTTTGGAAATTAATCTTTTGTCAGTTGCTTCATTTCCAAATATTTTCTCCCATTCAGAGGGTTGTCTTTTCATCTGATTTATGGTTTCCTTTGCTGTGCAAAAGCTTTTAAGTTTCATTAGATCCCATTTGCTTTTTTTCTTTTTATTTCCATTTATCTAAGAGGTGGGTCAAAAATGATCTTGTTGTGATTTATGTCATAGAGTGCTCTGCCTATGTTTTCCTCTAAGAGTTTTATAGTGTCTGGCGTATAAACATTTAGGTCTTTGATCCATTTTGTGTTTACTATTGTGTATGGTGTTAGGGAGTGTTCTAATTTCATTCTTTTATGAGTAGCTGTCCAATTTTCCCAGCAACAATTATTGAAGAGGCTGTCTTTTCTCCTTTGTATATTCTTGCCTCTTTTATCAAAGATACAGTGTCCATATGTGTGTAGGTTTATCTCTGGGCTTTCTATCCTGTTCCATTGATCTATATTTCTGTTTTTGTGCCAGTACCATATTCTCTTGATTATTGTAACTTTGTAGTGTAGTCTAAAGTCAGGGAGCCTGAGTATACAGCTCCATTTGTCTTTCTCAAGATTGCTTTGGCTATTTGGGAACTTTTGTGTTTCCATACAAATTGTAAAAATTTTTGTTCTACTTCTGTGAAAAATGCCATTGGTGGCTGGATAGGGATTGCATTGAATCTGTAGATTGCTTTGGGAGTAGAATCATTTTCACGGTATTGATTCTTCCAATCCAAAAACATGTTATGTCTCTCCATCTGTCTGTATCATCTTTAATTTCTTTCAGTAGTCTCTTATAGTTTTCTGCATACAGGTCTTTTGTCTCCTTAGGTAGGTTTATTGCTAGGTATTTTATTCTTTTTGTTGCAATGGTAAATGGGAGTGTTTCTTTAAATTCTCTTTCAGAGTGTTCATCATTAGTGTATAGGGATGCAAAAAAAATTCTGTGCATAAATTTTGTATCCTGTTACTTTACCAAATTCATTAATTAGCTCTAATAGTTTTGTGGTAGCATCTTTAGGATTTTCTATATATAGTATCATGTCATCTGCAAACAGTGACAGTTTTACTTCTTCTTTTCACATTTGGATTCTTTCTATTTCTTTTTCTTCTCTGATTGTTGTGGCTAAAACTTTGAAAACTATGTTGAATAATAATGGTGAGAGTGGGCAACCTTGTCTTCTTTCAGATCTTTGTGGAAATATTTTCTGGTTTTCACCATTGAGAATGATGTTGGCTGTGGGTTTGTCATATATAACCTTTATTATGTTGGGGTAAGTTCCCTCTATGGCTACTTTCTGGAGATTTTTATCATGAATGGGTGTTGAATTTTGTCAAAAACTTTTTCTGCATCTATTGAGATGACCATATGGTTTTTATCCTTCAATTTGTTAATATGGGTATCACATTGATTGATTTGTGTATATTG
This sequence comes from Mesoplodon mirus, assembly GCF_964341445.2. Lineage (NCBI taxonomy): Eukaryota > Metazoa > Chordata > Mammalia > Artiodactyla > Ziphiidae > Mesoplodon > Mesoplodon mirus. The sequence goes on from NC_138981.1 coordinate 73,827,572, forward strand.
AAGAATTCTTGCATTCCTGGGGTAAACCACACTTAATCATGGTGTATGACCTTTTTAATGTGTTGTTGGATTCTGTTTGCTCGTACTTTGTTGATGATTTTTGCATCTATGTCCATCAGTGATATTGGCCTGTAAATTCCTTTTTTTGTGAAATCTTTTTCTGGTTTTGGTATCAGGATAATGGTGGCTTCATAGAATGAGTTTGGGAGTGTTCTTCCCCCTGCTATATTTTGGAAGAGTTTGAGAAGGATAGGTGTTAGCTCTTCCCTAAATATTTGATAGAATTCGTCTGTGAAGCCATCTGGTACTGGGCTTTTGTTTGTTTGAAGATTTTTATTCAGAGTTTCCATTTCAGTGCTTGTAATTGATTTGTTTATATTTTCTATTTCTTCCTGGTTCAGTTTCGGAAAGTTGTGCTTTTCAAAAATTTGTCCATTTCTTCCAGCTTGTCCATTTTATTGGCATATAGTTGCGTGTAGTGACCTCTCTTTATCCTTTGTATTTCTCCAGTGTCAGTTGTTACTTCTCCTTTTTCATTTCTGATTCTGTTGATTTGAGTCTTCTCCCTTATTTTCTTGATGAGTCTGGCTAATGGTTTTTCAATTTTATTTATCTTCTCAAAGAATCAGCTTTTAATCTTATTAAACTTTGCTATTGTTTCTTTCATTTCATTTTCATTTGTTTCTGTTCTGATTTGTATGATTTCTCTCCTTCTGCTAAGTTTGGGTTTTCTTTGTTCTTTATCTAATTGCTTAGGTGTATGGTTAGGTTGTTTTTTGCGATTTTTTTTTTGTTTGTTAATGTAGGATTTTATTGCGATAAACTTCCATCTTAGAACAGCTTTTGCTGTGTCCTGTAGGTTTGTGGTCATTGTGTTTTCATTGTCATTTGTTTCTAGGTAGCTTTAAATTTCCTCTTTGATTTCTTCAGTGATCTCTTGATTATTTATCAGTGTATTATTTAGTCTCCATGTGTTTGCCTTTTTAATTTTTTTTTTCCTGTAATTGATATCTATTCTTATAGTGTTGTGGTCAGAAAAGATGCCTGATAAGATTTAAATGTTCTTAAATTTACCAAGGCTTAATTTGTGACCTAAGATATGATCTATCCTGGGGAATGTTTCATGAGCACTTGAAAAGAAAGTGTATTCTGTTGGTTTTGTATGGAATGTCCTATAAATATCAATTAAGTCCACCTTATTTAATGTGTCATTTAAAGTGTTTCCTTATTATTTCCTTTTTGTATTATCTGTCCATTGGTGCAAGTGGGGTGTTAAAATCCTGTACTGTAATTGTGTTACTGTTCATTTCCCCTTTTATGGCTATTAACTTTGGGCTTATGTATTGAGGTGTTCCTATGTTTGGTGCATTTTTACAATTGTTATACCTTCTTCTTGGATTGATCCCTTGATCATTATTTAGTGGCCTTCTTTGTCTCTTGTAGCAGTCTTTATTTTAAAGTCTATTTTGTTGGATATAAGAATTCCTACTCCAGCTTTTTTTTTTTTGCTTTCCATTTGCATGGAATAACTTTTTCCATCTCCTCTCATTCAGTCTGTATGTGTTCCTAGGTCTGAAGTGGGTCTCTTGTAGACAGCATATATACGGGTCTGGTTTTTGTATCCCTTTAGCCAGTCTGTCTTTTAGTATGAGTATTTAATCCATTTACATTTAAGGTAATTATTGATATGTATGTTCCTATTACCATTTTCTTAATTGTTTTGGGTTTGTTATTGTAGGTATTTTCCTTCTCTTGTGTTTCCTACCTAGATAATTTCCTTTAGCATTTGTTGTAAAGCTGGTTTGGTGATGCTGAATTCTCTTTGCTTTAGCTTATCTGTAAAGTTTTAATTTTTCCATTGAATCTGAATGAGATCCTTGCTGGGTAGAGAAATATTGGTTGTAGTTTTTTTTTTTTTCTTCCTTTCATCACTTTGAATATATCCTGCCACTCCTTTCTGGCTTGCAGAGTTTCTGCTGATGTTCAGCTGTTAACCTTATGGGTAATCCCTTGTATGTTATTTGTTGATTTTTCCTTGCTGTTTTTAATATTTTTTGTATTTAATTTTTGATAGTTAGATTAATATGTGTCTTGGCGTGTTTCTCCTTGGATTTTTCCTATATGGGTCTCTCTAACCTTCCTGGACTTTATTAACTATTTCCTTTCCCATATAAGGGAAGATTTCAACTATAATCTCTTCAAATATTTTCTCATTCCCTTTCTTTGTCTCTTCTTCTTCTGGGACCCCTAGACTTTGAATATTGGTGTGTTTAATTTTGTCCCAGCAGTCTCTGTGACGTCCTCAATTATTTTCATTCTTTTTTCTTTATTCTGCTCTGTGATAGTTATTTTCACTCTTTTAACTTCCAGTCACTTTTACTTTCTTCTGCCTCAGTTATTCTCCTTCTAGTGAATTTTTAATTTCATTTATTGTGTGATTTCTCATTTTTTGTTTGCTCTTTAGTTCTTCTATGTCCTTGTTAAATGTTTCTTGTGTTTTCTCCATTCTATTTCCAAGATTTTGCATCATCTTTACTATCATTACTCTGAATTCTTTTTCAGGTAGACTGCCTATTTCTTCTTCATTTGTTTGGTCTAGTGGGTTTTTATCTTGCTCCTTCATCTGTTGTGTGTTTTTCTGTCTTCTCATTTTGCTTATCTTACTGTGTTTGGGGTCTCCTTTTCTCTGGCTGCAGGTTCATAGTTCTCATTGTTTTTGGTGTCTGCCCACTATGGGTAAGGTTGGTTCTGTGGCTTGTGTTGACTTCCTGCTGGTTGGGGCTGGTGCTTGTTTTCTGGTGGGCCAGCCTGGACCTTGTCTTTCTGGTGGGCAGGGCTGTGTCTGGTGGTGTGTTTTGTGGTATCTGTGAAATTAGTATGATTTTAGGCAGACTTTCTGCAAATGGGTGGTGTTGTGTTCCTGTCTTGCTAGTTGTTTGGCATGGTGTGTCTAGCACTGGAGCTTACTGGTCGTTGACTGGAGCTGGGTCTTAGTGTTGAGATGGAGATCTCTGGGAGAGCTTTCGCCATTTGATATTACATGCGGTCAAGAGGTTTCTGGTGGACCAATGTCCTGAACTCGGCTCTCCCACCTCAGACTCTCAGGCCTGACACCTGGCCAGAGCACCAAGACCCTGTCAGCCACACGACTCAGAAGAACATGTAGAAAAAAAAGAAAGAAAGAAAAATAAATAAAGTTATTAAAATAAAAAAAATAAAATAAAAATAATAAAAACAGTTTAATAGAAAAATATGAGAGTAACCAAACCAATCAACCGATCCACCAATGATTACAAGCACTAAAAATTATACCAATATAAACATGAAATCACAAACTAGTCAGTCCCATACAGCAAACCCAAAGTCAAAAGTTGCTCCCAAAGTCCACTGCCTCAATTTTGAGATGATTCACGTTTTATTCAGGTATCCCACAGATGCAGGGTACATCAATTTGATTGTGGAGATATAATCTGCTACTACTGAGGCTGCACAGAGAAATTTCCCTTTCACTTTTTTGTTTGCACAGCTGCTGGTGTTCAGCTTTGGATTTTGTCCCACCTCTGCATGTAAGTCGCCCTTGGTCATGTTTTTCACGAAGACAGGAGGGAGTTAAAGGGAGCAGCTGATTAGGGGACTCTGACTCACTCAGGCAGGGGGAACAAGGGGTACGGAATGCAAGGTGAGCCTGCAGTGGCAAAGGCCAGCAAGATATTGCAACAGACTGGGGCATGCCATGTGTTCTCCTGGGGAAGTTGTCCCTGGATCATGGGACTTTGGCAGTGGTGGGCTGCACAGGCTCCTGGGAGGGGAGGTGTGGATAGTGACCTATGCTTGCACACTGGCTTGTTGGCTGCAGCAGAAATCTTAGAACTTCATGTCTGTCTCTGCTGTCAATGTTGATAGCCGTAGCTCATGCCTGTCTCTGAAGCTTGTTTAGGCAGTGTTCTGAATCTCCTCTCCCCGTGCACCCCAGAAAAATTGTCTCCTGAATCTTAGGCATTTCCAGACTTTTTCCCAGACTCCTTCCCAGCTAGCTCTGGCGCACTAGCCCCCTTCAGGCTGTGTTCATGCATCAAACCCCAGTCATTTTCCTGGGATCTGACCTCCGAATCCTGAGTCTCATCTCCCAGTCCCCACCCGCCCCAGCAAGTGAGCAGACAAGCCTCTCAGGCTGCTGAGTGCTGGTCAGCACTGATCCTCTGTGCAGAAAACTCTCTGCTTTGCCCTTTGCACACTTTTTGCTGTGCTTTCCTCTGTGGCTCGGATGCTTCCCCCCCCAACCCACACCCCATTTCCACCAGTGAAGGGGCTTCCTAGTGTGTGAAAACTTTTCCTCCTTCCCTCTTCCCTCTCAGAGGTGCATGTCGCATCCATATTCTTTTTTTTTTCAGACATAATATACTTTTATTTTTATTTATTTATTTATTTTTTACATCTTTATTGGAGTATAATAGCTTTACAATGGTGTGTTAGTTTCTGCTTTATAACAAAGTGAATCAGTTATATGTATACATATGTTCCCATAACTCTTCCCTCTTGTGTCTCCGTCCCTCCCACCCTCCCTATCCCACCCCTATAGGTAGTCAGAAAGCACCAGGCTGATCTCCCTGTGCTATGTGGCTGCTTCCCACTAACTATTTATTTTACATTTGGTAGTATATATATGTCCATGCTACTCTCTCGCTTTGTCACAACTTACCTTTCCCCCTCCCCATATCCTCAAGTCCATTCTCTAGTAGGTCTGTGTCTTTATTCCTATCTTACCCCTAGTCTCTTCATGACATTTTTTTCTTAAATTCCATATATATGTGTTAGCATATGGTATTTGTCTTTCTCTTTCTGACTTACTTCACTCTGTATGACAGACTCTAGGTCCATCCACCTCATTACAAATAGCTCAATTCATTTCTGTTTATGGCTGAGTAATATTCCATTGTATAAATGTGCCACATCTTCTTTATCCATTCATCCAATGATGGACACTTAGGTTGTTTCCATCTCTGGGCATATTCTTTTGTCTCTTTTTTTTCTTTTTTCTTTTGCCCTACCCAGGTATGTGGGGAGTTTCTTGCCTTTTGTGAAGTTGGAGGCTTTCTGCCAGTGTTCAGTAGGTGTTCTGTAGAAGTTGTTCCACATGTAGGTGTATTTTTGATGTATTTGTGGAGAGGAAGGTGATCTTTATGTCTTACTCCTCTGCCATCTTGAAGGTCCCCCCATTTTTAAATGTTTGTTGGACCACCATACTGTTTTCCATTGCAGCTGCACCATTTTCTATTCCCAAAAACAAAGCAGAAGGATTCCGAGTTCTGTACATCTTCACCAACATTGTTTTCATTTGTTTTTCATGGCTATCGCAATGGATTTGAAGTGGTACCATTTTGTGGTTGCAATTTGAGTTTCTCTAATGATTATATATGTTGCGCATCTTAACAGGTGCTATTGGCCATTTGTATATCTTCTTTATAGAATGGTATATTCCAGTCCTTTGCCCATCTTTTAATCAGGTTGTTTTTCTTTTTGCTGTTGAATTATAGGAATTCTTCATATATTCTCTATATTAACCCCTTGTCAGATATGTGATTTGCAAATTGTTTCTTTCACTGCATCGGTTGCTTTTTCATTCTGATGATAGCACCCTATGATATGCAAATTTTTTATATTAAATCCTATTTATTTTTTTTCATAATTTGTACTTTTAGAGTCATATCTAAAAGATCATTGCCAAATCCAATGTTATAAATAATTTCCCCTATGTATTGGTATAAGAGTTTTACTGTTTTAGGTCTTATGTTCAGGCCTTTGATCTGTTTGAGTAATTTTTTTTTATATATGGAGTAGGGTAATGATCCAACTTCATTATTGTATATATGTATATCCCGTTTTCCCATCAGCATTTGAAGCAGTTGGAACAATAGTCCTTTCCCCATTCAGTCGTCTTGGCCCCAATGTCAAAAATTATTTGAACATGTATGTGAGGGTTTATTTCTGGGCTCTGTATTCTATTTCATTGATAATTACATGTGTTATCATGCCAGTACCACACTCTTTATTACTGTAGCTTTCTAGTAAGTTTTGTAATCAAGAAGTGTGATATCTCAATCTTTGTTCATCTTTTTTCAAAATTATTTTGGCTACTCTGGGTACCTGAGATTCCATATGGGTTATAATGGATATTTCTATTCCTGCAAAAAAGGTTACTGGGGTTTTGATAGATGTTGCATTGAATCTGTAGATCACTTGGGTGATACTGACATTTTAACAACACTGAGTCTTCTAATCCAGGAACATGAGGTACCTTTCCACTTATTGGTGTCTTCTTTAATTTCTTCCTTTCTAGTGTGGATGCATTTTATTTCTCTTCCAACTCTAACTAGTAGTTCAGCATTATGTTGAATAGAAGTAGTGAAAATTCTCATTATTGTCTTGTTTTTGATCTTAGAGAGAAAGCATTCAGTCTTTCCCCATTGAATATGATAGATCTGGGTTTTCCACATATGGCTGTTATTATGTTGAGTTAGTTTCATTCTATTCCTGATTTGGATAGGGTTTTTATCATTAAAGGGTGATGAATTTTGTCACATAATTTTTCTGCATCAGTTGAGATAATCATGGGTTTTTTCCCCCTTCATTCTGTCAGTGTAGTGTGTTGCATTGATTGATTTTCATATGATAACCCGTTGTTGCATTCCAGGAATAAATCCCACATTATTATGATGAATAATCATACTAATAATGCTGGTGAATTCAATTTGCTAGTTTGTGTTGAAATTTTTTGCATCAGTATTTATTAGGAATATTGGTATGTAGTTTTCTTATAGTGTCTGGCTTTGGTATCAGTGCAATGCTGGCCTTATAGAATAAGTGCAACCTCTTCTCTAACTTTTTGGAAGATTTTGAGAAAAATTGGTGTTAATTCTTTTCTAAATCTAAAGTAAAATTCACCAATAAAGCCATCTGCACCTAGGCTTTTCTTTTTTGGGAGATTTTTGAATAGAGTTGATCCGTGAACAACATGGGTTTGAACTGCACATGTCTACTTAGATGTGGATTTTTTTTTCAATAAATATGTACTACAGTACTGTACAATCCTTGGTTAGTTAAATCCAAAAATGTGGAACCATGGATATGGAGGGATGACAGTAAAGCTATACACGAATTTTTGACTGTACAGGGAGTTGGTGCCCCTAACACTCACATTGTTTGAGGATGAACTGTACTTTGTTGGGAGATTTTTGATCTCCTTACCATTAGAAGTCTATTCAGATTTTCCATTTAATCTTGAAAATAGAAATTTTCTATTGGTTCAATCTTGATAGGTTGTGTGTTTCTAGAAAAATATCCATTTCATGATGGTTAATCAAATTGTTAGTGAACAATTCTTAATAGTACTTTTATAATACTTCCTTTCTGTAAAATCAGTACTACTTGCTGCCTCTTTAATTTGATTTTATGTGAGTTTTGTCTTTTTATCTTACTAAATCTAGCTAAAGGTTTATGAATTTTGATGTTTTGCAGAACCAACTCTTAATTTCATTGATTTTCTCTATTGTTTTGCTATTCTCTATATTATTTATCTATGATCTAATCTCTATTATTTCCTACCATATACTAGCTATGAGTTTAGTTACTCTTCTTTTTCTAGTTTCTTAAGGTGTAAAGTTAGGGGTTTGCTTTTTTTTTTTTAGTATTTTGATTTTTTTGTACATCTTTATTGGAGTATAATTGCTTTACAATGGTGTGTTATTTTCTGCTTTATAACAAAGAGAATCAGTTATACATACATATACATATATATATATATATGTCCCATATCTCCTTCCTCTTGTGTCTCCCTCCCTCCAACACTCCCTATCCCACCCCTCTAGGTGGTCACAAAGCACAGAGCTGATCTCCCTGTGCTATGCGGCTGATTCTCACTAGCTATCTATTTTACGTTTGGTAGTGTATATATGTCCATGCCACTCTCTCACTTTGTCACACCTTTCCCTTCCCCCTCACCATATCCTCCAGTCCATTCTCTAATAGGTCTGTGACTTTATTCTCATCTTACCCCTAGGTTCTTCATGACATTTTTTTAACTTAGATTCCATATTTATGTGTTAGAATACAGTATTTGTCCTTCCCTTTCTGACTTACTTCACTCTGTATGACAGACTCTACGTCGATCCACCTCACTACAAATAACTCAATTTCATTTCTTTTTATGGCTGAGTAATATTCAATTGTATATATATGCCACATCTTCTTTATCCATTCATTCAATGATTGGCACTTAGGTTGTTTCCATCTCCTAGATATTGTAAATAGAGCTGCAATGAACATTTTGGTACAAGACTATTTTGAATTATGGTTTTCTGAGGGTATATGCCCAGTAGTGGGATTGCTGGGTCATATGGTAGTTCTATTTGTAGTGTTTTAAAAAACCTCCATACTGTTCTCCATAGTGGTTGTACCAATTCACATTCCCATGAGCAATGCAAGAGTGTTCCCTTTTCTCCACACCCTCTCCAGCATTTATTGTTTCTGGATTTTTTGATGACGGCCATTCTGACCGGTGTGAGATGATATCTCATTGTAGTTTTGATTTGCATTTCTCTAATGATTAATGATGTTGAGCATTATTTCATGTGTTTGTTGGCAATCTGTATATCTTCTTTGGAGAAATGTCTATTGAGGTCTTCTGCCCATTTTTGGATCGGGTTGTTTGTTTTTTTGCTATTGAGCTTCAAGAGTTGCTTGTAAAGTTTGGAGATTAATCCTTTGTCAGTTGCTTCATTTGCAAATATTTTCTCCCATTCTAAGGGTTGTCTTTTGGTCTTGTTTATAATTTACTTTGCTGTGAAAAAGCTTTGAAGTTTCATTAGGTCCCAATTGTGTATTTTTGTTTTTATTTCCATTTATTTAGGAGATGCGTCAAAAAGGATCTTGCTGTGATTTATGTCATAGAGTTTTCTGCCTATGTTTGCCTCTAAGAATTTCATACTTTCTGGCCTTACATTTATGTCTTTAATCCATTTTGAGCTTATTTTTGTGTATGGTGTTAGGGAGTGATCTAATGTCATACTTTTACATGTATCTGTCCAGTTTCCCCAGCAACACTTATTCAAGAGGCTATCATTTCTTAATTGAATATTGTTGCCTCCTTTATCAAAGATAAGGTCACCATATGTGTGTAGGTTTTTCTGTGGATTTCTATCCTGTTCCATTGATCTATCTTTCCGTTTTTGTGCCAGTAGCATACTTTCTTGTTTACGGTAGCTTTGTAGTATAGTCTGAAGTAAGGGAGCCTGATTCCTCCAGCTCCGTTTTTCATTCTCAAGTTTGCTATGGCTATTCAGAGTCTTCTGTGTTTCCATACAAATTGTGAAATTTTTTGTTCTAGTTCTGTGAAAAATGACAGTGGTAGTTTGATAAGGATTGCATTGAATCTGTAGATTGCTTTGGGTAGTAGAGTCATTTTCACAATGTTGATTCTTCCAATCCAAGAACATGATATATCTCTCCATTTATTTGTATCATCTTTAATTTCTTTCATCAGTGTCTTATAATTTTCTGCATACAGCACTTTTGTCTCTGTTGGTAGGTTTATTCCTATGTATTTTATTCTTTGTGTTGCAATGGTAAACGGGAGAGCTTTCTTGATTTCATTTTCAGATTTTTCATCATTAGTGTATAGAATTGCCAGAGATTTCTGTGCATTAATTTTGTATCCTGCTACTTTACCAAATTCATTGACTAGCTCTAGTTGTTTTCTCATAGCATCTTTAGAATTCTCTGTGTATAGTATGTCATCTGCAAACAGTGACAGCTTTACTTCTTCTTTTCCAATTTGGATTCCTTTTATTTCCTTTTCTTCTCTGATTGCTGTGGTTAAAACTTCCAAAACTATGTTGAATAAGAGTGGTGAGAGTGGGCAACCTTGTCTTGTTCCTGATCTTAGTGAAAATGCTTTCACTTTTTCACCATTGAGGACGATGTTGGCTGTGGGTTTGCCATATATGACCTTTATTATGTTGAGGAAAATTCCCTCTATGCCTACATTCTGCAAGGTTTTTATCATAAATTGGTGTTGAATTTTGTCGAAAACTTTTTCTGCATCTATTGAGATGATCATATTGTTTTCCTCATTCAATTAGTTAATATGGTGTATCACTTTGATTGATTTGCATATATTGAAAAATCCTTGTATACCTGAAATAAACCTCACTTGATCATGGTGTATGATCCTTTTAAAGTGCTATTGGATTCTGTTTGCTAGTATTGTGTTGAGGATTTTTGCATCTATGTTCATCAGTGATATTGGCCTGTAGTTTTCTTTCTTCATGACATCCTTGTCTGGTTTTGGCATCAGCGTGATGGTGGCCTCATAGAATGAGTTTGGAGTGTTTCTCCCTCTGTTATATTTTGGAAGAGTTTGAGAAGGATAGTGTTAGCTCTTCTCTAAATGTTTGATAGAATTCGCCTGGGAATCCATCTGGTCCTGGGCTTTTGTTTGTTGGAAGATTTTTAATCACAGTTTCAATTTCAGTGCTTGTGATTGGTCTGTTCTTATTTTCTATTTCTTCCTGATTCAGGCAAGGTAGGTTGTGCATTTCTAAGAATTTATCCATTTCCTCCAGGTTGTCCATTTTATTGGCATAACATTGCTTGTAGTAATCTCTCATGATCCTTTGTATTTCTGCAGTGTCAGTTGTTACTTCTCCTTTTTCATTTCTAATTCTATTGATTTGAGTCTTCTCCCTTTTTTTTTGATGAGTCTGGCTAATGGTTTATCAATTTTGTTTATCTTCTCAAGGAACCAGCTTTTAGTTTTATTGATCTTTGCTATCGTTTCCTTCATTTCTTTTTCATTTATTTCTGATCTGATCTTTATGATTTCTTTCCTTCTGCTAACTTTGCGGTTTTTTTGTTCTTCTTTCTCTAATTGATTTAGGTGCAATGTTCGGTTTTCTATTCGAGATGTTTCCTGTTTCTTAAGGTAGGATTTTATTGCTATTAACTTCCCTCTTAGAACTGCTTTTCCTGCATCCCATAAGTTTTGAGTCATTTTGTCTCCATTGTCATTTGTTTCTAGGTATTTGTTGTTTCATCTTTGATTTCTTCAGTGATCACTTCGTTATTAAGTCGTGTATTGTTTAGCATCCATGTGTTTGTAATTTTTAAAGGCCTTTTCCTTTAATTGATATCTAGTCTCATAGTGTTGTGGTCAGAAAAGATACATGATACAACTTCAATTTTCTTAAATTTACCAAGGCATGATTTGTGACCCAAGATATGATCTATCCTAAAGAATGTTCCATGAGCACTTGAGAAAAATGTGTATTCTGTTGTTTTTGGATGGAATGTCCTATAAATATCAATTAAGTCCATCTTCTAAACTGTATCATTTAAAGCTTGTGTTTCCTTGTTTATTTTCTTTTTGAATGATCTGTCCCTTGGAGAAAGTGGGGTGGTAGAATCCCCTACTATGAATGTGTTACTGTTGATTTTCCCTTTTATGGCTTTAGTATTTGCCTTATGTATTGAGGTGCTCATATTCTGGGTGCATAAATATTTACAATTGTTATATCTTCTTCTTGAATGGATCCCTTTATCATTATGTAGTGTCCTTGTTTGTCTCTTCTAATAGTCTTTACTTTAAAGTCTATATTGTCTGATATGAGAATTGCTACTTCAGCTTTCTCTTGGTTTCCATTTGCATGGAATATCTTTTTCCATCCCCTTACTTTCAGTCTGTATGTTTCTCTATGTCTGAAGTGGGTCTCTTGTAGACAGCATATACATGGGTCGTGTTTTTGTATCCATTCAGCCAGTCTGTGTCTTATGGTGGGAACTTTTAATCCATTTACATTTAAGTTAATTATCAATATGTATGTTCCTATTCCCATTTTCTTAATTGTTTTGGGTTTGTTATTGTAGGTCTTTTCCTTCTCTTGTTTTCCTTGGCTAGAGAAGTTTATTTAGCATTTGTTGTGAAGCTGGTTTGGTGGTTCTGAACTCTCAGCTTTTGTTTGTCTGTAAAGGTTTTAATTTCTCCATCAAATCTGAATGAGATTCTTGCTGGGTAGAGGAATTTTAGTTGTAAGTATTCCTCCTTCATCACTTTAAATATGTCCTGCCACTCCCTGCTGGCTTGCACAACTTCTGCTGAAATATCAGCTGTTAACCTTATGGGGATTCCCTTGTGTGTTATTTGTTATTTTACCCTTACTGCTTTTAATATTTTTTTCTTTGTATTTAATTTTTGATAGTTTGATTAATATGTGTCTTGGCGTGTTTCTCCTTGGATTTATCCTGTATGGACTCTCTGTGCTTCCTGAACTTGATTAACTATTTCCTTTCCCATATTAGGTAATTTTTCAACTATAATCTTTTCAAATATTTTTCAGTTCCTTTCTTTTTTTCTTCTGGGACACGTATAATTCGAATGTTGGTGCATTTAATGTTGTCCCAGAGGTATCTGAGACTGTCTTCAGTTCTTTTCATTCTTTTTTCTTTATTCTGTTCTGCAGTACTTATTTCCACTATTTTATCTTTCAGGTCACTTATCCGTTCTTCTGCTTCAGTTATTCTGCTATTGATCCCATCTAGAGTATTTTTAATTTCATTTATTGTGTTGTTCATTATTGCTTGTTTCATATTTTGTTCTTCTAGGTCCTGGTTAAATGTTTCTTGCATTTTCTCTATTCTATTTCCAATATCTTAGATCATCTTTACTGTCATTATTCTGAATTCTTTTTCAGGTAGACTGCTTATTTCCTCTTCATTTGTTAGGTCTGGTGGGTTTTTATCTTGCTCCTTCATCTGCTCTGTGTTATTCTGTTGTCTCATTTTGCTTATCTTACTGTATTTGGGGTCTCCTTTTTGCAGGCTGCACATTCGTAATTCCTATTGTTTTTGGTGTCTCTCCCCAGTTGCTAAAGCTGGTTCAGTGGGATTTGTAGGCTTCCTGGTGGAGGGGACTAGTGCCTGTGTTCTGGTGGATGAGACTGGATCTTGTCTTTTTGTTAGGTAGGTCCATGTCTGGTGGTGTGATTCTGGGTGTCTGTGGACTTATTATGCTTTTATGCAACCTCTCTGCTAATGGGTTGAGTTGTGTTCCCGTCTTGCTATTTGTTTGGCATACGGTGTCCAGCACTGTAGCTTGCTGGTCGTTGAGTGAAGCTGGGTGCTGGTGTTGAGATGGAGATCTCTGGGAGATTTTCGCCATTTGATATTTTGTGGAGCTGAGAGGTCTCTTGTGGACCAGTGTCCAGAAGTTGTCTCTCCCACCTCAGAGACCCAGCACTGACTCCTGGCTGCAACACCAAGAGCCTTTCATCCACACGGCTCAGAGTAAAAGGGAGAAAATTTAGAAAGAAAGAAAGAGGGTAAAATAAAATAAAGTAAGATAAAATAAAATAGTTATTAAAAGATAAAATAATTATTAAGAAAATATATTTTAACAACAACAACAAAAAAAAAAGATGGATAGAACCCTAGGACAAATGGTGAAAGCAAAGCTCTACAGAAAAAAATCTCACACAGAAGAATACACATACACACTCACAAAAAGAGGAAAATGTAATAAATCTTGCTCTCAAAGTCCACCTCCTCAATTTGGGATGAGTTGTTGTCTATTCATGTTTTCCCCAGATGCAGGTACATCAAGTTGATTTTGGAAATTTAAAACACTGCTCCTGAAGCTGCTGGGAGAAATTTCCCTTTCTCTTCTTCATTTGCACAGCTCCTGGAGTTCAGCTTTGGATTTGGCCCCGCCTCTGCGTGTAGGTCACCGGAGGGCATCTGTTCTTCGCTCAGACTGGACAGGGTTAAAAGAGCAGCTGTCTCCGGGGCTCTGGCTCATTCAGGCCGGAGGGAAGAAGGGGTGCGAATACGGGGTGAGCCTTCGGCCACAGAGGCTGGTGGGACTTTGCACTAGCCTGAGGAGCGCCATGTGTTTTCCTGGGGAATTTGACCCTGAATCACTGGACCCTGGCAGTGGCGGGCTGCACAGGCTCCTGAGAGGGGTGGTGTGGATAGTGACCTGTGCTCGCACACAGGCTTCTTTGTGATCGCAGCAGCATTCATGGCATCTCATTCCCGTCTCCGGGGTCCATGCTGTTAGCCACGGCTCACGCCCTTCTCTGGTGTTCCTTTAAACAGTGCTCTTAATCCCTTCTCCTCGCACACCAGGAAACAAAGAGGGAAGAAAAAGTCTCTTGCTTCTTTGGCAGTTCCAGACTTTTCCCCGGACTCCCTCCTGGCTAGCTGTTGTGCACTAACCCCCTTCAGGCTGTGTTCAGGCCGCCAACCCTAGTCCTCTCCCTGCACTCTGACCGAAGCCTGAGCCTCAGCCCCCAGACCTGCCTACCCCAGCAGGTGAGCAGAAAAACCGCTCGGGCTGGTGAGTGCTGGTTGGCACCGATCCTCTGTGTGGGAATATCTCCGTTTTGCCCTCTGCACCCCTGTTGCTGTGCTCTCCCCTGTGGCTCCTAAGCTTCCCCCCTCTACCACCCGCAGTCTCCACTTGCAAAGGGGCTTCCTAGTGTGTGGAAACCTTTCCTCCTTCACAGCTCTCTCCCACTGGTGCTGGTCCCATCCCTTAATTTGTCTCTGTTTATTCTTTTTTCTTTTGCCCTATCCAGGTACATGGGGAGTTTTTTGCCTTTTGGGAGGTCTGAGGACTTCTGCCAGTGTTCAGTAGGTGTTCTGTAGGAGTTGTTCCATGTGTAGATGTATTTCTTGTGTATCTGTGGGGAGGAAGATGATGTCCACGTTTTACTCTTCTGCCATCTTTCCCCTCTCCTAATGTTAGGTTTTTGTCTTGCAAGTTTTCTTCCTTTTAATGTAAGTCTTTACAGTTATTGATTCCCCATATCACATCATGGCTTTCTTTGCATTCCAGAAGACACTGTATGAGTCATGTTTTCATTTTCACTTGTCTCAAGATGTTTTCTAATTTCCCTTACAACATATTCTTTGACTCATTGGTTAAATGTATGTACTTTCATTTCCATATATGTGTGGACATATCAATTTCCTTCTGTTGTTGATTTATAGTTTCATTCCACTGTGAAAAGACCTTGCATGCTTTCAGCCTTTTTAAATTTATTAAGACTTGTTTTATGTCCTAACATATGGTCTATCTTAGATAATGTTCCATGCTTACCCGTGAAAAATATTTCTTCTGAGTTTTGGAGGAGCAAAAATTTTTATATATGTTTGTTAGATCCAATTGGTCTATAATGTTGTTCATCTTTCATGTACTTACTGATCGTCTGTCTGGTTTATTTTATCCATTATTGATAATGGAAAGTCAAATCCTCCTACTATTACTGTAGAACTATTTCTTCTTGCTCTTCTCCCACCTCCTTCTCCTCCCTTTCTTCTTCTTCTTCTTCTACTTCTTCTTCTTCTTCTTCTTCTTCTTCTTCTTCTTCTTCTTCTTCTTCTTCTTCTTCTTCTTCTTCTTCTTCTTCTTCTTCTTCTTTCTTCTTCTTCTTCCTCTTCCTCCTCCTCTACCTCCTCCTCCTCTTCTTCTTCTTCTGCTTCTGCTTCTGCTTCTTCTGATTCTTTTTCACCCAAAATGTATATATTGACCCACTTTATGCTGTCTCAGAGGTCCCTTAAACTCTGTTGACTTTTCTTCATTCTTTTCACAGACTTGATAATTAAAAAAAAAAAAAAACTTGTCTCAAGTTCACTTATTCTTTCTTCTGCCTGCTTGAGTCTCCAATGGAAAATTCTAGTGAGTTTTAAAATTCAGTCATTTTATTTTTCAGCACCAGAATTTCTATTTTTTCTTCTTTATAATTTATTTCCTTTGTTGACCTTCTAATTTATTAGAAGGTCATTTATTATGTATTTATTATTTTCCTGATTTATTATTTTCCTGATTTCTTTTAGTTGTTTACCTGTTTTTCTTTTCACTCTTTGAGAATATATAAGTCAGTCACTTAAATATATTTTTCTTGTAACACAGATGATTGTGTTTCTACAGGGATGGTTTTGGAGGTTTACTTTGTTCTTTTGAGTGAAATTCATTTTCTCATTTATCTGTATGCTTTGTGGTCTTTTGTTGAAAACTGGTCATTTGAAATAACAGATACCTTTCCCAGTCCTTGCAGATTGATTCCATGCATAGGAAGACTATCGTTATTTAATCACTAATTATGTTCTATGCTTGGGATAAGCCCAGCTTGAAGGATTGAGGTCTTCTCAAACTTTTTCTGGGTTTGTCTATTTCCTGGGCCTGTGTGTGTGTATGTGTGTTTGTGTGTGTGTGTGTGTGTGTGCACGCACGCATTGATTCTCTGTATACATGGCTGCTTTTAAATGCCTTAACTTCCTTAAGGTTCTCAGCCCTGTTGCCTTTCAGAGCCTTAGCCATTCTATTGGACTAATCAGTAATCTCTTGTAGTATCAATAACCTCTTGTCCCAGTTGGCTATGTATCTGTAATCTCCCGACAGCTTTCATGAACCATGTGCAGTACTTTCCATGGCTTTTCCTAGCCTGAAATCTGAGCTGTACCACTTTTGACTGTCTGAGCTCTGAGTTAGGTAACACAGAAGATAATCCCTTTGGCAACAACTGAGACAGGTTGGATTGTTGCATATTAGCTCTGCTCTTTTCTCTCTGGTTCAAGGAAAGGAATTGGGGTTGGGCCACTGCTTTGTCCAATCCATGCCATGCCTTTCTAGGAGGGAGTGTGGCTAGAGAAAGTAAAATAATTCACAAAATTGCCTACATCTTTTTCTTGACTGAGCAGGTATTTGGTTGCTGTGGGTCTTTGACTGATTTCCAGAACTCCTACAAAGTTATTTTTGCCAGTCTCTATTTGTTTATTTAATATTTTTGTGACAGAATAAGATCCTAGATCTTCCTTGTCTACCATCTTGCTGACGTCACTCCTTAGTAATGCAGCATTGGATAAAAGATAAAAACTACATGAAAATCACCTTGACTTGCCTGTATATTTAAAAGATAAAGCTGAATTTGCTCTGCCCTTTATTTATATCCAGAAGCACAATAATGAAATTATATGTAATTACAAATGGAAAAGATCTTGAAAATCTAGTATATCCCTGTCACCCTACAGAAGTGGCAGTTGAACCCCTCTATTGTTAAATGAAAAATAGTAGCTAAAGGATTTTTTTCATATAACTGGAGTTATTAAAAGTTTGGAAACCAGTCATATTTGACTTTCCATTTCATTATAAAACTAAAAGTTCACTATTCTACACTCAGTACTATTGATAGAATTAAACATCAAGCCACAATTTTCTACTTTTATTGATACAGAATTTCATCATGTGTACAAATGTTTAAGCATTTACTCTGTGCTTGTGTGTGTATAACTGATGGGAATCATGTTTCCATTTTAGAAAGGCCAAAGGAATACAATAGACTCAATACTTGTTAAAGTTCACTGTAAGAAGTTGAAAAAGGATAGATTCTACTGAAATTTCGAATTGCTTAGATAATTTATTGATGCCTTCCATAGACCACAAAAAATTACCAACAACATACAGTTCACAAAAGTTTAGTCCCACCTGTCTAATGAATGTATACATACTCTCAAAAAACTGATACTTGTATTCAAAAAAGGTAAGTGTACCTTTCATCTTAAGAAAGGGTATCTAGACATTGAATTCTATTTTTATGCTTGTAAAAATATGCATATTTCTATACCTAAGAATAACTGTAACCACCTCTTTATATGAGTTGAGAGTGGAGAAGACTATATCACCTCCTATAAGCTAAACAGACAGCATCAGGAATTATTATATTTGGGAAAACTTGATCAAATGTACAAACAAATCCATGTAAAAATGATTATGCTTTCTCAAATTTCCATTAATGGCTAAACTATATTGCAGTGATAAATTCATGAGAAGCAGTGGTCAGAGTGTTACTGATATGGAAAATTTATGTCATTCATTACAGAAATATTAAAAGTTGTCTAGAAGGTTTTATACAAAATAATGCAATACTATACAAAATTATATCTAGTAAATAAAAAGTCATGAAGATTTGATACTATGAAAATCAAACCTGACTTCACAAAAATTTCATCTGAATTAAAAGTTAAACCATATACATATATAGACAGAGAGACAGGTAATATGCTCAGCTCTTATAATAGTAATTTTCTTATGATAAATTCAAACTAGTAAGAGATTTTCTTTCTAGCATACTGAAGTCTATGCTTTTTTTTTTTTTTCTATTTCAGTTTTGGACACTTTTTATTGTACCTTAGTGGTGTAAATTGTGTTGCATTTACTTGGTTCCTTGTATCTAAATGTATGGGATTAAGAAAGTAGGTTTGGTCCAAAAAGAATACATTTCATAAGGAAAAAGTCTAGAATACATAAAATATTTTAATCAAATCACCTTCTTCTCTCCCATTATTATGCCAGCATTTTCCTGGCTTTACCAAGAACCCCTGAAATTGGGAAATTCTATCTTAAGACCTGAAAGAGAGATGAATTGTGCTGCATTTTAGCACTGTAGAGTGATCACCATGAAATTAGCCTTACAATAGCTTGATGTGTCTACACCAATTTACATAGGTATTTACACACACAACTAGGAAAATATAAACTCAGTTCATATTTTATGATATAGAAAATTTCATAATACAGATTACAAAATTAAATGCTTACAAACATCCCAATAATTAAATGTTTAACTTTATTTAATGATAAAATTATATTTCCAAATATACTATTTTTAATTTTAATGGGAGAAAGCACTTTATGCATACCAAAAAATGTATAGTATACTAGTTAAAACCACTAGATTTGGAGTCAGAGAGCTCCGAGTTCAAATCCCAGATCTGTTATTTACAAGTTATGTGACCTTGACCCAGTTACTTTACATCTCTAAACATCTGTTTCCTCATGTGAATAATGGGAATAATTTTAGTATCAACCGCATAGGGTACAAAATAATAAATGTTAATGCACTTAGTGTCTTGCCTGGCACATATTATTACTTTGTTTGTATTATTTTTGTAATTAGTATTATTGTTATTACTAACATTATCCCCTTATTGGCATTTTCCTTGTAAAGATCTTGAGAAAACAACTAGTGCTAAAGTACAGTTTTTGAAAATTATGACTTTCATACAAATATAATAGTAATGTGTCAAAGAATTTTGTGTGATTGATTAATTAATGAGGTAACCCATAAGATGTTAAAATTGCTTCAAAGAATCTTTGAAGAAAAGACATAAAAACAATTAGGAATGCTGAAAAAAAAGTTAATAGATGCAAAAGCAGTTAATAACCTATAGGGAATAAAATGTAATATTTGGGTGGGGTCATCATTTGGGGTTAGACATTAATTCTATCTCTATCAGGTAAAATTTATTTTATGGTTATGTATAGGAATCACAAGAAAACTCAGTTTTCTACAGCTTAACTTCTACACCTATAGAGTTGTAAAATAGCCTTGTCAGTTAGAAATTCAATCAAAGATGCACACTCTGTGGAATCAGATAATCCTCATTTCCATGTCTTAGACAATATTCCTGACAATATTTTCTGGTAAAACATTGGTGGCCTACCCAGTACCTTAGAAGACTCATCCAATTAATTAAGATAATCATTTAAATTAAAGGTTTTCTAAAATACATAAACTTGTTTTGGCTTGGTAAGGGATTATTATTTCTATAATGTTGATGAGAAAATTGAGGCAAAGAAGTCAAGCAAATTGTCTGTAATTACTCTAAATGGAGGAATAAGTCCATGACTAATTCTCTTTACTTCAGTCTCCTTTTTATTTCCACTAGGATATATATATATATATATATATATATATATATATATATATATATATATATATATACTTATATCCAAAGTAAGGAGAAATAGAAAAGCAAAAGAGAAACAAAAGGGGAGAAATGCGATGCTGTTTTAATTTGAAAGTGAGGTAGTGGCTAACATTTTCTTTCATAACAGATCCTCTGTGTCATTACAGACAACAACCAAGCTGCCATTTTTTTTTCTTCAAAAGATTCTACATTCCTCAAACCTTTCTAGTTAATAAAGCAGTGTCCAGATAATATTCAGATTTTTGAGCATTCATTATCATGCACATGCAGAAAAATCTTGGGTTTTGGATGCAAATCTATAGGGAATCCTTCTGCAAGCCCTAGTTCACCATTCATATATGTGTGTACTGTGTTAGCTGAGCACAGCATCAATTAACAATAGCAATTGTGTTAAAGATTCAGATTAGCTAAAGCATACAGCTGTGGATTTTCTGGTTCTGCTTTTTAATATAACATCGGAAATTAAGGTGACATCCAACAATATATGGTGGATATTGAGGACATCTTAATTATTGCTGATTTCAGATATTATTAAAAATATTACTGGATGTGAGACTAAGTTCAAATGGAAGCTGGGATCAGATAATTTAGATTATGATTAAAGAGAGAAAAACAGAAATAAGACGAGTAATACGAATGTAAGGAAATTAGTAGATGGTAATAAATGAAATTTTATAAAATAAATGTTTTTCATTGGGCTTTACAAATAGGCCAAAATAAAATCAGAGATAATTTCCACATATAATTATATAAGTATTTTCTTATTGTTCACCCCTTTTAGATCTTAGTATTCTATACTGGCTTCAAATTTTAGGAAATAATTCCTGGAGAAGATTTAAATTAATATTGCTTATTGAATTCTCTTTCATTTTGCTTACATAATAGGCTTGGGGATAAGGAGTTAACTTCAAGTTAAAATGGAAAAACATCCCAGGGTCCTGTGAAGATAAATAAGAACTCTCATAGAGGAAAAAGAATACAACTGTGGTCATCGTAACTACAAAGAGTATTAAAACCAGGGTACTATAGTTTATAAAACAAAAAGGCAATTATATTCAGAATTATTAACATGTGAGCTCGCATATAAACAATATCAGGTATCTCAGATATAACTTGGATAAACAAAGAATAAGAAAAACCCATTCCAGCTAGCATATTAAATGACAGAGGGGACTTTTCCACATAATGTTAAGTTGCCAATATGTGAAATTTCCTCATAGAGAATCTGAGTACTGTTCAAAGAAATGTGTGGTATTTTTAAACGGAAATTCATTTTCACTATGCTTTGAGTGACATCTGGTGGCTGAAGAGAATTCTGTCATTTAGTTACCCTTAACGTTTATTAGTCAGACTACACTTGGTATGTATAAGGTATTTTTAA
The DNA here is from genome assembly GCF_964341445.2 of Mesoplodon mirus. Taxonomy (NCBI): domain Eukaryota; kingdom Metazoa; phylum Chordata; class Mammalia; order Artiodactyla; family Ziphiidae; genus Mesoplodon; species Mesoplodon mirus. Next base: position 73,848,774 of record NC_138981.1, read on the forward strand.
TTTCTTATATTAGATAAGAGTACATTTTATTAATGTCTGTTATTTTTAATTTAACACTGTTGAACTTTCTTCTCAATTGTCTTCCTAAACTTCTTAAAGGTATGATCCAAAAAATGATTCATGGTCAACTGTGGCACCTCTGAGTGTTCCTCGAGATGCTGTTGCTGTATGTCCCCTTGGAGACAAACTCTATGTAGTTGGAGGATATGATGGACATACTTATTTGAACACTGTTGAGTCATATGATACACAGAAAGATGAATGGAAAGAGGTACTCTCATTTAAAGTATTCAAATTGATATATTTCAGGTTTTAATTTAAAAATTAAAATGTGTTTAGAATTAATCCCATTCTCTTCCTCTCTAGGGCTGAACTAAATTATTTTAATGAAATTTATAGCATGTGCTTTATTTAGCTATAGTTAATTATTAACTGAGCTGTTTTATCATTAGCAGGATCCATCAGTACTTACATAAATTGGGGACAAGACATTCTCTTAATGATGGACTCATTCCTTTTACAGAAAAGTAAACCAGATTCAATAATCCAAGAGCTTTACTCTCTGACCAACTTTCTATGTATGTATTATGACTTGAGAAGCAAAGAATAATGTCCTCACCCACAAATGTCTGCCCCTTCTTATTGGCTGGTGCCCAGGAGGAAAATCTTTCAGTCCCCTCCTTATAGAGGTTCTACAAATTACAACACTCCTAAGTACTGATCAGTCATTCAAGGGACTTGGTGCCCAGTAAGAGACTGGAATTAAACTCTCTCAAGAGTGCTGGGCATCTAACAGAAGAAATTCTAAGGAAAGTACAAGAAGGGGCACTGAAAGGACATCTTGGGGGTGCTAAAGGAAACTTGATGCTTCTGACAGCTTTTGAAGTTATATCTCTATATTTATTCCAAAATATCTAATGGTGTTTTGTTGATTAATTGATAGATTAATAAAATATGAAGTATGATTAACTCTTTACCATTTCCACAAACAAGCAAACCTTGTATTTGGTATCAAACCTCACCTTCCCTTATACTAACTTCATGGTGCTCTGTTTTCTACGTAGTAAGCTGGTTATTGTTCTAAATAAGTTATGTGTTAATATACTGACACCTGATAAGGGGTTTCTAGCTCTTTCCTCCAAGAATATGATTCATGAAGACCCTCAGAAATATTCAAGTTCTGCCATGTAGGTTGCTCTTTACAATGGTTAGGACCAGTTAGAAACGGAGGAAAATATTTAGCAAACAAGGATGTAGGTCAAATACAAGAATCAAAATGTTTGTAATTTACTTTTCAGAAAATTATAGACCAGTAGCTAAGAGACCTAGATTCTATTCCAGACATTTCACAGTTTCATTGTGTGACCTTGAAAATGGTGAAAGAGAACAAATAGATAATGAGATCATAACTATTATATGCCTAATTATTTTCATTCATTATCTTCCTTAACCCTAACAAAAACTCATTGAAGAATGAGTATTATTAGCTGTAATTTTTAAAGTGAGAAAATTATCAGAGAGGTGAAATTTACCCAAGATCACTTGTTCTTCAAACTCAGGCCTACTTCATTTTAAAGACTATGCTCTTTCCACATTGGACTATTGTCTGGGCTGCATTTCCCCATATCTTTATACAATATGAAGGTTGGGACAGAATAGGTAAGGACTTTTTCAACTCCAATATATTATGCTAAAGGCAGAGTTCATTCAAACGGCATTTCTTTCCTTGTTTTTGTTTTCTGTGTTAGGAAGTTCCTGTTAACATTGGAAGAGCTGGTGCATGTGTTGTGGTGGTGAAGCTACCATAAAGCTATCTTTATCAAAGGGAAGGAAACTGGATAATTTCAAGAAGTGGAGTAGGAAGAGGAGAGGAAGAAGAAATATGTTCTTTCCTTCAATTAGTAATCAAACATGAAAATTCTTGTGTCATTTTAATATGTAGTTATAAATACTCTCATTTGTGAAGCCAAAGCAAGTTTTCAAACATTAATTACATATAGGTATTTAGTGTATATGTTGTTGCAGCTAATAATATAAATGAAAATCCAGTAGTCTAGGTTTAGTCCCGTTACTTTAAAATATTAAAATGTTTAAGGGAAATTGATAGTGACCAACGTATAAAAGGTTATAAAAGCATCGGTAATTTTGAGTTTGATAAGTTAAAAACATTTTCTATTTCAAAAACAAAAAATAGGTATCCTATCATTTGGTACATAACTAATATAAAAGAGAACATCTAAAGCTTAAATTATAAGGTTTGATTTTCAGTAAGACATCATTCTTTTATCTGAACAATATCCCAAATAGCTAAATAATACCTCACATTTACCAAGAAGAAAGCTTTTACTGTGGTGAGATAAAAAAAAACAAAAAAAAAAAACAAAAAAAAAAACGCTCATTGACATAATTTGTTATGCTGATCACAGTAGGTTAAAATTTTCACAGACTTACTCTTTTACAGTACCATGTTCCAAAGCACACATATAGATTTGGTATTCCTTAACATGTTGTCTTGTTAGACAACATTTATTTTACCAGTAAAATATTACTGTAATTCCATATACACAATCTATACAATAAAATGGTGAATATTTATCATATTGATACAAACTGTGACCTCAGCTTTCGAGTGTCAGGGCCTCACTTGTATAGACAGTAACATTCTCCTCAAACATTTCTGTGAACTCTTAAAACACCTGCCATTAAGTTAAACCAGTTTTCAAAAACAAAGCAATTTTTCATCAGCAGTAAAATTGAGATGTTCTACAATATTAACACATGGAAGCACTAAAATGTTCAACATCCGTGGTTAATTCTATAATTATTTTTTATGTACCAGTACATGCTTTTCTGTCAATTTTATATTCATCCAGTAGAGAATGTTAAGGATATATGCACTACAAATATTTTTAAATTAAAAAGAACAACAAAAAAGACTAGCTGTGTAGTATTTTACCTTTAAATTCTCACTTCCGTGTCCAATTATTTAAAAAAAAGGGGGGGGGAGGTTGGCCAAAAAGTTCGTTTGGGTTTTTCCATAAGATGTTATGGAAAAACCCAAATGAACTTTTTGGCCAACCCAATATTTAAAATAAAATGTTGGAAAACCTTCTTTATGAAAGTAACTTTTCAATTAAATTACGATTTTAGAATTTCTGCAATATGTCCTTTTGAATGGGCTTTGTATTGTAGTATGTGAAACCAACAAATAAAATCCAACGATGCTTATAAAACGTACTACTACCTTTTAAGTTTAAAAAAAAAGAGCAACATAGGTGGTACAAAGATATTTGTACTTTGAAAAAACTGAATTTAAATAAAATCTATTTCCTCTGGTTATAAAGTGTGGCTTTAGATTATGTCAAGTGCAGCTTGAATTGACCTTTTGATATTTATTTTTCCAACAGCTAAAGTATTTAAATACAAAAATAAAATGCCCCTGCTTTGTTTCTTATTCCTACCATTGTCTTCAATTCTAAATAAAGGGTTATAGACATCTTCAGTTCTAGGGGTAGAGATGGAAACATAGAGATGCTGTAAAAAATAATAAACACACATGCAGAGAGTTCTGTTGGATCTTTAAATTCATACCTTATCTAAGTCAATGCAGAAGTATAGTTACTTAAACTTTTATCTCCAGAGCAAAGCTTGGCCTGTCAAGTTAAATTGGAGTGTGAACCAGTGGGAAAAAGAAAGATCAAAGGACCTACCACAGCTCAGCTTGCCAATGCTCCAGTCACAGCTAGATGGCACCAATAGGGAAATCATGTCCAGAGTCATGCTTGGTCAGGCAAACAGAGAAAGAATACCATCTTCTTCTTCTTCTTTTTTTTTTTTTTTTTAGAATAGTATCTTCTTTATGGTCCAGTTAGGCTTGCTTCATTTTGATCAGCTATTGACTAGTAGGAGAGGTATGTATATGTTGCCCTGGGCTGCTTTTGAAAATCTTGCTCGCAAGCAAAACAATAAAAAAATAAAAATGTGGGACTACATCAAACTTAAAAGTTTCTTTACAGTGAAAGAAACCATGAACAACAACAACAAAAAATAACTATGGAAGGGGAAAAATATTTGCAAACCATACATATATCTAATAAGGGGGTAATATCCAAAATATATAAAGAACTCATACAACTCAGTAGCAAAAAACAAGCAACTCAGTTAAAAATGGGCAAAGAATCTGAGTAGACATATTTTCAAAGAAGATATATGAAAGGCCAACAGGTACATGAAAAGATGCTCAACATCACTAGTCACTGGGGGAATGTAAATCAAAAACACCATGAGATATCACCTCATGTCTATTAGAATGACCATCAACAAAAATACAAATGCTGGATGTGGATAAAAAGGAACCCTTGTGCACTGTTGGTGGGAATGCAAATTTGTGCAGCCACTATGGAAAACAGTTTAGCAGTTCCTCAAAAAATTAAAGGCAGAACTACCATATGATCCAGCAATACCACTTTTGGGACTATATTCAAAGGAAATGAAAACACTAACTTGAAAAGATATATCTGCTGCCCAATTTTTAACTGGGGTGTTTGTTTTTTGATATTGAGCTCCATGAGCTGTTTGCATATTTTGGAGACCTAAATAGACATTTCACCAATGAAGACATACAGATGGCCAAGAGGCACATGGAAAGATGCTCAACATCACTAATTATTAGACAAATGCAAATCAAAACTACAGTGAGGTATCACCTCACACCGGACAGAATGGCCATTATCAAAAAATCTAGAAACAATACATGCTGGAGAGGGTGTGGTGAAAAAGGAATCCTCCTGCACTTTTGGTGGGAATGTAAATTGATACAACCACTATGGGGAACAGTATGGAATTTCCTTAAAAAACTAAAAATATGGCCCAGCAATCCCACTACTAGGCATATACCCAGAGAAAACCATAATTCAAAAAGAGACATGTACCACAATGTTCATTACAGCACTGTTTACAATAGCCAGGACATGATAGCAACCTAAGTGTCCATCAACAGATGAATGGATAAAGAAGATGTGGCACATATATACAATGGAATATATATATATATATATATATATATATATATATATATATATATATATATATATATATATATACTCAGCCATAAAATGAAATGAAATTGAGTTATTTGTAGTGAGGTGGATGGACCTAGAATCTGTCATACAGAGTGAAGTAAATCAGAAAGAGAAAAAATATATATATGCTAACACATATATATGGAATAAAAAAAATGGTACTGATGAAACTAGAGTCAGGGTAGGAATAAAGATGAAGACATAGAGAATGGACTTGAGGACACGGGGAGGGAGGGGGAAACTGAGGTGAAGTGAGAGTAGCATCGACATATATACACTACCAAATATAAAATAGATAGCTAGTGAGAAGCAGCAGCATAGAACAGGGAGATCAGCTCAGTGCTTTGCGACAACATAGAGGGGTGGGATAAGGTGAGTAGGAGGGAGGCTCAAGAGGGAGAGGATATGGAGATATATGTATACATATAGATGATTCACTCTGTTGTACGGCAGAAACTAACACAACATTGTCAAACAAATATACTCCAATAAAGATGTATAAAAAAAAGAAAGAAAAGATATCTGCATTCCCATATCCATAGCAGCATTATTTACAATAGCCAAGACATGGAAACAGAGTGAGTGTCCATTGATGGATGAATGGTTAAAGACCTTGTGGTATATCTATCTTCCTATCTTTCTATCTATCTATCTATCATCTACCTATCTATCTATACAGTGGAATATTATTTTGCCATAAAAATAGGAAATCTTACCATTTCAATAGCGTGGATGGATCTAGAGGGCATTATGCTAAGTGAAATAAGTCAGAGAAAGACAAATACTTTATGATCTCACTTATATGTGGAATCTAAGAGAGAGAGAGAGAGAGAGAGAGAAACCAAACTCATGGAAAAAGAGATCAGACCTGCTTACTAAAGGTGGAGTGTGGGGGAAAGGGAAATTGGAGGAAGGTAGTCAAAAGGTACAACTTTCCAGTTATAATATAAAGAAGTACTAAGAATATAATGTACAACAATGATAATAGTTAATACTTTTTTATATGATGCATAAGAAAGTTTTTAAGAGAATACATCCTAAGAGTTCTCATCATAAGGATATTTTTTTCTTTTCTTCTATCTTTTCACTTTATTGTATCTATATGAAATGATGGATGTTAGCTGAGCCTACTGTGATAATCGTTACACAATATATATAAATCAAGCCATCATGCTGTATGCCTTAAACTTATACAGTGATGTATTTGTTATGTGTCAAAAAAAAACTGGAAAAAAGTTGTGCTTGGGCCACTATGGCTTAGCTGGGCTGCCAAAATCTGAGCAGAGTTGAGCAGTCAGAATGGAGAGCTGCAGAGGCTCAGAGTACTGAAACATAACTGTGCTTGCTTCAGTCAAATCTAGTTTGGAAAAGGAGTTATAGGGTCAGGACCCTTGTTACCATAGCATAGTAAAGATGACCTATCAGTTTGGTTTAAGCTAACAAAGATAAGAAAGCGAGTTATTAATTTATATATATATACTCTTTCAACAAGTGTAAGGGCTGATACATTTAGACATTATACTCAGATTGGAAAGAAAATATTGGTTCTTGATTTTTCTGTAATCACTATGGCCTTGCTCTCAGGGTTCCCCTGCTCTGCAGCCCTAAACCTATATTATGATGACTCTCCAGACAACAACATCAGCTACTTTCCCAGTATTTCCATAGGACATGAAGGAAATTCTAGATACTTTCTATACTACACAGGACCTTAGAGGAGACTCTGGGGCACTAAACTCAGTTTCTCTCTCTTCCTAACTCTACCATACATCAACCTGACTCAAATGTGGTTGCTGCCACATTTTGATATGTAGGGAACACTGAAAGGAAGTCTCCTCCTATAGTCCCAAATGGAATAGAGAACAAAAACTGCTCTGATTTCAGATTTTCTCTTAAGCTCTCCAACAAGATTCCCACCTCAAGATCTTATTCCAGGAAAAGAAAAAAAGACCATAAAACATACATTTCTTCAGATGTCATTTTTCTCTTACCACAGTCACCTGAGGAAGAGGGACAGGTTTTTCAGTTACTTTTCCTCTTTGTAATGGACTTCTTTTACATCATATACCACTTGCTAGAGACACTAAGACCCAACTGAATAATGGAAGGAGTATCTTCTCTCTAGTCTGTGTAAGACACCACATAAACTTCATATTTCATCAACCTGCCTCCCCATATGTAAAGGAAACATTTTCTAAAATCCATAGAATATTTTTCCTCTCTTGACAATACTTGTTCTTCAAGATTATTGCCTACTACAGACCAGGGGAAAAATCCTATTTGACATGCTTAAAGTTTAATATTGGTATCCACATTTTTTGCCTTCCTGTTGTAATCCTAATCCCCTCCCTTACACAGACATAGACACACACACACACAAACTCAGATTATACACAAACAATGGGTGAAATGAACATATCTAGCAAAATACTGGAATCTCACACATGAGTAAATGTTAAAAGGAAAAAAAAACACATAATAGTCTTCGAAAATAATATCCCTGCATCACAAATATTTATTAAGGATCTACTGTGTCTTAGGCCCTAGTGATATATACATAAATTAGGGCTAAGTTTATGAAATCTCTACCATATCCAGGTCTGTGTAATTTAGATTATATTCCAAGTAATGGAGAATTTGGTGCTCACTTTTCTACAAAGGCCAGCTGAATTTTTCCAATTCACATTTCATCTAAGGTCATGGAGACCCTCATACAAACAGCCTGATTCCATAAGCTTTAGTGTCTATGTGAGTGGTTAAATAATCCTATCTGGATCATAATTAACTACACCTTGCTAGAATTGGAACACATAGAGGCTCTGGCCATCAGAGAACAACTAGTCTTATTTAAAAATAGGTCTGAAAACACGAAAATACTTTCACAAGAGCAAATACTCTAGGTGAGGCAATCACAGCACCTGGCTGAACCACAGAAATAAGAAATATGAAAGGACACATTGAGGAGTGTAAGAAGGATAGATTCACACTACCTCATTACCCCTCTCCTAAGCTAAGGCAGGTCAGTGTGGAGAAAGACACCTTCCCCATGGGAGGGGAGTAAAATGAGTACCCAACTTTACCACAAATCCCAGAGAGAACCCACCCCAGCACCAAGCCAATTCCCACAGCTGTATGTCGCTCCCTGCAGGCTCCTGCAAACCCAGACCCCCACTCACCCTGGTACTTTTAGGCTCCAGTGACTGCAGGCAGCTCTGGCAGTCCCAAATGCCATCCTTGGCGCCAAGCTCTCAGCAGGCTCCCATGAACCCAGACCCCAGCTGACTCCAGTGCCTGCCTACTCCAGCAGCCTCAGGCAGCTTCCAGCACAGGACTCCTGGAGGACTCCCAGGAACCAAGGTCCCTGCTCACTTCCTCACTTGTCAACTCTAACAACTCTGCATAGATCCCTTGTCACCAGGCTCCCCAAAGGCTCCCAGGAACCCAGGCCACCATCTCACTCTGGTGCCTACTGGCTCCAGTGGCCCCAAGTGTCACTTTTGGCATAAAGTTCCTGATAGGCTCCTGTGAAGCCAGACCCAAGTTCACTCTGGCACATGCCTACTCCAGCATCTCAAGCAGCTTCTATGCCAGGACTCCCAGCAGGTTACCACACATTTAGGCTTCCAGTTCACCCTAGCACTTGCCTACTCCCGTGGTCCCAGGCACCTCTCACAGTTCCAGGTGGTTTCTATAGGATGGCTCCCAACAGGCTCCTTGGAACCCAGGCCCCCGTCACACCCATGCACCTGACAGCTCTGGGGGCTCCAAGCTGTTCCTGTGACCCTTGGTGGCTCCTGTGATTCCAGGCTCTCTGTGGGCTCTGAGGAAGTCAGGTCCCAGCTCACTCTGGCACCCGCCAGCTCTAGTGGCACCAGGTAGCATTTATGGTACCAGGCACAAAGTGGGCTCCTGTAAATCCAGGTCCCCCCATCTAACCCTGGCATCTGGCAGCTCCTGTGACCCCATGTGGGTCCCAAGGCACTGGGTAGCATCTGTGGTACCAGGCTTCCAGTAGGCTCCCAGTTCATCTGATATCTGCTGACTCTAGTGGCCCCAGGCAGCTCCTAAGGACCCAGGTGGCTTCCACAGCACCAGGCTTCCAGCAGATTTCCAGGAAGTCAAGTTCCCATCTCACATGGGTGCCTGCTACTCCAGCAGTCGCAGACAACATCCATGACTTCAGGCAGCTTCCTTGGCTCCAGGTTATTAGAGGGCCCCTGCAAACTCAGTTCCCCACCAACGAACTGGCCAGCTTCAGCAGTCCTAGGTGGCCAGTGGCCACAGATGATTCTTCCTCTCCAGGCAGCTTCCTTGTCTCCAGGCTCCTAGAATGCTTCCATGAACCAAGGCCCTCAATCCACTCTTGTGCCTACTGGCTCCCACAGTCTTAGGCATCTCCAGTGGTCCCAGGATCACAGCCCAGCAAGGTGCCAGCTTACTCAGCTGGAACCATGTTCCTGATAAGCTCCCATGAATGCAGACTCCCAGCTTACACCAGCACCAGCTGGCTCCTATGGCATCAGGTAGCCCTTGTGACAATAGACTTCCATCAAACTCCAGCAGTTTCCCAGGACATTCCAGCACTGGCTGGCTCCTACTGCCCTGGGTGGCTTTTGTGGCCTCAGGCTCCCAATCAATGCCTGTGACACAGACTCCAGGGGAAATCCAGCAGGGCCCATTGTCAAGCTGACTACCGTGTCCCAGGCTTTCACAACCCACTCCAACACCATGACACTCAAGGACTCCAGCAAGAAGGAGGGAGTACTCCCAAACTCATTTAACAAGGCCAACATTACCCTGATACCAAAGCTAAATAAGAACACGACAAGAAAAGAAAAATACTGGCCGATATCCCTGATGAATATAAATGCAAAAAAAAACAAGTCAGCCTTAAAGAAGAAGTAAATTCTGACATGCTACAATATGGATGAAACTTGAGTTATGCTAAGTGAAATAAACCACTCACAAAAACACAAATACTGTATGATTCCACTTATATGAGGTATTTAAAATAATAGAATTCATAAAGATGGAAAATAGAATAGTGGTTACCAGGGGTTTGGGGCAGGGGATTATAGGAAGTTAATGTTTAATGGGCACAGAGTTTCAGTCTGGGATGATGAAAAAGTTCCAGAAATGGATAGTGGTGATGGTTACACAACAATGTAAATATACTTAATGCCATTACATTGTACACTTAAAAATGTTTAAATGTTAAATTTTATGTCATGTATACTTTACTACAATAAAAAAATAAAAATATATGGATCATAGACCTAAATGTAAGACATGACATTATAGCCCTCTTAGATCAAAATATAGGAGTTAATTTGCATGAACTCTGGTAATGTTTTCTTAGAAATTACACCAAAAGCACAGTGATAAAAAAATAAATTATACTTCATCAAAATTTAAAACATTCGTGTTATAAAAGACACTATCAAAAAAGTGAAAATACAACCCACAGACTGGTATAAATCTGATATCTGGTAAGTGGCTTGTATCCAGAATTTTATTAAAAAAACATAACTCATTAATAAAATGATACATAATCCAATTTTTAAATGAGCAAAGGATTTGAATAGACATTTCTTCAAAGAAGATGTACAAATGTCCAATAAGCACATGAAAACAAGCTCAAAATCATTAGCTATCAGGAAAATGTAAGTCAAAACCATAAGATAATAGTTTACACCCACTAGGATGGCTAAAATTTTAAAAGACAAGATATAACAGGTATGGCGAGTACTGAAACCTTCATACATTGATGGAGAAAATGTAAAATTATGCAGTCTTTTTGGAAAATAATTTGGTGATTCTTCAAAATGTTAAACAGAGAGTTATCTACCATATAGATACCTATAACAATAACCAATAACAATAACACTCCTAGGCACATTCTAAGAGAAATTAAAACATCTATTCACACAAAAATCTGTTCTTGGATGTCCATAGTAGATTTATTCTTAATAGTCAAGCATGGGGGAAAAAACAATATATCCATCACCTCGTGAATAATTACATAAATGTGGTATATCCATACAATGGAATACTATTCAGCCACAAAAAGGAAAAACTATTGATATGTGTTAAAACATGGATGATCCTTGAAAGCATTATGATATGTGAAAGAAGTCAGACACAAAATGTCACATATTGTGTGATTGTGCTTGTGTAACAGAGTAATGATTTACATATTATCTGAGATGTTCTTTACTTCTTGGAATTCACTCTCATTCTGTAACCATCTGCACTTTGGAACACTATAGTCCCAATGAGGAGCAAAGAATAAAATCTTACTTTATAAATTCAAAAGACCATTGATCTAGGTATAAGAAATAAAAATTTACCCAAAAGTTATGCTAAATTAGAAGCAGGATTTTTCCTGGTTCCCCACTAAGAGTAGATAAAGATACCATGAGTTTGGAGGGAAAGATTCTTGAGGAGAGGATCGGTGATGAAACAAGACAGACATGAGTATATATTTGGGGGATGAGGGAACTGGCCATGTCCTTACCTTCTTTGGCTGAGACCTAGGGGTAATAGACCCCTCAGATAGGATATATACCTTATTTTCTAGGATAAATCCTAGGGAGATAGCAAGCCCCAGCATTATGCTGAAGCAGTTGTAAATCAGAAATCATTGCGTAGTATGTAGGTCTAGGCATAAAGTGGATAAAAATAAACTCTGAGTTTCCTGTGACCATAAATATAGTAGAAGACTGTCCAGGAGTCCCCATGGTCCCCTAAATGAGGGTATAAGTTACCTGTGTACCTGAAGGATGGTCTTGTTGCTAGAACAATTGATTCACCTGATACAGAAGATTTGGAGGGAACCATAGAGCTAAGCACTCAGATGTTCTTCTGATTTCTGTATGTCAGACTGGAGAGGAACGTACTCAAGAACCAGATAGGATAGGCTGTTTCTCAAAAGGGCTAAGATAATATAATTCCACTTCCACAAACCTTTTTAAAAAATCATTATATGTGTATGTAAAAGTACAAAACAATTGACTGAAAGGATATACACTAAATTTATGTTAGTGGTTGGTACTTTTGGAGAAAAAAAGACAGGAAACAAATATAGCAAAACATTAACAGATATATACTGGTGCCAGTTTTAAATGTGTAGTAGTCAGTTTTTAAGAAGATAAGTGGAAGGACTATATAGATAGATAACCTATAACATTGCTATATAGTATGAATTTAGGAAGATAACCTATAACTTTTACCAGCACAAAATAACTAGGTTTCTTGTGTTACAATTTGGAAAATCACACAGAGTAATAGTATGTGTTTAGTAGATATGATTCTTATTCCATAAAGTCAGATGTCATGTTTCTTTATTTTTAAAGAACTAAGTCATATTCTACACTGACCTAGAAGTTCCTAACCTCCCTCTGTTGAACCCTCAGCCATCCCCTCTGAGGTCTTTCCACTGTTGTCCTTCTTCCACCATGGAGCAAGTTCAGGTAGCAACACCTCTGCAGCCTTTCTAGCTTGAGAAAATTTATTTCAGCCTCTCTGCCACCTTCCTCCTATGCAACCTTCTCTAGAAACTCAGGCCTTGGGTAAGCAAATAGACTTGCTCTTTATTCTCTGGTTGCTCCTCTAGATCTACTTGTGCCCTTTTCCACTCTGCTCTGTGACCTGGGAGGCTGACTTCTAAGGATTCTATCAACACAGCACCTTTTCTCTGACTCTCATTTGGGGAACTATTCAACCAGAGGCACTGGAAGGAGATTGTAGGCGAGAGTAAGAGGAGAGAAAGGTTATTTATTATCCTGGCTCTCTGTCTGCCAGGGCACTGTGGCAGTATATGTATTTTACAGAAAACCACAGCTTCTGTTGGGCATCTCTCTCCTATAGCTACGTATTTTCTCTGGATTTCACTAACTACACCCTACCCTTGCCCTTCAGGTTTAGAGGTGGCTAAGGTTACTCATCATTGTTAATCCTGAGATTCTTAACCATCCATTGTTCCCAGATATAATACTTTTCCTTGGTTTGGACTGCCTTCCATGAAAGTAGACATGGGATGGTGTCACCTGCACTAATTGGCTCTTGGAATAATAATGCTCCTATCACTATGTAAGGGTGGGCCAGATTTGGGGCCAATATGAAAAGCATTTTAAGTTCTTCAAATGCCTCTGCTACATACATCAGTGCTGAAAATCCCCTTCTATAATGAGCTAACAGTTAAATTATAGTATGCATATTTACTAGGTACCATGTTAAATGATTTTCATGTATTACCTCATTTTATCCTCACAGTATCCCTAGATAGATTTGTTTTAGTTACATTTGACAAATGAGACAATTGAACCTCAGAGAGGTTAAGTGATGTACCCTAACCCACACAGCTACTAAGTAGCACGGCCGGATTTATTTGAGTCCAAAGCACATAAATGTGATATATGAATGTCATAATTATCTCTCTGGAAGAGATTTATTATCTAAAAGTGACTGTGAAGAAGTACAGAATGAGGCTCATGAATTACTTAGCAAATCCCAGGATTTCTCACATATTATTGCTGACTGTGGAAGCTTTAAATTTACTATATGGTATCATAAAGATGCTCTGTACAAAAAGGATACTATGTCCAAGGAGTTCATAGAATCTGGTTCATCAGCCATTGGAAAACAAAATTGTAACAATATTTACAGTCATCAGAATAGGTCAAACAAGGCTGTCCTAACAAAGAAACTTCAAAATCTTCCTGGATTAGCATATCAGATGTTTATTTATCATTCATGCAAATATTGATACATGTTTAGTGTGTGTGTGTGTGTGTGTGTGTGTGTGCTCGTGCATGTGCACGGTTGGGGGATGGTAGCATGGGCTGAAGATGGGGATGGACTTTCTTTCATCTTGTCACTTGGATATTTGGGTTCTCTACATCTTGTGACACTAAATTCCAACACGTGACCTCAAGACCACTAACACAGAAGACAGTGTGGAGTAGCATAGTGACTTTTAAATTCCTCAGCCCAGAAGAGACACACACTAACATTTCATTAAATAGAACCAGTCACATGGCACCCATTAACTGGAGAGGAGTAAGGGAGAGTGGTCTTCATGTTTATTCAGTAAGGAGGTGGGGACTGAACATGGGTGTGTACTACTATTTTCCACACTTATCCAGTGGTTTGTAGATCAACGTATTTGAAATAATTGTTATTTATCTACATTGAGGCCTTAATGATCCAGGCATAACCAGAATTACATTAGAAAAACACAGGAAACTTGTAAAAGGAAAATCGATTCCTCTACATTATCCTTGACCTGGTAGGGACCTTCTTTTCTGGAGGCTACATATGGTGAGTGAAGTAGTTAGTAGGGACTCACAGGTTACCCATTTTTTTTATAACTAATATTTAAGTATTTATTATGTGCTGAACCCTGTGCTAAATTCTTTACATGTATTATCTAATATAACTTTCAACACTTAGGTACCTTTTTAAAATTAAGGTATGATTGACATACAAAGAGCTGTAGATTTTACTGCATACAGCTTGATGTGTTTGGACATAATTATACATCCATGGAACCATCATGACAACTGATGCTACAAACTTACCCATCACCTCCAAAAGTTTCTTCCTTCTCCCTTTATTTTGTTTTGCTTTATTCTTTTTCCTTTTGTGCTAAATGCATATAATCTAAGATCTACATTTTTTAGCAAATTTTCAAGTACACAACACAATATTGCTAATCACAGACCCTACATTGTATAGCAGATCTCCAGAAGTTATTTAATTTGCATAACTGAAACTCTGTACCCTTTGAACAACACATCTCCATTTCCTCCAGCCCCTAGTCCCTGGGAACCACATTCTACTCTCTTCTTCTTCTATGTGTTTGGCCATTTGAGATACCATATAATAATGAGATCATACAGTATTTGTCTTTGTCTGGCTTATTTATCTTAATATATTGTCCTCCAAGCCCATGCATGTATCGCAAATGTCAGGATTTCCCTCTTTTTAAAGGCTGAGTAATATTCCATTGCACATATATACCATATTTTCTTTATCCACTCATCCATCCATGGACATCTAGGTTGTTTATGTATCTTGGCTATTATGAATAATGCTGCAATGAAAATGGAAGTCCAGATATCTCCTTGAGTTACAGATTTCAATTACTTTGGATATATACCAAGAGTAGGATCGCTGGATCAAATGGAAATTCTGTTTTTTTTTTTTTTGAGGAAACCCATATTGTTTTCCATAGTGGCTGCACCCATTTACATTCCTACCAGTAGCATACAAAAAGGGTTCCATTTCCTTCACATTGTTGCCAACATTTGTCTTTTGTTTTGTTTTGTGTTTTTATATAATATCTATTCTAACAGATGTGAATTGGTATCTCATTGTGGTTTTGATTTGCATTTCCCTGATGATTAGTGATATTGAGAACCTTTTCATATACCTATTGGCTGTTTGTTTGCCTTCTTTGGAGAAATGTCTATTCAGGTTTTGGCCCATTTCTTCATCAATTTTTTGTTTGCTTTTCTTTTTGTTTTTTTTGCTATTTAGTTGGAGTTCCTTATATATTTTAGATATTAACCGTTTTTCAGATAGATGGTTTGCAAATGTTTCTCCCATTCTCTAGGTTGCCTTTTCATTTTTGATCATGTCTTTTGCTGTGCAGAAGCTTTGTAGTTTTATGTAGTACCACTTGATTTTTGCTTTTGTTCCTTGTGCTTAGGTGTCATATCCCAAAAATCATTGCCAAGACTAATGTCAAGGAGTTTTTTCCCTGTGTTTTCTTCTAAGACTTATATGGTTTCAGGTCTTAAGTTTAAGTCTTTAATCCATTTTGAGTTAACTTTTGTGAGTGGTATAATGTAGGATACTATTTTCATTCTTTTACATGTGAATATCCAATTTTCCCAGCACTATTTATTGAAGAGAATGTGTTCTATCTATTGATTATTCTTGGCTCCCTTTTCAAATATTAGTTGACCATATATGCATGTGTTTATTTCTGGGCTGTTGATTCTATTCCATTGGTCTATGTGTTTGTTTTTAAGAAATCCACTGATAGTCTTATGGAGGCTCCCTTATACATGAAGTGTCACTTCTTTCTTGCTGCTTTCAAAATCCTCTCTTTGTCTTTGACTTTTGACAGTTTAATTATAACGTACCCAGTGTGGATTTATCTTGATTAATGTTACTTGAGATCCTCTGGGCTTCATGAATCTGGATGTCCATTTCAGATCCTAGATTTGTGGAGTTTTCAGACATTATTTATTCAAATAAGTTTTTCGCCTATTTCTCTCTCTTCTCCTTTTAAAATCCTGTAATACATATACTAATATTTGAAGATGTCCATAAGAACTGTGGGCTTTCTCCATTTCTTCTTTTTTCGTCTAATGGTTATTTTCAGATGACCTTTCTTTGAGTTTGTTGATTCTTTCTTTTGTTTGATTCTGCTGTTGAACTTCTCTATTAAATTTTTCAGATCAGTTGTTCCATTCTTCAGCTTGAAGACTTCTATTTGATTCTTTTTTATGGTTTCTAATTCTTCATTGAACTTTCTTTTTGTTCATATGTTGTTTTCCTGATTTTGTTTAGTTGTCTATCTCATTAATGTCTAGCTCATTAAGCTTCTTTCAGACAATTATTTTGAATTCTTTGTGAAGCAGTTTATGTATCTCTATTTCTTTAGAGTCAATTACTGGAGTTTATTGGTTTCTTTTGGTGTTTGCCTGATTCTTTGTGGTCTTTCTAGCCTTAGGTTTGTATCTGTGCATTTGGAGGAGCAGTTTTCCAGTCATTTACATTTTACAGACTGGCTTCAGAAGGTAAATACCTTCACCATTCAGCCTAGTCAGAGAGTATGGTATTGTTAGCAGACAGGATCTGTGGATGATCCTGTTGGTGGTTTCCAAAGGTGGGCTTACTGCCACGATCCTTAAGTGGGGGCATCAGGTCATAGGTGGACAGGGCTGGAGGCATGTTTGCCAGCAGGTCTGGAACCAGGTCAATGAGTGGACAGGGCTGCCTCCAAGACCACAGGCATACAGGGATGGAGACAGATCTGTAGACAGTGGGGATGCTTCTGGGTCCAGTTAGCAGGCCTGTTATCAGAGTCATAGGTAGGTTTGGCTCTTGAAAGGTCCCTAGCAGACAGAACTGCCGTGGGTTCATGTTTGAGTGACGATGGAGTCAGATCATGGATTTGATTCCATTTCCACAAGCCAGTATGCAACCAGTTGGCCTGTTACCTGGGTTATAGGTAGGCATGGCTCCTGCCATGTCCCCAGGCAGGCAAGACTGCCTCTGGGACTGCAGTCAAGTGGGGTTGGATCTGGGTCATGGGGTTTCATCTATGTCTGCAGTCAGATCTGTAATCAGCAGGCCTATTACAGGGATATAGGTGGACATGGTTTCTGCTGGATACCCCGGGAAGATAGGACTGCATCTGTGACCATGTACAAGTAGGTCTGGAGCTGAGTCCACATGGGATGGGGCTGATTTTATGTCTGCAGTTGGGTCTGTGGTTGGTGGACCACTTCCCTGGGGCACAGGCCCACCTTCTCAAAGCACCCTCCTTGGCCTTGGGCTCCACTGAGCTGTCACAAACTCCCACCCAGATCTTGAAGCTCCCACAATGGTTCTTTTGTCTGTGGATAATTGCCAAATGGTGTTTCTGTGGGGAAATAAATGCTCAGGACCTTCTATTCTGACACCTTGCTGACTTCATTCCTCTAATTTATCCTTTCTGTACTTTCCCAGAAGGGATGGTATAATTCATAAGTTTATTGCATGTCTTATTCTTTAGATAAGTTAGACATATTGGCAATACTTTCTGTTTTTAACACTTGTCCCAAGTCACATAGTTGAATATTTACTTAGTGGGTATAAATCTTAAAATGAAAACTCAGGGTGAAAAGATAGCTTTCTTTTTTTGTTATAGCTCAACAAACTTCTGAGTCCAAACTTCCATTCTACCAGGCTGTCAAGAAACCAATATAAAAAAAGGAAAACAAAAAGTTGATTCAGTATTCTCCCCTCTGGCTGAAGGATTAAGGGTATCCACTTGCATGGTCTCCTCATGACCGGGCTTTTTGCTACTTCTATGCCCTACATGACACCCCTGAATCCAGTAAGGCTGTGAGTTGTTCAGTTCTCTGTGATACACTACTCAGTCATTCCTCTCTTAATTTTTGTCACTAAGGTGGTGTCATTTGCAAGTACACAGACCATCTCTGCTTTTGGATCTCACAAACTTCTATTGATTTTCTGCTTTTTTTTTTCCCCACCATGGAGTGTAATTTTCCTATATGGTAGAAAGTTATCTCTTTTCTTATTTCTTAAAGATATTCTGTATCTGACTGTACATACCTTTCCTCTAAGGATTTAAGATTTGACAATCCCAAGGTCAGAAAGAATTTTAAGCTGTATCTGTTTTCCTACCTGCCACCTATTTCCCCTAAGACAATGAAAACCAAGTTGCTTTCACATATTAGGAGAAGGGAAAAAGGGAAACAGAATGAGAAAAAGTAATAAGTTAATATCTCAAAATATCACCAAGTCACACTAATATCTGTCCTCTTTTGGGAACAGTAGAGCCTCTTCTGATTGCATCAGAGCATTTTTGGATGATTCATATGGGCCTAGGCAAAATTAGTATAGAATATATAACTTACCTAAGTTACATGAAAATCTATAGTACTCCACTGATAAAATAATTTTTATAGCTGGGAGTGGAAGGAGATTTTTCATGGGCTTTTCATAGATTTTTCATAGAGCATGGGCTGGGCTGTAAGGAAAAGAGTGAATTCATTGAAAAGGTGGGTATTCCAAACTCAGTATTTTGGATGGTTCTATGTTTTTGTTCCCCCAAAATTCATTTGTTGAAACTGAAATGCCCCATATAATGGTATTGGTATGTTAGGCCTTTGGGAAGTTATTAGGTCAAGAGAGTAGAATCCTCATAAATGAGATTAATGAACTTATAAAAAAGAAGCCAGAGAGCCCTCTTGCCTCCTTCCTCCATGTGAGGATACAGGAAGTCTGTAACCTAGAAGAGGTCTGGTGGCATGCTGGCACCCTGATATCAGAATTCCCAGCCTTAAAAACTGTAAGAAATAAAATTTTGTTCCTTAAAAGCTACCCAATTTGTGGCATTCAGTTAGCACCCTGAATGGAGCACCTCCATAAGACAGATGGGGTTTGACTCACTGTGGTTAAAGAGATCAGGGTCAAAAGCTTATAGAAAAAATCAAAGGAGACTTTGGGATACTTTGGGCATAAACAGAGCTGCTTGCCAACCCAGATATAAGGGTTAGCTCAGAGCAGCAGGCAGGGGCTAGGGATGGAGACGCCATTTAGTCTGACATTGCCATAGCAGGAGCCAATTTAGGAATATTGATATGCATATTTTGCCCAAAATGTTAGGCATTCTCAGCAGTGGCAACAGTGAGTTTCAAAAACAAGTGGCAACTAGAGAAGAAGAGGAATCAGTGTGGAGAGAAATGCCATATGGTTCCTTAACTAAGATGTTGGTTTGGGGGGCAGATATAAGGTCATCTTTGAGGATTCAGAAATAAACTGATACAAGGAAATAAGGGAATTGGTACTGTTATCACATGGATGGGAGCCCAAGCCACTGTAGTTTGAGAATTAAAAGTTAATTTAGGAGATGATTGACACCAGCAAGATGGCAGACTAGGAAGCTTCAGTCCCTATTTCCCCATGAAAATACCAAATAAGCAACAATATATAGACAAAAGTAGCTATGTGGTATCTCTAGAAATAGTTTAATAAGCTGCAACCAAAGCCTAACCAAGAAAATAACACACTCAAAACAGTAGGAAATTTAATGAAGTGTTTGATCTCCTTTGCCCCAACCATCTCCAGAGCTACACATCATGGCACAGCCCCAATTCCTGGTTCTTCACTCAGGACATAGAGTATAACTTGCTATATTCTGGCTTGTCTGGGAGCTGTGCAAGGGAATGGTTTCTGTCTGTCCTTACTCAGGGCACTGACAGGAATGGTGGCATAGTTTGGGTATCAGGTTGAAAGTGAATAAAAGCAATTGATGGGGGCCTCAATGCAAGAGAGCTTAAAGGGGATTTCAGATGTGTGGGTGCCTGGGAGGATGAAATTAACAGACAGATGAAAACAATAGAACATCTATGGCCCTGAGGAGAAGCAGGGGTGAGACTCCTCAGTAAATTAAGACATTTAAAAATAGGCATGTAGGGCTTCCCTGGTGGTGCAGTGGTTGAGAGTCTGCCTGCCGATGCAGGGGACATGGGTTTGTGCCCTGGTCCGGGAAGATCCCACATGCCGTGGAGCGGCTGGGCCCGTGAGCCATGACCGCTGAGCCTGCGCATCCGGAGCCTGTGCTCCACAATGGGAGAGGCCACAACAGTGAGAGGCCTGCATACCACAAAAAAATAAAATAAAATAAAAAATAAAAATAAAAAAATAAAAAATAGGCATGTATTTGGGAGCATTATAAAAGAAGAAATGCATAAGATGCATACGCATAAGATGCATACTTACAGGAGATGCATCTTCAGAAAAGGCCTGAGGAGACCTTCTGCCATCATGATAGGTGGATTAGAGGAGGTGTTCCCCTGCACAGAGCCAGTCTGTGAAGACTGGGAGAGGTGAATATTTTTTTTCAAACCCTCAGTTTTCAACAAAACATGGATACTTGTTTCACTACTTCTATTCAACCCAGTACTACCAGTCCTAGTTGGAGTAATTTTATAAGAAATAAAAAGCATTGGGCTTCCCTGGTGGCGCAGCGGTTGAGAGTCTGCCTGCCGATGCAGGGGATGCGGGTTCGTGCCCCGGTCCGGGAAGATCCCACGTGCCGCGGAGCGGCTGGGCCCGTGAGCCATGGCCGCTGAGCCTGTGCGTCCAGAGCCTGTGCTCCGCAACGGGAGAGGCCACAGCAGTGAGAGGCCCGCGTACCGCAAAAAAATAAAAAAAATAAAAAATAAAAAAAAAAAGAAATAAAAAGCATCCAGATTGGAAAAGAAGAAATAAAATTATTTCTGTTCACATACAATATGATCTTATATGTAGACAACTTAAAGATTACCCAAAAAACTGTTAGAATTAATAAACATTCAGCAAAGTTGCAGGATACAAAATCAACACACACAAATCAGTTGCATTTCTATACACTCATAATTTACAATCCACAAAAATTAAGAATATTTTTAAGTCTACACCAATTGCTTTCATTAGCCTCCAATCTTACACTCAAACTATGTCACCATTACTGTCAATGCCCCGAGTTAGGCAAGAAGGAAACCATTCCCTTGGGGAAGAAGTAAAACTGTCACTCTTTACACATGGCATGATACTATATATAGAAAACCCTGAAGTCTCCACCAAAAGAACTATTAGAACTAATAAATAAATTCAGTACAGTTGCAGGATGCAAGATTAATATACAGAAATCTGTTACATTTTTATACACTAATAATGAACTATAAGAAAGAGAAAACAAGAAAACAATCCTGTCTAAAATTGCATCAAAATGAATAAAATACCTAGGAATAAACTTAACAAAAGAAGTGGAAGAACTATACTATGAAAACTATTAAACATTGGCGAAGGAATTTGAAAATTGTACAAAGAAATGGAAAGATATTCCATGTATTGGATTAGAAGAATTAATATTGTTAAAATGTCCGTATTATCCAAAGCAATCTACAGATTTAATTCAATCCCTACCAAATTCCCATGACATTTTTTCCAGAACTAGAGCAAATAATCCTAAAATTTAAATGTGTCAACTGAAAAGAATGTACACCCTAAAAGTTGAGAATTATGTTTTATTCAAGGATATTACTGAGGATTATAGCCTGGGAAGACAGCCTCTCAGATAGCTCTGAGGGACTGTTCCAAAGAAGTAAGGGAGGAGCCAGGATATATAGGAGTTGTTTCTGAAAACAAACAAATAAAACAACAACAACAACAAATAAACACATGTAGTCTTCAAAAGATTACTGGTAATCCAAAAGAAAAAAAAACAGACATCTCAAGTTAATGATGTTAGTGCCTTTTTCTGGGAAGATGCAAGAGTTTGGGCTCATTGAAATTATTTCTTTGATATGCATCTTAACTATCTAGGGCCAGTAATTATCCTGTTTTTATCCACCCTGAATTCCCCTCAGGGAGCACCACTGGGGGCTGCTGTAGTGGCTGATGCCTTGATGGCTGCAACATTCCTTGTTTACTGAAATGACAGGTAACATTTCTTTTTGTCCACATATGGAACCACAAAAGACCCTGAATTGCCAAACAATATTGAGAAAAAAGAAGAAAGTTGGTGTGGTGCTGGAAAAACTGGACAGCTACATGCAAAAGAATGAAATTAGAACTTTCTCTAATACTGTATACAAAAATAAACTCAAAATGGAATAAAGGCCTAAAGGTAAGACCTGGGTGCTTGAATCTGAGTTGCAAAAAAAAAAAAAATTGAGAGAGAGACTTTATTAAATTTGAATTTCAGATAAACAATGAATAAATTTTTAATATAATTATATCTCAAGCACTACATGGAACATACTTATACTAAAATATTATTCATTGTTTATCTGAAATACAAATTTAACTGGCATCCCATATCTTTATTTACTAAAACTTCTAACTGTAGCTAGAGTGTAAATATCCCCTGTGGCATTTATACAGTAGCACATGGCCTACAGATCATGGAGAATAAGCTATGCCCATAGTTGTTGTCTATGTCAGCATAAACAAGTTAAAGGCTTTGTCAGGCATTTTGTTTGTAGACTTATGGCCAGCTCTAAGTGATTTAATATTTTGTGCCTCTTCCACACTGTTCAGTAAAGTTCTGTGAAGTACATCCCAGCTTGGCAGGTGGTTTCATGAAACATAGAGGCAATGCTTAAAACAACACATTTAAGTGGAGCTAAATTCTATCCTTGCAGGCCAGCATGGTGGTGGTGGCATTTATCACATAAGTGAGAGAATGAGAAGAGAAATGTTAAACTTGCAAAATGTGTGACAGACTGGAGATTGTTTGGTCAAGTATCTTCTCTGAAGCTGGAGATTCTCCTTCCAGATGTAATCCAGAGACAACTTTTGTATTGCTAGAATGAAGGAGGCTCGTGTTTTCTCACAAGGCTGTAGGGACTGTCTGGCTGGCCACAGTGCCTCATGCTGAGGAGGGAACTAGGGACAGTCAAAGCAGGCAAACCACAGAACATCATGGAGGGATTCCATCAAGTTATTCAGCTACTTAACTTGAAGAAATTTCTCTTCCAAGGTCTATAGTACCAAGAAGCAAAGGCATGGAGATAAGGCCCATTGACGAGTCACGTTTCAGATTTCAGGAGAGAAGGAACAAAACAGGATTGAAATCAGAATTGATTTTCTGTGATCAGCTACCAAGGAAGGGGACCATGAAAGGAAAATCACATAGTGTTAATGACCCCAGAATCTATAATCCCCAGAAACCTAGGCTTCTGTGCTCTCCTGACTAGGAGAATTAACAACTGGTACTCAAAAATTTCTCTCTTTAAAAGACAAACAGAAATCAATGTTGAAGATATACACTAGATGTCTCCACTTCTACATTTTATTTAGAGAAGTAAAGATTTTCAAGCTTTGAAAATTTTCCATTCTTTTATTGTTGTCATTTCTGGGTCAGATGAGACACTTCTGTGTGAGTCTCATTAAATTTTATTGGTCATCATCCCCAGTGATGGATGAAACATAACATTTCATGTTATACAGTTGTGTAGTTATAGGGGTCAAAAAGAACTCTCAGGACAAGAAGCTATTCTTCTTAATAAGGAGATTTTGAGAGATGCTTCAGTGTTAAAATGAAACAAATTAAAAAAAAACACTGATTTAGCACATAATTAGGAGTTAAGAATTTAAATGTCAGGGTTAACAGTATAAGTCTGTCATTTGTGCATATAGGAACCTCTGGAGTACTGGGTAAAAATTTCACTTAAATGAGCCCCTTTCAAACTTGTATGAATGAGACAGTTGGAAGTTATTCAGTATTAGAAATGTAACAATCCTTTGGTCATACCAGCTTTTCTTCACTGGTTTTTTGCTTGTTTCATTGGAACTCAGCCGTGCTCATTCATATACATTCATGGCATAGTTAAGTAGTGCAACAGAGACTGTATATGGTCCACAAAATCCAAAATATTTACTGTTTTGCCTTTACAGAAAAAGTTTATTGACATCTGGGCTATGTATTAAAAGAGGTTTTTCTAGATTCCTTTACCCTCCTTTAACATATGACAGGATATTCCCAGATGAATCCACACTTAAGAGTTCTGTCACTGAACACGTTTATGTGCCGTATGCACAGTGAGGCCAAACAAACTAAAACATAGAAGTTTGGAGCAGAGAAATGTTTACTGCAGAGCCATGCAAGGAGATGCATGGCTAGTGTCCAAAAACCCCTGAACTCCTTGAAGGGTTTCAGCAAAGCATTTTTAAAGGCCAAGTGGGGCAGGGGAGTCACAGGGTATGTGACCAGCTCATGCACAATTCTCTGGTTGATGTTGAGGTAACAGGGAGGTTGACTTTATCAGTCCTTAGCTGCCAGTAGGTCTGGGGGTACGTCCTCATGATCATCAAGTAGTTATTTCTTCCATTTGGTGGGGGTTTTCAGCACCTGAAAAACTGAAGAAATATGCATGAGACACTATTATCTGGGTATATCAGAGAGGAGCTACAGCAGAGGATATGGGGGAGGGGGTCTGTCCTGGGAACGCCCGATAAGGTCCTGCTCAGTTAAACTGTACTATAAAAAAATACCATTTATGGGTTTCTGGTTCTGCATGTAAGGATCTTGGAAGTCACCATTCCATCCTAACAAGAAGTACAAAGAAAAAAGGACTGAAAAATGAGCAACTCTTCTAGGATCCCTAACAGACAAGAAGGCACAGGGAAAAGAGCAGGTATCAATCTTGGAGAGACAGGTGAATATAGGGAGTCACAGCTTAATAGAACAAAGAATGTAAACCCGGTATAGTAATAAAGGAGAGAAAACTGAATTATATAAAACGCTCAATTAAAACCATGAAAGGCAGAAAAATAGTGAAAGGCAGAAATAGGAACAAAGAACAAGGGCAGAGAGACGAGAGGAAGATGGTGGAAGAGTAAGACACGGAGATCACCTTCCTCCCCACAGATACACCAGAAATTCCTCTACACGTGGAACAATTCCTACAGGACACCTACTGAACGCTGACAGAAGACCTCAGACCTCCCAAAAGGCAAGAAACTCCCCATGTACCAGGGTAGGTCAAAAGAAACAAGAATAAACAGAGACAAAAGGATAGGGACGGGACCTGCAGCAGTGGGAGGGAGCCGTGAAGGAGGAAAGGTTTCCACACACTAGAAGCCCTGTCACGGGCAGAGACTGCGGGTGGCGGAGGGGGAAAGCTTCGGAGTAGCAGAGGAGAGCACAGCAACAGGGGTGTGGAGGGCAAAGCGGACAGATTCCCGCACAGAGGATCGGTGCCGACCCGGCACTCACCAGCCTGAGAGGCTTGTCTGCTCCCCCGCTGGGGTGTGCGGGGCTGGGAGCTGAGGCTAGGGCTTCAGTCGGAGCGCAGGGAGAGGATTGGGGTTGTCGGCATGAACACAACCTGCAGGGGGTTAGTGCACCACGGCTAGCCGGGAGGGAGTCCTGGAAAAGTCTGGACCTGCCGAAGAGGCAAGACACTTTTTCTTCCCTCTTTGTTTCCTGGTGCGTGAGTAGAGGGGATTAAGAGCCCTGCTTAAAGGAGCTGCAGAGACGGGAGCGAGCCATGGCTAAAAAAAGTGCGGACCACAGAGACGGGCATAAGATGCTAAGGCTGCTGCTGCCGCCACCAAGAAGCCTGTGTGAGCAAAGGTCACTATCCACACCCCACTTCCGTGAAGCCTGTGCAGCCTGCCACTGCCAGGGTCCCGGGATCCAGGGACAACTTCCCCGGGAGAATGGCGCTCCTCAGGCTGGTGCAATGTCATGCTGGACTCTGCTGCTGCAGGCTCGCCCTGCATCCGTACCTCTCCCTGCCCCAGGCCTGAGTGAGCCAGAGTCCCGGAAGTAGCGACTCCTTTAACCCTGTCCTGCCTGAGCAAAGAACAGACGCCCTCAGGCGACCTAAATGCAGAGGCAGGGCCAAATCCAAAGCTGAGCCCCGGGAACTGTGAGAACAAAGAATTGAAAGGGAAATCTCTCCCAGCAGCCTAAGAAGCAGCGGATTGAAGCTCCCCAATCAACTTGATGTACCCTGCATCTGTGGAATACATGAATAGACAACAAATCATCCCAAATTGAGGACGTGGATTTTGAGAGAAAGATTTATGATTTTTTCCCCTTTTCCTCTTTTTGTGAGTGTGTATTTGTATGCTTCTGTGTGAGATTTTGTCTGTATAGCTTTGTTTCAACCATTTGTCCTAGGGTTCCATCCGTCCATTTTAATTTTTGTTTGTTGGTTTTTTTTGTAATTTTTTCTTTTAATAATTATTTTTTATTTTAATAACTTTATTTTATTTTATCTTACTTTATTTTATTTTACTTTATCTTATTTCTTTATTTTCTGCCTTTCTTCCCTCCTTTCTTCTTTCTTTCTTTCTTTCTTTCTACTTCTACTAATCCTTTCTTTCTACTTTTTCTCCCTTTCATTCTGAGCCATGTGAATGAAAGGCCCTTGGTGCTGAAGCCAGGAGTCAGTGCTGTGTCTCTGAGGTGGGAGACCCAAATTTAGGACACTGTTCCACAAAAGACCTCCCAGACCCACATAATATCAAATGGCAAAAGTCTCCGTGAGATCTCCATCTCAACAACAGCACCCAGCTTCACTCAACGACCAGCAAACTACAGTGCTGGACACCCTATGACAAACAACTAGCAAGAGAGGAACACAACCCCACCCATTAGCAGAGAGGCTGCCTAAAATCATAATAACTCCACAGACACCCCAAAACACACCAACAGACGTGGAACTGCCCACCAGAAAGAAAAGATCCAGCCTAATTCACCAAAACACAGGCACTAGTCCCCTCCACCAGGAAGCCTACACAACACACTGAAGCAACTTTAGTCACAGGGGACAGACACCAAAAACAACGGGAACTACAAACCTGCAGCCGGCAAAAAGGAGACCCAAACACAGTAAGTTAAGCAAAATGAGAAGACAGAGACACACACAGCAGATGAAGGAGCAAGGTAAAAACCCATCAGACCTAAAAAATGAAGAGGAAATAGGCAGTCTACCTGAAAAAAGAATTCAGAATAATGATAGTAAAGATGATCCAAAATCTTGGAAATAGAATAGACAAAATGCAACAAACATTTAACAAGGACCTAGAGGAACTAGAGGAAAGAAGCAATGATGAACAACACAATAAATGAAATTAAAAATACTCTAGAAGGGATCAATAGCAGAATAACTGAGGCAGAAGAATGGATAAGTGACCTGGAAGATAAAAAGGTGGAAAAAAGTACTGCAGAGCAGAATAAAGAAAAAGGAATGAAAAGAACTGAGGACAGTCTCAGAGACCTCTGGCACAACATTAAACACACCAACATTTGAATTATAGGGGTTCAAGAAGAAGCAGAGAAAAAGAAAGGGCATGAGAAAATATTTGAAGAGATTATAGTTGAAAACTTCCCTAATATGTGAAAGGAAATAGTTAATCAAGTACAGGGAGCCCAGGGAGTCACATACAGGATAAATCCAAGGAGAAATATGCCAAGACACATATTAATCAAACTGTCAAAAATTAAATACAAAGAAAACATATTAAAAGCAGCAAGGGAAAAACAACAAATAACACACAAGGGAATCCCCATTAGGTTAACAGGAGAACTTTCAACAGAAACTCTGCAAGCCACAAGGGACTGGCAGAACATATTTAAAGGGAAGAAGGAGAAAAATCTGCAACCAAGATTACTCTACCCATCAAGAATCTCATTAAGTTTTGTTGGAGAAATTAAAAAATTTACAGACAAGCAAAAGCTGAGAGAGTTCAGCACCACCAAACCAGTTTTACAACAAATGCTAAAGGAACTTCTCTAGGCAAGAAACACAAGAGAAGGGAAACACCTACAATAACAAACCCAAAACAATTAAGAAAATGGGAATATGAACATACATATTGATAATTACCTTAACAGTAAATGGACTAAATTCTCGCACCAAAAGACACAGATTGGCTGAATGGATACAAAAACAAGACCCATATATATGCTGTCTACAAAGACCCACTTCAGACCTAGAGACACATACAGACTGAAAGTAAGGCAATGGAAAAAGATATTCCATGCAAATGGAAACCAAAAGAAAGCTGGAGTAGCAATTATCATATCAGACAAAATAGATTTTAAAATAAGGACTATTAGAAGAGACAAAGAAGGACACTACATAATGATCAAGGGATCAATCCAAGAAGAAGATATAACAATTGTAAATATTTATGCACCCAACATAGGAGCACCTCAATACATAAGGCAAATACTAACAGCCATATAATGGGAAATTGACAGTAACACATTCATAGTAGGGGACTTTAACTCCCCTCTTTCACCAATGAACAGATCATCCAAAATGAAAATAAATAAGGAAACACAAGATATAAATGATACATTAAACAAGATGGACATAATTGATATTATGGGATATTACATCCAAAAACTACAGAATACAAATTATTCTCAAGTGTTTATGGAACATTCTCCAGGATAGATCATATCTTGGGTCACAAATCAAGCCTTGGTAAATTTAAGGAATTTGAAAATGTATCAAGTATCTTTTCTGACCACAATGCTATGAGACTAGATATCAATTACAGGAAAAGTTCTGTAAAAAATACAAACACATGGAGGCTACACAATACACTACTTAATAATGAACTAATCACTGAAAAAATCAAAGAGGAAATTAAAAAGGAATACCTAGAAACAAATGACAATGGAAACTCGACAAGCCAAATTTTATGGGATGCCACAAAAGCCGTTCTAAGACGGAAGTTTATAGCAATAAAATATTACCTTAAGAAACAGGAAACATCTCGAATAAACAACCTAACCTTGCACCTAAATCAAATAGAGAAAGAAGAACAAAAAATCCCCAAATTTAGCAGAAGGGATGAAATCATAAAATCAAATCAGAGATAAACGAGAAAAGAAATGAAGGAAATGATAGCAAAGATCAATACAATTAAAAGCTAGTTCTTTGTGAAGATAAACAAAATTGATAAGCCACACTCATCAAGAAAAAAAGGGAGAAGACACAAATAAACAAAATTAGAAATGAAAAAGTAGAAGTAACAACTGACACTGCAGAAATACAAAAGATCATGAGACACTACTACAAGCAACTCTATGCCAAAAAAGTGGACAACCTGGAAGAAATGGACAAATTCTTAGAAATGCACTACCTGCCAATACTGGATCAGGAAGAAATAGAAAATATGAACAGACAAATCACAACCACTGAAATTTAAACTGTGATAAAAAATCTTCCAACAAACAATAGCCCAGGACAAGATGGCTCCACAGGCGAATTCTATCAAATATTTAGAGAAGAGTTAACACCTACCCTTCTCAAAATCTTCCAAAATATAGCAGAGGGAGGAACACTCCCAAACTCATTCTACAAGGCCACCATCACCTTGATACCAAAACCAGACAAGGATGTCACAAAGAAAGAAAACTACAGGCCAATATCACTGATGAACATAGAGGAAAAAATCCTCAACAAAATGCTAGCAAACATAATACAATGGCACATTAAAAGGACCATACACCATGATCAACTGGGTTTTATTCCAGGAACGCAAGGATTCTTCAATATATGCAAATCACTCAATGTGATACAACATATAAACAAACTGAAGGAGAAAAACCATATGATCATCTCAATAGATGCAGAGAAAGCTTCTGACAAAATTCAAAACCCAGTTATGATAAAATCCCTGCAGAAAGTAGGCATAGAGAGAACTTTCCTCAAAATAATAAAGGCGATATGTGACAAACCCACTGCCAACAGTGTCCTCAAAGGTGAAAATCTGAAACCATTTCCACTATGATCAGGAACAAGAAAAGGTTGCCCACTCTCACCACTCTTATTCAACATAGTTTTGGAAGTTTTAGCCACAGCAATCAGAGAAGAAAAGGAAATAAAAGGAATCCAAATCAGAAAAGAAGAAGTAAAGCTGTCACTCTTTGCAGATGACACAATACAATACATAGAGAATCCTAAAGATGCTACCAGAAAACTACTAGAGCTAATCAATGATTTTGGTAAAGTAGCAGGATACAAAATTAATGCACAGAAATCTCTTGCATTCCTATAAACTAATGATGAAAAATCTGAAAGTGAGATCAAGAAAACACTCCCATTTACCACTGCAACAAAATGAATAAAATATCTAGGAATAAACCTACCTAAGGAGACAAAAGACCTGTATGCAGAAAATAATAAGACACTGATGAAAGAAATTAATGATGATACAAATAGATGGACAGATATATCATGTTTTTGGATTGGAAGAATCAACATTGTGAAAATGACTCTACTACCCAAAACAATCTACAGATTCAATGCAATCCCTATCAAACTACCACTGGCATTTTTCACAGAAGTAGAACAAAAAATTTCACAATTTGCTTGGAAAACAAAAGCCCCCAAATAGCCAAAGCAATCTTGAGAACGAAAGACAGAGCTGGAGGAGTCAGGCTCCCTGACTTCAGACTATACTACAAAGCTACAGGAATCAAGACAGTATGGTACTGGCACAAAAACAGAAAGATAGATCAATGGAACAGGATAGAAAGCCCAGAGATAAACCCACACACATATGGTCACCTTATCTTTGATAAAGGAGGCAGGAATATACAGTGGAGAAAGGACAGCCTCTTCAATAATTGGTGCTGGGAAAACTGGACAGGTACATGTAAAATTATGAGACTAGATCACGCCCTAACCCCATACACAAAAATAAGCTCAAAATGAATTAAAGACCAAAATTTAAGGCCAGAAACTATCAAACTCTTAGAGGAAAACATAGGCAGAACACTATATGATATAAATCATAGCAAGATCCTTTTTGACCCACCTCCTACAGAAATGGAAATAAAAACAAAAATAAACAAATGGGACCTAATGAAACTTCAAAGCTTTTTAACAGCAAAGGAAACCATAAACAAGACCAAAAGACAACCCTCAGAATGGGAGAAAATATTTGCAAATGAAGCAACTGACAAAGGATTAATCTCCAAAATTTACAAGCAGCTCATGCAGCTCAATAACAAAAAAACCCCAAACAACCCAATCCAAAAATGGGCAGAATGCCTAAATAGACACTTCTCCAAAGAAGATAAACAGGCTGCCAATAAACACATGAAATAATGCTCAACCTCATTAATCATTAGAGAAATGCAAATCAAATCTACAA
The DNA here is from genome assembly GCF_964341445.2 of Mesoplodon mirus. NCBI lineage: Eukaryota > Metazoa > Chordata > Mammalia > Artiodactyla > Ziphiidae > Mesoplodon > Mesoplodon mirus. The sequence goes on from NC_138981.1 coordinate 73,880,279, forward strand.
TGAGATATCATCTCACACCTTTCAGAATGGCAATCATCAAAGAATCCAGAAACAATAAATGCCGGAGAGGGTGTGGAGAAAAGGGAACACTCTTGCACTGCTAGTGGGAATGTGAATTGGTACAGCCACTATGGAGAACAGTATGGAGGTTCCTTAAAAAACTAAAAATAGAACTACAATATGACCTAGCAATTCCGCTACTGGGCATATACCCAGAGAAAACCATAATTCAGAAAGAGTCATTTTCCAAAATGTTCATTACAGCTCTGTTTACAATAGCCCAGAGATGGAAGCAACTTAAGTGTCCATCATCGGATGTATGGATAAAGAAGATGTGGTACATATATACAATGGAGTATTACTCAGCCATTAAAAGAAACGAAATGGAGTTATTTGTAGTGAGGTGGATGAAACTAGAGTCTGTCATTCAGAGTGAAGTAAGTCAGAAAGAGAAAAACAAATACCATATGCTAACACATATATGTGGAGTCTAAGAAGAAAAAAACACGTCATGAAAAACCTCGGGGTAAGACGGGAATAAAGACACAGACCTACTAGAGAATGGACTTGAGAATGTGGGGAGGGCCAAGGGTAAGCTCTGACAAAATGAGAGAGTGGCATGGACATATATACACTACCAAATGTAAAATAGATAGCTAGTGGGAAGCAGCTGCATAGCACAGGGAGACCAGCACGGTGCTTTGTGACCACCTAGAGGGGTGGGATAGGGAGGTTGGGAGTGAGGGAGATGCAAGGGGAAGAGATATGGGAACATATGTATATGTATAACTGATTCACTTTGTTATAAAGCAGAAACTAAGACACCATTGTAAAGCAATCATACTCCAATAAAGATGTTAAAAAAAAAGAACAAGGGCAACAAATAGAGAACAGTAACAAATATGTTAGATATTAATCCAACTATATTAGTAATCATTTTGAATGTCAATGGTCTAAATGTAAAAATTAAAAGACAGATATTGTCAGAGTGGATCAGAAAACAAGACCCAACTATATGTTGTGTAGAAGAAACCCATTTTATATATATCAAAACATAGACATTAAAAGTAAATGGATTGGGCTTCCCTGGCAGTGCAGTGGTTGAGAGTCTGCCTGCTGAAGCAAGGGACATGGGTTCGTGTCCTGGTCTGGGAAAATCCCACATGCCGTGGAGCGGCTGGGCCCGTGAGCTATGGTCACTGAATCTGCACGTCCAGAGCCTGTTGCTACACAATGGGAGAGGCCACAACAGTGAGAGGCCTGCGTACCGCAAAAAAAAAAAAAAAAAAAAAAGTCAAGAAGTAAATGGATGGAGAGAAATAGACTATGCTAAAACTAATCAAAAGAAAGTAAGAGTAGCTGTAGTAATTTCAGATACAGCCTTCTTCAAAGCAAGGAAATTTATCAGGAATAAATAAGGGCATTACATAATGGTAATGATTACAAATAATAAAGGGGTCAATTCTCCAAGATATAAAAATCCTTAATGTGTATACAGATAACGGTGATGACTTTTTCCACAACTAAGGCACAATCCATGGAAGAAATAATTGATAAGCTGGAATTTATTAAAATTTAAAACGTCTGCTCTGTGAGAAACAATGTCAAGAGTGTTATCCAAAATATGAAAAGAACGCTTAAAACTCAACAATAAAAAAACAATAATCCACTTTTAAAAATGAGCCAAAGACCTTAACAGACACCTCACCCAAGAAGAAGTTACACAAGTCAAATAAGCATCTGAAAAGTTGTTACACATCATATGTCATCTAGGAAATGCAAGTGAAAACAATCATGAGATACAATTACACACCTATTAGAACAGCCAAAATCTGGAACCCTGACAACACCAAACACTGGTGACGACTTAGACCAACAGGAACTTTCATTCATTGTTGGTGGGAATGCAAAATGGTACAGCCACTTTGGAAGACAGCTTGGTGTTTCTTATAAAACTAAACATACTCTTACCAAATGATCCAGCAGTCTCATTCCTCGGTATTCACCCAAAAGAGTTGAAAACTTATGTCCACAGAAACATGCACCATGCACTAGTATGTTTATAGCAGCTTAACTCATAATTGCCAAAACTTAGAGGCAAACAACACGTCCTTCAATAAGTGAAGGGGTAAATAACGTTATTCAGCACTAAAAATAAATGTGTTATTGTGTCATGAAAAGATATGGAGAAACTTTAATTGCATATTACTAAGTGAACAAAGCCAATCTGTTAGGGCTCATAGTGTATGATTCCAACTACATGACATTCTGGAAAAGGCAAAACTACAGGGATAGTAAAATGATAAGTGGTTGCCAGGAGTCAGTGATGGAGGGAGGGATGAATAGGAAGAGCACAGGGAGGTTTTAGGGCAGTGAAAGTATTTTGTATGATACTATAATGCTGGATACATGTCATTATACATTTGTATAAACCCACTGAATGTACAACACCGAGAGTAAAGCCCAAGGTAAACTATGAACTTTGAGTGACTATGATGTCAGTGTAACTTCATCTATTGTAACAAATGTACCATGCTGGTGGATGATATTGATAATGGGGAGGCTATGCATTTGTGGGAGGAAGGGCGTATAGGGAAATTTCATAACTTTGTCTCAGTGTTGCTGTGAATCTAAAACTACCCTACAAATGTAGTCTTAAATAATATTATGTCTTTTTAGGACAATGTAACCTTAATGCTTAATGATAGAAGGAGGACATGATTTAGGAAAATAGAAAAAAAAACAATAAAACAAACAAACAAACAAATCAACCCATCCTTTTTTCTAATCACCTGGAACACTATAAAGGAAAAGGAAGAAAAAGAGTAAATTTATGAGTTTGTGCAATTCCACTCCTGGGTACATATCTGAAACAAAACAAAACAAAACAAAACTAATTTGAAAAGATACATACACTCCAATTTTCATAGCAGCATTATTTACAGTAGCCAATATATGTAAGAAACTTAAGGGTCCATCCACAGTTGAATGGATAAAGAAGATGTGTGTGTGTGTGTATATCTATCTATCTATCTATCTATCTATCTATCTATCTATCTATACACACACACTGGTATACTACTCAGCTATAAAAAAGAATGAAATTTTGCCATTGGCAGCAATGTGGATGGACCTGACATTATGCTAAGTGAAATAAATCAGACAGAGAATCTGTATGATATTACTTATATGTGAAATATTAAAAATACAGCAAACTAGTAAATATAACAAAAACAGACTCACAAATATAGAGAACAAACTAGTGGTAACAAGTGGGGAGAGGGAAGGGAGGAGGGACAATATAAGGGTAGGGGATTAAGAGGTACACACTATTAGGTATAAAATAAGCTACAAGGATATATTGTACAACACAGGGCATATAGCAAATATTTTATAGTAACTATAAATGGAACATAACTTTTAAAAATTGTGAATCATTATATTGTACAACTATAATGTATATATTATACATCAACTAAATAAAACTTTAAATTAAATAAATTTAAATTTTAAATAAATAAATAAAAATTTAAAAAGTTAAGCTGCAAATATTTTCTGCTGCTGTTTAAAAACATACTTTTACAGATCTACATTTCTAAGGGGAAAGGGTAACTGATAACATAGTTAAATAGTAAATACACATTCACTGAAGTCATTTAAGCTGTGACTAAAGTATTTTTTTTAATATCCAGTTGTTTTACCTTTTAAAAATCAGTATTTCTTGATGACAAAGGTGACACTGTTGACCCACAATCATAGGGTTGGGATTTGAGTTATTTCCAGTTGACCAGTGGCACACCTGTCCAATGAATAAAGAAACTGGGCTAGTTAAGTGACTGTGAAGGGGTGCATTTATTATGTACAACCTGTGGTTTCATTGTTGCTTGTTCAGGAGTAGCAAAAAAACAACAGACCAGGCTTGAGATGTATTAGGGGAGATCAAATGTACCCACTTTAAGCAATTAGAAAACAAAGTATTATGTAGGTCAGGGCAAATCACAATGTTTTTAGGGGCCAGGTAGTTAACATAAATGTGCAAATGAGACCATATATAAATAAAATTATATCATGAAGACTTTGGAATTTCGAATATAATCTCCTCTTAAGGTTTTCAAATTCAATTTAAAATAAAATGTTTGCAAGCCAAACAAAATAATTTTGCAGCCAGATTTGACCTTCATTGGCTGTTTGCTGTCAAAGTTTGAATGGAAATATAAAAACTTCTTCTGGCTACTCAGGGCTTCAAAATATACCGATTTCTTAGAGTCAACACAACCCATGATTTGGCCCTTAGCTTTGCAGACCTAGGGTCTTGATTCTTTCTGATTACCATGTTGATCAATTTATATGACTGAATCAAATACATCATACTCATAATATTGGGTTGGCCAAAATGTTCGTTCGGGTTTTCATAACATCTTATGGAATAACCCGAATGAACTTTTTGGCCAAACCTATATAGTAAATCAGGATGTCATTGTACTGGTGTCAACAACAGAATACATATTTGCAGTGGTCAAAATTATGCAATACATCAACTCCTTAACCAATGTACTTGGGAAGCTAAATTAATCATAATAGCAAAATAATTGTTGCTAGTGAGGGACATGTCACCCAAGCTGTGGACCAGCCTGATTAATAATTATTGCCTATAAATAAGAATAGCTTTTAATAGCTGAGCTACTTTTGCCTAGCAGCTACAGCATCTCCTCCATGGGCTTTATGTTTATGACTAATGCCTAATTCTCATTATTTAGGTCCCTTTTTTATTAGCTTCATACATTTCATTCAGTTTTTGCTATCTCTCCTATCAGTAGAACATCAACTACAAATGAAGAATTTAATTATATATTTATTTATTATATATAGTATATATGTGTACATAAGTATTCACTTTGTATATAATTGTGTATGCATATATATGCTTTTAGTTTAAATACATTTCATTATTAGCTATATTAAGGTTTTGAAGATAACCTTCTAATCACTTCTATTAGACTTTACTATCTCAACTCTCCTCAGTAATAAGTTAGATTTCAATTAGAGATAACAATTGATAACAATTATAGATGAAAAACTCCACAGTATGCATCAGACTGGCTGGAGAGAAAAATGCCTACAGAGAATAGAAAACATGCTCCTACCTGAGAATAAAAGGGAGAGGGCTCAGGATATTAAAGATGTACAGAGGAAATATGACGGTTGTCAAACTGCAGCTGATGATTCTTAAGATGGTGCATCTGTGGTGCTTTCAGACTACAACTCTATACTCCTGAGCCAATAAAATCTGTCAAAATCAGCAATAGATGGCCCATTAGGGGAATTCATTAGATTTCCTTCTGCCACCCACATCACCCTTCCCACTGTTTTCATCTACATTATCTAACTCTGAGCCCTGGTTCCTACTTTAGCACAGGTACCAGGTTTCAGGCTCCTAACTCCCAAGTTGGGTGGTAGCAATCACCTTTTCCCATGCAACCAACTGTTATATAATATGCCCTCTTTCACTGGGACTTAATATGCCTGGATTGAAGCTTGAGTTCTCCCTGATTCCAACCAGCACATCATAGCACTATTTCTTCACCAAGTCCATTGTTCAAGACACAACAATATTGACCCATGTGAACTAAATACATAAAAGATGAGGAAATGTAAATGGGCATGTCTTTTTTTCCCCTCAGGTATCAGCTTTGTTTTAGATTGATATTTTTCAAAGATGGCTCAAGAATAACCTGCATCAGAAACACTCGGGCTGTTTGTTTAAAATCCATATTTCTGGGCCGTACTCCAGACCTATTATATCGCAATACGTAAGTAGTGGGGTCCAGAAATCTGTATTTGACACCAGGAATCCAGGTTATGCTGATGCATACAAAAGTTTAGAAAATATTATGTTGTGACATCTTCTGTAATTTCAAATTTTCTCAGTAGATGGTGTTATCTAACCATTTTTCTCTGTATTTGAATCATCATATTAACAATTTTCTCTCTGTATCAAGAGGTGGAAAATTCTGTCTCTCCATCTTCTGTTTGATAAAGTTACATTTTCTTAGTCATACACATACTATTCTCTCAAGAGACACAACACACAAAATGTAAAATGGAGATGTTGTCCAAAGTTAGGAGAATGGGTAACTAGATTAGGGGATGGCAAATGTTTTCTTTCTTTTTTTTTTTATTAGTTTCTGCTTTATAACAAAGTGAATCAGTCATACATATACATCTGTTCCCAAATCCCTTCCCTCCTACATCTCCCTCCCTCCCACCCTCCCCATCCCAACCCTCCAGGCAGTCACAAAACACCAAGCCGATCTCCCTGTGCTATGCGGCTGCTTCCCACTATCTATCTACCTTACGTTTGGTACTGTATATATGTCCATGCCTCTCTTTTTCTTTGTCACAGCTTAACCTTCCCCCTCCCCATATCCTCAAGTCCATTCTCAAGTAGGTCTGTGTCTTTGTTCCCGTTTTAAGCCTAGGTTCTTCATGACATTTTTTTCTTAAATTCCATATATATGTGTTAGCATACGGTATTTGTCTTTCTCTTTCTGACTTACTTCACTCTGTATGACAGACTCTAGGTCTATCCACCTCATTACAAATAGCTCAGTTTCATTTCTTTTTATGGCTGAGTAATATTCCATTGTATATATGTGCCACATCTTTATCCATTCATCCGATGATGGACACTTAGGTTGTTTCCAGCTCTGGGCTATTGTGAATAGAGCTGCAATGAATATTTTGGTACATGTCTCTTTTTGAATTATGGTTTTCTCAGGGTATATGCCTAGTAGTGGGATTGCTGGGTCATATGGTGGTTCTATTTTTAGTTTTTTAAGGAACCTCCATACTGTTCTCCATAGTCGCTGTACCAATTCACATTCCCACCAGCAGTGCAAGAGTGTTCCCTTTTCTCCACACCCTCTCCAGCATTTATTGTTTCTAGATTTCTTGATGATGGCCATTCTGACTGGTGTGAGATGATATCTCATTGTAGTTTTGATTTGCATTTCTCTAATGATTAATGATGTTGAGCATTCTTTCATGTGTTTGTTGGCAGTCTGTATATCTTCTTTGGAGAAATGCCTATTTAAGTCTTCTGCCCATTTGTGGATAAGGTTGTTTGTTTCTTTGCTATTGAGCTTCATGAGCTGCTTATAAATTTTGGAGATTAATCCTTTGTCAGTTGCTTCATTTGCAAACATTTTCTCACATTCTGAGGGTTGTCTTTTGGTCTTGTTTATGGTTTCCTTTGCTGTGCAAAAGCTTTGAAGTTTCATTAGGTCCCATTTGTTTATCTTTGGTTTTATTTCCATTTCTCCAGGAGGTGGGTCCAAAAGGATCTTGCTGTGATTTATGTCATAGAGTGTTCTGCCTATGTTTCCTCTAAGACTTTGATAGTTTCCTGCCTTACATTTAGGTCTTTAATCCACTTTGAGGTTATTTTTGTCTATGGTGTCAGGGAATGATCTAATCTCATACTTTTACATGTCCCTGTCCAGTTTTCCAAGCACCAATTATTGAAGAGGCTGTCCTTTCTCTGCTGTACATTCCTGCCTCCTTTATCAAAGATAAGTTGACCATATGTGCATGGGTTTATCTCTGGGCTTTCTATCCTGTTCCATTGATCTATCTTTCTGTTTTTGTGCCAGTACCACACTGTCTTGATTACTGTAGCTTTGTAGTATAGTCTGAAGTCAGGGAGCCTGATTCCTCTAGCTCCATTTTTTGTTCTCAAGATTGCTTTGGCTACTCAGGGTCTTTTGTTTTTCCAAGCAAATTTTGAAATTTTCTGTTCCAGTTCTCTGAAAAATGCCAGTGGTAGTTTGATAGGGATTGCATTGAATCTGTAGATTGCTTTGGGTAGTAGACTCATTTTCACAATATTGATTCTTCCAATCCAGGAACATGGTATATCTCTCCATCTATTTGTATCATCTTTAATTTCTTTCACCAGTGTCTTATTATTTTCCCCGTACAGGTCTTTTGTCTCCTTAGGTAGGTTTATTCCTAGATATTTTATTCTTTTTGTTGCAATGGTAAATGGGAGTGTTTTCTTGATTTCATTTTCAGATTTTTCATCATTAGTGTATAGGAATGCCAGTGATTTCTGTGCATTAATTTTGTATCCTGCTACTTTACCAAATTCATTGATTAGCTCTAGTAGTTTTCTGGTAGCATCTTTAGGATTCTCTATGTATAGTATCATGTCATCTGCAAACAGTGACAGCTTTACTTCTTCTTTTCCAATTTAGATTCCTTTTATTTCCTTTTCTTCTCTGATTGCTGTGGCTAAAACTTCCAAAACTAAGTTGAATAAGAGTGGTGAGAGTGGGCAGCCTTGTCTTGTTCCTTAACTTAGTGGAAATGGTTTCAGCTTTTCACCATTGAGGACGATGTTGGTTGTGGGTTTGTCATATATGGCCTTTAATATGTTGAGGAAAGTTCCCTCTATGCCTACTTTCTGCAGGGTTTTTATCATAAATGGGTGTTGAATTTTGTCAAAAGCTTTTTCTGCATCTATTGAGATGATCATATGTTTTTTCTTCTTCAATCTGTTAATATGGTGTATCACATTGATTGATTTGTGTATACTGAAGAATCCTTGCATTCCTGGAATAAACCCCACTTGATCATGGTGTATGATCCTTTTAATGTGCTGTTGGATTCTGTTTGCTAGTATTTTGTTGAGGATTTTTGCATCTATGCTCATCAGTGATATTGGCCTGTAGTTTTCTTTCTTTATGACATCCTTGCCTGGTTTTCATATCAAAGTGATGATGGCCTCATAGAATGAGTTTGGGAGTGTTCCTCCCTATGCTATATTTTGGAAGTGTTTGAGAAGGATAGGTGTTAGCTCTTCTCTAAATGTTTGATATAATTCACCTGTGAAGCCATCTGGTCCTGGGCTTTTGTTTGTTGGAAGATTTTTTATCACAGTTTCAATTTCAGTGCTTGTGATTAGTCTATTCATATTTTCTATTTCTTCCTGATTCAGTCTCGGAAGGTTGTGATTTTCTAAGAATTTGTCCATTTCTTCCAGGTTGTCCATTTTATTGGCAGAGAGTTGCTTGTAGTAATCTCTCGTGATCTTTTGTATTTCTGCAGTGTCATTTGTTACTTCTCCTTTTTCATTTCTAATTCTATTGATTTGAGTCTTCTCCCTTTTTTTCTTGATGAGTCTGGCTAATGGTTTATCTATTTTGTTTATCTTCTCAAAGAACCAGCTTTTATCTTTATTGATCTTTGCTATCATTTCCTTCATTTCTTTTTCATTTATTTCTGATCTAATCTTTATGATTTCTTTCCTTCTGCTAACTTTGGGATGTTTTTGTTCTTCTTTCTCTAATTGCTTTAGGTGCAGGGTCAGGTTGTTTACTCGAGATGTTTCCTGTTTCTTAAGGTGGGATTGTATTGTTATAAACTTCCCCCTTAGAATTGCTTTTGCTGCGTCCCATGGGTTTGGGTCGTCGTGTCTCCATTGTCATTTATTTCTAGGTATTTTTTAATTTCCTCTTTGATTTCTTCAGTGATCCCTTCATTATTGAGTAGTGTATTGTTTAGCCTCCATGTGTTTGTATTTTTTACAGATCTTTTTCCTGTAATTGATGTCTAGTCTTATAGCATTGTGGTCAGAAAAGATACTTGATACAACTTCAATTTTCTTAAATTTACCAAGGCTTGATTTGTGACCCAAGTTATGATCTATCCTGGAGAATGTTCCATGAGCGCTTGAGAAAAATGTGTATTCTGTTCTTTTTGGATGGAATGTCCTATAAATATCAGTTAAGTCCACCTTGTTTTATATATCATTTAAAGCTTGTGTTTCCTTATTTATTTTCATTTTGGATGATCTGTCCATTGGTGAAAGTGGGGTGTTAAAGTCCCCTACTATGAATGTGTTAGTGTCGATTTCCCCTTTTGTGGCTGTTAGTATTTGCCTTATGTATTGAGGTGCTCTTATGTTGGGTGCATAAATATTTACAATTGTTATATCTTCTTCTTGGATTGATCCCTTGATCATTTTGTAGTATCCTTCTTTGTCTCTTCTAATAGTCTTTATTTTAAAGTCTTTTTTTCTTGTATAAGAATTACTACTCAAGCTTTCTTTTGATTTCCATTTGCATGGAATATCTTTTTCCATCCCCTTACTTTCAATCTGTATGTTTCTCTAGGTCTGAAGTGGGTCTCTTGTAGACAGCATATATATGGGTCTTGTTTTTGTATCCACTCAGCCAGTCTGTGTCTTTTGGTGGGAGCATTTAGTCCATTTACTTTTAAGGTAATTATTGACATGTATGTTCCTATTCTCATTCCCTTAATTGTTTTGTGTTAGTTATTGTAGGTATTTTCCTTCTGTTGTGTTTCTTGCCTAGAGAAGTTCCTTTAGCATTTGCTGTAAAGCTGGTTTGGTGGTGCTGAACTCTCTCAGCTTTTGCTTGTCTGTAAACCTTTTAATTTCTCCATCAAATCTGAATGAGATCCTTGCTGGGTAGAGTAATCTTGATTGCAGGTTTTTCTCCTTCATCACTTTAATTATGTTCTGCCACTCCCTTCTGGCTTGTAGAGTTTCTGCTGAGAGATCAGCTATTAACCTGATGGGGATTCCCTTGTGTGTTATTTGTTGTTTTTCCCTTGCTGCTTTTAATATGCTTTCCTTGTGTTTAATTTTTGACAGTTTGATTAATATGTGTCTTGGCGTATTTCTCCTTGGATTTATTCTGTATGGGACTCTCTGTGCCTCCTGGACTTGATTAACTATTTCCTTTCCTATATTAAGGAAGTTTTCAACTATAATCTCTTCAAATATTTTCTCAGTCCCTTTCTTTTTCTCTTCTTCTTCTGGAACCCCTATAATTCGAATGTTGGTGCATTTAATGTTATCCCACAGGTCTCTGAGACTGTCCTCTGTTCTTTTCATAATTTTTTTCGTTATTTTGCTCTGCATCAGTTATTTCCACTATTTTAACTTCCACCTCACTTATGTGTTCTTCTGCCTCAGTTATTCTGCTATTGATCCCATCTAGAGTATTTTTCATTTCATTTATTGTGTTTTTAATCGATGCTTGATTCATCTTTAGTTCTTGTAGGTCCTTGTTTACGGTTTCTTGCATTTTGTCTATTCTATTTCCAAGATTTTGGATCTTGGAAATAGAATCTTGGATCATCTTTACAGTCATTATTCTGAATTCTTTTTCAGGTGGACTGCCTATTACCTCTTCATTTGTTAGGTCTGGTAGGTTTTTATCTTGCTCCTTCACCTGCTGTGTGTTTTTCTCTCTTCTAATTTTGCTTATCTTACTGTGTTTGGGGTTTCCTTTTTGCCAGCTGCAGATTCGTAGTTCCCATTGTTTTTGGTGTCTGACCCCAGTGGCTAAGGTTGTTTCAGTAGGTTGTGTAGGCTTCCTGGTGGGGGGGACTAGTGCCTGTGTTCTGGTGGTTGAGGCTCGGTCTTGTCTTTCTGGTGGACAGGTCCACGTCTGGTGGTGTGTTTTGGGGTGCCTGTGGCCTTATTATGTTTTTAGGCAGCCTCTCTGCTAATGGGTGGGGTTGTGTTCCTGTCTTGCTAGATGCTTGGCATAGGGTGACTCGCAATGTAACTTGCTGGTCGTTGAGTGAAGCTGGGTGCTGGTGTTGAGATGGAGGTCTCTGGGAGATTTTCGCTGCTTGATATTATGTGGAGCTGGGAGGTCTCTTGTGGATCCGTGTCCTGAAGTTGGCTCTCCCACTTCAGAGCCACAGAACTGACTCCTGGCTGCAGTACCAAGAGCCTTTCATCTACCCGGCTCAGAATAAAAGGGAGAAAAATTTGAAAGAAAGAATTAGTAGAAGAAAGAAAGAGAGAGAGAAAGAAAGGAAGAAGGATAGAAAGGAAGGAAGGAAGGAAGAAAGGAGGGAGGGAGGAAGGAAAGAAAGAAAGAAAGACAGATAGATGGGAGGGAGGAATGGAGGAAAGAAAAAGAAGAGTGAAAGCAAGAAGGGAGGGAGGGAGGAAGGATAGAAAGAAAGAAAGAAAGAAAGAAAGAAAGAAAGAAAGAAAGAAAGAAAGGAAGAGAGGAGGGAGGGAGGGAGGAAGGAAGGATGGAAAGAAAGAAAGAAAGAAAGGAGGGAGAGAGGAAGGAAAGAAAGAAAGAAAGAAAGAGAGGAGGGAGGGAGGGAGGGAGGGAGGAAGGATGGAAAGAAAGAAAGAAAGAGAGGAGGGAGGGAGGGAGGGAGGAAGGATGGAAAGAAAGAAAGAAAGAAAGGAGGGAGGGAGGGAGGAAGGAAAGAAAGAAAGAAAGAAAGAAAGAAAGACAGACAGACAGGAGGGTGGGAGGGAGGAAAGGAGGAAACAAAAAGAAAGAGTGAAAGGAAGAAGGGAGGGAGTGAGTATGGAAGGAAAGAAAGAAAGGAGGGAGGTAGGGAGGAAGGAAAGAAAAAGTAAGTGAAAGGTAGAAGGGAGGGAGGGAGGGAGGAAGGAAAGAAAGAAAGAGAGAAAGGGGCGGAGGGAGGGAGGGAGGAAGGGAAGGTAGGAAAAATAGAAAGAGAGAAGATACAGTAAAATAGAATAAAGTATAAAATATAGTAGCATTATTAAAAATAAAAAAGTAATATTGAAAAAGAAAAACAGACTGATAGAACACTGGGACCTATGGTGGAAGCAAAGCTATACAGAGAAAATCTCACACAGAAGCATACACATACACATTCACAAAAAGAGAACAGGGGGACAAAAATCGAAAATCTTGCTCTCAAAGTCCACCTCCTCAATTTGGGATGATTTGCTGTCCATTCATGCACTCCACAGACGCAGGGCACATCAAGCGGACCGTGGAGCTTTAATCCGCTGCCTCCGAGGCTGCACAGAGAGATTTCCCTGTCTCTTCTCTGCTCTCACAGCTCCCGGGTCTCAGTCTTGGACCGGGCCCCACCTCTGCGCGTAGGTCGCCGGAGGGCATCCGTTCTTCGCTCAGACAGGACGGGTTTAAAGGAGCCGCTGATTTGGGGGCTCTGGCTCACTCAGGCCAAGAGGAGGGAGGGGCACGCAGTGCGGGGCAGGCCTGCGGCGGCGAGGCCAGCGTGACGTTGCACCAGCCCGAGGCGCTCCGTGCGCTTTCCTGGGGAAGCCATCCCTGGGTACAGGGACCCCGGCAGTGGTGGGCTGCACAGGCTCCCCGGAAGTGGGGGTGGACAGTGACCTGCGCTCACACACAGGCCTTGTGGTGGCGGCAGCAGCAGCCCCAGCATCCCACACCCGTCTCCGGGGTCCGTGGCTTTAGCCGTGGCTCGCGCCCGTCTCTGGAGCTCCTTTAGGCAGCACTCTTAATGCCCTCTCCTCATGCACCAGGAAACAAAAGGGAAGAAAATGTCTCTTGCCTCTTCGGCAGCTCCAGACTTTTTCCCCGGACTCCCTCTTGGCCAGCCGTGGCGCACTAGACCCTTCAGGCTGTGTTCACGCTGCCAACCCCGGTCCTCTCCCTGCGCTCCGACTGAAGCCCTAGCCTCAGCTCCCAGCCCCGCTCGTCCCGGCGGCCTAGCAGACAAGCTTCTAGGGCTGGTGTGTGCCTGAGGGCACTGATCCTCTGTGTGGGAATCTCTCCGCTTTGCCCTCCACACCCCTGTTGCTGTGCTCTCCTCTGCTACTCCAAGGCTTTCCCCCTCCGCCACCCACAGTCTCCGCCCATGAAGGGGCTTCTAGTGTGTGGAGGCCTTTCCTCCTTTATGGCTCCCTCCCACTGGTGCAGGTCCTGTCCCTATCCTTTTGTCTCTGTTTATTCTTTTTTCTTTTGCCCTACCCAGGTATGTGGGGAGTTTCTTGCCTTTTGGGGGGTCTGAGGTCTTCTGTCAGCGTTCAGTAGGTGTTCTGTAGGAGTTGTTCCACGTGTGGATGAATTTCTGATGTATCTGTGGGGAGGAAGGTGATCTCCACGTCTTACTCTTCCGCCATCTTCCTGCCTTTTTGGCAAATGTTTTTTATAATGGGAAAAATAGCAAATAGCTTAGTTTTAACTGGCCATTCTATTTCTGTAGCAACTACAAACTCTGTAGCATGAAAATAGCCATAGACAATATGTAAATGAATGTGTGTGGCTTTGTTCCAATAATACTTTATTTATGGACACTGAAATTTTAATTTCAAGTAATTTTTACTTATTACAAAACAGTACAGTAAGTCCCCTACATACGAACATGTTCCATTCCAAGAGCACATTCGTAAGTCCAATTTGTTTGTAAGTCCGACAAATTTAGCCTAGGTACCCAACTAACACAATCGGCTATATAGTACCGTACTGTAATAGGTTTATAATACTTTTCACACAAATAATACATAAAATACAAACACAAAAAATAATGAAAACCTTTTTAATCTTACAGTACAGTACCTTGAAATGTAGAGTAGTACAGTACAACAGCTGGAATACAGGGGCTGTCATCGAGTGAACAGGCAAGAAGAGTTAATGACTGGAGGAGGGAGAGGAGGTGGAAGATGGTAGAGCTGAAGGATCATCAGCAATAGGAGATGGAGAGCAAGCTGCAATTTCATTCACACCCAATGTTGATGGAACACACGTTCACATCTTTGAAAATTCACAACTTAAACGTTTGTATGTAGGGGATTTACTGTATTCTTTTCATTATCCTTCAACCTCTTAAAAATGTAAAACACATTCTTAGCTCATGGGCTATACAAAAACAGAGTGGGCTGTCTTTGGCCTGTTGCCTGTGGGCTGCAGTTTATGGATCCCAGATCTAGATACTTGTATATGTTCAAACTGAAGGCATAGTTGTTAAGAGCTTGGTCTTCAAAGTCAGGTAGTCTGGGTGCAAATGCTGGCTTAGGAAAGTTTCTTAATATTTCCAAACCTTAATTTCTTTTTCTTTTTTTTTTCAAACCTTAATTTATTTATTTATAAAATGGGAATAATAACAGTAAATACCACTTAAGATTATTGACAGGATAATAGGAATTGATTTGTGAAAAGAGCTTAGAAGAGTGCTGAACATATGGAAAGCAGCCAATAAGTGATAACAATTGTTGTAAGCTAAGTCCTGTCCTAGATGTTTTCAATACATCTCATTTCAACCTCAGAACAACCCTTGAATGTATGTATTATGTTGCCTCTTTAAAGGATAAGGAAACTGATGCCCTGAGAAATAAATGATTTACACAATATTACATAGCTGGTAAGCAGTAGGGCCTGTATTTGGAGTCAGATTCAAGTTTGTCTCACTTCAGAGTTCATGCTTTTGCCACTATGGTGATCTCCTTGGGTTCATTTGTGTTAGGCTATGGATAAAGACTAGAACTCTATCAATTTATTCACTTAGTAGTGTTAACATTTCTGTTTTAAAGAATTACTGAGATTCACATTCAACATATTATTATGTGTGTTTATACAAAATAGCTTGTGAAATTCAAAAACATATGATGGTGTTATGGTTAGTTTTTATGTGCCAACTATGTGCTAGGTTATAATACCTAGTTATTCGAATACTAACCCAGGTGTTATTGTGAAGGTATTTTCTATGTGGGCTTAATGTCTTCAACCAGTTGAGTTTAAGAAAAGATTACTTCCATAAAGTGGGTGGGCATCATCCAATCATTTCAAAGACCTTAAGAGAAAAAACTTACATTTCCCTGAGAAGAAATTCTGCCTCAAACTGCAACATCAGGTCCTGTCTGAGAGCTTCCAGCCCCGCCAGCCTACCTTACAAACTTTAGGCTTGCCAGCTCTCACAATCAAGTAGGTCAAATCCTTGAAATAAATATCTACTGGTCCTGTTTCTCTGGAGAGGCCAGAGTAATACAGATGTACAGTTTTGACATAGATGAAAAAAAGCTAGGTATATCTTCATTTGTACATGTAACCAGAATTTCTCAAACTCTTCTCACTTGGGTGGGAAATGTAAGTGACAGTAACATTCACAAAACAAGACTTTTCTGACTTTGCTCTCTTACTCTACAGCAGCATTTCTCAATTGGGCACACTTTTGCCTACCTGGGGGATATTTGGCAATGTCTGGAGACATTTCTCTTTGTCACAGCTGATGGGTATAACTAGCAGCTAGCAGGTAGAAATCAGGGCTGTTACTAAACATTCTACACTGCACAGGACATCCCCCTACAATAGAATTACACATCCCAAAATGTCATAATGCTCCAGTTAAGAAAATCTGCTACAGGAATATAGTTCTCTTCAAAATCTTCTCAAATAGTTATTGGAATTCCCAAGCAGGAGCATAAAGGAACACTTTTTGACACTAAGTCCTCTGTTCTTCATTCTCCCACTTTGACTCCCTTGTTTCTGCTGATGCTCAGAGTAGCAACTATACCATAAATTTCCAAGAATTACTCCACACTGATGTTGGGGGTTGCTAATGGTAGAGATGCTGTTGCTAATGCCCAATTGGTATCTGGATTGAGGCTCCAGGTGCCTAATATCTAGAGTCCTGGTGTAAATGTTGAGGACATCATTCTCTCACCATTGCTGAAACTGCTGGAAACAATGCTGCCAATATCAGGGCCTTTTGGACTCTCACCATCCGTACTCTTCTCATTTCTATCTGCTATTTTATCATAGCCCGCTCCTCAGGAAACAACCTGTGTGACCCTCACCATGCTGTACTCCAAGTCACTTTTTACTTTGAACTAGCCCATTTTCCTAGAACCAGGTTAAGTTCCTTAACTATTTTTTCTTTAGAATGAAATCTCTACCAAGAGTATTCTAAATTCCCCATTCTTATCCATAATGGATATATATAATCAACTCTCTAAATATGCTAAGATGTACTTGAACCTTAGGGTAAGCCACTTTTTGCTCAGATGAGGATTCCCTGCTACATAACTTACTTCATTCAACTATGATACACATATTTAAGGAGCACCAGTCATTCATTCAAAAAAAAATTGAACATCTAGTATGTGTTAGGTAGTATTCTGAGAAATGAGGATATAGCAATGGCAAAACAAGGTAAGGTCTTTGCTCTCATGGAGCTCACATTCTAGTTGGAAAATAAATTCTTAAAAAGTATATAAATAATTTCAGAAAGAAATATTACCTTGAAAAATAAGCAAAAAACAAAACTGTGTAATATGGTTTGTAATAGAGAGAGGATTCTTTGGATTGAACAGTCAGGGAAGGCATCTATGTGGACTTAAAATTTAACCTGACACTAGCATGATGCGAAATATCTAGAGAAAACAAATTTCAAGCAGAACAAGAAAGAGAAAATAAAACATGGTAAGCAAGGGTAATGTGCTGTAAGATGAAATTGTAATTTGGCATGCTACAGATCATATAGATCCTACTAAGCTCCAAGCACAGCGCTATGCACTGGGATAGAGTGGTAAGCCAAATATATTATGTACCTCATAGAATAATTAAAAATATATATATTAATCAAAACTGACACAACTAAATATACAAATGCAAAATATTGTAAGTACAATGCAGGGAATTACCCAATGTTATGAGAGTATGTAATTATGCAACTTGATCTGATTAAAGGGAAGGTTACCCTGAGGATGATGAGCTGGAATCTCAAGGATGAGTAGTTGATAAGCAAATAATAAAGGAAAGACTGACATTATGTAGAAAAAATAATTTGTTAACTTTTTCTGCTTTTTACAGGTAGTGAGGCAAGGAACAGATGCTCTTTTAAAGAACTAAAGTTATTTTTCTCCTTTCACTTAGACACACAAAATAAGAGAGTTTAGACTAAGAAGAAACAATTAATTGGAGAGTAAAAGTACACTTTGGTTAATGATAAAATCATTAAGCTGAAAGGCCTAATTACAGGTTTCTAGTGGTTATTGATTTCTCATTCTATGCAGCTGTTACAGCATGACTTGGAAGAGAAAGGTTACACTTAGATCCAGTAAGGTAGGGCCAATGTAAGCTGAGCATCAAACTACTGCTACAGTCTCCCAGGGAAGGTCATGGCCATTTGTTGGTGGAAGACTATTTCTGGAGAAGCACAGTGTCATCTGCTCTGGAAATCTCAGTAGTCTGGCACCATGAACATTTCCACTAATCAGACTAGTCTACCAAATTGGAGTAAAGGAAATGTTCTTTGTGAAGCAAAAAGAAAAGGAACAACAATGTTAAATGATGAAGGTTTCTATGTATAAACCAAAGATAATTTTATAACACATTAATGTGTGCATATGTCAGCAAAATGTCAGCTGCAAGTAACAGAATAATTAAGTGACCTAAGAAGGAATTTTAAATTTATCACCTAAAAAGAAACCTAGAGATGGTAATCCCTATCTCAACATCACTGGAATTGGGCGAGACATGGTTGTGATAGTCTTTGAAATACTTCTTATTCTGAATTTGTAAACACTTCATAATTTCCTGACATTAGTATTGATGTTTACAAACGTACAAAGTATATATCTTTATCATCACCACCAGTACACTGTCATTGCTAATATTTGTTTCAGAAATGAGACAAACACTAACCTGTTATCAGACACCCACCTCAGATCCTGAGAGAAGTTAGGAAGAGATATTAAAAATTAATGATACTGTTTACCTAAGCAGTACTTCTATAAACCATCAAATGTTGATTGCTCTTGGGTACAGATTAAAGTCAAAGCAGATAAACATTTTGAAAGCTATAAACATAGTTTTATGATTTTGCTGATCCCATTTAATTTTCAAAGGCTAACATAGTTGACACTGGAAAAAATATTAAAAACTTTGAGATTCATAAAATGGATATAGAGCATTTCCTACCAGTAGCATGAAGACAACCCAAATAGATTACCATAACAACATATGCTCTGGAATTTAAACAAGTGGAAGTCTTGTGGAAGACCCAGTTGAAATATGAGAAATATAACGTATAGAGATGCAATGTATACAGTTTCCATGTTTTACAACTTAGGCTCAGAAACAGTCAAATAAAGACCAGATAGTAATTTGGTGACTAAGGGGTTTATCATAGTCACCTCATAAAATATAGTGGGTTGAGGAGTTATGCTGTTTTTGTTTCTCTATTGTCTTTGAAGTTGAAATGATTTATGAGACCCTAAGTAGGCTCCTAGAACCTGGAACTTTTCTAAGGATGGCAGTAGGAGAAGTAACAGGAACTCACATTTCACCAAAGGAAATATGTATTTAACACTAACTGAGGACAAGGCACTGCAGCAGGTTTTAGAGCAAACAACTCTAAAAGTAGTCAATGGATAGGTCGAATTCTGGTTTAGGCTTTTTCTCAGATTTTTCATTTTTAACACAGTGTTATTATTAATGGGCAGATTAAAATAAGGTTGGAGGTTTCATTAACCTCCATTTTGTACTCCCAGCTTCTGCCAATGCCTTGTCTAATAGGGTATGAGAAGCATGTGCAGTGAACGGTGTTACTCTATCATTTGGGTAAATCTGAATGACTTCAGACACAGCATTATTAAAATCTCTCTTTAAAATAAATGTAGGGGACCTTCAAGATGGTGGAGAAGTAAGACGTGGAGATCATGTTTGTCCCCACAAATACATCAAAAATACATCTGCGTGTGGAACAACTCATACAGAACACCTACTGAATGCTGGTAGAAGACCTCAGAATCCCAAAGTCAAGAAACTCCCCATGTACCAGGGTAGGGCAAAAGAAAAAAGAAAAAAAACAGAGACAAAAGAATAGGGATGGGACCTGCACCTCTGGGAGGGAGCTGTGAAGGAGGAAAAGTTTTCACACACTAGGAGGTCACTTCACTGGCAGAGACAGGGATTGGTTATGTGGGGGGGGAGCTTTGAAGCCATGGTGGAGAGCGCAGCAACAGGGTTGCAGAAGGCAAAGCAGAGAGATTCCTACACAGAGGATCAGTGCCAACCAGCACAGACCAGCTTGAGAGGCTTGTCTGCTCACTCATCGGGGTGGGGGTGGTGGCTGGGAGTTGAGACTGTGGCTTCAGAGGTCAGAACCCAGGGAGACGACTTGGGTTGGCTGTGTGAACACAGCCTGAAGAGGGTTAGTATTACACAGATAGCCAGGAGGGAGTCTGGGAAAATGTCTGGAACTGCCTAAGAGGCAAAAGACCATTTTTCGGGGTGCATGTGGAGAGGGGATTCAGAGCACCATCTAAACAAGCTCCAGAGATGAACATGAGCCATGGCTATCAGCAGGGAAACCAGAGACAGGCATGAAATGTGAAGACTGCTGCTTCAGCCACTCTAAGAAACATGTGTGAAAGCATAGGTCACTAACCACACCTCCCCTCCATGGAGCCTGTGCAGCCTGCCTCTACCAGGGTCCTGAGATCCAGGGATAACTTACCTGGGAGAACACACGGTGCACCCCAGGCTGTTGGAACATCATTCCAGGCTCTGCTGCTGCAGGCTTGCCCCACATTCCATACCCCTCCCTCCCCACAGCCTGAGTGATCCAGAGCCACCTACCTAATCATCTGCTCCTTTAACCCTGTCCTGTCTGGGCAGGGAACACACAACCTCAGTAGACCTACATGCAGAGGAGGGGCAAAATCAAAAGCTGAATCCCAGGAGTTGTGCAAACAAAGAAAAGAAAGGGAAATTTCTCCCAGAAGCGTCAGGAGCAGTGGATTAACTCTCCAAAATCAACATAATGTACCCTGTATCTGTGGAATACCTGAATAGATAATGAATCATCCCAAAATTGAGATGGTGGAATTTGGGAGTAACTGTAGACATGGGATGTGCTTTCTGCATCTAATTTGTTTCTAGTTTTATGTTTATTTTAGTTTAGTATTTAGAGCTTATTATCATTGGTAGATTTGTTTATTGATTTGGTTGCTCTCTTCATATATATATAGTTTGTTTTCCCTTTTTCTCTTTTTGTGAGTGTGTATGTGTGTGCTACTTTGTGTGCTTTTTTTCTGTATAGCTTTGCTTTTACCATTTGTCCTAGGGTTCTGTCTGACCATCTTTTGCATGTTTGCTTGCTTGTTTTAGTATAGTTTTTAATGCTTGTTTTCATTAGTGGATTCGTTTTTTTGTTTGGTGGCTCTTATAGTTCTTTCTTTTTCTTTTTATTAATTTTGTATATTTTTATCTTTAATAATATTTTTAATAACTTTATATTTTATTTTATTTTATTTTTCTCTTCCTGTCTTTCATTTTTTTCTCCCTTTTCTTCGGAGCTGAGGAGCTGACAGGGTCTTGGTGCCACAGCTGGGTGTCAGGGTGGAGCCTCTGAGGTGTGAGAGCTGAGTACAGGACATTGGATGCCCAGAGACCTCCCAGCCCCACGTAATATCAAATGGTGAAAACTCTCCCAGAGGTTGCCATCTCAACACTGAGACCCAGCTCCAATCAACAACCAGCAAGCTACAGGGCTGGACATGCTATGCCAAACAACTAGCAAGACAGGAAAACAATGGCACCTATTAGCAGAGAGGCTGCCTAAAATCATAATAAGGTCAGACAACCCCAAACACACCACCGGACACGGTCATGCCAAACGGTAAGACAAGATCCAGCCTTATCCACCAGAACACAGGCACCCGTCACTCCACCAGGAAACCTACATAACCCACTGAAACAAGCTTAGCCACTGGGGGCAGAAACCAACAACAACAGGAACTATGACCTGCAGACTGTGAAAAGAAGACCACAAACACAGTAAGTTAAGCAAAATGAAAAGACAGAGAAACACATAGCTGATGAAGAAACAAGGTAAAAACCCACCAGACCAATCAAATGAAGAGGAAATAGGCAGTCTACCTGAAAAAGAGTTCACAGTAATGATAGTAAAGATGATACAAAATCTTGGAAATAGAATGGAGAAAATACAATAAATGTTTAACAAGGGCTTAGAAGAACTAAACAGCAAACAAACAGTGATGAACAACACAACAAATGAAATTTAAAACTCTCTAGAAGGAATCAGTAGAAGGATAACTGAGGCAAAAGAATAGATAAGTGACCTGGAAGATAAAATAGTGGAAATAACTACCCAAGAGCAGAATAAAGAAAAAAGAATGAAAATAATTGAGAACAGTCTCAAAGACATCTGGGACAACAATAAACGTACCAACAATTGAATCATAGGGGTCTCAGAAGAAGAAGAGAAAAAATAAATGGACTGAGAAAATATTTGAAAGAGATTATAGTTGAAAACTTCACTAATATGGGAAAGGAAATAGTCAATCAACTCCAGGAAGCACAGAAAGTCCCATTCAAGATAAATCCAAGGGGAAAAACGCCAAGACACATATTAATCAAACTATCAACAATTAAATACAGAGAAAATATATTAAAAGCAGCAAGGGACAGTAACAAATAACATACAAGGGAATCCCATAAGGTTAACAGCTGATCTTTCAGCAGAAACTCTGCAAGCCAGAAGGGAATGGCAAGACATAATTACAATAATTAAAGGGAAACATCTATAACCAAAATTACTCTACCCAACAAGGATCTCATTCAGATTTGATGGAGAAATTAAAACATTTACAGATAAGCAAAAGCTAAGTGAATTCAGCACCACCAAATCAGCTTCACAATAAATGATAAAGGAACTTTTCTAGGCAGAAAACACAAGAGAAGGAAAAGACCTACAGTAACCAACCCAAAACAGTTAAGAAAATGGTAATAGGGACTCTACTTGATGGTAATAGGAACATACATAATGATAATTACCTTAAACGTGCATGGATTTTACCCAACCAAGAGACATAGACTGGTTGAATGGATACAAAAAATGACCTGCATATATGCTGTCTACAGGAGACCCACTTCAGACCTAGGGACACATACAGACTGAAATCAAGTGGATGGAAAAAGATATTCCATGTAAATGGAAAGCAAAAGAAAGCTGTAGCAGCAATTCTCATATCAGACAAAATAGACTTTAAAATAAAGACTATTACAAGAGACAAAGAAGGACACTACATAATGATCAAGGGATCAATCCAAGAAGAAGATATAACACTTGTAAATATTTATGCCCCCAATTTAGGAGCACCCCAGTACATAAGGCAAAGCTAACAGCCATAAACAGGGAAATTAACAGTAACACAATAATAGTAGTGGACATTAACACCCCAATTTCACCAATGGACAGATCATGCAAAATGAAAATAAATAAGGAAACACAAGCTTTAAATGATACATTAAACAAGATGGCCTTAATTGATAGTTATATGATATCCCATCCAAAAACAGCAGAATGCACTTTCTTCTCAAGTGCTTATGGAACATTCTCCAGGATAGATCATATCTTGGGTAACAAATCAATCCTTGGTACATTTAAGAAAATTGAAATCATACCAGGTATCTTTTCGGACCACAATGCTATGAAAATATATATCAATTAGAGGAAAAAATCTGAAAAAAATACAAACTCATGGAGGCAAAAATATATATATACTACTAAATAACGAAGAGATCACTGAAGAAATCAAAGAGGAAATGAAAATGTGCCTAGAAAAAAGTGACAATGAAAACAGGATGACCCAAAAGCTATGGGAAGCATCAAAAGCAGTTCTAAGAAGGAAGTATATAGCAGTACGAGCCTACCTGAAGAAACAAGAAACATCTCAAATAAACAACCTATACTTACACCTAAAGCAATTAGAGAAAGAGGAACAAAAAAAAAGCCCAAAAGTTAGCAGAAGAAAAGAAATCATAAAGATTACATGAGAAATAAATGAAGGAAACAATAGCAAAGATCAATAAAACTAAAAGCTGGTTATTTGAGAAGATAAAAAAAATGATAAACCATTACCCAGACTCATAAAGAAAAAAACAGAGAACACTCAAACCAATAGAATTAGAAATGAAAAAGGAGAAGTAACAACTGACACTGAAGAAATAAAACAGATCATGAGAGATTACTACGAGCAACTGTATGCCAATAAAATGGACAACCTGGAAGAAATTTTTAGAAAAGCACAATGTTCTGAGACTGAACCAGGAAGAAATAGAAAATATAAACAGATCAATCACAAGCACTGAAACTGAAATTGCATTTAAAAATTTCCAACAAATAAAAGCTCAGGACCAGATGGCTTCACAGATGAATTCTAACAAACATTTAGAGAAGAGCTAACACCTAACCTTCTCAAACTCTTCCAAAATATAACAGAGACAGCAACACTCCTAAACTCATTCCATGAGCCCATCATCACCCTGATAGTGAAAGCAGACAAAAATGTTGCAAAAATAGAAAACTACAGGCCAATATCATTGATGAACATAGATGCAAAAAAACTCAACAAAATACAACCAAACAAAATCCAACAGCACATTAATAGGATCATACACCATGATCAAGTTGGGTTGATCCCAGTTATGCAAGGATTCTTCAATGTATGCAAATCAATCAATGTGATACACCATACCAACAAATTGAAAGATAACAGCCATATAATAATCTCAACAGATGCAGAAAAAGCTTTTGACAAAATTCAATACAAATTTATGATAAACACACATCAGAAAGTAGGCATAGAGGGAAATAACTTCAACATAATAAAAGCCATATATGAAAAACCACAGCCAACATAGTTCTCAATGGTGAAAAATTGAAACCATTTCCAGTAATATCACAAAAAAGACAAGGTTGTCCACTCTTACCACTATTATGCAACATAGATTTGGAAGTTGTATCCACAGCAATCAGAGAGAAAAAATAAATAAAAGGAATCCAAATCAGAAAAGAAGTAAAGCTGTCACTGTTGGCAAATGACATGATACTATACATAGAGAATCCTAAAGATGCTACCAAAAAAATACTAGAGCTAATCAATGATTTTGGTAAAGTAGCAGAACACAAAATTAATGCGCAGAAATCTCTTGCATTCCTATACACTGATGATGAAAAATCTGAAAGAGAAATTAAGGAAACACTTCCACTTACTATTGCAACAAAAATAATATAATATCTAGAAATAAACCTACCTAAGGAGAAAATAGACCTGTATGTAGAAAACAATGAGACTTTGCTGAAAGAAATTAAAGATGATAAATACGGATGGAGAGATATATCATGTTCTTGAATTCAAAGAATCAAAATTGTGAAAATGACTATTCTACCCAAAGAAGTCCACAGATTCAATGAAATCCCTATCAAACAACCAATGGCATTTTTCACAGACCTACAACAAAAAGTTTCACAATTTGTATGGAAACACAAAAGATCATAATAGCCAAACCACCTTGAGAAAGAAAAATGGAGCTGGTGGGATCTGGCTCCCTGACTTCAGATTATAGAACAAAGCTACAGTAATCAAGAGATCATGGTTCTGGCAAAAAAAAAAAAAAAAAAAAAAAAGAAGCATAGACCAATGGAACAGGATAGAAAGCCCAGAGATAAATCTATGCACATATGGGTACCTTATCCTTGATAGAGGAGGCAAAAATGTACAATGGAGAAAAGATAGACTCTTTAATAAGTGGTGCTGGGAAAACAGGAAAGCTATATATAAAAGAATGAAATTAAAACACTCCCTAACACCATACACAAAAATAAATTCAAAATGCATTAAAGATCTAAATGTAAGTCCAGACACTATAAAACTCTTAGTGGAAAACATAGGCAGAACACTCTGTGACATAAATCACAGCAAGATCCTTTTGGACCTGCCTCCTAGAGAAATGGAAATAAAAACAAAAAATAACAAACGGGACCTAATGAAACTTCAAAGCTTTTGCACAGCAAAGGAAACCATAAACAAGATGAAAAGACAACCCTAAGAATGGGAGAAAATATTTGCAAAAGAAGCAACTGACAAAGGATTAATCTCCAAAATATATAAGCAGCCCATACAGCTCAATAACAAAAAAACAAACAATCCCATCCAAAAATGGGCATAAGACCTAAATAGACATCTCTCCAAAGAAGATATAGAGATTGCCAACAAACACATGAAAGTATTCTCGACATCACTAATCATTAGAGAAATGCCAATCAAAACTACAAGCAATCACCTCACACTATTCAGAATGACCACCATCAAAAATCTACAGAAAATAAATGCTGGAGAGGGTGTGGAGAAAAAGAAACCCTCTTGCACTGTTGGTGCGAATGTAAATTGATACAGCAACTATGGAGAACAGTATGGAGGTTCCTTAAAAATAGAACTACCATATAATCCAGCAATCTCACTACTGGACATATACCCTGAGAAATCCGTAATTCAAAGAGTCATGTACCACAATGTTCACTGCAGCTCTATTTACAATAGCCAGGAAATGGAAGCAACCTAGGTGTCCATCATTGGATGAATGAATAAAGAAGGTGTGGCACAGATATACAATGGAATATTACTCAGCCATAAAAAGAAACAAAATTGAGTTATTTGTAGTGAGGTGGATGGACCTAGAGTCTGTCATAAAAAGTGAAGTAAGTCAGAAAGGGAAAGGCAAATACCGTATGCTAACACATATATATGGAATCTAAGAAAAAAAAAAAACGTCATGAAGAACCTAGGAATAAGACAGGAATAAAGACACAGACCTACTAGAGAATGAATTTGAGGATATGGGGAGGGGAAATGTTAAGCTGCGAGAAAGTGAGAGAGTGGCGTGGACCTATATACACTACCAAACATAAAATAGATAGCTAGTGGGAAAGAGCCACATAGCACAGGGAGATCAGTTCGGTGCTTTCTGACCACCTAGAGGGGTGGTATAGGGAGGGTGTGAGGGAGGGAGATGCAAGAGGGAAGAGATTTGGGAACATATGCATATGTATAACTGATTCACTTTGTTATAAAGCAGAAACTAACACACCATTGTAAAGCAATTATACTCCAATAAAGATGTTTTAAAAAAAAGAAAAAATGATGTAAAAACACACACACAAAAAAAATCTATACCGATTTTCTAGAAGACATTATGTCTAATATACAGAGAAGTAAAATATTTCAATACATTACATCTTAATGCTTGGTATATGACCCAGAAAAATCACAGCTTCAGGAACGCTTCTAAGGCTTTGGGAAGAGTAAACAGCATAGCCCTAGTAAAAGCAAACCTAAAAATATTGTCAGTACAATACAAAAAATATAATTCTACTTACTAAATTAGATAAGATATTAGAAAAACTTTTTTTATTTTTATTGCAGTATAGTTTCTGTACAATGTTGTGCTAGTTTCTACTGTACAACAAAGTGAATCAGCTATATGAATACATATATCCAGTCTGTTTTGGATTTCTTTCCCTTTTATGTCACTGCAGAACATTGAGTAGAATTCCCTGTGCTATACAGTAGGTTCTCATTAGTTATCTATTTTATACATAGTATCAGTATTATATATATATGTCAATCCCCATCTCCCAATTCATCCCAACCTCCCTTTCCCCCTTTGGTGTCCATACATCTGTTCTCTACATCTGTGTCTCTATATCTGCTTTGCCAATAAGGTCATCTATACCACCAGAAAATTATTAGAGCTCATCAATGAATTTAGTAAAGCTGCAGGATACAAAATTAATACCCAGACATCTCTTGCATTTGTATACTCCAACAACAAAAGATCAGAAAGAGAAATTAGGGAAACAATCACATTCACCTTTGCTACAAAAAGAATAAACTGCATAGGAATAAACCTACCTAAGGAGACAAAATAACTGTATGCAGAAAACTAAAAGACACCGATGAAAGAAATCAAAGATGACACAAAGAGATGGAGAGATATACCAATGTTCTTGGATTGAAATTATCTATAATGTGAAAATGACTATACTATCCAAAGTAGTCTACAGATTCAGTGCAATCCCTATCAAATTACCAATGGCATTTTTCACAGACTAGAACAAAAAAGTTAACAGATTGTATGGAAACACAAAAGACCCCAAATAGCCAAAGCAATCTTGAGAAAGAAAAATGGAGCTGGAGGAATCAAGCTCCCTGACTTCAGACTATACTACAAAGCTACAGTAATCCAGATGTATGGTACTGGCACAAAAACAGAAATATAGATAAGTGTAACAGGATAGAAAGCCCAGAGATAAACCCACTCACCTATGGTCCACTAACCTATGACAAAGGAGGCAAGAATATACAGTATAGAAAGGACAGCCTCTTCAATAAGTGGTGCTGGGAAAAGTGGACAGCAACATGCAAAAGAATGAAATTAGAACACTTACTAACACCATACACAAAAATAAACTCAAAGTGGTTTAAAGATCTAAATGTAAGGCCAGACACTGTAAAACTCTTAGAGGAAAATAAAGGAAGAACACTCTTTGACATAAATCACAGCAAGATCCTTCTTGACCCATCTCCTAGAGTAATAGATATAAAAACAAAAATAAACAAATGGGACCTAATGAAACTTAAAAGCTTTTGCACAGCAAAGGAAACCATAAACAAGACCAAAAGACAACCCTCAGAGTGGGAGAAAATATTTTCAAAGGAAGAAACTGACAAAGGATTAATCTCCAAAATATACAAGCAGCTCATGCAGCTCAATACCAAAACAAACAAACAAACAAAAAAAAAAAACATACAACTCAATCCAAAACTGGGCAGAAGACCTAAATAGACATTTCTCCAAAGAAGATATACAGATTGCCAACAAACATATGAAAGGATGCTCAATATTACTAATCATTTGATAAATGCAAATCAAAACCACAATGAGGTATCACCTCACACCGGTCAGAATGGCCATTATCAAGAAATCTAGAAACAATAAATGCTGGAGAGGGTGTGGAGTAAAGGGAACACTCTTACACTGTTGGTGGGAATGTAAACTGATACAGCCACTATAGAGAACAGTATGGAGGTTCCTTAAAAAACTAAAAATGTAACTACCATATGACCCAGTAATCCCACTACTAAGCATATACCCAGAGAAAACCATAACTCAAAAGACAGATGCACCCCAATGTTCATTGCAACACTATTTACAATAGCCAGGCTATGGAAGCAACCTAAATGTCTATCAACAGAGGAATGGATAAAGAAAATGTGGTGCACATATACAATGGAATATTATTCAGCCATAAAAGGTAATGAAATTGGGTCATTTGTAGAGACGTGGATGGACCTAGAGACTGCCATGCAGAGTGAAGTAAGTAAGTCAGAGAAAAATAAACATTGTATATTAACACATGTATGTGAAATCTAGGAAAATGGTATAGATGACCTTTTGTCAAGGCAGAAATAGAGACAAAGATGTAGAAAAACTTTAAAATGAAGATCGATTTTCACATTCAAGGGTGGAATATATTATTTATAGCTGTTTGTATTTGTTTCTAGGTTTTTTTTTTATTTTGTTTATTTCTCCTAACAGAGACCTTATGTAGACTTGTTCATGTTTCTTTCCTTCCTCCCTAATTTGTCTAATCAACTTCTAATGAGAACCAGAATTCTTTTAGACCCCTGGACAACATTCTGTCCCAATGGGTCCTCCTTTCTCCAAAAAAATACCAGCACAGCTCTTCACAAAAACTCAAACTTTAGGAATATCTTAATATGATTTCCAAATAAGTTGTTATTTGACATTATTCCTTATACAGTGTTTCATGTGTTATACCTTATGTGTGACATCTCTCTCTCAAAAGAAGTTTTTTGAAGACAGTTATTCATTCATTCATTCATCAATACTGAATACCTACTAATCATCAGGCACTGTGCTGGGCACTAAGAGATACAATAATGAACAAAATGAACCTACCTCTCACATATATCTAAGAACACAGGTGTGGGTGTCAGATAAGCCTGGATTTAAATCTCACTATTATTACCTGTGTGAGTTTAATGATATCTACTGCATAATTTCAACCTCATGAGTTTCCAGACACACAGTGAGCTTTCAGTAAATGTTAGCTACTATCATAAAAATAAATATTACCATTATTATTATTAGTTTTTTGCTTGTTATGCATCTTTGAGTACTTATGTATGTGTTAAGTGTACTAAGCATATAAGTGAAAAAATAGTTATGCACCTTAGCACTAAGTAACAAATGAAGAGAAAGCTATTTAATCAGGAAGTGGATATTTTTTTCATTTCTAAATTATATTTTAATTGAAAAAGATTCTCAGGGAAAATAGTGACAAAAGTGAAAGCTGATGAAAGCACAGTTATAAAGAAGGTACCTAAGAATGCATTTTTTAGAATATACTGTGTCCCTTTTGAACAAAATGAAGTTTAGGTTTCAATGCCACTTTAATAACAATCCCTCCTAAATATATGTTGTTTGATAATGGCTTTGGGAATGCTCATGAGACTATTAGACTTGAAAATCAAAGAGCTTCTGATAAACAAACAAGGCTCCATTTGAGATGTAGGTGACAGCTTAAATAACAGTAAATGGAAATTAGAGATTAGATGAAGAGAAATGTGAATATAGATTTAAAAAAAAAACTGTGATCTTAAAATGTGCTAAACTTCTGGAACAAAGTTATGTGGAAGGCTTTAAAGATCCTAAAGAGAAAGAAATCTAAGACTATTTGGATTATTTCAAAGAAGAAAAAGTCTAACTCTGAGATTGATTTAAAGTGTTTTTTATTTTAGTTAGAAATTCTCACCTGAGTATCTTGAGGAAAAAGTGTTTTTGCAAATTTAATATCATTTGTTATTCTCTCATATAAGGATATTCAAGTCCTTTAGAATACAATTTTATAAATCCAACAAAAACAGGATGGACAATCATAATGATATATCGCCAAATTGTTAAGATTTCTATAGATAATGTAAGTGGTGAACAGGTGGGAATAGTTACAATGGAATGACATGGCTCAACACAGTTATTGCTTTTGATTTAACAAGGGAACTGGCAATAAAGAAAGAAGTTTCTTTCCATGTGGAAAGCTACTAGTCTGTCTGAATATTATGCTGCATCAGGTCACAAGGGCCTTCTTATAGCCAGAAGATGCTCAAAAATTTATCAATAGCCAGAGGTTTTCTTTAATGTGATTGAATAAAATAGATTCTCCAAAGAATATATGAAAGGAACATTGAAGGGTAAAAAGTTTCCTTCTTCTTCAAAAATAAGTGACTATAGTCACAATGAACTTGTTTGTTACCTGACTTCAATTTCCCAAGAATATTTGTCTACTGTTGACACCTATTCAGGGCTATTGATAACTGTACCACTTTAAGGAAGGCACAGATATTTCTCAGAGCAATATTATTTTACCTCATGAAAGAATAAAACCTCAAAATGTCAATGATATTTTTCTTCCTCTAATATCATCATCCAGTCTTTATTTTCTCATAGATTGAGTGTTTTTTATCAAGAGGAAAGTGTGCACACATAGAGTCATAGGGAATATTGAGTTAGGTTGGATCTCTAAAGGATGCCACAATCCAAAGTCCCAGTCAATTAGCCCTGTGTGTGACCCAATAGAAAGAAAAAAAAAACTTTCATAAGACTCTGGGCAATTTGCTCTAACTCTGGATGACATTCAAAGTAAATTGAAAGTTTTAATTTACACTAGTAAGGGATTAAAGAAATTTCAATTGTACATTAAAAGGGAGCCTTTGTACAGGAGGTGCACAAGGTATTCAATAGAAATTTTCTAATTCAGTTCAACCCTTTTATGCACCTTACACTTTTCCTCCACATTAACAGTCTATGGATCTATGGTATTTAAAATTTTTCCAAGATCACCAAGGCAAAAAGTGATAAAACTAGCATGATACACATATTATCTGACACTATTCCAAAGCTTTCCCTACAGGGTCATGGAAAGAGTTTGCAAAATAAAGGATATAGGAGTAAATTTAAGAAAAGAGCCTATTGAGGTAGAGCTTAAATGTGTTTTCAAGCCCTGAAAACATTTTATATTTTTCTCTTAAATACAATTTAAACACACCAAAATGCATTTAAGTATAGAAGTTGATTAGATTTTTAGATTTTTATTTATTTAATTTCTTATTGAAGTATATTTGAGTTATATACATTGATTAGATTTTTAAATGTAAACATGACCCCAGTAAAAATACAGAAAATTTCCATCACCTCAGGAAATGTCCTTATTCCTGCTTTTAGTAAATCCCAACACCCATAGGCAAACACTATTCTTATTTCTAATAGCAAGGATAGGTTTTACCTGTTCCTGAACTTCATAAAAGTGGAATCATATAGTGTGTACAGTTCTGTACCTTGCTTTTTTCACTCAGCATAATGTTTTTGAATTCATCCATGCTTTGCCATCTATCAGTAGTTCACATTTTTGCTTATTTTTTGCAGAATAGTAATCCATTGTATGAAAATCAATAATCTGTTCATCTATTGTCCTGAGTAAATAACTAGAACTGCTGGGTCATAGGGTAGGCATACATTTAACTTTACAAATAATTGTCAAAACCTTTTCCAAGGTGACTGTACTATTTTGCAGTCTCACCATCAATATGTGGTAGTCCCATTTAATCCACATCTTAAATATTTTTTATCTGTTGGCCTTTTAATTTTAGACATTTTAGTAGGTATGAAATCATATCTCATATTGGTTTTAATTTGCATTTAGCTGCTAAATAAAATATTTTGCACATTTTCATGTCTTTAATTACTATTTTATATCTTATTTTCAAAGTGTCTATTCAGTCTTTTGGCCATTTTTTTTTTAGTTTTTCTTTTGGTTGTTATTGAGTTGTAAGAATTCCTTATATATCTTGGAATAAATTATTTGTCAGATACATGTATTGCAATTTGTTTTTCAATCTGTGGTTTCACTATTCATTTTTTTAAACTTTAAAAAAATTGAGTATAATTGACATATAACATTATATTGGTTTCAGGTGTACAATATAATGATTTGATATTTGTACACATTGCAAAATGATCACTACAATAAGTCTAGTTAACATCTATCACCTTATATAGTTATAAAAGGTGAGAAATTTAAGACCTACTCTTTTGGGAACTTTCAATTATGCCATACAGCATTATTAACTATAGTCACAGTGCTATATATTACATCCCCATGATTTATTTTTTTAAAACTGGAATTTTGTAACTTTTGACCACCTTCACTCATTTCACCCAACCCCCACCCTCACCTATGGCAACCACTAATTTGTTCTCTGTATCTATGAGCTTGTTATTTGTTTTTGTATTTATTGTTTAGATTCCACTTATAAGTATGATCATTTGTTATTCTTTTTCTGACATATTTCACTTAATGTAATAGCCTAAAGGCCCATTCAGGTTGCCAAAACTGGAAAGATTTTATTCATCTTTATGACTGAATATCATTCCATTGTGTATGTGTGTGTGTATATATATATATATATATATATATATATATATATATATATACAAACATACATACCACATCTTCTTTATCCATTCATCCATTGATGGACTCATAGGTTGTTTCTAAATTGCTGATATCTGGGGCAATGCATATAAGTTGGGGTAACTGATAGAATAGCCAAAAGCTTAGGAGGAAAGGCTGAGGAATGAGATGTTTTGCTGATAAGTGCTTTGAAAAACTCTGAGACATTCCTGAGAACCTAGAAGGACACACATGCCCAGGGCTGTGTACATGCCCAGGAAAGGTCTAAGAAAGCATTAAGCTTCCACCTATGGTTAACCTAGAGGCTCTGTGTAAGTAGGAAGTGAAGGTTAAGGCATAGTGGTAAACTACAAGGCTGAATGCTGATGGTGTGCCATAACCTGCATATAGAATGCCTCAGCAAAGACTGGGAAACTTAGTCCCAGAATTTTAAGTAAGTCTCTGTGGAATCACTAGGTCACCACTAAGTTAACTGAGTAGACCTCAGTGGCTATAAAGGACAAAGAACATAAGAGTGCAAAGAATGAATTCTGAAAATCTGTGAACAAAAAAAGAGTAAGAATAGCGATATAGCCCTTGGGGGGAGAAATCTGATTTCCAGAGTTGCCGCATTATATATTTTTTTAAATGTCCAGTTTTCAACACAAAATTACAGAACATGTAAAGAAAAAAGAAAGTATGGCCATTGACAGAAGAAAAAGAAAGGAAAAAGAACTTGATGTAATTAACTGTCCTTGAGGAAAATAAAAACAAAGCACTTACTAGAAAAAGTCTTCAAATCAACTATTTTAAACATGCTTAAAGAGCTAAAGTAAACAAAGAACTAAAGGAATCAATAACTATGTACTAAGAAATAGAGAAAATAAATAAAAGGATAGCATGAAGAGGAACCAAGTAGAAATTCTGGAGTTTAAAAGTACAATAACTAAAATGAAAAATTCAGAAGAGAGACTGAAGGGCAGATTTTTATCAGACAGAAGAATCATTGACCTTGAAGGTAAGTGAATTGCAATTATGTAGTCAGAGGAGCAGGAAAAAAAATAGTGAACACAAATGACTAGAGCCTCAGAAACCTTTGGAACAATATCAAATATATAAATACATGCATCATGGAAGTTCTAGGAGAGAAGAGAGAGGAAGGAACATAAAGAATATTTGATGAAACAATAGCCAAAATATTCCCAAAATTGATTAAAAATATTAATCTATACATCCAAGAAGCTTAATGGACTTTATTTACAATAAAATCAAAGAGATCCAATCTAGATGCTTCATTGAAAAAAAATGACAGAGCCAAAAATAAAGAAAATCATTAATGAAACAAAATAAAAAATTACTCACTACATACAAGGGAAACTCAATAAATATAACAGGTTATTTCTCATCAGAAATAATGAAAAGCAGAAGGAAACGGGATGATATCTTAATAGTGGAAAAAATATCCTCGAAAATGAAGAGATATGCTTTAGATGCAAAGACACAATCAGTTCGAAAGTAAAAGTATAGAAAAAGATGTTACAAGCAAACAGTGATAAAAAGAGAGCTAGACTGGTCACAGTAATATCACACAGAATAAACTTTAAGAAAAAAATTATTATGTGAGGTGAAAGACATGTTATAACAATAAAAGGGTCAATCCATCAAGAAGACATAACAATTATAAATGTATACATCCAACAACGGTACCCAAAAGTTCATGAAGGAAAACTGAAATAACTGAGAGGGAAATTAAACAACTTATCAATAATAGTTGGAGAATTTGATACCCCACTTTGGATAATTGATGGGACAACTACACAGAAGATCATCAAGGAGATAGAAGACAATGGCAAAACCGTAAGCCAAGTAGATATAACAAAAACTATAGAACACTCTACCCAAAAATAGCAAGATATATTTTTTCCTG
Organism: Mesoplodon mirus; assembly: GCF_964341445.2. Classification (NCBI taxonomy): domain Eukaryota; kingdom Metazoa; phylum Chordata; class Mammalia; order Artiodactyla; family Ziphiidae; genus Mesoplodon; species Mesoplodon mirus. The sequence goes on from NC_138981.1 coordinate 73,915,350, forward strand.
AAGTATACACTATAGGGTAGGCCATATAGTAGGCTGAAAACAAGTCTCAATAAATTAAAAAAAATATATTTCATACAAAGTATATGCTCCATAGGCAATAGAATAAAATTAGAAGTTAATAACAGAAGGAAATTTGGAAGGCAGTTATGCTCACCACTATACCACAAATACAATAACAGAAGGAAATTTGGGAAATTCACAGGTACACGGAAGTTAAAGAACATTCTTCACAATAACCGATAGGTCAAATCAGAAATCCTAAGGGAAATTAAAACATACTTTGAGACAAGTGTAAACACAAATACAACCAACCAAAACTTATGAGATGCAGCAAAAGCAGTACACTGGGGAAATTTATAGCTATAAAAGCCTACACACAAACACACACACAAAAAAAGATCTAAAAACATCAGTGTTCCCTTCTATATAATGTCTTTTTCCTCTGGCTGCCTTTGAGATATTCTCTTTATTATTAGTTTTTAGCTCTTTGACTATGATGTGAATAGGTGTGGATTTATTTGTATTTATCCTTCTTAAAGCTGACTGAGCATCTATAATATGTAAGTTTATGTTTTTCACTAAATTTGGGGAAATGTCAGCCATCTTCACTCAAATATTATATACTTTTTTTCTCCCCCAGTCTCATTCTCTCCTACTGAAATTCTAATTGTGTGTATGTCAAAATGATTGACATTGTCTCACAGGTCGCTGAAACTTTTTCTTTTCAATCTTTTTTCTCCTGGTTCTTCCAGTAGGATGATTTCCATTTGTCTGTCTTAAAGTTCACTGACCCTTTCTTCTGTTGTCTCTAATCAATTTATAAGCCCACTGAGTGAAATTTTCAGTTTACATAGAGTAATTTTCATTTATATAATCACCCTTTGATTCTTTTTATTATTCCCATTTCTCTTTGATAGTCCCCATTGGCTTATTCATTGTGAAAACATTTTAAATCCTTGAACCCACTTACAATAGTTGATTTTAAAATCTTGTTTGCTAATTCCAAATTGAGTTGTCTTGGGATTTGTTTCTATTAAGTGTTTTTCATTTGATGCTGGGTGACAATTTCACTATTTCCTGTTTTATATTGGACCTGTGTATACAATATTGTGAGAATCTGTATTCTATTCTCTTCCTCTGAAGATTATTGACTATTTTATTCTAGTATGAAGTTAAATTACTGACAGATCTACTTGGACTTGTGAAGGCTTGTTTCACACTTTCTTAGAGCCATCTATTTCACTTTTGTCCCAAGCCTTAAGGAAATCCCCTTGTCACAAGACATAGACTCTACTCATAAAATTAGACCCTTCTGGGATTTCAATGGAAATCCCGGGGGAGTTATCAAACTCTTTACATAGACTCAAAATCAAAACTCTGTCTCTCTTGTGTTTGGCATTAGCTGAAATCTATGCTCAACTTTTATAGCCTTGAAACAGTTTATTTCTGCTGAACTCTTTTCAGACTCCTGTTTGGGTACACAGTTAAGGGGTCAGCCAAGGATTTGAGGTGAGTTTAGGTCTCCTTACTTCTGGGGCTTCTTCTATTCTTGAATATATCACCCCCCCAATTTCAAGCCACCCTTCTTTGGGCTCCCAATCTTCATCCTTGGGCACTTCATGCCAATAAACTACAGCTTTCTATGTGAGTTCTATCTTTGTGCCATCATGTGCACTAGGAAGCACCCTCAGGGGACAAAAATTATAAACGTGGATCTCATCCACTGCAGTACATTTCTTCCAGCATTTAATCCTTGCTAGTTTTTAATCTGCTTTTTTTTCACTATTAAGTGTCATTAGTAATGATGCAATATATTTTATCCAGAGTTTATAATTGCTAATTGTAACAGGTTATTCTAATACAAGTACTCAACCATTACTGAAACCAAAAATCCTGAAAAATACTTTACTTTGAGTCAAATTTTCAATGCTCCAAAAGGATTAAGGGGGTAAGAATATCAATGACCCTGGAAGAGCTCACAGGGGACACAAGTTAGGGTTGTAAGGCTTCTGCTGCTGATTCTGAAATAAAAACATACATGCTCTGATTCTAACAGATTAATATCTTTGCCATACTGTACACATATTGTTTCTTTCATCTGAATGTGTGTTTTCACCTTGACATGAATTAGCTTCCTATTTATATTCTACCAGCTCACATACCTGATTCTTCTTCAAAACTTAAAGAGTGACATCAGCAATGTGGCAAACTAGGAAGCTCCAGAGCCTCATTTCCCCATGCAAATAAGAAAAGAATGACTAATGACAAACTGAAATTACTTTGAAGAGGCTCTGGATATCAAAGATATACAGCAACTAAACAAATGCCCCATCAAGAAAAAGCCACATTCAAAGCTGTCAGAAATTTTATGGTATCTTTCTTTGCCTTTTCCCCACATCCTCCCTGGTGTGGTATAGCACCTTTGGGAGGAAGTGTTCCTATTACCAGAAACAAACCATATCCTAATTTGACTATGGGCTGCCTAAGGAACAGGTTTCTGTTTTGCTTAACTTGAAGCTCAGAAGGAGAAAGACTGTGGAAGGCAATGGCAGCACCTGACTTGAAGTTCAGATGGGGGAACTTCAACATAGTTTGAATTTTCAGTTGATGGAACCCATGGGAGGCAATGGAAGGCACTGAAGAGCATAAAAGTTGCAGTTGGCCTGCATACATGTGGACACTTGGGGCAAGAGAAAGTGGGAATAGAAATAAAATACAAAAATCTAAGGTCCCAAATAGAAGCCACATGAGATTCCATGTGAATTAAGACTTTTATAAGTAGTTGTATATACAGGGAAATTGGGGGAAAAAAGCACACACAGAGGCCCAAGCATAAAACGTGTCAAGAAGCAACTTGGGAAGACTGTAAGCCTTCACAGTGGGCTGAACTCAAGATGAAAACCATGTCTTACTAATTAATGAAGGTCTTCCACATTAGTCTGCAAAGCTAAGAGAGGTGGCTCTTTTTACAAATAACACATTTTCAACAAAGAACCACAAAGCATACAAATAAATAGGTATATATTGCTCATTAAAAGGATCAAAATAAATCTCCTGAAACCATCCCAGAAGAAACACAGAAATCAGACTTACTAGACAAATGTTTTAAAATAATTATCTTAAATGTGCACAGAAATCAGGAAAACTATACATAAACAAAGTATAAATATCAACAAAGACATAGAAGTTGTAAAGGAACCAAACAAATTCAAGAGCTGAAAAAGATAATAATTAAACCGAAAACTTCACTGGAGGGATTAAGAAAGAAACTCAAAGGGACAGAAGAAAGAATCAGCAAACTTTAAGACAGGTCATGTGAAATTATGCAGTTTGAGGAGCAAAAAGATAAAAGAATGGGAAAAAGTGAACATGTTCTAAAGGAATTATGAAACACTGTAGGTGAACAAATATATACATTACGGGAGTTGCAGAAGGAGAAGATAAAGAAAAAAGTCAGTAGAAAGTCATTGCCTATCAGTAATAATGTTCAATGCAAATGAATTAAAGTCTCCAATCAAAAGTTACAGACTGGCAGAATGGATTAAATAATAGGATCCAATTACATGTTATCTGCTTTATATCTAAGGATATGCATGGGTTGAAAGTGGATGTATGGAGAAAAAAAAAACCCCATGCAATCAGTAACCAAAAGAGAGCAGGGATATACAATAGCACACAGAATAGACTTTAAGTCAAATAATATTTTAAGCGACATGAAAGGACATTATATAATGACAAAAGTGTCAATTCACCAGGTAGACATAATAATAAACATATATAAACCAACTATCAGAACTCTAAATGTATGAAGCAAACACTGACAGAATTCAAAGGAGAAAAAGATATAATAACAGCAAGAGACTTCAATATTCCACTCTCAATAATGTATATAATAACCAGATAGAAGATCAAAAAGGAAATGGAGGACTTGAACTACACTATAAACCAGTTGGACCTAACAGACATATGTAGAATACTCTACCGAACAAGACTAAATTTACATTTTCTCAAGAGCACATGAGACATTCTCCAGGAAAGACCATATAATAAACTGCAAAACAAGTCTCAATAAATTTAAAAAGACTGAAATCATACAAAGTACCTTTTCCAATCACAATAAAATAAACTAGAAAACCACAGTAGAAGGAATTTGTAAATAATACAAACATGATAAAAACAATCAACAAACTAGGAACAGAATGAAACTCCCTGTATATATGAAAATAAATATATAAAAAACCCATAGCTAATAACATACTCAATGATCAAAGATTGAAATTAATTCCTCTAAGATCAGAAACAAGACAAGGATGACTTCTTTTGCCATTTCTGTTTAACAGAGTACTGGAAGTCCTAGTCAGAGCAATTATGCTAGAAAAAGAAATGAAAGCATCCTATTTAGAAAGAAAGGAGCAAAATTATCTCTGTTCATGGACGACAGGATCTTATATGTAAAAAACCTAAAGAGTCCACACTCCCAAAATACTGTTAGAAGTAGTAAACAAATTCAGCAAAATTGCAGTATAGTAAACAAATACAAAAAGTCAGTTTTCTGTCTATAATGTATTGTTCATTTGTGTCTACAATGAACAATCCAGAAAGAAAATTAAGAAAACAATTCCATTTACAATAGCATCAAAAAGAATAAAATACTTAGGAATAGACTTAACCAAGGAAATGTAAGACTTGTACACTGAAAACTACAAAATATTGATGAAAGAAATTAAAGATGCATAAATGGAAAAATTCGTTCATTAATTGGGAGACTTAATATTGTTAAGATGATAATACTAACCCAAACAATCAACAGATGCAATGCACTTCTTATTGTAACCCAAATATTTTTTGGCATGAATAGTAAAATCAACCTAAAATTTATACAAAACCTCAAAGGACTCTGAATAACCAAAATAATCTTGAAAATGATGGACAAAATTAAAGGTCTCAGATTTCCTGATTTCAAAACTTCCTACAAAGCTACAGCAATCAAAACACTGTGGTACTGACACAAAGACAAATACAGCTGACCATTGAACAACACGGGTTTGAACTGCATGGGTCCAGTTATATGCAGACTTTTTTCAATAAATATACAGTTGGCCCCCTGTATTTGCACATTTTGTATTCATGGGTTTGGCATCCACAGATTCAACCAGCCATGGACCAGAATTTCCATTTGGAAATTTGGTTGAATCCGTGGATGCAAAACCTGAAGATTTGAAGAGCTTACTGTATTCATTGCACTGCACCATTTTACACAAGGGACTTGAACATCTAAAGATTTTGGTATAAGTGGGGGCTCCTGGAACCAATCCCCCATGGATACTGAGGAATGACTGTGTATAGATCAATGGAATAAAATAAGGATCTCAGACATAAGCCCTTACATATATGGTCACATAATTTTTGACAAGGGTGTCAAGACCACTCAATGAAGAAAGGGCATGCTTTCCAACAAATGGTGTTGGGAAAACTGTATATCCACATGCAAAGAATAAAGTTCTACCTTTTTTCTTACTCATACACAAAAATTAACTCAAAATGTATTAAAGAGATAAACATAAGAGCCAAAACTAAAAAACACTGTTGGAAAAATTACATAGGAGGAAAGCTTCTTGACACCAAATTTGGTAATGATTTCCCTGATATGACACCAAAAGCACATGAAACAAAAGAAAAAGAAAATAAATTGTACTTCATCAAAATTTAAAATGTTTATGCATCTGAGGACACTATTGAGAGTGTAAAGTTAATCCACATAATGGGTGAAAATATTTGCAAATCATATATCTAGTAAGGGTTTAATATTCAGAATATATAAAGGAATCCTACAATTCAGTAACAAAAACAAACAACTCAATATAAAAATGTACAAAGATTTGAATAGATATTTCTAAAAAGAAGACATACAAATGGCCAAAAAGCACATGGAAAGATACTTAATATTACTAATCATTAGGGAAATGCAAATCAAAACTATAGTTAGATACTACTTCATACTTACTATAATGGCTATTATCATATATATATATATAGATAGATAGATAGATAGATATGTATATATGTATATATATGGCTATTTCATATATGTATATGAAAACCGAGTGTTGGTGAAGATGTGGGTGTGGACAAATTGGAACCCTTTTACATTGCTGGAAGGAATACAAAATGGTGTAGCTTCTACAGAAAACAGTCTGGTAGCTTCTCCCAAAATTAAACATATAATTATCATATGAACCTTCAATTCTATTCCTAGGTATATATCCAAAAGAACTAAAAGCAAGGACTTAAACAGATAACAACATTATTCACAATAGCCAAAATGTGGAAGTGATCCAAGTGTCCACTGATGGATGAATTGTTAAAATGTGATTTATACATACAACGGAATATTGTTGAATGTTTAAAACATAGAAATTTTGACTTATATATGAATAAACCTTGGAGACATTATGCTAAATTAGGTAAGCCAGTGACAAAAAGAACAAATATTTTATGATTCCACTTATATGAGGTACATTGATTAGTCAAATTCATAGAAACAGAAAGTTGACAGGAACTTGGTAGGGTCTGGTCAGAGGGGAAAATGCAGAGTTATTGTTTAATTGGTATCGAGTTTCAGTTTGGGAAGAGGAAAAAGATCTTGAGAAGGGTGGTGGTAATGATTTCACAGAAACATAAATGTACTTAATGGTACAAAACTGTACACTTAAAAATGGTTAAAATGGGAAATTTCTTGTTATATATTACCACAACTTAAGAAAACCTCAAGAAGTCTCTCTTCCTAGAGCCTTCCCTGATGAAGTCCATAAATTCTGGTTTTCTGTTACTCCTTACCCCTCAGTATTTTATACTCTACATTAAACTAAATTGCAACAGGGCTTCCTTGGTGGCACAGTGGTTGAGAGTCTGCCTGCTGATGCAGGGGACACGGGTTCTTGCCCCTGTCTGGGAAGATCCCACATGCTTCAGAGTGTCTAGGCCTGTGAGCCATGGCCATTGAGCCTGCGCATCCAGAGCCTGCTCCGTCCGCAACAGGAGAGGCCACAACAGTGAGTGGCCCACATACCGCAAAAAAAAAAAAAAAAAAAAAAAAAGAAAAGAAAAAAAAATTAAATTGCAACAATTGATTGGTACTTTATAAATGCTCTTAACCTTTAAAATGTGTTCCAGTATATGTTCTTTGTGATTCATTATATACACTTTGTAAGTACATGATTTCTACAGTCAAGCATATAAGGTGGGTACTCAAGTTTGTTGCTATAATACATAAAGTTGATATTTTGTATAAGTTGAAAAGCATTTAAAATTCCAAATGCTACAGAGCATCAGGAGGTAATTGTAGACAGTGATTATTTAGAAGATTTTGGGCAAATAATGTTTATTCAATACATTCACAGTTATAAATACCTATTTAAATATCCTGATGCTCAAAAGCAAAAATCTATTTATCGAAAACTGCAAATCCCACATTTGGATTGACAAGTATCAGGGCACTATTTAACTTACAACTTATTTCACTATGCCTCTTTCTTCTTAGATTTACAACGTACATAGTGACTATCCCAAAACATATCGATGCCAAAATGTAAAAGTAGTTGTTTGGAAGTATATATTCAGACAATAAACACAAAACGTATATTTAAAAAATAATGACAGGTCATACCCAATATACCTCAGCATTAAGAAAAATGTTACTTGTAAAATATATTTTTCAGATGGAAATATAAATTTGCAGTTTGTACTTTGATTGTAATGCTTCTCTAACATGAATGTGTGCATCACTTGCATACTTGTTCAAATAGTAAGAAATCTATAGTTTTTCACATTTCAAAGGATAGGAAATTTTGCTTTCCTTTCAATACCTTCTAATGGATTGTAAAATCTAATAACAAAGAAAAAAATCTTGTTCTCGTAAAAGTTCAAAATGGGAGAAACAATTTAAAATGGATTTTTGTGACCTATACTAGAAGGAGCACTTGAACAGGATACTGGTGCATATATTCAGAATATTTGTTAATAAAAATCTATAAAAATAATAGTTTTATCTCAATAGGTTTATACTTTTTCAATTTCTTTAAAACTTTTCAGTGTCTACAAAGGCCCAATCAATTTAATTTTCTCCTCTGAATCTGTAGAAATCAAAAATGGCAGGGGTTGCACTCCCATACCCAGTCTTACAATAAAGAAGGGAGTGGCCATTTAGTTATTGAGCTTGACACCACAGGGTACAAAATGTGTCACCACAGGGTATAAAATGTGTCACCAAATCTCCTTCCTTCACAGCTAGAATTAGAGCCTCCCATTAATATTTATAGCATATATTTATCTCTCTTACCCAGCATCCTGTTTCCTATACCACCACTTTTGATGCTGTCCATATTCATGCTTTCATAAGATATATACTGAGTGTCTATTAAGTACTGAATACTGTTTTTAGTCACTGAAGATATGACAGGTACATGAGTGATATATAGCTTCTGCCCCCCAAAGGCTAATCTAGAGGGATAATCTAGAGGGAGAGAACACAATGAAGTGGTTTGTCAGTACCATCATTTTCGGTCTCCAAAGACCCCTCAGAAAATATCAGACTACTTCTGTGCCTTTGTAGAGCCACATAATACCCTTGGAACACACTTGAGTTGTTAAAAACCAATAGTAGGTGCTTTCAGATGGTGATGATAATTTATTTCTAAAGCTTAGGTTGGCTTTTTGATGTACTTTTTAAAAGAGAAGGGAAAAATAAGAGTTTGCAGCTAATGTAACAGAAGTGTAATTCCTAGGTAATGAACTAGAATATATTAATACATCTATAGGAAGATATCATGGTACATTGTTATAATTTAATATTTGTTTAAAATTTAAGCATAGTATGAGTATTTCAGAAGACAAAATTCTTTAATGAACGAGTAAAAAAGCATGAAAAAATGTCATTTTAACATTAAAGAAAATTCCAGACAAACTAAATTTTAAAGAAATTAGTATTTTTCTCTTTTCCAAATAAATTCATCAGAGGACTATACAGTATCTTATTTTCCTGAAATAGGTATTACTATGTACATGTTCCTCATTTACACTTAGAAAGTATTCAGGCTCTATAAAAATCAAGTTTTATATGACAAGCCACTACGTTTTTTGGATTAAAAAAACACTATCTAAGATATTCTTACCAATTTTCTCTTCCTCAATTCCTGTACCCTTCAAGGTTTTGGCAAGATTTTTTCTAAAACTCCATATGCTAGCTTTCAAATATGTTTTTAAACAAGGTTAGAACATAATAGCCTTTGGCTCACTGTTGGTTCAAGACTCCTTTTGTCCTTGAATGTAGCAGAGACAACGTGAAACCCTAGCAAGTGATATATCTAAAAATAGAAAGACAAGGAGTGAGATCAAAATATTTATGGTATCAGACTAGACAGTAAATCCTAATTTAAAATATGTTTAATGAATCAATTGGCACAAACAGATGTGTCTGCTTATGCTTGATATTTTAGCCTTTTCTACCGGCTGTTCATACACAGCTTCCAGGTATTCACACATTTACTGCTAATCTGAGATGAGCAAGATATAGTGATAAGCAGTACAGATAAAAAGATTCACAGAAGAAATCAGAATGTAATGACTTTGACAAAAATACAAGGCAGAACGTTATTAGAGCTATAAGTTTGTAAGCAGTGTGGACATCCTGCAAGAAATGCCATATCTGCTGGAGAAAATTTACATCCATTTTGATTGAATAAACATTTATTGAGAGTGTGTGAAGCCCAGGTAGATGCATTAAAGCAAATTATGATATCAATTGATACGTTTTCTGTATTATCTCTACTGTGAAATGAATATACTTCAGGGACAACAGAACTGTTGTTCTTATATTTGGACTCTATCAATAACACACACATCCTTAATATCATCAGTTGAAACTCTTCAAATGTTAAAACAACAGTGTCATACTGATGTAGGGTAGAGTAAATTTTCACATCAACTTCCATTGTCTAGACTAAATCCTTCATTCCAGTTATTTTATTTTAAGGAACCTTTATATTATTTAATAGGATATCACATTATGAGATATATACTACAGGACCAATGATAGAAAATGATTTTCAAAATTAGTGCACTTACTGTCCTAAAACAATGTTAAAAATGATACTTCCCCCCTTATTAGTACTACTTCTATTATTACAGGTATCCACCAATATTTATTAAATACTTAACATGTGCCTGGAATTGTGCCAAATGCTTTACCTACATTATTTTGTTTAATCTCAAAATCTTCTATGAGTTGTGTAATGATCTCCATTTTGGAGTGAGAAAATTAAGTTTCAGAAAATTTTAGTAACTTGTTTGGGGTCCCACTACTAAGTATTAGAGCCAGAGAGATAACTCCAATCTTTCATGCCTGGTAGTTTTAACCACAATTATACAATCCCATTTTACTCCATTCATGGATAGAAGTTATTTTGTTCATTTTATTTTGTTGGATCACTTGCTACTTTGCATAGAGCAAAAATATGAACTTGACCAAACTTTCTGATGTTAAAAACAAAGATCTCAACACACAAAATAAGATGGAATATGATGAACTCTACCACATTATACATATTTATGAAGATTCTAGTTTTAATTCTAAGGCTTTCACATATTATCTTTTTTCAGTTATACAATAATAACTCATCAACTAAACAATTATGCCTTAATCTATAGGGATACTAGAGAAGAAAATGTTGTCAAGAATGAGATCTATGATGTTTCCTTGCTAAACATAAATACAAACATATGTCTTATCATAGCTTACAGTAATTATTTCAACAAACATATATTAAGTATCACCTATATTTTAGTCACTGCTCTTTTTTTTCTTTTAAAACTTTTTACTATATTTCAGTCCACTGGAAAACAAAATAAGTATTGTGGCTCGCTCAAAGTGCTTCCTCGGGAATATTCCTTTTTGTGGGATTCCATTTTATTGGGTGCCAGGCTGACCTGTCACCCCCTGTTTTCTCCCAGCAGTCCTTACTCTGCTGTGTTGTTAGAAGGCATGATTCAAGGTACTTGCAATTTCCAAAAGGCAATAAAATTTTCTTTCTGGGCTCCAGTTATCTTAATAACCTCATAACTGGCTTCTTGAACTTAAAAAAAAAAAAAAACGCGATGGTCCTTGTTAAATATTGCAGCAAATTCTAAGCTATAATTCAACAATTCCTCTTCTCAGTAGAGGCCACCTCTGCAATCTGTAAGACTCCTAGGGAGTCTTTCTAATACTGTTATGGAAAATAGGCCATGCAAGAATTAAACCGCAATGGAAATAGCCTGGTGGTAAATAGCCTTCCACTAAACTTCAAAAGAACAAAGACACTTTAATTAAAACAGCCTTGAAACTATCCTGCTCCTTTGCATCAGAAACAGTCAATAAGAGGTGTTTAGTGAACTCTCCTACAGAAGCAAGTACAATAAACCCAAACACTGAAGTGCTCCTAAAGACAAATCTGGTTCCCAATTCACAGAATGGCTACTAATCTGACGGTTTACAATAATAGATAAAACATTCTATTGATCTTGGTCTCTTTTCCCCTCCTTAGAATGAATCTGTTATGTTTACCTTAGTGTAATAGCTAGTTTTTGCTACATAACAAACCACCCCCAGATTAAACAGAAACTGCTAAACCATCTATTTATCATCATGCACAGTTCTACAGATCAACAATTTGGGATGGGGTCAGCTCTTCAATTTTTCCGATCTAAGTCACTCATGTGTTTAAGGTCAGCTGTTAGTTTCTGGTTAGGCTGCAGGCTGGCTAATTGTTGGCTAGGGCACTTGGAATCTCCTCCACAAGATCTCTTGATCTCCAGGAAGCTAGCCTGGGCATGCTCATATGGTGGCAGGATTTAAGAGCAGCAAGGCTGTGTTTTTCAAGTCTGTCTTTGTGTCATACTTTCTACTGTCCCATTGGTCAAAACAAGTCACATGAGTCATTATGGGAGGGTACTGCCAAAGGGCAAGGTTACAAGGGGGAGTTAAAAATTGGAGCTTTTATTGCAATCAGTTCACCACACTTAGTTTTTTTTCCCCTTCATCTCCTATAATAACGTCTCCTGGATAAGGAACTGTCTGTAAATGACACTTTTCTTGTGTCGTAACACAAAAGTGAATAATTTGACCAAACTATCTTTTGCTTTATGACATACTGACCTATCACTCTTGAACTTGTAAAGAAGTAAGTCACAGCTAAAAGCTCTCACAAAATCCCAGAGGTCTAAGCAAATCTAATAGAGCCACTACAAATACTAAGAACACCAAAAATAAAACATTTAGTCTAATAAATATTTTGACAGCTACATTTTCTGGAAAAACAAAAAGAAAGAGACACAAGTTGATGGTACCTTTACCTTCCCTTTTCTCCTTCCTCCTCAGCTAACTTTATCAATCAACTGAAGTTACCTGCTTTTTTTTTTTTTTTTTTTTTCAGCACACGGGCCTCTCACTGTTGTGGCTTCTCCCATTGCAGAGCACAGGCTCTGGACGCGCAGGCTCAGTGGCCATGGCTCACGGGCCCAGCCGCTCCGCAGCATGTGGGATCTTCCCAGACCGGGGCACGAACCCACGTCCCCTGCATCGGCAAGCGGACTCTCAACCACTGCGCCACCAGGGAAACCCACCTGCTATTTTGATCAAATCAAACCCGGAGGAATCTGGCACCAAGTGAAAATGGGAAATCAACTGCCACCCACAGTCTCTAACTTGGGAGCTGCCAAGGGAAAAAAAAAGACTTTTCAAATGTATTGTTTCAGAATTTGGAGCTGCTTTCAATGGTAGTAATACAACAGCCACCCCCACCACCTTGTCTTGTCCAAAATCCCAAAAGAGATAGCAGAAAAAAGCTATTCTACTGGTTACATCACATAACTCCAAATTGCTATTCATATATATATATATAAATGGTCATTTTAGAATATTTCTTCAAAGTCTTGAGTTCAATTTAATGGATTTACTTTGTATAATTTTACTTATAATTATGATTACCTTTATAATCTTCTGAGAGCTAGTTAGTACATTCCTACACTCAAAATGAATTACTTCCTCATAGGAAATGTTCACTAAATAAGACACTGGAGGACTGTAAGCCTGAGAGAGAATATCTGATTAATGTTGTTAAAGGACCTTTATGGCTTCTGTGTTGAGAATTATAGGAGATACAAGAGTGGAAACTGTTTTTAGTACAAGGGATACATGATAATAACAGAATTTACTAGTGGGAGATATAGAATATTAAAAAAAATAAGAAAAAGACATGTAATATAATGTCAAAAAGTAATAAGTTTAGTAAAGAAAAATTAAATAAGAGAAAAGGTTAGAGAGTGATGGCAGGGCAGAGAAGGCTGTTTACATTAAATTGAATGATCAAAGAGGAACTCTCAGAGGAGGTGATAATAATGTAAGCTGAGACCTGTATTATGAGATGTGGGTACTCAATTCCAAAATCTAGGGGAAGAACCTTCAAGAAGAGATAACATCTGATTCAAAGACAACATACAGGAATTATCATGGTGGGTTTAAGATCAGAGTGGCTGAAACACAGTAAGCTTGTGGGAGGATAGGAGTTGTGGTTGGACTGAGGCCAATAAAAGCTAGGTCTTGCAGACACTTGGATTTTATTCTGGTCATGATGGGAATTCAATAAAGGTTTTTGAGCTAAAGAGTGATATGATGTGATTCATATTTTAAAGGAATCAATCTGGCTGCTACATTGAGATTGAAGGGGTATAAAATAGGGAAATCAGGAGGCTACTGTAGTAATCCAGGTGAGGTGATGGTAGTTGGGTGCTGATGCAAGTGGTGATGAGTAGTTAGATTTGGGATCTATTTTGAAGTTTTATTAAAAGATTTGACAATGGACAAGATTATGGAAGATAAATGGAAAAGGGGGTTCAGTTTTATATGCTGGGCAACTGGGTAAATGGTGGTGAGAAATGGGGAGAAACAGGTTGCATGTAGGGCTTTAGAGGAAAAATCAGTAATAAAGATTTTCATTTTGGCTATATTTTGAGATGCCAATTAGACATCTAAATAGAGATGTGATTCAGGGTTCAATGTACGAGTGTGGAGGTCAAGGAAGAAGCATGGGATATGGATATTTATTTGGGATCCATCAGCATACAGGTAGCATTTAATACTATGGGAATAAATATAATCACCTAGGGATGAGTATGAATAGAGAAGGGAAGAAAAGGATTGTATAAAGAATAATAAAGGCATAATAGAGATAATCATGAATAGTTCTATATTAGTTATCTATTACTGCATAAAAACTTACCCTAAAATTAAGCAGTTAAAACAATAAATACTTATTTTAACACACAGTTTCCGAGCATAAAGAATCTGGGAGTGACTTAGCTGAGTGATTTTGGTTCAGGGTCTGCCACAAATTTTTAGCCCAACTCTTGGCCAGATCTTCTGTCATCTCGAAACTTGACTCTTGCAGTTGTTTACAAATGGCTTTAGTTCCTCACAACATGGGTCTCTCAGTAGGGCTACTTGTAACATGGCAGTTTGTTTACTTAGAGGAGTGGTCCAAGAGGGAGGGAGAGAGTAAATATTGCCCAAGATAGAGGTTGTTGTCTTTTTAGCACTTTTTTTGGAAGTGTCATGCCATCACTTCTGTGTACTTTATTGGTTAGAAGTTTAGCACATCCTAAAGAGGAGAAGAATTAATCCCACCTTTTAAAGGGAGGAGTATCAAATAATTTGTGGACATATTTTTGAAACTACCACAGTTTCCTAATACATAAAAAGTTATAATGATCAATGTTATAACAAATACTACAATTTTATAAGTAATATATAATCCTTCATTGTGTAGGATCCATACATTAAACACTCTGAAAGTGTATATTTACCTTAAAATGATTCAAAAAATTAAGCTCTTTATCCAATGCCACACAGTTATTAAATAGAAAAATCATGCTTTCTGACTCAAATTACAGTTTTCCCCATCAATTTTTCTGGAGAAAAACTTTTTTTTTTAATGGCAGCTGTTTTTTAAGTATAGGTAAATACAATCTTTTGACAAAACCCAGGCAAATTTGCTCAAGCAAATGCACTTTATAATACTGACTACAGAGTTATTACCAAGAGTTGTTCAAAATAAGTTAGATAAATTTTATTTTTTTAATAAATTTAGTTATTTTATTTATTTATTTTTGGCTGCATTGGGTCTTCATTGCTGCACATGGGCTTTCTCTTGTTGCGGCAAGTGGGGGCTCCTCTTTGTTGCCGTTCACAGGTTTCTCATTGTGGTGGCTTCTCTTGTTGCAGAGCACGGGCTCTAGGTGCTTGGGCTTCAGTTGTGGCTCCTGGGCTCTAGAGTGCAGGCTCAGTTGTTGTGGTGCATGGGCTTAGTTGCTCCTTGGCATGTGGGATCTTCCCAGTCCAGGGCTTGAACCCGTGTCTCCTGCATTTGCAGGAGGATTGTTAACCACTGTGCCCCCAGGGAAGCCCAAGTTAGATAAATTTTAAAAGTTCCCTATCCCTAAGCCTGGAGACTCATATGAGGAACCCAAAAGGAGGCCTTCATGTGAAGACTTTCTTGGAGCTCTAGAATTCATTAAAATGTTTATGAATAGGGATGCTATGACATTTTAGATATTCAGTCCAGGTGCAAATACTTGCCCTAATTGCTGCTATCATGACAGACAAAGCCTATTTTTTGGTAGGTTAGCTCTAGCTTACTTAATAACATCACCATCACCATCATCATCATCATCATCATTCAGTATAGGTTAGTAATTAACACATGATCTGCAGTCAGAATGTCTAACTCTCATCATCAGAAGGGTCCAAACTTTCAGTTATAAGCTGAATAAGTTCTGGGAATCTAGTGTATGGCATGGTGACTATAGTCAAGAGTATTGTACTGTATAATTAAAAGTTGCCATGAGAGTAGAGCTTTAATATTCTCACCATAACAACAACAACAGCAAGGTAATTATGTGAGTTAGAGGATGTATTAACTAACCCTCCTGTGGTAAGTATTTTGCAATATATACGTGTATTAATTAAATCATCACATTGTCCACCTTAAGCTTCCATAAAAAAAAAAATGATCTTTAATGGATCTCCTATGGGTTTAGTTGAAGGAAAACCCAAAAGGAGGATTGAAAATTAAAAGTACTTATTTTTCTTATTCAAGAAAAGACTATTTTTGGCCACAGTCCCAAGGGATGAATAAGTAACCACCACTAATTAAAGGTAACTTGGAATCAGGAAACATGCTCAGAAAATCAGCCAATCAGTGACAGTGTCTCTCCAGCGGCCATGTTTCTAAAAAGAGACAGTCAACAACAGCCTTACCCTAGTAATTGTGCCCTTGAAGGTTAGCAAACAATGATAATCCCTAAAGTCAGCCAATCAGTGACAGTCTGGATCTTTTATACAATAGCCAATTATCAAATGCCTCACTCCAGTGACCATGCTTCTGAAAGTTAACTGGTCCACAGCAACCTTATTCCAGTGACCATAGAAACAGTGTTGAAAGTTCTACAATCCCTAAACACTTCTACTTCTGGAAGTCTACCAAGCCCTGAACCCTCAGGCTAAATAAAACTTTATACAGACATACCTCATTTTATTATGTTGTGCTTTATCGCACTTCACAGGTAACGCAGTTTTTACAAATTGAAGGTTTGTGCCAACCCGGTAATGAGCAAGGCTGTAAGTGTCATTTTTCCAACAGCATTTGCTTATTTCATGTCTCTGTGTTACATTTTGGTAATTCTCACAGTATTTCAAACTTTGTCATTATTATTATATTTGTTATGGTGATCTGTAATCAGTGACTTTGATGTTACCACTATGAATCACTGAAAGATCAGATGATGGTTAGCTTTTTTTGACAATAAAGTATTGTTTAATCAAGGTATATAAATTTTTTAAACATTGCTATTGCACACTTAATAGACTACAGTATAGTGTAAACATAACTTTCATATGCACAGGGAAACCAAAATATTCTTGTGAGTTGCTGTATTGCAATGTATGCTTTATTGCAGTGTTCTGGAACCAAACCTGCAATATCTCAGAGGTATGGCTATATAAAATAAACTTTGGCTTTGTTCGAGAAACCTAGACTATACAAGTACAGCTCTCCCTCAGGCCAACAGAAAGTTCACCATTTTTACATCAGATATCTAGTTTATTTTTTCATTAGTTCATGACCCTGTCAGTGTTCAACCTTATCTTATGATTAGTTATGGGTTTGGGTATGTAAGTGACAGATACACTGATGTGGACATGAGATGAGATTATGAAGTTCAGTCTTTCAACTCTTGCAATGGTTGCTATCATCTACTTTTTATTTGTGTATATTTAATCCCAAAATGTGAAAACACAAATGTAAATTTTGTGATGAGTTTTCTGAACAGTAAAGATTTATTAAACAAGAAAAAACTCCTTTTGAAGCTCTTTGTGTAGTATGCAATTATTCATTCAATATAAAAATGGTGGAAAGTCAGATATAAACCAGCATATACTAATTGCTAAGTATAAGATATATATGGTTTCTTCAACTAGTGTTAAAGAAAGTGACAAAATAACATTTTTTTGATTAAAGAGAAATACAGATGATGAAGATAAAATAATCACAGCAGAAGTTGTAATGGCCTTCTGCACCATACATCATCAATCTATCAGCAAAAAAATTGAACATGCTACTACCAGAAGTATTTTCTGATTTCAAAGTTGCCAGCAAATTTTCAACTTCCAGGACAAAAGTTACTGGAATAACAACAAAAAAAGTAAATTAAAGAGATTACTAAAGCTCTAAATAACTCACTTTTTTTAAAAAAAGCAAAATAGCCACAGATGCAAGTAATTACAATGCAAGAATAAATTTCCTTTTGTTTGTGCCATACTTTCTCACAAAAAAAAGGTTACTTGAAAGTCTATTGGAAAGTAGAACATCAGAAACTGCAAATTTTTGCTTTTGCTGGAGATAATACAAATACAGATTTTAGTGGATGTCTGTGTAAAGATACAATGCATATTCAAAGTTGAAAAAAAAAGTATGAATGATTCTATGGAAGGTGTTGGCTAACCTACCCATATCCTGCATAATGCTGCTCAAATAGTATCTGATGTTCTTTCTACTGAATTTGAAGCAATCGTTATAAAACTGTTCTCTTACATCAGCATTTATAGTCTTCAAACTGAGTGACTAAAGGATTTTCTTTTTTCACTTTTGGTATTGGCATTCGGTATTCTTCAATTCTCTCACATTTAAAAATCCATGGTGGGCTTCCCTGGTGGTGCAGTGGTTGAGAGTCCACCTGCCGATGCAGGGGACACGGGTTCATGCCCCGGTCTGGGAGGACCCCACATGCCGTGGAGTGGCTGGGCCCTTGAGCCATGGCCACTGAGCCTGTGCATCCGGAGCCTGTGCTCCGCAACGGGAGAGGCCACAACAGTGAGAGGCCTGCGTACTGCAAAAAAATAAAAAAAAATTAAAAAAAAATAAGAGAAATAAGAAAAATAAAAATCCATGGTGGTCCAGTGACTAAGACTCCACGTTCCGAATGCAGGGGGCCCTAGCATGCCGCAACTAAGACCCAGCGAATCCATTCACTTTATTTAGCAAATGCAGTTGAGAGAA
Organism: Mesoplodon mirus; assembly: GCF_964341445.2. Classification (NCBI taxonomy): domain Eukaryota; kingdom Metazoa; phylum Chordata; class Mammalia; order Artiodactyla; family Ziphiidae; genus Mesoplodon; species Mesoplodon mirus. The sequence continues at coordinate 73,933,994 of NC_138981.1, forward strand.
TCCTGTTTTTGTGAAGCACTGAAATCATACTTTAATTCTTAAGAAAGGTCTCAAAAATTCTTGTTGACTTTTTAAGTAATCCACTGAGTGAAGCCTACTTATTCATTGTTCATAGTTTTTAGTATTTTTTAGAAACAGAATTATGCAGACTGAAGGAAGGATAAACAGTGCTATTGATGTTTCAGGAAATTATTGAATTTCTTAAAGAATGAATTGATAAAACGTATTATTTTATGTATCAAGGCTATTCTTTTTTTTTTCCTTTTTTTTTTTTTTTTTTTTTTTTTTTTTTTGGTACGTAGGCCTCTCACTGTTGTGGCCTTTCCCATTGTGGAGCACAGGCTCTGGACGCGCAGGCTCAGTGGCCATGGCTCATGGGCCCAGCCGCTCCATGACATGTGGGATCTTCCTGGACCAGGGCACGAACACACGTCCCCTGCATTGGCAGGCAGACTCCCAACCACTGCGCCACCAGGGAAGCCCTCAAGGCTATTCTTAAAAGGAACACTACTTATTTACAGAAAAAGAAATTTCATCTTGAACTAAATAGTATTATGGCATTTACTATGTCAATCTTTTGAAATAGATATCTTTTTAATAATTTGATTCTTTATGTGGATGCTGTTTAATACTATTCCCAAATGGGAACAAGCAGAATCATAATGTATAGTGTTGAAGAAGAGTGGGAAGAAATTGATAGCAATGCTGTTTTTGTCAGTGGACAACATTTTAAAAAGCTGATCAAAAGATGCAAAGTAATCCTGAAGAATGGAAAATAAAGTTATACTACAGAAGATGGTATTATAAACATCTTAAAATATTCAAAATAAAATGTGAAGAACAATTCTCAGCATTATTAATCTTATGCCTGTACCTCAGTATACTGGTTCATAATACTTGTGTTGACTGTATTTACTCACTAATGAATATTCAATTGACCAAAGTAGAAATAAGTTGGATGTGACCACTGTTAAATCTATATTACAATGTAAATATAAAAAATACTATAATTTTGAGAAATTTTATAGGCAAATTCTGAAAACTACAGAACCCTTAAGGAGAACCAAATTATGAGGGAAATATAATTTTAAAAATAAGTATTTAATTTAGATACCTATAGTTTACTTCAGATAAATATCAAATAGTTTTTAGTAGAAAATGTCTCTTGCAATATTTTTATTTTATCTCAATGTTCATATGCATAGGAAAATGTAAATCATTCAAATTAACCTGGGTATCCTGTATTTTTATATACTACATCTGGCAACTCTAAAAGTATTTATTTTTTGAAATAAGACAGAGAAAGACAAATACCATGTGATCTCACTTATATATGGAATTTAAAACAAACAAACAAACAAAACCTAGCTCAAAGATAAAAAGAACAGATTGGTGGTTGCCAGAGGCAGGAGGTGAGGAAAATGAGTGAAGGGGGTCAAAAGATACAAACTTACAGTTATAAGATAAGTCATAGAGATGTAATATACAGCATGCTGATTGTAGCTAACAATAATGTATTGAATATTTAAAAGGTGCTAAAAGAGTATATCTTAAAAGTTCTCATCACAAAGAAAAATAATTTTTTGTTGACTATGTCTGGTGACAGATGTTAACTAGACATTGTGGTGATAATTTCACAATATATACAAATATCAAATCATTTTGTTGTACACATGAAACTAAATAATGTTATATGTCAATTATACCTCAGTTTCCAAAAAAATGAAAGAAAAAGAATTAACTTTCTCAAAGTTTCACCAGAACTTTATAGAATTACACATAACTTTTCCATTCTGAAATAAAAGTTTATATCTCATGATTTTAGTTTACTAACACTGGTAATGTTGAGCATATTTTCACATATTTTTGGCTATTATATTTTTTTCTGTGAATTGAATATCCATAAATTTAACACATATTTCTATTTTGTTGCTTTTTAAAAATTTGTAGGTAGACCTTATTTATTCTGAATATTTTTTGTGTACACATATTTTACACTACTTGGAAATAAAAAGTTGGATAATTCATAACAATGCCAAGATCATTAAGAGAAGAATTTAAGAGATAAACGTAGAAAAGTGAACTATAAAATAACTAAGAGGTGAACATTTATCTGATCTAGAAGTAAGGAAGGCATTTTAGGTGTATATGTGAGAAGGCAAGAATCATAAAGAAGAGCAGCTGGTTATATTACATTAAAATAAAAAAGTCTTCATATTAAAAAACACAAATGCAATTAAAAAGCAAATTATATAGATATAAAAAATATATACACACATACATATATAATAAGCACATTTACTAATATCTAAAGAGGTAAACTGCACAGGCAAGTTATGTAAAATAAGGCCAAATATATTTTAAAATTCAAAAGGAATAATAAACAAAGAAAATTGAAGTGAAATAACAGCATAACACTTTTTGCTTATCATATTATATTACAAACTTTAAAAAAATTATTACATTCAGTGCTAATTTGATAATCTTCTCTGAAGATAATTCTGCCAACCCACCCTTTCTCCCCTGCCTTTTAACATCTGCCTTCTAAATTCTATCCACTCTTTTTGTTCAGTATCACATATTATACTTTAATCTGTTTCCTGACAAAGCTGCTTAACAAATTTAATGCACTTACATTCTTTACTAAGGAACCAATCATTTTTATCATATTGGCAGTCAACCCCAAACATGGGCTCAAGGCTAGTTTTTACTCTCAAGTAGATGACCATTTCCCTTGCCAGGTATTGTGTTTAAGTTGAACTATAGCTGTTCTATAATTTGCTCTGCCTCAGTACTAAACGTTTTCTTGCATATGTATTTGATTAAGGGCTTTCATCCTGTCATTTGTGATAGGTGTTTATCTCTGCTGCAAGCTGAACCCCTCAGTTACAAATGACCTCAAATGCCCGTCAATTTCTACCATGACACAAATATTCAGTTTGAGGGATCTTTCCATCTACAAATCTTACTTGCTTCTTAAATTGGCATGTTTCAGGGATCAGATGAATATCTTTGACTTTCTTCAGTTTTTTCTTTGTGTGTGATGTTCAACAAGTACTCAATTTTGCCACTCTGCCCACTCTCAAAAAATCTGAAAGGTCTGAGATTTCACCTTACTTAAAAGTTAACGAGAGATACGTTCGGTGGATTACTCCTTTCTGCTCGTGGATGCCGACGAGTAAGCATCGTTAACGTCTCCCCCGCCCCCCTCCACTGCCGTCATGTCTAAGTCAGAGTCACCCAAAGAGCCCGAACAGCGGCGGAAGCTCTTCATCGGAGGTTTGAGCTTTGAAACAACCGATAAGAGTCTGAGGAGCCATTTTGAGCAGTGGGGAACGCTCACAGATTGTGTGGTAATGAGGGATCCAAACACCAAACGCTCCAGAGGCTTCGGGTTTGTCACATATGCCACTGTGGAGGAGGTGGATGCGGCCATGAATGCAAAGCCACACAAGGTGGATGGAAGAGTTGTGGAACCAAAGAGGGCCGTCTCAAGAGAAGATTCTCAAAGACCTGGTGCCCACTTAACTGTGAAAAAGATTTTTGTTGGTGGCATTAAAGAAGACACTGAAGAACATCATCTAAGAGATTATTTTGAACAGTATGGGAAAATTGAAGTGATTGAAATCATGACTGATCGAGGCAGTGGCAAAAAGAGAGGCTTTGCTTTCGTAACCTTTGATGACCATGACTCTGTAGACAAGATTGTCATTCAGAAATACCACACTGTGAATGGCCACAACTGTGAAGTAAGGAAAGCCCTATCTAAGCAAGAGATGGCTAGTGCCTCATCCAGCCAAAGAGGTCGAAGTGGTTCTGGAAACTTTGGTGGTGGTCGTGGAGGTGGTTTTGGTGGGAATGACAACTTTGGTCGTGGAGGAAACTTCAGTGGTCGAGGTGGCTTTGGTGGCAGCCGTGGTGGTGGTGGATATGGTGGCAGTGGGGATGACTATAATGGATTTGGTAATGATGGTGGTTATGGAGGAGGTGGCCCTGGTTACTCTGGAGGAAGCAGAGGCTATGGAAGTGGTGGACAGGGTTATGGAAACCAGGGCAGTGGCTATGGCGGGAGTGACAGCTATAACAACGGAGGAGGCGGAGGCAGCTTTGGCGGTGGTAGTGGAAGCAATTTTGGAGGTGGTGGAAGCTACAATGATTTTGGCAGTTACAACAATCAATCTTCCAAGTTTGGACCCATGAAAGGAGGAAACTTTGGAGGCAGAAGTTCTGGCCCCTATGGTGGTGGAGGCCAATACTTTGCCAAACCCCGAAACCAAGGTGGCTATGGTGGTTCCAGCAGCAGCAGTAGCTATGGCAGTGGCAGAAGGTTTTGATTACTGCCAGGAAACAAAGCTTAGCAGGAGAGGAGAGCCAGAGAAGTGACAGGGAAGCTACAGGTTACAACAGATTTGTGAACTCAGCCAAGCACAGTGGTGGCAGGGCCTAGCTGCTACAAAGAAGACATGTTTTAGACAATACTCATGTGTATGGGCAAAACTCGAGGACTGTATTTGTGACTAATTGTATAACAGGTTATTTTAGTTTCTGTTCTGTGGAAAGTGTAAAGCATTCCAACAAAGGGTTTTAATGTAGATTTTTTTTTTTTGCACCCATGCTGTTGATTGCTAAATGTAATAGTCTGATCATGACGCTGAATAAATGTGTCTTTTTTTTAAATGTGCTGTGTAAAGTTAGTCTACTCTGAAGCCATTTTGGTAAACTACCCCAACAGTGTGAAGTTAGAGTTCCTTCAGGGTGATGCCAGGTTCCATTCAAAATTTATTTACAACCTGCTTTGGTGGAGAAGCTACTGTCTTCCGAAACCTTGGTGTAGTTGAACTGACAGTTACTGCGTTGTGACCTGGAGTTCACCGTGAAAAGGGTCACCCAAGCCAAGTGATGGAGTTTTTTGATTATTAATATATGATTGTTGGCATATCCTATGCAATATATCTAAATTGGATTATGGTACCAGATATAGATGGGAATGAAGCTTGTGTATCATCCATTATCATGTGTAATAAATAAACAATTTAATACCCTCTTGAAAAAAAAAAAAAAGTTAACGAGTTAGTTAGCCTGAAAAAATTTCATAGATAATGGCAGAAAACCCAAGACTCCTGCATCAGAGAAGAAGGACTTTATTATTCATGGCATAACAGGCAACATGAACTTCACGTTCACAGCAATATCCCTTGTTGCCCAAGTCACATGGGGGGAAAACACTGTTGGGTCCAAGTGGATGCAGAGCACACAGTGAGTTTGTGCCACAGCTGAGAAACTCTGAGCTTAAGAAACACACAAAGTTACAGAAGGACTGATAGGAAACTTGCTCATCCTTTGCCCTAAAGGGAGATGTTATCTTTCCCATACTGGACAGCAAACAAATCTGCCTTCTGCTACAGAGAAACATACTATATCTATCTTCCAAAGCTGTTTGCTATAAAAATATCGTTGAAAAGCTGTCAGTGCCTCTGTTCACAAGACATGCAGAAATATATGAGAGACCCTTGGAGAACTGTCTCCCAACACCCATGACACTCTAGCAAAAACAGAACACCTGAATTACTATAGTTCTTCCAGAAGAAGGCTGGGAGGGTGTCTTCTTCCCTAGATGTGAGTGCTTTCCAGTTTGAACTCAAAGAAGTATGTGTGTTACTATCTCTAGAAAATTGGCAATATGTGTTCTAGAAGAAAAAGAAGGTTTAGGATCAGGGAACCTGGTTCTGAGTTTTGGGTATAGTGTCTTGGGGCAAATTAGTAATTTTTTTGTTTGGAGCTTAATTTACTCACCTGTAAAATAGGGGAAAAACTACTTATCTTAAGAAGATTGCTATATTCAATGACAAAATAAATATGGAAGAGACTTGTCAACTTTTAAACGTTTTATAAATGCTATCTGTGTGCATGAATGTACTCATTCATTTTTTCATTAATGCCTTGTAACAGATAAGTACCTAAGCTCATACTTCAAAAATTTAAATATGTAGCACCATTAGCTTCAAATGCTAACATAAATAAGCTTACAGTACAAGTTACAGTGACATGGCTGTCTTTCTATGATTGTCAGTTAACACTGAGAGTTTTGACAAAATTAAGCTGAGTCCCGTGGATTTTTATTTTTTATTTCACATTTTTTCTAGTGTCTAACCATTTGGTCCCTTATTAATTTTCTTTTTTTTAATTGAAATATATTTGACATACAACATTGTATAAATTTAAGGTGTAAACATGTTAATGTGATACAATTATATATTGTAATAATTGCCATTGTCGTGATAACTTGCTAGCACCTCTATTATGTTACATAACCATCGTTTCTTTTTAGCGATTGGAATGATTAATTTCTAGTCTCTTAGCAAGTGTCATCATAAAAATACACTATTGTTGTCTATATTTACTATACTGTGCATTAGATCTCTATGGCTTATTTATGATTTTGCAGGTTTGTACCCTTTAAACCCCATCTGTCCTATTCCCCCACCACCTATCCCCTGGTAACAACAATTTTACTGTTTTTATAAGTTTGGCTTACTTTAGATTCCACATATAAGTGACATCATACAGTATTTGTTTTGGTCTGTCTGACTTATCTCACTTAGCATAATGTTTTCAAAGTCCATTTATGTTGTCTCAAATCCCAGCATATCCTCCTTTCTCAGGTACATTGAGTACAAGGACAATCAAAATCCCAGCAAGTTAATTTGTGGATATCATCACACTGACTCTAAAGTTTTTATGGAGTTGCTAAAAAGAACAGAGTAGGCAACACAATATTGAAGGAGAAGAACAAAGTTAGAGGACTGAACCTATCCAACTTCGACTTACTATAAAGCCATCACAGTGTCGTGTTGGTAAAAGAATAAACAAATAGATCAATGGAACAGAATAGAGAGACCAGAAATAGACCCACATAAATGCAGTCACAACTGATTTTTCCCAAAGGAGTGAAGGCAATGCAATGGAGAAAGGCTAGTCTTTTCAAGAAATGGTGCAAGAACAACTGCACATTTCCATGCAAGTAAATGAATCTAGACACAGACCTTACACCTTTCACAAAAAGCAACTCAAAATAGATTATAGACCTCAATATAAAATGAAAAACTATAAACCTCCTAGAAGACAGCACAAGAGAAATCCTAGATAACCTTGGGTATGGTGGTGCCTTCTTAGATACAACACCAAAGGAACAATTGGTGAAAGAAAGCATTGATAAGTAGATCTTCATAAAATTATAAACTCATGTTCTGCAAAAGACACTGCCAAGAAAGTGATAAGACAAGCCACAAACTGGTAGAAAATATTTGGAAGAGATACATTTGATAAAGAACTGTTATCCAAAATATAGTAATAATTCTTAAAATGCAACATGAAAACAAACAGTGCAATTAAAAATGGAAAAAATAAGAACAGACACTTCACAAAAGAAGGCATATAAATAAATAAGCAGGCAAATAAGTAAATGAAAAGTTATTCAACACCATATATCATTAAAGGATTGCACATTAAAACAATGAAATACCACTACACACCTATTATAATGGCTAAAATCCAAAGCACTGACAATACCAAATGCTGGTGAGGATGTGGAGCTCTAGTAATGCTCATTCTTTGCTGGTGGGATTGTGAAATGGTACATCTGCTTTGGAAGTCAGTTTTGCAGTTTCTTACAAAACTAAACATATGCACACTATATGATCCAGTGATCATGCTCCTTTATATTTACCCAAATGATCTGAAAACTTATGTCCACAAAAAGTTTGCACAGGAATGTTCATGGCCATTTTATTTATAACTGCCAACACTTGGAAGCAACCAAGATGTCCCTCAAAATATGAATGTATAAACAAACTCTAGTGAATCCATAGAATGGAATATTATCCTGCAATAAAAACAAATGAGCCGTAAAGCCATGAAAATGCATGGAAGAATATTAAATGCATATTGTTAAGTGAAACTTATTTCTAAACTAAAAAAGGCTACATATTGTATGATTCTAAATATATACATTTTGGAAAAGGCAAAATTAGTGTGATAGTAAGAATATCAGTGGTTTCTGGGGATTCAGCAGAAGGTAGTGTGGGATGAATAGGTGACACACAAGGGATTCTTTTGATACAGTGATACTATTCTGTATGATACTGTAATGGTGGATTCACATCGTTATATATTTGCCAAAACCTACAGAATGCAGAACACAAAGAGTGAACCATAATGCAAATTATGAACTTTAGTTAATAATAATGTATCAATACTGGCACATCAATTGTAACAAGTGTACCACACTAGTGCAAGATGTTGTTAAGGATAGAGGAAAATAAGGGAGAACGGGTTTAGGGGTTATATGGAAACACTGTACTTTCTACTCAAATTTTCTATAAACCTAGAGCTATTCAAAAAATAAATTATATTAATTAAAAAAAGAAATTAATTACAGGTACATGCTATAATAATCTTGAAAATATTATTCTAAGTAAAAGAAGCCAGACACAAAAAGCCATGTATTATGTGAGTCCATCTATATTAAATGCCCAGAACCGGAAATTCCATTTAGATAGTAAACAGATTAATGTTTGCCAGAGTATAGGGAGATGAGGGAATTGGGAGTACCTGCTAACAGGTATGGGGTTTCTTTTGGAGGTTATGAAAATATTCTGTAATTAAACAGTGGTTATGTTTTCATAACCTTGTGAATACACTAAAAACCAATGAATTTTATGCTTTTTAATGGTGAATTTTATGGCAAATTAATTTAATCTCAATAATAACTTTTTGGAAGATACCACCAGATTATCTCTACCACCATAGATAAGGATAAATTAAAAATTATATTAAGGTCCCCATTTTTTCAATCTGGGGGGGGAATTGGGTCTCTAAAGTAAACTTAAGCAAAAGCAGAGTTTTTATACAAGGTACACCACTTTCTGTGTGTGTGAGACTTTGGACAAGATATTTAATGGATTAAGTTTCAATGTAATCACCTGTAATAGTAGTTCCTATATCATAGGGGTGTTTGTTTGAAGGTTAAATGGAATAATATACATAATGGGCAAAGTACAATCTCTGAACATATTGTGTTCAATAAATATTAATTTTGTGGTAATTCCATGACTTTTTGGAGAACTTTGAAGACTAGAAAGAGGAAATATAATTAGATGGAATATGTGAAACATATATAGTTCATCTGTTTTACAGATATATGTCGGTCATTAGGTGACAACCCTAATAGCCCTCTCCATAATTTGAGGTGAGGTGTTTTTCCTATTTCATAAGACAACTCAGCAATGATAAAGGGCCAACGTGCCACTAGAAACTTAACAAAGCACACTGACCATGGCTAATGGCACTCTGCTGAGTTAAAATTACCCCATGAATCTAGGATTTGGACTTTTTTTTTTCCATGTCTTAGGAACAGGTGGGTAATCCTGGTATCACTGTACCAAACAGTCATGCTCATTCTGGAGTCGTGGAGAATCAGATTCAGTGACTGGCACATAGTTATCACTCAATAACAGTTTGTTGAACAAATGAATGAATTCATGAGAATAAATGAATGAATAAGTGAATGAGAGCCTTAAAAATACTAAAATTATCAAGGGTAGGTTTGAGTCTTTCAGTTTAGCATAATGACTAAGAGGTATGTGCATGCAGACTAACCTGAATTCAAATGCTGGCTCTGCCACTTAATACAACAATGACAACAACAACAACAACAACAACAACTTTACTACTACTACTACAAACCTTCATGGAAACTTGTTGATTGTAGAACCTATTTTTAACTAAGAAACTAATGCTAATAATGCCTTTTTTTGAAACAATTAAGGTTCAATGTAGTTTAAAAATAGCCTCATTCCTACTCTAAAATGCTATGATAGATTCATTTTTTTTTCCTGTCTGGTATACGTGCAACCTCTTTATATGATCTTTGAAATGTCTAGAAGTAGACCATTTGGTGTATAAGCAAAGAAAATTCCTCTAGCAGAGCAGAGAGCTATCACTAGTAACAGAATGACATTAATAAGAATAAATACTTCTTATTTTTGATGACGAACGGTTGTCTCAGGTCCACATTGCTAATTAATATTGATTTAATGCAGGGCTATTTGTAATAAATAAAATGCAAACAATGAACTTAAATGAATTTATTTGCTCTCTCCTGTTTCTTATTATTTTGCAAGAAATTCATAACATGAAATATGCATGTTGTTTTACCAAGTATATTTGACCGCATGATAATGTATTACCTATTTGGTTACTCAAAAGGCTTCAAAGTCTCTGTAAGCTCTGCAAATTGAATTGAGTATCTTATTTCATTTTAATTTTACATTAAATTCTGTATCCAAGTAGCAGAAGAAAATATAAAATTTGAGAATTAGCTGTCTTGTGTCTGTTAGATCTCATTTGCGTCAATTCTTTGTGGATGGCTGTGTGTTTTTCAAGTATCTTGCCTTCATAAAATTTTTTAAAACCTCTAAAAATTATCATATTGTTCATCTCTATGGAATTCTGTATGATAGTACTTATGCTTCCCCTGACAACTTGTCACAAATTCACAATGCTTAGAGACACAGTGTATATTTCTTATAGCCATTAGAATTTAGAAATTTATTTAATAACTGTAACTGCTTAAAATGTTTAAAATCTCAAGGGTAGCACTGAAAATGTAATACCTCTCTTGTATACAAGCTTCAAAATACACTATTCCTCTGTAATGCAGTATCTGATATTTCCAGCTAATCGTCACGGGGGACTTGTGGATTACTATGTCTTAATGGAAGAGAGGTCACATTCTAAACACAGATGTTAGAGAGGGTTATTTGGCAAACATTCAGGAGTGCTATCCCAGTGTTTTCTCCACAAATATAGCTAATAAGCCATAATTTTTGGGGTCTTCAACACCATCTCAGGAAAATATAAAGATGTCAGACCAGAAGAACACTAGTGTGCTTTTAAATTTTTAATTTCTACAGTCTTATAAAGTAGATGAATCATATGACATCTACAACTGAGTTGGTATCATAACAATCATACATTTAAATAGCAATTATCAATGTATAGAATGAATTTTACATAGTTTAAAACATGTTTACAAACATTGTTTCACTTGAATCATATAGCCCTAAAAAAATCAAACTAAAAGTTAACACTAGTATCTTTATTTATAGATAAGAAAACAATGGTCAAAGGATCCTTCCCAAATTCCATAGCTTGTGTCAGTATCTGAGCACAAAGACCACGTTTTCTGACACTTCATTCTACTTGGAAGTATAAAGTATTGTTCACACAAAAAAGAAGAAGGAAAATAACCATGATTTCTCAGCATGAATTTTGTGCATTTGACTTCATACTAATGAAGTAGGACAACTGCATCATAGAAAGTGATGAAATATTCAAATATTAAACCAGTTAAAAATTATTTATTACTCTATTTATACCACAACTTAATGGATCATTTAATGGTGGTTATTTGAGCACTGAACATCGGTTGTGATTAAGGTCAGTGGCAGTCCTTCCAGATTTCCTAGGAAAACACTGCTGTGGAAAACCTCCAGGAAACAAAGAGTGAAAAATAGTATGAACTATGAAGAAAAAATAAAAATAAATCAACAATAACAAAAAGTACTCATAAATTTCCCAAGAGGCAGAATTTGTGACAGTTTTATTTGAATTAAGCATTGCAATCAAATATGATTGATGAAATACAATGTGATGTACTGGTGAAATACATCTAAAGGAAGATAATAATCATAAGGAAATTCAGCACTCTACCAAAAATACCCACAAAACTTTGAACAGCCTTTCTGCAGAATGTTTTTAATACATTTTCCTCTGTATGAAAAATTCAACTGTGAAGGTCCATCCATGATGTAAATCATCTTTGTATATATAACCAAATATTTTATTCTCCTTATGTTATTATACGTCTAATGAACTGTTGTTAAATAAACAAATAGTACTGGTGCAAAGGTTATGTAAATCTGTCAGTTCTTCTAAATCCCTGTGTCAGAAAATTTTCCATTTGTGGACAAATGTGATGTGTAGCAACAAGTATGTTTACAGTTGACCCTTGAACAACTCAGGGGCTAGGGGCACAAAACTTCCCTCCCCACCCCCTGTGCAGTTGAAAACACACATATAACTTTACAGTCGGCCCCCTTATCTGAGATTATGCATCCACGATTCAACAAATTGCAGATTGTGTAGTAGTGTAGTACGGATTTAATGAAAGAAACCTGCATATAAGTGGACTCACACAGTTCAAAGCCCTGTTATTCAAAGGTCAACTGTATATCAAAACAAAATGAAAACATCTATACAAAGGATTTTGTGTATAACATTAGGATTTTTCATTCACAAGACAAAAATTATTCTTGAATCAGTAGTCTCATCTCCAACCCCTTTTTAAAGCTATCACCTTCTAGCCAAAGTGAAACATGTTCCTTTGGAAGAAAGTCTCTACACCTACATTTGAATCTAAACTTTAAGAAAAAAAAAGATTGTACTTGTGCAGATACTAACAAAGAAACCATAAACATGTGTAGTTACCTTCCTTGCTACCATAACAACATCTGAATATTGATGCTTAAAAAAATCAAGTTGTGAAAGAACGCTAAGAACACAGAAGACAACCTCTGAAAAGAAATGGGAAGTAAATTTACAGATTCACAGCCTTCCCTTAGACTTATTTAATAAAACTTTCCTTAACCACCTATTTTTTACCATACATATTGACCCAAAGGCTTTGAAAAGTTTCTTAGAAAGGAAACGTTAAAGTAAATGGATAAAACTGTGTGTGTGTACATGTGTGTTTCCACATGCTCCTATACCTTGTGGGCTGGACACTGTTGGCTATCTACACAAGAGTCACTTACCCATTTTTCTTCCTCAAAAGTATTAGCTGGAAATCCTGTGATCTCAGAGGAAGTGGTCCCATTCACAGATTAGTGGTGGGTATATGATCCAGTTCTGCCCAATAAAAATATAAAGAGACGTTTGCTTGGGGAGGAGCACTTCTGATAATCATATCCTCCCTGGGTATGGAAGAAGAAATTTTGCTCCATGCCTCTCCCTCTTTCCTGCCCTTAAGCACAGTTTAGATAATGTAATAGATACATCCATTGTATCCATATTAAGGCCATGAGAGAAAAGCCAAGAGAAATACAGAGAGAACTATCCAAAGCACTGATCTCATTAACATAATAAACTGGTGCCAGAATCTTACTCTCTGACTTATTTATTGGAAACATCCTCTTATTTAAGCCACTATGAATGGGCAATCATTTTCCTATATCTAATATATTACTAAATTACATCCTGCTCTGTTCTTTCATCTTATTTGTCCTCTACTTTTACATATAGAGAGTATTTTAGGTAACCAAGATAAGGAGGCTAATATATCTGTTAATGCAAGTTTGTGTGCCTGATGCACAAACAAACTGAAACGTTGGAATTTGGAGGAAAGAAATGTTTATTGCAAGGCCATGCAAGGAAACAAAGTGCCTCATGCCCTGAAAAGCCTCGAGCTCCTCAAAGGGTTTTGGCAAAGCATTTTAAAGGCCAGGAGAGGGTATGGTCACAGGGTATGTGATCAGCTTGTGCACAATTCTCTGATTGGCTGATGGTGAGGCAGCAGGGTAGTGTCACAGGGGTCAACATTATCAGTCCTTAGGCTCCAGGAGGCCTGGGGCTATGTGCTCATGGTCCTCAAGTAGTTCTTCCATTTGGTGTGTGTGTGTGAGGGGATTCACATCTGCAAAACAACTCAGGAAATCTGAATCAAATGCTATTATCTAGGTACTTCAGAGAGGAGCTAAAGCAGAGTATATGGGGGAAGGCCTGTCCCAGGAAGGTCCCATAGGGTCCTGCTCAGTTACAATTACCCCCTTTTCTTTGACACCCTCAATCTTGAGAACAAGTTTTGATCAAGGAAAGGAATAAATGTCAGATAGAAAGGTTAATCATAAACTTGACAGAGGTACCCATAGGGTCCTGCTTGGTTACAATTATTCAAGCAGACACTGCTTTGAGAATGGCTGGTGGCTTCTGAGTCTGACACAGTTACTCCATTTTTACTTCCAGATGCATTTCTCTCCTCAATGGCCAAAGAAGATGTCACATTAGTGATATTCATGCTTTTCTAGATATGAGAAGATTGAAGAATTTGGGCTCATAAAATCTACTGAAAATCTCTAACTATCTGAAGGCCTGTTCTGCCACATATTCCCAGAGCACAGAGTGCCCCATTCTTGATCTCTACCTTGAACTCCTTTCAGGGGGTTTTGAAGGTCAGCAGCAGCAGTGGAGAGGTAGATGGCAAGTGTCAATTTTCAGCTGGTAGGACCCCTTCATGGTCATAAATTTGACCATGATTTTGGGGACAATTCATGACCATTTCATCCCATGGTGCTATGAATGCTCATTCCCAGGTCTGACGAAGACTTCATCGGTAGGCCAGTCAATGTGCTATCACTGGACTAAGCCTTAGAGCCCAAAGTCTCTGGACCTCCTGTCTTACTAGCCTCATAGAGTCCAGGAAAATAGTCCCTCTCGTGGCTTCTTCTCATATCTAGTGTTTCACTATTACAATCATTGATCTCATATGGAAATATGTATTATCAGTGGCTCACACATACTGGATAATGAAAGAAACAACAAAAGAGCTAATATAGGTTATACGTTGTTGCATATATCTCCTGGTTTCAACCAGACATATGAGGGGATATGATAATTTCTTCTTTCCTGCAGCCATTCACAGGTGGGCTGGGTCAAGATATTCCCAGTGAGCTGAACAAAGGAACTCTAGTTTAACATTCAAGCCTGGGGGCAGGGTTCCCTGAGATGGGCCATTATGTATACTTTAAGCTATAGGCAACATAACTTTAGTGATGAACTTGTAGCAAAAGCAATAGAATACAAAGATTAAAGTAAAAGAAACAGGAATTTGTGTTGCAATGGTAAATGGGAGTGCTTCCTTACTATCTCTTTCAGATTTTTCGTTGTTAGTGTATAGGAATGCAAGAGATTTCTGTGCATTAATTTTGTATCCTGCTACTTTACCAAACTCATTGATTAGCTCTACTAGTTTTCTGGTAGCATCTTTAGGACTCTCTATGTATAGTATCATGTCATCTGCAAACAGTGATAGCTTTCCTTCTTTTCCAATTTGGATTCATTTTATTTATTTTCTTCTTCTCTGCTCTGTTCAAACTTAAAAAGCAATGTTGAATAATAGCAGTGAGAGTTGGTAAACTTTTCTTGCTCCTGATCTTAGAGGAAAGGGTTTCATTTTTTCACCATTGAGAACGATGTTGGCTGTGGGTTTATCATATATGGTCTTTATAATGTTGAGGGAGGTTTCCTCTTTGTCTGCTTTCTGGAGAGTTTTATCATAAATCACTGTTGAATTTTGCTGAAAGCTTTTACTGCATCTATTGAGATTATCATATGTTTTTTATCCTTCAATTTATTAATATAGTATATCACATTGATTGACTTGCATATATTGAAGAATCGTTGCATTCCTGGGATAAACCCCACTTGATCATGGTGTATGATCCTTTTAATGTGCTGTTGGATTCTGTTTGCTAGTATTCTTTTCAGGATTTTTGCATCTATGTTCATCAGGGATATTAGCCTGTAGCTTTCTTTTTTTGTGACACCTCTGTCTGGTTTTGGTATCAGGGTGATGGTGGTCTCATAGAATGAGTTTGGGAGTTCCTACCTCTGTTATATTTTGGAAGAGTTTGAGAAGGATAAGTGTTAGCTCTTCTCTAAATGTTTGATAGAATTTGCCTGTGAAGCCCTCTGGTCCTGTGATTTTGCTTGTTGGAAGATTTTTAATCACAGTTTCAATTTCAGTGCTTGTGATTGGTCTGTTCATATTTTCTATTTCTTCTTGGTTCAGTCTTGGAAGGTTATACCTTTCTAAGAATCCATCCATTTCCTCCAGGTTGTCCTTTTTTTTTTTTTTTTGTGGTACGCGGGCCTCTCACTGTTGTGGCCTCTCGCATTGTGGAGCACAGGCTCCGGACACGCAGGCTCAGCAGCCATGGCTCACGGGCCCAGCCACTCCGTGGCATGTGGGATCTTCCCGGACCAGGGCATGAACCTGTGTCCCCTGCATCGGCAGGCAGACTCTCAACCACTGCACCACCAGGGAAGCCCCAGGTTGTCCATTTTATTGGAATATAGTTGCTTGTAGTAATCTCTCATGATCGTTTGTATTTCTGCAGTGTCAGTAGTTACTTCTCCTTTTTCATTTCTTATTCTGTTGATTTAAGTCTCCACCCATTTTTTCTTGATGAGTTTGCCTAATAGATTATCAATTTGCTTTATCCTCTCAAAGAACCAGCTTTTAGTTTTATTGATCTTTGCTATTGCTTTGTTCAAGATGATAAAAACTGATGGAGAGATATACCATGTTCTTGGATTGGAAGAATCAACATTGTGAAAATGACTATACTACCAAAGGTAATCTACAGATACAATGCAATCCCTATCAAATTACCAGTGGCATCTTTTACAGAAGTAGAACAAAAAATTTTACAACTTGTATAGATACACAAAAGACTCCAAATAGCCAGAGCAATCTTTTTTTTTTTTTTTTTTTTTTTGCAGTTCGCGGACCTCTCACTGTTGTGGCCTCTCCCGTTGTGGAGCACAGGCTCCGGACGCACAGACTTAGTGGCCATGGCTCATGGGCCTAGCCACTCCATGGCATGTGGGATCTTCCTGGACTGGGGCACAAACCCATGTCCCCTGCATCAGCAGGCAGACTCTCAACAACTGCGCCACCAGGGAAGCCCCAAAGCAATCTTGAGAAAGAAAAATGGAGCTGGAGGAATCAGGCACCTGGACTTCAGACAATACTGCACTGCTACAGTAATCAAGACAGTATGGTACTGGCACAAAAATAGATACATAGATTAATGGAACAGGATAGGAACCCCAGAGATAAACCCATGCACATATGGTTACCTTATCTTAGATAAAGGAGGCAAGAATATACAATGGAGAGAAGACAGCCTCCTCAATCAGTGGTGCTGGGAAAACTGGACAGCTACATGTAAGAGAATAAAATTAGAACATTTTCTAATACCATACACAAAAATAAACTCAAAGTGGATTAAAAACCTAAATGTAAGGCCAGACACTATAAAGCTCTTAGAGGAAAACATTGGCAGAACACTCTATGAAATAAGTCACAGCAAGATCCTTTTTGACCCACCTCCTAGAGTAATGAAAATAAAGGAAAAATAAACTAATGGGACTTAAGGCAACTTGAAAGCTTTTGCACAGCAAAGGAAACCATAAAGAAGATGAAAAGACATCCTTCAGAATGGGAGAAAATATTTGCAAATGAAGCAACTGACAAAGGATTAATCTCCAAAATATAAAAGCAGCTCATGCAGCTCAATATCAAAAAAAAAACAAACAACTCAATCTAAAAATGGGTGGAAGACCTAAATAGACATTTCTCCAAAGAAGATATACAGATTGCCAGCAAACACATGAAAGAATGCTCAACATCACTAATCATTGAGAAATGCAAGTCAAAACCACAGTGAGGTATCACCTTACACCAGTCAGAATGGCCATCATAAAGAAATCTAGAAACAATAAATGCTGGAGAGGGTGTGGAGAAAAGGGAACACTCTTGCACTGTCGGTGGGAATGTAAGTTGATACAGTCACTATGGAGAACGGTATGGAAGTTCCTTAAATAACTGAAAATAGTACTATGATATGACCCAGGAATCTCACTACTGGGCATATACCCTGAGAAAACCATAATTCAGAAAGACAAATGTACCCCAATATTCATTGCAACACTATTTATAATAGCCAGGACATGGAATCAACCTAAGTGTCCTTCGACAGATGAATGGATAAAGAAGATGTCACACATATATACTATGGAATATTACTCAGCCATAAAAGGAAATGATGTTGAGTTATTTGTAGTGGGGTGGATGGACCTAGAGTCTGTCCTAGAGAGTGAAATAAGTCAGAAAGAGAAAAAGAAATATCATATAGTAACACATATATATGAAATCTAAAAGAAACAAACAAAAAACGGTTATCATGAACCTCAGGACAGGACAGGAATAAAGTTGCAGACATAGAGAATGAACTTGAGGACATAGGGAGGGGGATGTGTAAGTTGGGGCAAATTGAGAGAATAGCATTGATATATATACACTACCACATATAAAATAGATAGTTAGTGGGAAGCAGCTTCATAGCACAGGGAGATCAGCTCGGTGCTTTTTGACCACCTAGAGGGGTGGGATGGGAGTGTTGGAGAGAGATGCAAGAGGGAGGGGATATGTTGATACATGTATACATATAGCTGATTCACTTTGTTATACAGCAGAAACTAACACAATATTTTCAAGCAATTATACTCCAATAAAGATGTTACAAAAAAAAATAAAAGCAGGTCTAATAGGGCGTCAGATTTTTTCTTCCTTATTACAATTACCAACTGACAATATCCATTTCACAGTCTTGTGGGGAAAGGGCCGACGACAGCTCTTTGCTACTTCCCGCTGTACGGGGGCAATGAAGGGTGATTGTGAACTGGAACTGATCAGCTTTGGGCAGGGAATATTAAACCCCTTAATGAAAACACAGATTAAAAGCCAGTAATTCAGGTAAGACCAAAAAATTGAAGTCATATTCATCAGTTTACTCAGTCCTATATAACTAACCTTTTTTACTAACAGTTTTATGAAATCAAAGTTTCTGTTACACTTTAAAATATCTTACCAAATTCAGTATTATGATTTAAAAGTTATCAGAAACCTGTTTTTGTCAAAGCATCCTTTCTGTGACTTTTCTTGTAGATTTGGCAGTTGTGCAAAGCATCAGCTTAGCTGCCTATGAATGATAAAAGTAACATTTATTCATACTGCATAATCTGAGGATGCTTATCACTCATTTGAAAATGTTTTCCATGTGATTTAGCATACCAATCAATTCTAGTCAGTTTAATATATATATATAAAGATTTATTTTCTTAGGTACCTCAGGGGCCCTCTGAAGCATCCCAAAGCTAACTGAAGTCAATACAACTTGAATTAGAATCTGATAGGAAGTTCGTCAAAAATATCAAAAAGTTCTTTTTTTTTATAAAACATTTGGTCAGACAGAATATTTAAGAATAAATACAGATCAGTTAAAGCCAAGAGAGTTCACTCAATCTGTTATCAAAAGCAGCATTCTAAGTAAACCTATTCTCTTAGCAAAGAGGAACCAAGTCAGGTCCTGTACCAGTGTGAACTTAAAAAAAAAAAAAGCACAATATGAGAGTTGTGAGTCAACTCACAACTCTAATTTGGGGCAAAACGAAGACTATAGCCCAGGAGACAACATTTCAGATAGTTCTAAAAAACTGCTCCAAAGATGCAGGGGGGAAGGTCGGTATATATGTGATTTTGGTGAAGGGGAGCACATACAATCAAGCACATATTTTTCTGCAGAAGTTTTCTGTTAATCACGAGGAGCAGTTGTCACCATGAAGGATTTTAGTGCTTTTCTAGATATGAGGATATACAAGAACTGGGCTCATAAAATTGGCTCCTGAAAATATCTAACTATCTGAAGATCTGTTCTTCCAGTTTTCCCAGAGCACAGAGTGCCCTCATTTCTGCTCTCCACCCTGAACTGCTTTCAAGGGGTGTTGAAAATCAGCAGCTGCAGCAGCACATGATTTAATCCTTGTAGAGGTAGTTGGCCAGTGCCAATTTGCTGTTGACAGGGCCCCCTCATGGTCATAAATTCGACCTTGTTTTGGGAGGCATTTCATGACCATTTCGTCCCATGAAATGGGATGAAAGGAAGGATGAATGGTGCTAGGAAGGCTCATTCCTATGTCTGCTGAAGATTTCACTGATAGGCTTCTTAATGTGCTATTACTGGACTAGGTATTTTAACAATAACTAAGGACTCTGGCCCACCTGTCTTACCAATCTGTTATGGCCCAGGAAAATTCCCCTTTGTTGTATTTTCCCAAGTGTCGAGTTACAATTTTACAGTCATTGATCTCATATAAAACGATATATTTTTGTCGGAGGCTCAGTCACACATTTGGTAATGCAAGGAATAACAATCTTGTAAAACAGACAAAATTCAAATTAAGTAGCTAGCAGTATTATTAAAGTCATAAATAAGAATTAAGCTGAGATCTTCCATTATGTGCAACCCAGTATATCCTCAGGTCATCTGACTTAGTCTGTTCTGTACCAATCCTTATCTTTCAGGGAAACTGAGAAAGAAAATTGGTTACTGCTGTGACATACAACACTTTAAGATAACAACTAGAATTATGACTGATAACATTTTACCAGGACATATCAGAATTTTAGGAATTCCATATAATTTCTAGGATCTCTATATTAGTAACATTTACCATACAATATAACATAAGAAGATTTATTACTCATTTGACAATACTTCCCATGTAATTTAACATACCATATGAAGCTAATTAGTTTAATATCTCTCTTTGGGATGTTTCTAGGCCCTCTGAAGTATCCAAAAGTTAGCTAGAGTTCAAAAGGACTTCATTAGAATTTGATTTAGGAAGTCTTGTCAAAAGAAAAAATATCAAGAAGCGTTTAGAACACTCAGTCAGATAGGATCACAGGTTACTGTGAAAAAAAAATAGTTATTCACTTAGCTAAAGTAACAATAAAAGATTTCAAAGGCAAATACAGAACAGATCACTTAAAAGGTAAAGGAACTTGAAATGTATTATCAAAGTTGGTTAGATATCTTAAGAAATCTTGTCCTGTTAAGAGAGAGAAAAACTAAATTCAAGTTTGTACCTGCTTACTTTTAAAATTCATTTACTCAATTAAATTTATTTGAACCTTAGTCAATCCTGACCATGCACAAAACTCTTTTCTCAGGGTCCACTTTCCACAAACCTTTCCTCACTTTCTGTATCCATCACTTTATCTTCCCATTCAGAAACAGCCACCTGTAAGTCAGACTTACTTCCTTTTTCCTTAATAAAATGTAATTCCATTCCTCATACCTTCTTTATTGAAAACACAATCCTAGTTTCCTACTGTATACTGAAATGTTTCCTTTATTATTTCTATTAGCTTTAATTACATGTTTAAATTAGAATCCTCAGATCTTAAAACCTTAATTTCTTGTGAAAACTAAGAAGTAAACAATTATGAACTGTCCTTTACATTAGCATTTTGTAGATTGGTGAATATAAATACCAGTGATATTTTCTAAAAAAAAAAATTTGCTTTCTTTAGAGAATGTGGCACCAAACATATTCATTAATAGTCTTAAATACCATTTGTTTCTCTGTAAAAGGAAGCCAATGTTCACTAATTAATGTTTCAGTATCTTATTTTATTCAGGAATGACCTAGCTATTCTATAAGCTTCCATCACTTAATTTAGCACAACTTTAGAATTTTAAGTTACCAGAATCTGGACAGACTTTTTTAGATAGACATTCGTAAAGCATAATTATTCTTAATAGAGTTTACCTAAAAGCTCTTATCTCATTTAGAGTTTATTTCCTTAAAATTTTCTTTGGGGGCTTCCCTGGTGATGCAGTGGTTAAGAATCTGCCTGCCAATGCAGGGGACACAGGTTCAAGCCGTGGTGTGGAAAGATCCCACATGCTTCGGAGGAACTAAGCCCATGCACCACAACTACTAAGCCTGTGCTCTAGAGCCCGCAAGCCACAACTACTGAGTCCGCATGCCACAACTACTGAAGCCTGTGCACGTAGAGCCTGTGCTCTGCAACAAGGGAAGCTACCACAATGAGAAGCCCACAAACCACAATGTAGAGTAACCCCTGCTCATCACAACTAGAGAAAGCCCATGTGCAACAAAAACCCAACACAGCCAAAAATAAATATAAATAAAATAAATAAATCTATAAAAAATGAGTTTCTTCACATCAAATTACTTTCCTTGGTGACAAATTTGTAACAGATATAACAAGATTTTATTTAGCTTATATTACACCTAGGCACAATAAAATTATTATACTTAATGTTGATAACTGTAAAGACATATCTATATTAATTAGATCAATGAACAAACATTAATACCAGATATTAATTTAATACTGACTATTTCCCAGTTCACGTGAAACTGAAACTCATTCTGGCTAGTTACCTTCTGTATTTTTTTTAAGAATTTATATAAGCGAAATAAAGGAAATAAATATTTATTTCCTTTAATCCAATTAAGTAGAGCTCACTTACAAATTATTCTTTGATAATACCACCCAAAGGTAAAAACAAAGATAATGCACACATAAACATACAGACAGACATGAGAGATCTCATAGCTTCATTTTCTAAACTTAGTCATGAATCAGGTATCATAATATAAAACTCACTAGTTGTAAATAACAATTGGAGTAAGTTAAATTTTAAAAGGAATTTCCCACCCTCCTTTTTTTTTTTTTTTTTTTTTTGTCAGTCTCAGGAATTTAGAGATGATCCAAATACGATAAGTGATCCTGACAGCTTTGGTCTCAAGTCACAGGGAGAGAAAATCAGGTTCTTGTAGTAGGTCTTACTCCCTCAGGGTCAGAATGATCCTGACAGCTTTGGTCTCAAGTCACAGGGAGAGAAAATCAGGTTCTTGTAGTAGGTCTTACTCCCTCAGGGTCAGAACAGTGAAGTGACTTTTCTTTTTTCCTTCAAGCTAGCTTTCTCTACTGCTTGGAAATTAAACAGTGGTCAGTTAAACTTCGACAGGCATTGTATACTTAATTGGCACAATTGAAGCTTCATAATTTTCGTAGATAACCCCTTTTCTTTCTTCTATCCTTTTTTTTTAATGGTCTTGAAAAGTTGGTCAGCCAGTGTAACAAGGGTGTTTGTATTTAACGTAGACGAACCTAGATTGTGTCATTTATTTATTTATTTATTTATTTATTTATTTATTTATTCATTTATTTATTTATGCGGTACGTGGGCCTCTCACTGTTGTGGCCTCTCCCGTTGTGGAGCACAAGCTCCGGACGTGCAGGCTCAGCGGCCATGGCTCACGGGCCTAGCCACTCCACGGCATGTGGGATCCTCCCGGACTGGGGCATGAACCCGTGTCCCCTGCATCAATCAGCAGGCAGACTCTCAACCACTGTGCCACCAGGGAAACACTAGATTGTGTCTTTTGACTAGAGTACATAAATCTTCATCTTAGCCTTCTAAAAAATTGGAGTTAAGCAAAGGATCATTTTGGTGGTTAGAGAATGATTCAGGTGTCAAGTCAGACTATTGCTTTTTTTTTTCTTTCAAACCTTTCATTATAGTCCAGAATTTATTTGTCTGATCTTTACTTACACTGTTGAATCTCTGTCCATTCTATGGATTTTTGGAAAAAGCTCTGGGATAAGTTTGAGTAATTTCTGAGCTAATTCCTTGCATTCAGTGTGAGCCTCTGGACTATGTGATTCAAAATCCATTAAGGGCATTTCCATCCTGTCTTCTCTTTCCATTCCCTTGCTTTGCTTTCAGAAACTAATAGCTGTATTAATTGATATAGGTCTGGAAACCTGGGCTTGTAGGTCTGGATGGTTAATTCAAATTCCTGAGCAACTCCCAATGGATCCTGACTTGGATCATGAAATTCCGTACCTAAGGCTCTAAGTTCTATTCGGCTCCAGGGTGTGTATGTAAACACCGAAGATGGTTCACCTCTCCCTGTAACAGGTTTCTCCTTAAAGGGAGCTATAATCACTTCTGACTTTGTATCCTCCTTTCCTGGAGAAAGGGGAGCAACAGGAGGCCAGAGTTGGAAGAGAAAAAGAGCATCTGGGCCAGGCAATTAAAATAGAAGAGGATGCATGGAAGAAGCAGAGGGAGAGACATAATCAGAGACAGTGCTAGTAGCCTTTTGTAGTTCTGATACAGTTTCAAGAAGTTACTCTATCATTTTCTCTTTTAGAAGCTTCCAGATATCAATCAAAGTAAGCATTCAATTCAGTCTGTTTGATCTTACTGCTGGCTTTTTCTAACTTTGCGTGCAAAAATATCAATTTTGAAATATCAAAAGAACCCCAATTTGGCCATTTTAGGTTGAGATCTCCTTTAGTATAATTTCCCCAATTAAGTAGGTACTTGCAAGTATGAGTTTTGTACATACTTAAAGTTGGCTGGAGTGTTAGAAGCTGGCTTTCTGATGCCCCTTGTTTCTGTGTTTGAGAGGCTCTATTTCCCATTTCAAAGTTGAATTTGTCAGAGATAAAACTTACTAGTGAAATTGTGCTGTGGGCCAGTGTGCTGTTTGTGAGCTTAACTCCTCTAGGCATCACCCTAGAGTCATTTCATCCCTCTTAAATGTCTAAGTTTCTCCCTTTGGGGTTCTAAGACCACCACGGTTGCTGGGATCACTGAATGACCAATTCTTATCCATGATCCCTGGAGGAGCAAGTGTTTCAACTAATGAGTAGGTTTCCCTGTGGGACCACTGCACGGTATGAGAAATCTGCCTCCACCACTCCCGCAAAGTTCTCAGTCACCTGAGAAAGCCATAATTGGCTGGGAGGAGTCTTGTCCCTTTTCTTCGGAGCAAAGCTCTCATGAAATATCTTCACTTTCATCAGGACAAATTCTATTAAGGCAGCCGAATTGAGGAAAAACATCAGATCAGCCACTTATCTAACCACTCAGCACAGATCACTCAGTCTCCTACAACTGAGCAAACCCCAATATCTTTCAACCAGGCCCCTCCCAGTACCTTCCAACTGGGTGGGTATTTCCCTGGTATCTTTCAACTGGGAGGGGGCAGGTACCTGCTATACACTGCCAAATAAAACTCAGGATCATCAACCAATACGGGAGATCCGAGAACTAAGAGAGACTTACCCAAATTCATCTGGACTCTCCAAGGAGCTGGATGGGTGCAAGGGGTATCTGCTAGTACCGAGGCTCTGGTCGCTCATAGAGTTCAGGTGAAGGAGAGAACTCCACTCTGAGTCCCTTCATGGTCGCCATAAATCTTTTGACTAAAAAAAAAATGCACATGAGAGTTATGAGTCAAGTTTTATTTGGGGCAAAATGAGGACTATAACCCAGGAGACAGCATTTCAGATAGTTCTAGGAAACTGTTCCAAAGAGGTAGGGGGGAAGGTCAGTATATATGTGCTTTTGGTGAAGGGGGAGCACATACAATCTAGCACTTTTTTTTTTTCTTTTGCAGAAGGTTTCTGCTAATCATGAGGAGCAGTCGTCACCATGAAGGATTTTAGTGCTTTTCTAGATATGAGGAGATACAAGAACTGGGCACATAAAATCGTCTCCTGAAAATATATAACTATCTGAAGACCTGCTCTGTCAGTTTTCCCAGAGCACAGAGTGACTCATTTCTGCTGTCCATGCTGAACTCCTTTCAGGGGGTGTTGAAAATCAGCAGCTGCAGCAGCACATGATTTAATCCTTGTAGAGGTAGTTTGCAAGCACCAAAGGCAAGTACCAATTTGTTGTTGACACCAATCTGCTTTTAATAACAAAATCCATTTACTCAATTAAGTGTAACCTAATCTAAGTCTGACCATGCATAAAACTCCTTTTTTACTCAAAATATATATCCCACTTTCCTACTATATAGTAAAATGTTTTATTATTTTTAGTAGCTTTAATTAGATATCCAAATTAGAATCCCCAACTCATAAAACCCTTAATTTCCACTGAAAACCAAGAGGCAAGTAATAGTTATCAAAATCTGGAGGGACTATTTTAGATAATTTTCAAAACATAATTATTCCTATAGAGTTTACTTAAAAGCTCTTATCTCATTTACATTTACTTTAAAGTTTCATCATACCAAGTTATTCTTTTTGCTGACAAATTTACGACAGGTATAACAAGATTTCATTCAACTTCTATTAAACCTAGGTGCAGTGAAAGTATTATACTTAATGTTGATGACTCTAAAGACATGTCTATATTAATTAGATCCACAAACTTAAACATTAGTACCAGGTATTATTTTAACACTAAATATGGCCCATTTCACGAGAACCTGAAACTCATTTAGCTTAATTTCTCTTGTACTTAGAATTGTTTGATTTGTAACTGCTTACTTTTCTTCAAGCCAATTAAATAAAGCTCACTTACAGGGCTTCCCTGGTGGCACAGTGGTTGAGAGTCCGCTTGCCGATGCAAGGGATACGGGTTCGTGCCCAGGTCCGGGAAGATCCCATATGCCACGGAGCGGCTAGGCCCGTGAGCCATGGCCGCTGAGCCTGCGCGTCCGGAGCCTGTGCTCCGCAATGGAAGAGACCACAGCAGTTCAAGGCCCGCATACCACACACACACACACACAAAATAGAGCTCACTTACAAATTAACCTCAGCAAAGTTATCCAAAGACAGACACATACAAACACACAAACAAACAGAGAGACCTCATAGTCCTCATTTCAAAAGTTCAGCCCTGAGTCAGGTACAGCAATGTAAAACCAATCAATTTTCAAAAGAGGTTGGATTAAAATTAGGTTTCTGGCAGATGGAACAAATCAAGCTCACTTGTCTAGATGGTTAAATATTTGCAGAAAAAAGCACTTAGGATTTCTATTTACCCTTGACAAGTCAATTTCTAAATTACTTTACCCTCTTTTCAAAATTTGCATTTTAAAAGAATGGCAGAGGTGAGGGTTCCAGAGAAGACCAGATAGGACATTTGCATCTCAAAAATACAGGCAAGCTTCTCCTTGGATGACTTTTTTTCCCCTTTGGTGGTCTCTGAGGGGTCAAAGCCATTGCCATCCTCTGGGTATTTTGCATATCTCTCTGGGTGCATTCAGCCTTTTCAACCATATCGCTACTATTAAAAACCAAATAAGCCAATTGGAACAAATTGTTCATTGGAGCCTGAGGACCAGCAGTTGCTTTCTGAATTGTGCGCCTGATGTCTGGAGCAGACTGGGCTATGCAATGCATAGCCAAAAGGGTCTGTCCCTTGGGGGAGGAGGGATTCATGTTCTCATACTTCCTAAAAGCCTCCACTAGTCTACCTTGGACGACTGAAAGATTTTTGTCCCATCTCTGTTGGACCTCTTTCATCTTTTTATAATTAATAGGTTTTACTGTAATTTTCTGCAGACCCTAATGAAGCTTATGAATTAAAGTTTGGCTGAGGGAACATTCCCAGGAGTTTCAAATGCTATTCTTGCACCCCCTTTTTCCTTCAGTTCCAAGCAACACAGATTGATTAGATTAGCTCCAGAGAGCCCAGGTAGATCATTTATATCTTAAAGGCACAGGAAGAGAAATGCAAATTCCTCTTCTAACTACTTATACAAAACTCAGCCATCTCAGGCTATTTTCAGGGAACTTTACTTTTTCTCAGTTCCCAAATATCCACCTCAGTTTAAACAAACAAATACATACATATCATCCACTCACATTCTCATGCCCCTTTTCCAGCAAAACCAGGAAGAGAAAAAGGGATTCGGACTCAGGTACGGAGACACCCATTCACATACACACACATACCCCCAAGATAAAAGCAATTGCAAAAGACCCATTTTAACATAGTAGCCAAGCCATTAGGGGCCTTTGCCTTCCAGATCTCAAGGTGTATTGAAGCATTTTCTTTCATTTAGGGAACATAGCTAAAGATCTCTTAGTTTTGCAAAAGCACCCCAGGGGACGATAATATTAAACAGAGCTCTGATCATCCATACTTAATTATTCATGGCCGGTGTTATCAAATATCAAGCAAAGGGCATTTCAAATCGGTCTCTCAGTGTCACAGTTCCCTAACCCTTAAAAGGAAGAAAATTCTAACCAACGTTCTGCCGCAGGGTAAACCAACGCAATAGGGAAGGATATCCTGGTGTCATCACACACAAGCCCATTATTCACCAATACAACTAGGCAATGCAAGCACTAACACACATACAAACAACAAACACATGGTCCCACAAACAAAGAATCAGGCGAGGCATAGCCCAGAAATTCCACCTCCATTCGCAGAGGCTCCAGAGCGGCCTGGCTCACGAAAAAGAATGGACCACGAGTGGCTCACCCCAAAATGATACACATAAAAACAAAAACAACAACTAACCTATGGTCACACAGACAGAAAATCAGAAGAGGTGTACTCTAGAATTCCCCTTTTACTCCCCAGCGAAGGTTTCCACCATGCCCAGTTCTCGCAAATGAACAGGTCCCCAAATCAGGCAGAGCACAACAACAATTCCCATCTCCAACAGGGTACCCCAGCCAAACAAATTGGCTTGTCCTGTAAAGGAAAAGCCAATCTGAGGGGGGAATATGTTCCTGGTGTGCACACTGGAGCGACTTACTCTCACGTGGCTCACTTCCCACAAGGGAAACACCCCAAATGGAGTGGAGAGAATTCCCAACCTGCGCAAGTTGAAGTGACTCACCCAATTACACCAAATGTGGACTGCAGCTCCAGACATTTCTCAGCTCAACAGCTTCATGCCATGGGCGGCCAGTGCCTGTCAGGGACAGCCTGTCCAGATCCCCGGAGCAAAATGGGCTCCAGAAGCTGCTGGGGGCTCAGGGAAGGGCCAGGCCGGGGTTGACCTGTCATGGGCATGGACTCCTAGGCTGACTTCACCAAAATTGTTAACGCAATTAACAATTGTGTTCATGTGCCCAACACACGGTGAGGCCAAACAAACTGAAATGTTGGAGTTTGGAGCAGAGAAAGGTTTATAGCAAGGCCATACAAGGAGACGAGGTGACTCATGCCCTGAAAAACCTTGAGCTCCCCCTAAGGGTTTTGGCAAAGCATTTTAAAGGCCAGGAGGGAGATGGGTCACAGGGTATGTGATCAGCTTGTGCACAGTTCTCTGATTGGCTGATAGTGAGGTAGCAGGGTGGTGTCACAGGGTTTAACCTTGTCAGTCCTTAGGCTCCAGGAGTCCTGGGGCTATGTGCTCATGATCCTCAAGTAGTTTTTCCATTTGGTGTGTGTGTGTGTGAGGGGGTTCACATCTGCAAAACAACTCAGGAAATTTGCATCAAATGCTATTATCTAGGTACTTCAGAGAGGAGCTAAAGCAGAGGATATAGAGAAGGCTTCATAGTGTCTTGCTCAGTTCCATATCTAAACGTGGCTCTGCTCCAGTTGGACTGAGGCAAAACACTTGTGCCAGGATTAAGAAGAGGACCATGTTGTTGAAGGAAAATAGCAATTAAGAATGTGAGTGGACAGACAGTGTTCCAAGGGTAGAGACTAGAATGCCTACGGTTCAATGTGTTGCCACTGGGCTGTCTCTACAATGCTACTTAACGGAGTGTGGCAGGGATAATATTCTTTTATAATACCTTGGTACTAGTATATGTTTTTTATAGCAGGGGTCCCCAACCTCTGGGCCACGGACTGGTACCGATCTTCAGCCTGTTAGGAACTGGGCTGCACAGCAGGATGTGAGTGGTGGGTGAACGAGCAAAGCTTCATCTGCCACTCTCCATTGTTCCCTATCACTCATATTACCACCTGAACCATCCT
This sequence comes from Mesoplodon mirus, assembly GCF_964341445.2. Lineage (NCBI taxonomy): Eukaryota > Metazoa > Chordata > Mammalia > Artiodactyla > Ziphiidae > Mesoplodon > Mesoplodon mirus. Next base: position 73,963,480 of record NC_138981.1, read on the forward strand.
CTCACTGGTCCGTGTAAAAACTGTTTTCTATGAAACCGGTCCCTGGTGCCAAAATGTTTGGGGACCACTTGTTTATATCATCTGTTCTAAGTAGTCTGTACTCAGATTGCACTGATAGTTAATTACTTTGAATATGAACCATGAGTTGTGGCAAATAATGACTGATTTAAGAAAAGTCCAACCAAAGACTTCACTACAGTTCAGTATTGAAAGAAAACCCCAAATCAAAAGAGCAGTTATACTTGCTATTACTTATTTTATTGCCAGTTCCTCATGATTTGGAGTAAACAATGTTTCTGCTTTTGTAAAGCAAGAGTAACCTACAATAGAGATATATCAAGATGGTGAAGTAAGGGGAGGTGGAGCTCACCTTCCCCAGCAAACACATCAAAAATTCATCTACACGGAGAACAATTCTCACTGAAAACTAGCTGGAAACTGGTAGAAAGACAACTAAGGTTCTAAGAAAGATAGACATGTAATCAGGTAGGAAGGGAAGAAAAGTGATCAGGTCAGGACCTGTGCCCCTGGGAGGATAATTGGAGGAAAAGGGAGATTACACAGACACCCGCCCTGGGGAGAGAGCAGTGAGAGTCAAAGATTAGGTGTCCCAGCCCTGGTCTTACACAGGGTAGACGAGTCCCCTTAGCTAGCTGGAGGACCACTGGAACTAACACAAGAGTAGTGGGAAGCCTGGACTCCACACATGGTTGCTGACTTGCCCCCAAGTCAGGGGCAAGAAAAGTCTGATCTAGAAGCTGCAGAGTTTCCCATGACCACCTCAGTGAGCATCCCCGTTCAGGCCAAGCAAATGCTCCAGCCCCACTCCCTCTATGTCACAGTGCTGCACTGGATCTGGGGCAGCCATTACTATAGAGAAGACTCAACCCTGAGATGCAGAGGCTGTGAGGTCCTTCGGTGTAACCTGGGTGAACCTGGAGGTAGCCAATTTTGGCACTTACTAAAGGAGCTCCACCACAGATCACCACACTATACATGCCAAGAATTGACATGGGTTATGCCAGCAATTAACTGTGACTCCACAACAGGGTGCAGGCAACTGTAGCTGGGGGCAGTTATCTGCTTTGGGGGACAAATGGGACATGCACCCAATGCTGCATCTGATTGGAGGGAGGGAAACAAGTATGTGCCCCTGCACAGGCAGGGCACTGGAGATAGCTCAGACCTGTCTGTGGCCGATAGGGGCCAAGAGCCAGCAAGGACTCCACATTCTTCTGTATTCCCCTCTCTGGGGCAAGGGTCCTGGTGCAGGGAGAAGGGAAAACACACACTTAAAGGGAACAGAGACAATTCAGGCAAACCCTCAGGGCTTCTGCTCCAGCAACTTGGGATTAGACCCACCCCCAATAGGGTGGTGATGGCCACTAAGCAGAGGGAAAAATCCCACCTCATAAGTAGCTCCAGGTGTAGCCCCTCAATTTACAGCCCCACCACCTATCAAGGAGATAGCTTCCAGCATACCATGAGGAAAGACATGACTTGTGTACATGTCAAATCCAGCTCTCCCACCAAAGGCATTGGGCACATGCAAGCTTTATAGGGATGCTCCCACAGAAGAGCACCCCTTCAAGAATGCAATAGGTAACTGTTTCACCTAAATTCATAGAAGCAGAGAAAAGCAAAATGAAAAGGCAGAGAAACTGCTCTCAATCGAAGGAACAAGAGAAAATCCCTGAAAAAATAATGAAACAGAAATAAACAATTTATCAGATAAAGATTTCAAAGCATTGGTTATAAAAATATTAATAGAATTAGGGAAAATAATAGATTGACACAGTGATAAATTTTAAAAAGAACCAGAAACCATAAAAAGACCCAACCAGAAATAAACAACTCAACAACTAAAATAAAAAACACACTAGAAGGAATGAAGTGATACAAAGAAACACACAAGTAATCTGAAGAATAGAATAATGGAAATCACCCAATCAGAACAGCAAAAAGGAAAGCAAAATTTTTAAAAAATATAAACATTTTAAGAAATCTCTGGGATAACATTATGTGTACCAACATTTGCATGATAGGGATCCTAGAAGAACAAGAGAGAGAGATGGGGATGGAAAATGTATCTGAGGAAATTATGGCTTAAGACTTCCTAAACATGAAGAAGGAAACAGATATCCAGGTATAGAAAGCACAGGGGGTCCCAAACAAGATGCACCCAAACAGACATACACTAAGACTTATACCAAAATGGCAAAAGTTAAATATAAAGAGAGAATTCTAAAGGCAGAAAGAGAAAAACAAAGAGTCACATACAAGATAATCCCCTTAAGGCTATAAACTTATAGGCTTATGGGGCTATAAACTGATTTCTCTGCAGAAACCTTGCAGGTCAGAAGAGAGTGGCCTGATATATAGAAAATGCTGAAAGGGAAAACCTTACAACCTAGGATACTCTACCCAGCAAGATTATCATTCAACATTGGAGGAGAGATGAAGAATTTCTCAGACAAGCAAAACTAAAAGAATTCAGCAATACTAAACTGACCCTAAAAGAAATGTTGAAGGGTCTTTTCTAAATGGAAAAGAAATAAGAATCTATAGGAAAGGGAAAGTACCACTATGGAAAGCAAATGTATAGTAAGGATCGAGGATCAACTACTTAAATGAGCTAGTACATAGATTAAAAGAAAAAAAAACTGTAAAAGCAACTATAAATACAATAAACAGTTAAGGGATAAACATGAAGATGCAAACATGACATCAAAAACTCAAAATGTAGGAGAGAGGAGTAAAACATGTAGATCTCTTAGAATGTGTTTGGTCTTAAATGACTACTAGTTTAAAACAAGTAGATATAATTATAGGCCAACATATATGAACCACATGTTATCAAAAATCAAAAACCTACAACAGACACACAAAAACCAAAAAGAAAGGAACACAAGCATATTACTAAAGAAAAATATCAAACCACAATGAAACAAAGAAAAAATGAACAGAGAACTACAAAAACAACTGGAAAACAAGTAATAAAATGGCAATAAGTACATACCTATTAACAATTATTTTAAATGTCAATGGACTAAATGCTCCAATCAAAAGATATAGGGTGGCTGAATGGATTAAAAAAAAAAGAAGAAAACAAGACCCCTCAATACACTTTCTAAAAGAGTCTCATTTCACGGCTAAAGACATACACAGATTGAATGTGAGGGGATGCAAAAAGATATTTTATGCACATGGAAACAACAAGAAAGCAGGAATGGCAATACTCATATCAAACAAAACAGACTTCAAAACAAAGGCTATACCAAAAGACAAAGAAGGGCATTATAGAATGATAAAGGGATCAATAAAAATATATATATATATTACACACATTAATATATATGTGCCCAATACAGGAACATGTAAATATATAAAGCAAATATTAACAGGCATAAAGGAGATATTGACAAGCATACAATAATAGTAGGGGACCTTAACATCCTACTTCCATCAATGGACAGATCACTCAGAAAAAAAATAACAATAATAAGGCAACAATGGTCTTAAATGACACAACAGACCACTTAGACTTAAGAGATATCTACAGGAAATTCCTTCTGAAAACAGCAGAACACATTATTTTCGAGTGCATAGGGAATGTTCTTCAAGATACATTACATACTAGGTCACAAAACAAGTCTCAACAAATTTAAGAGGATAGAAGTTATATCACACATTTTTTTGACCACAATGGCATGAAACTAGAAATCAACTACAGAAAGGAAAATGGGAAAATAACAAATATGTGGAGACTAAACAACAAGCAAGTAAAAAACCAATGGGTCAATGGAGAAATCAAAAAGGAAATCAGGAAATACCACAAGACTAATAAAAATGGAAACACAACACTCCAAAATTTGTGGGATGCAGTGAAAGAGATTCAAAAAGGGAAGTTTATAGTGATAATGGCCTTCCTCAAGAAACAAAAAAAAATCAAATAAATAATCTAACCTACAAGTTAAATGAATCAGCAAAAGAAGAAACAAAGGCCAAAGTCAGCAGAAGGAAGGAAATAATATAGATCAGAGAGGAAATAAATAAAATAGAGATAAAAAATAGAAAAGATCAATAACACCAAGAACTGTTTTTTTGAAAAGGTAAACAAAATGTGTAAACATTTAGCCAGGTTCACCAAGAAGAAAAGGAAGAGAAACCAAATAAACAAAATAAGAAATGAAAGAAGAGAAATGACAATTGACACAAGATAAAAAAAATCATAAGAGAATAATACAAATATTTATATACCAACAAATTGGACAACATAGAAGAAATGGACCAATTTCTAGAAACAAAAAACCTACACCTGAATCAAGAAGAAAAACAATTTGAACAGACTGATCACTAGCAGAGAAATTGAGTTTGTAGTTAAAAAAATAAAATCCCAGCAAACAAAAGTCCAGGACTTGACCACTTCACAGGGGATTTCTACCAAACATATAAAGAAGAGTTAATACCAATTCTTCCCAAGCTATTCCAAAAAAATTGAATAAGATGGACCACTCCCAAATTCATTCTAAGATGCCACCATTACTCTAATATGAAAACCAGAGAAAGACACTACAAAAAGAGAAAATTACAGGTCAATATCTCTGATGAATATAGATCCAAGACTATCCCTCAATAAAATATTAGCAAACCAAATCCAACAATATATAAAAAGGATCATACACCATGACCAAGTCGGATTTATTCCAAGGTCACAAGGATGGTTCAACATTCTCAAATCAATCAACATCATACAGCAAATTAACAAAAGGGAGGGTAATTACATGATCATCTCAATAGATGCAAAAAAAAAAACACATTTGACAAAGTTCATCATCCATTCATAATAAAAATTCACATCAAAGTGGATATAGAGGGAACATATCTCAACATAATAAAGACCATTCATGACAAACCCACAGCCAACATCATACTTAATGGTGAAAAGTTAAAAGACTTTTTGCTAAATGCAGGAACAAGACAGATGCCCACTCTCACCACTTCTATTTAACATAGCTTTAGAAGTCCTAGCCACAGCAATCAAACAAGAAAAATAAATAAAAGTTATCCAGACTGGAAAGAAAGAATTAAAACTGTCACTATCTGCAGATGGCATGATACTTATACAGAAAACCCTAAAGTCTCCATCCCAAAACTATTAGAACAAATAAGTGAATTCAGCAAAGTTGTAGGATACAAGATTAATATACAGAACTCTGTTGCTTTACTATACACTAATAATGAACTATCAGAAAGGGAGTAAAAAAAATCCTGTTTACAATCACATCAAAAAGAATAAAATACCTAGGAATATATTTAATCAAGGAGGTGGAAGACCTATGCTCTGAAAACTATAAAACACTGATAAAGGAAATTGAAGATGATACAAAGAAATGGAAAGATAACACATACTTTTGGATTGGAAGTATTAACATTGTTAAAATGGCCATACTACCCAAAGCAATCTACAGATTTAATGCAATCCCAATCAAAATACCCATGACATTTTTCAGAGAACTAGAACAAATAAACCTAAAATTCATGTGGTACCATGAAAGACCCAAAAATCACAAAGCAATCTTGAGAACTAGAACAATGCTGGAGGTATCACCCTCCCACACTTCAGACTATGCTACAAAGCTACAGTAATCAAAACACATGGTACTGGAACAAAAAACAAAAAACAAAAAATAAAAAAAAATAAAAATAATAAAAACAGACTCATAAATCAGTTGCATAGAATAGAGAGCCCAGAAATAAACCCATGCACCTATGGTTAATTAATCTATGACAAAGGAGGCAAGAATATACAATAGAGAAAAGACAGTCTCCTCAATAAATGGTGCTGGGAAAACTGGAGAGTTACATGTAAAACAATGGGATTAGAACATTGTCACACCATATGCAAAAATAAACTCAAAATGGATTAAAGACCTAAATGTAAGGCCTGAAACAATAAAATTCATAGAAAGGAATATAGACAGAACACTCTTTGACATATATAATAGAAATATTTTTTGTATCTATCTCCTAAGGTAAAAGAAATAAAAGCAAAAATAAACAAATGAGACCGAATTAAACTTAAAAGCTTTTGCACAGCAAAGGACACCATCAACAAAACGAAAAGACAACCTAGAGAATGGGAGAAAATATTTGCATATGATGTGACTACAAGGGGTTAATATCCAAAATATATAAACAGCTCATACAACTCAATATCAAAAAAAACAAATAACCCTACCAAAAAAATGGGCAGAAGACCTAAACAATCATTTTTGCAAAGAAGACATACAGATGACTAACAGGCACATGAAAATATGCTCAACATCACTAATTATTAGAGAAATGCAAGTCAAAACAACAATAAGATATCACCTCACACCTTTAAGAATGGCTAGCATCAAAACGTCTACAAATAACAAATGTTGGCGAGGATATGCATGGAGAAAGAACTCTTATACATTGTGGGAAGAAACATAAATTGGTGCAGCCACTATGGAAAATATTATGGAGGTTTGTCCAAAAAACTGAAAATAGAACTATCATATGATCCAGCAATTCCACTCCTTTTTATAATACCAAAGAAAACGAAAGCACTAATTCAAAAAGATACATACACCCAAATGTTCATAGCAGCACTATTTACAGTAGCCAAGATATGAAGCGACATACGTCCATCAACAGATGAATGAATAAAGAAGACGTGGTATGTGTATACACACACACACACACATGTGTGCTCACAGTGGAATATTAGCCATAAAAAAGAAAGAAATTCTGCAAGTTGCAGCAATGTGTCTGGACCTAGAGATTATTATGTTTAGTGAAATAAGTCAGAGAAAGACAAATACTGTATGATATCACTTATGTGGAATCTAAAAAATAAAACAAGTGAATGTATATAGCAAAACAGAAACAGACACACAGACATAGAAAACAAACAAGTGGTTACCAGTGGGAAGAGGGAAGAAGGGAATGGAAAGATAGGTGTATTAGATTAAGAGATAATAATCTACTATGTATAAAATAGATATACAAGAATGATATATCTATAGCATAGGGGGTTATAACCAGTATCTATAAACAGAATAAACAGTAAAAATTTTAATAAAGTGTAAGCTATAAAAATACTGAATCACTATGATGTACACCTGAAACTAATACAATATTGTAAATCAAGTATATTTCAATTTTTTAAAAAAGCAATCTACAATAAATTACTCTCAAAAATAAAGTTTAAAAGCATAAAGTAAATGAAGAAATCTCAAAGAAGATTATAACATGCTGTTCCTTTCCCCCTTTTTCAATTTTGCATTAGTAAACGTAGCAATGGCAAACTAACTTTACAAATTATTCCTAGCCCATCTCAGCAACTGTTGCCTTCAACAAACCATTAAGTATATGGTGTTCTTCAGGACAACACTGGTGTGTATACCTTTTTTTGTATTCAATGAATACCAAATATATATACTTTTGTAGCAGTTACTTTGAATCAAAACACAGTAGCTCATAATTAGCATTAATAGGGTCAACTAAAACAGCAACTGAAACTGATGTCATTAAATATAGAAGAGTGATAATCATCTCAATATCTTATTCCAATTACTCTGTCAAAGTTCTCACACATCTACTGTATAAAACCATGACTTCATGGGATTGTAAAATAATACAATTTGACATTTTAAGTGGAAAATTATGATAAATATAAATGTTAATGCAATTGGTAATATATTTATGATTTTTTTCAGAAATTGGATTTCAAATAAACTTAATGTACTTTAGCACCTAATGGAGTTCTATTCTGTCAAAAAGTATACCAAAGGAGTAAAGTCAGTATATAATAATACTCATAATTCAATCATTTTAATATTGTTTTTTGAACACTCCTTTGTCTTTTAGAATACATATATACACACAGTTATTAATTGCCACATACATAGTAAAGAAAATGCAGCAATGCTTGTTAGGTGAACTCACTTGAGTTATTTCCTTAAAAACACTCCAAAATTGGATTATATAATAGAAAGAATGTTTTTATTAACTCTAGTGAAGCTGTTAAAACCCTGGGTTAGGGTCTCCCTGGTGGCGCAGTGGTTGAGAGTTCACCTGCCGATGCAGGGGACATGGGTTTGTGCCCTGGTCCGGGAAGATCCCACCTGCCGCAGAGTGGCTGGGCCCGTGAGCCATGGCCGCTGAGCCAGCACGTGAGGAGCCTGTGCTCCTCAGCAGGAGAGGCCACAACAGTGAGAGGCCCGTGTACCACCAAAAAAAAAAAAAAAAAAATCCCTGGGTTACTTGTAAAGTATAAAATGAGCAATAACTCAAGTATGTGGATAATTTCCAATGATACCACAGTACACCAGAACACATATTTAAATTACTTCATACATATTTAAATTTACTTCATAGATTCCCTAGTTAATACCTCCATACCATACATATGTAAATATGACTTCAAGATATTATTTTTTGTTTGGTGACATTTCCCTATGTGTAGGTAAAGTATGAGTCGACTGAAAGAAATAAATTCCATTTTTTCCCTAAAAAGAGATGTCTTGACGTAAAACTAACTTATCATCATTTTGCTTTGCACAGGAAAGATTAAATCAAACAGAAATGTGTACTTGGGTCTAGACGACAAATCAGAATGTTAAGAAATCATACAATCCACTCTATATCTCTGCCTTATTCCAACTGTGCATACTTAAAAACACTCAAATGTTGGCCATCTGATATTGTGCCCTCACAAACAAGCTGGACATATCCTCAATTGTATTTAGTTGTGAATGGAACTTCCTTATTTCCTCTAGCTCTCCTAGGTGATAAGAAATACTTTCTACTCTATCCTCAACATTAGGCTTGCTTCAGAGGTTCCTGGACATCAGCTGAATAATACACATCTGACCTTATTTTCTACATCAGTCAATTAACTGCATTAATCCCCAAGGACCTCTGGGCCAGAAAAGCTTGTTCAGTTTGTTTTGGAGTGTATTTTCTGCTCATTAAAGAGAACATTAAAATTTAGTAGTCTAATTACCAAGATATAATTGGATTTATTCAAATTAAATTCTACAGAATGTAACACTAATGGACCCTCTCATGTCATTGAAATTCTATTCAGGGTTATGCTGTCACAAGAGGAGTGACATAACCTAGTACTAGATAGATACAGGACAGTGCCAAGGGAGACACAGACTGTTGCTATAAATGGATATAGGGAGACAATTTTCAAAATTCATTTACCAGTTGCTGAACACTGAAATACTTTTACAATAATAGAGTGAGCATGTAGTCATGCCTCTGCTGGTGAGCTGACAATGCTCTGCTAGTTACCACCTTCTAACTTTCTGAAGCACATCTCAGAACATAGCTAGAATAAAGTGAGATCCTTTTCAGATATGTTTTGATAGATGGTAATGCTTTGATACACATGATGGAAATAAAAAGGATTACAGTAGTAGAGCATACAAAAATCTAGAGCAGCAAAATAATCACTCGGGATGCAAGTAATTAAGATATTCAGTATTTAGATCATTTTTTCTCTAATTTGAGAAAAATGTGGGAAATTTTTAAAAAGAGAAAATAAAAATCTCACATTAGAGTTTTTGAATAACAGGCATAAATAACAGGCATAAAATTCATGAAAATAATGCTTTGGGAAGAACCATTTGGCAGGAGAAAGTGCAAGATAGATGGTGAGTGACATGTGGCAGGAAGACAATTATAAGGACATTATAGTAATCCAAGTATGAGTTTATAAACAACTGTACCAGGGTAGATAGCAGAAATAATGGAGAAAAAAATGAAAGAGATTTAAAAGAAAAAATAGAGAACTCAGTGAGAAATTGTACATAGACTAAAAGGAGATGAATGAGTTAAAATACCTTCAATTTGTCTAGTCTGGAAGATCAAAAGAGTGACAGAAAGTCTAAATGAAGTGGGTAGATGTTTAGGGGAAGTTATTTCAATTTCAGATATATTCAGTATGAGATGTCAGTGTGATATTCAGTTGGATATGTCCTATAGAGTACTTCAATGCATGTAAGAGTTCATGCATACGTTGATTTGGGAGTCATTTGCAAGGTGCAATAGCAAAGACATAAAAAAGCATGAACAATAGTGAGTTAGGTATGGAGTTTAGGGCATACCCAATTAACTGGTACAGTGAGAAGAAGATATAAACAAAGGGTATAAAAATGGAATGATAAGAGAAATAGGAGTATCAGAAAAGTAAAATGCCATCAAAATCAAGAAATGTGCATGTTCTTTGGAAAAGTGGGAGTGCTTAAAAGTATTGAGAAATACAGAAACTTTTACTGGATTTAGTGAAACCACTAGTCATTTTTGAATGAATTGGGGGTAGAAATCAGTCAGCAGGGAAAAGAGGAGACAGAAAGTATTTGGCAATGAAATGAATTACAGTTTGAATAAAAGGTAGAAGAGGCAAGAATCATTTAGTCATTATGACTATCATCAAGTCCTTAGAAAAATAAGCAAGTATATTCCTTTGTTATACCACCACATTTCATTAGAAGACAAAAAGTCAGTGATTGGGCTTCTGAAAGGTTCTGTTGGAGAAATTAAAATTACTTATCTCAGGTGCAATGCTAAAAATAAAACTCCATGTTTTCTTGGAAGTAATATCTGTAAGGAAGATTATTTCATATGTTAAGAGGACAAGGTAGAAATAATTGAATGAGTGAACAAAGAGAAGAAAAATGCACTGCATAGAAGATATATAGAGAAATAAGAAAAGGAATGTTAACACACACACACACACACACACACACACAAATGAATAGAACCTGGTAAGTTGATTCCTCATATATCAAAACACTGCATATCAACCAGTATGTGTTTTTCTTTTTCTTTAGTTGAACTAATTTTATACTAATAAACATTTTTTTCAAAAAATCTAATTTTTTTAAATTTATTTTTTATTTTTTTATTTTATTTTATTTTATTTATTTATTTTTTTGCGGTACACGGGCCTCTCACTGTTGTGGCCTCTCCCACTGCCGAGCACAGGCTCTGGACACGCAGGCTCAGCGGCCATGGCTCACGGGCCCAGCCGCTCCGCAGCATGTGGGATCTTCCCAGACCGGGGCACGAACCCATGTCCCCTGCATCGGCAGGCGGACTCTCAACCAATGCGCCACCAGGGAAGCCCCCAAAAATCTAATTTTATTAAAAGGTTGACACTCAATTTTACAGCTAAAGATGCTTCATCTATCATTTTTAAGTGTCTGAGAGTTTGACTTTGACATATCATTTATTAGTGAGAAAACTGAGAGCCTGAGAAATTTAGTAGCTTCCTCAGAGTGCCACAGTGAGTCAGGGAGCAAATCATAAGTCAAAGCCAAGTTATATTGATACAAGCTCATGCAGTCCCTTCAACAATTCTCAGTACAATCTTATTTCAATTTGACTAATAACACTAATCAGCAAACACTGTGCAGAATTTGGTATCAGGGGTCATAAATGTGGATCACTGCTCCTTTAAACATTCAGAAATGTGATTAATCTGCCTTATTTAAGGTAATTTTTCCTTCAAATAAAATTAATTAAAACATTCTAAAATCGAGGACTTCTCTCCTTCTCTATCTAATATAACATCCAACAGATGGTGAACTTAAGTCTATTTCATACTGCCTTGGATAAACCCTAAGGTGTTGTCCTAAGCAAAATTTTCAAAGAATCATTTGTTTCTATATGGAAATATACATTATTTTAAATAAAATTACCTAGTGTAGTTACATAAGTTCAAGTTAAAATTAATAAACAAGTAGTTTTCATTCCACTGTAATTTTTTCTCTGTTGCTTGTGTTGTTAGGAGTGGGTGTAACACAAAGACGATCAGCATAGAAATAAAGGCACTGCCAGCTGGGCACATATTCATATCTGAAGTGGTTGGTAATTAGTTCTCCCTCTGCTAATGTAAAAGAAGCAATGTGCTCATAGGACCATCATACCTTTCCCAAGTATCACCCACAAGATGCCCTTTACCCTGATATTTTTACCTCCATTCCCATTCCAATAACTAATATCCCGCCTCCTACGTTCTGTTTATAAAAGTGTGCCCATCATTTGGTTTCCCACATCATTCCTATTCCCCATTAATGACATCTGAATTTCTGCTTCTATGCCCTTATTTAGTCTGTCTATTCATCTGGAATGCTATTGTTACCTTCCCAATCATAATTATTCTCCAAGGTTCATGTAAAAGTTCCTCCTATCTTAAGAAATCCTTAAACACACCTGAATTCAGAGATGTCTTCCTCCTCTAAAGTTGTATTATTTCATTCCACTCTTATTTAACAATGTACAGCTGACCCTTGAACAACACAGGTATGAACTGCATTGGTCTACTGATATGTGGATTTTTTTCAATAAATATTTTGGAAAAAAATTTGGAGATTTGTGACAATATGAAAAAACTTGAAGATGTACGACATATCCTAGAAATACTGAAAAATTAAGAAAAAGTTAGTATGTCATGAATGCATAAAATATACATAGACACTAGTCTATTTTATCATTTGCTACCCAAAAAGCACACAAATCTATTTAAAAAGTTAAAATTTACCAAAACTTTAGCACACACTTACAGACCTTATATGGCACCATTGATTACACTAGGCTACCATAAAGCAATCATATGGCAGCTTCTTTGTTATCAATGCATGAATCGTTATACCTGTAAATATGTATGAATTTCTCTTTACATTATCTTTTCATTTTAGATGTCTAGTTATAGTAATACGGATAACATGTACAGTATATTGTATCATATAAGACAATAGTGGTGAAGGTACTGACAGACAACATGATTCATCTTGCAAACAGATGATGTAAACTTATGGTACCAGTAAATACAATACAGTATTACAAATGTATTTTCTCTTCCTTAAGACTTTCTTCATAACATTTTCTTGTCTCTAGTTTACTTTATTGTAAGAATATAGTATATAATATATATAATATAAAAATATGTGTTAATCAACTATGTTATCAGTAAGGCTTCTGGTCAACAGTAAGTTTTTGAGGAATCAAGTTATATGTGGATTTTTGACTGCACGGGGGGGGGGTCACTGCCCCTAAGCCCCACATTGCTCAGAGGTGAACTGTATTTCAACAGTCATAAAAACTCCAAACAAAAATAGCTCTTAGAGTTCTCAGGGGTTAAGAGTCAGTAACACAGTGAAACAAAAGTCTTGAGAATAACTGCACAAAAAGAGTAGAAAGAACAGTTTCATTTTGTCTGCATCATCCCATGTCCCAGGCCAGCACTGCTTAGTCCCAAGGGAACACCCCAGTCCAACAGAGTTCCTCACACTAGGAATAAGAGGGTGAGGTGAGTGATCAGTACCCCCAGCCTTTTGTGGCACTGGACAAAGGACCCTCTTTTGTTTTACCTAACCAGAGACCAGCAAAGCTGAGACATCTAGAAACGTCTAGGAACAAGGAAGAAGGGCAGGGTCTACCAGTATCAGCTATGTAGTGTGAGCAACCACAGTTCCTAGTTGCCCACTATGCAGAGAACCCTAGCAGTCTTTGCCACAGAGGACCACCAACCATCCCTGCAGATACTACAGACCCCTCCAGCTTTCATTACTGAGGACCTCATTGAAGACCCCAACAGACTGCTCTGCAGAGGACGCCAGAAGTTTTTGCTATGAAGGAAACCAATAGCCAGCACAGCCACCATAGACACCCTACAAATTTTGCCACTGAAGTTGTCACACACACACACACCCCTGACAGATTTTTGCACTTGCAGACATCAGCTTCCTGAGTCCCTCACAACTCCTGCCTCCCTGCCCCTACCAGAGCTCAGGACACACATCTGAAGCCAGCCCTGGTTTCTGCACTGAGCATGTGAAAGATGCTAGCCTAGAGCTCCACCTCCGACCCCCACTATATTGTGCATGGCTGTGGCTAACCCTTATAGCTGTATGAATGCATGCTGACAACAAGGCCACCACAGCTGCTAGTGGGCCTCTCTCCTGTCACTGGCCTGCACTGATATACTTGGCTATAGTTATCCCCTGCAGATGTGTACCTGCATGCTGCCAGCCCAGCTCCTGCCACTGGAATCAACTGAGATTTTTCCCTGGAATGGAAGGATGGTTCAACATACACAAATCAATCAATGCAATACACCACAGTAATCAAATGAAAGGTAAAAATCATATGGCCATCTCAATAATAGCAGAAAATGCATTTGACAAAATTCAACACCTTTTCATGATAAAAACCCTCAATAGAATGGGTGTAGAAGGAACATACTTTAACATAATAAAATCCATATATGACAAGCCTACAATTAACATGGTATTCAAAGGTGAAAGGTTGAAAGATTTTCCTCTAAGATCAGGAACAGGACAAGGGTGCCCTCCTCACCATTTCTATTCAGCATATTACCAGAAGTCCCAGACAGAGAGTGCAGGTAAGAAAAAGAAATAAAAGACACCCCATCAGAAAGGAAGAAATAAAGTCATTTCTGTTTGCATAATCCTGAACACAGAAAATTCTAAAGACTGCACAAAAAACTGTTAGAACTAATAAATGAACTCAGTAAAGTTTCAGGATATAAATTCAACATAAAAGAAAATCAATTGTGTTTGTATACACTAATGATGACATATCTGAAAAAGAAATAAAGAAAATGATACCATGCACAATAGTGTCAAAAATGATGAAATGCTTAGGAATATATTTAACGGAAGAGGTGAAAATTCTGTACACTGAAACTATAAGACACGGATGAAAGAAGTTGAAGAAAGCACACATAAATGGAGAGAAACCCATGTTCATGGACCAGAAAGTTAATGTTGTTAAAAAGTCCATACTACAAAACCCATCTAAAGATTCAATGCAATCCTTATCAAAATTCCAAGGCATTTTTTCACAGAAATAGGAGAATAATCCTAAAATTCATATAGAAGAGCAAACAACACCAAATAACCAAAGCAATCCTGAGAAAGAAGAACAAAGCTGGAAGCATCATACTTCCTGATTTCATACTATAATATAAATGGCATGTATTTATATAGTATATAGTTATCAAAATAACTTAGTACTGGCACAAAAACAGACATATAGGTCAATGGAAGAGAATATGAAGCCCAGAAATAAGCACATGTATATGGTCAACTAATAGTTGATAATGGAGCCAAGAATAGTCAATGGGGAAAGGATAGTCTTGTCAATAAATAATGTTGAGGAAACTGGATATTCACATGCAAGGGAATGAGAGTGGATCCTTATCTTATAACATTCACAAAAATTAAATCAAAATGGATAATAACTTAAAAGTAACACGTGAAACTACAAAACTCCTACAGAAACATAGGGGGAAAGCTTCTTGACATTGGTCTTGGCAATGATTTTGGAGATATGACAGTAAGAGCACAAGCAACAAAAGCAAAAATAAACAAGTGGGACTACATCAAACTAAAACTACATCTGCACAACAAAAGAAACAGTCAACAAAATGAAAAGGTAACTTATGGAATGGGGAAATGTATTTCCAAACTATCTGATAAGGGGTTAATATCAAAAATACATAAGGAACCCATACAACTCAGCAACAAAATAATAATAATAATAAAAATCAGATTAAAAATGAGGAAAGGTCCTGAATAGACATTTTCCCAAAGATACACACAAATGGCCAACACGTACATGAAAAGATGGTCAACATTACTAATCATCAGGGGAATGCAAATCAAAACCACAATGAGATATGGCCTCATACCTATCAGAATGGCTATTATCAAGAGATGAAATATAAGAAGTGTTTGTTGAGGGTGTGGAGAAAAGGGAAACCTTGTGCACCATGGGTGGAATTGTAAATTGGTACACCCACTATGGAAAAACTGTCACTATAAAGTTTCCTCAAAAAAATTAAAAATAGAACTACTATCCCAAGGTAATCTATAAATTCAATGCAATCCTTACCAAGTTTCCAATGGCATTTTTCACAGAAGTAGTATATAAAATTTTTAAATTTGTAGGGAAACACAAAATAACATGAATAGCCAAAGCAACATTGAGAAAGAAAAAGGGGGCTGGAGAAATCAGGTTTCCTGACTTCAGACTATACTACAAAGCTACAGTCATCAAAACAGTATGGTACTGGCACAAAAACAGACATATAGACCAATGGAAGAGGATAGAAAATGCAGAAATAAACCCATGCATCTATGGTCAATTAATCTATGACAAAGGAGACAAGAAAATGCAATGGAGGAAAGACAGTCTCTTCCATAAGTGGCGCTGGTAAAACTGGACAGCTACATGTAAAAGCATGAAATTAGAACATTCTCTAACACCTCACATAAAAATAAACTCAAAATGGGTTAAAGACTTAAATGTAAGACCATATACTATAAAACTCCTAGAGGAAAACATAGGAAGAACACTCTTTGACATAAATCACAGGTGGATCCATCACCTAGAGTAATGGAAATAAAAACAAAAATAAACAATTGGGACCTAATGAAACTCAAAAGCTTTTGCACAACAAAGGAAACCATAACCGAAACAAAAAGAAAACTTATGGAATGGGAGAAAATATTTATAAATGATGTGACCAACAAGGTATTAATCTCCAAAATATACAAACAGCTCATGCAGCTCAATATCAAAAAATCAAACGACCCAATCAAAAAATGGGCAGAAGATCTAAACAGACGTTTCTCCAAAGAAGACATACAGGTGGCCAACAAACACATAAAAAGATGCTTAACATCACTAATTATTAGAGAAATGTAAATCAAAACTACAATGAGGTGTCACCTCACATGGGTCAGAATGGCCATCATCAAAAAGTCTACAAATAATAAATGCCAAAGAGGGTGTGGAGGATAAAGAACCCTCCTATACTGTTGGTGGCAACACTAAGTAAATTAAGTAAATTGGTGTAGCCACAATGGATAATAGTATGGATGTTCCTTAGAAAACTAAAAATAGAGTTACTATATGATCTGGCGATCCCACTCCTGCACATATATATGGAGAAAACTATAATTCGGAAAGATACATGCATTCCAATGTTCATAGCAGCACTATTTACAATAACCAAGACATGGGAAAAACCGAAATGTCCATCAACAGGATAAATGGATAAAGAAGATGTGGTACATATACACAATGGTGTATTACTCAGCCATAAAAAAGAATGAAATAATATCATTTTCAGCAACATGGATGGATCTAGAGATTATCATACTAAGTGAAGTAAGCCATACAAAGACAAATATCATATGATATTTGATATTTGTGGAATCTATAAAAATGATACAAATGAACTTGTGTGCAGGGCAGAGATAGATCTACAGACATAAAGAACAACCTTGTTGTTCCTTGTGGTGGGGGGAGGAATGGATTAGCAGTTTGTGATTAAGAAATACAAATAGGGGCTTCCCTGGTGGTGCAGTGGTTGAGAGTCCGCCTGCCGATGCAGGGGACATGGGTTCGTGCCCCTGTCCAGGAAGATCCCACATGCCACAGAGCGGCTAGGCCCGTGAGCCATGGCCGCTGAGCCTGCACGTCCAGAGCCTGTGCTCCACAATGGGAGAGGCCACAGCAGTGAGAGGCCCACGTACCGCAAAAAAAAAAAAAAAAAAAAAAAAAAAAAGAAAGAAAGAAAGAAAAGAAATACAAATAAATAAATAAAAATAAAAATAGAACTACCATCTGATCTAGCAATCCACTGCTTGGGTATGTACACAAAAGAAATAAAATTACTATCTCAAAGCAATATCTGCACCCCCATGTTCACTGCAGCATTATTCACAATAGCCAAGGCATATGAATGGATTAAAAAATGTGGAATATATACACATATATATATATACATACATACATACATATACACACACACACAACACACACATACACAATGAAATATTATTCAGCCATAAAAAAGAAATACTGCCATTTGTAATAACATGGATGGACCTTGTAGGCATTATGCTAAATGAAATAAGCCAGATAGAAAAAGTAAAATACTGTATAATCTCACTTATATGTAGAACCTAAAAAAGCCAAAGTCATAGAAACAGAGAGTGGAATGGTCATCATCAGGGGCTGGGGAGTGGGGGAAATGGGGATATTTGTCCAAGGGTACAAATTTCCATATGTAAAATAAATAAGTTCTGGAAAGCTACTGTACAGCATATTGACTATAGATAACCATACTGTATTATATAATTGAAAGATGCCAGAAGAGTAAATCTTAATTGTTCTCACCATAAAAAGTCATTATAAGAGGTGATTGATGTGTTAATTAATCTTGTGGTAATCATTTCATAATATATACATGTATGAAATCATCACACTGTATACCTTAAACATGTACAATGTTATATATCAATTATATCTCATTAAAGTTCAAAAATTACAGAGTAGATAATCACCATCAAGTAACACCAAATTTTAAGCATAATCAGGACAGATTTGGATAGTGCAACGAGACCCTGTGCTACCTTCTAGGGTAGCTATTGGTGGTCATTTATTAAGGTCATAATAACAATACCTCCATTGTTAGTGACTGAATTTTGTATATATCCTGTCATAGTATGGTAAGGTTTTACTGTAATTGCAAAAGAGTAACATGATCAAAAACAAACATTTTTTTTAATGTGGTTCAATCTACGGGCTCACAAGAAAATCACCCTTAGGTGACACTGCGTTTTGAGGTTCTTCTGTATGTCCCAGGATTTACCTTTCTACTTTGAAGCTCTCTTCCTTAGATTATCAATCAGTGATTTTTATGCAAGAAAAAAAAAGTGATATGAAGAGAATTGTTGGTGGGGAGGGTGTGTGTGTGTGTGCTTGTTTACCCATTTGGGTACAAGAACCAGAATCTAAAGGGAGAAAATAGAAAGCAAGTCAAAGTTACTATTGCATCTCCTGTTTCTACTTTAGGATATAAAAACAAAGTAAAATTCACTAGTGAATCCTTGTCATGCCATATAATAATAGTTAATATTTATAAAGTCTTAATATGAACCAGGCACTGTACTAACACTTTTCATAGGTTAATTCATTTAATGCTCTCTATAGCCCTATGAAACAGATACTGTTATTATTCCCCATATTTCAGATGAAGAAATTGAACCACAGAACTTAAAATGATTTGCCCAAGTTCACAAGGTAATAAGTACTGGAACCAGATTTAATCCCAGACAGTCTGTCTCTAAACTACATGCACTTACATAATTTATCTATGATACACAGCTTTGGATTGCAGTTTCCTACTTAAATTTTGAAGTGAGTGTGACTTCTGTTCTAGGAGTTTCTCAAACAATGCAATGAGGCTCCATCTTGAGAACATGACTCAGAAGAATGTGAACCTAAACGTTTCCCCAGTCAGAGACTGATTCTAGTACCTCTGCACAGTTCCCCATAACGGAAATATACAATGCATTGGTTAAATGTGGGTTAATAGTGGGTTTGTAAACAGTTTCCATCTTGGAGTATCACACTGTTTTAATATTCAGCTTAATAATAAAGAGCTATGGTATTTTTTAAAGTAACATATTAAGTCATAAAAAACTTGAAAATAGGCTTTACTTTGGTCATTTTTCCTTGAAGAGTTGAACATGTATTCATCAAATGTAGAAAAAAATAACTTTTCAATATAAAAGCTATGATCACTATTTATTATAAGTGTGCCAAATATCATTCAGAAGTCAAAAGGATGATGGTCACCAATTGTCTATAAAATTGGTACTATAGCCCTAGTAGTTAAATGCATAGATTCTGAATTCAAACTGACTGCATTGGAATCCCAGCTTTGCTAGTCACGAGCTGTTTAATCTCAGTCAAATAGCCTCTTTGTGTATCAGTTTCCATTTCCATTAAATGGGAATAATAGTAGTGCCAGATTTTGAATTTGTTTTGAGGACTACATGAATTAATATGTGCAAATGGTTAAAATATTTCTGGGCAAATATTAATAATTCAAATGATTTTAGCTATTATTACTGTTATTATTATTATTACATTGAATGATGAAAAAAACCTGAAAATGCCACCTAATCAAAAAGAATATAGAGATTTGATGGAATCTGGAAATGTGTGCTCTGAAGGGGACCTCATCCAGATCCCCACTGCCCCTATGCTTTAGAGAGTTAAAGGATGTGAAATTCTGGCACTGAAGAAACTTTTTTGTACCCTAAGACAATTGCCTCCGTTAGTATATATTTTCACTTTAAAATCTCACACAAGTTATGTAATCTAGACATGTCGATGAAACATTACTGAAAAAGGAGCAGTTGGACAGACAAAAAATTATATGACTTATCTGACATAAGAAGGGTAAATGTTTATATCATGCATGAGCTAATAATGCTTGTTAGAATTTACTCCTAGGTGCATAATCTGGGTTTCCCTCCTAATTTTGCTGAGATAAGGTAATAACATTTTTTTACATCTTTAAAAACATAAAGCATCCAACTTCTTTATATCTAAATCTGTGATGAAATAAGGAAGTAGAAATTAACACAGAATGCCTTTCAATTATTTCAGCAGTAAATGAAAAACCAGTAAGGATAATGATCAGTAGCCATGATTTTTTTATAAGAAAGAATAAGCTCTAGCATTTCCCAAGCCATGCCACAAAACATGAGTATTTCTCAAGTTATAATTAATATTCCACACCCAAAATTTTGTGGTCAAATAATTTGGAGGATATTTTCAAACCATAGTAATTGTCTTAGAAAGTCACAATACATTAGCATACCAAAGGTTAGGAAAAGTCACTCAATAAACCTTCTTATGCATATGGCTACATACACTCTTTGCAGAGAAAACATTTATCAACATACCTGGAACAACATTTTGGAAACTGGCATATACTATGCATACATTTCTACTTTTCTTACATTGAACCTAAGTCTTTAGCCTGCTTGAGATTGAACTTAACTAATATTTCAAGTTGTCTTTTTGCATTCTGCACAACATAAAAGATATAAATATGCTCCCTGCTTTGCAGTGATTTATAATCTTGATGGGAGATATATACATAAAAGTAACAAACATACTAAATTACTATAATTAAATGCTGTGACCAGACCATAAAAGGTCAAGTAGTAGTAAAGAAAGACTAGATTAAAAAGGCAAAATGTGAGCTACACATTAAAGAATGGGGATAAACAGCTAGTAACTGGCAAATGAGGTCAGACTTTGATAGTAAGCAAAAACATGAAATGCACCCAAGAGAGATTACTCTCCTTCACAGTTCCACAGGTTTATAGTGTTTCCTTCTGAAAGCTAAAGAAGGAATATTAATCTGCTCAGGTGTAATGTAAGAAGGGTATTTCATATAATTCTTCAAATCTAGCATGAATATTACCCTGAAAAGTATTTAATTCAACCCAACAGCATGAACTAAATTACTTTCTTCAAAAAGACAATGGAAGCCTCAATTTTGCTGAAGAGGGTGTAAATCGGTACTTCTTTGCTAGAAACTAATCTAGTAAAATATCAAGAGCCATAAAAAAAAAAAGGTTTACCTAGCAATCTCCTTTTAAGAATCCTTTTCTAAGTAAACATGCAGATGTGTACAAAGAATTATGTTCATTGCTGTTCAGGGCAATGTTAATTTTAATAGCACAAAAAAGAAAACTATGTAAATAAGTGACTGGTAAAACAAATTTGAATGCATTCATACAACAGAATATTGTGAAGCAATTAAAACAAGCTTGTTAAAATTATGAGATGGAAAATGTTTATGACGTGAAATGAAACCATAGGACTTGAAATTATATACACAGTATAATCTCAACTTTGTAAATATAAGTTTATCAAAAATGACTAGAGGAAAACATTAAAAAAATAACAATGGTTACCTCTCTTTGAAGTTCGATGACATGTAATATTTTTTTTTAACTTTATAAAAAGTTATGGTAATAGTGGACTGATTCAGCATGCAGGTAACTGAAGGGAGAGAGGAGGGATAAAGCAGAGGTGAGCACGCCTGTGGCTTCAGGAGTAGGGTGAGTGAAAAGAAGAAAGATGGGGCAACAATAAAGTGAAATTAAATGGACTGAAACAGACACACTTAGAGTAATAAATTATGAATAAAGTAACACCTCATTTCATGCATGCCAAATTTTACTCTCTTTACAGTGAATGCTGGTAAGGATTCAATTTTCCAATTATTGTCCCAGCACTTTTTATATCGACTATCAAATTCACTTTCATAACTTTTATTCATTTTTTTTTCCTTCAGTGAGCTATAAAAGTGCATTCTTCAACAAATATATCATCCTAGAGCCTGCAATTTTGAACCCCTCTGTCTGATATTTTAGATAGGAATTAGGTTCCATAATACAGATTTTTATAAAAGAAAATAATTCTCATCTTATTTTTCTAGTTGGATTAAACAAATTTTGGCTCAATTGACACCCTAAAGAGAATGTCCACAGCTTCCACTGAAGGTTTAAAATATGCATAAATTCATCAAACATTAAAGTTCACTCCTATATATATATATATATATATATTTTTTTTTTAATTTATTTATTTATATTTTGCGGTATGCGGGCCTCTCACTGCTGTGGTCTCTCCCTTTGCAGAGCACAGGCTCCCGACGTGCAGGCTCAGCGGCCATGGCTCATGGGCCTAGCCGCTCCGTGGCATGTGGGATCTTCCCAGACGGGGGCATGAACCCACGTCCCCTGCATTGGCAGGCAGATTCTCAACCACTGCACCACCAGGGAAGACCCACTACTATATTTATAAGCCTATAGTGTTTTTGACCATAGTAACCTACTAAACACCCTGTAGATGAACAATAAAAAAGCAGATCGAGTAAAATGTCAGAGAATCATTTTAAAATCAAAGAAAGAACATTTTGTGTTTAAACAAATCATTATTTTTCTTTTGTAAATATTAAACAGCCCCTATTACTTCTTCAGATACTTTAATATGACATAACTAGGGATATTAAGATATTCACTAAAATAGTAAGCATTTTTCTACTAGCAGGCATCAAGGTAGATTTAAAAAGGAGGACTAAATGATTCAATTTATATCTATGCAAAACCCTGAAACATTTAGGCATGAAATTCTAGTTACCTGGGAAAAGATGACTCAAATAAATATTTGTTATGAACCTATTTTCAGAAATTTTGAAAAAAAAACATTTTACAATTTTGAACTTTTCCTCTGAATTCATAGTGTACTTCTGAGTACAGATGCTTTATGTGCACATACTTTTTATCTTCAAAGACTATATATACCCTTTGAGAGACGTACATTTATTTATTTATTTTAATTTTTATTGGAGTATAGTTGATTTACAATGTTGTGTTAGTTTCAGGTGTACAGCAAAGTGAATCAGTTATACATATAAATATATCCACCTTTTTTTGATTCATTTATAGTCCATTACAGAGTATTGGAGAGACGTTTATTTATAATAAATAATTACACCAATAAAAACTGTCATCTCATAGACCTCAAGAACATTGTTAGGGCTGTGAAAAAAATTTCACAGTGTATATGACTTTGACCAAGGTACAAAACACTACATGTCCATATCTCTAACAACTGAAATATATGGAAATTGACTTAAAATAGTGAAAATAATAACCAACTGACAAGACTCTCATGCTAAGGGTCTGAAGTTACTAAACTTGTAATAAAATAGAGGACCACAGTTCAAAACAGATTTTTCAAACATGAAATTTGTTCAGATTTATTTTATCCTAAAATCACTATTTGATTTTATCAACATTATTTCATGTTACTCTTTTAAAGAGGATCTAGTATTTCCAACGATCCTTCATTCTACTTTTCTAAAGGATATGAGAAATTTATTTCCAACTCAGCTTTTCAGGGGAAATGAGATAATTCCTCACATCTTTTGTTGGAACAGAATTAATGATAATTTCATGAAAGCAAGTAGAACCACACTTCTTACTCATCAAGTGAGCATACCAGATAATGACTGTATATCCTGGTTGGAAACACTGCACTGTGAAAACACAATTTCCTATCTGCTTAGCATAACAAACATCTGTTTGTATGGTTTGTATTTATTTTCATTTATGGATCTCTACTTCATAAAAAAAAAGTTTCCATTTTTGCTCTCTTAAAGGTAAAGGAAATGTTTTCATTTTCATTTTAATTCTCTGTATTTTAAATCAGTGGAACAAGTAAAATTGTAACAATTCTAATGTTTTTAAGAACAAAATTAAATTTATCTTCTCTTTAGTATACAATATTGGAAATTAAATTTGATT
This sequence comes from Mesoplodon mirus, assembly GCF_964341445.2. Taxonomy (NCBI): domain Eukaryota; kingdom Metazoa; phylum Chordata; class Mammalia; order Artiodactyla; family Ziphiidae; genus Mesoplodon; species Mesoplodon mirus. The sequence continues at coordinate 73,987,743 of NC_138981.1, forward strand.
ATAATTATTCCTAAATTCCACTAAAGTGCCACTCTTGTCTTTATTTTTACTTAGGAGACAGCAGGCATAGCACTTCAACAATAACATATGATTAGATTAGTGACAAGGCAATTCATTTAAGTAATACAAGTCAAAATCTTATTGGATAATGTTCAGGTATCATTCTACTTCTTTAGGCCATCTACTGATAGGAATACAATTAGAAAATATGACATGACTATTATTTAAATAGCCTTTCCATTAGATACCTATTTGCCATCCCATTATCAATTAAAGTCAGTACAATGTTAATTTTATAATTCATACAAAATTGTTTTTATGATCAGTGCAATAGTGGGGCAAACAAAGAATAGATGAAAAGAGAAACAAGCCATAGCACATGCCTTGTATTAAGTATTTGAAATACTATGTTGTAGTGGTTGTCTTGGCCTGGCTCAGGGCAAGTAAACTCCAGGCCTGAAAATGAATAATGTAGTATCTGATTAGTTTAGGTCAATCTGGATGATTTTGATTCTAAATAATCCATACCTGCAGGTCCACTTTGATGGCTACATAAATCTCCCAATAATTCCAGAACTTCACAATAGGAACTTATCTACTAGCTAGAATAGATAGCCTAAGTTCAAGCCTCCACAGATAAGCCAGGATGATCTTCTAATGATCATCAAGGAATAGAGGGAGTTAATAAAGCAACTTATTCATTAGGCTACTCTAGTCAGTGTTGGACTTCCTCAAAATGGTATACTAACATAGAATAACATCAAGAAGATGCTAGTGACAGTTTCTTAATTGAATATTTCATTTTTTCTTTGTATGCATGAATCAGAGGATATCGTATGTTTTCTGACAAACAAAAAAACTTTAGAATTTAAAGGAAAATGTTGAATCAAAAACTTAAAAGCGTTATATATCTAGGTAGTTTGTTCTCTACTAACTATATAGGCAGGGAGAATTATGGTAAAGATATTTTCTCCAACATAGTGAAATCAATTAATGTTAAAGAGAATAAAAGCACATGCTCATTAGCTCAATATATGTTATTTGAAAATATAATCTGTCAAAGTCCTTCAACTTTCCTTTTATTGCTTGATAAGCAATGCTGAACTTGCATTAAAAAGAACAGCACTGATAAGTACATATACTCATTTTAACATAAGTTTCAACATCGACTAATCAGAACTTTGAGAGGTGAGATGTCATTTGTAAAATATACTATATAGAAGAATTTTGCTGATGCTAGCAATTACATGGATGATCTCTAATCAAGAGTCTATAGCAAATTTAGGAAAAAAAAGTAATAAAGTAGCAGAGTAGAAGTTTCTTTGACCCATAAACTAGGTGTTACTCTTCTATTTCCTTAGAATTACATTTTCAACCTACCCTGAAAAGTTTCTCTTTAAAAGAAATCACAAAGGAACAATTAGCATTTCTACCCTTTTCAAATATATCTTCTGTAATTACTTATATCTGGTCTTGAGAAACTTCCCAAGGCAATGTTCCAGTTTAACTCTTTCAAGAGTAAGAAAGATTTTCTATGCAATAAAGCAGGTATATGTTAATAGGGACAGGCAGCTAATTTACACTCAATTTATACATGTTTCATCCAATTTTATTCCACTGATTCAAAATTCTTCACAGCCTTGGTGAATACTTCTTCACTAAAGTGAATATTTTTACTCAATAATATTGTCCTAAGCATTACACTTCCAGAATGGGATGAGGAAATAAGGAAAATGGAATTTTTTTAAAGAAGAGGTAAAAAATAAACATAAAAACATGAACCCCATTTGTAATCTAAGATGGTTTAGACTAGTGCTTACCAAAGTTTAATATGAATAGGAAACATTTAGCATAAAATGCAGCCTCTGATTCAGTAGTTCTGAGGTGGGACCAGAGATACTGCCTTACAAACAAGTCCCCAGGTGGATGCTGCTGCTCTGTGGATCATACTTTGAGTAGCAAGTGTTTATATGGAGATAAATGGCAATGAAAACATCTGTTGAGCTATGATAACAATAATATTTGTCATTTATATAGTGCCTACTGTATGCCAAACACCATACTATGTTGCATACATTAGCTCAATGTGCTCCTCAAAATCCTTTTTAGTTATTATGATTCTCATTTTACAAGTAAGAGAATTGAGGCTAAGCATAGAAGTAATTGCCCAAGCTCTGACAAATAGTAGTAGTTATTAGAGATGGGATTTGAGTAAGATTTGTATCACTTCAAAGGCCAGATATTTTTCCCTAGAATTACAGCTTCAACCTCCCCTGCAATGTAAGGAGACACAAATAAATGGAAAGACATTTTGTTTTCATGGATTGAAAGACTTCATATTTTTAAAATGTCCATAATCCCCGAAGTGATTCAATACTATCTATCTCCATCAAAATACCACTGACATTTTTTGCTAACGAAGCTTTGCATGATTTTTCTTTCTATTTTCTTTTCTATTGTACATACAGTACAATAGCCAGGAACCAAATTTGTATACCTTATGTAAAATTTATGAAAATGCAAATGGAAAATAATAAGTTGAAAAATATGTTAAGATAAATGTTACTTTTCCTGTTTCCTCCATATAATTTACAAACTTAATATAAAATTATACAATATATGTAGAGAAACTTTCAGAAATCTTCCCCAAAATGTAAATAGTTAATATCTGATTATTTACATCTCATAATCATTGAACTGGTATTTAACTGAAATCTTCATTTTTTTCTTATAGTATACATGGTCCTCTCACATTTTCAATAAAATTTATAAGAAAAGACTTTCAACATGCAGAATTTCCTTTATATGATGTACAAGTTATATCTAACCATGACAACAGTCATCAATTGCTTTTATGACAGAGCTCAATATTTGCTATCAGAATATTTCTCTTGCTGTGTCACCTTTTCAAATAAAATATTTTCAGAAATAGTAGTATGGCCTTTCCTTCATCCCAAACCTTTCATCATTGGTTTTCAAATGTTACAAATGTTTTACTGATGCTTAGAGATGAATTTCTGATGATGGAATATTCTTTCAACTCAAAACCTTGAAGGACTTTAAAATGCCAAGTCTATGAATAAAAGTGATGTTTCCTTTATTGCTAGAATTGCTCTAACTTGTTTTTCAGAGTAGGGCATCTTATAGAGGATTTTCAGGTATATCCTAGAGCAGAAGTGCTGGGTTTGGAATCAAGAAATCTATATGCATAAGAGTGTATGCAATTGTTTCTCTCAAGGTTATAAGGTAGGAATCTATGTTTGAGTATGTACACTACCCTTATGTAACCATGCTTTATCACCCTGCAAGGAGGTAGAAGCTATGAGCAAACAGACCCTGGATATACACTACGAGTTTGGTTATTATGCTAAAATTATTTCATTCTCATTGTTTTCATTTTTGACTAATATATGTTGAGCCACGTTGCACAAAAATATGTATGCACATTATTAACATACACTCAATATTAAAAATCATATACCATGTAACCTTTTCTTTACTCATAGAAACAACAAAATAACTCGATTTGTTTACTCTTAATCATGACTTTAAATATGCTTAAGTGATTCTTAACAGCATATACACAAAATATCCAGGGGTGCTTCTTAAAAAATAGATATGATTTACCCTTAGAAATTCTGATTCAAGGTCTGAACTTTTGCCAGAGCACCTGTATTTTTAAAAAGCTCCAAAAGTAATTCTAATGTGTAGCTGGGACTGTGAACCACTGTCTCAAGCAGTAATACATAACCATAAGGCAGAAAGTACAGTGTTTGCTTTCCAAGAGGCCTGCTACCAGATTTAACTATTTAAAAGTGAGAAAGAATGTCCATATTTCTTTTCAGGAAACAATAATAAAGCTAATAATACTTCATTGTAGAAGCATAATTTAACTTTCCTGAATATAAACTCTAGATTTCTAAGTACTTGCTGAATACAGTCTCTTTATTCATCACATGAATGAACTTGAATTGCTTCCTAGATTTCAGCTAAAAAGGTCCTAGATTTCATTTTGGAAAGAGACTTTCAGAGGTCTTTTATCACAACAGCTTTTTTACCATAGCTGAACAACTCTGGGCTTTATAAAGGTAGAAGTGAATTCATATGTGATTTTGTTGTAGTTAGTAGAGAGATAGTTCTCTCTGCTCTATGACTTCACAGGACATGTCAATGGGTTTTGGAGAACAGAGCAAAAATGAGGCAATTCTGACTTTCTCAGATGATGTGATATGACAGAATTCTCCCCTTCACTCTTTGCTAAATTTGTCTCTGTTTGTAAGGCTGAAATAAGTGGTTCTGCTCCCCAAATCATATATGTTGAAAGTGAAATAATTGGTCTTATATTTAGAAAATCAATAAATGATCTGTTCACGGTAAGGAGATTTGTTGCCAGTATCAAATAACATTCTTTATAATATATGATTCCTGGGCTTTACCTCACTGCCTCTATTTCAAAAATTGGCCTTTTGTATACTCTTCCTCCCTTTATTGTAGGATCATATATAAAAATGCATGATTACATATAAGCAGAAAAAGATAACAGATTCATCAAATAAGTGATTTGCTATAAATTATAATTTTTAATTGCAACCTAACAGAATTTTGTATGAATGCAGATGTACAGTTTTTTAAGTTGGATTGGCATTATTTGAAAAGAGTAAATTAAGCATTTAAGTTTTAGGAGTGTAAGCAAATTAAGATATAATTCAAGTCTAAAGAAGAGTTATGCTTCTCAAAGGAAACTGAAGAGCACTAATTTGCATTTTAGTAATCAGTAATAGGGGTTATGAGGTGTTGATTATGTTCCACGTATGACCTTTTTAAGTTTCAAGGTAATGTACCTCAATTAATTGTCTGTGGCACCATAAAGAACCCTTTTCACTGCGGTATGATTATGAAATGCAATAAAATTCTTTCAGTGCAGCTGAAGTATGAAATGCACAACTGACCTTAGCACTTAGCAGTAGCTCACTGTATTAATGCAGATTTTCTGTTTGCATAAATTACAACGTTGTCAAAAATCTGACTAGCTCAAGTAATGCTTTTCTATAAGACATGCTCAGTTTTGTAAAGTCATGGAAATGACCAAACTTTAAAATTTGTATTTCATTACCAGCTGTCTAAATATACACTGAAAACTAATTAAGAATTTTAGTACTACAGTAATGAGGCAAGTTAGAAGTTACTATTGATGAAACAGCTTCAGTTCCTATTGAAGGCTTTTCTATATGTCTCTAGGCTTGCCACAAGCCATGAAGAAAACCTAGGAATCCTTTGCTTACCAATTATTTATTGACTATCTACTAAATGCAAATCAGTGAGTATGCATGCTTATTGACAAAAAAGTAATAATAACCAGGGGTAGATAAGACATAGTTCTTGTCCTTAAGGAGTTTATGCAATAAAAGGAGGAATTTACAATTGCCACAGGAATCTAACCATCTCTCCTCCAGAAATAAATTGTAATTCTGAAAACAGAGATATTATGAGTAGATTGCAGACTTATAGTATGTTAGCATTGGGGGTGGGAAGGAATGGTGGGGAAGTAGAATGTCTTAAGATTTATTTCTTGAGCAGAATGTCTTAAGATTTATTTATTGAAGGGAGAACGACAATACAGAACTCAAATGAAAACACTGGCAATCTGGGAGGCTCCTGACCTGTCATATCTTGCTTCAGGAACTCTGCTGCATTCCAAACTCAAATGCATTAACACCATTTCTGTGGCAGCAATTTACAAAGTCCATTCTTCCATTTATCATTCATTTCAATTAAAATTACACAAGAATTTATCATGTATCAACAGACAGAGTATTATTTCCATTCCTTGGCACTGTATTTATATTTCATGTAATACAATTGGACAAAAGGATTATGTTTGACTTGACCTATTCACTGTGATGAAACTGAGTTACTGCCTCTTAAAACTCTGAAATAAATGGTCACCCCATTAAGACAGCCTTTGTGCCTTAGGACCACACTTTCTATCTTGTTCAAAATTCAGGATTCTATTTTGAGATTCCCATTAATATACATGTTCATGTGTGTACGTGGAGGAAACACTTTCTCTAAATTATCATACATTTATGCTTAAGATTACTTGTATTTATTTCTTTATTGCAATACAATAGACAGAAAAAAAATTACTTTTAAAGAAGTCTCCAGTTTCTTAAGTTAACAGAAACAATATGAAGTGTGTTATTAAGAAGTATCTTTAATAATATTTTATTATAAAATACCAAAAGGCATAAGTAAGAAAATAAAATCACCTTAGTTACACTAAAGGTAATGACTGCTATTATTTTATTTACTTATGAATTCTTTCTTTGAGAATATATATTATGGTTATACTTTAAAATTTTATATCCAACTTTCCATGTCAGTTTATATTCTTAAAGCCATTTTAAATGAAATTTACTAAAATTTTTGAGGTTCACATATTAAACTTGTATGTCATTACCTAAGCTATTACATTATGAGATGTAAAAATATTCCCTTAAAATATAATCCTAGATAAGTTGTTAATTTTAAATTATGGCATTACCAAATATATTATGTGTGCAAATAGTGAACTATTTCACTCTTACCCATTAACCTACGGACAGAAAAAAAAGTATTTGAGATACTCTACATAAACTTTGAAAATAAAGAAGGGGAATATAATTTTGGAAACAAGAATTCAGTCATTAAAAAGTAAATAAATTTACTTATTCATTTTTTTCCTATTCAAGGGTTTTTTTCAAAGTCTACAACAGAAATTTTAGTTGTTCATTCACCTAAGGAAAGTCATTGTTTATGTAATGCTCAAAGGTACAAGAAAGTTCATATGCAGGAATTTAAAATAAAACAGAATTCATGAAAATAACTTCTAAAACATCGCACATTTAAAGATTAAGAGTAACATCACTGAAAAACAGGGTCATTTACTAAAAATCTCTGGCATTTGGGGTCAGAAAATTGTAAAGATACTAGAAATTTCAGTTTGTGGTCTCCTGGTAGATAGAAGAAAATAGGGAGGGAGTCAAGTTGTAATACTGGCCCACCGCTGGAACAGAAGGTGGAGTGTAGAGAAAAGAAGCTGATAGTAAATGGGTGAAACAAGAAGCACAAATAACTTGGGAGACTGGATGAGTTTCTAACAACAAAAAGCGGAAAGAAGTATGGGGCTGACCAGATAAATGTCTAGACTAGCTGGAACTTGGATTAAAAAGTAGATGGAAAGGCCTTGAACACATATGTATCCTCAAACATATACACACACAAACACTCACACAAAGGCAGTAATAAAGGCTATAATTTGTGACTCCTTTGCAAATGGTTTCAAAGGAAAATGAATATACTACAAAGCTACAGTAATCAAGAGAGTATGGTCCTGACACAAAAACAGAAATATAGATCAATGGAACAGGAGAGAAAGCCCAGAGATACACCCACACACATATGGTCATCTTATCTTTGAAAATGGAGGTAAGAATAAACAATGGAAAAAAGACACCCTCTTCAATAAGTGGTGCTGGGAAAACTGGACAGCTACATGTAAAAGAATGAAATTAGAACACTCCCTACAACCATACACAAAAATAAACTCAAAATGGATTAAAGAGCTAAATGTAAGGCCAGACACTATCAAACTCTTAGAGGAAAACATAGGCAGAACACACTATGACATAAATCACAGCAAGATCCTTTTTGATCCACCTCTTAGAGAAATGGAAAAAAAAACACAAATAAACAAATAGGCCATAATGAAACTTCAAAGCTTTTGCACAGCAAAGGAAACCACAAACAAGATGAAAATACAATCCTCAGAATGGGAGAAAATATTTGCAAATGAAGCAACTGACAAAGGATTAATCTCCAAAATTTACAAGCTGCTCATGCAGCTCAATATCAAAGAAAAAAAAACAGGAATCCAAAAATGGGCAGAAGACCTAAATAGACATTTCTCCAAATAATATATACAGATTGCCAACAAACACATGAAAGAACGCTCAACATCATTAATCACTGGAGAAATGCAAATCAAAACTACAATGAGATATCATCTCACACCAGTCAGAATGACCATCATCAAAAAATCTACAAACAATAAATGTTGGAGAGGGTGTGGAGAAAAGGGAACCCTCTTGCACTGTTGCTGGGAATGTAAATTGATACAGCCACTATGGAGAACAGTATGGAGGTTCCTTTAAAAACTAAAAATAGAATTGCCATACGACCCAGCAATCCCACTGCTGGGCATATACCCTGAGAAAGCCATAATTCTAAAAGAGTCATGTACCACAATGTTCATTGCAGCTCTATTTACAATAGCCAGGACATGGAAACAACCTAAGTGTCCATCAACACATGAATGGGTAGAGAAGATATGGCACATATATACAGTGGAATATTACTCAGCCATAAAAAGAAACGAAATTGAGTTATTTGTAGTGAGGTGGATGGACCTAGAGTATGTCATACGGAGTGAAGTAAGTCAGAAAGAGAAAAAACAAATGCTGTATGCTAACACAAATATATGGAATCTAAAAAACAACAACAAAATGGTCATGAAGAACCTGGGGACAAGACTGGAATAAAGACACAGACCTACTAGAGAATGGACTTAAGGATACAGGGAGGGGGAAGCGTAAGCTGGCACAAAGTGACAGAGTGGCATGGACATATATACACTACCAAACGTAAAATAGATAGCTAGTGGGAAGAAGCCACACAGCACAGGGAGATCAGCTTGGTGCTTTCTGACCACCTTGAGGGGTGGGATAGGGAGGGTGGGAGGGAGGGAGATGCAAGAGGGAAGAGATATGGGAACATATGTATATGTATAACTGATTCACTTTGTTATAAAGCAGAAACTAACACACCATTGTAAAGCAATTATACTCCAATAAAGATGTTCAAAAATAAAATAAATAAATAAAAAGATAAAGTGAACCAAATATTTTTTAAAAAAGGAAAATAAAACCTTAGGGTGGTTATTAATTCAGTACTTTTATATCAATTCCATTTACCAGAGAGATTATAAATATGCTTAGAATGAAAGGTAAATATCATAGCATACTTTGTTAGACATTTAATTCTGTTGAATTTCCCCTAAATGTAATACCAAAAAGAGAAAAGAGGTATACCTTTTTTAGAAAGGAAATGCCGGCTTGCAAATTAATATATCATCTCCGCTTGTCAAAATCTTATTCAGCCTTCAATATACCTCTCACTATACCTATGGGGTCTATTCTGATGAGATTTATTTCCTCTGAATTCACCTATATCTTAACAATATATACTTGCATAATGTTAAATTTTTGGTATGCTTGTTTTGTCCCCCTCTCCCACATGAGCTTCACAAGGACAAGAACGTTTAACTTTGTGTCCTATTTTTCTTTTTTGTATCCATTGGATCTCTAATGTTCTGTTATTGAAACCCTTACTCTCCTCCCTCAATATTCTTCTCATTGTTTAAATATTGAATCTCTGTCATCAATAGTGATGGAACTCAAAACTTCAACTTATCTTAAACTGTGGTTCTCAATCATTTGGGTCCATCAGAATCATCTGGAGAACTTGTTAAAACACAGATTGGTGGTCCCCACCCTCAGAGATTCTGACTGGAGTGGGCCTGAGATTCAGCATTTCGAATATGTTCTCACTTGCTGTTGTTGGTGAGGAGCTCTATTTTGAGCAACACTATTCTCCAGGGGTTGGCAATAGCCTTTGGCCAGATCCAATCCTCAGCATTTTTTTTCTTCACTTCTTAGGATTATTTATTTTTATAACTATTTTATTGATATATAATTCATATACCATACAGTTCACACATTTAAACTGTATAGTTCAGTGGGCTTTGTTAAATTCACAGATTGGTGCAACCATAACCACAAGTTTAGAACATTTTAATCATTCCCAGAAGAAACCCATATCAATTAGCAGTCACCTCCCCCACTTTCCCCTACTCCGCAACCCTCCTCAGCCTGTTTTTGTAGATCTGAGAGCTGAGCATGTTATTTTACATTTTTAAAAGCATATAAATAAAACACAAAAATGAACATGTGACAAGGATCGTATATGACATACAAAGCATAATATATTTATTATATAACCATTTACAGAAAAAGTTTGCTGACCCTTTTAAGACATAGACTCTACCACCATTGAATATAAAAATCCAGCATCTCAGAGTCAGTCACTAATAAAGAATCAAAAGCAAATTATTTTTTTACAATATCCTAAGAACTGCCTCCTGCCTCAGTTCCATGGTTGATCTATCAGAGGCAATAATAAATGAATTATGAAAAAAACTAATAAGCTACCATGATGACAGTAATCCCAAATAAAGGACCTTAGTGTTGAAGAAGTTTGGAGAGACAATGTGATGAGTACTGGAGTCTGGATCTAATTTCTCTGCTGAACCATCTGATTTTGGGTCCTTAGTTCCTAATCTCTCTGAGCCTTTTTTTTCCCCCAAAGGGACGTGGGTGATTATTATTTACATATTTTCACTGTTAACCTCAAAAGTTTGTTGTGAGAATCTAATGAAATGGTGGATGTGAAAATTCCTTATAAAGTATAAAATATGGAAGTATAAAGTTGGGCTACCTTCCTAACTAGGTGAAGAAAAACTAGGGATGCCAAATAAAGTATTTGCGGTACATACTTATATTAAAACATTATTAGTTGTTTATTTGAAGTTTATATTTAACTGTGCATTCTTTATTTTTATTTGCCACTCAAAAGCAACCCTAATAGTAACATAATCTTATTTGTACATTATATTATATATTTTAGAAAGTAATTTAACATGCATCATTTAAATAAACGAATATTTGCAATAATGGTTATATCATTCTCTCTATTGTGCATATAAAGAAAATGAGGTCTAGTGAGGTTAAATTACTTGTCAAAAGTAGTGCAAAAAGTAGGTGTGTGTCAAGTATTGGGATCAGGTTTGAATCCAATTACTGGGAACTCTTTAAATCTATGTTTCTTAACCCTTTTGGACTCAATAATCTCTTTCAAAGTAATGTATAATTTTGAGAAGCTCTTAGGAATTAAGTAATTACTTAATTAGTTTTTAAAAGTAAAAAAAGTAGAAAGTAAAGGCCACTGTTTAAAAGTTTTGCTTGGCATATGATAAAGAAATGATGTTAAAGCTTAATTTAGATCAAACATTTTATTATGTTTACTTTAAATACACTTTTAAAATATGATACATTTAAAAACAGTTTTACCTATTCCCATTTAACAAGTGACTCATTGTGACAGCAGTTGGAAATCGTCTCCTAATAGTTAGTCTTTTCTTCTGAAAGAGAAACTCATTTTTAGCTGGGCACATTGCTTCTCAGATTAAATACTACATTTCTCAGCTTCCCTTGTGGCTAAGTGTGGCCTTGTAACTAAAACAGTGTTTTTTAAAGGAAAGGACCATGCCTTTTCTTTGCCTTTGATTCATTCCTGCTGGCTGAATGCAGACGTGATGGGTAAACCTTTTGGATCATTAGGTTGAAACTATCTGATAAGAATGGGAGAGCAGCAAGGTAGAAGAAGCTATGTCCTTGATGATTTTGTGAAGCAACCTCACCCTTGAACTGCCTACCCACAGACTTCTTTCACATGAGAGAGACACAAACTTCTCTCTCATTTAGGCTGCCATTGCTGCTGATTAAGAAAGTTGATGACCAAGGGCTCATGCTGCCTATTCTACAACTTTCAGCCAAATGCCTTAAAACTTGCATTTGGGAACCCTTGTGCACTGTTGCTGGGACTGTAATTGGTACAGCTACTATGGAAAACAGTATGGAGGTTCCTCAAAAAATTAAAAATAGAACTACCATACAATCCAGCAATTCCACTTCTGGGTATTTATCTGAAGAAAACAAAAAAAACTAACTTAAAAAGATATATGCACCCTTATGCTCACTGCAGCACTAATTACAATAACCAATATATGGAAACAACTTAAGTGTCCATCAATAGATGAATGGATGAAGAAGAAGATGGGATACACACACACACACACACACACACACGGAATATTTTTCAGCCATAACAAAGAATGAAATCTTGTCATTCACAACAACATGGATGGTCCTAGAGGGTATTATGCTAAGTATAATAAGAAAGTCAGAGAAAGACAATTACCATATTATTTCCCTTATATGTGGGACCTAAAAAATAAATGAACAAAACAAAAGAGAAACAGACTCACAGATACAAAAACCAAATGTGTGGTTACCAGAGGGGAAAGAGATTGGGAGGTAGGAGAAATATGTGAAGTGGATTAAGATGTACAAACTTCCAGTTATAAAAAAAAGTAAATCATGGGGATGTAATGTACAACATAGAGAATATAGTCAATAGTATTGTAATAACTTTGTATGGTGCACTACACTTATTGTGGTGAACATTTCAAAATGAATCACTATGATGGACAGCTAAAACTAATGTGATATTGTATGTCAATTATACTTACAAAAAAACTTGCATCTTTTTCTCTACTAAATTCACTTTCAAATTAAACCTCATGCATGAAAGTGCATCTGATTAGAGGAATAAAATCACATCTGTGCTATAAGAACTATGGAAAATGTCATTTTTAGCGTTACTGTCTCTGCAATACAGCAAGGCACATTAGAAGGAGGTTGAGATGGATGATGAGCAAGACAATTCAAAATATCCACCTTATGCACTGTTTTAATTTTCATTAATTATGTTAGTATAAATATGCTTTCTTGAAAAATAAATTCATGTTTGATTTTGGGACTGAACAAGGAGACAGAAAATTAACTCTATGTTATGCAACAAAAATAGATAAACTTGTTTTATGATTTGATGTTTAATACCTATGTATTGGCATTTTAAGTAAATCAATTTATTTTTATATAATCATGTTTTATTTCCAAATTATAAGATTATATTACAAGAGTAAGTTTCAAGCTTTGCAACTATCATGTTATGGGTGGAAGTCCTTTTTATTTCAAATTAATAAAAAAATGACATGGGATATAATTTTGTTTTTCAATATATTTTCACTTTTTGTGTTGATTTTGAATTGCCAGAGATATCTTCACACTTCATGGATGATTTTGTCATACTAATGAATTTTTGGATCTGATGCAGATCATGTTACATGGAGTATCATTTTTTTATTCTGATTACCTTGTATTTCAAAATCAATGTTCTTTATGCATATAAGTTAAATATATGAATAATAGGCAAAATACTTTAAAATTATATAATGGTCAAAATCATCATGAAAGCTAGCAAAGACGAGCTGAGCGATTAAAAAAAAAACTGAGTAAAGACTCATGAAAATTGTTACTGAGTTTCACTAGCTACTGTACATATTTACTCAGCAATAGATTCAGAGGCTCTCAAAGATTTAAAGAAGAAATAAGTTCAAATAAATTTAAATTTGCTCTTTAAAATTAAGGTAGACACCTTTAACCTCTTTAGAAATTAAAATGGATACCTTTATTTCCTTTTATTATATGAATGTCTGGATTGCATTTTAGAAATGTGGCATTTAAAAAGTAGATTATATTTCAAAGTCTATTGTTAAGTCCTAAGCAACTGGGCTTCCCTGGTGGTGCAGTGGTTGAGAGTCCACCTGCCGATTCAGGGGACACGGGTTAGTGCCCTTGTCCAGGAAGATCCCACATGCCGTGTGTCTAGGCCCGTGAGCCATGGCTGTTGAGGCTGCACGTCCAGAGCCTGTGCTCTGCAACGGGAGAGGCCACAACAGTGAGAGGCCCACGTACCGCAAAAACAAACAACAAAAAAAGAAAATCCTAAGCAACTTTTGGTTACAGTAATAGTTTTTTACTCAGAACAACAAATATGTATTCCAAACAATCTTGCCCACAAATAGCTCCTTTTTTTCACTGTGCCTTAGTTTACTTAGTTATAATGAATGTAAAACCAGAAAATTAGGTAATTCACTCATAAACCCCTTTTATGTCTAAAAAATTTTTTAAATACTTTATTGCTAAAAAATTCTAACAATCATCTGCGCCTTCAGTGAGTCATAATCTTTTTGCAATAGTAACATCAAAGATCATTGATCACAGATCAGTATAACAAATATAATAATAATGAAAAATTTGAAATATTGCAAGAATTACCAAAATGTGACAGTGAGCAAGTGCTATTGGAAAAATGGAGCCAATTGACTTGCTTGATGCAAAGTTGCCACAAACCTTCAATTATTTCAAAAAACAAAAAACAATATCTGCAAATTCAATGAAACAAAGTGCAGTAAAATGAAGTATGCCTGTACATAATGTTTCATAGAATTGGTAACCAATTTATTGCAACAACAGGTTCAGCAAAATTGCTAGGTACGATAATTTTAAAGACAACCTAAAAGCTTTCTGTGAGTACTGCTTTTGATGTTTCTAATTAATTTCTTGAATGCAGCCAACCTGATTTCTCTATAAATTCTTATGACATCCAGCAAAATAAAGTAATATGGTTCTCTATCATTTTGTGGAAAAATGTCTACATGTTATGCTAACCACATTATATAACAACTAAACTTTGGATAGAATCAAATACATTAATCACTATACCTGTCCTCAGGTAAACAAAAGGATGTAAGAAATTGCAGCATTAAAACATTTTTTATGGGTCAAATCTTTACTAAGTGTCACTGAGACACACATATGTAAAGATATGTTGTTTCAGAAAATTTTCCCAGTGTTTAGAGTGTTGATATTTTGTGAATATTTTTATAACTAAAATATGCTCCATATATACTGGTAAAATATGATAAAATATAATATTTTTTCTAAAAAGTATTATTTGCCAATTAAGCACTTCTTTTGAAATTAAGCATTTTGAGGAAAAAATCATATTCCTTTATTGTATGAATTACTGTAACTCACAGCCCTTTTTAAATTTTTCTTCTCATTTCAATATCCTAATATTTATTTTAATACACTTTGACATTTAATTTGTAATCTAAATTGTTCTTTGGAAGCATTTCTCCCAGGCGTGGGGAGAGAGAAATTAGGAGGTTGGGATTAACATATACACACTACTATATATAAAGTAAAAAAGCAACGAGGACCTACTGTATAGCACAGGGAACTATACTTAATATTTTGTAATAACCTAAAAGGGAAAAGAATCTGAAAAATTATATATATATATATATATATATATATATATATATATATATATATATCTGAATCACTGTGCTGTACACCTGAGACTACCACAACATTGTAAATCAACTATACTTCAATATTTTTTTAAATTAAAAAAAACCTTTATTTTTACCAATATTAAGGTAAATTATATAGAAACATACATTTTATTTTTATAATGTATTTTATTTATTTATTTTTGGCTGTGTTTGGTCTTTGTTGCTGCACGTGGGCTTTCTCATTGCAGTGGCTTCTCTTGTTGTGGAGCATGGGCTCTAGGTGTGCAGGCTTCAGTAGTTGTGGCTCTTGGGCTCAGTAGTTGTGGCACACAGGCTTGCTCTGCAGCATGTGGTATCTTCCTGGACCAGGGCTCGAACCCGTGTCCCCTGCATTGGCAGGCGGATTCTTAAACACTGCACCACCAGGGAAGCCCCAGAAAAATACATTTTAATGAGTGTTTATAACAATATATAGAAAAGACTATTTAAATTCACAACCAGCATAAAGAAGATTAAGCTATTACAAACATAAAACAATTATCAGTATGCTTACTCTTGACTCAAGTCTAGAATTCTGTGAGTGTGTGTTTCTTAGTATCTCCATTTATAAAATGCCTCTACCATCCACCTCTGAGACTTTACCTTTCCTGTGTTAGGGCTGCACATTTTTCTGTTTTTCTGTTTAAAAACATACTTTTAAATTTCTTTAACAACCTGAAAATGAAAGATCAAAGTGTTAAAAACATAATAATTAGAATAGATTAACAGCACCAATTTATAGCCTAAAGTTCATCCATGGCTTAGTTTGAAAAACTCAGTTGACTTATAAAAAAATAACTGTGATTCCTAACTACTGCCTAATGACATTGGAAAATGTCCATTTAATGGAGGAATACAGCAAGTACAGCAAATGGTGTGTAAAATTGGGTAGAGAGGTCTTTACTTTTTCCCTATAATTATTGTCACCACCTTTTCCTAGGATGGCATGAGGGTGGTGAAGCATTCAACAGTCACTTCCATCCACCTGTGGCTTGTTGCCTTTAAACAGTATAATTTTATGTTAAACAGTTTATGCTCAAGTCTGATATGAATTATGCCCTATGCCTGGGATTTAATAAAATGTTTTTGATCATTGAAATTTGAGAGTTTTTCATTCATTCTTCCTACTTAACTTAGCCTGGGACTGCCCTTCAACTGTTTTATAATGACCAAACTATTCTTTCATCAAATACAAGTTGTATAGTTCTTCTTATCAAAAGCATGGTTGATTTTCCCACATAAAAGATTGAATCTTATTAGTAGATAAGTATAGCTTAAAATTTAATTAGGGCAATCTTTATTAATATAAAATGTTTAATAACAACAACCTTATTATATGACTTATGTTTACATAGTTGTTTTAAGTGAGACTGGAAAGGCCAAAGGAACTGTTTTTCCCTATGAGTTGGAATATAGAAAGACATATACATGTTTTAACATCATAGAATTCACTATACTGTATTACTGACAATATTTAGAAATTAGCAAGCAAATTAATAAAATTCAATTTTCATTTAGACTGTTATACAATACATAAATAACAATTTGAATTGTTCCTTGTATCACACACCCTTTGCACGAGCATTTGCAAGACATTTTTGTTTATATAGTATCTACAGGAAATTCATCTATAAGTAATTGTTCCTACTGAACTTATCAATAGCTTCATTACTGGACACAGTGATAAAATCTACTAATTGAATGATTGCATTATTATGTTTTACTACTTAATAAATGTTATAGTTATTTAATTTTGATAGTATTTAATACTATTCATTATTAATACCATATGCATGATTAATATGATATAACTATATTTCACTTCAGATTTCCAATTTTGCTGTTTTCTACCAATTCATAAATGTCATTCTTGGTTTATTGAATGTTACTCCATCCCACCAATTCATTTAGTTCCTATTTTCTTCAGGAAACACTTAAACTATTATTAACTGGTCAGAATACCTCAGCTACTTATACTTAGTAACTCTACTTTTATAAACCATGTATAATTTTATAAGCTTGTTAGAGTGATTGGCTGCAAATATTTACAGTGACAATAGAAATGACAAAATTAACTACAGTCGATCCTCGGTATCTGCAGGAGATTGGTTCTAGGACACCCTATGGATACCAAAATCCATGGATGCTCAAGTCCTTTATATAAAATGTCATAGTACAGTCGGCCCTCCGTGTCCACAGTACCTCTTTTCTCAAACTAGCACTAGTTCGCAGAGATTTCCCTTTCTTTGAGGTCTAAAAGACTTGGGCCTGCAGTTTCCTCTGGGCCAGAAATGGTCATACAGACATTAGTCCAGGGTTTGTGTGTAAATGTGGCTTTCTTAACAATTTAAATATTACTTGATTCTATGTATAGCATATATTTTTTTGTGAATTCATCTTTCAGTGAATACACTTTAGCCACCATCATTAGCCAGCAGTCTTGGCCAAGCCATATACATGTATGCATGCCCTTTATTTTTGTGCTGTTAATGTCTGTTTTGGTGTTTTACATAGATGGCAGAAAACTGGAGAACAAGACTAGTTATTTCAAAGTAATTTTCAAAAGTCTTCCAGGGTTAGAATTATATTAACCCATATATTAATGTTCTAGTTTGTTCAATTTCATTGACTCTCTGTCCATCTTTACTTTTCATGTCTCAACAGAGCTCAGAGACTGTGATTGGAAAAGAAAATATCAACACCTATAAAAATGTTCTAAAACTAATTCAAAGGGCCAGAATTCAGATAAGTTGCAGCCTCCATTAGATATAAATAAAAGCAAAAGGTGAAATCAGAATATCTCATTATGTAACTGTCCATCTCAATTTATAACATTTAAATAGAATGAGTTCTACTTCCCTCTTGACTTGCCAATGTGTACCTCAATGTTTTGAACATTTTGTTCATGACTGAACACAGATCATTACAGGGAAGAAAGTTCCACACTGATATCTCATACCATAGTAACATTTTCATTTGCAGAGTGGTAATACACTCTACTGTGATTAATATTGATAATAATCACCAAAAGCAATACTAGGAGAAGCTGACTATTTTAATATTTTTAATGGCTACTGAAAATGCAATCTACTCAAAACCTAGTACATAGGTTGTGACTAGAATTTGCAAAATGGAAAAATGGATTGATTTTAATTTCTGTTAATATTAGTTACTAGCCTTGGGCCCTAAAAGTCAATACAAGAATTTATTAGATTCAAAAAGATACATGCACCCCAATGTTCATAGCATCACTATTCATGATAGCCAAGACTTGGTAGCAAATTAAGTGTACATCGACAGATGAATGGATAAAGAAAATGTGTTATACATATATGATGGAATATTACTCAGCCATAAAAAAGAATAAAATAATGCCATTTGCAGTGACATGGACCTAGAGGTTATCATACTAATTGAAGTAAGTCAGACAGAGAAGGACAAATATCATATGATATAACTTATGTGTGGAATCTAAAACAATTTTACAAATTAATTTATTTACAGAACAGACTCACAGAGAAAGAAAGCAAAAGTATGGTTAATGAAGGGGAAAAGGAGGGAGGGATATATTAGGAGTGTGGGATGAACATATACACATTCTCTAAATAAAATAGATAACCAACAAGGGCCTAGCACAGGGAACTATATATTCAGTGTCTTGTAATAACCTATAATGGAAAAGAATCTGAAAAAAATATATATATATATAATTGAAACACATCGCTGTACACCTGAAACTAACACAACATTGTAAATCAACTATACTTCAGTTAAAAAAAAGATTTTTTAGAAAAAAATAGTTATACTAAAACTTCATTGAATAATTATGAACAGTGTAAATGCATGTGACCAGTAAACCCAGAAACCTGACTTGTTCTTCCTAACAAATAACAAGGTTTGTGGACAAAGTTTACTGAATTTCTTATTCTCAAATTTGATCAGCATAAACTTTGACTGTGCACAATTATATGACCTAAAAATGTCATGAAAATGCACAAGTCCACACTGTTTATCACACCTTTGCTCATCAAAACTTCAGTTTAAAATGACTAAAATTGACTTTTGTTTCCAGTCCAGCATATTAAGGACTTAGAAGTTACCATTCCATCCCAGTAACAAGTAAAAAGCTGAACATAGTGAAAAATCAACAAATTTTCTTGGATCCATAAGTAAGGTGTGGACACAGGGCATATCACTGCCCCCATGATTGGATAGACAGAAAAATACAGGGAGTCATGGATTACCAGTACAGAGACTCATGAGTAGAAACAACCAATGGAAGAAGTGCCAGGGAAATCTGAGCTATAATTAAGGAGTCATTGGAAGCTCAGTGTGGACAAGTCTCAGAGTTACACAGAAATCCAGAAGCAACCAATTATAGGGGTACTCCCACACTTTTGTGAGTTTTATCTCTAAGGGTTCTACCAGGTCTTCACGGTGAATACAGGGGAAAAAAATTTCTCCTGCTTCTGGCAAGGGAAGGGGAAAAGGAACGACTTTTTAATATACCAGAGCATTCTCTTCTTCTTTAAAAGGCCTTCCCTTAAGGGGAAACTAGATAACCAGAGACTAATCTGTTAGGGTTTTGTCAGAGCCTAACCTACTTGGGGGAAAGGAAATATTCAATCCCAGCTGGCTCTAGCTTTCCACACGTGGGAAGGGAAATACCCACCTCTAACTCTGTCTAGCCATCCTTCTTGACCAATTTTGAATAAAGTGATATTTGTATCATAATCTACTGATACCCAAATTACCCAAAATGCAGCAGTTTAAAACAACAAACATTTATTTTCTTACACAGTTGTTGAGGGTCAAGAATCTGAGAGCAGCTTAGCTAGTCGTTAGGGTTCAGAGTCCCTCGTGAAGTTACAATCAAGCTCTCAGTCAGGGCTGCAGTCATCTTAAGGCTTGACTGGGGCTGGAGGGTCTACTTCTAAGATGGCTCACTCACTCACATAGCTATTATCAGGATGCCTCAGTTCCTTGGAGATCACTAGCAGGAGGTCTCAGTTCCTCTGTGCTATGGACTGCATGTTTGTATCCCCCAAATTCATACGTTGAAGCCCAAATCCTCAATGTGATGGTATTTGAAGATGGGGATTTGGGATGGTAATTAGGTCATGAGGGTGCAGTCCCCATGATGGGATTACTGCTCTTATAAGAAGAGACAGGAAAGAGTGTGAGCACTCATCACCCCACCACCACCACCACCAGCCTCTTTCTCTGCCATTTGAAGACATAACCATGAAAAGGTCTCTCACTAGGAACCAAATCAGACAGCACCTTGCTCTTGGAATTCCCAGCCTCCAAAACTATGAGAAATAAATTTATATTGTTTTAGCTGCCCAGTATATAACA
This sequence comes from Mesoplodon mirus, assembly GCF_964341445.2. Classification (NCBI taxonomy): domain Eukaryota; kingdom Metazoa; phylum Chordata; class Mammalia; order Artiodactyla; family Ziphiidae; genus Mesoplodon; species Mesoplodon mirus. The sequence continues at coordinate 74,008,282 of NC_138981.1, forward strand.
TTTTTTGTTGTAGCATATCAAATTGACTAATATACTCTCCATTTGAACATCTTCTCAGAACATGGCAGCTAATTCCCTAGTAATCTAAGAGAGAGGGAGCAAGAAGGAAATTGTAGTTTCTTTTATTACTTAGTCTCTGAAGCCATCTACCATCAGTTCTTTTTTATTCTATTCATTAGAAGTGACCCACTAAGTCCAGAACACACTCAAGGGGAGGGGAATTAGGTTGCATATCTTGTAAGGAGGTGCATCAAATAATTCCTTGACATATTTTAAACTATAAGAGGTAAATTTCTTCTGGCAAAAGTTTATATGTCCATCTTGCATATAAAATGTACTCATCTCTTCCTAAGGTACCTAAAATTCTCATCCTATTACAGAATCCTATTACAGTTCAAAGTCCACAATGTCATCATCCAAATTATGTGTTGTTATAGATCAACCTCCTCAGGTATATTTTCATAAGTAGAGAACCTCATGTACATTTCTTCTTCATCAGAAGACTTGGGAATGAAGGGAACAAGTTATCTGTCCCAAACACACTTACCATACAATAGTGGGATAGACATAGTATAAGTGCAATAGACAATCTTGTTCACAAAGGGGGAAATTGTAAGCACAATAACCATAGCAGTTCTAAAATCCAGCCAGTCAGATGTTTGAAGTTCCCTTATTAGGACACAGTCCTATGGCTCAGTAATAATTTCCTGTGATTCTCTGATCTCCTAGTTCTGCTCTCTGAATCACCTCTCCTTTTCCATGAAATGTAGTATATGTTTGTAGTTGAGTGATTTTCTCATTCTGCTTCCTGCTAGTAGAATTTTGGAGTCAAAAGACCTTTTTACATTTTCTATTGCTTCTGACCATTTCAATTCAAATTGGCAGCATTTCTGTGAATATACTTCTCTTTAATACTTTGTGAATCTCCCATAAATCTTATTGGAGTTCACCTTATTAGACTAAAGACATGCCCACAAATCTCTTCAAGATAAGCACTCTCTACTTTGTACTTCTATTGAAATGGCTAAGGGACACACCCTGAAACTTATTGGAAGCCCTATTGTTTGAGAAGATCTAAGAGGCATACCCTTAAATTCTTTAGAGGGCTTTCTATCAGACTGAACTATATACTGAGGCCCTACTTTAGCTCTTTTTGAGGTCTTGAAACCAAGCAGGACCCTGTGGCATTCCTGGGCATGGAAGAATTTCTTTGCCCCATTTATTGACTCCAGCCTCCATGACCTTCCCTGAGTTCCAAAGGGCAGATTCCAAAAGTTTTTAATCCAGGAAGGAAAGGGATGCAAAGACAAGGGAGGGACAGCCAACAAACAATAGTGCAACCTTGGAGCAGGGTCTTGGTTCTACCTCAAGGAATACACATAACAATGTCCTTAAGCTCTTTAATATGTCAGTATTCTTCACATCACAGAAAGACCACCTGAGGCTACATTAAAGGAAGAGAGAAGTTTATGGAGAAGATCACCTGAGACCAGATTAGAGGAGTGCAGGCCCTGCACACACCTTAATCTTATCAGTAACCTCACCCTTGAACCGTTGCTATAAAACTTCTCATCAAAGCCTCCCAGGTTGGGACACATAGTTTTTCAGGGCAGGAGCCCGCTTTGTACCCCTTTGCCTGGCAAAGCAATAAAGATATTTTTTTCTATTTCACCCAAAACTCTGTCTCTGAGATTCAATTCAGCACCGGTGCACAGAGGCCAAGCTTTCGGCATTAGTCTTAACAATATTTTACAGCCATAACTTTGGCTCCATCTTTAGATCACAGCTTCCTTGTATGAGGTCTGGAAAGTATCCTTTAGGTTTGGTGACACAAGGATCATCCGTGACCCTAGAAAAATATATTTTGATGGAGTAGTCAGAGGAGAAGGCAAATTAAATTGAATTAAAGAGTGAATATGGGAGGTGAGGGAAGTGGAGAAAAAAGTATGTATATTTTAAAAATCTTAGCTATAATTGTGAACAGAAATAGGGCAGTAATTGAAGGAGAATGTGTGATTAAGAAAGTTAAGCAAAACTACAAAGACATGAAAAAGTAAATTATTTTTAAGAGACTTCAAGGAGAATTTTCTGGTTAGAGCACCCAGATAAACAGGGAGATTCTATAGTCAGAAAGCTTTCTGCCAAGTAGCACAATAACAGAGCCACAATTAAGAAGCTGCCATTATCAGGAAACCACTAGAACAGGGAAGCCTGCACAGTCATGAAGCTATTGTAAATGCTCTGAGCTCTGAAACCACTACATGCTTACTATAATACACAGCAAGACAATGAAAGCCCCAAACCCCACCTCTCTCTGGATAACCAGGAAGCTGTTAACCTGATACTGGGAACTCTGCTAACTCTACTGTAGAGAAACAAAATGCTTTTGCTTTCTAATCTCATGCAAATGAATTTGATGAGCCAAACATAATCACTTTTTAAACTCCAGTTGCAAGGTAGTTTGAAAAATGTAGTCTTCGATTTCCCAAACTTTGTTGTTATAAAAAGATGCAGGATTCAATGTTAAGTGCCAATTTACCATAGTCACGCCTCCAAAATACAGCATCTTGATTCTGAGACTGAGAACAACATACAAAACTAATGAAACAATAAAATGACGGAAGGATACCCAAGTGGAAGCAGTGTTGTGCTAGAGTTCATTTGTAATGACTCACAAGGGCCAATTGTTAAATGTTCTCGAATTTTGTGAGCCAGTTGACATAATGTTGGTATCCTGAAATCATCAAGGTGGTATTTCAGCATAAAAATCCTGAAATGCTACAAATCAAGGATTTTCACCCCCAAAAAATGACTGTTAAAAGTTTATCAGCACTCAGCTGCAATGACTTGCAATTTTAAAGCAGTTATGTTTTTAAAACTGCTCTAATATTTTAGGCTTTATTAAATGGAAAGTTAAATTTCTTTCCACCTAACAGTAGGGAAAGAGTACACCTACTGTGTACTTACCTTAAGTTGCATACACTCTGTGAGTTATAATAAATACAGATAAGCAGTATTCAGCTGGAGCACTAAACTTATTTTTTAATAAACTTAATAAACCAAGGACAAATATTGGTATGCTTGCAAGGGCGCTCTGGGTAAATTCTTTTGGGGACTTTTGACGTTCCATAGTTTCACATACAGTGAATTTAAGGTGTAGTTAGCTGAGATAAATTTTGTAACTAGTGGATCCAGGATTCAAACCCATAAACGCCTGTCTATAATTTGCTTATGATTTCTCTACTATAATGCTATATATTTACTAGAAATATGTTACCCAATGAGAAGTCCTAAGTAAAAGTAAGGTGATACTAGTAACATTTTCGGTTTTTTTAACATCTTTATTGGAGTATAATTGCTTTAAAATGGTGTGTTAGTTTCTGCTTTATAACAAAGTGAATCAGCTATACATAAACATATGTCCCCATATCTCTTCACTCTTGAGTCTCCCTGCCTCCCACCCTTCCTATCCCACCCCTCTAGGTGGTCACAAAGTGCCGAGCTGATCTCCCTATGTGATGCAGCTACTTCCCACTCCACTAGCTATCTATTTTGCATTTGGTAGTGTATATATGTCCATAACACTCTCTCACTTCATCCCAGCTTACCCTTCCCCACCCCGTGTCCTCAAATACATTCTCTACATCTGCGTCTTTATTCCTGGCCTGCCCCTAGGTTTTTCAGAACCCTTTTTTTTTTTTAGATTCCATATATATGTGTTAGCATATGGTATTTATTTTTCTCTTTCTGACATACTTTGCTCTGTATGACAGAGTCCATCCTGTAGTAAGTCCATCCACCTCACTACAAATAACTCAATTTTGTTCCTCTTTAAGGCTGGGTAATATTCCATTGTATATGTATGCCACATCTTCTTTATCTATTCATTTGTTGATGGACACTTAGTTTGCTTCCATGTCCTGGCTATTGCAAATAGAACTGCAATGAACATATGGTACATGACTCTTTTGGAATTATGGTTTTCTCAGGGTATATGCCCAGTAGTGGGATTGCTGGGTCGTATGCTAGTTCTATTTGTAGTTTTTTTAAGGGACCTCCATACTGTTCTCCGAAGTGGCTTTATCAATTTACATTCCCACCAACAGTGCAAGAGTGTTCCCTTTTCTTGACATCCTCTCCAGCATTTATTGTTTCTGGATTTTTTGATGATGGCCATTCTGACCGGTGTGAGATGATATCTCATTGCAGTTTTGATTTGCATTTCTCTAATGATTAATGATGTTGAGCATTCTTTCATGTGTTTGTTGGCAATCTGTATATCTTCTTTGGAGAAATGTCTATTTAGGTCTTCTGCCCATTTCTGGACTGGGTTGTTTGTTTTTTTGTTATTGAGCCGCATGAGTTGCTTGTAAATTTTTGAGATTAATCCTTTGTCAGTTGCTTCATTTGAAAATATTTTCTCCCATTCTGAGGGTTGTCTATATATCTTGTTTATGTTTTCCTTTGATATGCAAAATATTTTAAGTTTCATTAGGTCCCATTTGTTAATTTTTGTTTTTACTTCCACTTCTCTAGGATGTGGGTCAAAAAGGATCTTGCTGTGATTTATGTCATAGAGTGTTCTGCCTATGTTTTTCTCTAAGAGTTTGATAGTTTCTGGCCTTACATTTAGGTCTTTAATCCATTTTGAGTTTATTTATTTTTGTTTTTATTTTATTATTTTTTTTACATCTTTATAGGAGTATAATTACTTTACAATGAGGTGTTACTTTCGGCTTTATAACAAAATGCATCAGTTATACATATACATATATTTCCATATCTCTTACCTCTGGTGTCTCCCTCCCTCCCACCCACCCTATCCCACCCCTCTAGGTGGTCACAAACCACGGAACTGATCTCCCTGTGCTATGCAGCTGCTTCCCACTAGCTATCTATTTTACGTTTGGTAGTGTATATATGTCCATGCCACTCTCTCACTTTGTCACAGCTTACACTTCCCCCTCCCCATATCCTTAAGTCCATTCTCTAGTAGGTCTCTGTCTTTATTCCCATCTTACCCCTAGGTTCTTCATGACTTTTTTTTCCTTAGATTCCATATATATGTGTTAGCATATGGTATTTGTTTTTCTCTTTCTGACTTACTTCACTCTGTATGACAGACTCTAGGTCCATCCACCTCAACACAAATATCTCAATTTCGTTTCTTTTTATGGCAGAGTAATATTCTATTGTATATATGTGCCACATCATCTTTATCCATCATCCAGTGACAGACACTTACTTTGCTTCCATGTCCTGGCTATTGTAAATAGAGCTGTGATGAATATTTTGGTACAGTATGGAGGTTCCTCAAAACACTAAAAATAGAATTACCATATGATCCAGCAATCCCACTACTGGGAATATACCCAGAGAAATCCATAATTCCGAAAGACACATGCACCCCAATGTTCATTGCAGCACTATTTACAATAGCCAGGTCTTGGACGGAACATAAATGTCCATTGACAGACGAATGGATAAAGAAGTTGTGGTATATATATACAATGGAATATTGCTCAGCCATTAAAAGGAGCGAAATTGAGTCATTTGTTGAGACACGGATGGATCTAGAGACTGTCATACAGCATGAAGTAAGTCAGAAATAGAAAAACAAATATCGTATATTAATGCATGCATACGGAACATAGAAAAATGGTACAGATGAACCAGTTTGCAGGGCAGAAGTTGAGGCACAAATGTAGAGAACAAACAAATGGACACCAAGCATGTAAAGCCGTGGGGGGATGGGGATGGTGGTGTGATGAATTGGTTGATTGTGATTGACATGTATACACTGATGTGTATAAAATTGATGACTAAGAGGAACCTGCTGTATAAAAAAAGTAAAATAAAAGTAAAAAATTAAAAAAACAAAGAACCATGAGTTCTAAAAAGAAAGTCAATGCTTACTTTCTACCATGATATGCAATAATATTTTTAAGCTATCAAACTGAAACATAACAACCATCAATTTGTATTCAAGTGTGCCACTTAAATAATACTATTTTCATAAACTTATCAAATAGATTAAATAGTCCTAACAATTCTGTTTTCTATTTAAAAAATACTTCTCTAACAAAAACTCTAACAGCATTACACATAAATACTAAAATTTACCACTTCATCTCGTGTAGATAATTGAGCAAATATTTGCTGTTAACCTTTGCTACTTCTTGAGCTTAAATTCCAATCATTATAATCACTACGTTGAATATATTCTCCACTATCTTGCTCCTACTCACTTAGCAGAACTACAACACTGGTTTAATACAACACTTACTGTACACAATGCCTTCATATAGGAAACTGAATGTGGCTGGAGAAAAACAATAATGCTTAGTGCTCTCACATTAAATTCCTGACCATGAACCTCAAATGGGCATTAAATGATGGCCAGCAATCATAACTGAATATCTATGGTACTTTCATTCTCCCACTCTCGTAAATAATTATTTCATACTTTCTCGTCTCTCTACAAACCTCCACCTCCTTCTATGCATCCTAATTCCCATCTATTAACCTTGCTTCCTACTTCACAGAGAAAACTGAAGCAGTCAGAAGAGAACTTCCACAGGATCTCACTACCCCTTCTACCTAACTACCTGCATCTGTGCCCATATATTCTGCCTTCTTTTGTGTTACTGAGTACAAGGTCCATGTTCCTAGCTAAGGCCAGCCCCTCCACTAGTGTATGAGATCCCAACCCCTGTCAGCTACCAAAGGATATTTTTCCAGAAATCCTTCTCCTTCCACCCGCCCCCCAATCAGCATGGAAAATGTGTTGCTATTTCTCTTATTTTACAAAACAAAATAAAATTTCTTAACTCCACCTCCCACTTCAGCTACTGTTACATTCTTGTCCTTACATTTGCAGGAATTTCTCTGAAAACGTTATGTACAATCCTTTTTCCTAATTCCTCTACTCAAATTCTTTTTTTTTCTTGTTTACTTTTTTAAGCTTTATATTGAAATAAAGTGTATACAAAAGTTGAAGGAATTACACAAAGAACACCTTTCAGTCAAATTCACCTTTTCCAATTCTCTCTTGGATCCACACCAATCAGAATTTTGCTATCACCTCACCATTGAACTACTCTTTATAAGGTTATTAGTGGAACTGCACTCTGCTATACCTAATGGTCCTTATTAGGGCCTCATCATACCTGATGCATCAGCAGCATTTAACATAGTCGATCATTTCTTTCTCCATTAAACACTTTCTTCATTTGTCTTCCAAGACACTCAGTTCACCTACTTCCTGATTAGTGTCTTTCCCTCAGACTGCTTTGCTTTTACACCCTCATCTTCTTGACCTCTTAGTACTGGAGTACCCCAGCAATCAGTCCTTGACCTCTTCTCATTTCAATCCACACACTTTTTCTAGGTAATCTCATCTACTGTCATGACCTTAAATACCATCTGCTATATAATAATTTGTCTGGTATTTGTGCCTTACTCCCGGGAGGGAACCTCTAAACCCTTGGATTTTCCCACATGAAAGAACTGTCCTTGTTATCCATAGTGGGCCAAGATAATTTATGTTTACGAAGTCACTCAAAGTGGGCTCCTAGATAAGTTATACTAATGAGATGATTCAGAATGGGGACAGGCACACCAGAAAAAACAACTTTAGAATTAGTGGGTTGGCGGTTTAAACCACATGATATCAGCCTTACCTACCAGGAGGAAGGTCAGAGGTTGAGTTCAATCACATAGTCATTGAATCAATCAATCATACCTAATTTTATCTTTATTGACATCCTAATAAAACCCTGGACAGTGAACCTCTGGAGGTTCTTTGTGGGTGAACACATTGATGTGCTGGGAGATGACATACCCTGATTTCATGGGGAGAGGGCATGGAAGCACTATGTTCAGAACTCTCCCAGACCTTGCCATATGGGTCTCTTCATCTGGCTGGTCCTGATTTTTATCTTTTACAATAAACTAAAATTGTAAGTATAGCACTCTCTTGTGTTCTGTGAGTTGTTCTAGCAAATTATCAAACCTGAAGACAGCATGGGGACCCCCAAATTTGTAGCCAGTTGGTCAGAGTGTGAGTGGCCTGGGGACCTGAAATTATGGCTGGCATCTGACAGGAGAGCAATTTTGTGGGGAACTGTGCCTTGAACTTGTGTGGTATGTGATAACTCCAGGTGGTTAGTGACAGAATTGAATTGCAATCAATCATCACATCAATATGCTGACAAGTCTCAGATTTATAACTCCAGCCTGGACCTCTTCCTTAACACCATACTCATATATCCAATAATTTATTAGAAGTCTCACTTGAATGTCTAAACAACTAAAGTTTAACGTGTTCAAATCTAAATATCTTATATTCCCTCTCCCTGAAATTTGATTCACTGAAATTCTTCCTTATTTCCATTAATAGTCATTCCATTTTTCTAGTTGTTCAGAGCAAAACTTTTCATTAACTATTAGATAATATTAATAATTTAATGCAATTATTTTGCTCAAAACCATATAAAGCCTACTTATTTCAGAGTAAAAGCCCTAATTCTTGGAATAACCTACTAAGCTTTGCATTATTTGACCCACCAACTTCTTCTGACCTCAAATCCTGCTAACCTTGCACTTTTGCTCACACCATTCCAGCCACTTGGGCCTCCTTTCTATATTTTGAAAACTACAGTCTTGGTACTACTTCAGGGATGTCTGTTCTCTCTGCCTGGAATGTTATCCTAAATCCACATGATTAGTTTCCTTATCTCCTTCAAGACTTTACTTAAATGCATCCTTATAGGCAGATCGTCTCTAAACAGGCAGTTAAAAATTGCACAATCAACTCTCTGTCTCTCTGCTCTATTTTTATTTCTTTATAACATAATTAACCATCTAATATTCTACAAATTTATTTTATTTCCTGTATTCCCCAAGTAGAATGTAAACTTCATTATGGCAGAGACTTTTGTCTAAAACAGTACTTAGCACATTATAGGTACTCAGTAAATATCTGTTGAATGAGTGATTCAATCTCTAAAGTGTTTCTTTTCCAAACAGATGTATGAGATGTCATTTGTCAAATATGATGGAAAGAAATAGCTTAAGTTGAATCTTAACATTTTAAGTGATATCTGCAAGGTTAAAAATGTTGAAAAGTAGAGCAGTGGTGTACTACTTTTAATTATATTTACCTTATAAGATGTGTGGCATTGACTTATTTCTACTTTAAGAAATAATGTTCCACTGACACAGAACATGATAATCAAGGGAATCAAGTCCATATCTATATCTTGCTAGATTCAGGTAGTGTTTTTTTTCAGTGTAACAGCAAACTGCCAAACAATCATCCACACTGCTAAATGGATAATGCTATTTGGTTTTAAGAAGTCCTATATAACCTGATGCTTAACTAAGTGTCCTAATCCAGTTTGTCTGTTAACAGTGAATGGATGTTTTGGTGAAGACATAGCCAAAGTGTCAATAATATACTCAATAAAATATTTCTATCATTTTGTTACATTGTCAATTGTTCTCTCATGTGATAATGTGATAATTTTTGAAGCAAATAATTTATCTTTCTACATACAATGTATATTAAAATTTATATATGTATATATAATAAAGTTGTTATAATAGTCTAAATAATAATATAGTTTTAAAATATAGTCTAAAAGTTTGAGGTGTAGTTTTCAAGCTTAATAATCACTTTGCTCACTCTAAAATCCAATATCCTTTCCTAAATTTGTAAGGAATACAAACATTGGTATTTTTTAAAATTTGTTTCCTTCTCTTTCAAGCATACTCAACTACAGTGTAGCATTTTCATATTAAGTCAGTAGAATTGTGACTGGCACTAGTTGGCAAAAATTGGGAAAAAATATAAAGCAGACTAGGTAGACAAGTTGTACTCCACAATGTTCCTATGCCAAATACTGAGCAAATGAACCTTTACTTTAGCCAGCTAAAACTGGCCTATGCATTTAACGTATATTTTGTGGTTAAGATACAGCAATTCAAAGCCAAAATTTCTTGAAATATTTAAGAAATATGAACTAAGTCACTTCCTACAAGAATTGAGAAGTGGGACTAAAATAACTACCTCTTTTAGATTTCCAGTCTATCACCCATGAGCTGAAAATGAATCTTCTGTTCCTTCTTCATGTAAATTGAAAGTATCTATTTGAATATGATTTACACACTAGAATGGACCTTTTTAGCTTATCCCATGATAGCTATAGCCCTTTGTTTCCAGATTATCTTTTTCATCATTTTATTGACAGGCCTAGTTTCTCCTTGATACAAACATATAATGTTCATTACTCTACTAAGGAATTTTATGCATGCCTCTATCTTCTAATATGTGAGAAGGACTAAAAAAGGTGGTCATCTGAATTATAGCCTTGCAGTACATTTCACCTTGTGTGCATGTTCTTTTTCTTTTTCAGTTGTCTCCAGGTCAGGTGATCTATTTTGTTCTTCTAATTGGCAAATTGAAAATTTCAAAATTTTCAGGTACTATAAAAAATTGAACTTATGTATTAATTAATTAAAACATCTTGGTTTAACAAATTTTCATCTATACCAAAGCTAAATAAATGCTGATTACATTGCATCTAAGCTAAATAATGGTTTCAAATATCACTGAGGATCTTTAACATGAATACATTGGACAAAGATGTGTAAGAAATCATTTCTATTTATTTGGAATTGCATAAGAGATAAGTATAACACCTTAGAATGAAATTCAATACAGACATCTGATTATGGAATAAAGGAAGAGAGAGAGATGCTTTATAGTAAACAGAGTCCTAGGCTTGAGTACTTGAGCTTGAGCTGCATATTTTTGACATTTACTAGCTGAATCACTTTTCACAAATAACTTATCATCTTCTCAAATCTTTGTATCTTTGCCAGTAAAACTGGAATTATAACACCTCACCAGAATTATATACCTCACAGGATTATACTGAGGATTAATGTAGTTTATGTACATCAAAGTGATGTGAAAATGTGTAAATACTATACAAATGAGAGATTTTACAACTATTAATGTTATTTGGTTTTGAGAAGTCCTATATAACCTGATGCTTAATAACTAAGTGTCCTAATCCAGTTTGTCTGTAAACTCACGTTGCCCAGTAAACTTGAATTGATTTCACAAATAACTTTTGTAGTGAAGTAAAAAATAGTTGATTTTCCTAAAGGAATATTGTCATATCTGTTATTTGTTGGGAAGATTGATATTCCTAGTTTACTCATACACCAATGTTTATATAACGAGGCTTGAAGATGAGCAGCTTCTGTGGAAATTTTCATCATTCCTTAATACAGACAGCACAAGTAGAATGGCCATATTATCTGTTATACAAACATTTGTTGAGTATCTATCATGTGCACAGCACTTCTCAGGTTTTAAAGAAGACATAAAAAGGTTTGAGATCTGATTGAATAACCATAACTATATTGATACAATTCTTACACAGGCTATCTATTATTATCTAATTGTCAAATCCAGTTCAAACATTTCATTTCCTGTCTTCTTTGATCTCCCCATCGTTATTTGTCACTATTCTGTTTCCCCTCTTTCATGAAACTATCCCTTCCCTTGGTTTCTAGAAAATAACTCTCTTAGTTTTTCATCTCAGTGACCTTTGCTTGCCTCTTTGAATGTTTCCCAGGTTATGACACTGACCTTCTCCAATTTTACATACCACCATGATGATCTCATTTATTTCCATACCTCTGCTAACTATACATTGATAACTCCCCCATTGTATATCTCTAGCTAGAATCTTCTAAATTCAGTTCTTAATTTCCAATTACTTAATAGACCTATCTTCCTCATTTTTTCCATGAGAACCTCAAAATACCATTTAAAATTCCCCCTCTCTTAAACAATCTACTTTTAATACTCCATTCCTTATGTCACTCGATGGCACTACCCTCAGCACAATAATCCTTGCTACAAATTTCTAGTTCCATTCAGGCAGGGACTATTTCTTGGTTTCTCAACACCATATTCTGAGCACCAAGCACTATGCCTAACATAGCAGGTGCTCAATAAAAATTAAAGAATGAATGAATATTTGAATGAATGAAATAAAGAATCATCAACTCTTTGCTTTCCTCACTCTCCATATGTAACAAGGCATTAAGTCCTACTGATCCTATCTATGAAACAACTCTTATATTCATCCTTTCTTCTTTATTTTCCCTTACTTTAGTTTATACCTCCAGACAGTCATAGTTCAAATTCAAACTTGAATACTTATTACTTGTATACTGGGCTAATTACTCAGTGTCTCTTAACCTAAGTTAATCCACCTAAAAAATAGCAATCTCATACAATAGTTGTGATGAGGAAATAAAAAGTAACCATCATAATGATGTCAGCAGGATGGCAGATTAGGAAACCTTGGACCCTCTTTTCCCAACAAATACACCAATTTAGCAACAATTCACTGACAAATTCCCTTTGTAAGAAATCCAGAAATTAACTGAAAGTCTCATGCACTTCAGGTGAACATAAAACCAGATTTACTGAAGTTGGTAAGGAGGCTGAGGATATCCTCTCACCAGAGGCTCTGTACCTTGTGCAGTACCACAGGATCAGAAAGAGACCCCTGAGCTCCAAGTTTCTCCCAGGGTATGGAGGTGATTGTTCCTAACATAGAGTAACCCAACTTCTCCAAGATGGCTACAAAGAAGACTGGTTTCTGTATTGCCAGTCTTGGAGCTCTGACTGATACGGTATAGTATAGACATCTGAGGGATAATAGAGATAGCAGCTTGGACTAGTAATACCATAGAACCTTCACCCTGCTCAGCATTGAGTGAATGGATGAAAAATCCCAGCTCTCAGCTATTCTCTGGGGAAAGAGTTGATCCATGTGTCTAGCATCCTAACTTCTCCAAAGCTGTCCAAAGAATTAGCATCCATTTTGCCAGTCTTAGAGTTCTGATGAGTCAGGCAGTCTACATACCTGGGAAAGAACAGACAATGCAGAATGGACTGGTAGTTCTGTATGTCTTCCCCCTGTTCAGGACAGAGAGAGCCAATAAAAAATCCAAGCCCTCAGCTTCCCCACTGAGGAGGGCAAGAGTTGCTCCATGTGTCCAATAACCCAACTTCTCCAGGCTTATGCAAAGAAGAGGGATCTGACTTGCCAGTCTTGGAGGTTTGACAGGTTTGGCATAGTCTAGATGCCTGGTGGAGAATAGAGATAGAGGTATAAACTCCTAGACACCATAGAGCCTCCCACCTGCTCAACAAAGAGCAAGCAAAAACTAAAATAAAATTTAAAAACTCATAGCTGCCTGCTTCTCCCTGAGGAGAAAAAGAGTTGACAAAGGTCTCCAAAATCACTGGTTAAGCTGATTGGGTGGGTCTTCTCCACTACAATGTCAGTACATAAAGAATGAGAGAAGAGCCTACTTTGTCTAATGTACAGACACCAATACAGATACAAGGAAAATGAAGTATCAGGCAAAGATGTTTCAAACAAAGAAACAAGGTAAATCTCCAGAAATAAAATCCTAATGAAATGGAGTTATATGATTTATGTGATAGAGAATTCAAAATAACTATCATAAAGAGGCACACAAAGTTCAATAAAACAATGCATGAACAAAATAAGAATTTCAACAAAAAGATATAAAATATTTTAAAAACAAAACAAAAATCATGGAGTTGAAGAATACAATTACTTTACTGAAAAACTGACTAGAAGAGCTCCACATCAGACTGAATCAAGCAGAAGTAAAGATCACTGAACTCAAAGAGAAGTCATCAGACTCAAGGACCAAAAAGAAAAAAAAATAATGAAACAAAGCGAATAAAGCTTAAAGGGCTTATGGTACCTCAACAAGATGACCAATTTCACATTATGGGAGTCACAGAAGGAGGAGAAAGAGAGAATCAAAAAGTGTTTCAAAGGAATAATGACAGAAAACTTCTGAAATCATAGGAAGAAAATTGACATCCAGATCCTAGATGTCCAAATTACACTAAAATAAAATGAATCTAAAGAAATCCACATCAAAACACATTATAATCAAATTTCCAAAAGTCAAAGACAGAATTTTGAGAGAAGCAAGAGAAATACAAGTCTTTATGGGAGCCCCATAAATATATCAGTGGATTTTTAAACAGATACCTTGCATGCCAGAAGTACTGGGGAAAAAATGCCACCCAAGAATACTATACTCAGCAAAGCTGTACCTCAGAAATGAAGGAATGATAAAGAATTTCCCAGACCAAAAAAAAAAAAAAATAGCTGAGAGTTCATCACCACTCAATCTACCTTACAAGAAATGCTAAAAGGCATTCTTCAAATTTAAACAAAAGGATGCTAAAAAGGAGCACAATAACATAAGAAAGTATGAAACTCGTTGTTGAAGGAGAATATATACACAAACAGAATTCTGAATTACTATAATGGTTGTCAGTTAATCAATTTTAATTCTACAATAAAAGTGAAAAAGCAAAATAATTTAAAATGCATATAAATAAAATATGTTAAAATACATATAATATAAAAAACGTAAATTGTGACAACAATAGCAAAGAGTGTGTGGACAGGAGAATTTAAAGTGTAGAGCTTTTGTATGTGCTTGGACTTAAGATTTTAGTTTAAAATGGACTGTTATAAAGATATATTCCATAAGCACAGTGAAACAACAGCAACAAAAATACCTATACAAGTTACACAAAGAAAAGGAGAAAGGAATCAAAGCACATAAATACCAAAAAAAAATAATGCAAAACAATAATACAAACTCACCCACAAAGGAAGATGGCAAGAGTGGAAGAGAGAAACAAAAGAAATACAAGATCAACAGAAAAATATTAACAAAATGGCCATACTAAATGCTTTCATATCAATAATTACTTTAATGGAATTTGGTTCACCTCTCCAATAGAAATACATAGTATGGAAGAATAAATTATATGCTGTATAAAAGAATTACACTCTATATTTAAGGACACACATAGGTTGAATGTGAAAGAAGGGAAAATGTATTCCATGAAATTGGCTATGTAAAGAGCAGTGGTGGCTAGACTTATATCAAACAAAATAGACTTTAAGTCAAAGAAATACCACAAGAGATAAAGAAGGATATTATATAATGATAAAAGGGTCAATTCACCAGGAAGATATAATAATTATAAATATATTTGTAAGTACAACATAAGAACACCTAAATACATAAAGCAAACATTGACCAAAATGAAGAGAAGGATATAAGGTATTACAAAAAATACCCAACTTTTAATAATGCATAGGACATCCAGAGAGAAAATCAGTAAGAAAACAGATGACTTGAACAGCACAATAGATCAAATGTATCTAAGAGATATGTGCCAAACATTCCATCCCACAGCAACAAAATACACATATTTCTCCAGGTTATTCACATAATAGGTCACCAAACAAGCCTTAAAAATTAACAATATTAAAGTCATATCAACTATCTCTTCTAACCACAATGGAATGAAACTAGAAATCCATAAGAGATGGAAAATGGAAATTCACAAATATGTGTTAATTAAATAACACACACTAGAACAACCACTGGGTCAAAGAAGAAATCAAAAAGAAATTTAGAAAATGCATTGAGACAAATGAAGATAAATCTCTACATTGCAAAACGGATGTAATAACTAAGTACTACATTAAAAAAGAAGAAAGATCTCAAACAACCTGACTTTATACCTCCATCAATAAGATAAAGAAGAAAAAAATAAGCTAAAAGTTAACAGAAGGAAATCATTAACAAAGAATAGAGCAGAAATAAGTGAAATAAAAATCAGAAAAACAATAGAAAAATCAACAAAACTAAGAGTCAGTTTTTGACAAGATAAACAAAATTGAAAAATGCTTATATGTGAAAAAAAGAAAGACAAATGAGTAAAATCAGAAATGAAAAACAGACATAACAATTGATGACACAGAAATAAAAATGATCCTAAGAGATTACTGTGAACAACTATATATCAACAAACTGAATAATGTAGAAGATATGGATAATTTCTTAGAAATATGCAACCTATCAAAATTAAACCATGAATAAATAATAAGTCCGAATGTACCTAATACCTGGTAGGGAGATTAAAGCAGTAGTCAAAAGCCTCCCAACAATAAAATTTTCAGAACCAGAATACTTCATTAGTGAATTCTACAAATTTTTTAAAGAGAACTAACACTGATATTTGTCAAACTCTTCCAGAAAACTGAAGAGGAGAAAACACTTCCAATGTCACTTTACAAGGCCAGTATTACTCTGATACCAAAGACAGACAAACACAACACGGGACAATAAAACTATCAGCCAATATCCCTGATGAACAGAGTTACAAAAATCTTCAACAAAATAATGGCCTACCCATTCCAACAGCACACTGAAGGGATAATACACCATGACCAAGTAGGACGTATCCCTGAGATGACAAAATGGTTCACATATGAAAATCAAGTAATATAAGATGTTAACATAATAAGGAATTAGTGAGCTCACCCTATCTTACATAAACACCAAAATCACAACCAATTGCTGAACAGCCATTGACAAAAAAAATGCTGGAACCTACCAAACAAAGATACCCTACATCCAAAGGCAAAGAAAAAGCCACAACAAGACAATATAAGGGGTGAAATCTTAATAAAATCAAATTCCATACCCACCGAGTGGGTGACACACAAACTGGAAGACAATTATACCACAGATGTTCTGCCACAGGAGTGAAAGTCCTGAGCCCCACGTTAGGCTTCCCAGCCTGAGTATTCAGCAATGGGAGGAAGAAACTCCAGATAATCTGGTTTGGAAGGCCAGTGGAGTTTGATCTCAGGAATTCCACAGGGCTGGAGGAAAGAGATAGTCCACTCTTGGAGGGTGCACACAAGATTGTGTGTGCACCAGGACCCAGGGAAAAAAGCAGTGACCTCATAAGAGACTGGACCAGACCTACCTGCTAGTATTGGAAGGTCTCCTGCAGAGGTGGGGGGCAGCTGTAGCTCAAAGGGGTGACAAAAACACTGGAAGTGGCAGATCTGGGAGTATTCATTGGCATGAGCCCCCCCGGAGGCTGCCATTAGCCCCACTCTACAACTTATATTCTCCAGTGTTGGGATGGCTCAGGCCAAAAAGCCTCCAGGGCAGGAACACAGCCCTACCCATCAGCAGACAATCTGCTAAAAGTCTTCCTGAGCACAGCCCTGCCCACCAGAGAGAAAAGACCCACTTCTGCACACCAGCACACAGGAACCAATCCCTCCCATCAGGAAGCCCCCCAAAGACTCTTTGGCAGCCTCATCCACCAGAGAGCAGACAACAGAAGCAAGAAGAACTACAACCCTACAGACCACAGAATGGAAACTGTAACCACAGAAAGTTAGAAAAAATGAGATGGCAGAGGAATATGTCTGAGATGAAGGAAGAAGATAAAACCTCACAAGAACAATTAAGTGAAGAGGTTGATAGGCAACCAACCAGAAAAAGAATTCAGGATAATGATAGTGAAGATGATCCAAGATCTCAAAAAAGAATGGAGGCAAAGATTGAGGAGATGCAAGGAATATTTAATACAACCATGAAGAACTAAAGAACAAACTAACAGAGATGAACAATACAATAACTGAAATGAAAAAATAAACTAGAAGGAGTCAAAAGCAGAATAACTGAGGCAGAAGAATGGATAAGTGACCTGGGAGACAGAATAGTGGAAATCAGTGCCACAGAATAGAATAAAGAAAAAAAGACTGAAAAGAAATGAAGACAATCTAAGGGACTTCTGGCACAACACTAAACACACCAACATACACATCATAGTATTCCCAGAAGGAGAAGAGAGAGAACAAGGATCTGAAAAAAATATTTGAAGAGATAACACCAGAAATTTTCCTAACATGGGAAAGGAAAAAGCCACCCAAGTCCAGGAAGCACAGAGAGTCCCAGGCAGGATAAACCCAAGGAGGAACACACTGAGACACATAGTAATCAAATTGACAAAAATTAAAGACAAAGACAAAATATTAAAAGCAGCAAGGGAAAAGCAACAAATACCATACAAGGGAACTCCAATAAGGTTATCAGCTGATTTCTCAGCAGAAACACTGTAGGCCAGAAAAGAGTGGCACAATATATTTAAAATGATGAAAGGGAAGAACCTACAGCCAAGAATACTCTCTCAGCAAGGCTCTCATTCAGATTTGATGGAGAAGTCAAAAGCTTCACAGACAAGCAAAAGCTAAGAGAATTCAGCACCACCAGACCAGCTTTGCAACAAATGCTAAAGGAACTTCTCTAAGCAGACAAGAAAATACCACAACTAGAAATAGGAAATTTAAAAATGGAGAAGCTCACTAGTAAAGCAAACATAAAGTAAAGGTAGGAAATGATCCACACACAAATATTATATCAAAACCAGCAATTGTGAGAAGAGGTGATCCCAAATGCAGAATATTGGAAATGTATTTGAAATTAAAAGGCAAGCAATTTAAAACAATCTTGTTAACATACAGAATGCTACATCAAAATCTCATGGTAACTGCAAAGTGAAATTTTACAGTAGATACACACACACACAAAAGAAAAAGGAATCCAAACAGAGCACTAAACTTAGTCATCAATTCACAAGAGAACAAAAGAGGAAGGGAAGAAAAGAGATCTACAAAAACAAATCCAAAACAATTAACAAAGTGGCAATAAGAACAAACATATTGATAATCACCTTAAATGTAAACAGATTAAATGCACTAACCAAAAGACATAGACTGGCTGAATGGATACAAAAACAAGACATGTGTATATGCTGTCTACAAGAGACCAACTTCAGTTCTAGGGACACATACAGACTGAAAATGAGGGGATGGATAAAGGTATTCTATGCAAAAGAAAACTGAAGTAGCAATACTTATATCAGATAATATAGACTTTAAAATAAAGACTGTTACAAGAGACAAAGAAAGACACTACATAATGATTAAGGGATCAAATAAAGAAGATGTAACAATTATAAATATATAATATAATATATATATAATATATATAAATATATAGAAGTACCTCAATATATAAGGCAAATACTAACAGTCATGAAGGGAGAAATCAACAGTAACACGATAATAGTGGGAGACCTTAACACTGCACTTTCATCAATGGACAGATCATACAGACAGAAAATCAGAAAGGAAACACAGGCCTTAAATGACACATTAGATCAAATGAACTTAATTGATATTTATACAGTTATTGATATTTATACAATATTTATACAATTATAATTCATACAGTTATTCCATAGAAATGCAGCAGAATACACATTCTTCTCAAGAGCACATAGAACATTATCCAGGATTGATCACATCCTGGGGCACAAAGCAGCCTAAGTAAAATTAAGAAAACTGAAATCATATGAAGCATCTTTTCCAACCACAATGCTATAAGATTAGAAATAAACTACAAGGGAAAAAATAAAACGTAAAAAACACAAGCATGTGGAGGCTAAACAATATGCTAACAAACAATCAATGTATCACTGAGGAAATCAAAAAATACCAAGAGACAAATGAAAATGAAAGCAAACCCTTGAAAACCTATGGTACCCAGCAAAAGCAGTTCTAAGAGGGAAGTTTATAGCCATAAAATCTTACCTCAGGAAAGAAGAAAAATCAAAAATAAACAACCTAACTTTACACCTAAAGCAACTAGAGAAAGAAGAACAAACAAACCCAAAAGTTAGCAGTTGGGAAGAAATCATAAAAATCAGAGAAGAAATAAATGAAACAGAAAAAAAAGATCAATTGAACTGAAAGCTGATTTAAAGGAAAAGATAAACAAAATTGACAAATCTTTAGCTGGACTCATCAAGAAAGAGGGAGAGGGCTCAAATAAATAAAATTAGAAATGAAAAAGGAGGTTACAATTGACGCCGCAGAAATGCAAAGGATCATAAGAGACTACTACAAGCAACTGTATTCCAATAAAATTGACAACCTGGAAGAAATGGACAAATTTGTAGATAGGTACAATCTCCCAAGACTGAAACAGGAAGAAATAGAAAAATATGAACAGACCACTCACAAGTACTGAAATTGAAACTGTGATTAAAAAATTCCCAACAAAAAAAAGTCCAGGACCAGATGGCTTCACAGGTGATTTCTATCAAACATTTAAAGAAGTCTAACACCTATCCTTCTCAAACTCTTGCAAAAAATTGCAGAGGAAGGAATACTCTCAAAGTCATTCTATGCAGCCAACATCACCCTGATACCAAAACCAAAGATATCACACACACAAAAAGAAAATTATAGACCAATGTCACTGATGAACATAAATGCAAAAATCCTCAATATAATACTAGAAATTCAAATCCAACAATACATTAAGAGGATCAGACACCCTGATCAAGTGGGATTAATGCCAGGGATGCGAGGATTTCTCAATATCCACAAATCAATCAGTGTGATACACCACATAAACAAATTGAAGAATTAAAAATATTATTTCATATTTTCATTTCAATAGATGCAGAAAAACCTTTTGACAAAGTTCAACACCCATTTATGATAAAAACTCTCCAGAAAGTGGGCATAGAGGGAACATACCACAACATAATAAAGGCCATATATGGCAAATCTACAGCTAACATCATACTCAACTGTGAAAAACATTACCACTAAGATCAGAAAGAAGACAAGGATGCACACTTTTGTCACGTTTATTCAGCATAGTTTTGGAAGTCCTAGCCAAGGCAATCAGAGAAGAAAAAGGAATAAAAGGAATACAAATTGGAAAAGAAGAAGTAAAACTGTCACTGTTGCAGATGACATGATACTACACATCAAAAATCCTAAATATACTAACAGAAAACTACCAGAGCTCATCAATGAATTTGGTAAAGTTGCAGGATACAAAATTAATACACAGAAATCTCTTACATTTCTATACACTAACAATGAAAGATCAGAAAGATAAACTAAGGAAACAATCCCATTTACCATCACATCAAAAAGAACAAAACACCTAGGAATATACCTACCTAAGGAGACAAAAAACCTGTACTCAGAAAACTGTAAGACACTGATGGAAGAAATCAAAGATGACACAAACAGTTGGAAACATATACCATATTTTTGGATTGGAAGAATCAATATTGTCAAAATGACAATACTACCCAAGGCAATCTACAGATTTAATGCAATCCTTATCAAATTACCAGTGGCATTTTTCACAGAAGTAGAACAAAAAAAATATTAAAATTTGTATGGAGACACAAAAGACACTGAATATCCAAAGGAATCTTGAGAAAGAAAAATGGAGCTGGAGGAATCAGGCTCCCTAACTTCAGACTATATTACAAAGCTACAGTAGTCAAGACAGTATGTTATTGGCACAGAAACAGAATTATAGATCAATGCAATAGGATAGAAAAAACAGAAATAAGCCCACACAGCTGTGGCCAATTAATCTATCACAAAGGAGGCAAGAATATAAAATAGAGGAAAGAAAGTCTCTTCAATAAATGGTGCTGGGAAAACTGGACAGCTACATGTAAAAAATGAAATTAGAACACTCTTTAACACCATACACAAAAATAAACTCAAAATGCATTAAAGACCAAAATGTAAGACTGGATACTATAAAACTCTTAGAGGAAAACATAAGCAGAACACTCTTTGAAATAAATCACAGCAAGATCTTTTTTGATCCACCTCCTAGAGTAATGGAAATAAAAACAAAAATATACAAATAGGACCTAATTAAACTCGAAAGTTTTTGCACAGCAAAGGAAAACATAATCAAAACAAAAAGACAACCCACAGAATGGGAGAAAACATTTGCAAACAATGCGACCAACAAGGGATTAGCCTCCAAAGTTTACAAAGAGTTCATGCAGCTCAACATCAAAAACAAACAAACAACAAAATCAAAAAATGGGTGGGATATCTAAATAGACATTTCTCCAAAGAAGACATATTGATGGCCAAGAGGCACATGAAAAGATGCTCAAAATAACTAAATATTAGAGAAATACAAATCAATACTACAATGAGATATCACCTCACACTGGTCAGATGGCCATCATCAAAAAATTTACAAACAATAAATGCTGGAGAGAGTGTAGAGAAAAGGGAACCCTCCTACACTGTTGGGGGGAATGTAAATTGCTACAGCCATTATGGAGAACAGTATGGAGGTTCCTTAAAAAAACTAAAAACAGAGCTAACCATGTAATTCAGCAATCCCACTCCTGGGCATATATCTGTAGAAATACATGGTTCAAAAGGATACATGTACCCTAATGTTCATGGCAACACTGTATACAATTGCCAAGATATGGCAGCCACATAAATGTCCATCAACAGATGAATGGATAAAGAAGATGTGGTACATATATACACTGGAATATCACTCAGCTATTAAAAGAATGAAATAATGTCATTTGCAGAAACATGGATGGACCTGGAGATTATCATCCTAAGTGAAGTAAGTCAGACAGAGAAAGACAAATATCATATGATATCACTTATATGCCGAAACATAAAAAAATGTACAAATGAACTTATTTACAAAACATAAACAGACTCAAAGACTTAGAGAATGAACTTATGGTTACTAGGGTTGAAGGGTGGAAGGGAGGCATAGATTGGAAGTTTGGGATTGACTTTTACACACTACTATATTTAAAATAAAATGCCTTTCCATTAAAAAATAATAAAGAATTAAAATCACATAATCATCTCAATAGATGCATAAGTGTTGCTTAACCAAATTCAACACCATTTCATGCTAAAGAATCTTAAAACCTAGAATAGAAGAAATGCATTTCAACATAACAAAGGTGATATATGAAAAGTCCATAGCTGTACTCATATACACTTATGAACAACTGTCCTTCCCTTAAGATCAGAAACAAAACAAGATGCTCAGTCTCACCACTTATATTGAAAACAATACTGGAAATCCTAATCAGAGCAATTAGGCAAGAAAAAGAAATAAAAGGAATCAAAACCATAAAGGAAGAAGCAAAATTGTACCTGTTTGCATATGACATGATCTTGTATGCAAAAAAAACTTTTGAATCTGTTTTTTTTAAACTGTTAGAATTAATAAATAAATTCAGTAAAGTTGCAGGATAAAAAAATCAACAGACAAAAATAAGTTCTATTATAATACTCCAACTGTGAGCTATCTAAAGGAAAATTAGGATAGCAATCCCATTCACAAAGCACAAAAAAATAATAAAACAGTAATAAAGTTAACTAAGAAGGTAAAAAACTGTGTCTCTATACACTAATAATAAGCTATCAGAAAGAGAAATTAAAAATCAATCCCACTTATAATTGCATAAAAAATAATAAAATACGTAGGTATAAACATAACCAAGAAGGTGAAATATCTGTATGGTGAAAACTATAAGACATTAAAAAAAGAAAATGAAGAAGACGCACATAAATGGAAAAATATCCCATGCTCATGGATTGGAAGAATTAATATTGTTAAAATGTCCATGCAACCCAAAGCAATCTACAGATTCAATGTGGTCCCTATCAAAATTCCAATGGTATTTTTCACAGAAATAGAACAAACAATTCTAAAATTTGTTTGGAGTCACAAAAGATGCTGAATAGCCAAAGAAATCTTGAGAAATAACAATGCTGGTTATGTCACATTCCCTGAATTTAAACTATATTATAAAGATATAATAATCAAAAGAGTGTGATATTGGCATAAAAAGACACATACATCAATTAATTTGTAAGAAAGGAGCCAAGAATATAAAATGGGGAAAGAACAGTATTTTCATTAAATTTTGGGAAAACTGGATAGCCTCCTGCAATGAATGAAACTGGACCACCATCTTACACTGTACACAAAAATTTACTCAAAATGGATTAAAGACTTGAATGTAAGACATGAAACTATACATTTCTAAAAAAAAAAAAAAAGAAAGGAAAGGTGGTAACCTCACTTCCATTTATCTTAGTCATATTTTTGTGGATCTGACGCCAAAGGCAAGGGAAACAAAAGCAAAAATGAACAAGTAGGATTATATCAAACTAAAAAGCTTTGGCATAGAAAAGGAAACCATCATCAAAACGAAAGGCACCATAATGAATGGGAGAAGATATTTTCAAATTATGCATCTGATAAGGTGTTAACATCTAAAAAATATAAAGAAACTGTAGAACTCAATATCAAAAAAACGACCCAATTAAAAAATAGGAAGATCCGAATAGACATTTTTCCAAAGAAGACATACAAGGGCCAACAGGCACATGAAAAGATGTTCAACATCACTAATTATTAAAGAAATTAAACCTCCAATGAGATATTGCTTCACAGCTGTTTGAATGGTTATTATCATAAAGACAAAAAATAACAAATGTTGGAGAGGATGTGGAGAAAAGTAAACTGTCATACACTGTTGGTGGAAATATAAATTTGTGCAGCCACTATGAAAAATAGTATGAAGGTTTCTTAAAAATTTAAAAACCGAACTACCATATCATCCATCAATTTTGCCTCTAAGTATTTATCTAAAGAAAATGAAAACACTAATTCAAAAAGATATATGCACCCCCATGTTCATTGTAGCATTATTTACAACAGTTAATACATGGAAACAACCCAAATGTCCATCGATGGATGAATGGATAAAGAAAATGTTTTATCTATATATCTATAGATAGATAGATAGATAGATAGATAGAGATATAGAGATATAGATATATAGATATGCAATAGAATATTATTCAGCCATAAAGAATGAAACTTGCCATATGGATGGACCTCAAGGCATTATGCAAAATGAAATATGTTAGACAGAAAAAAATAAATACCATATGATCACACTCATATATGGAATCTGAAAACAAACAAAATCAAAAAAATGAGCTCATGAATATAGTGAACATATTGGTGGCTGCCTGGGGGTGGGGGTGAAATAGGTGAAGGGGGTCAAAAGGTACAAATTTACAGTTACAAAATGTACGTAATGGTGTTGTAGTGTACAGCATGGTGACTATAGCTAAAAGTATAATACTGTATTGAAGATTTGAAAGTTTCTAAAAGTAAATCTTAAAAGTACCTAACACAAGAAAAAAAGAATTTGTAACTATGTACGGTGATAGATGTTAATTAAGTTTATTGTGGTGACCATTTTGCAATATATACAAATATCAAATCATTATGTTGTATACCTGAAATTAATGCTATATGTCAATTATACCTCAATAAAACAAATAGGAAATCCTATAGCAAACATCATCACTAATGGTATAAAATTATAAGCAGTACCACTAAAATTAATATCAAGATAATGTCACTGCCCACTTCCTGTGCAACTATTACAAACTGTACTAGAATTCGTAGGTAATATAATAAGAAAAGAAAAATGCTGCATATGGATTTGAAAGATACATTTTATTGTATGTAATTTTTACAGCAAAAGAAAAACAAACTGTAAACAAATACTGAGTTCTAGTTAATGATATTCACACTGAAGTATTTTGGAGAAGTACTAATGCCTGCAATTTACTTTGAAACTGCACCAAAAACAGAAAAAATATATATTTATAGAAAGACAGAAGGGTTGATAGATGGATAGATATGAGCTAAAACAACTATAGTGAAATGTTAATATTGATGGGTGTAAAGTGGATATATAGTGATTCACTGTAAAGCCCATTCAAATGTGTTGTATGTTTGGAAATGGTTCATAATGAAATATTGTAAAAATTAATATAGAAACCTAAAGTTTTTAAGTGTATGTAAGACAATTTTGATAAAAACAAAAAGCACTGGGAGCAGAAAGGGAGTAATATGCTAAAAATGCTTCTTATAAAATTTTGTAATTGAAAAAGTGTGCTATTTGTACAGGACAGACACAGATTAATGAAACAGAATAGAGAATAGATATAAATATAAGTATATATGGGAGGTTGAAAGCAGCATTTCCAATCAGTGGAGAAAGATGTACAGTTCAATAAATAGTGTTGCGATGATTGGCTTTTTTACCTGCTGGGGAAAAGTAGAAGTATATTCCTATTTCAGATCATACATATGATATAAATTCCAGCTGCATTTTAAAAAAATAAATTAAAAGCAATTAACAAGTATTAAAAAGCAAAAACACACAACTATTGGGGGAAAAATATAGGAGACTGGCCATTAGGTTCTCAGGAAATAACAAGATTTCTTTGACAAGGCACAAACAAATTTAAGAAAAAAACTCTGACCATGCCAAAACATAAATTATATATGAAAAGAGACACTGAAAATTTTATTAAAGACTCAAAACATACTTGGAAAGGATATTTACTACATATACAAAAGACAAATTAGAAGTATTCAGAATTTTAAATGGAGTTAAGCAAAAAAATAAAATAAAATAAAATAAAATAAAATAGAAAAACAAAGAGTGCAATAAATGAGAAATGCTCAGGAGAAAATTTTACTGAATGACCACTAAAAGTAAAACAAAATATTAATCTCTAGAAATCGGAGAAATGAAAATTAAAACAGTAGTAAAATACCATTTCTCAGCTACCAAATAGGTAAAAAGAAAATTGATTATGAAAAAAAAGTGTTGAGGATGTAAAAAAAACATGACTCTCCACACTATTGACCAGAATGTAAATTGGTATAACTGCTTTAGAGAACAACTTTAAAATATCTATTAGAAATGAATACTCTCATCCCCTAAACCCATAAATTATTCTTGCAGTTAAATACTCTACGGAAACTTTTGCATTTGTGCAACAAAAAATATGTACATAGGGCCACTGCCCTTAATAGTAAAAGTAGAATTAACCTATGTGTTCTTCAAGAGGGGAATGAGTAAGTAAACTGTATTTTTCAAGGAATTACTACATAGCAGTTGAGAAGGGGAAGGAAACAAGAACAAAGAGGCCTTCAATCTTATTTGTAATGAACTATTGTTTTATATAAATATTGGAGGCACAAAGAAGAAAATGTTAACATTTGTTAACTCTGGGACTCATCATGTACATGGATGCTTATGACACTATTCAGTTATTTCCTATAATTTTAAACATTTTTTAATTGGCCACAAAATAAAGAAAACAAAGAGGAAAAGAGAATATCATAAATCCTTGTAAGAAATATTTTCTCTCTTCTCCTGGGCCATTTTTCCATCTACTCTCTTACTTACCTTCCCTGCTTAATCCGTTTCTCACTCAAACGTGCTTAATCCATTTGTCAGATGACCTGAATGCAAAGTACTGCAGGGAGCTTTCTAAAGAAACTGAGCAAGACAAAGAATAGGCACTGTTTGATATCTTTGCCTTCTTCTGAGAACATTTACCCTTAAAACATAGAACACATAGAACACAATAAGATGTATACCAAACATTTAAATGCAGCATTTTTAATAGTCTAAAACTAGAGGCAAACAAGTCATATAAAAATAATACTGTTGTCTAGATTCAGTAAATATATATTTAGGAAAAAATTTAAATGGAAATTGACCCAATTATGCAAATTATTATTTTAATAATGTAGTACTACAATATACTGTTACCATGCAAAACAATATAGTTTGGAAGATTAAAGAAATGACTGTAATAAAGTGCTTGAATGTATTTGGCAAGAGAAGTGTTTTTAATTTTGTCTAAAAAATATTTCCCTAGATATGCCTATATTTCATTGTACTACTCTGAAGATGTCAGCAAGTTAAAGATGATTAAGTACCAGAACATTCAAAATCATTTCTCAGACGCAATCATGTTTTCAAATATCCTCTGAGTATTATTTTCATTATTGAAGAAAAACCTTGAAATGTAAGGGAGGATAAGCAGTGCCATAGCCTATGTGTGGATATACCATTTTCAGTAATCTCTTATCTGCATGCCTCAAAAATGGCACGAAAACTAAACTTGACTCCAAAAGACTGAACAGAGCAGAAAATATTCCTCCACAAAAATGCACCCAAAATTTCAGTAAAACAAAAGTTTAGCCTAGCACATAAAAGATGTAGAATACCCTGCCTCTAACAAGCTAGACAAAATTTCTGTATCTGACAAGCTAGTTAAATTTCTAAATAAAAGAGCAACCAGAAAACTTCTTTCTCTTGATCTGCAATACTTTTCCAAATCTAGTCTGAGTAGTTTGAATAAACGGAAGAATATTTACTCACTTCTTTAAATGAACTTGCATAATTTACGTGAGAGAAAAATGTTAGATAGCAACTGAGGGAGTGTGACATTCTTGTGTTTCTTCCAAACTAAGCCATTTTCTAAGACATCTCAGGGATACAGGCCAGACACTACAAGGTCAAAAATGTGTTTTCTTCCAAAGGTGTGAGTGCTCAAAAGAATGATTCATGCCTTTGATGGGCCTTAAAACCCCCTACCCCTAGTGTGTGTGTGTGTGTGTATATATATATATATTCTTCCTCTTAAATGAGAGAAGGTAATGTGTAGAAGTCAAGTGTATGAATACAAGAGAAGCTGAAGCTCTCCTTCTCCTTCCTCATCCTGAAAAATAATCATGACAGGGACAGAGCCTTTAAGGAATATTGGCCTAGAGGTTCTCTCAACACAATTGATTCCTATGACCTCTATCTATGCTCATCTAGAGCATGCTTTCCCACTGCTCTTTCAGGTACTCTCTACCTCATGGCTTATTTCCATCAAAGCATATATGTGCTCACATCTTTGTTTTAGTAAAACAAAGTAAAATAAAAATTAACTTATCCTTTAATCCTGCATCTGCTTCTAGATTATTCGTGTTCTTACTCTCTCATTCTCCTTTCCTTGACAGCCAAGCTCTTTTCAATAGCATACATTAGCTATCTTAAATTCATGGATTCTGTCTCCATAGTTGCACCAAAACAACTTTGGCAAAAGTTACCAATAACTTCCTTGTTGCTAAGTTCATGGCTGTATTTCAGTTCTTACTCTTTATGAGCTCTCTGATATGTAAGTCCCTTCTAGTTGTTATTTGGTTTCTATAACACTATTCTCTCCAGTTATTCCTCCTACCTCTCTGGTCACTCCTTGATCTCATTCACTAGTAACTCTTCTACCTCCCATTGTCCCTAACCAATTACAGCCTGCTGATTGAAATGATGGTTTCAGGTGGAATATGGTAGAATGAAAAATAGGACTGAGACAGGATAAAAGAGAGAGGAGGAGGAAAGAAAAATGTGTAAGGTCTAACATGTATATCTTACAAAGCTGCTAAAAAATAAGGTGAGTTCTTTGATATGCTGAGTTCCTTTTAAGTCTGGGTCTAGTTTGTGAATAAATGTCTCAGAAACTAAGACCAAATTTTCCCAACTGCTTTTTTATGCATTCATTCATCTAACAAGCATTTACTGATTTTCCTATAATGTTCCAGATTTTGTACTAGGCACTTGGGGATAGAGAGATGAATAAGAAACAATTCCTGCCTTTCAAGGCACATCATAAGAGAAACACTTTTAAAAGTTCAATAATGAATATATGTCAGTCACGTGATAGTCTTAAAATACAGCAGGCCCCGGGAATTAAAAAGGTGGCAAGCCCTACTTTGGATGGGAAGTGGAATAGCTAGACTATTCCAAAAGAGGTAACTCTTGTACTGAGTCTAAGAGACAAGGAGGTATTTGCCATTGAGAAAGTGATGGGGCAGAAGGGCAAGGTCAGGCAGAGTGAACACATGATCAAAGACACACAGGCATAGTGCATTAAGGGAGTCATCTACATTAATATATGAAAAAGGAATGAGGAGAATGGAAAACCACCATTAGAACAATATGATAATTGCTGAAGGCAGAATCCACGGATGCATGTCAAATTAGTTGGTGAAACAATAAGGAGAATGAGGATATTTGTAGAGCTTCCAAGTACCTCCTCCAAAATATTTATTAATTACTGTGTTGGTTTTAGCATATGTGGACAAAATTTTTGATATCTCCCCTTCTAAGAGGTGGATCTTAATTCTTCTCCCTTTGAGTGTGGGCTGAACCTTGCCTCTAATCACAGAGTATGGAAAGGAGAAACTTGGCTGGTATCAGCTTAACCAAGTTACCAGATTTAACATTATCAGTGATAAATTATGCTGACATCTAACCTACGTCATGAGAACAATAATAATATCAACTGATAGTACCGGGTGTTCATGAAGTTCCAAGCACCATGCTAGTTGTTTTATTCATGCTAACTCATTTAATTCTTATACCACCCTATGAAGTAGACACTATCATTTGTCCTATTTTACAGATGGCAGAATTGAGGCACAGAGGGTTTAAGTAACTTCTTCAGGTTACACAGATATTTTGTGGTAATTAAAGGTTTGAAGGTAGGTAATGTTAACCATTGTACTACCCTTCCTCCCCTGTAGAGAATATGGCAGGGGTGGGGTGCAAATAGCCTAGCAATTCTGGAAATGCTTTTAATGGAATGTGTAGGCTGAAAGGTGGCCCAACTAGTTTTCTTTATCCATGATTTTGATCTTGTGTCACAAAAGAATCTTAGCTCTTCCCTCTCATCTTTATGGAGCTCAAGGTTTTGTTATAAGGTGTAACCAATTGGAAAGGATTCCCTAATAGTTTTCTATTTCTAAGTGATTAACATATATTTAACTACCACAAAACATTTTCTACAGAGAACCAATTAGGTTCAATATTTCATGTGCCATATTAAGGATTTCTTGTGTAATTCTTTTTTTAAAGGGAGTCTTCTACTTATTTACATTTGCATCATGTGATATACATAATCTCAGAGAAGGTTGTTTTTATATCTATGATTTCACCTGTCACAGTGATTGAAGTAAAGAAATTCACATTGTTTGTCTAGAGCTACTATTCTTTACAGTCTGAGGAAACAATAATGTCCTTTTTTATTAAAACATAATTGAACACATAAAGCATTCTTTAGCAGCCAACTTACATATAACAGCTAATGAGAATACCAGTAATAATACTGGGACATAAACTAACAGCAATACAGGTAAATGTGATGTTATCTTAGTCAGGGGCTATTTACTCAATTTTTAAACTAATTTAAGGGTATTTTAGTAAATGGTTGTTTTAATAGGCCTAATGTTCTTCATTTTAATGTATTAGCCTGATATAAAAAACTATTTGCAACAGAAGAACTAATAATGAGAAATGTACTTAATGCTTTTGACATAATCTACTAGAGCATATTTTCTTGAATAACTGATAAAACTTTTTTTATACAACAAGAATAAGAACTTTTATTAGTTAGGAAACTCCTTTCCTTATTTATTTAAATTCCTTTACCACAAAACAATTTCAATTAACTCCAAAGTTACAATATCTGAAAAATTTTCCCCAAAAAAATATTGTATTAGGAGAATTCTCACTATCATTTATAATCAGCCACTACATTGTTCAAACAAACCAAATATTTTGCCAATACTTTTTTCTAAGAATATATCCGTAACCTTACTACTCAACCACTGCATATGCAAATACTGTTGCATATGTGGAGGTAGAAAGAATAGGGCAGAGAAAGAAGAGAACATTTCTTCTCCAAAATTTCAAATTTTTTTAGTGTAATCATCAAAAAAATAAAAATCTACAAGTTATTTTCCTCTATCTTTAAGGTAAACTACTACAGACAATGTAGTCATAGAAATTCTATAGAAAACTATATTTTTGATGTTACTTTCATATATTTTAACAATAGATTTTGCTGAATTCAGCTTAAGATGTGACAAAAATGCTGAACTATATATCAAACCAGTAAGGTGTTCGACGGTACTGACCCACTCTCTAGCACATTGATACCCTAATAGAAAAATCAAACATGTCAAAGTCCTTCACATATAAGTGACTGACATTCTGGCTCTCCCCTACTATGATAGTGGTAGCAGCTGAATTCCAGTTTTGACATGAAGCTTTATCAGCTTTTGGCTTTCAACCAAGAGAATGAAGTTAGGGTTCTTCCTGCATAGCTGATATGAACCTATAGAGGGCTCTGGAACCCTAAAATGAGAAATGAGCTTCAAGTATCCTCCTAAACCTAGTTGCAGTTCAACACTTTTAAATCTATTGATCACTGTAGTAGATGGAATAATGCCTCTTTTCCCAAAGACGTCCACAACCTAATTCCTGGAACCTGTGCAACCTGTTGCATTACATGTTAAAAGGGATTTTGCAGGGGCTTTCCTAGAGGTGCAGCAGTTAAGGATCTGCCTGCCAATGTAGGGGACACGGGATCGATCCCTGGTCCAGGAAGATCCCACATGCCATGGAGCAACTAAGCCCGTGCATCACAGCTACTAAGCCTGCGTTCTAGAGCTCGTGTGCCACAACTACTGAAGTCTGTGCGCTTAGAGACCGTGCTCCACAACAAGAGAAGCCACCACAATGAGAAGCCTATGCAACACAATGAAGAGTAGCCCCCACTCACCGCAACTAGAGAAAGCCCGTGCACAGCAACAAAGACCCAACACAGCCAAAAATAAATAAATAAATAAACAAAATAAATCTATTTAAAAAAGGGGGTTTTGCAGGTATGATTAAGGTATGGACCTTAAAATAGGGACTTTATCCTAGATTATCTAGGCAGGCCCAATGCAATCACATGAGCCTTTGAATATGGAAAAGAAAGGCAAAAGAGTCAGAGAGAGATGCGGTGGAAGAAGAGACAGGAGACATTTGTAATGCTGGCTTTAAAGATGGAGAGTAGAAGCCATTTAGCCAAGGAATGCTAATGGCCTCTAGAAGCTGGGAATGGCCCTTGGCTGACAAGCTCTAGGAAAGGAAGACCTCAGTTCTAAAACTACAAGAAATTAAATTCTATCAACAACCTGAATGAGCAAGGAAACCAATACTACTGTAAAACCTCCAGAAAGGAAAACAGCCCTCCAATACCTTGATTTTATCCTGTAAGATCCATGTCAGACTTCTGACCTACAGAACTGTAAGATAATAAGTGAGTGCAACATGAGCCATGAAATTTGTGATAACTTGTAATGACAGCAATAGAAAACCAATATAATTTGCTATTTCTCTAATGGCTAGTCATTAGTCCAAATCTCTTTGTTTATGGCACAGGAATACTCACTATATGATAGTGTTCAATAGAACTTTCCCAGGCTCCCTCTTTTTTCTCCAGTAGTTATAAAAAATCTCCATTCTGTCAAATTAACCGAGGCTGTTATAGTTTTTTCTCAAATATTAGCAAAGATTCCAATGATAAGGAGAAAATCATACATAATAAATGGTTTAAAAGGGAAAAGATGGATTCT
The DNA here is from genome assembly GCF_964341445.2 of Mesoplodon mirus. Taxonomy (NCBI): domain Eukaryota; kingdom Metazoa; phylum Chordata; class Mammalia; order Artiodactyla; family Ziphiidae; genus Mesoplodon; species Mesoplodon mirus. The sequence goes on from NC_138981.1 coordinate 74,041,486, forward strand.
ACACTACTGTAGTTACACAGAAGCTTCACGACCAGTTGTATATCACTATATATCAATCTTAAAATGAAAGCCTTAAAATTCTATCACATGAAATTTCTCTGGGAGGAAAAATCATTTAAAGTCAAGGAATGAAAGGAAAAGAAGCTTTTAACAGGCACTAAAATGGAGCTCAGTTTGACAGTGCAATAGTCATGTCATAGCCACTTCACTTTAATAGGTAAAGTTTTTGTTCAAACCACTAAAATATCTCCAAATATATACCACACAACATTAGAGTTCACAAGTAACTTGGCTTCACATTGCAATCAATTTTAAATAAGTGAAAAACTTGCCTGAGAGTTTGGTTAAAATCATTAAAGTACATGAAGTTGACATCTGTCTCAAAAGGTAAGTGTATTTCTATTAAGGAATTGATATTCAGTCACAGTAAATGGTAACTGTCAAGCAAACAAATGTAAGAAATTGGTTAAGGCACAAATATAGATACTGTTTAGTTGTATGCCAACAGTTTTCATCTTTCCAACTCGCAGGGAAAGAGATTAGTCAATGACAAGAGCTGTGAAAACCATTTCAGGGTAAAAAACATATTTTCATAGTCATAATGCAAAGTTCAAGTTTTCATCCTAGATTTTTTTCTATCTTCAACCTTTTACTTATTTGGTAAATAGATATTTTCATGAAAATATGAAGTGATAATGTTTCTCACAGGCAATATTTCTATCCATTCTTCATTTTGAACAGGGGTTATTTTAATATAACCTCTGTTCCTAAAGCCACACCATGCCAGAGGTAAAAATAAAAGAATTTATATAATACAACAACAGCAATGTCAATAAAATATAAATACTTCTCTGATCACCTTATTGTCCTGTCCTTCCCCAGTCTCCATGGGCACTCTAGCCCATTAGCCATATAAAGCTGGGGCACTGTAGAGTGTCTCATGTGTGACTTGTCCTCTTGGTTTGCTTGTGGCCCTAAACATTTTTCTTTTTTCCTAGTCAGGCTCCCTCTGAAGATATCTGTCATTGATGGTAAAAATAAAGGGGAAGTTCTGCCACTGATGCACAATGAAGACATGTTTGCTGTTGTTCTCTATTATGGGGTAGAGCTAAGTAGGACCAGACAGGGGCATAGGCAAGGGATCACAGAGACTGTTAGGGAGATGACTCTAATCTAAGCCTTACCCTAATGTTTCTTCAACTTTTCAATCAAAATGCCTCTAAAGGGTTTCCCTGGTGGCACAGTGGTTGAGAGTCTGCCTGCCGATGCGGGGGACACGGGTTCGTGCCCCGGTCTGGGAAGATCCCACATGCCACGGAGCGGCTGGGCCCATGAGCCATGGCCACTGAGCCTGCACATCTGGAGCCTGTGCTCCGCAACGGGAGAGGCCACAACAGTGAGAGGCCCGCGTACCGCAAAAAAAAAAAAAAAAAAAAAAGCCTCTAAAGACACATAAAGGAAAACAAAACAAAACAAAACAAAACATACACTCTAAAGCAGTCTGCCAAAGTACACATTCTTTGAAGTCTTAGAGTTTTTTAACAATTTATGATAATTTTACACTTTACCCCATTAAAAATCTGTGTTTCTTTTAATATAAGTTAATGTTTTCAACCACTCACAATCAAGTAAATGCAATGGCCTGGGAAAATAGGAGAAATATGAGAATATAGAGGAATAAAATCATTTTGTTTCTTAGGTTTCTAAATTGTCCAACTAAGTTCCAAGGTTATGGGGGAACAGGTTAACTAGAAGAGCTCTATTTGTCATATATTTATCCTTTTAGGTACCATATGATACTGGAAAGGTCTAATGGAGATAAAACTCCAGTCTCTGGTTACTACCTGCAATAAGTTTAGCCAAGTATGAAGTTAAAGGGGACAAAGTCCTCCACAAGACCACTCTCACTTTCTGCAAGTTTGGGGGTTCCCCAAACCACTCTCAGGTTCAATAATAAGATGGAAAAATACACAGAATTCACGAAAAATTGTTATACTTGTAAATTATTACAGGGAAAGGCTACAGGCTAAAATTAGCCAAATGAATAGACACACAGGGCAGAGTCCAGGAGGGGTCCAAATGAGAAGCTCCCATGTGTCCTTTCCCAATCAAGTTATGGATGGCATTACGACCACCTAGTCAATTATATGTGACAATACACACAGTGTATACACAAACCAAGTCTTTGATGTCCAGTATTCATCGGAGCTCAATTGCATACTGCCCAAGAAACTGATTTTTATTCTCCAGTCCCTCTGGAGGCTGGGCTAATATGTTTAGTCATCAGTTCCTCTGGATGTCCAAACTGAGACTGTGTGGCCCAAAGACTCTATCATAAATCAGAGTGATAAATTCTCTGGTAGCCATAGGCCACAGACAAACAAAGACCCTCCTATCATTCAGGACACTTCAGGAGCCTAGAGATCAACTCCTAGTGGCCGAGAGCAAAAGTCAGACCACTTTTGGGGTAAGGTTCATTCTTTACACACACTAACACATTTTTACCACTTAGATAAACTACTGGTACAAAACACATTTCTCAAACATTATCATATTGGGCTAGCTGAAAGGTTCACTCATTTTTTCCTTAAGATGGCTCTAGTAGCACTTAGTTGTCTTTAACTTCATTCAAAACAATTTTGTTAGATTATATGTGATAGCTCTCATAACAACGTGCATTTAAGAAAAGACATCAAAATTGGTAAATTTTTGTGTAGCCATTTCAATACTGAAGATGGAAGAAAAAAAGCAACATTTTCAGCATATTATGCTTTATTATTTAAAGAAAGGTAAAAAAGCAATTGAAATGCACAAAAAGATTTGTGCACTGTATGGAGAAGGTGCTGTGACTGATCAAATGTGTCAAAAGTGGTTTGCAAAGTTTTGTGCTAGAGATTTCTCATTGGACAATGCTCCACGGTTGGGTAGACCAGTTGAAGTTGACAGTGATCAAATCGAGACATTGAGAACAATCAATGTTATATCACTTGGGAGATAGCCGACATACTCAAGATATCCAAATCAAGCGTTGAAAGTAATTTGCACCAGCTTGGATATTCTAATTGCTTTGATGTTTGGGTTCCACATAAGTTAAGTGAAAAAAACCTTCTTGACCATATTTCCACATGTGATCTCTACTGAAATGTAATGAAAACGTTCCATTTTTAAAACAAATCGTTGGGCTTCCCTGGATGCTCAGTGGTTAAGAATCTGCCTACCAATGCAGGGGACATGGGTTTGAGCCCTGATCCAGGAAGATCCTACATGCCACGTAGCAACTAAGCCCATGTGTCACAACTACTGAACCTGCACTCTAGAGCCTGCGAGCCACAACTACTGAGCCCACATGCCATGACTACTGAAGCCTGCATGCCTAGAGCCCGTGCTCCACAACAAGAGAAGTCACCACAATGAGAAGCCTGTGCACCGCAACAAAGAATAACCCCCGTTCACCGCAACTAGAGAAAGCCTGTGCACAGCAATGAAGACCCAACACAGCCATAAATAAACAAACAAACAAACAAATAAATAAATAAAACAAATTGTGACGGGTGTTGAAAAGAGGATACTGTACAATAATGTGGAATGGAAGAGAATGTGGGGCAAGAAAAACGAACCGTCACCAACGACACCAAAGGCTGGTCTTCATCCAAAGAAGGTAATGTTGTGTATATGTTGGGATTGGAAGGGAGTCCTCTATTATGAGCTCCTTCTGGAAAACCAAATGATTAATTCAAACAGGTACTGCTCCCAATCAGACCAACTGAAAGTGGCACTTGACAAAAAGCGTCCGGAATTGGTCAACAGAAAATGCATAATCTTCCATCAGGATAATGCAAAACTGCATGTTTCTTTGATGACCAGGTAAAAACTGTTACAGCTTAGCTGGGAAGTTCTTTTTTTTTTTCTTTTTTAAATTAATTAATTTATTTTTGGCTGCATTGGGTCTTCATTGCTGTGTGCTGGCTTTCTGTAGTTGCGGCGAGAGGGGGGCTAATCTTTGTTGCAGTACATGAGCTTCTCATTGCGGTGGCTTCTCTGGTTGTGGAGCACAGGCTCTAGGTGTGCAGGCTTCTGCAGTTGTGGCTCACAGGCTCTAGAGCACACGCTCAGTAGTTTTGGCGCTCGGGCTTAGTTGCTCTGTGGCATGTGGGATCTTCCTGGACCAGGACTGAAACCCGTGTCCCCTGCATTGGCAGGCAGATTCTTAACCACTGTGCCACCAGGGAAGCCCTTGGCTGGGAAGTTCTGATTCATCTGCTGCATTCACCAGACATTGCACCTTCATATTTCCATTTATTTCAGTCTTTGCAAAATTCTCTTAATGGAAAAAATTTCAATTTCCTGGAAGCCTGTAAAAGGCACATGGAACAGTTCTTTGCTCAAAAAGATAAAAATTTTGGGGAAGATGAAATTATGAAGTTGCCTGAAAAATGGCAGAAGGTAGTAGAACAAAAGGGTGAATACGTTGTTCAATAAAGTTCATGGTGAAAATGAAAAATGTGTATTTTATTTTTACTTAAAAACCAAAGGCACTTTTTCCCAACCCAATACAATAAAAGCCCTGTAAGTAATAAATGTTCAGTCCTCCATTGTCAATGATGAAAAGGGCTTCAATTTCCTTTTTATAGAAGAATCTCTAAAGAGTGCTTAAAGAAAACCCTAGAACCCAAAGGAATGCATAAAATAAAACATTACACTAGAGACTTTCAAAACGCTATTCAATACAAGCCATAAAGTCAGATTTTCATTATTTGCTGAAAATCCTTATATGCATGGTGGTATTGCAATTTTGATTAGTTTCTCAGGTAGTGTCCTCACCGCGTTCATTTCCAGTACTTGAAAAATATAAATTATTCATGAGAGGACAGATCCAAAGCAAATGAGGAAAGAAATAGGGAAACAATAATAAGCCACCATGTTTACAGAAGCTTCAGACAACAGTGTAGCAGAAGGAGATGTTGGCTTTGGGGATCATCATTTGATTCTGTCTGCATCACTGTTCTGTAAAGGTCTGTGCGAATGTGAAGCTGAGATAATGCCCCTGTGATTAGGTCTTTTCCTCCTTAACTGTATTTTTTTCTTCTATGAATAAGCCTTGAACTATGTATAAAAATGCCAGAATTTAAAATGATATTCATGCTTTCTTATACTCCTCCCTGCTCAACAGTCCTTAAATATTATTTACATACTGAGAAAAAATAGGGAAGTGCTAAGTGATCTGATCCATAGATAACTGCTGGGCTATCCTTATTTATTATGCTAATTTTGTAGTCTCATTTTGGGCAGACTGGTGGCAGTTATCCAACTTAGGCCTGAAAAGAAGTAGTTAACAGAATCCAAAGAGCCATGTGGAAGGTGCCTCCTGAAAGGAGCTGTGACATTTTGCCTAGGCCCACAACCAACACACAAGTACCTGCCAGAAGCAGCTAGAGGAATAAATATTTTTCCCATTCTCTGGATAACCTACTGTGCCTCCTAATGACTGAACCCAGCTAGAAAGAAGACTGCAAGGGAGTTGGGTTTTGTTGTCCAAATAGATAGTCTTGTGGGACATAGAACAATGTAGAGAAAAGTAGAGAGTGGAGACAGAAGGGCAAATACATAGATCTGAGAACTAAGCCCTGAGACAGTCCAATGCTTAGAAGTCTAATAAAACTGGGATGGACAAGCAAAGGAGACTGAGGAGGAATAGCCAATGGGTAGCAAGAAAACCAAGAGAGTGTGACATCCTTGAGCCAAATAAAGGTGTTTTAAATTGTAAGGGAGTGAAATTTTCAACTGTATCACATACTGATAGGTCAAAAATATGAGGACTGAAAATTGGCTGCTAGATTTGGCAAGGTAGATGACACAAGCAACTTTGAAAAGAGGAGTGTGGAAATAAAGACCATGCAAATGAGAACAAACAGAGGCTATTTATTCAGAGCGTGCAATAGCAAGGCAATCAGCCATCATCACCTGTACTTGGCAGATATTAAAAAGCTTGCAGAAGAGTTGGAAAGCTTTACAGTGAAAAAAAAAGAGAGAGAGAGAGACTTCAGTATTGCTTTGATTGGACATTGTGAGCATGGGGAAGCTAGAGATGGGTTAGCTAGAATGCAGACATCCTATGTGATTGGTTTGAGGATTGTATTTGGCTTTCCCTGGTTGGTCTGAGTTGGAAGGGGGGACAGAAGTTAAGGAAGCTAGTAATCATTGACCAAGTCCTAACCCATTTGAGCCAATTGCCACAAAAGTTCTGGTTTGGCTTTCTGCACAGAGGTTGTAGGTCAGAGCTCCATTGTCATATATGACCTGACCGTTGTCCATTTGTATAATGTCACATGGGAGTTTAAGTGGAGTAGTGTGGGCAAAAGAGTATTTTCAGTGGTGTACCAGTAAGGGTAAAGTTGGGAAACAGAAATTATTCTAATTATTTGAAACAGATAATTTAATATAGGTGATCGGTGACAGATGAGCTGAGAAAACTAATGGGGGACAGTAAAGCAACCCAGAGATTAGCAACCAGAGGCAGGTATTCCCACCCTTAGAACTGAAGGAGTAATAGAAGGCAGTGATGTTACTAGAGCCCAGAAGCCAGTCGGGTCCAGCAGGGGCTAAAAGCACTACAGAAGCCGCCTAGGGGCCAAAGAAGGAAGTGTTGTGTGGTGGGACCTAGAGCCATGGGGGAGACACATAGCTAGAGGACACTGATACTGGAGAAGCTGCCTAAGAAAAAGAAAAGTGGAGGGAAATATATAGTTTCTCCTATCCTCTCACCCTCCCGTTAGTGTGTCTCACTGACTAATTCCAGTGAGAAGCAAGCTGACAGGGAGCCTGGGTAATGCAGCTTAGGTGTCAGACCCCTTGCAGTTTACATCAGAGTGGGGAAAAAGTGAAAACTGAGAGTACAAAAAGGCATATTACTGACCAAAATGGGTTCAAGAGAAAATGGGGGCACTTTTGAAAGTGAAGAGTTGGTTTACTATGACTAATTTTCCTGCTGTGAGCAACTAAAACTGCTAGATGATTTTTTTTTAATATTTAAATAATTAAAATACTATCAACAGGGTAGTAAACTGCCAGATGTGGAGGAGAGCTGGAGTTTAGCGATAAAAGCAGAGTACAAGCAAAACAAAAGTGCTTTTTGCTCAGGGAATTTATCAAAACAGGAAAATGTACAAGGCCTTGAGGGCAAGGTGGACAAGAGTCAAGGCTTAAAGTCGCCCAGAGCCTGTTGAAGGACATCTGGTCTGATTCCAGTTTTTCATTATAAACAAATGGTTATACAACTTTATAAATATACTAAAAAATGATTGACTTCTACATTTTAACAGGTGAGCTTAATAATAGGTAAATTATATCCCATAAAGCTGTTAGAAAAATAATGAGAGTGAGAAAAAAGGTATTTTCTGATGAAAAGCTGAGAAAATATGCCACTAGTACATGCTCAGGAAAGGATATCCTAAAGCATGCATTCCAAAGCAGGAGAGTGATACCAGATGGAAAGTCTAGGCAAATAAAATGGTAAATATGTAGGTAAATCTTAACAGATATTGACTCTATAAAACAGTAGCATCAATAATCATGATGCCTTTTGAAGAAATAAATAAGTAAATAAATGAATGAATGGATACATCAGATAGAATTAAAATTCATGGCAAAAAAAGGGAATGAACAAAGGATGGTGAAGAATCCAGAGAGCAGCAACAGTTGGCATCTGTTACTATCAATGGATCTGTAAGTACAGAGAAGGAAATAGTGTTGCCAGGGCCCAAGGAGAGTTAAACTTGGAAGAAGCTTCCCAGTGAGAGTTGTGGTCACTGGGAGATACAACTTCTGCCAAAAACTTAGCACTAAAACAGGAAAGGTACAGGACAGAAGGAACAATAAATCTTTCTCTGTTTGAATTGCAAGCTCTTGCTTATGCCTCCCACTAGACAAACCCAAAGGAATAGGAACATCAAAAAACACAGAAAAAATAATGAAAAGACAAGCCAGAGTAGAAAAATAAATTTCCAACAGGTTTAACCAGCAAAAAGCTAATATCCTGAATATATTAGAAAAACCTTGAAATATCAGTAGGAAAAAGGTAGACAATCCAATAGAAAAAAAAAATTGACACACAAGTTGATTAAACACTTCACAGAAAAGAAAATCCCAAATAGAAATTATTTACACATGAAAGTGTGCTCAATTTTATAAGCAATCTCTGAACCATGAAATATCAATAATATTAAATCCCTACAAGATTGACAAAAATAAAAATAAAAATCTTAGGAATATCAAAGGTAGCAAAAATATAGAGCCATAGGAATTTTCATGCACTGTTAGTAAAAATGTAAGTTGAGAAAATAACTGAAAAATTGTTGGCAATATCTAGCGAACTTGACCATATACATACTCTAATCCAGCAATTTCACTACCAGGTATTTACCCTCAAACTTATATACACATGCATCTAGATAAATGCACAAGAATGTGCACTGCAGCACTGTCCCTGATATCTTCCAAATGGAAATAATACAAATATCTATCAACAGTAGCAGAGGTAAATAAACCATTGAATATCCAAGTAATGGAATATTCTACAGCTTTATAACATTGCAAATGAATAAACTACATCTACACATAATAGCACAAATGAAACTTATAGATACTGACTTGACAGAAGCAAGTCACAAAGTAATATAGGATATAATTCCATTCAAATTTCTTTTTTTTTTTTTTTGCGGTATGTGGGCCTCTCACTGTTGTGGCCTCTCCCATTGCGGAGCACAGGCTCCGGACGCACAGGCCCAGCGGCCATGGCTCATGGGCCCAGCCGCTCCGCGGCATGTGGGATCTTCCCAGACCGGGGCACGAACCCGTTTCCCCTGCATCGGCAGGCGGACTCTCAACCACTGCGCCACCAGGGAAGCCCCCTCCATTCAAATTTCTAAAAGTACTGGTCAAACTAAATAATGGTACATTATTTAACAATACATAGATAAGTGATAATGTGTTAAAAAGAAACATGGAAATGATTATCAGACAGGGTTGTGGATAGTTCATCCAGAGTAACAGGAGGGAAGCTAGAGAGTGCACTGGAATAGTTGCAGAGAAGTCCACAGTAGTGACTGTGGCAGTGAGGAAACATAAACTCTAGAGACAAAATGCATGGTATAAACCCCAGATGTTTGACCTTCGGAAAATTTTGATTTCTCCATGCCTCTCAAGCTCCTCAGCTGTAAAATAGAGCAAATAACAGTAGAAATCTAACAGAAAGCACCCAGAAAATGTTGAGCACATAGGAAACACTCAATAAATGGTAGTTATTATAATTATTACTTATTTTCAAGTTTTCCATTTATTCAATATTTATTAAACACCTACTATATGCAAGAAATTCCGTAAGGTATAATATTTACCCTCAAGGGGATTACAATACAGAGGAGATGGCCATCTAGACAATAAATTTATTGAGAACTTATTATGTGACACCACATTCTAAATGCTTTACAAAAATGAAATGGACTGCAACTGAATGTAGAGTTTAGTATAATGACCAAGACATTAATTTCTCATCAAATGTTCAATTTAATCCAGTTAATGAAAGTGAACAAATGTACTTTCATTACTTTTATTTGTTTTAAAATCTATCATGCACTGTGTCATCAATTATTAATAAATCTCTAGACATGGCCAGAATCCAAGATCTTACAATATTCAGTCTTTCCAATTAAGCATCAATTTCTCATGTATTCATTCAATATTCATTGACATACATTATATGTAAAGTCCTGGGGTTGACACAAAGATGTAAGCCATTCCTTCTCAAAAATGACCTCAGTCCAATGGGAAAACAAACATTTAAAAAGTAGGCAATACAATCTAATGTGGTAAATATGTGAAGAGAGATTAGAAGTGGTTACTATAGGAGCATTTAGGAGGAGTGATTATTCAGTACCCTGAGAGGTCAGGCAAGGGTTTTCTGGAAAATGTGATATGTGAACTAAATTTTAGGAGACATGTAGAATGTAAACAGACGAAAGTAATGAGTTGGGGCACAAGGATACTAAGGGCACTAGGGCAGTATAAGAATCATGTGGAAAGATTATGTGGAGCAGCATGGCATGTTCTAGAATTTAAAGTGATATGGAAAGACTAGACATTACGATGCAGTGAGTTGAGTGGTGAGTAGTGAAGTAGTTGGGGAAGTAAGATGAGGACAGACCATGAAAATCCTTGTATGCTAAACTGTTTGGCTTTTATTTCAAAGGTGATGAGGAACCACTGAACTGAAAGATTTTGTGCACAAAAGGAAACTCTTCCTTGACAACCTCTAAACATTTGTATCTGAAATCCCCTTTATACCCAATCTAAGCCCCTGCTTTTACAAAAGAAGGACAGAACCTGGATCTGGCTTATTTAAGAAGAAATTGGCCCCAATGGGTATGCTATACTGTGGCTCAAGTGTTTAGCTCTTCTACAAACTCACACCCATTGCTGCTAGAATGACAAGTTGTGAGCAGTCAGCAAGCAGGGTGGGTCAGCAGCCATTTGGAGCCTTGTGGAGTGTCAATGTGCCTAAAAGTGTGTGGGGGTGGGGTTGGGGAGGGGATTTGAAGGGGGAGGATCCAGTCTCCTTTTACTGTGGTGTCCAGGGAAGAGAAATCTCACTTCTCCTCCAGGTATATCTCTCAAGTCTGGTTTGCCCCAATGTCTCTTCTTGCCTCTGTGACAAAATGTGGATAAGACCAAAGGACTTACGAAAAAGGAAGTGCCTGAATTGATTTCCCCAGACCTAGAACAAGTGAAACAGACCTGTACTTAGAAATATTCTTACTTACCTTCCAGATCCTTAAGGTCATGGGAGGTATCTGTGACAATAGGATATTTTTAACTCTTTTGAAACACTCTTCCCCACCTTGTGCCTACCAATAAAAAGTAAGCTTGGATGTTCAACTCTCAAACATATTTCAAAAACTGAATTGCATAGGAAAGAAGGGACTGCCTTTTAAAGTAGAAGACACACTGAACTGGAAGGAGCCAGGATATCTTCCTATGACAGTGAATCAAGAATTATAAAGAGTAACTAAAACAGATGAGAAGTCCACTAGCCTGAACCAAAGGAGTGTAGATGCCAAAGGGCTATGTCTGTAACTTGCACTGAAGATAATATATTTGTCTTTCTATTTGATGTGAGCAAATATGTATGTGCTATGGGAGTCATGCTGAGGAGTAAGTGAAGCAGACTGAGGAACACCTCTCTCTAGACTCCATCTTAATCAGAGAGAATAAAGATATTTTTAGATCAGCTCTATAAATATTGTGAAAGGAATCCAAAAATGTAGTTCTTCAACAATGAGGAAGGGAATCAGAACCTAATTCAAACAGCTAGATACAGAAGAATGACATATTAAGGAGAAAAGGGAATCAAAACCTGTGCTCTTAGAGACACATATTTAAGTATAAAGTTGCTCACAGATGGGCTATTTCCAAACGGTCTAGGGCAGAGCAGCATCCTTTGATATATAGACAATTGTGAGGAGATTAAAAAGGATTCAAAAATAAAAGTAAAGTAAACTCTCTAGGAACTTGACACAAGAAGATGGAGAGAAATAAAAATGAAGAAGGAAACTGCTACTCTGGACATAATTCTGACAACAAAAATTGAGCAGTGATTTGAAAGTGAGATTTCATAAGTCTGAATTTGCTTAGATTATTTTTCATGATTTATTTCCCTCCTCATCCATTACCTCACCAATATTTAAGCATTTTATTTTTGTCAATCTAATGAAAAAATATGCACCAGTAGCAGTAATAATCATTAAAAATTATGAACGAATTTGTTTAAGGTTTTTCTTATGCAAAGTATTTTCAGTCTCATAATTACCTGCCAGTTTTTCTCTGCCTCCTGCTTTGGTTACAGAATAAAACCATTGCTTTCTGTGTGCTACTGCAGAGCAAATAAATTTGAATAAGACCTCTGCACTCTGCCCATTGGAAAAAATATTTAAATAACATTATTTCAATAAGGCAGCATCAAGGACGCTTTGTGTAGCAGAGGACATATATTCATTATGGTGTCTTCAAAACTAGCAATCGTCCCTCTAAGAATATTTCAATGAAGAGGTAAATTCCAGAGATAAGAATACTGTTTGCATCTTCTTCATCTCTCAACCGTTAGCTCTGATTCCTTTTAGTGAAGAATCAAACTCTGTGAATCATACTCCCTGAATACATATACAGTAAGTACCCTGCATATGAGTGAGTTCCATTCCAAGAGCACATTGGTAAGTCCAATCAGCTATATAGCACTTACTAGGTTTAAAATAATTTTCACACAAATAATACATTAAAAAACAAACAAAAATAAAAAATAAAAATTTTTTAATCTTACAGTACAGTACCTTGAAAAGTACAGTAGTACAGTACAAAAGCTAGCATACAGGGGCTGGCATCGAGTGAACAGGCAAGAAGACTTATTGACTGGAGGAGGGAGAGGAGGTGGTAGATGGTAGAGCTGAAGGATCAACAGGAATAGGAGATGGAGGGCAAGCTACAATTTCACTCTCGCCTGACGTTGATGACACAGGTTCTGGTTCCTTGCTGGATTCAATTCTATCTACCCTCTTGAAAAAATGATCCAGTGATGTCTGGGTAGTAGCCTTTTTTTTTCTTGTCACAGATGACATGGTAGGATTGGATTGCATTCTGAACGTCTGCTGCAACCTTCATGTACCATTCTATGTTCGGGTCCTGTGCCTCAAAAACTAACAGTGCCCCCACTCAAATAAAAAAATCCCCTTGCCATTTCCTGCATCATGATCTCTTCAGTTCTTCAATTACTTCTTCTTCCCCTTGTCTCTCTTCATCCTTTCTCTGGTCCTCCAACTCCATCAGGTCTTCGTTAGTAAGGTCCTCGTGTTGCACTAAAGGAGTTCAGTGAAGTCATCCTCTTGCAGATCTAGCTCCAGCTTCTCACTGAGGGTCACTAAGTTGCTGAAGACCTCTTTAGATTCCTCATTCGCCTTCTCAAATCCATGAAAATTGTGAACAAACTGCAGGCAAAGGTTCTTCCAAACCCCATTCATGGTGATGGCTGTAACATCATGCCAAGCAAAGTCAATGTTTTTTATGGCCTTGTAGATGTTATAGTCCTTCCAAAATTATCGCAAAGTTGCTCCTGATTCATCACTTGCCTTTACTGCCTGACAAAAAGTGTGACATAAATGATATTTCTTGGAAGTTGCTATAACTCCCTGGTCCATAAGTTGGATGAGCGACGTAGTAACCAGTGACAGATGCACTACTTTGACATTGGGATGAAAGTTGTCCATGAATGGGGGTGGCCTGGAGCACTGTTGAGCAGCAAAAAAATGTTGAATGGGATGTCCTTCTCCGAGAAATATTTCTCTACCTCTGGGATAAAGTGGTGGACAAACCAGTCCTGGAAAATGTCCTGTGTAACCCAGGCTTTGGGGTTACTCTTCCACACAACAGGGAGAAAGCCCTTGGCTACATTTTTAAGGGCTCTTGGGTTCTCTGAATGATAAACTAAGAGAGGCTTCAGCTTCATATTGCCAGAAGCATTGCCACTAAACAACAGAGTAAGCCTATCCTTTGCTGCTTTATAATTTGGCATCAACTTTTCCTCCTTACTGATGTAACTTTGGTCTAGTATCCTCTTCCAGTACAGTCCTGTCTCATCCACATTAAAAACCAGCTCGGGTAAATATGTGCCTGCATCAATAATTTCTCGAAGGGTTTCAGGAAATTTCAGGGCAGCTACTGTATCTGCACTCGCTGCCTTGCCACTTTTACATTGCAAATGTTGGCTCTACACTTGCACCTATGAAACCAGCCATGGCTGGCATTAAAAGATGCTCCCTCTAATTCTTTGTCATGTTTCTTCTTCAAATCTTCATAAAAGATTTTAGCTTTCTCTTGAATCAGCATTAAGTAGGACTCAACCCTGATGCTGGTCCTGCATCCACACACTAAGTTTCTCCATCTCCTCCAACACTTTTCCACGCTTCTTTGATATTACTGTTGACATCATTGGCACAGCAGACTTTTACGTGTTCCACGATCTTGTCCTTGTTCTTTAGAATCATGCCGATGGCTGAACAATTCATGTTATAAGGACAAGTAACGTCTACCATCTTTTTGCCTTTCTCCACTCTCTTGATTATTTTCAGTTTTGTTTCCATCATTAATGTTTGGTGCTTCTTAGCAGTACCAGTTACGTCACCACTGATTTTATGCTTGCTTCCAGACACCCTGGACTTGAAATAAAGATACTGTACTACTGTACTCTATACAGTGTTTTACAGTAAAGTACAGAAAAGTACAACCAATTGTAGAGGATGCATGCACATGACAATGTACGCCAGACACGTGAACTAACTCTAATGATTGGACATGCAAATGCACGTTCACATCTTTGAAAGTTTGCAACTTGAAGGTTCGTATGTTGGGGACTTACTGTGACAGGCTAGTGAACTCTCACTGTCTCTATAGCCCCCTTCCCCTGAGAGTTCCTTACAAACTTCTTCTGGTGCCCTCTAGGTTTATGCTCATTAAAGTTGTGATGATTTGCCTGAAGGTTCTGAAACTGAAGTCACAGGGTGAGGATCAAAGAGGATTGACAGAGTACGCCAGTCACTATCATATATTTGCTAAAATAACATCAGTAATTGCAACACTAGCTGAGCAGCAGTGATGGAATCTATCTCCCCACTGTGGCGGTGGAGTTTTGAGGATGTCATCCTTAGGGTAACAAATTTGGATATCTTACTAACAAAATGTAACTAAGACAAGAAGCAGTGGTCATGAGGGAGCCAGGGAATTTGGAGTAACTTTCTTATCGTTATTATTTACTACTCTTTTCTGTTAGGTGTAAATCAGGGTGTGTGTTGGAAGAGTGTGGGCAGCAAGAGGCTACCATTTTTGAGCTTTGTACCAGCTAAACTAAGATTCTTTCTATGCATTTTCTCAGCCATTGAATCCCATGCATATTCTCTATCTTCAGTTGGAGGTAATTATAAGGGCCACTAATAGCTCTGGATCACCTCTGATTAACAATATTAAGATGAATAAAATATTAAGATGCACATACCATCATTTTATTTTATTAACGTTGGTACTTGTATATCATACCTCTACATACACAGAAATATATTATAGTATCAATATTATCTCAACATCATGCTTATCTTACCTATATATTATAAATAAAGTCAGCTTGGCTTTTGGGTGCCTGAATACCTTGCTTTTAGTTCTTGTCAGCCTTCTGGCTCAGAGGCTAGATTGTTTAATGTACCAAGTATTGGCTGGAGAAGTGGTTTTAAATATTCCACAAGCTCTTTGATATCATTCCCTTTAAGAGATGGAGCCTAATTCCCCTCCCATCAGTGTGTGAAGAGTTAGAAACTTGTTGAAAATGAATAGAATAAGAAAGAAAAGACAATGTGTGACTTCAGAGACTAGGTCAAAAATAAATGCTGTGACTTCCTCCTCTCTCTTGTATCACTTGATCTGGGCTAAGCCAGCTGCTATGTCATGAGAAGAGGTCCATGTGGGAAAGAACTGAGTCATTTAACAACCACATGAGTGAGCCATTTAGAAGCTGATCCTCCTGCCCCAGTCAAGTCTTCAAATGATTGCAGCCCAGGTTGAATTGTGAATGAAACCTCATAAGAGACTCTTAGCAAGAACCAGCCAGTTCAGCCACTCCTGGACTCCTAACCCATAGGAACTGTATGACATAATAAACCTTTTATGTTTTAAGCTGCTAGGTACTGGGGCCAATGTCTATACAGCAGTATATAACAAACACAACTGGGATTCTGTTCTCTTTTTCTTTTTGTTTTTCTTTGGGGGATTTTTTTGGCTGCACAGCACAGCTTGCAGGATCTTATTTCCCCAACCAGGGACTGAACCCATGCCCTTGCCAGTGAAAGCACGGAGTCCTAATGACGGGACCACCAGGGAATTCCCTGGGATTCTGTCCTAAACAAGATGGACAACTCAGAATGAAAACACTAACACAGACCTGACTACAGGGATACCTATTTCTGGTTATTCCACCTTATTTACCAGATTGGATTTCTTTCAATATCAATTCTGGTCTGATCAAGTTCAAATTCTCCAGATTTTTTGTACTGATTAGGAACATTGGTCACTTAGAGGTGGGCAGGCTAATTAATCTGTCTAATCCTAGCCCATTTATGCCTAGGCTTATTCTTCCTCCTTCCCCATGTGTTGAATTCAAGTCAATATGTGTCACGACAATAACTATTTTGCTTACATTTTCATTCTGCAACAACTTGTTATATTTCAACCACTCTGCTAATCACTAAGAATATAAAAGTAAGAGCCAATACCTACATTCATAGAGTTCATAGTCTGTGACATAGATTGTTAAATCCTTCTCTTCCAATTTCCTTTTCTTCCTTCAGTAATAGAACCCCATGTTTTTTCTGGGATCTTTCTAATGATATGTGAGAGGAAGTAATTTTGCCACTTTGGGATCATGTCCCCCCAGAGACAACATGTGCCCTTCACTCCCTTACCCTCTTCTTGCTGGCTGGAATGCATTAATGACAGAAAGATTGGATTAGACATTTTAGAATGTGAGGTGGAAGCCTTGGGTGGAGAATGATGACAAAGATTCTTTCCCTGACCAAGGCTTCTCTGAGCTCTATTTCAACTAGGTCTCAACTTTCAGACTTCTGGGTTCATCTCTGAATTGTCTATTTTTAGAAAGAATACTAAGTTTAACTAGAATCCCCTATCTTCAGCATCTGATCACTCTTGATATCTAATTTGGACTCCCAACCTCACAATCCTCCTGATAATGTCTGACCCCCCTTGCCTGACTTCAGCAAGAATTCTGTTAGGTCAGTTTAGCTAGGCTCTCCCTTACCCCTCTCTTACCCCCAATGTTTCCTCTTACTAATTTTTCATCCACTGACCTCAATCCTGCTCCTTGGCTGTAAATTTTTACTTGTCCATGTTATATTCAGAATTGAGCCCAATCTTTCTCCCTCACCGCAAGACCTCATTGCAGTAGTCCCTTTAACTATTCTGATAGCCACCACTTTAATAAAGTTTTCTTTAATATCTTTAACAAGTTTCAAGAATGAATTTTTCTTTAAAAATGGCAAAGCAACAAGTTAGAATGAAGACACTATATCAGTTTTGGACTGCTTATGTTTGCACTGGTACAGGATAAATAAATAATCTTCTGTCTTGTTTAAGGTATCTAATAAATGCATAGTCTGATGAGACTGACATGCAGAGAAGTAATTTTAACACAGTATTCTACACAAGGTAAGCATAAACTCTTATGAGAGTACAACAGAGGGAGCAAATGACTCTGCTTGCTGGAGTAGGGATCAAACACCAAGGAGTCTCCTGGGATTTTAAGGCTGACATCTCAGTTTGTCCTGAGCTTGATGAACTTGACTACTCCAGCATTCGAGTAACCCAGACTACCACTTCCAAAGTTTTCATCCTCTCAATCCATGCTCACCTACTCCTTGACTTCTTTTTATAATACAACTGATGATTTTTGAAGACTTATTCTCTTCAAACCATTCTTACGTAAGAATTATGGGAAAATTTAAACAATAGACACAATCAAATTTCTATCACTCATGCAATACCAATATACAGCAAATTAATGTGATTAATTAACTTTTTTAATATAGCATCAAAATCCTTATGGTATTTCTGGATGGTTGGGGTGGACAAAATGGTTGAAAGCATTTCTAATTGGTTAGGGTAAAAAGTTGGCTTACATTGTTAATATTATTACTCTGAGTTTAAGAGGGAATTATTAGAGTTAACATGTTGACATTTTCTTCGGGTGGCATTGTTATATAATTGAGTAAAATTCACATAAAATAACTGTTTAGCTTTAAACACAGTAACATTTTTGTGTGTATGGAAAATATCTAATTGTCAAACCAAGCACAAAAATCTTACTGAAAATGAAATATTTTAGAGGTTAAAGTACTCATGTTCTCTATTAGTCTTTTTATTTATTTTTTTAGGGATTAGATAGGATGGACAGATATATGCTAAGGTGTCAGTGGGGAATTAGCCTTCATATGTTATCATTTCCAAAGACTTTTAACAGATAAGTATGTCTCTATTTGACCAACTGGATAAATTGTACAAATCCATTATTATGCTACTTGTAACTTTTCACAAAACAAAATCAACTAGTGGGGAGAGGGGGAAGATGGTGGAAGAGTAAGACGCGGAGATCACCTTCCTCCCCACAGATACATTCAGAAATCATCTACATGTGGAACAACTCCTACAGAACACATACTGAACGCTGACAGAAGACCTCAGACCCCCCAAAATGCAAGAAACTCCCCACATACCTGGGTAGGGCAAAAGAAAAAACAATAAACAGAGACAAAAGAATAGGGACAGGACCTGCACTGGTGGGAGGGAGCTGTGAAGAAGAAAAGGTTTCCACACACTAGGAAGCCCCTTCGTGGGCAGAGACTGCGGGTGGCAGAGCAGGGAAGCTTCAGAGCCACAGAGGAAAGCGCAGCCACAGGGGTGTAGAGGGCAAAGTGGAGAGATTCCTGCACAGAGGATCAGTGCTGACCAGCACTAACCAGGCCGAGAGGCTTGAATGCTCACCCGGTGGGGTGGGCGGGGACTGGGAGCTGAGGCTCAGGCTTTGGTCAGAGCACAGGGAGAGGAGAGGGGTTGACTATGTGAACACAGCCTGCAGGGGTTTAGTGCACCAAGGCTAGCCAGGAAGGAGTCCAGGAAAAAGTCTGGAGCTGCTGAAGAGGCAAGAGACTTTTTCTTCCCTCTTTGTTTCCTGGTGCGTGAGGAGAGGGGATTAAGAGCGCTGCTTAAAGGAGCTCCAAAGACAGGCGCAAGCTTCAGCTAACACTATGGACCCCAGAGATGGGCATGAGATGCTAAGGCCG
This sequence comes from Mesoplodon mirus, assembly GCF_964341445.2. Classification (NCBI taxonomy): domain Eukaryota; kingdom Metazoa; phylum Chordata; class Mammalia; order Artiodactyla; family Ziphiidae; genus Mesoplodon; species Mesoplodon mirus. The sequence continues at coordinate 74,060,421 of NC_138981.1, forward strand.
CTGTTGCCACCACCAAGAAGCCTGTGTGTGAGCACATGTCACTATCCACACCTCCCCTCCCGAGAGCCTGTACAGCCCGCCACTGCCAGGGTCCAGTGATCCAGGGACAACTTCCCGTGGAGAACTGGTGCAACGTCATGTTGGCCTTGGCGGCAGCAGGCTCACCCTGCAGTCCGTGCCCCTCCCTCCCCCCGGCCTGAGTGAGCCAGAGCCCCGAAGCAGCTGCTCCTTTAACCCTGTCCTGTCTGAGCGAAGAACAGATGCCCTCTGGCGACGTACATGCAGAGGTGGGGCCAAATCTAAATCTGAACCCCAGGAGCTGTGTGAACAAAGAAGAGAAAGGGAAATCTCTCCCAGCAGCCTCAGGAGAAGCAGATTAAATCTCCACAATCAACTTGATGTACCCTGCCTCAGTGGAATAACTGAATAAACAACAAATCACCCCAAATTGAGGAGGTAGACTTTGAGAGCAAGATATATTACTTTTTCCCCTTTTCCTCTTTTTGTGAGTGTGTATGTGTATGGTTCTGTGTGAGACTTTGTCTGTATAGCTTTGCTTTCACCATTTGTCCTAGGGTTCTGTCCGTCTTCTTTTAGTTTAGTTTAGTTTTGTTTTGTTTTTTAATTATTTTTTTCTTAATAATTATTTTTTAATGTAATAACTTTATTTTATTTTATCTTACTTTGTTTTATGGTATTTTATCCCCTTTCTTTCTTTCTTTTTTTCTTGGTTGCTTGCTTGCTTGCTTGCTTTCTACTTTTTCTCCCTTTTATTCTGAACCGTGTGGATGAAAGGCTCTTATTGCTCCAGCCAGGAGTCAGTGCTGTGCCTCTGAGGTGGGAGAGTAAAATTTAGGACACTGGTCCAAAAGAGACCTCCCAGCTCCATGTAAAATCAAATGGCAAGAATATCCCAGAGATCTCCATATCAACAACAACACCCAGCTTCATTCAATGGCCAGCAAGCTACAGTGCTGGACACCCTACGCTAAACAACTAGCAAGACAGGAACAAAAACACATCTATTAGCAGAGAGGCTGCCTAAAATCATATTAAGGCCACAGACACACCAAAACACACCACCAGACGTGGACCTGCCCACCAGGAAGACAAGATCCAGCCTCATCCACCAGAACACAGGCACCAGTTCCCTCTACCAGGAAGCCTACACAGGCACTGAACCAAATTTAGCCACTGGGGACAAACATCAAAAACAACGGGAAATATGAACCAGCAGCCTGCAAAAAGAAGACCCCAAACACAGTAAGATAAGCAAAATGAGAAGACAGAAAACACACAGATGAAGGAGCAAGATGAAAACACACCAGACCTAACAAATGAAGAAGAAATAGGCAGTCTACCCATAAAAGAATTCAGAATAATGATAGCAAAGATGATCCAAAATCTTGGAAATAGCATAGAGAAAATGCAAGAAACATTTAACAAGGACCTAGAAGAACTAGAGGAAAGAAGCAATGGTGAACAACAAAATAAATGAAATTAAAAATACTCTAGATGGGTTCAATAGCAGAATAACTGAGGCAGAAAAACGGATAAGTGACCTGGAAGATAAAATATTGGAAATAACTACTGCAGAGCAGAATAAAGAAAAAAGAATGAAAAGAACTGAGGACAGTCTCATAGACCTCTGGGAAAACATTAAATGCACCAACATTCGAATTATAAGGGTCCCAGAAGATGAAGAGAAAAAGAAAGTGACTTAGAAAATATTTGAAGAGATTATAGTTGAAAACTTCTCTAATATGTGAAAGGAAATAGTTAATCAAGTCCAGGAAGCACAGAGAGTCCCACACAGGATAAATCCAAGGAGAAACATGCCAAGACACATATTAATCAAACTGTCAAAAATTAAATACAAACAAAACATATTAAAAGCAGCAAGGGAAAAACAACATATAACACACAAGGGAATCCCCATAAGGTTAACAACTGACCTTTCAGCAGAAACACTGCAAGCCAGAAGGGAGTAGCAGAATATATTTAAAGTAATGAAGGAGAAAAATCTGCAACCAAGATTACTCTACCCAGCAAGGATCTCATTCAGATTTGATAGAGAAATTAAAACCTTTAGAAACAAGCCAAAGCTGAGACAGTTCAGCATCACCAAACCAGCTTTACAACAAATGCTAAAGGAACTTTGCTAGGTAAGAAACACAAGAGAAGGAAAAGAAATACAATAAGAAACCCAAGACAACTAAGAAAATGGGAATAGGAACATACATATCGATAATTACCTTAAATGTAAATGGATTAAATGCTCCCACCACAAGACACAGACTGGCTGAAAGGATACAAAAACAAGACCCATATATATGCTGTCTACAAGAGACCCACTTCAGACCTAGAGACACATACAGACTGAAAGTAAAGGGATGGAAAAAGACATTCCATGCAAATGGAAATCAAAAGAAAGCTGGAGTAGCAATTCTCATATCAGACAAAATAGACTTTAAAATAAAGACTATTAAAAGAGACAAAGAAGGACACTACACAATGATCAAGGGATCAATCAAAGAAGATATAACAATTGTAAATATTTATGCACCCAACATAGGAGCACCTCAATACATAAGGCAAATACTAACAGCCATAAAAGGGGAAATCGAAAGTAACACCTTCATACTAGGGGAATTTAACACCCCACATTCACCAATGAACAGATCATCCAAAATTAAAATAAATAAGGAAACACGTGTTTTAAATGATACAGTAAACAAGATGGATGTAATAGATATTTATAGGACATTCCATCCAAAAACAACAGAATACACATTTTTCTCAAGTGCTCATGGAACTTTCTCCAGGATAGATCATATCTTGGTTCACAAATCAAGCCTTGGTAAATTTAAGAAAATTGAAATTGTATCAGGTATCTTTTCTGACCACAATGCTGTGAGACTAGATATCAATTACACAAAAAGATCTGTAAAAAAAAATATAGAGAGAGACTAAAAAATACACTACTTAATAACGAAGTGATCACTGAAGAAATCAAAGAGGAAATCAAAATATACCTAGAAAGAAATCACAATGGAGACTCAATGACACAAAACCTATGGGATGCAGGAAAGGCAGTTCAACTCAGTTTATACCAACACAATTCTACCTTAAGAAACAGGAAACATCTCAAACAAACAACCTAATCTTGCAACTAAAGCAATTAGAGAAAGAAGAACAAAAATACCCCAAAGTTAGCAGAAGGAAAGAAATCATAAGGATAAGATCAGAAATAAATGACAAAGAAATGAAGGCAATGATAGCAAAGATCAATAAAACGAAAAGCTGGTTCTTTGAGAAGATAAACAAAATTGATAAACCATTAGCCAGACTCATCAAGAAAAAGGGGTAGAAGAGGTAAATCAATAGAATTAGAAATGAAAAAGGAGTGGTAACAACTGACACTGCAGAAATACAAAAGATCATGAGAGATAACTACAAGCAACTCTATGCCAATAAAATGGACAATCTGGAAGAAAAGGACAAATTCTTAGAAATGCACAACCTGCCAATAAGGAACCAGGAAGAAATAGAAAATATGAAGAGACTAATCACTATCACTGACATTGAGACTGTGATTAAAAATCTTCCAACAGGCAAAAGCCCAGGACAAGTTGGCTTCACGGGCAAATTCTTTCAAACATTTAGAGAAGAGCTAACACCTATCCTTCTCAAACTCTTCCAAAATAAAGCAGAGGGAAGAAGACTCCCAAATTCACTCAATGAGGCCACCATCACCCTGATATCAAAACCAGACAAAGGTATCACAAAGAAAGAAAACTACAGGCCAATATCACTGATGAACATGGATGCAAAAATCCTCAACAAATACTAGCATACAGAATCCAACAGCACAGTAAAAGGATCTTACACCACTATCAAGTGGGCTTTATTCCAGGGATGCCAGGATTCTTCAATATATGCAAATCAATCAACGTGATACACCGTATTAACAAATTGAAGGAGAAAACCATACGATCATCTCAATAGATGCAGACAAAGGTTTCAACAAAATTCAATACCCATTTATGATAAAAGCTGTGCAGAAAGTAAGCAAAGAGGGGACTTTCCTCAACATAATAAAGGCCATATATAACAAACCCACAGCCAACGTCATCCTCAATGGCGGAAAACTGAAATGATTTCCACAAAGACCAGGAACAAGACATGTTTGCCCACTCACAGCATTCTTATTCAACATAGTTTTGGAAGTTGTAGCCAAAGCAATTGGAGAAGAAAAGGAAATAAAAGGAATCCAAATCGGAAATGAAGAAGTAAAGATGTCACTATTTGCAGATGACATGATACTATACATAGAGAATCCCAAAGATGCTACCAGAAAATTACTAGAGCTAATTATTGAATTTGGTAAACTAGCAGGATATAAAATTAATGCACAGAAATCTCTGGCATTCCTTTACAGTAATGATGAAAATCTCAAAATGGAATTAAGAAAACTCTCCCATTTACCATTGAAACAAAAAGAATAAAATATCTGAGAATAAACCTTCCTAAGGAGACAAAAGACCTGTATGCAGAAAATTATAAGACACTGATGAAAGAAATTAAAGATGATACAAATAGATGGAGAGATATACCATGTTCTTGGATTGGAAGAATCAACATTGTGAAAATGACTCTACTACACAAAGCAATCTACAGATTCAATGCAATCCCTATCAAACTACCACTGGCATTTTCCACAGAACTAGAACAAAAAATTTCACAATTTGTATGGAAACAAAAAGGACCCTGTATAGCCAAGACAATATTGAGAACGAATAATGGAGCCAGAAGAATCAGGTTCCCTGACTTCAGACTATACTACATAGCTACAGTAATCAAGACAGTATGGTAGTGGCACAAAAACAGAAACATAGATCAATGGAAAAGGATAGAAAGCCCAGAGGTAAACTCTCACACATATGGTCACCTTATCTTTGATAAATGTGGCAAGAATATAAAGTGGAGAAAAGACAGCCTCTTCAATAAGTGGTGCTGGGAAAACTGGATGGGTACATGTAAAAGTATTAGATTAGATAACTCCCTAACACCATACACAAAAATAAGCTCAAAATGGATTAAAGATCTAAATGTAAGGCCAGAAACTATCAAACTCTTAACGGAAAACATAGGCAGAACACTATGACATAAATCACAGCAAGATCCTTTTTGACCCACTTCCTAGAGAAATGGAAATTAAAAAAATAAATAAACAAATGGGACCTAATGAAACTTAAAAGCTTTTGCACAACAAATGAAACCACAAACAAGACCAAAAGTCAACCCTCAGAATGGGAGAAAATATTTGCAAATGAAGCAACTGACAAAGGATAAATCTCCAAAATTTACAAGCAGCTCATGCAGCTAAATAACAAAAAAACAAACAACCCAATCCAAAAATGGTCAGAAGACCTAAACAGACATTTCTCCAAAGAATATATACAGATTGCCAACAAACACGTGAAAGAATGCTCAACATCATTAATCATTAGAGAAATACAAATCAAAACTAAAATGAGATCATGCCACAATGGTCAGAATGGCCATCATCAAAAAATCTAGAAACAATAAACACTGGAGAGGGTGTGGATAAAAGGAACTCTTGCACTGCTGGTGGGAATGTGAATTGGTACAGCCACTATGGAAAACAGTATGGAGGTTCCTGAAAAAAACTACATATAGAACTACCATATGACCCAGCAATCCCACTACTGGGTATATACCCTGAGAAAACCATAATTCAAAAAGAGTAATGCACCAAAATATTCATTGCAGCTCTATTTACAATAGCCAGGAACTGGAAGCAACCTAAGTGTCCATCATCAGATGAATGGATAAAGAAGATATGGCATATATATACAATGGAATATTACTCAGCCATAAAAAGAAATGAAATTGAGTTATTTGTAGTGAGGTGGATGGACCTACAGCCTGTCATACAGAGTGAAGTAAGTTAGAAAGAGAAAAACAAATACCATATGCTAACACATATATATGGAATCTAAGAAAAATAAAAAAAGGTCATGAAGAACCTAGGGTTAAGACGGGAATAAAGATACAAACCTACTTGAGAATGGACTTGAGGATATGGGGAGGGGGAAGTGTAAGCTGTGACAAAGTGAGAGAGTGTCATGGACATATATACACTACCAAACATAAAATAGATAGCTACCTGGAAGCAACAACATGGCACAGAGAGATCAGCTCGGTGCTTTGTGACCACCTAGAGGGGTGGGATAGGGAGGGTGGGAGGGATGGAGATTGGGGAACATATGTATATGTATAACTGATTCACTTTGTTATAAACCAGAAACTAACACACCATTGTAAATCAATTATACTCCAGTAAAGATGTTAAAAAAAAAAACAACCTAAATCAACTAGAATTTACTGAAAATGTATTATATATGTGATGTTGTGCAGGGACAAATGTTCAAAACTGCGTTGGTGAAAAACTGTTACACATAAGCCACAGAGAGGATAACATAAAACATATGTAATCATGTGCTAAATATTGTGGAACTGGTACAAATGCATTAGGTATTTAGAAAAGGGAAGGTTACTATATTTGGAATGATTAAGGAAGGCTCCATGAAGGAGTATGAACTTAAGGATGGGTAAATTAGAAGAGGCAGGGAAAGATTTCATTAGGCCTTCAAATTATGGAAATGGCATATTCCTGTGTAATTATATATATATATATATATATATATATATATATATGTGTGTGTGTGTGTGTGTGTGTGTTTATTATATATATATATATATATATATATATATATATATATATGAAATTGGAGACCCTATTGCGATTTTTTTAAAGTATACATGGGTAAAACATCTACTTATACAACTGAAATGTTGTTTTTGCAGAGATAAATTATATGTTATTAATCTGTTTTATATATAATATATAAAATATAGCAAATATTATAATATATTTATACAATAATATAATAATATATATTTATAAGAAGTATATATTTATATGCATATCATATATAAAAACAGATATATATATATATATATATATATATAATTTATCTCAATAAAAACAGAACTTTTCAGTTGCATAGCTATTTTACCCACATACACTAGAAAATTGCAATAGGTTCTACAGTTATTTCTTCCCGCTTTCCTATGATTGTACAGTCTCATTCTATGTCATGTGATTTGCAGCACCCTCTGTGGGAGGAATATACCTCCTCACCCTAATGCACAAAACTTGTTTTGGCCGAAAGAATGTAAGCAAATGTGAGGTGTACTACGTCTGTAAAGAAGCTTTAAGAGCTACCGAGAATTCCTTTTCTTCGCCTTGAGAACAATATATCATAAATATGGACTACTTCTTCAGCCTTAGACCTGAATAGAAAATCATGAGTAGAGTCACAGCAAACCCACAGACAACGTATAAAGTAAGCCTGAAATAAACATTTAGTTTTGTGAGTCACTGATTATTGGATCCAAAGATTGGAGATCAATCACTGGAGATTACTACAACAAAATTAACACCTATACTAAAATTTGTTGTTTCCAATTGAATACAAATGAGATTTTAAAAATTAAAAAAAAAAACAGAAGGCATGTAGAAAAGAGCAGAAGACATTCCCAAGAAGGTGCAATTAAAGAAGGTGCAATTAAGAAACAGAGCAATTAAATAAGTACTGGGATGCTGACAGTGCTGTCGTTTTTATTCCAGGCAGTCAGGAGCAGTACCAGTATATAAGCAATACCTCATCTGCTAGTTGAATTACTCTGGCACTTAAAAATTCTGTCCAAACACCTGCACTAAAAGACTTGACCAAAATGTTAAGTGGCTTCTAGCAACCTCAAGCTTTGTCCCTGGGATGGCCCAAATACCTTTTGAGTTCCTTTCTGGAAAAGCTAAAAGCTGTCACAAGAATTTGTTCTAGTCAACACCTGATGATATGTCTCCAACCTCCCCTTTCTTAGAGCATTTACTACAAAGGGTTTACAATTGTGAGTCCTTCCTTTGTCCCTTGAGATGTATACATATCTCCTACAACCCTAGAGCGCCTTTCTAAAGGATCTGAAAGACATTCCTTTGAAATGTAATCATCAGAAAGAATAGGGCCTCTGTCTTCTAGTCTCAGTGGGAGGATATAACCCTAATTTAGGTAATTGTCAGCTAGCAAGCGCAGCTGGCCTAAATCCTTTTACTTTGCCAATCCTTTATAATTTTTCACTATCCTGACTCTACTTGATCCCTGTTCCTCTGGTCTTCATTTTCCATTTATAGCACTCAGACACCTCTACACAAATATGAATTAAATGCAGCTCTTTACTCTTAGTAGTTACTGAATAAAATCTGTTTCCACCACTTTAGCTAATGGCTGGCTTTGTTAATCTTTCACAGAGTACACTGGCATGTAGTTTAAAGAGTAAGTTATGACTATCTTATATCAAAGCATGCATCACAACATGTGTGTTTTTATAGGATTCTACTAACCACATAATAATAACAACAACAGTATTTAGCATTTACTATATTTACATTTACTGTAAAATTTTGAAACTTTACATTTATTCACTTTTTCCAGGATTTATTTCTGTGCTAATGGTGTAGGGGCCCTAAGTCAGCATCTGTGAGATTCTCTTGGCCTTCTCAAGGTTGCAAGGTTGCCATTACCAACTACAAGCATGAAATCCTTACATGTCAGCCTTCACAGCAGGGAAGGGATGAGGGAGGTGCACAAAGGGAGGTCTCCTCACATATTTGTCTTTTTTAACTATGAATCAAGCAAAATATTTTCCATAAAATATAATGACATTAGTTAGAACTAGGTCACATCCCTAGGCCAAGGACTAGATACACTTTCCTTGAAATAGGGATCTCTGCCAATACCTAAGCAAAACAACAGTTCGTGTTAAAAGAATGCAGGAGGGTGGGCATGCTTCTGGATAAAAAACAAACAGTATCTTCCATAACTACTAAACTGTACATTTTGCTCAAATTGTTCTCCTTTCCATCTTCTAGAACTCACGTCTAATTCCTAGGAAAGGGTATATGCTACATAAATAAGTAAATAAAAACAAAATGAACTGATATAGTAAGAAGCTGAAAATTGTGTGCAGTATTTTTGCCAGCAGTCTTAATAGTAAAATCAATGCACCAGTGCCCTCAATATTGGGCAGTGTCAGACACTGCATGAATGTCAGCATGCATCGAGAGCAGTGATGTATGCCTTCAGTGGTCATCAACAGTGTAGTTACAACTTTTGGTGTTGGCATCAACAGAAGATATACTCATGGCACTCCAAAACAAGAAAGAAGGAAAATGACCAATATCAGGTCCGGTTCAAGGAATACATGTAAGATACCCTCTGAAGATACCCAGAAAATTGAACAGACGTTTGAAGGAGCCTGGAATTCTACAGAGCTAGATGGGGACAGCACCAACAATGTATATATTGAGACTGTTCCTTGAACTATATTTACCCCCAGGCTAGTATAACATGGGCTACAGAAGTTGGGATTTTTTTCCCAAGACAATAATGTATGTCATTTTAAAAATGCATTCTGTGCTTCAATACATTCTCTCTAGGATTCCAGCTAAGGCTAAGATTTATAATAATCCTTTAGACTGTTTTCCTTCCTGGGGCTCACTCTGGTGTGCACCCCTTCACATTTAGATGACTTTTTGTACATGAGTTGCACCGTAAGTAACTAAAAAATACAGATCACTAAAGAAATTTAAAAAACATTGAAATAAGTGTGATTTAATTCAAGTTTTCTAAAGAAAGAGAAATAGCTGATTAAAAGTATAGGTGAGAAAGAATCAATCTCCAGTACAAAAAGCTGAGAGGCAGTCCTGAGATTCCCAATATAAGCAGCTGGAAAGAATACATTTAAAATTGTTAAAAATCAAGAAAATGAGATTAGGTCTTATTTCAACATACACTATCTCCATTTTTTTTTAAACAATAGCTTTCAAAAGTTTAAAAACATGTTTGAGAGGATTAGTTTGGGTAAAATATATATATATATATATATATATATATATATATATATATATATATGATTTTAGCCCTCTTTTCTTCAGATAACATAATTCTGAGTGCTGAACCTCAAATAATATAGAGCTGTAATACAACCAAAATGAAAGATGCAAGGATTTATCTTTTGTGCTAATATAGCCTGCATCTCCCTCTCCAACAAAATGTTCCTGATCACAAATCCAGACCCTAATTCAGCTTCTCTCTTCTATCAGATTGAAAAAGACAAAAACTGAACAAGTAAGAAAGCTGATTTTATGAAAACTCTTACAATAGGGATAGTACTGCAGATCCAAAGATCAGAGTATCTGAGCACAGTGGTTTTTGCCTTAAACTTTTATAGGGACAAGCTGGCAAATTATAAGAGGGGTGATTTATGGTTGTAACTTCTTAGCAATCAAGCAAAGTTTTGTTCAGTTAGCCAAACAGAAAACCTTTCTTTCTCTGTCTAACTAATTTTAGGAAACGGTTGTAACCTCAGCTAATCATGTATAAGACAAAGAATGGGGAGTTGGAGGGCAGAATTAGGCAAGAGCAGAGAGATGTATTTAGCCTTGTCACAGGTAAACAAAGGACCATCCATGTGTCTTATGAGAGTCATGAGAAAGAGTAGACAGCAAGTCTTCTCTAAGTCTTAAGGGGAAGGGTGGCTATCTATCTGCAGTAAACAGTTTCCCATAAAACAAGAGTGGTGGGGGGATTGCTTGACCTTCACTGTTTTCCAGAAACATAGGGCTCAGTTAAACTTCAAAATTGTCAGTTCTCCCTTTTGATTAAGGTGAGTGAATATCATTTGTTGCTGAGCAACTCAGATGTGATCATAAATCTGAGTGGGGTGAAGCAGTGTCTAAAGAATTGTCTTGAGGACTCTTGTTGACATTGTTCCTTCAAAATCAGTTAACAAATCTGTTGAGAGTTAGTAACAAAGATCAGTTGTTTTAGAGTCCTGGGAGATCAGGCATGTTGAAAAAGGGGTGTCTGAAACTGTAAAAGAGTTATTGTACAGAAAAGAGTTAATATAGCAGGACTGAGACTCTCATCCTCAGAAAGCCATGCTTGCAAGGTTGACCTTTGGCTGGTATCTGTAACCTGAATGAATGGTAACAGTTCCCTACATTGAAATAAAACATTCCCTAAATGAAAAGAGTGACCCAATATGCCTAGACTTTATCTATCTATCTATCTATCTATCTATATAGATAGATAGATAGATAGATAGATAGATAATCAAAGTGGTTTATGCTATGCCAGCTTTTTTTCTGGGAATCTGGAATTTTGGTACTTACAAGGCAATAGGTCCCTATATGGCCAGCCACCAATAAATTCCTTGAATACTGAGTTGCTAATAAAATTTCTTGGTAGACAATAATTCACGTGTGCTGTAACACTTTGATACTAGAAGAATTATGTACATCCTGTGTGACTCCACTGGGAGAGGACTTTTGGAAACTTGACCTAGTTTTCTCTAGAACTTTTCCCATGTACATGTTTCCTATGACTTACTTTGTATCCTTTCACTGAAAGCTTAACTGTAACTACCTCATGTTGAGTCCTGGGAGTCATCTAGCAAATCATCAAAACTAGGGGTGAACTTGGGGACACCCAAAAGAAATAGTAATAAAACATTTGATTGCATTAAAATAAAAACCCACTAATCTAATCCTGAGGGTATATAGTCCAGCAAATTCTAAGAGGTGAGTAGATGGACATCTTTCAACTATATATCACTGCTTGCTGAATTCCCTGAAGCTAAGATTTCTAATGCTCTTGGTGATATTCACCGTCATGGTTACCTCTTATATAAAAGGGCATGCATGGCCTCAACATTTCACCAGATTTCATGAGTGGTCCAGAGAGTGGCTCATTCAAGGTGAAATCTGACCCATTCATGATATCTTATGGTGATGAGTCTTTAGAGGTCTATATCAAGTTATCAGACTGTATCTCACAGAGCTCATTCAGATCCTGAAAAGGCCAGCTACAAGAACACCTAAGCAGAATCCTGACAGGGATCTGAGTAGTCAAGATTTATTCTCAGCTATGAGTCAGGCAAGAGTGAAAAAGACTGGAAATGTCAGTTTAGAGTGTTGTATCCAGATACTGAAAATATTATGAACTGAACCGTGTCTCTCCCTAAATTCACAGGTTTATAGCCTAACCTTCAGTGTGACTATATTTGGAGAAAGGGCCTTTAGGGAGGTAATTAAGGTTAAATGAGACCATAAAGGTGGTGCCCTAATTCAACAGGACTAGTATCCTTATAAGAAGTGGAAGAGATACCAGGAGCATATGCACACAGAGGAAAAGGCAATTTGAGGATACAGAGAGAACACAGCCATCTGCAAGCCAAGGTGAGAGGCCTAACCAGAAACCAACCCTGACAGCACCTTGATCTTAAGAGCTCCAGCCTCCAGAAGTGTGAGAAGATTATTTTTTGTTAAGTCACCTAGTCTGTAATATTCTGTTATAGCAGTGCTAGCTGACTGATACAGAAGAAAAATAAAATAATTAAAAGTTTGGGTAACAGTTATCAATTTGTGCAGGAACTAGTCCAATTTATAGGTAGGTACCAAAACTGATCTTTCCACAATGAGAGAGGAAATCAATTTAATTTCATCCAGAGTTCCACTTCCAGAATGGCAATATGAAAAGCTCTGTGGTCCCATTCCCCAATGAAAAAATTAAGTGGTGACAATTACTTAAAAAAATAACAATTTAAAGCCTCTGGATATTGATCTAAGATCTTACAGCAAATTAAATAACATTTCTAAAAGAATATATGCTAAAAATCGGTGAAAACAGTGGAGTCTGTGGAATTTGAACCATGGTCCACTCTTGTCCTACCCTCTCCCATTTCTCTATGCTGGAAATTCCACTCCAGGTGGGTACTGATAAAAACACAGAATCCCCTCTATTACCAGCTCCCAGTTAGAAAATTACAGTACCTTCAAAGAGGGGTGAAATGCCAAGGTTTCTCATTCCCCTACTGTTGCTAATGCTAAAGTCCAGATGAATGCAGCCAAAAGGTTGGGAGCTTCATTTTTTCATCTAATCCCCACTCATAGAATGAAGGCTCTACCTCAAGTATTACATACTGATAATACTGGGGCCCTGGTGGCCCTCACTTCATGTAAGCGAGGTTCATGCCAGGAGAGGCAAGCCGAGAAGTCCAGAGTTACCTCCCACACTCGGATCCATGCTCCTAAAGCAGAGGTATCACTATGAGGGAAGTTGGTCACTGGTCACATCCCTAAATCCACAGCCATGGCTCAGAGGTTTTTCAAACAGAGGGAGAAAAATCTTAAGAATGGAGAGCTCAGAAGCTCTCCTAAAAGAAAACGACTTTTAGGGAAGGGGGGATTCAAGACTAAGGTCACTCTCAGAATGGAAATTTTGGTGGTAAGCAATTAAGAGGAGGATAGTAATTTCATGATACCAACAAGCTAAACCACAGGCAAGCTATTTTATCAGAGAGAAGAACAGAGAAAAAAAAAGAATAAGAAAAATGAACAGAGCCTCAGAGAAATGTGGAAAACCATTAGGCAAATCAACATAAACACAATGTGAGTACCAGAAGGAGAGGAGGGTGAGAAAGGAGCAGAAAAAAAATCAAAGAAATAATGGCTGAAGTCTTCACAAATCTGATGAAAAACAATCTATATATCCAAAAAGCTTAACCAAGCCCAAGCAGGATAAATACAAAAAGACCCACACCCATGTACATCATAGTCAAAATGTAGAAAGACAAAGAAAATTAAATTCTGAAACAGGAAGACAAAAAGGACTCATTACTTACAAGGGAGCCCCACTACCCTTAACAGATGACTTCTTATCAGTAGTAATTAGGCCACAAGGCAGAAAAAATGATATATTGAACATACTGAAAGAAATAAATTGTCAACCAGTAATTTTACATGCATCAAAACTAACTTTTAAAAATGAAGGCAAATTAAGACATTATTTGTTCAAGATAAATGAAAACTGAGAATTCATTCCCAGCAAAACTGCCTTAAAACAAATTCTAAACAAATTTCTTCAGGTTGAAAGCAACCTGGTAATTTGAAATTACAGTTGGTAATTTGAAACTACATGAAAAAAATAAAGGGCACTGATAAAAGTACTTATGAAATTATGAAAGTCAGAATAAATGCATAGATCTTCTTCCTTATGTTAACTGATTTTAAAAGCAGTTGTAGAGACTACCTTTTCTCCATTGTATATTCTTGCCTCCTTTGTTGTAGATTAGGTGACCATGGGTGTGTGGGTTTATCTCTGAACTTCCTATACTGTTCCACTGATCTATATTTCTGTTTTTCTGCCAATACCATACTGTTTTGATTACTGTAGCTTTGTAGTATAGTCTGAATTCAGGGAGCTGGGAAAACTGGACAGCTGCATGTAAAAAAATAAAATTAGAATGCTCCCTAACACCATACAAAAAATAAATAAACTCAATATTGTCACGATGTCAGTTCTTCCAAACTGGATCTATAGATTCAATGCAATACAAAGCAAAATCGCAGCATCTTATTTTGTGGATATTAAAAAATTGAAATTTACATGGAAATGCATAAAGCCTAGAATAGCCAACATGATACTGAAGGAGAACAAGGTTGGAGACTGACACTACCTAACTGTATAATTTAGTTTATAGCTACAGTATTCAAAACATTGTGGTATAGGTGAAAGAAGACACAAATATTTCAAGGGAACAGAATAAATAGTGCAGTAATAGACCCACATAAATATAGTCAACTACCTTTTGATAAAGGAACAAAAGCAATAAAATGCAACAAAGACAGTATACTCAACAAGTGGTGCTGTAACAACTGGACACTTGCATTAAAAAAAAAAGAATCTAGACACAGACCTTACACCCTTCACAAAAATTAAATCAAAACCGATCATAAACCTAAATGTAAAATGCGAATCTATGTAACTCTCAGAAGGTAACATAAGAGGAAATCTAGATGACCTTAGGTATAGTGATGTCTTCTTATATACAACACCAAAGGCACAATTCATGAAATAAATAATTGATAAGCTGGATTTCATGAAAATTACAAAGTTCTGCTCTGCAAAAGACAATGTCAACAGAATGAGAAGACAAACCACAGACTGGGAGAAAATACTGGCAAAACACATATTTGAAAAAGGACTAGTATCCAAATATATAAGGAACTCTTAAAACTCAACAATAAGAAAATAAACAACCAAATTAAAAATTTTAAATGGGGAAAGATCTGAATAGACACTTCACCAAAGAAGATATACAAATGGCAAATAAACATATGAAAAGATGCTCCACATCATATGCCAGGGAAATGCAAATTAAAACAAGATACTACTTCACACCTATTAGAATTGCAAAAATCCAGAACAATGACAACAGCAAATGCTGGTGAGGATGTGGAACTAGAGGAACCCTCATTCATTGCTGGTGGAAATGCACATGGTACAATAACTTTGTAAGACAGTTTGGCAGTTTCTTATAAAACCAAACATACTCTTACCACGAGATCTAGAAATTTCATTCCTTGGTATTTACCCAAAAGAGCTGAAAACTTATGTCCACACAAAAACCTGCACACATATCTATTGCAGTTTTGTTCATAATTGCCAAAACTTGGAAACAACCAAGATGTCCTTCAGTAGGTGAATAAACTGTGATACATCCAGATGATGGGATATTATTAAGTGCTAAAAGGAAATGAGCTATCAAGCCTTGAAAAGCTATGGAGGAAACTTAAATGAATGTTACTAAGTGAAATAACCCAATATGGGAAGTCTATATACTGTAAGATTTCAACTATAAAACATTCTAGGAAAGGCAAAACTATGGAGACAGTAAAAATGTAACTTGTTGCCAGTGGTTGCAGAGGGGATAGCTGTGGTGGGATGAATAGGCAGAACACAGAGGACTTTTAGGGCTGTGAAAACACTGTATAATACCATAATGATGGATATATGTCATCGCACACTTGTCCAAACCATAGATTGTACAACACCAAGAGTGAACCATAATGTAAACTATGAACTTTGGGTGATTATGATGAGTTGATGTAGGTTCATCTTTTGCAATAAATGTACCACTCTGGTGGGGGCTGTAGATAATGGGGGAGGCTGCGTACATGTGGGGCAGGGGACATTTGGGAAGTTACTGTACTTTCCCCTTAATTTTGCTGTGAACCGAAACTGTTCTAAACATATAAAGTCTTTTAAAAAAACCATAAGAACATATTCATAGCATATTTATTCATAATAGCCCCAAATTAAAACAACCCAAATGTCCATCAACTGGTGAACTGATAAATATATTGTGGTTTATTCATATAATGGAATATTATTGGCCGTAAAACTAATAAAGTACTGATTGATCCATGCTACAATGTGAATGAACCTTGAGAACATTATGCTAAGTGCAGGGAGGCAGCCACAAAAGACTACATATTATGATTCCATTTATATGAAAGGTTCAGAATGGGAAAATCTATAGTATAGAAATTAGATTTCTATGTGGTTTCCAGCTGCTGAGCATAAGGGAGAAATGGAGAATGACTCCTAATGTGTATAGAGTTAGATTAATGAAATATCCTAAAATTAACTGTGGTACTGGTTGCACATTTCTGTGAATATACTAAAACACAATGAATTGTATATTTCAAATGGGTACATTTTCCAATAGGTGAATTGTTATCTCAATAAATCTGTTACCAAAAAAAAATTCTATCAGCTAACACAGAGTTTTGCATACCTATCCATTACCTGCAATTAACAGTGTTGCAAAATAACTAGTAGATAATAAACAGAGTCAGAATCTGATAACCCAGATGAATGTGCAACTGACTTTCATCAAAACACAATATTTTCATCTACAGTTAGCCACTTTGATGAAAAAAAAATGTCAAAGAAGATTTTTCATGGTCACAGAATAAGGTTGGTTTCATTAAATTTGACCTGATTATTTACATATTTGCAGCAAGAATTTTAATTTACCATACAGACATCCTTAAAATTGTTTTGCTGGAAGTTTTCATAAGGAATCTCAGATTGAATTCTCGAGGCTAGAAAGCCAAGCCAAGATCAGATGTCACTGACAGTATCTACAAATTTGGGTGAATACCTCTTCTCAGGATCACCCAATTATCCTAAAATTCCTGTAAGGTAGGTGCCAGGTCAGTTTCCTCATAAAAGCTTTGCAAATACTGGCTCCAAATAGTCAATATTATTTCCTTAAATGTATCTGGTCATATCTGATTAAATGGGCATCAGTCTCAAATATGACATTTCAGAAAAGTCCTTGGTTGCAGAACCAAGGTTTCGAATTATGTCCTATTAACAAGAAGGATATAGACTTAACTTATTCCAACAACAACATTGTTATGGGAAAAAAAAAATCCAATAAGAGTTTCCAGATACTAGAGGCGCCATGCAAAGAGGAAAAGACTGTTTCATTTACAAAAGCATAGTCTATTAATTGTTATGAATTATAGATTGTTTAAGAGGAAAGAGAAATGGCTTCCTTTAGAAATGGGTTCTACTCCAGAGAGAAGAACATTAAAACATCAGGAATTCCAAGATCAAGCATACAGTTATTGCTCCATTTCATTTATTTCTATGTAATTGGTTCTTTTTCAGCTCAATTTTGGGTTAGCAGTCTCACGAATCCACTGGTTTCTCAACAAGAGTTCTGTTAATCCTGACTCAGTCAACTGGGTAAGGTCTCAAAGCTGTTTTAGCAATACCATCAGAAGTCTGTGCACAAATATTATTCTTTTCCCTGAATGTGTGAGACAGTCCTTCTTTGATACAAAGCCCTCTGGCTTATGGCTGATTTCTACTGCTTTCAAGCATCATAGTTGCTATGGACTGAATGTATATATGCCCTCCAAATTCATATATTGAAGTTCTAACTCCCCCACCACCCAGTGCTGTATTTGGAGATGGGGCCTCTAAGGAAATAATTAGGGTTAAATGAGGTTTAAGGGTGGGATCCTGATCCTATATGCTCAGTGTTCTTATAAGAAGAAACACCAGGGAGCCTTCTCCCATTCCCCCCTCCCCAGTTGAAAACAACAACCTAGAATATATTAGATTCAAATTAAAGAAGTCAAGTTGTGACCAAGATAACATTTTTTAAAACAACTGCAATTATGACCAAGAGCACTATACTGTTTTGGTTTAATATCAGAGAATACAGTATCAGGTTTCTCTTAAATAGAAACATCTCATGGGTCATGAGGAAACTGACAAATATCTAGGAACTTCATACAATTTATGAAATATTTATGTTAATAAAATTTTACCCATACATATTTAACCTAGTATATCTTCTGCTTTGGCAATGCTTTTCATGCAACCATAATGTATGAAAAAAAAATCTACTGATTTCTAGTTCCTCTTGTTTTACAATGTAAAAGAGTAAGTCCTTTGTGATTTTCAAGGGACCCTCTGAGATATTTCAAAGAAAGTCTTAGATATAAAATATATCATTTTGGATTTGAATTTGGGAAGGTAAAATATCAAAAGCTGTCAGGAAATTTTAACATTTGATTCAATAGGATCATGGGTTATTGAAAAAGAGCATCATGCTATCAATATGATCAAAGTGACAAAAGATTTTAAAAGTAAACATGAGAAGTAACATAACTGTAAGGAATCTTAGCTCTTTTAAAAGTGAGAAGAATTTATTCTCTTAATTAAGGACATTATAAGTCAACATAAATCATAGAAAACTATTCTGAAAAATCACAGAATCTTATCCTTCTAGGCAGATTATTCAGAGGTAAAGAAAAAAACATTGTATAACTTCTTATTAAAAGGAGACCAACAATCAATTCTACAAGAAGATAAAACAATGTTTAATGTACCTCCACTTAACAACAGAATATCAAAATATTTGAGGCAAAGTGCAGCTCCCATCATGAGTGAAGAAGAAGTTGCTGCCCCGATGGAGTAAGTTATCTGGATCCAGAGGGTGTTTATAAACCTGCTGGACTCACACAGCAGCAGAGACATCTGGAAGTTTCTTTCTAATTGTGTTGTCAGTGGCCTCACTTGAAGAAATTACCGAAGAGGAAAAGGAAGATGAAAATATCTGTGATGCCAGAAGCCTCCTCAGCCAAACTGAAGGAAGACATATTCCAGATCATGGGCATGCTTTCCAAGCTTGAAATCCCCTTGCCCAATTTTGCCACGGAGACGTTGTGCCATGTCTTGAGAAGACCTTCTCATGTGTCTGGTGGAGTATAATGTTATCATATATAACATCACTGAGAACCCCCAGCAAATGGAGGAAGCCATATGGGCAGTCTCTGGCCAGTGAGATGCACCCTTGATCTCCAGGGACAGGACTTTTATGCAATTTACTTTACCTAAGAGTCACCTAAGGAGTGCTAGGCAAATTAGGACCATGGAAGAACTGATCTTAGACTCACTTAAACACAAAATGAAATCAGACTAGTGGATATGCCTAGCAGTTCCAAGATAAACTGAGGCATATGAAAATCTTTAAGAGTTTATGTGAGCAAAAATTGATTCATATTGGGCAGCACCAAGCTGAAAGTGGTTAGGAGCTCCACCAACAGGAGCTAGGGACAAGACTTTCATAGAGAAGAGCCAAATGAAAAGCAATTATTTGATTGGCTATAGCTGAAGCGTTTCCCTTAATTGGCAGAGCCTAGCTGGCTGTTTGTGATTACTTGTTCTTAGGTTTGGGTTTGCTTATCTAGGCTGCTAAGCTATTAGGACCACCTCAGTCTACAGGCTTCCTTGTTTAATTAATTTAGCAATAGGCCCTTCCAAAGAAGATAATTATTTTTAATTGAAGTATAGTTGATATACAGTATTATATAACTTAGAGGTATATGATATAGTGATTCACAATTTTTAAAGATTATACTCCAGTTATTATAAAATACTCCCTGTATTCCAAGTGTTGTACAATATATACTTGTAGCTTATTTTATACCTAATAGTTTCTACTTCTTATTCCCCTACTTCTATATTAACCCCCTTTCCTCTCCCTACTGGTAACCACTAGTTTGTTCTCTATATCTGTGAGTCTGCTTCTTTTTTTAATATTCACTCATTTGTTGCATTTTTTTAGATTTCATATATGAGAAACATCATACAGTACTTGTCTTTCTCTGACTTATTTCACTTAGTGTAATGCCCTTCAAGTCCATCCATGTTGTTGCAAATGGCAAAATTTCATTTTTTATATAGCTGAGTAATATTCCATTAGAATATATATATATATATATATATATATATATATATATATATATATATATACACTACTTCTTCTTTATCCATTCATCTGTTGATGGACACTTAGGATGCTTCCATATCTTGGCAATTGTAAATAATGCTGCTGTGAATATTGGGGTGCATGTATCTTTTCAAATTAGTGTTTTTGGTTCTTTTCAGATATATATACAGGAGTGGAAATGGTGGGTCATGTGGTAGTTCTATGTTAAGTTATTTGAGAAACTACCATACTGTTTTCCACAGTGGCTGCACCAGTGTACATTCCCACCAACAGTGTAAGAGGGTTCCCTTTTCTCTACATCCTTGCCAACATTTGTTATTTGTGTTCTTTTTGATGATAGCCATTCTGATAGATATGAGGTGATATCTCATTGTGGTTTTGATTTGCATATCCCTGGTGATTATCAATGTTGAACATCTTTTCATGTGCCTGTTGGCCATCTGCATTTCCTCTTTGGAAAAATGTCTATTCAGTTCTTCTGCCTTGTTTGTAATCGGGTTGTTTGTTTTATGATGTTGAGTTGTATGAGCTATTTATATAAGTTGGATATTAACCCCTTATCATTCATATCATTTGCAAATATTTTGTCCCATTAGTAGGTTGTCTTTTCATTTTGTTGATGGTCTCCTTTGCTGTGCAAACCCCTTTTAGTTTAATTTGGTCCCATTTGCATATTTTTTGCTTTTATTTCCTTTACCTTAAGAGAGAGATCCAACAAAATATTGCTACAATTTATGTCAAATAGTGTCCTGCCTATGTTTCCCCATAGGAGTTTTTTGGTTTCCAGTCCTACCATTTACGTCTTTAATCCATTTTGAGTTTATTTTTGTATATCATGTTAACAAATCTTCTAATTTCATTCTTTTACATGTAGCTGTCCAGTGTAGCTGTCAAATTTCCCCAGAACCAGCTATTGAAGAGACTGTCTTTTCCCAATTGTATATTCTTGCCTCCTTTGTCATAGATTAACTGACCATAAGTTCATGGGTTTATTTCTGGGCTCTTTATTCTGTTCCATTGATCTATGTGTCTGAAGAATAGAATATTTTTAATTGTTGAAAGAAATGAAACATTAAAGAAAATACTTGAGGTAAAAACTGATACAATTGCAAGGAGTAATAGAAAATTCCAATATTTATAGTTGGAAGCTTCAACATCACAACTGATCTCATAGACATTAAAATGATTTTAAAAAAGAAGACTATGAACTTCTCTATGCCCAGAAAATTTATAATTTATGAAATAAGCTGGGACCTAGGACCCTCTACCAGAGTTCATGCACCTGGACAAATGTCTCCTTGAGCAACAGGTTACAAAAAAACTATGAGTGACAAAAAATAACTGTACACATGTGCAGTTGGGGAAATTATGAACAATAGGATACAAAAAGGCCACAAACCAACTACCATTTCTGAGGTACTGGGAGCAAAAGCAGGGTACTGTACCTGATCTCTGCACACAGCACCATCAAGGGGGATGGACAGACCACCTAAGCTAGGTCTCCTGCCCAACCCACCAATCCAAACCTACCCTCCTCCCAGTTAAGGAAGCAGCTCTACCTCTCACCCCACCCCCACCTGCAGAGTGAGCAAGGGTACATGTTTCTTGTTTTTGCTCCCTGATGCTATGGCACAAGCCCCAGAAAAGCCTTGCTTGAAATTCTCATTTGGCCTCTTATCAATTTCCATTGATTGAAGAGTCCAAGGGCTGGGGTCAGTAACACTTAGATGAAACAGACTGATTCTCTGAAAGACACAAATTACCAAAATGCACACAAGGAGAAATAGATCATCTGAATAGTCCTATATTTGCTAGAAAACTTGAAACAATAATACCCTCCGAAAAGGAAAGAACCAGGTCCAGCTGCTTTCACAGTTAAATTCTACCAAACATTTAAGGAATAAATGGTATCAGTTCTCTATAAGTATAACCAGAAAATAGAAGCAGAGAGAACACCAGCTAATTAATTCTATTAGGCCAGCATTACCCTATAAACAAACCAGAAAAAATACATTATAAGGAAGGAAAACTGCATAACAATATCTCTCATGAATATAGATACAAAAATCCTCATGAAATATTAACAAATCAAATCAAACAGTGTTTTAAGACAATTATGCACCACAACCAAGTGTGATTCATTACAGGTATGCAAGGCTGGTACAACATTTGAAAATCAATTTATGTAATCCAGCACATCAACAAGATAAGAAGAAAAATCATATTATTATATTGATAAATGTAGAAAGCATTTCACAAAATCCAACACTCATTCAAGAAAAAAAAGCTCTCAGCAAACTAAGAATAGCGGAAATATTCTCAATTTGATAAAGTTCACCTACTAAAAACCTGTAACTAATGTCATATCTAATGGTGAAAAACTGCACTTTCTAAGATTGGGAACAAGTAATGGATGCCATTTCTTACCATGCTTATTCAGCATCATTCTGGAATTTCTATGTAGTATAATAAACAAGAAGAGAAATGTATACATATTAGAAAAGTAAAAGTGCTTTATTCACAGATAACATGACTGTCTGTGTAGAAAATCCCAATGAATTGGTCAAAAAGACAAAAACATTCTGAATCCAATAAGCAGGTATAGCAAGGTCTCAGTATACAAGGTTTATAGACAAAAGTCAACTGCTTACTTACATATCAGCAGCAAACAATTAAATTTGAAATTTTGCAATACTACCATATATAATAACACCAAAAATATTTAAACACTAAGTCAAAAATCTGACCAAATATATGCAAGATCTACGTGTGAAAAAAACACAAAAATCTGATGGAAAAAAAATCAAAGAAAATCTAAATCAGTGTATAGATATTCCATGTTCATGGATTGGAAGACTCAATACTGTTAAAATGTTAATTCTTCCCAACATGATGTACAGATTAAACACAATCCCAGTCAAACTCCCAGCAAGTTATTTTGTAGCTAGAAAAAATAATCCTATGTAGAAAAGCAAAACACCTAGAATAGCTAGCACAATACTGAATAAAAAAAAAGCTGAAAGACTCAAGACTTACTACAAATCTACAATAATCAATGAGTGTATGGGATTAGTAAATAAGTATCCATATAGATCAGTGGAACAGAATGGAGAGCCCTGAAATTGTTGGACACAAATATAGTCATCTGATCTTTGACAAAGGAGCAATGGAAATTCAATGGTGAAGAGACAGTATTTTCAACAAATGGTGCTAGAACAACTGGTTGTCCATATGCAAAAGAAAATAATGAACCCAGACATAGAGTATAGAACTTTTGCAAAATTAAACTCAAAATGGATGATAGGCATAAGTGTAAATACTTAAAACTATAAAACTCGTTGAAAAAACATAGAAAATCAATGTGACTTTGACTGATTAATTTTTATAGACAATACAAAAAGCATGATGAATGAAAGAAAACATTAATAAATTAGACTTCATTAAATTTAAAAACTTGCAATCTGTAAAAGTCACTTAAGTGAATGAAAAGATAAGCCACAGACAAGGAGGAAATATTTGCAAAACACATAAATGACAAAATAATGTATAAAAATATACAAGGCCCTCCCATAATGATTTTATTTTAATTATTAATTAATTAATTAATAATTATTTAATTATTTCTCTAAAGACCATACTTCCAAATAAAGTCACATTCTGAGCTACTGGGGTCTAGGACTCTAACAACAACTACTACCTTTTTTTGAGGGGGTGTGGGCAGAGGAGGAGGGGCACAATTCAATCCATAAGCTTACATAATCTATAAATCATAGTCCTAGATAATTACCAAACTGATCTGAAAACTTATATCCATGCAAAGACCTGCATGCAAATATCTATACCACCTTCTCCCTTGGGAGGAAAGAAAAGAATGAAACTTATGTCCAATTTTCTGTTTCCTTGAGTCTGCCTGAGAGACTGTTTTCAGAGTGTTAACAGGGAACCAAATACTTTATATGCATGCTGGCCACTGAGAAAAGGAGAGCTGCTGGGTTTGTTGCAGCACCAGAGAACCTGAAGTACCACAGAGAGACACCAGATGTAACAAGAGATTACAAACTGCTCAAAATGAAACCCACAAATTTCTCTAATTGGGAGATTACATGCACAAACCCAGAGAAGACAAATTCCCAGAAAATGTTTACAAGGCCCACAGAATCTCTAGCTGGGAGCACTGGTGAAGGTCTTCCCCTGTATACAGCCGGTCAGTAAAGACTGGGACAGGTGAACATTTTTTCAAATGCCTAAATTCAACAAAAGATCACAAGGCATACAAAAACAAAAACGCACACACAAAAAGCTGGCAAACATGGTCCAATCAAAGGAAAACAATATACAAAAACCAATCCTAAAGAAACAGAGATCCATAAATTACCTGACAAAGAATTCAAAATAACTGTCTAAATCAGCTAAAACAGAACACAGACAACTAAACAACATCAAGAAAATGACAAATGAATAAAATGACATTATCAACAGCAAGTAAGGAAAAGAGGGGCAAAAGAACTACAACACAGACAGAAAACGATTAAGAAAATGACAATAGTAAGTTCTTCCCCATCAAGAACTACTTCAACTATAAATAAATTAAACTCTCCAATCAAAAGACAAAGAATGGCTAAATGGATTATATAAAACAAGATCCCACTACATGCTGTATACAGGAGACTCACTATAAATGTTAAGACGCACATGTCGATGTAAAGCTGAAAGTAAAAGGATGAAAAAAGATATTCCATGAAAATAGTATCCAAAAGAGAGCAGGCGTGGCCATCCTTATCTCAGCTGAAAGAGATATTAAGTGCATAACTGTCAAAAGAGACAAAAAGAACATAAAATGATGAAAGGGTCAATTCACCAGGAAGACACAATAATTATTAATATATATGCAATTAAGATAACAACACACAAATATGTAAAGCAAGTATTTAAAGAGCTGAAGGGAGAAATATATAGTAACAATAATAATAGAAGATTACAGGGCTTCCCTGGTGGCACAGTGGTTGACAGTCTGCCTGCCGATGCAGGGGAGGCGGGTTCGTGCCCCAGACTGGGAAGATTCCACATTCCGCAGAGTGGCTGGGCCTGTGAGCCATGTCTGCTAAGCCTGCACATATGGAGCCTGTGCTCCACAATGGGAGAGACCACAACAGTGAGAGGCCCACATACTACAAAAAAAATAAAAATAAAATATAAAAAATAATAGAAGATTACAATACCCCTACATTCAATAACAGATAAAACAACCAGACAGAAAAGCAGTAAGGAAATAGAGAATTTGTACTATAATATAAACCAATACTACAGACCAACAGACATATACAGAAAATTCCAACAGCAGCATACACATTCTACTCAAGCTCACATGGAACATTCTGCAGGATAGATCTCATGTTAGATCACAAAATCAGTCTTAACAAACTTAAAAAGACTGAAATTATACCAAGTGTCTTCTCCAACTACAGTGGAATGAAACTAAATATCAAAAGCAATCTAAAGTAGTCAAACTCATAGAATAATGGCTGCCATGGGCTAGGGGGAGGGTAAAATAGGGAGTTGCTATTCCATTCACCTACAGTTTGAGTAATACAGCATGAATAAGTCTTAGAGATCTGTTGCACAACATTGGGTCTACATTTAACATATTGTATTATGCACTTAAAAATCCATCAAGAGGGTGTATCTAATGTTAAGTATTCTTACTACAATATAATAAAAATTAAAATTTTGAAAAAGGGAAATGGGAAAATTTACAAATATACAGAAATTAAACAACACACTCTTGACAACCAAGGAGACAAAGAAGAAATTAAAAAGGAAATTAGAAAATATCTTGAGATAAATGAAAACAATAATATAACAAAATTCATGGGATGCAGCAAAAGCTAAGAGGGGATTTTATAGTGGTAAATACCTACATTAAAAAAGAGTAAAGATCAAATAAATAGCCTAACTTTACAACTCAAAGAAATAGGACAAGAAAACTAATATAAATTTAGTAGAAGGAAGAAAATAATAAATATTAGAGCAGAAATAAATGTAATAGAGGGGAATGGCCAAGATGGGAAGACTCTGAGCTCACGTCCTCTAATGGGCACAACAAAACTACAAATATTTACATAACAGCTATTGATAAGTCTGGAAGACTAGAAGAAGAGATCTTCTACAACTAAAGACATAAAGAAGGAACCACAATATGATGGGTAGGAGTAGGGGAGAGTCAAGACCCATACTCCTGGTTAGATGACCCACAAACAGGAGGATAATTACAATTGCAGAGATTCACCTCAAGGAGAGAGGGGTCCAAGCCCCACATTGGGCTCCCCAGCCCAGGGGTCCTGCACCAGGAAGACGAGCCTCCAGAATGTTTGGCTTTGAAGGCCAGTGGAAACCCAGAGGTATGAAAGAAATAGAGACTCCACTCTTAAAGGGTACACAAAATCTCACACATTCCAGAACCCAGGGCAAAAGCCGTTATATGAAAGGAGCCACCTGCTGATCTTGGAGAGACTCCTGGAAAGGCAGGAGGTAATCAGAGCTCACCCTAGGGACACAGACACTGTCAGCATCCATTTGGGGGAGCTCATACTTCCATGAGGACACTGGTGCTGGCAAGAGCCATTTTGGAATCTTCTCTCTAGTTTATTAGTGCCAGGACCCAGCCCCACCCATCATCCTGTTGGCCCCAACACTGGGATACATTAGGTCAAGCAACTAGCCAGGTTAGGACACAGCCCCATCTACTAGTAGTCCTGATAATTTAAGACACCTTGAGCCCACAGCCACCCTGGGATACAGCCCTGTTTAACAGAAGGCCCAGGACCCAGACCCATACACCAATGAGCTGGCATTAGCTGCAGGAACCCATGGACCACAGCCCCACCCACCAGCATGCCTAAACACCAACTGCAGGACCCTGAGGGCCCTGCAGAGACCCTGGTACCTGGCTCGACTCACCAGCAAGCCAGCACTAACTAGCTCAGGGAGCCCCCTGGGCCTAAACCCCACCAACAAGCAGGAGGACACCAGCTCCAGGGACCATTGGGCCCTGCAGCAAGAGACCCTAGGACCCAGCTCTGCCCATCAATTTGCCGGCACTAGCCGCAGGACCCAGTCTCACCCACCAGTGGATGGGCACCAGACCCTGGATACCCTGGGCCACAACCCCACACACCAGTGGGTGGATACTAACTCAAGAACATCTTGGACCTCTCAGCCAACCACCCCAGGATCTGTCTCCACTCACCAGGCAGCCAACACCAGCTTTGGGACATCTCGGGCCCAGCAGACAGCCTCGTCAGGAATTGGCCCCAGCCACCAGCCGGCCAACTTATGAGGAGTCAGTATATCTGGTGAAGGGAGTCGTATATGCCACCCCAAAATATATCTCTTTAGCAGAAGGATTATCTTGAGCTGGTTATTTTTAAGAAAGAGCAGACACCTGAGAAGCTCTGAAAACCAGTAGAGATCACTCTTTTGTAAGAGACATTTACATATACAAAAGAAATCTCCATTTGTAATGGTGTCTCCTTCTCTGTACTGAGAATAGGAAGATGATTAATCTCTAGAACACTTTATCAATGTCATCTGCATAACAACTTTACCCTGTTTACTGTGCTTTGCCTGACAACCCCCCATAACTGCCTCTGCACACCTCTTTCTTATTTCTTTAGCTAAAGATGGTATTTATGGTGATAGCTTGGGCCATTTTGGGGAGTTACTCAGTTTTCCTGGGTATCTCTCATGTATAGAGGAGGTATAAATATTATTAAATTTATGCTTGTTTTTCTCCTGCAAATCTGTCTTTTATTACAGGGAGTTCTCAGCCAAGAACATAGAAGGGTAGAGGGAAAATTATTTTTCTTCTCCTATACTGCCTAGTAACTTCGGCATTTTCACAGGAACTGGTTTTCTGGTTAACCTCTGCTGAGTAGTTCACCTGACTTTATACAGAGACCTTATTTTATGGGGTATTTATTTTATGCATTCTCATATTCTGCTGGGAAAAATAAAATATATGTAGGTAACATATAAAAAGTACTTTTTTGAAAATAAAACCATAATTTGGGAACTTTACTAAGTTTTAATCACTTGCATATTTTTCCAAGTACTATAGGAGAGCAAAACGTATGACCCCCACAATGTATCCCTCTGGAATGAAGATTATTTCAAACTGAAAACAATTAAGGCCCAAAAGACTCAGGAAAAAACTTTGACCTTCTCCCTAACTGCCTAAAATAATTTAGAGGGCTGGTTCACAGGACAAAGCAATCAATCACCAGAGATATCTGCAAAGAATATGGGCTAAATGTGGTAGGGGGAAACACTGGCAGGGCCTAAAGATCAGAGTCTACTCATTGCCCCATTGTCTCTGCATGGCACAGCAAATATTTATTTACCAAACATTCACCTCTCTATTTCCATGTGAATTACCTTCCTCCACTTTGAGGTCCCAAACCCTACCTACAACAACCTCTACTGTCTTTAGCTGAAGATGGTACTTAAGGAGAAGGTTATGGCCATCTTAGCAAGTTACTCAGTTTACTTGAGTCTCCCCCATGTATATGTGTTACTAAACTTCTGTTTGATTTTTCTCTTGTTAATCTGTTTTATGTCAATTTAAGTCTTAGACCAGCCAGAAGAACCTAGAAGGGTGGAGGAAAATTTCTTCCACCCCAGAAGTACAAAACGTTGTATTTCAGGTGTAATGTGTATGGTTTATAGATTTTAAAGTATCAAAAATAAGACAAATTATCTGAGTACTCTCTAAACCTTGTATCTATTGAAGACATTCTTCTATCAACAAGTATTTTGAGCATAGTAGTTAAAACTGTGTTAAAATTACATGCAGAACTAATATCAAATTAGGAGAATTATCTGCCTAATTTCTCTACGTTAAAAAAAAGTCTAAGCTACTTCTCTTTTATTTTGTTTTCAGTTTGTCACATTACAATGCAGTTATACTTTCCTTACCAATAAAACACCTTTATAATTCATCATTTAAACATCTTAACAATCTATTTCAACATCTACTGGCTGATAAATTTGAGTATTTTTAATGGATAAGTGTTAATATAATATTGGTAATAAAATGTTTCTGAATTTTTAAATAATAATAATTTTTTTAAATGTTTAAATATATGTATTTGTTTTGTACAGCCTACTCTAGAGAATTTTGAAGCTTCATGTACAATCAGTTTTTTGCTCTACTTTCTTTCTAGGATACTGATTTAAATCAGTTATATGTCCCCAGAGTAGCAATGCTTATAGTGTTGTACTTCTAATTATCTGATATGAATTCACACAATTCTATTAGATAAAAGTATCTTTGAATGAATTAATTGGTGGTATAAGAATGGAAATACAGGAGGAACCAAGAGGGTGGAGTAGAAGGACGTGCTCTCACTCCCTCTTGTGAGAACACAAGAATCACAACTAGCTGCTGGACAATCACCAACAGGAAGACACTGGAACTCACCAAAAAAGGTACCCCACATCTAAAGACAAAGGAGAAGCCACAGTGAGATGGTAGGAGGGGTGCAATCACAGTAAAATCAAATCCCATAACTGGTGGGTGGGTGACTCACAGACTGGCAAACACTTATACCACAGAAGTCCACCCACTGGAGTGAAGGTTCTGAGCCCCACGTCATGAGTCTCAGCCTGGGGATCCGGCCATGGGAGGAGGAAATCCTAGAGAATCAGATGGTGAAGCCTAGTGGAAATTGATTGCAGGACTTCAAGAGGATTGGGGGAAACAGAGACTCCACTCTTGGAGGGCACACACAAAGTAGTGTGCAGATCAGGACCCAGGGGAAGGAGCAGTGACCCCAGGGGAGACTGAATCAGACCTACCTGTCAGTGTTGGAGGGTCTGCTGCAGAGGCAGGAGGTGTCAGTGGCTCAACGTGGGGACAAGGACACTGGCAGCAGAAGTTCAGGGAAGTACTAATTGGTGTGAGCCCTCCCAGAGTCTTTATTTTAAATTGATACTTGGTGTGCTGAATTGGGGAACTGGGATTGACATGTATACACTGAAGTGTATAAAATTGATGACTAATAAGAACCAGCAGTATAAAACAAACAAACAAACAAACAAAAAACAACTAATACTAAACTTTCTTTGGGTTATTTGTATGGAAATATGTTAATATAAATATTTCAGACATTACATGAAATTTCTAAAAATCTTATATATTCTTGTATAATGTTATAAGTCATAATTCTAGTTATTACTTTAAAATGTATATTTCAGAAGTAACTAAATTTCCTTGTCAATTGCATTATTATGAACGTTCATCAAATCTTTAACCATGGTCATTTTTAAGTCTTTTGTCATTACAGACACTTCTGGTTGTACTCTGATGCTTTTGCAAAAATATTCCTATAAAAGGGTTTCATCTTCAAGGAATTAATGGAAAAAATTCTGACAAATACAGGTCTCTGGTAACTGACTATACTGCTTAACTGAATGAATAAGCATTTTCAGAACTCTAATGGAAAACTGATGAATTCATAAAAGTGCTAACAAATGATGAAGATAAAAAAAAAATTACATGGGACTGAGTGAACTGATGAGTATGATTATAATTTTTGTGAATTTCTGTTTGAATAGTAAAAAAAAAAAATCCCATAAGTACTCACAGGCAAAAAATATACAAATCAATTTTCACTGCAAAGTAAAGGAGCTGTTACAGTGGAGGATTACTGGAGTGAATGTCAATATTATGACATATTATGAGTGAGTTTCATGTTTGGTAATTGTAGTCATTGTTGCTTTTGTTGTGGTCATACATTTTCAATGTTTGGTGTCAGTTTATAAAAAAAAACAAACAAAAAATAATCTAAATACAAAACATTGGCTTATATATGTATTTGTATATAAATATATTGTGAAACTATGTTTCAAATTTCCAAACTATTATATGTTCTCCTTGTGACATTCTCTAAACAACACAATCTACAAAAAATGTGAGCATCTGATAATAGATATCAAAATGTATTATGAAAACTTCTGTAAAATCATCACATAAGCAGTCTTTTACCAATATCTCTAGAACAATATATTGTGGAAAATATTATGTGGTTCTGAAAAATGACTCTTTATTTCACAGATGGTTGTCAGTAGACACATTTAATTATTTTTACTAAGATGTGTGTCATTGTCATAAAAAATTAGCACCTTCAGAACATACGTTAAAACAGAGCATTTCTCAAAGTGTGTTCTAAGGAACAATAATGCCATGGGATATTAATAGATATCATGCCATGAAACAACGTGGGGGGGAGGTTGTGATCAAAATATCAAGTAAGTTTTGGAAATGACATGTTAAAAGAAGTTAAATAGGTTACTTTATTGCATGACTTCTCAAAGTTTTTATATTCTAATTAATATCCACTGTGAATTTCTAAAAAGAAAAATATATATATCTTTTTTTCCCCCAAATTTAATTGTTCATGGAACAAACCCTCTTATCTTGGAGCATCTTAAGAAGATGAAGGTTCTATGGAGGATTCTTTGATACATGTTGCTATAATATATAAAAAACCTATGTGGTGACATATATTACTAATAGCATAGTCTGGGATTGAGCAGTAAATTAGTTTAGAAGAGAAGATCATGTACTGACAAGGCAAATCAGAAAAAGGCAAATCAACAAAATATCTTTTTTCTGTATCTGACCTTCTCAAGGAGGATTCCTCATCTTAATCAAGGACAAAGAAAATAATTTGATTGACTATCTTCTCAATTCTTTCAAGGATAGTACATGACTACTGATCTTCCTCAACTTACAATGAGGTTAAGCCTCAATAAAGCAATATTGAAGGAGAGTGTTTCCAATGACAGATTGAACTCACGGTGAAAATAGCCCCCATTTTCTTCTTTTTAAAAATGCTTTAGATATTGTACAGCAGAGGGAAATATAGCCATTATTTTGAAATAACTTTAAATGGAGAATAATCTATAAAAATATTGAAACACTGTGTTGTACACCTGAAACTAATATTGTAAATCGACTGTACTTCATTTTTTTTATAGTAAAATGCTTCTAAAACTAAAACAGAACTACCAGATGACCCAGAAATCCCACTACTGGGCATATACCCAGAGAAAACTATAATTCAAAAAGACACCTGCACCCCAGTCTTCATAGCAGCACTATTTACAATAGCCAGGAGATGGAAAAAAACCTAAATGTCCATCAACAGAAGGATGGATAAAGAAGATGTGGTACATACATACAGTGGGCTATTACTCATCCATAAAAATGAATGAAATTGGGTCATTTGTAGAGACGTGGATGGACCTAGAGACTGTCATACAGAGTGAAGTAAGTCAGAAAGAGAAAAACAAATATCGTATATTAACACATATATGTGAAATCTGAAAAAAACTGGTATACATGATCTTATTTACAAAGCAGAAATAGAGACACAGACATAGAGAACGAACATATGGATACCAAGGGAGAAGCGGGGGTGGGATGAATTGGGAAAGTGGGATCAACATATGTACACTATTGCTACTACGTATAAAATAGATAACTAATGAAAACCTACTGCATAACGCAGGGAACTCTACTTAATGCACTGTGATGATCTAAATGGGAAGGAAATCCAAAAAGAGGGGAGATTATATATATATATATATATATATATATATATATATATATATATATATATATATATATATATATATGATTTATTTTGCTGTACAATAGAAACTAACACAATGTAAAGCAACTATACTCCAATAAAAATTAATTAAAAAATAAAGTAAAATGCTTTACAGGAATGTCTCATATAAAACTCTTATGAATTGGTATTAATTAGCCATACAACCACTCTGCCATATATTTCGCATTTAAGATACTAGGGGTCAGGCATGATAAGGCTCTTTGAAGTTTAAGATTTACAGTCTCCTTAGGATCCAGTCTCAGTAGCACTACACAGAGGATTATAAAACAGCTGCAGTGAAGTCACACTGCCTGCACTAGGCTAGATTTAATTATTTAACAAAGGAAAATATCTATTTTATTCACCCAGGTGTAATTCATTCTTTATTCTTGCAATTCCTCAATTTGTCATCCAAGAGAATTTCTAACCTTCAAGATCCAATTGAGTGGTTCTTTCCCTGGGAAGTATCTTTGGTCAGGCTTCATTGATCACTGTCCTTCATGCTACCATTATTCCTTGCACTTACTTCTTTCATAACACTGATCACACTAAACTACATTTTTAAAAATTTAAGGGTCTCTTTTTTTCCCATTACAATGTAAACTAGAACCTTGTTTGGCCTTAACTTTGTGAAGGCAGGGGCCAAGTTTATTTCTTCATTGCTTGATGTGTCTCCCCCAACTAAATTATAAAGTACAAGAGTGTAGGATCCACATCATTTATTTTAATCACCACTGTATTCCATTTCACAGGCATTTATAAAGTGCTTTCTTCTATGCCAGGCCCTATTCTAAGTACTTTACAGATATTAACTAAGGTAATCTCTACCACTTAGCATAATTACTACCTCCTAGTAGGTGCTCAATAAATATCTGTCAAAATAATGAGTGAAAAGAAACGAATGGAAATTAGTAAATGAAGCTGCCAATTTGCTGTTATCCATTTCTCATTTCAATTCAATTCAAAGATCATCCATTGGAATCCTAAATGTGCCAAGCATTATGCTAGACTTTTAGCATACAAAGATAACTATCACAATAGTCATGCCTTCAAAAGGCTCACCGAATGGTTTTCAAGAGTTTGGGTACTGATTAAACTGAAGACATGAAGATACTTTTTTCATCTATCCATCCATCTATTAATTAATTCCACAAATAAATATGCATTGTGTACTTACTCTATGTTAACCACTCTGGGAAGCACTAGGAAATCAATGGTGAGCAAAAGAAAATAGCAAGGTCACTTCTGTTTTGTCTTGTAATGAAAAGGAAGAACAGGCACTGATAAAAAAATTCACAGACATAACACAACAACTAAAATCGGTGTTATTACTAAGAACAGGTAAGGTAGATGGACAATGACAGCACAAAATGAGAAGAAACCAATCTAATCATATAGATTAGGGATAGCTGAGACCTGGAGTTAACAATAAAGAGAAGAGAACAATAAAGAGAAGATAATTGTTTTATATTTGTTCTATTTGGAAGAAGGTGGAACATTCAAATCCTAGAGAGCTGATTTCAAGGTAAAGCAGAAGGCAAATTCTCACCTGGTCCTCACCTGACTTAGTGACTTTTTGCTGTCAAGTCTAGCTAGCATGCTGGATGCCACCTCTCTGGTCCTTCCTTGTGGGACAGGAGTTTATCCCTTTGAAAGATGAGAGGCTAGAGAGTAGAAGGGACTCAAGGTAGGCACTAATACAGTGAAAAGTTATACCCCTGAAGGGATATCTCTAACCTTGTAGTGATGTAAGGACATGTTCTGTAATACCTCTCTGTATTATCAAATCAAATCATTGAGAATGTTTTTCAAGTATCAATTTAAAATAAAGACACTGTTCTGTATTCTAAATATACACAGTTGTATAGTATCCCCTTCTTCAAGGAGTTCACAAACAGTGCTCAAGAGGATAAAGGGAGTTCACATTCTACAAGAATATTAGTTATTGGCCACAACTGAGCTGATTATCCAAGCTTATATTACATGGGGAAATGTAGACAATCCTAATAGATTTATTTACACTACAATAATTTTTAGGGGATGGATGGAGATGGCAGAGTAGGAAGACATTAAACTCACCTTCCCCCCAAACAAATCAAAAATACATATACATGTGGAACAATTCTCACTGAAAACTAAATGGAAACTGGCAGAAAGGCTCCTGTACAACCAAAGCTGTAAGAAAGATCCACGTAGAATCATGTAGGAAGGAAAAAGAAGCGATCAAGTTGGGACCTGTGTCCCTGGAAGGGGATTCAGGGGGAAAGGGAGATTAAATGGGCAGAGATCCTCTCTGAAGAGTGAGTGGTTCAAGTCACATATTGGGCGCCCAAGTCCTGGGGTCTGACACCTGGAAGATGAACCCCCGCGGCCAGTTTAAGGGCTGGTAGGATGAACAAGAGGGCTGTGGGAAGACTGGATTCCAGTCATGAGGAGCTCGAGCACACTGACTAGCTCCTAAATCAGGGTAGAGAAGGCAGGTTGAGGACTGCTCCAGTGGCTGTTCAGCTTCCTCGATTGCCCTGGTGTGTGCGCCAGCCTGAGCCAAGCAAACGCTCCAGACCTGTTAACTTCATGTCACAGTTCCACATGGGGTGAAGGTTGCCACAACAAATATAGCAGATCAGAATGAGTAAAGATCTATGTGACTTGAAATAATTAGTGAAGACTTCAAGGAGGAAGTGGGGTCTGAGCTGGGCTTTTAGGGATGATCAGGATTTTAAACTGGTGAGCAAATGTAAGGACATTCTTAGGAAAACTGACACAAAGAAGGGTGTGAATAAACATAGTATGCTTGAAGGATTATTGAGAGAGTGACTGATGTAAAAGATCATATTAGGAAAAAGAAGTGAGTTTTCACACGGCTAGTAATAGATGATAGAGGCTATCAAAAAATAAAAGCCCATTTTTACAAAATTGTGAACATTGAAAAACTATGATCTCAATATGGATCAAATGCCTCCCTTTTAAATGTCACTTTATCTATAGGACATTTGGTCTCCTCCTTTTCTCTTTCTGTGCCATGACTGAATGAATCCTTACAAAACTCATAGATGCTCAGAACTTGCCTCTCAATAGTGGAAATAATAGAGCTTTTGAGTCAAAGAGACATGGATTTGATTCCTAGCTAGGCTATCTATTAGCTATGGTCATTCATTTGGAAGTAACATTTCCAGACCTCAGAATCATAAATTTTAAAAATGAAACTAATAAACCCTAATCTACATGGCTGTTGTGAAGATTAACTGTAGTTTCTTGAAATCCCTTTGCACCATATCTGGCATATAGTTGACACTTAATAAATGTTAAGATCTCTTCTCTTTCCCTCATCATCATCTTCTTTAATAGCTATACCTTTCCATAGATACATTTGTTTTATTTCTTCAACTGAAATAAACCTTTCATAACACCTCCCCCCAATTACATTTACAATCACTAACTTATTTCATTTATTTTTTCTCAGGATTTTTGAGTATATACTGTCCTAAAAATGCCAAATTGTATTTATAATGTTAATGTTCCCTTAACTTTCTCTAGATAAATTTATGTCACAGCCACAGCATTATACAACATAAAGACTAAAACAGAAAGACCAATTTTATATTCTATTACCTAGCACGGGGAGTCATCAAACTACAGCCATGGACCAAATCTGAACCACATCCCATTTTTGTAAATAAAAGTTTATTGGAACATAGCCACACTCATTCATTTGCATATTGTCAAGGGCTGCTTTTGTATTACAAAGGCAGAATTTGAGACTTGCAATAGAAACTGTATGGCCCACAAAGCCTAAAATATTTAGTATCTGGCACTTTTTAGAAAGCCTATTGACACCTGACCAAGAATGTACAGAAAACACCTCATTCAGGTGATAAAATACTGTTATCAATAATAACCTAAACCCAATTATTTTCTGACAAAACTTTTGTTTTAATATAGTGAGAAAGTATTATTTCAAGTCAACAGCTACTTAGATTTTTCTATAGACTGTCAGATACAGGTAGAAATGGTATCAGTAATATTTCTATCATCTTGCTACAATGATTTCCATCATACCTTGTTCATCAGAAAATGTACATGATTATTCAACTTAAGACTGAGAGTGTCAAAGTTCTTACCAGGTCTCTTTCTATGAATTGAAAATATAATTAAAGAAAAAGAATAATTTTTCCTACTTTTTATTTATTTATTTATTTATTTTTTGTGGTACGCAGACCTCTCACTGCTGTGGCCTCTCCCGTTGTGGAGCACAGGCTCTGGACGTGCAGGCTCAGCTGCTCTGTGGCATGTGGGATCTTCCTGGACTGGGGCACGAACCTGTGTCCCCTGCATTGGCAGGTGGACTCTCAACCACTGCACCAACAGGGAAGCCCTCCTATCTTATTTTTAAAAAGCCAATATATCTGTTAAATATTTTAAATGAGATTTATGAGAAGTCAGGCAATTATATTGATTATACAGGAGACACCAATGCAAGACATTTGTATATACACTTGGAATTCACAGAGAAGCCTAGAAATATGTAAACCTATACTGTAACTTATATGTGAACCAGCACCAAACATGTGTTTCTTTAAATATAAAAAGTTTAAGCTTGAAAGCAAGAATGATTCAATATCTAGAAATATAGCCAAGTATGGATCAATAAAAATAATATAATTAAGTGCTAATTGTAGGTAAGTAGGATAAATCTTGACTGGCCTTCCATGTTCTCATGCTGACCCAAAACATTTTCTGAAAGAGACAAAATAATCTTCTCCATAACCAGAACCTTAGGGTTTTTTATATTCCTTTGTACATATTTAGTTCTCTGCATGCTAATAACTTCCCAGTTAATGTAAAATAAAACTTTTAAACTGTTTTTTCAAGTCAGAAGAAAATGACAATGAAAAATATTTCCTTTGATAAGCAGAGAAACATCTTATAGGGAGGTACCAGATTAGATGTTTAGAGAGGAGCAAAGACAAGGTCTATATTCTGTGTCCCCCCTTCATGCTCACCACATTAATGGGAATACCATAATTCAACACCAGTGAATATTGGTTTGGTGGTCGTTGAATACAAATCTTCTAACAAGGGCTTCCCTGGTGGCACAGTGGTTGAGAGTCCGCCTGCCGATGCAGGGGACACGGGTTCATGCCCCAGTCCGGGAAGATCCCACATGCCACGGAGCGGCTGGGCCTGTGAGCCATGGCCGCTGGACCTGAGCATCCAGAGCCTGTGTTCCGCAAAGGGAGAGGCCACAACAGTGAGAGGCCCGCGTACCAGAAAAAAAAAAAATCTTCTAACAAAAATGTTACAAAGCAATTATTAGAAATCGAAGATATTCTTTGGAGTTAGGAGTCTTATCCCCCTCCCCACAAGACAGCTACAAAAACATATCTAGGAACTATGCCTCTCATCATAAAGCAATAGCATAACATAAAAATAATTATGTATGAATATATCACCTCCTTTTTTTTTGCTATTTATAAGTCCTTTTTCTAAAACTCAGAACCATGAAGTTTTATATGATATCTGAATTTCATAAACAGACTTCTTAGAAGCAAACTTCTATGATCTAGAATCAGAAAGCAGACTCACTTAACCCACAGCAGAAACATCCTCTGTGGGTTTGTAAAGGAGAAAAGTTTCCTATACAAAGAGCAATTATTTGGAGGATGTAACTTATCCCTATCATTCAAGGATTAGATTAGGAATTTAAAATGTAATAAAATAACATAACATGAAAAAATAAAATAAGTAATTTTTTAAATAAAATAAGATTAAAAAATGTAACATGAAATCAATTAAAATTGAAAAGAAATAAACTAAATTAATATAAAATAAAATTAATTAATTTAAATAAAAATAAAATAAAACACAAAATTAATCTAATTATAAATAAAATAAATAACATAATATAAAATGAAAAAGTTGACATAAAATAAAACAAAATGTTGTGCTCAAAGAGTTCTACTCTACTTTAGAGTACACAAGACTAATAATCAAAGTAGCATTACTATAACTATATACTTCCAAAGTTCTGTGGCTCAGTTTGTTTTGATTTTTTTGAGAAGTCAGTGTAATTCTTTAGTGAAAATTTTGTCTTATGGGCAAGCAGATCACAATTTAAGAATTAACTTTTAAAACATCAGAGAATTTAAAACCATTTCCATAAAATTAAAAACCAACACCTTAACCCACAGTTTCTCAACAGCAATACTATTGACATTTAGGTCAGACTAATTCTGTATTGAAGGAGACAGGGACTTTCCTGTGCATTATAGGATGTTTAGCAGCATCCAGTCTCTATTCACTAGTTGCCAGTTGCACCCTTCCATCCAAGTTCAGACAACCAAAGCTATCTCCAAGCATTGCCAGCTGTCCCCTGAGCAGAAAATCATTCCAATTGAGAGCTACTGCTAGGATAATTTTCTCAAATTCTATTAAAATTTTTCATATTTTATATTCAAATGCACTCTATCTGTAGTTAAACCAGGCCCTTGTTCCTTTTGTTTACAGTATTCTACTGTTGTGTCTTTTCTCCATTTAGTTGTTGCATAGAAATAAATTTGTTTTCTGGAAGATTAATTATTGGGGGATGAATTATAAACTGGACTGACTACCTGGCACTACTATTCTAACTTTGTTTAAAACATGGCATAAAAACATAAACTATAAAAACAAGATATAAAAATTTGGGGAATATATGCACTAACAGTAGAAGTAGAATTTCTGTAGCACCCTAATTCCTAGTATACTATTTAAAATAGGAATCTCTTCCTAAGATAAACAGGATTCTACATGTCAAGTTTAGAATCACTGTAAATGTTTTACCCCCCACAAAGTTAAACTATTTATTCTGCCCATAAAAGTTGAAATTAAAACTTAGTAATTTCTTTTCATAACATAACCTCTTAAAAATGTCAAGTTGTATTTATAATATTGCATAACGGTATATTTTATTATTCCTAGACCAGCCTTGTGCTAAGTAACAAAGACATCATTATATTAGCTTGTACTCCTTAAATTTCACAATTATACATATCTAAGAAGTAGCCTTATTTATAAGGTCAGGTTTTCTATGGTACTCAAGCCAAAGAAAGTTTTTCCTTAAAACACCCCAATGAACTGAAATGTTTAATGAATTTTCATAAGTAACCTAAACAGTAAGCATAAAGTTACTAATTTAATGTAAGCCCAGCTGATGTATAAAGGAACTCCATATTTGAGAGAAAGTAATATTCTTTCATATAAACCACAGAAACATAATTTTAAGATTGTTCAGAAACTCTGGTCCTAGCATATTTAGGAGATAAGTATTAAATTTAATTTGAAACAATGAGAATAATATTTGCTAGTAATATAGTATCATTAAGCTCTTTTCTATTTATTATTTATTTCATTATCACAATGTTAGAAGACTTACCAGGGAATAAATTTCCAGATGGTCTCTTCCATTTAGCTGTTAAAATGAGAGTAAGAATATGACTGAACAATACCACTTTGTTACTTTTATTATCTAAATTTTTGAATATTACTCACCTTTCAGTATTCCATTTAACTCTTGGTGATCACTTTGCTACTAACCAAACCTCTAGTTAATCTGAATAATAGACCAAAATTTGATTTTATGACATTCCATTGACAGTTAAGGGAGAGAGGACCCTGAGAGAGTGAATAAAATACTAGTCTGGTGAATTCTGCTTAGAGTGGGGAGAACAACTAGAGATGGGGAGGGGACCAGTAAGCACCTAAAAGAAAAAGACTTTAATGCTGACAAAAGGCAACTAATCTCCTGAATTTAACTGCTCTCTGAATTACCTTATGCACCACAAGTTCCACTATACCCACTTTTTGTGTATTTAAAAACCAGAGAAAATAAGTTCTGTAATTTCTGTAATGAAAATTCTGACAGATATTTAACTGTGGAAACATGAATTCTGACACAATAATTATGGATAAGAATGTATTAAACACTTTATGAAGTGTCAAGCAACAAGTTGCATGAATCAGATTACTGCTTATGCACTTTAGTGGCAATCAGTTTTGCTGACAACAAAGCTGAATGACAGTAAGCTTCTTAGTTTAGGAGACCAAGGATGACAAGGGACTTTTCTTTAGGAAATGTGACATGCTCTATCTCTCTTTCATCCCTTGTATCTACTATCTGGGACATTTAAAAAGACACATTGAGCTGTATAGAGTTCTTTCATAAATCTAGTATTTTTATTTTTGTGGCATTGCTTATAGCATGTATTAAAACAGTAATAAAATGAAACAAGTGTTTCTCCACAAGAGTAGACCCACATCTGTCTTGTTCATCACTATTCTTGGGTCACAAAAACCTAGGTTCCTCCTACACTGTTGGTGGGAATGTAAGTTGGTGCAGCCACTATGAAAACCAGTATGAAGTTTCCTCAAAAAGCTAAAAATGGAGTTTCCATATAATCCAGCAATCCGACTCCTAGGCATATATCGAGACAAAACTATAGTTCAAAAAGATACATGCACCCCTATGTTCATAATGGCACTATTCACAATAGCCAAGACATGGAAGAGGAATGGATAAAGAAGATGTGGTACATATATATAGTGGAATATTACTCAGCCATAAAAAGGAGCAAAATAATGATATTTGCAGCAACATGGATGGACCTAGAAATTGTCATATGGAGTGATGTAAGTCAGACAGAGAAAGACAAATATGATATGATATCATTTATACATGGAATCTAAAAATATGGTACAAAAGAACTTATTTACAAAACAGAAACAGACTCACAGACTTCAAAAACAAACTTATGATTACCAAAGGGGAAAGGTTGGGGGGGTGGGGATAAATTAGGAGGATTGGGATTAACAGATACACATGACTATATGTAAAATAGATAAGCAACAAGGACCTACTGTACAGCACAGGGAACTATATTCAATATCCTGTGATAAACCATAATGGAAAAGAATATTAAAAAAAACAATGTTTATATATGTATAACTGAATCATTTTGCTGTACAGCAGAAATTAAGACAACATTGTGAATCAATTATACTTTAATTAGAAAAAGAAATAAAAAGAAAAACCTGGGTTCAAATAGAGGCTCTTCCATTTAAGAGCTGTGTGAAAATAGATACATTATCAACCTCTGCACCTCGGTTTGTAAAATGGGTATATTATCCACCTCATAGAGATCCTGTGGCAATATAGGTAAAACATGGTAACAGGCATACAGCAGTGACCCAATGTTGATTCTGTTGTTCTGTTCTGCTAGATAAATTTTGTACTTTACATCCTGCCTCAAGGTCAATCTAATGTCAACTGAACTATGAGATATTTGGGGCTCAACTTTCAAGGTCCCTGCTTCAAACTGAATATGCCAATGCCTGGGGACCACAGCCCCAGACATTCCCAGTTAGAGAAGCACTGGTAGGGTAGTTATAGTGTTTCCAGCATAGCCTACACTTCATGGGAAATCTGAATGGATTGAATGTCAGAGCAGCCTTGGTAAAGAATGGACAGAGTAAATGGGCATAAGGGTGACAGTGGGAGTACAATACACTGCAGATGTAACGCTTTGATGAGGGGGCCAACTGCCTTGGCCATCCATCCCTCTGCTGGAACACTCTTGCCACTGATAACCACATGACTCAGATCTCCTCACCTTCCGCAGATCTAAATCCAATGTCCAGTTCTCAGTGAAAAGCCTTCCCTAGACACTCTATCTATCAATAAAAGACAAACCCTCATATTCACTACCCTTCTTGTCTGCTTTACTTACTCTTCAGGGTTTATCCCCCACTAACAGCATATACATTGCTTATCAGTATGTTTACTGTCTGTTTCCCTCCATTAGAAAAGTAAGTTCCAGGAGAGAAAGGATCTTTTTTTTCCTCACTCTTTTATCCCTAGCACCTAAAATAAAGAGTGTTTTGGCACAGAGTGGTGGACCACTAAATCTCTTGACTTAATTACTTAAATCAGTAAGTACTGGTTAGTTGCTAT
The DNA here is from genome assembly GCF_964341445.2 of Mesoplodon mirus. NCBI lineage: Eukaryota > Metazoa > Chordata > Mammalia > Artiodactyla > Ziphiidae > Mesoplodon > Mesoplodon mirus. The sequence goes on from NC_138981.1 coordinate 74,103,396, forward strand.
GTTGGACACACAGTAGAAACAGAACCCATTATTTGAAAATGGTCATTATATGATTTTGTAAGGGAAAAAACTTGCCACCCCAAGTATCTCTTCAGTATACAGATTATTTTTAACTGCAAACATCAAGGCCCAAAAGACTTAGGAAGGAACTCTGACCTTTCCCCTAATTACCTAAAAAATTAGAGGGCTAGTTCCTGGAATAGAGCTATCACCATAGATATCTACAAGGAACATGGGCTAGGTGAGGTGGGGGGAACAGGACTTAGAGGTCAGAGTCCACTCTGTGTCCCATTGTCTCTGCCTGGCCCAGGAAACATTTATTTACCAAACATTTGCTTTTCCATCTCCATGTGAATTGCCTCCCTCCCCTTTGAAGTCCCAAATCACTATCCACAACATCTTCTTTTGTCTTTAGCTGAAGATGGTATTTAAGATGAGGATTTCAGTCATTTTGGTGAGTTAATTAGTTTTCTGGGTCTCTCCCATGTATACATATTCTAAAACCTTGATTGATTTTCTCCTGCTAATCTGTCTCATGTCAATTTTAATTCTCAGACCAGCCAGAAGAACCTAGAAGGGTAGATAAAACTTCTTCCACCCTAATTATATTTTTACATAAATTCAAGCCTCTACTAGACAATCTTGGTTAGTCTACTTCAAGTTCATGTACAACATTTAAGGTAAAAGAGCTTTTCTTCTAACATATCTTAAAATTCAAATAATTCACAAAATCCTACATTGCTTTGTTACTTTCTAAATTACACAGATTATTGAGTTTTAAGTTGTATTCCAGAGCTCTTTTTAAGGCTCTTGTCTAGAACCTTAAGCTCTTGTTACCCCTCATATGAATTATCTCCTGAAGTTTCCCAGTAACCAGTTTCTCAGTATCTAGTCTAACTATTCAACACACTTCTGTCATCCTCTTACCCAATACATGCACTCAAGCTGCCCGAATGATCTTTATCACTAAGCTGTTCAAAACCTTTTAATGATTCTCCACTACCATCATGAGAAAATATAAAGCCCTTAGTATAAATCCCCAGATTTTCCATGGCTTATTTGGTCCAGCATGCCAGAGATCTTTAGACAACCCACTGGGGATAGGCTGCAAGCTTTCTTGTTATTATTATACCATTTGTGTATTACTGTGTAATTATTATACCACCCATGTGGTGTAATTATACTTCATCTGTGAACATGGGGAATTACTAAACTTTCACTAGGTGGGCATGGTACAGCAAGGATTAAGCATTACATTCTTATGAGGTAATTTATGTAGGTTGTATTTTGTTTGTTTGTTTGTTTTGTTTTTGTTTTTGCTTTTTGCGGTACGCGGGCCTCTCACTGTTCTGGCCTCTCCCACTGCGGAGCACAGGCTCTGGACGCACAGTCTCAGTGGCCATGGCTCACGGGCCCAGCCGCTCCGCGGCATGTGGCATCTTCCCGGACCGGGGCACGAACCCGTGTCCCCTGCATCGGCAGGCGGACTCTCAACCACTATGCCACCAGGGAAGCCCTTTATGTAGGTTTTAACAAGTTAATAAATAAGATTATGCTATGTTCCCTTGTTTTATTTCATATTGTTTAATATTATATTATCTTTATAATTTCTGTTTTTCACTTCATACGACCTCTGGAGGGAATGGAAGTTCCTTTTTGGTGATACAATTAAGAAAAAGAAAACCTTAGCTGTGTGAAATAAAATTCATATTTTACAGCAGGACAAGAAAAATTCAGACATAAAAATTATTTTCTGCCCTTGGCCTCCTCTTTCCCCTCACTGTGCATTGTGTGTCTGCGTTATGGATTGACCAAACCTTCCCCACCAGAAGGAATTACTGCTCAACCATAAAGAGCAACATTCTCCTAGCATCAACAAGACAACTCCTCAAAGATGACATTCCTTCTTGATCTTGTAAGAGTTCTCATGACCTGCCAGAATGACGCTTAGATCTGGATTACGTAAATTGTCAATAAGACATCATTTGATGTACAGCTCTCTGTCTCAAAAAAACTTATATAACTGTACCTTAATTTCTAACCAGTGGAACAGTTCTCAGAGGTTTCTGAGATGCCCTTCCTGGGTTATAATACTCAAATTTGTGTCAAATAAATAAAATTTTCCATTTCTTTCTTAGATCGACTGATTAGTTTTTGTTGACAGCTGTATGTTGTTACTGTCAATCATTTTGGTATAAGATTGTTCACCTCAATAAGAGAAGGCTTTGTCCCTTTTGCTTGACTGTGGGCAACCCTCTTATTCGTTATTCTTCCTGAAGGTGGCAGTGTGCTCTTGAATCTCTGCTTAAAACTCTGAAATAGAGTTGTCACTTGGTATCCACAGGATACTGGTTCCAGGAGCTCTCACAAACGCCCAAATTCGAAGATGCTCCAGTCCCTTTTATAAAAATAGTGTAGTACAGTGAATACCGTTGGCCCTCCATATCTGTGGGTTTCACATCTTCAGATTCAACCAACTATGGATGGATATTTCGATCTTGGTTGGTCGAATCCGTGGATGTAAAACCCAAGAATATGGAGGGCCTACAGAGGGACGACTATATATTTATTTTTAAAAATTCATGTGTAAATGGTTCGGCACAGTTCAAATCCATGTTGTTCAAGGGCCAACTGAAGTTTGTGATGGTTATTTTTATGTGTTAACTTGGCTAGGCTGGAGTACCCAGATATTTGGTCAAAAACTCGTCTAGATATTGGGGTGAAGATATTTTTTAGATAAAAGTAACATTTAAATCAGCAGACTTTGAATGAAGAAGATTATTCTACATAATGGGAGTAGACCTCATCCAATCAGTTCAAAGCCTTAAGAGTAAAAGACTGAGGTCCCTGAAGAAGCAAGGAATTCTGCCTCCAGACTGCCTTCGGCTCTTGCAACATCAGCACTTCCCTGCGTCACCAGCCTGCATGCCTGCCCTGCAAAATTTGGACTTGAGAGCCCCACAATCACACTAGCCAATTCCTTAAAATAAATCACTCTCACTGTCTAACCAACCACCGTCTCTATACATAGCATTCACATCATATTTGTTCTGTTTCTCTGTAAAACTCTGACTAATATGAAGTTAGAGAAACTTTACTATTGAAGGACCAAGAAACCCATCCTGGTAGTATCTGTTCATTTCTTCATCTTGCCTTTGGTAGAAAGTAGAGAGAATCTACTGAAACATTTTTCTCACTAATATCTGCCTTGGTTGTGAACATTTCACCCACTGACTCCTGAAGGAGAGGAATCCCCTAATTTTGTCCTAAAATTTAGAATGTTAATATTTTAATAAATGTTTATTGAATCAAAAATATCAACTTGCTGACAATTTTGAAAAAAATATTTAAGAAACTTGCAATTCATAATAATATGAATGTAAAAATCTTAAGTGAAGATTTCATGCCATATGAGGATATTAATTTTAATAACCCTTGCTTTGTCAAATTGCCTTTGGGGAAAAAAGAGAGCTGCAGTACCACCTGTAAAGTAACAAAGTTGTGCCACCATTCGTTTCCATTTAGCCTTAAGAGACTTGACAGGACCTCAGTATTCTCACTCATTCTAATAACTTCCTTACCACAGGCACAAAGAGGATAAAAGACTGCCTCTAAAAGTTAAAGGAGAACCAGGAAATTGTATTTCTGGCTTCCAGCCCAGCAGACCTGACTACTTCTCCAGAACAACCTTATCTAATTCAGTGGTACTCATTCACATTCTGAACTTGAAATAATTTTTATATCCCTAAAAAAAAAACAGGTACATTAAATTGTATAGCTTTAGCTAAAATTGTGAACTAAAAATGTATAAATGTATTTTAACAATTAGTCGTTTCTAATTAAAACTATTAACTAGTCCTTCTCAGTATAAAGATTTGAGAGCTTGTTATTCAATTATTTTCCTCATTTTGGAACTTATCACACATAAGGCCTGGAACTTCATTAATTTCAATCCTTTTATAGAAATTTGTTTGCAACATATAAAAATTGATAGCCACAGCACAGAGCAGTCCAGAAGAAAATTATAAAAAACAAAACAAAACAAAAATCCAAAGAAGAGGTTTCTCCTCATTAGGCCATGATATTACAAAAAAGCATAGGTAAAAACCCAATACCTTTTCCAAACTTGTCTTTAAGGAACCTATTTAGAGAAGAGGATGAGGGACCAACCCAAATGTATATAAATCTCAGCCATTATAAAAACAATTTTATTAATCTGAAACTATTGTCTTGTACTTTTGACTTTAAAGGTTCACTGCCATTTTCCAATAAGAATGGCCTGAAAACATCCCATCTTTCTAAGCCACGATGAATGAACATCGATTAAAAGCAGCTAAAAGAAGAAAAACCACTAATGTATTTTATGCAGTCACTGATCAGTTACTGACATATAATATTTCATTTTCTTTAGGACATTAAGAGATGTTGTGTACCTAAAAATAACAACTCTACTGATAGTGCATCTATCATTACATGCATCGTAAAAGCAAGAACATAAATTAGTTTCTGCCTGTTAAAATCTAATTACTTGTAAAATCATTACTTGGCACTTTAACAAATTGACACAATGAAGTTAATGATCCTTAACATATTAAAATCTGCAGTGTATTTTTGCTAACCACATTCCTAAACCTTAGTCAAAGTTTAGTGGTGTGGGTGACATTATATGGAGCATACTAGCTTAACTTTCTCTGCTAAGTGATAGTAGTGCCGCTGCTATTATTCATGAATGTGTTTCTGCAACTCTTAATGAAAATTAAAACAATACTGTTAGGTCACAGTTCACTTTTCATTACACTGTTAAACCTTATTGATAATATAGCTACATGGATAATCACAGTATAAACAACTATAAACAAGGGTATTACCCTGGCATAGAAAATGACCAAGAATGAGAGCTTACTGTGAAATATTATGAAGTAGAATTTTTTTTAACTTTCAGTTCATTTTGAGACAATATTAATTTTAAAAAGACAATAGAGCTAAATCTAATATTAAAATATACAAAGTACCCGTACATATTTAGCTTAAATACAGAAGGTATAGCATCTTGCCACAAGTATTCAATGTGTTTCAGAGTTTGAAAAACTCTTTCAAAGCTCAGCAGCTGTACAATTGATGAGAAAACATCTGATCTTAACAAATGTCCTAGAATTGAAGTGTGAATAATCTGCTCAACCATATGTAATAGATATATTTGAAAACGGTTTCAAAGTTTTAGACAGTGCCAAGTACATTAGCAGTTGTTAATGAACTCTAGATTATCTTAGAACCTTAGATTTCTTTCAGTATCTATGGTACTATCTTTTCAAGTCCCACAGAGGTTTAAATAATTTGAAATGTATAGTGATAGGTCATATAAAGAGAAAAGAAAAACCTTTTCCCTATTATAGGAAGGCATTGTGGGGTAGAAACAAATATGAATGCCAGACTGGGTTCAAAGCCTAGTTTCAACATTTACTAGCTGTACCTTCTGGTCAAGTTACTTAACATTCCTGTACTCAGTTTATCTATGTATAAAATGGCAATGAAAATACCAACTTCATAATGTTATTGTGTAGATTAAAAGAATTAATAAACTCAAGTCACTCAATGTTTGTTTTAGTTTACTGCTCTGACCTACAGATAATCTGCAAATACTTTTTTACATGAACCTTTTAGAATAAGACAAAACACAGGAAGAGCTATATAGTGAGACAAAAATCTCTACTTTGTTACATGGAGGTTATATTCAGAAGCAACCAGAAGAAAACATAATTCCTTTTTAGAATTTGGGGAATTACTAGGGAATAAGGGAGTTATTGCTAATTTCCTAAACTTGGGTCCAAGGTCCATTCACCTTTGACACAAATGGTATGGGGATTCTCCAAACAGGACGGTCAGTGAGTAGTTTGGAGAATTCACCTCAATTCTCCTTAGAGCCCCCTAATTCTCTCTTACTAATTTTTATATGTGAAAAAGTAATAGTACATCAGCAAATTTCCATCAGTCAATTCAAGAGAGACCAATAATAGGGTGTTCTTTCACTTTGCTTTAAACATTATATTTTCCTACTGACATTTCAATTCTTGAAGATTTTATTAGCCCTGAAGATCCTCCTGCCTTAGACATGCAAGAAAACCTAAGGTTTAAGCTGCTGGCATTAATTTTTAAATAAAATTTTAATACCAAAGATAAGCAGTAACATGCCTAAAGAAATGTGATGCTATCACAGGAAATAGTGAACTCTGAATTTTCTTCAATTACAGTTAAACACACAAGATTTTAAAATATTTTTGAAAAACCTTTAAACCCAAGCTGTTAGAGCAGTGAGTCCATACTGAGAATTTTAACATCGCCCCTCCCTTCCCGACACGCCCCCAAAAACCTTAAAGGGAAAACACACAGTGTCTCACACACACACACACACACACACACACACACACGTGCGTGCGTGAAGGGGGTGAGGAGGGGAGGAGCAGAGAGGAGGAGAGAAGCGGAGAAGGCAAGGGAGAAGTTAGGGATAAGAAAAAGTAAGGGAAGTCAGAAAACAAACAAACAAACAAACAAACAAAAAAAAAACAGGACCATTGAAACCCCTACTTTTCCCTGCCTGGAGACTTACTTTCTTGCCTCCAAGCAGCCCGCGGAGCAGTCAGGGCCGCTGCCCTGGGCCCCTAAATGGCGAAGCCAAGTAACTTCTAGTTTTGGTGCTCTCCCCTCCGTGTGTGGCGCCTACGCATGACGTCAAACAAGCACAAACTGCAGCACAATCAGACACTCAGGGTATTTAGAGGCATTGCTCGTGGCTTGCCAGAATCCCACAGTTAAGTTTCAGCTGGCCGCGTGCTGGCTGCCCTCAGGCTGCAGTCCCTATGCGACAGTGGCAGCAGCCCAACAGAGCACTCGTGACCTATTTTTTTTTATAAATTTATTTATTTTATTTGTTTACGTTTTATTTTTGGCTGCGTTTGCTGCACGCGGGCTATCTCTAGTTGTGGCGATCAAGGTCTACTCTCTTGCGGTGTGCAGGCTTCTCATTGCAGTGGCTTCTCTTGCTGTGGAGCATGAGCTCTAGGCACGCGGGCTTCAGTAGTTGTGACACCCAGGCTCAGTAGTTGTGCCTTGCAGGCTTTAGAGTGCAGGCTCAGTAGTTGTGGCACTCGGGCTTAGTTGCTCTGGGGCATGTGGGCTCTTCCCAGGCCAGGGTTCGAACCCGTATCCCCTGCATTGGCAGGCGGATTCCTAACCATTGTGCCACTAGGTAAGCCCCCGACCTCTTTTGATTGAATACTTCCCACTGAGAGAGGCCGAGTCCTAGTGCCAAGCTAAGATCTCACTCAAGATCTAACTTAAGATGAGTGCTTTGGTTCCACACTTTGAAACGTCCTCATTGTACCTTGGAGACCTGCATCCCAAAGTGAACGAGGCAATGATGTATGAGAACTTCAGCACCGCTGGGCTGATCCTGTCCCTTAGGGTCTGCCGTGACCTGGTCACTCGCCGCTCCCTGGGCTACGCACATGTGAACTTCTTGCTGCAGACTGATACTGAGTGGACTCTGGACACTATGAACTTTGGTATTATCAATGGCAAGCCACTGCGTATTACTTGGTCCCAGCGTGACCCATCACTTTGTAAGAGTGGAGTGGGCAATATATTCATCAAAAATCTTGCCAAGTCTATTGATAACAAGTCCCTTTATGATACATTTTCTGTCTTTGGAAACATTCTATTTTGTAAAGTAGTAACCAATGAAAATGGATCAAAGGGTTTTGGATTTGTGCATTTTGAGAAGTCAGAAGCCGCTAGAAGAGCCATTGCAAAAATGAATAGGATTCTGCTGAAAGGTAGCCGAGTTTTTGATGGGCAGTTTAAAACTCTCAAAGAAAGGGAAGCAGAACTCAGAGATCAGCAAACATATTTACCAATGTCTACATTAAGAATTTTGGAGATGCTATAGATGATGAATGTCTTAAAGAGGTTTTAAGTGAGTTTGGTTCTGTATTAAGTGTGAGAGTTATGACTGATGAAAATCCGAAAGCTTTGGATTTGTGAGTTTTGAGAATTTTGAAAATGCCCAAAAAACCATTGAAGGAATGAATGGAGAAGTCCTTAATGGATATCAAGTTTATGTTGGTAGAGTACAGAACAAAGCTAAGAGACAGTCTGAATTAAAACACAAATTTGAGCAAATAAAACAGGGTAAACTCACCAGGTGCTAATCTTTATGTGAAAAATCTTGAAGATATTTATAATAAATGACTGAGAAGAGAATTCTCCCTCTTTGACACAATCACTAGTACCAGGGTCATGATGGAGGCAGGCTGCAGCAAAGACTTTGGCTTTGTTAGCTATACATGTCTTGAGGAAGCTAATAAAGCTGTCATGGCAATGAATGGAAAAACTGTGATCACCAAACCACTGTATGTGGCTGGCACAAAGCAAGGAGTAACACCAGGCTCTCCTCACCAAGAACTATATGGAAAGAGGGGTGGCTCTGAAAGATGGAGGTTATTCTATACTCAACACTCCCAAGGCAGTAGCAACATCATCATGTAACTGTGTGCCTGCTCTTCCTCAGCTTCAATGTGGAAGTGCACATCTTTGTAAGACTGTGCTCATGGCCAAACATCATCCATCCAGAATATATTGGATATTCTATCTACTCAGCAGCAGCAGCACCTAAGCTATCATTCAGCACCTCCAGACCACTGCAAGTGCAGGGAGCCAAGTCAGCCTGTCAGATCACCAGCAGAATGACCCAGACCATGGCTGTTCAACCTCAAATTTCTTCCTCGGGACCACATTCAAATTGGAGATTCAAAGAAGTTGCAAGTGCTACAGGTGTTCTCAGTTCTCTAAAATTTAAAGTAGGAAGGCCAGCATCCATCCAAAAGCCTGCCCCTGTTTGTATACAAGGCCATGATACGTTAAATGTGTCTATATTGGCATCAGCTAGTACTCAGAAGATGATCTTGGCTGAAAAGCTAGTTCCTCTGGTTTAGTCCATTCATCCAACTCTGGAGAAATCTCTGGAATACTTTTGGAGATGGATAATGCTGAAATTCTTTTTTAAAAAAATTATTTTATTTATTTATTTATTTTTGGCTGTGTTGGGTCTTCATTGCTGCACGTGGGCTTTCTCTAGTTGCGGCGAGTGGAGCCTACTCTTCATGGCTGTGCGTGGGCTTCTCATTGTGGTGGCTTCTCTTGTTGCAGAGCACAGGATCAATGCTCCCGGGCTTCAGTCATTGCCGCATGAGGGCTCAGTAGTTGTGGCTCATGGTCTCTAGAGCGCAGGCTCAGTAGTTGTGGTGCACAGGCTTAGTTGCTCCGTGGCATGTGGTATCTTCCCAGACCAGGGCTTGAACCCATGTCCCCTGCATTGGCAGGCGGATTCTTAACCACTGCACCACCAGGGAAGTCCCTGAAATTCTTTATATGTTCAAATATTCTGAGTTTCTCCGTGCCAAAATTGATGAACTCAGCTTTATTCTGCAATCCAACCAAGCTCAAGATACTATCCTGAGAGTCACTAACAGCACTCCCAGTATTTGACTTCTGTAACACGGAATTCCTGCTTGCAGAAAGTTCCAAACAATGAAAAACATAAACATTGGAGAAAATGAGAGTAAAAAAGGTCTAAAAGAAAAATAAATTTATACTTTACCAAGCAAATTACTGGTATTTTATTATTTACCATTTTAAATACAGAATATAAGAACAGGAAAATAGAAAAAAAAGAGACAGAAAAAGAATTAAAACAGTATTTTCAAAGGATGTAGTAAGAGTAAGGCAAAATTACACAGAAAATAATTTGTCAGTTTTTACTTTAATATTTTTTGTTCACTGTAAACTGTACAAATGACACCAGTGTGTTACATTTCAGAATTTTGGTGCCTGGATTTTACTCATCAATTGCTCATTAATTTCAGAAGGAAATGTAACTTGGATTTAAAAATTCTTATTTAGTAAAAAATGAACAGAAGGTAAAAATATGAAAGATCCCAATGGCTACAAATACCAGATTATTTCATGAATAGCTTCACAAATACTAAAGTATAAAATGGAAAATACCAAAGGGAAATACAAAAAATATATTTTGCATTGACCTAAAATGAGGCAGATTTTTTAGGAAAGGAGTTGGAGAGAAAGGGAATAAGAATAGAGACTTAAATGTTTACATAATGTTTACACCATATATAAATGGTTTTTAAAAGAGCAAAATCTCCCTTTTTACTGTTACTGTCTTATACTAAATCTATGCTGTTGACCAAAGACAAGAAAAGTAGATCAGGGGCTTCCTTGGTGGCACAGTGGTCGAGAGTCCGCCTGCCGATGCAGGGGACACGGGTTAGTGCCCCGGTCCGGGAAGATCCCACATGCCACGGAGCGGCTAGGCCCGTGAGCCATGTCTGCTGATCCTGCGCATCCAGAGCCTGTGCTCCGCAACGTGAGAGGCCACAACAGTGAGGGGCCTGCGTACCACAAAAAAAAAAAAAAAGAAAGAAAAGAAAAGTAGATCAGAAAAAAATAATACCATATGTAAAGGTTAATTATTTTCCTTTTAAAGTGTTAAATACATCCCTTTTGCTGATGAAGAACAGTTTCATATTTCATATTAGCAACTTGTAAAAATTGCTGTTCAGTACAAAAGATAGCTTTACATTTTTCATAAGGAAGTTGTTTACCTAAAAAGATTTTTAAAGAAATGAAATATTTGATAACTCAGACTTATCATCTAATAAAGCAGGGCTAATGAATGACACTCAACAAGTGGTACTCTTAACAAATTATTTTAAAACTAAGGAAGTTGTGCTTTGAACTATATTTCCTTGGTATGCCACATTCAAAAATCTCTATTACTAAGATTTCACACATGGTAGCAAACAATACAGCTTAAACTGGAAGAATTGACAGGTAAACTTATCTAAATGGTAGAAAGGAAATGTTTACATCACAAATGAAGGAGAAAATAGTAAATACAATTTTAAAAATATATAGTTTCATCTTTTAAGCTTGGATTATTCCAGTGTCTCAACTGTCCTCTGGGTATGTGTATATAACTCATATTTTTTAATTGGGTATTTTGTCAAACTTCTTCAGTAGTTAATAGGGCTGTTCCTTCAGGTATAGCTCCAGCATAAAACCCATCCCAAGCAGTGACAAATCTATCTAGATTGATTCCAAGTCTTTTAATTTGCACGAACAGATCTCTCTAGCACCTGGTAAGAATGGGTGTTTTACAAAGGAGTGTGTTTACCCCCAAACACAGATTGGGTGAGATGACAACCTGCCCAACTGGCTGGAAAAAATATATATATATATAGGCATTGGACCCACAAATAAAATATGAATCACTCTGGGGGTGGGGTGAAAACCTCATAGTTTTATGGATGTTGCTTGCCAGAGTGAAGCTAGTATTGGGACTGACTCAACGATATCCACTCCTTTCAGCTTGCCAGTAACCTGGAAGATATCATTGCAGCAGTTTAGGCCCATGGATTGAAGATTTGTTTTAATGTTTTCTTTCAAGAAAAACATGTTTTCCCTCTTCAAGGATATACTGGGAAGAATGTGATAACTTCAGAGATTTACTGGAGACTCAGTTTGGATGGACCCTGTGTCAAATGGCAGTGATAATGACAGAAAGACTTTCTTGGATAGGGAACAGGTATTTGTAAAGGAGCGATGGAGCTGATGAGAAAAAGTAAGCAGGAGCAACAATCATAGGTGATATTAGCTTCATAAGCATGCCGACCAAAAAATGCCAAAGATTTTGAAGCTGAGGAATGGAGAAAGGAGAAGGGGCAGGACATAGCAGATATACAGTAAGAATAGGAAGCATTTCTATGATCAGCACTTGGAGATGATTTTAGAGATGTACAAATTCAACGTTAGGATGAAAAGGGAAGTACAAAAGTTGAGTCAAGTTTTTGTTCCATTATTTTGTGAAGAAGCTGCTCACTATCTGGTGTCATCTTCTTCTTCCAATTTTTATGGAATATCTGTCTCCTTTGTGCTATCATGTGCTTCAGAAAAGTTTTGAGAACCCTCAGTTTAGGGACTCTGGTTAAAGTAAAAGTTAAGTTAATCGGAGGTGTGTCTCTTCAGCTGGGATACAAAGAACAAAAGGTCTAGGTTTTGTAGCTTGTCTTCCCTGTTAGTGATAAGCAGGATCTGGCAGAGGCGCTTCCAGTGGGACTCCAGGGCAGCTTTTTGGTGACATCTATTCCAGTAAACTAAGTCTCCTGGTTTTAATTCTAGAAGGTGGCTTCTTTAGAAAGGCGGCTTGACCCTGTTGATAAGTCTGAGTATATTGAACTAGTCCTTTACGTTATTGGGCCACGTTTGCTTGCAACAAAATGGAGTTTAAGATTGGGGTGTAGTGCCCAATTTCCCTGGTCTGCCTGTGCCAAATTCATAAGGTCAGAATATGTGTTTGTCGTTAGGGTGTATTGGAGTAGATTAGGCCAAGGTAATTTTATGTCTTCAGAGAGTTTAGCAAGTTTTAATTTCAAAGTATCCTTAGCTCTTTCATTTTTTCCTGAGGATTAAAGATAGTAAGGAGAGCCAACACTTTTCAAAATTCCTTAATTATAGTCACGGTAAAATGAGTAGCTCTTCACTGGAAAATTAAGTAAGGATTCCATAAATGGGAAAAACAAAATCTAATCACTTTTACCCATAATAACAACAGTTTCCTTTCAGCAAGTTTGGAAAGCCTTTTACTATCTAGAAAAGAGGCAGACAATAATAAGAACATTTCCAAGTTTTGTGATGATACGGTGTTATATAAAATCCATCTGAAAATGTGCAAAAGCTCCCCTGTGGTTCCTACCTATGTATCACTTTTACCATATTTTCCAGAGTTACAAGTCTGGTAGGTGTCACATACACTGGAGGCCTTTCTCCACTATTTAATTTTCCCCATTAATGTTGTCTCAGAATAGTTTTTAAGTTTTCTGTATGGTGAGGGTTCATTGTGTGTACATTTTCACCAAGTTCCATTTCAGAGGGTTTGGAGAGGCCAAGTGGTCATCTTGCTATCTCTATAACCATCGAATTGGAGGGCACACCCATATTTCTCCAAATATCTTTTTTCAGAATCTGATAATTTTGATTTCAGTTTGCTCAAAACTTCATAAAATGACCTGGATTAACCAAATCACCTTTAATTTGTCGACATAGTTGAACTTGGGTAAGAGTAACTTGGTTAACATACCGGTCAGCTGAAACATTTACTTTCCCTTTATGGATTTTTTCCCTAGTATGAGCTTCAACATTAGGTACAGTCAATATTTTAAGGAGAAGCAAGGCACTATTAAAACTCCAGTTTGCTCACTGTACCTTATGAGAACACCGGCAGCAGTTAGGAAATAATGTTGCTTCCATAACATCATGAAACACACCAAAAGCACATGTGCTGTCTATATATGTTAGCCCTTTGACACTTTGTGGGCTGACAGGCTCTATCTAGTCAAGCTAGTTTAGCTAGTTGTGCTGATTTAACTTCAGGAAAGGAATTAGGTTCAATAAACTCTTGGAAAGTGGTAAAAGCATATCCAGCTTGAAAATAGTCTCGTTCACTCTTAAGATATGACCCATTTACAAAGAATTCTAAGTTGGGTCTTACAGAACAGATCAGAGTAAGTCAGGGAATGTTCTTGGGTTAACGTTAAAAAATTCGCTCCTCTGGAAGAGGGAATAAGATAGGTAGGCAGCTGGATTAAAGTTGTGACGACTATGGAGGTTTTACAGTTCACCTTTGCCTCTTGCTCTTCTCTTTCATTAAATGATATCAGATGTAAAAACACCCCACACAGGAGATGCTGACTGCAAGTAATTCAAAGGTTTATTCCTCTTTCAGGAATTTGCAAAGTAAGGGAAGTCTCAGGGTGCGAGAGCCAATCAATGAGCGAGTCCACTGGAAAGAGGGCCCTCTGATGTCTAGAAAAGGAAAGAGGGAATGAGCCTGGTCCTAAGGGCATTTATAGGACTGGCATCCATGGGTGGGATTTGGTTGAATAATATTACGGGTTGAATAACTTCAGGTCACCCACCGCCTGCAGGGAGTGAGGAATCAAAGGGATAGTTCTCCTAATGTTTCAGGTTTTAGGGTACCCAAGGGAATATAAGGAGAGGCAGTGTGGGATCTATATTGACTCATTAAAATGCTGTGTTTATTTTTCCCACATCTGCAGATGAGGTAGCCCAGAGGAAATTTGGTATTAAGAAAAGTAAATCAGAAAATGTAGGTAATACTAAGGTGGAAGACACAAGAGTCTAGAGTAGTCAAGTGGAGCCATGTAATATGGTATATTTGACTATCAGCATCTGGGACATCAAGAAAAAGTCCTTTGGATGTGCACCTAATAGTAGCTCCCAATTAAGTGAAAATATCCATCCTATTCAATTAGTGAAGGTGAGAAGACTGAGGATTAAGGCTTATTGAGAAGTTAAGATTCTCAGGGAGATAGGCAAAGAGGATTTGGCTTTTTATTGAGGACGGTGGTAGGAAATTAGGAAAGATTATTGGTAGAGAGTGTGACTCCAATGTCTACTAATAACAAGGTTGGATGGCCATTTACTAATGTAGTTATTTCCCCTTGTTGATCCAAAGACAATTGGGTCACTGGAAGAGGCCTTCCTCAGAGAGGAGTTGTTTTGTTTCTGATTGAGCAGGCTATTGTGTGGCTTGTTTCCTGGCTGAAGAAAGACAATTGTGGACCCAGTAGCCTTTTTCTTTGCAATATCTTCAAGAATCATTGCTTACCTGTATTGTGTCTATCAAGCTGTTTTAAATTGCAGTGCCATAGTTTTGTGGTATGTGTTTTTCTTATTTATTATGCTGTCCTCAAAATGCCAGGCTGTATGGTCTGCCAGACTACACTATGTTTTAGAATGGCATCTGTTTTGGTAAAGATTGCCTGTGGTAGTGTTAATGTGAATGCCAAATGCAAGTTCATGTTCCCGACGCACAGTGAGGCCAAACAAACTGAAACATCGGTGTTTGGAGTAGAGAAAGGTTTATTGTAGGGCCATGCAAGGAGAAAGGATGGCTTTTGTGCCCCCAAACCCCGCACTCTCCAAAGGGTTTCAGCAAAGCATTTTTAAAGGCCAGGTGAGGGAGGGTGGTCAGAGGGTATGCGATAAGCTTGTGCACAGTTCTCTGATTGGTTGATGTTGAGGCAGCAGGGTGGTTATCATTATCAATCCTTTGACGCCAGAAGGTCTGGAGACTGCATGCTCATGATCATGAAGTAATTAATTTCTTGCATTTGGTGGTGGTTTTTAGCATCTGAAAAACTCAGTAAATATACATGAGATACTATTATCTGGGTACTTCAAAGAGGAACTATGCAGAAGATATGGGGAGGGGTCTGTCCCTGGAAAGCCTCATAGGGTTCTGCTTGGTTACAAGTATTTCATAAAAGTGGTTTCTAGTCGATGTCTAAATTTAAGAAACAGATTAAGCTGTCGACAAGGTTGGATTATTCTACAGTAAATCTTAGGGGGAATCTTTTATGAATTGCCTTTAAAAGACGTTCTCTTACCCCCAATTATTTCACATATTTGGAGGGGAGGCAGTGAAGGTCCTACTCTAAAGGTGAAAAATGCTGGGAAAGAAAAGGAGGAGGAGAAAAAGTTAGAATGGAAGTTAGGGAGCAAAATAGGAGGAGGCCAGAAGGCAGTGGCGCTATAAGGGGCAGAAACAGAATTAGGAGCAGGTCTTTGGGGAGGGAGAAGGCTGAAGTTGTTTTAAGGAAGGCCTCAATAGATTGGAACCTCTTGAATTGTTTCTTTGCTAAGCTTCTTTGTACCAGTTAAAGAACGCTGCTCATTGTAAGTTAGCTATCTTATTTCCTTTTTGTTTTAAGGCACCTTGAAAGGGGCCACTAAGTTCAAGATTGTCTTCCCTGAAGTCACACTACTATCTGTAAAAGGTTACCAACAGAAGAAGGGGAAAAGGCTTTTTCCTCCCTTAGGACAATCATCTAATTCTCCACTTGGCCAGATATCCCAAAAAGATAAAAGGAAAATAGAGGCAGTGACTTCAGTCAAGAAAATAGGTTAACCCTTTCAAAGATTCAAAACAGCAAATTTTGTGTTACTGGAAAAACTGGAGCACAAGAGAAGGAGCACCACTCAACCCAGCTGTGACCCCAGAGAAGGGAAGAAGCCTGAGTTCTTTGGTGCACTCTGTCCTACTGTGAAATCTCAGCAGGAGGGGTTCATCCAGACCGGATCTCTGTCACAGAACAAAATCATCAAGGCAAAAAGAAATAGTGAAACTGGCCCAAATAGAAGTTAAAGGCTTTATTCAGCTGATGCACGTCAGAAAGCACCTTAGACCTGGTGACTATCTGAAAGCAGAACTGGAGTTATCATAGGGTGAGGAGAGAGAGAAGTATGTGACAGTTGATGGAAATAATCAATAAACAATCTATAATAGGAATAGAAAAGAGTTTTCTTTGAGCCAAACTTAGGACTATAGCCTGAGAGACATAGATTCAAGAAGCACGTGAATCATGTTCCATAAGACCTGTACAAGGAGTGAATCACTGAAATTCTCCTAGGGGTATGCCTACCACAGTGACCATGTTCCCGTCAAAGATTTTAGATTTCTTTATCTGTAACTGCTGCAAAACTTGCAGTTGGAATGGTTGGAGGTGCAGCCTACTAGGTATTATTGGTGCAACCTCATTTTTGCAGCTGTCAGAACAGTCCTTTCAAGAGCTATATTTATTACCCTTTCAGGCTGTCTGTTAGCTGTCTAATGCCAGTTATAGTTCAGGAGAAGGTGAGATAGAAAGTAGAAAGAAAGAAAGAAAGAAAGAAAGAAAGAAAGAGAGAAAGAAAGAAAGAAAGAAAGAAAGAAAGAAAGAAGAAAAAGGAGGGGAAAGAAGAGAAGAGAGAAAAAAACAAGAAGGCAAAGGTAGAAGCAAGGAAAAGTGAGGCGTTTTAAAATTCTTTTGCAGTATGTTTCAAGAAAATGTTAAATTTTCTCTTTCCTTTAATAGCAGATTTAAGGTGCTTATTCAAGCTAAAGGTATTGCAATTTTTGGCATGCCCAATATAATACCAGGCATATGTTAGATGCTCAGTAGTTAACTTGAATACATAGGGCAAATTTCAATTCCATCCGTTATGAATTGTTCCTGATACTAAAACAAGCCAAATAAATTAGGTTTTAGCAAACATTTCTCTTACTCAAGACTATATTTTATTCCAAAATTAACTTAAAGGGTGGACATGTTAATGACTGAATTAGGACAACTGTAAATCAGTAGTAAAGACTCAGGAATTAACATATAAAATTATGCCACTGAAAATTAGATTTCCCTATTCATATAAAGTCCTGGATACTTTCTAAATAGTGCATATTCATACTTTAAGTTGTATATATTCTCACTGCACAACAAGCCTGGTAAAAGGCTACTGTCAACATCATAATAACTTCCGGTGCTCTACTATGCTTCCAATTTTAAGAAGTTCTAATAGACTATGCCAGCACTTTCTATTACTTTAATATCTTTTAAAATACCTCCATGTTTTCAAAATTAGGAAGGGGGTAAATGCTTTAACTTTAGAAATATTCCTAACAGGATTTCTGACATGTTAGCAACAGATATTGTAATTATTTCAGTAAGAGTTAAAACAGAGGTTATAAATGCTAAAATAAAATGAGAAGAAATTGATTTCTTTTGAAAAATAGCACTGCTAACTAAATAAAACACACATTATAATATTGGCCTTCAAATTGTACTCATAACAATAAAATAAATGAAACTTTTAAAGAGACAAAGACGTGGTGAATGAATAGGGCTTGCACTCAACAAATTAGAATGAATTTTCAGATATTGCTATCATATAGAAGTAAAGTCTTCACATTGGATGAAATGACCTTTGTAGTAATGTTATCTTTTCTTTATATAATTTGTATTTTTTCTGTCTTCCTCTATAAAAATTGTTGTGTGAGCAATATCCTTTGCTGTAGAACTGCATTAAGATATGAACTATCCCACTGAATACTGAAAAAATACACTTTGTCACTCTTATACATGAACAAATATATATCCATAAGTATGTAGATGGTCATGTATACCTGTAAAACAAAAAGATAGTACACAGTTTTTCACTTAGCATCTGTTTAGCATTTTGTAGAGTTATCCTATAATTGAAATATATAATGAAGTATCACCATTATTTTACATATTAGTCTATGTCTATATATGCAGAATTTGTTGATTGAATGAGGAGAAAAAAATTCATTTAAGTTCTTTGGGAAATCACTACCCCCTGTTATCTCTTCTCCAACTAGGGTTGCTTCAAATCAATTAGTCACCTAACAAGTACTTGGTGAGTACCTACCCCAGCTGATTCATGTTTTTCTTAAACCTATTATGATATGAGATATCAGGATTCTCTCTTGTTTATCAATCTGATTATTTGGAGATGCTACCATGTTGTTGATTTTCCTTAGTGTTTTGTCTATGTAAGATCACGTTAAGGTAATACAGTGTCTTCTTTACTCTGATACAAGAAAGTCACTCCCTGCTTTTGTGCTGCTCCAGAAATCTTGCTTCATTTGATTCCTTCTCCTCTTCCTCAGGAACTGTATCAGTTTTATAGACACATTCTTCCTCTGAACATCTCTTTTATGATGGTTACTACAGACTGAAAAAATGATGCACTACCTAAAAGTTGAGAATTATGTTTTATTCAGCAGCCTTATTGAGGACTATAGACTGGGAGGGAAGCCTCTGAGGGACTGTTCCAAAGAAGTAAGGGAGGAGCCAGGATATATGTATATATATATATATATATATATATATATATATATATATATATATATGTATCTGCTGAAAAAAAAGCATGTGGTGGAACACCAAAAGATTACTGCTAATCACAAAACACAAACATTTCAAGTTGATAATTTTAGTGATTTTCTATGTATGGGAAGATGCAAGAGTCTGGGCTGATTGAAATAATTTCTTTGCTAATGCATCTTAACTATCTAGGGCCAGTATCTTATTTTTCCTCCATCCTGAATTCCCCTCAGTGTATGACATCTGGGGCAACTGCAGTAGTTGATGGCATTATGGCCAAAACTTCCTTTGTTTACTGAAATGGCAGGTGACATTCTTTGTCCACAGTGCCTCCTATTCATCACAACCAACGTTTGGAAGGCATTTTGTGACCAATTTTGTCCACAGTGCTAGGAAGGCTCATTCTTAGATCAGGCAAGAATTCTGTTTAGAGGCCACTCAATGTGCTATTTTTTGGATTAAGCCCAGTTGATAATCTATAATTCTCTAGATCACCTGTTTTACTAGTCTATTATGATCTAGGAAAAGTTTTCCCTTGTTGCTTCTTCCTGTACCTACAGTTGCACTATTACAATTATTCTATGTAGATATATATGATCAATTTGTTTAAGATGTTTAGCCATCATTAATTTTATCGGAGGCCTGGTTACACATTAGGGAATGCAAGAGACAACAATCTTAAAAAATAGACAGGGTTATAGGTAATACAGCTGTAACATTAATAAAGCCACAAGGCATAAATAATGTGAAAACAACAAGATAGAACAAATTAAAACAATGATTAGTAGAGCTAGTTGTAATCTGGTTGCAATCAGACATCAAGTTCACAGGGGAGCCAGCTGCAGAAGTCAAATTCTGGAGCAATCAGGTAGACAGAACAAAATAAATATTTCATCTTCATTTACAAAGGCATACTTTATCAACTTGTTGTAGGCCATAGTTAGTGTAGGAGGAAAGGTTTTCTGGAAAACAAAGAGTAAGAGCCAGTATATTTCAGAAAAAAGTTATAAAATTATAAATCATATTTATCACTTCATTTGGTCCCCTGTAATTAATTCCTGCCCATCAGGATGAAGACATAAGGCTTTACATTAGAGTTTTGTAATTTCTTACCCAGTTCTGTGGTATGATCTAAAAGTCATCAGGAACTTACATTGGTCAAAGTTCTCTTCTTGACTATCTTCATTTTATAAAAGCTTCAGAATAAAATAGCTGTCTGTAAGTGACAAAAACTTAAAACAGGATGGTTAAAGATCTGATTACAGTGCAATTGATAAGAAAGTTGATTATTCCTTTGATGTAAAATATTTTATAGCTAGAATTAACATTATATGAGGACATACCAGGTTTTTAGGAATTCCATATAAATTATGAAATATCTATATTAATGATAATTCCCCATACAATATAACGGAAGAAGGTTTTATCAAGACTTATTTGACCATGTTTCCCATGTGATTTAACATACCAAACAAACCTAATTAGCTTACGATCTCCCTTTGGGATATTTCCAGGGCCTGTTGAAACATCCAAAAGTTAGTTGGAGGTCAAAAGAATCTTAATTAGAATTTGATATTGGGGAAATTTGTCTAAAAAATATTAAAAGTTTTAAAACACCTGGTCAAATAGGATCATAGGTCACTGTGAACTAACACTTATTCATTCAACCAAAGTGACAATAAAATAGTTTTAAGGCAAATTCAGATCATTTAGAAAACAAAGAAACTCACAATATGTTATCAAATGTAGCTTAACATTGCAAGAAAAGTTTGTTCTCTTGACAGAAAGAACTAAACTCCAGTCCTGCATCATCCCACCCTTAGTAACAAAATTCATTTACCTAACCAACGTCAATCCAATCGCAGCTTGACCTTGTAAAATACTCTTGTCTCAGGGTTCTGTGTTTACAATTCTTCCACAAACTTTTATATCTATATTAGTTTATCTCTTATTTTTCTTTTCCATTTAGAAATAACCAGCTTTAGGACAAAGAAAAATCATTTTATTTCCCCTTAACATAATGCATTTCCATTCTTTGTACCTTCTTTTGTTGAAAACGCACATCCTACTTTCCTTGCATATGGAAATGTTTTCCTTATTATCCCAGTAGCTTTAATTACGTATTACAATTTTGACCCTTAGAAACCTTAATCTCTAGCAAAAACCGACAAGCAAGTAATTGTGAACTGTTTGTCATACTAGCATTTCCTGACTGGAAAATTTAGGAATATTCCATAACGTCTAGAAATATACATCTTCTCATAGCATAATTACTTTCCTCAGTATGGTACAAGTCATGTGTCTAGTATACCCAATATCTTTAGTTTTCTTCTTGTAAGAAGACAAAAAAATAGGTAAAGTTACATCTGTTTAGCAGTCAATGTTCCAGTATTTTATCTTATTTGAAATGATTTGGATATTCAATGAATTCCATAATTTAACTTAGAAAACTCTAAATTTTTTCCAGACAGCCTGGAGAACTTCTTTTAGATAGACATATGCAGAACATAATTATTCCTAAAGAGTTTTCCTGAAAATTTTATCTCATTTACCTTTGTTTTTTAACTTATGAAAATATCATCATGCCAAGTTATTTTTTTTCCTTGCTGGCAAACTCTGCAACAGAAAGATTTAATATAAGCTTATTAACCTTCAGTAAACCTAGATACAATAAAAAGACATATCTGTATTGATTAAGCCAAGAAGCTTAAGCTAGCTTTAGTACCAGATATTAATTTAATACTGAATATTCCTAGACCATGTGAACCTGAAATTCATTCTGGGAAGTTTCCTTTATATCTAGAAATATTTAATTTGCAATTGCTTACTTTTTAGTCAATTACATAGAGCTCTTTCATGAATTTAGTTTTGATAATATTATCCAAAGGTAGAGATATCATATGTATAATGTATGCACAGACATATAAACAGACAAAACTAGAGATCTCAGGACTTCACTTTACAAACTTCGTTATGAATCACATATTGCAATATAAACTTACTAGTTTATGAATAAGAGTTGGAATAAGTTAAAATTGTTTGCTCAGATGACAAAGGCTTTATTATTTGTGGGAAAGATTTTTAAGATTTGAATTTGTCCTCAATAAATCCTTAAGGAAGCTGTGAATTAGATTTTGGGTGAGTGAGCCTTTCCAGTGGTCTGTGTTTAAAAAGGTCTTTTTTTTTTTCTTATTTTTTCCCCTTTGATTTCAGGTACTACCAGATTGACCTAAGTTAGGCTGTCTGAGGTAACTGTGAGTTGTATTTACATTTCTGCTTTGTAGAGATACACAAGACAAAGGCATTTGCTTTTAATTCCTCAAAGAACTGGTCTGCTGCCTAAATGATTTTCAAAGATTGATTTGCCCAACTATATATTTTTTTAATTTGCTTTTTTATATCAATGAGAATATTTCCAACTCAACTCAAAATCAAGAGTTCTGTGTTCTAGAACTTTAGGGCTCAATTTTTCATATCATCAAAAATTTGCACAAGGTATTCAACAAAGGCCCTGTGTGTGAGTGCACAAATTAAACCCAGAGCAAGAAACAAAAAACAAAACAAACAAACAAAAAACCCACCTCTGTTATTGCTTTATTATTCCCTCAATGTTAGCTCCCAGTTTTATTTTATATTGTGTGGGCTCAGGAAACCCTGTTGGTTTCCTTTAGTATATTAAATTAATGTCAGTATTTCCTGAGGGACAGATTCTTAGGCCCTGTCTTATAATACCAAGCAGGGGAAGCATTCCCTAGTGAGACATAATGTCTATCCCACAATATAATCAGGCAAAAGGGATGTAACCATCTTATCTAAAGCCCATTTAAATATACCAATTTATATAAAATTTCATCTCAATTCTATCAACTTTTATACCATTAACTAGTTTCCATTAGCAACCCATCAACAAGCCTTTTTCTTACAAGAAGTCCTAGAAGCTTTTCTTTCTTTTTATCTCCTGACAATACATTTTATCTACTTTTGTAAAAAGGCTCTGGGATCCCCAAGTGAGAGGTTGAGCCAAGAGACACAGGACCTTTTGTCAGTCTTTTAATTTGTTTAACTGGCCTAACTGTTGCCCCAAGCAATGTTTGGTCATCTATCTCAGTGTAATTTTCTTCTAGCTTTTTAAATAAATAAATAAATAAATGTATGTATGTATATATATATATATATATATATATATATATATACATATATATATTTTTAAAATATATATATATTTATATATAAAATATATATAAAAATAAATATATTTATATTTATATATATAACTTTGGAGCCCTTTAATGTTGGAAACCAATAAGGGGGTCCCTTTGGCCTGGTCAACCTTATGTAGTGTTGTATCAAAACCTTTGTTTTAATATCATTAATGACCATTTTATTTATCCCACTCTTTAATAACCATCTAAAGATTTTTGTCCTTTTGGGATGAGTCCCTCTAAATTTTTCACCTTTGTTGGGAAGAAGTCTCTAGACTTTACTTTCAGTTCTTTTTTCCTTATTTCCCTGTTAATCAACCTAATTAACATTAATTATCCTAACGTTTTCTTTTTTCTTTTTTTTTTTTTTTTTTCTGTACGCGGGCCTCTCACTGCTGTGGCCTCTCCCGTTGCGGAGCACAGGCTCCGGACACACAGGCTCCGGACACACAGGCTCCGTGGCCATGGCTCGCGGGCCCAGCCGCTCCGCGGCATGTGGGATCTTCCGGGATCGGGGCACGAACCCGTGTCCCCTGCATCGGCAGGCGGACTCTCAACCACTGCGCCACCAGGGAAGCCCATATCCTAACGTTTTCATTAGCATTTGTAAGATCCATTGAGGGGAAGCAGAGTCCATAAATGAGGTTCCCACACTGCTTTTTTTTTTTTTTTTTTTTAGTTAGTCACATTTTAATCACTTAGATATTGAGATTGGCATTGTCATAAATGCTGTTGGTGCTCTGTCCACTTTTCTCGTAGCATGTACCTCTTCATGCTAAAGGACACTTAGTGCAAAAACCTGTGAGTTTTTGAGGGATTTTTTCTAGCCAAGGAGCATGCTCAGCCAAGACATAAGGGAAGGCTGGAGAATTAATGCCCCTGGAAGCAGCCCCAATAAGTGATGCTGGGTAGGTGAGAGGTTGGTGGATAAATAACTAGGTTCCTATCACCTCTTGGTTGAGATAATTTTGAGACTTTTTCCACATTGTCTCCCAGAGTTCCCCAGTGGGATCAGCTCAAGCTGACCAAATGGCTTAGTAACTCACCATTTACTGGCTACCTTCTTGTCTTTTCTTACTTCAATTCCTTAACAGTGTTCCTTAGGATCATCCCCCAAATAAAATACTTGGACTTAAATTTATGTCTCCAGATGTGCTCCCAAACCAAAATAACCATTTTGTGTTCATAACAAGGCAATGAGAAGAAGCTTCATCTCATGAAATTGTCATCCCCCCCCCATTTTTTGCAATGTTTGACCCATTCTGCCTTTTATACTATCTATTTCAACTCCAGAATTTTCAGTTGGTTCTTTTTTAGTTTCCATCTCTTTGTTTATGATTGATATTTTTCATGCATCATTTTCCTGATTTCATTTAGTGGTTTGTTTGTGTTCTATACACATTGAACTTAAGACACCAATTTTGAATTCTTTGTCAAGTAATTCATAGACATCTGTTTTTTTAGGGTCAATTTCTGGAGGTTTATTTTTGTTCCTCTGACTGGGCCATGTTTCCCTGTTTTTTGTATGCCTTGTAATTTTTTTCCACTGAGAGTGGGATATTTGAAATAATAGCCACCTCTTCCAGTCTTTATGGAACAGTTTTGTACAAGGGAAGACCTTCACCAGTCAGACAGGCCAGAGATTCTGGGGACCTCTCAAGCCTTTCCTGGGAACCCATCTTCTGTGGGCTTATGCAGAGAATTTCCCAATCAGATAAATTTGCTGGCTTACATTTTAGGAGCTTGTAATCTCTTGCTCTTTCTGTCTGTTTGTGGTACTGCAGGTTCTTTGGTGCTGCAACAAGTCCCCGAGTTCTCTTTTGTTCTCCATGACCCCTAGGCATTCAAAATATCAGGAAGACAGAAGCCAGTCCCTTGGGCAGCCCCTTAGAAGCCAGAACGTTGGATGCACATTCCAAGCTTTTCTTTCCCTCCCAAGGGAGAAGCCACAAGTTGGGTATTTTCTCCCTAATGTGCCAAGCTGTCCCAGGTGAGGTGAGGTACAATTGCAGAGGGAATGAAATGGCTTTCCTTACTCGTTTCAGTGCAGCTGTTCTTGGCTTTGCACTCACCTGGGGTTCTGCAAATTCTTAACTCGTTTCTGAACTTCTTGTGAAGGCGTTTGGGGCTATATATTGTTGAGTCAGTGTCTCTGTGTGGGAACGACGGCTGGAGCTTCCTATTCTGTTATCTTTCTGACATCATTCTATTTTTTTAAACAACTTTATTGGAGTAAAATTGCTTTACATTTTTGTGTTAGTTCCTGTTGTATAACAAAGTGAATATGCTGTACATATACTTATATCCCCATATTCCCTCCCTCTTGCATCTCCCTACCACCCTCCCTAACCCACCCTTCTAGATGGTCACAAAACACTGAGCTGATCTCCCTGTGCTATGCAGCTGCTTACCACTAGCTATCTATTTTACATTTGGTAGTGTATATATAAGTCCATGCCACTCTCTCACTTTGTCCCAGCTTACCCTTCCCCCTCCTTGTGTCCTCAAGTCCATTCTCTATGTCTGAGTCTTTTTTCCTGTCCTGCCCCTAGGTTCTTCAGAACCATTTTTTTTCTTTAGATTCCATATATATGTGTTAGCATATGGTATTTGTTCTTCTCTTTCTGACTTACTTCACTCTGTATGACAGACTCTAAGTCCATCCACCTCACTACAAATAACTCAATTTCATTCATTTTTATGGCTGAGTAATATTCCATTGTATATATGTGTCACATCATTCTATACATTCATCTGTTGATGGACACTTTATTTGCTTCCATGTCCTGGCTATTGTAAACAGTGATGCCATGAACATTGTGGTACATGACTCTTTTTGAATTATGGTTTTCTCAGGGTATATGCCCAGTAGTGGGATTGCTAGGTCGTATGGTGGTTCAATTTTTAGTTTTTTTTTAAGGAACTTCCATACAGTTCTCCATAGTGGCTGTATCAATTTACATTCCCACCAACAGTGCAAGAGGGTTCCCTTTTCTCCACACCCTCTCCAGCATTTATTGTTTGTAGATTTTTTGATGATGGCCATTCTGACTGGTGTGAGGTGATACCTCATTGTAGTTTTGATTCACATTTCTCTAATGATTAGTGATGTTGAGCATCCTTTCATGTGCTCATACTTGCAAGTGCATGGTTAATTAGGGAAATTATACTAAAGGAGAACTCAACCTAAATGGCCAAATTAGTGTTCTTCTGTTATTCCAAAAATTGTTATTTTTGCATGCACAGTTAAAAAAGTCCAGCCATAAGATCAAACAGACTGAATGGAATGCTTATTTTGATTGGTATCTAGAAGTGTCTAAAAGAGGAAATGAAAGAGTAAATTTTTGAAACTATATCAGAGCTAAAAAAAGGCTCCTAGCATTCTGTCTCTGACTCCATCTCTCCCTCTACTCCTCCCATGTATCTTTTTCTATCAGAATTGCCTGGCCCAGACATTATCTTTTTCTCTTCCAACTCTTCCCCCTCCTGCTCCTCCCTCTTCCCCAGCAAAGGAGTATTAAAAAAAATTGATTATAGCTCCCTTTAAGGAGAAACCTGTTACAGGGAATGGTGCACCGTCCTCAGTGCTTACATACACAAACTGGACCTGAGCAGAACTTAGATCCTTAGCTAATTTCCCAGTCTGAGTCAGGATCCATTGGGATTTGCTAAGGAATTTTAGTTAACCATCCAGACCTATGAGCCTCTATAGCAATTAGTATTTACTTAATTGGAAATTAAAGGAAATCTCACCCTAAAAATGAGGAGGCTCTTTTATTGTGTACACAGTGAAATTAAGGTTAAAATAAACCTGGCTTGATAAAAATATCTTCTCAGAATTCTGACTTTAAACAAAGGCCTCTAGGGGGAAACTTACATTTCTCTTCCTGTGTATTTGCAATGTAAATGTTATGCCTTATCTTCCTAGGATGTTCCCTGTATGTGTGTATATGTAGTTGTTTTGAAAACTGGACCTCTGCCATACTATCTTTGAGAATAAACTTAGGTTACATCCTCCACCACTCTGTTATGGGGAAGCCTCTTGTATCTTAATGGTTTGAATCACTATAAATATATATACTTTAATAATGACCAAATGATGGATCCTTTTAAATTGGAGAAACTAACAAATTGGTGAATCTAGAGCATTCTTATTATAAACAGCTCTTTTATTGGTACCTATAAAAATAAAAATCAAATTAAAGGTGGAAAAAAATAAAGAAATATATCTAATGACTACCTAAGAACTTCTTTAGTTTAAAACAATTTAAAACAATTTAAAACAATTAAGAATAACTGGTCTGGAAAGTTTCTTTTGTGGTCTTTGCTTTACCTCAATGGGTCTTACAGTTGCTAATAAAAGTGTTAGAATAATTAATGTTAACAGGAAAAATCCTGTAAGGAATGTCTGGATACTATTTATAACAAGGTAGAAATTTTAAAATAATTATCTCAAATGATTAAAGAAATCTTTAGATGGTTATTTAAAATGGGATAAATAAAATGGACATTTATGTGATTTAAACACAAGGTTTTGATATTACAATACCTATGGTTAAATGTGCCAAAATGGACCCCCTATTGGTCCCCAACATTAAACGCCAAATAAGTCTGTTCTATTTACCCAGGTTTAAATATATTTAACAGGCTAGGAAAAAAACAAAATTACACTTGAGATACCTGACCAGCAATTATTTGGGACAAGAGTTAGGCCAACGGGT
This sequence comes from Mesoplodon mirus, assembly GCF_964341445.2. Taxonomy (NCBI): domain Eukaryota; kingdom Metazoa; phylum Chordata; class Mammalia; order Artiodactyla; family Ziphiidae; genus Mesoplodon; species Mesoplodon mirus. The sequence goes on from NC_138981.1 coordinate 74,131,134, forward strand.
CTGAGTTCCTTGACTCAACCCCAAACTGGGTATCCAAGGGCCTTTTTTTTTTCTTTTAAAGAAGACATTGTGGGTAGGAGTTAATTAATTAATTTATTTATTTTTGCTGTGTTGGGTCTTTGTTTCTGTGCGACGGCTTCTGTGCAAAGCATCAGAACCAGACATGACAGAGATATTGGAATTATCATACCAGGATTTTTAAACAACCGTGATGAATATGCTAAACAGTCTAATGGATAAAGTGCACGGCACACAAAAAAAGATGGACAATGCAAACAGAGAAATGGAAATCTTAAGAACCAAAAAGACTTGCAAAAAATTATAATACACTGTAACAGAAATGAAGCTTGCCTTTGATGGGCACATTAGTTGACAGAACAAGCCTGAGAAAAGACTCTCTCAGCTGCAAGACATATTAATACAATTCTAAAAACAAAGATTACAAAATTTGAAAGCAGCACAACAGAATATCCAAAAATATTTTGATGAATACAAAGTATGTAACATACGTGTAATGAGAATACTAAAAGGAGAAGAGAAAAAGGAACAGAAGAAATATTTAAAACAATAACTGAGAATTTCCTCAAATTAATGTCAGACACCAAACCACAGATCCAGGAAACTCAGAGAACATCAAGCTAGATAAATGACAAAAACGCTACCTGTAGGCATATCATTTATAAACTACAGGATGTAAAGGATGAATAAATATTTAAAGTGGTGAGAGGAAAAGAAAATCACCAACCTAAAATTTTGTACCTGACCAAATTATCCATCAAAATTGAAAAAATAAAAAAAAATACTTTGTCAGACAAACAAAACTTTAGGGAATTTATTGCTATTAGACTTGCCTTGCAGGAAAACAAAAACTTCTAACTGATAACAGTTTATAGACAGCAGATAACATTTTGTTCAAAATAATAATAACAACAATGTATTTGATTATATATGTATATATGTATTCTTATGTATAAATGAAATATATATATATATATATATATATATATATATATATATATACAATTTTATTGTGATATTTGCTTTATTGAAGTGGTCTGGAACCAAACCCACAATATCTCCAAGGTATATAATATTATATTATATTATATTAATTATAATATATAATAATTATATACATTATATTATACTTTGGAGATATTGTCAGTTTGGTTCCAGTCCACTTCAATAAAGCAAATATCAAAATAAAGTGAGTCACATGAATTCTTCGGTTTCCCAGTACATGTAAAAGTTATGTATACACTATACTGTAATCTATTGTGTTTAATAGCATTAATTCTAAAAAGCAAGTGTACAGACATTAATAAGGAATACTTTTTTGCTAAAAAATATTCACCGACATCTGAGCCTTCAGTGAGTCATAATATTTTTGCTGGAGGAGGGTCTTGCCTCCATGTTGATGACTGCTGACTGATAAAAGTGGTGATTACTGCATGTTGGGGTGGCGGTGTCAATTTCTCAAAATAAAACAACAATAAAGTTTGCTTCCTTGACTGACTCTTCCTTTCATGAACAATTTTGCTATAGCATACAATGCTGTTTGATAGCATTTTACCATAGTAGAACTTTTTTAAAAATTGGAGTTAGTCAACTCAAAACCTGCCACTGCTTTATCAACTAAGTTTATATAATATTCTATTTTTTTGTTGTCATTTCAACAATTTGCACAGCATTTTTACCAGGAGTAAAAGGAGAATTATTCCATGTTGATGGATGTGAAGACTCTATATTGTCAAGATGCCTGTTCTTCCCCAAATGATCTATTGATTCAAAGCAATATCAAAAATTTCAGCAAGTTATTTTGTGGCTGTCATTACAGTGCTTTGAAAGTTTATATGGAGATAAAAATATAAAATAAAACAAAACAAAACAAAACAAAAAAAAACAGAATAGCCAACACTATTGAAGGAGAAGAACAAAGTTGGAGGACTAACACTACTCACCTTCAACACTTATTTTATAGCTACAGTAATAAAGACAGCAAGGTATTTGTGAAAGAATAGACAAATATTTTAAGGGGCAGAAAGGGAGTGCAATAATAGACCCACATAAATATAGTGAATTGTCTTTGAAGAGGAGCAAAGGCAGTACAATGCAGCAAAGATAGTGTTTTCAACCAAAGGTGTTGGAATAACTGGACATCCACATACAAAACAGTGAATATAGACACAGATCTTATATCCTTCACAAAGATTAACTGAAAATGGATCACAGACCTAAATGTAAAACACAAAACTATAAAACTCTTAGAAGATGACATGGGAAAAAATCTAGATGATCATGCATATGGTGATGCCATTTTAGATACAATACCAAAGACATGATCTGTGGAAGAAATAATTAATAAGCTAGACTTCATTAAAAGTAAAGACTTCTTCTCTGAAAAAGACAATGTCAAGATAATGAGAAGACAAGCTGCAGACTTGGATAAATATTTGCAAAAGACACATCTGATAAAGAACTGTTATACAAAATATACAAAGAACTCTTAAAACTCAACAATAGGAAAATAAACAACTCAATTATAAAGTAGGCCAAAGAACTTAATAGTCACCTCACAAAAGAAGCTATACATATTGCAAATAAGCATATGAAAAGATGCTCCATACCATATATCATCAGGAAATTGCAAATTGAAACAATGAGATACAGCTATGTATCTATTATAATGGCCAAAATCCAGAACACCAGAATGCCAAATACTGGTGAGGGCTTGCAGCAGCAGGAACTTTAATTCATTGCTGGTAGGAATGCAAAATATTTTGGCTACTCTGGAAAATACTTTGACTGTCTTTTACACAATAAACATAATTTTACCATGTGATCCCACAATCACATTCCTTGGTATTTACACAAAATTATGTCCACATTAAAACCTACATGCAGATGTTTATAACAGTTTTGTTCATAATTGCCAAAACTTGGAAAACCAAGACATCCTTCAGTAGGTGAATGTATAAACTCTGGTACATCCAGAAAATGGAATGTTATTCAGCACTTAAAAAATTGAGCCATCAAGCCATGAAAAGATATGGAAGAACCTTAAATACTTATTACAAAATGAAAGAAGTCAATATTACAAGGTTATATACTATATGACTCCAACTCTATGACATGGAAAAGGCAAAACTGTCATGACGCTAAAAACATCAGTGGTTTCTACAGGTTTACAGGGGAAGAAAAGAATGGCGGAGCACAGAATATTTTTAGGGAAGTGAAAATGCTCTGTGTAACACAATGATGTATAAGGTGTCATTATACATTTGTCCAAAATCATAAAATTTACAACGCCAAGAATGAACCATAATGTAAATTATGGACTTTGGGTGATCATGATATACCAGTGTAAGTTCATCGATTTTAAAAATGCATCACTCTGGTGGGGCCTGTTAATAATGAGGGGAGCTATGCATGTGTGGGGGCAAAGAGGCATATGGTAAATCTCTGTAACATCTCTTCAATATTGCTGTGAACCTAAAACTACTCTAAGAAAGTAAAGTCTTAATAAAAGAAAAATCTTGTTGCTTAATTCTCCTACAACTCAGTGCTATCAAAGGTACTAATAAAAAAAAACTGTAGGTTTAATAATCAGGTAATTAAAATGGAAATTTCAAAATAATATCCAGATTATGTACTATATATAGTTTATTCAACTTCTTTTATTCTGAGTAATATGAACCATGAAACAAATATTACTTCTCTTATTGTATCAGGTTGTTGTTTATTTGTCTTTTTGTTTCTTTGCTTAGTATGGAAATATGACCACAGTTCTCTGAGGTAGATTTCATTAAAGATACCAGGTTAGGCTATCGCTGCTTGAAAATAGTATTAAGAATATGATACTAGTTTAATGTATTCTTACTGAATAATTGGTGCTACTGGCATTTACATGACCAGCACAGAAGAAATATTGTTAGACTAGTCAGAACTTTAGTAAGATAGAGTTATACCAGTCATTTAGGTAAATGCAGAATATGTTCAAATAGCTTTCTGATAGAAAAAAGAATTAATTATTCAAAGACCCAGCCTTTCATATTATGGTCATTGAGTTCAATCTCTCCAGCATAAATTTTGACTAAAAGGCATTGCATGTTTGTCCTGTATCATTGAATGCTTAATATGTGTCAGGCATTGTTTCAGGCCTTAAGGCCCCATGATGAACAAGACAGATGCAGTCACTGTCCTCACTGAGTTTCTATTATTGTGGGGGAACAGACCAAAAATCAAGTAAGTATCCAAACAACCTAATTATGGCAATTTGGAATGAATACTATAAAGAAAACAAACAAGAAACTGAGATGGAAAAACAAAATAAAAGGAAACCTATTTTAGATAGTTTGATTAGAACAGATCTCTCTGAGGAAGTGATATTTAAGTTGAGAATTACAGAGAAGGAGCTGGATTTGGGAAGTGAGGGGGAAAATTTACTTTAGGCAAAGGGCAGAGTGTATGCAAAACAGAGATATAAAAAAGGTTTGTTGTATTAAGAACTAAGAGATCTGTGAATGGAGTGTAGAGATCAACAGAGTACCCAGGATTAAAATGTACCTGGTATTTGTTGAATCAGGCATGCTAAGGACAGCAGCAGATCAGGAGACTTGACTGCAATTGAGAAAATATGTTATGTGTAGTTGCCAAGGTGTGTGTGTGAGGGCATGCCGTACCCCACCAGGGCTGGTCAGGAAGCATAAGGAGTTGAGGGGAAGTTATGAGCCAGAGCCTTTATTGGGTTTATTGTGGGAAGGAATGGGTGAGGCAAGGTAGGTACACTGAATAAATTAAGGATTGGATAGTTTGAATAATTTCAGCAGGCTCTGGGCTATAGAGGTTATCTCTAGTTGTCCAGTACTTGACCCTTGGGTGTGTTAGATTAAGGGGAATATTCACTTGTAGTATGAATGTTTGATATAGGAGGTGGTTGCTGGTATGGGCTCTGTACTGATTTGCATATCAAAGGCACACTCACAGGTAAGTTTTCTATCTCTAGGAATTAGCTAACTCTGGGAGTGTCAGTATCTGTTAAAAACTGAGATTCCTGAACCATGCTACAGACCTAGTAAATCAAGCTCTGGAATTTTATTTTTAACTAACTCCTGGATGATTCTTATCCATTCAACAAGGCAAAGGATTAAGGACCAGTATCTGGGAGCTACTGTACTGGATTTATATTGCAATGGATTTATATTCCATCACTCACCTGACACTTTTGTGAGATGTGTAATATAATGGTCAGTCTCATCACCTTGTATATTCTAGTGAAAAGCGCAAGCGTCATTGAGGACATTGAATATTATAACCTATAATAATTAATTCATTATTATATGGTGGATTTAATTTAACCCTTCCCCACATACCCACCCAAATACTCCAGGTGCCAGTGCCAGGACAACTCCAATTCATATAAAAAAGAATGACTCACAATTAATTATTGAGTAAGTCAAGTACTCAAAATACAACAAGCATTTTCTTTTCTCATAACAATGGTTAAAATTAGAATTTCCAAATATTGCGATACTTTGAATGATATTTATATTGTTGAACTTTTATAGCCTTCATTATCACTTATTTCTAAGGACTGATTGTACAGTTCTTTTTTCTTTTGGTGTAGACAAGTACCTCATGAATATTTATGAAAATTGGATTTAATTGCACTATTTATGAATGGATTGAACGTGGCTAGAGATGTACTAAAATAAATCTTTTGTTGTTTTAATTTCATGGGGGAGCTGATTCCCAAATGTTCCAGCGTTCAGAAATAACTTACTGCACAGAAAAGGAATTTCTATATTTACATCTGTCTGAATATTTCAGCTTCACCTGATAGAAACACTAAATTATTTGTACAAGAAAATCAGTTGTATATAGTTCTCTTTCTTTACTCTTTAGTCTAAAAGAAAAGTTCACTAAATGATTTTCAAGTTCCAATTAAAAAAGGACTACAGTTGTTAATGATAGAATTTAAAAATTTTGTTTCAGAGTATTTGGAAAATAATGTGAAATTTCAGAAACTAAATTAATCATAGAAAGGCTGACTTTTCTATTCGCTTTAATCATGCTGCATATATTTGGGGGTGAAAATGCTCTAAAATAACTTAGAATGGAAATGGACTTTTAAAACTCTAGAAATACATACTGTTTTCTGTATTCCTGTATTGTCCATCTCAAGGTTGTTTTTTTGCTTATAGTAACACTCTTATAATAACACCCTTCACAACTATTGCTTCATGCAACATCTATTGATTCACAAATCATTCTGTACATTTCTGCAATATACATCTGCTGCTAAGCAACCCAGAATAAAAGTCATTTTTCATTTCTAAGAGGTATAAAGATTTTTTAAATTAATATACAGATGTGTACAACGAATTTAGGACAAAAGAAGAGGATTATTTCTAAATGAAATGAATAACCACAATTTAAGGATCAAATGGAATCAAAGGGTTGTCTCCTCTCTTCCCTGATTAGACTTAGAAATATATTTTCTATGACCTTCAAAGAGAAACAATCAATGAATCTCCAGTATATTTATTCAGTGCTTTTTTGTTTTGTTTTGTTTTTTGTGGTATGCAGGCCTCTCACTGTTGTGGCCTCTCCCGTTGCAGAGCACAGGCTCTGGACGCACAGGCTTGGTGGCCATGGCTCACGGGCCCAGCCACTCCGTGGCATGTGGGGTCTTCCCGGACCGGGGCACGAACCCGCATCCCCTGCATCAGCAGGTGGACTCTCAACCACTGCACCACCAGGGAGGCCCTTATTCAGTGTTTTGAGTGAGGAGCTAAGTGTATTTGCCTCAGAACAAGGTAAAATGGTACTAACCCTAGCAGGTTTCCTTTTTATGAACAAGTAAACCCCATCATCTTATTATTCTAAATAACTCATCTCTTAGCCACTGTTGTAATAACCTGATAAATCAATTTTCTTCTTTGGGGTGACAGCATTGTTTACACAGAATGGAGAGATCAGGATTTGTAAGTAGAGTGGAAAAAGACAACTCTGTCACTAACTAGCTGTGTGAGTGTTGGGAGATAATCTGACCTCTGTGATTTGATTTCCTCATCTGTTGTAGTGTTTCATGAGCCTGGACTTTGGAGCCAGACTGTTTGGATTCCAAACCCAGCTCTACCACTGACTAGCTGTGAGACCATGAGCAAACTCCTTAAACTTCCTGTGCTTTGTAACTCCAGTGTTGGGTCACCTCAGGCCAAACAACAAACAGGGAGGGAACTTAGCACCACCCAGCAGCAGACAAGCAGATGAAAGTTTTACTGAGCCCTGCTCACCAGAGCAACAACCAGCTATACCCACCACCAGTCCCTCCTATCAGGAAGATTGCACAATCCTCTTACATAGGCTCATTCACCAGAGGGCAGACAGCAGAAGCAATAAGAACTACAATCCTGCAGCCTGTGGAACAAAAACAACGTTCACAGAAAGATAGACAAAATGAAAAGGCAGAGGACTATGCACCAGATGAAGGAACAAGACAAAACCCCAGAAAAACAGCTAAAAGGTAAAGACCTTCACCTTCTGGGGGCTTCTCAAACCCTTTTTGTGGATACATTTTCTCTGGACTTATGCCTATAGATTTCCAATTTGAGGAAGTTGTTGGCTTCTTTTTTAGGCCTTGTAATCTTGTGCTGTCTCTGGTGTCCATCTGTGTTGCTGCAAGTTCCCTGAAGATTCTGCAAGCCACCCAACTTTCTATTTTCTTAGCAGTGAATAGGCTTCTACAGTATGCCTGGTTCTGTTAGTGCTCCAAAGCGGTTGAGACAGAACTCAGTTCCTCAAGCATCACCCCCACTCCCGCCAAAAAAACAAAACCAAAACCGGAACACTGGAACATGCTCTATTTTTTTATTCCTTCCAAATGGGAGGCCATCAAGCTATATTGTTCTTTGTCTTCTATACTGCAGGTCTTCTAGAGCAGCAGCAAGCTTCCCAGTACTTTATTGCTTTCAGTGGCACCTAGTAACTCATAGTATGCTGCCCTATCAGTTCTCTGAGACACTGAAAGCAGTCCCCTAGGCAGCTCCCTGAAAAGCCAGAATATTTGACACATGTTCCAACTCCTTCCATAACCAGGTAGAAGCTGGGAGTTGGGTTTTTTCCCTGCTCCTTCCATGCTGAACCAGGGGAAGAGACTCTGGAGAGTGTGTGCTAATCCAAATCATTGCCTTTGTTCCTAGCAGACCCTAACTGGGTATCCTTTCCTGTCAGGATTTAGATACAGGCAAGACAGAAGCTAGCCCCTCAGACGAAGTCAAGATGTTGGAAGTATGGTTCAGTCTTCTCTTTTCCTCCCCAGGGAGAAGACAGGAGTTCAGAGTTTTCTCCCAATTTCACTATGCTGTGCCACAGAGAGGGACTATGGTGAATGAATGCCATGAATCTTCCTATTGGATTCAATGTGTCTGATTTTACTCACCTGGAGTGCAGGAGCCTCTTAGCTTGTTTCCAGATTTCTAACAGAGAATTGGTTCAAGTATTTTCATTGAGTTGATGTCTTTGTCAGAAGAAGGAGGCTCTGGGACTTCCTATTCCACCATCTTTCTGATGTCACCATTCTCAGTAATCTGTTTTAGCAAGATGATTACAGTGCACATGGAAGCTTGAGAAACACTGATCTAACTTTTCTTCTAGCTTAAGCATTCATCAGTACTCCTTGCCTTCGAATTCTAGATATGCCACCTATAAGCTGTATGAGTTTATGCAAGGTCTTTTACCTCTCTGAGACTAACTTGCCCCATATACAAAGTGGGTATGATAGTTGTAGTTTATTCATAAGGCGATTATAACATTAAATGAGTTAATATATACATTAGTTTTTTTTTTACTGTTATCAATATATTCATCATAAATCTCAACTCTGTGTTTTAAGGCAATGTTGCAGTCCTCAGGGAAAGCAGGAGTTTACTTTATACCCCTGGAAATTATAGAAAGAAGATATACTTAAATATAAAATAATAGGAAACAAGAATCATAAAACATAAAAAGTGAATTGTGAATAAAAAGACTAATGAAGGTGCCATAAGAGACCTTAGAGTTCTTCATCAAAGAGGAAGTAATAACAGAGGGAGTTAGAGATTCTTAAGTCTGTATTAAAAAATTGTTTCATATTTCTAAGTTGGCCTGTAGTTGGGCATTTTTGATTATTGAACTTGGAATATTGTATTTTGGAGAAGGTTTTGCAGTATATTTTTGACAACAGTATTTTAAGACTAGCTCTTTAATGGTAAGTTTACCATGTCCTTACTTGCACATTCAGTAAATAGTCCTTTTTTTTACTCCCTGTCCTCACCCTCTTCAAATGTAAATAACAGTTGGGCTTGAGAGAATGAGAAAGTGACAAAGTGCAAAGTTGATATTAGCTTTAAAGTACATAGAAGCTTTGGTTTGTGGTTGGGAAATATAAAGTGATAATTTATTAACTGAGAAGATCTACTTATCAGGAAATTTTGGAGTGAGGTGAAAGTAGAAAAACATCGGTACTACTTGAGTGGCAATGATAGGTCAAGGAAATCTAGAAGACATATTTTAGTCCAGAAAACTGGCACCTTAAAAAAATTTTACAGCAATCTGAACCCTGAGTTTAATATTTCACTGCAAAAGTATGATTTAAACATACTACTGATTTTTGGCTGATTTATAGTTTGAAGAGACATCTGAAAATAGTAAAAAAAAAAAAAAAAGTAAAATATCTTTAAAGAGTTTAAGCTATATTTTCTGTTTAGTCAAACATAATGTTAATATATTACCAACTCCTCTAATTAAAACATGTCTGCTTCTTGATTGATGATTAATAATAGTCAGATATGTCAATATAAGATCTTATATGATTGGAGCTGTGACCTAAGTCTATAATTCTTCCAACACTAAAATGATGGTAATATATTCTGTAATTATAGAAGAATATGTTAATATCACCATTTTTGTCTCAATATAAAGTATGTGTATCTGTAAATGCTTTAAGATAATATAGGTCCATATTTATTTATGGTCTATGGACTTCATCTTTTATAAAAAGAAATTCTTCTTAAATTTGTATGCTGTTTTGTCCTCACAACAATTTCATGATGCTGGTGGTGCAGAATTATTCAAGCAAGTGATAGAGCCAGAACAGAAATACTAACAAGTCTTCATTCTTGTCATCTAGTAACCAGGACAGTTATGAAATTCAAATGAAATGTTACATATAAAGTGCTTATCACAGTGCCCAAGACATAGTAAGCACTTAATAAATGCTATTACTACTACCACCACCACAACTACTACTGCTGCTGCTACTGCACAACACAAGCTCAAACCTGGAAAGAATAGAATAAATGGTAAACTGTGGAATTAAAAATTTTGGTAACAACTTGTAGTTTGGTCGCTAATAGAAGGCTTTTCTAAAGCACATGCAGTATATTATTTATTTTCTGATGATATCAGATATTATTTAATACAATTTTAAGGGAATGGGTGAGGGTCTCTTCTATAAAAGCCATCAATCCTCAACACACTTCTCTATTATAGAGACCTCTACAGTGATAAGGAAATATATACATGTGAAGACACCAAGGGTAGAAAAAGAACCAAAAAGCACTCTGGAGGATTTAGAGCCAGAACTAGTTCATAATTTAGTGTCTATCTGATACTCTACCCAAGGTGAACATCTTGAATTTTAAATAGGATTAAGTTGAAAAGGTAACCAATTTACTTAAAAATATTTTGATAAAAATGGACAGTTTAATAGTTCAAAGATGAACTATATGTCAAGCAACATGGTTGTTAGAAAGTTTAATGAATATGTAAATTCAAATTAAAAGCAATATATGATGGATTTATTATAAAAAGTAATGTTTATATAGAGAAGAAAGAGTGGTTGTGTTTTCTTGTCTTCTGACAATTCCAAGCAAATTTTTTTTTTTGGTAGCAGCGTGATGACTTATAATTTGTTATGTAAATTTACTGTCAAAAATATGTATGCTCTTTAATAATAATGTAATATTCTCAGTATTAAAATCTAACAACTCTGTTATTAATAATTCTGGAATACACATAATCTATAATAAGGAAAACAGAGTGAAATTTCCAGTGTTGGATATATAATACTAGTAGTCATTGCCTTTGACTGTAGCTTCTGACTGCCTCTTGTTTTTATGCACTAAGCTTTCTGTTCACTAATTGGATGCAATAATATAATATGATAATTCTGACTGTAGACAGCCATCATTCCCTTTGAGTGCCATAGATGAACTTAATTTGGATGGATCCAATCAGGAAGACCCTTAGGAAGCCAAGTGTTTCTGGGTCTGAGCTGGTATTTCAGGTCTGTGCTATGATTTGGATCTAAGGGTTCATGATGGACTTCCTTTCATAATAGGCCTAATATTCTCTTAAGCAGGCAACCACTTAAACAACTAACAAAATTAACTAAGACTGAGGATGCTGAGATGCAAACAGAATGAGTATGGCATCTCACAGCTCCATAATACTGTTAGAGAGCTGTTTCTTGCTTTCCTGAGCATATAGAAAAAGACTGGAGGTTGCTTCTCACTGGGTCAATAATCTTATCAAATTTAATATTTGCTCAGAAACCTTTTCTATATAACAGGGAGGACAGTGTAGGAAGCATTTGCTGGCAATGCCATCTAGTAATATAACAAGAGTACTACTGAGCACATTTCTAAAAACATGCAATACAGGGGCTTCCCTGGTGGCTCAGTGGTTGAGGGTCTGCCCGCCGATGCAGGGGATGCAGGTTCGTGCCCCGGTCTGGGAGGATCCCCCATGCCACGGAGAGGCTGACCCCGTGAGTCTTGGCCACTGGGCCTGCCCATCCGGAGCCTGTGCTCCGCGATGGGAGAGGCCACAACAGTGAGGCCCGCATACCACAAAAAAACAAAACAAACAAACAAAAGAACATGCAATACAAATTGGATTTTTGCTCATACAAGGATAGGTTATACTAGGTTAAATATAATAATAAATATAAATATATATATATATATATATATATATATATATATTATATATATATATAATAAATATAAAAAGAAATCCATTGTTAAATATCTAGCCAGGGGTTAAGATGTAGCCGTGTCTCCAAACCTGGTTTTTCATCAGAATAAGTTGAGGAGACTTGCAGTAATACTTATTGCAAGGCACTTTCTCCACCCAACATCTGATTCACAAAGTCTAAGCTAGGGGCTCGACATCACTCTCTGTTTTTAAACTCCTCAATGATTCAGAAACAGAGATAGAGTTTCAAACCACAGATGAGTCTCTGGCCATGGTATTATTAGTACTTTCCTGGGATGTGGAAAGTACTAATGTGAACTGAAGGATTCATCTTTCTTCATTATGTATGTTAATTACTTGCTTGTATGGGGGTCTAGGGCATTTAACTCGTTGGGTTAGAATTTTTGGTAGAAGAAATAAATACTTTACAACTCTCTATATAAGTAGTTTTCTGAAAATTCTCCCTCCTCCTTAGCCTAAAAATAATGTGGCAAAGTTGGCTTTGGGTTCTTCTCTCTTCCAGCTAAACCTAGTATGCTCAAGTTAGAACTCAGGTGAAAACCAAGGTGAAAGGGACAGAACTTTCCTAACTGCAGAATAAGAATCTCTCTTAATCCACTCCTCTATAAATAAAAGCAATAAAAAAATCAGGAAAATTTTGTAAAAATAAATGCATTAAGAACTCTAGAAATTAACCAAAATCTTGCAATAAAAAAAATCTAAGGAGAGTTTGTCCAATAATTACTTCTGAACATTGGTAAGAATAGTAGGGTTTGTGACATTTTAACTTGGCCTACTCCAATTGTTCTTTTCCCAGCTCTGTGGTATCCTTGAAGTTGAGAAACCTCACAATCTCATTAGTTGTGAAAATCATCAGCCCATCTTTGGAGCTAATAAAAAGTCCCATCCTCAGATAGTCATCACTATTTGACCTGTGTTGCAGCCCCTGGGAGAAGACCCATTCACAGGGCTTGTTATTTGAGTTGGCTCAGAGCTAACTCAGTGGAAAGCTCTATCTCTAGTGTGTTTGTCAAAAAAAATTTAGCAGGAATTGTATATATCTCAGCTGTCTGAGTCTATAAGAAACAGTTAGGGCCAACAAGATGCTGGCCAAAACCTTAAGAGGAAAAATGGGAAATTAAATGTATACAGGAATGCTTTGAAAACCTCCAAGAAATTCCTGAAAGTCTAAGGTGCACATTTGTAGGGCTATGCCAAGCCCCAGAAATACCTAAACAATTATCTGTGCTGACTTTGAGACATTGTACAAGCAGCAAGTGAAGGCTAAGGCTGAGTTGTAAGCCTCCAGAGTGTTGAATGCATGTGAACAAACGCACGTAGAGACTGTTGGCAAAGGGTGGGAGACATGTTGATTCCAGACATGTAAGGAAATATCTGTCCAGTATTCAGCTGTGCATTTGAGAATAAGATGCATTATACACTTGCTGAGTGAAGTGTTATATATAGATTTCGGCTGTTATGGACTGAATTATGTCTCTCTAAAATTCATACATTGAAGCGCTAACCCCCAGTGTGAGTATATTTGGAGACAGGACCTTTTATTTGGAGAGTTAATTAAGGTTAAATAAAGTCATAAGAGTGAGGCCCTAATCTGATAGGACTGGTGTCCTTATAAGGAAATGAAGAGACAGCAGAGATCGCTTTCTTTTTCCATGCTTACAGAGAAAAGGCCATGTGAATATACATCAAGAAGGCAGCCATCTGTAAGCTTGGAAGAGAGGCCTCACCAGACACCAATCCTGTTGGCACTTTGATCTTGGACTTTTAGCCTCCAAAACTGTAAGAAAATAAATTTCTGTTATTTAAACCACCTAGCCTCTGATGTTTTGTTATGGTTGCTCAAACTGACTAATACACGTCTGAAAACCACAAAATTCTTATAAGAAAACACAGGGGTAAAACATTCATGAGTCTTGGATTTGGCAATGGAATCTTAGATATAACACTGCATTAGTTTCATAGGACTACAATAACAGACTACCATAGACTGGGTGGCTTAAGTGAGAGAAATTGATTCTCTTTGAGGCTCTTCCACAACAGAAAAGGCAGCAAATTTTTTTCTCAGCAGAGCAGACAGTTATGTTGTATGAAAATTTGCCTGCCCTGGCCATCAGGCTTCTGCTAACATTACTATCTATAGATTAATTAATACCTTATTCACCATCAAAGGATTCCATGAAAGTTTGCTTCTGACCAAGGAATTCATTTCCAGGGAAACAATGATGCAATTCACTGATATTCTTGGGAATGAATGTGCTTACCATATATCCCATAATCCAGAAGCAGCATCTTGGACCTAGCCAGCTCCAGGCCTTAGACTGAATCAACATGTTTCTCTGTGTCTGTTTCTGTGCCCATCTTTCTTTGTCTTCCTTTCTGTTTCCTTACCTCTTACTTATTTCCTTATGTCCTACTTCCTTACCCCCACCTTTATCCCCTGTTTTCTGTCTGCCTTTTTCCTATGCCTATCCCTTCTCTTATGCTCTTTTTGAGATGCATATTCGTCTGTCTTCTCATTAGAATTTGGAGTGGTAGGAATCTGAAAGAAAGGACTGGGAAATAGACCCAGAAGAATGAAAACGGCCAAGAAGCTGGTAGGGCTCAGCCAGATCTTAAGTTTGAAGGGTAAAAGTAGTTTATTTTTGGAAAAATAAACATACAGTGATACCAACATCTAGCTACCTGCAGATTTGGAACCCCTATTCCTACCTAATTAGTACCTCAATCTATCTGAGCCTATGAAGGCTACAGCTGCCAATTAGCACTGAAATTCAAATGACTTTTACTTCAACAATTTTATAACTGCATATGGATGACAATGACCCAAATAGTGCTTAAACCAGAATGGTAGAATTTCAGATTTAGAAAGTATCTTATTCACCACTTGAATTTTTTTTAATTAATTTTTATTGGATTATAGTTGCTACCACTTGCATTTTAACAAAAAGGAAACTAAAGTTCACAGAGGTTAAATGATTTGTCCAAGTGTACGTAGTTTGTTAGTGGCAGATCTCAGAATGGAATTCAGTTCTTCTGGCCATAAGTACACCTCCCTTTTTGCTGTACTGCACTGCTTTGGGCCTAAACATTAATTATCTTATACCATTTCCAACGTCTGTCTTGTGCACTTCCTTCAGATGCCTAAACTGTTGGTAACTATCTTCCTGACAAGTGCTATTGGAATAGAAAAACTATATGCAAACTAGTAGGAAATACGAGTAAGGTAACATGGACAACTCTAGTTAATTATTTCTAGTTAAGTATGATAGTTGTAAGACCAAAGTTGAACCAACGTTTATTAAGTTCAGTCTTTTATTTCCAATTTTAAAATATCAGAGACTCAAGTCTTTTCAAAGCAGATAGTAAATCTAACAATGCACGGCAGATTGCAGAAAGTCTGCACATCACAGAACAATTCTGACTGAGCATCTACACAGAAAACATGGAATGATTTAACTTTGCTACTTATTCTTCCAGCTTTTCTTTTGCTTTCTGTTCAGAAGCTGTAGTATGGGCAAATGACTTTTGTAGATAGGATAACAAAATTAATTTTGCAATGGGCATATAACTCTCACTACTGAAAGCAAATGTGCTCTGGCTTCCTTCCAGGAAGGGAATGGAAGCAGTCCCTAGTAGAAGCAATTTATCTTCACAGAAAGCATTGGGTAGCAGTGACAAGGTTCTAGTGTGATCTCTGCCTTCAGAGTTGTCATGGAATGGCAACTTGACCCTCTGACCCTCAGTATCATCATGTGGAAAGTAAGAAGTGTGACTCCATAGGGGATGGAAACTCAAATGGCTACAGGGCTAGGCAGATAAACCTACATAATTGAAGCAGGTCTGGTGAGGACTGTGGCAGGCAGAGGGCTAGCCTGACCTAAATGGGCAGTTGCTCTTGAATTCCAGCTCATTACTCATTACTGTCTTAGGGAATGCAGGCTCATTATTGCTAGATACTTGGATTTTTTTAAACCTGTAAATCCCAAGTTTAAAATATAATTGCTGATTGTTAATGTTAAGCCATGAGCTCAAATAAATTAACACTGGGAAAGTTAAACAACACATACATGGCTCATATTTGTCTGTGAGTTTACACTCACACCAGATTACATATTCAGTCATTTAGACCTTCAGATTCTGACATTCTAAAAATGTTTGATTACCCAAAGCCACATAAGTTACTTTGTGTGTGTGTGTGTGTGTATGTGTGTGTGTGCACACATACACATTGTGCTATAGTTCTTCAAAATGAAATAACCTTTAGCAGTGAGTCTGAATTAGAAGTAATTTTGTGTCAGTAATGCATCACTGTAGATTACTCACCAAGCACAAAGCACAAAGTAATGTAGTCTTTTTTGAAAGAAATTACCAGACTTTTTACATGAAGATAATTCAAGGCAGATGGTATATATACTATTTTCTTTTCTTTTTTCTTTTTTTTTTATTTGGCTGCATTGGGTCTTAGTTGTGGCACATGTGATCTTTGTTGCAGCATGTGGGATAGTTCACTGTGGCACACAGACTCTTCATTGTGGCACGTGAGCTTCTCTTTAGTTGTGGCATGTGGGCTCTAGAGCACGTGGGCTCAGTAGTTGCTGTGCATGGGCTTAGTTGCCCTGTGGCATGTGGGATCTTAGTTCCCCAACCAGGGGGTCAAACCTGCATACCCTGTATTGGAAGGTGGATTCTTAACCACAGGGCCACCAGGGAAGTCCCATATGAACTATTAAATAATAAACTTTTGGAATCAATTTCCTGATGAGCATGTACAGAACTGTAAAATATTCTGTGGATTCATACTAGCCCCCTTGCTCCCTGGCACAGAAATTAACAAATTCTATGTAAATTCCTTATTTGAGTTAAGAATTCTGAGAAAAAGATATTAACAGATGGAGACAAGCCACATATCAAAGAAAAACAACTTCTTACTAAAAGATTGCAGTAACTACTTTACAAAAGCCCACCAAACCAAACATATTGCTGGTACTTTGACAATGTTTTCTATTTTTTCTATAAAATTCCTCTAAATTTTCCATGTTTGGAGACATAATCCCTCAAGGTGTTCTCCCTGTTGCAACAACATGAATAAATTATTTATTCTCTTGCATTTGAATCTCAGAAAATTTTTGAAAGTTTGAGAAGCAGAATTAAGAATTGTAACAAATTCAGTAAAGTTGCAGGATACAAAATCAACATAGAAAAAATATTTACCTTTTGATATACTAAAAATGGATCATCTGAAAAGGAAATCAAGAAAACCATTCTATTTATCATGACATCGAAAAGAATAAAATACTTAGGAATAAAGCAAGGAAAGGGGAGACTTGTACAATAAAAACTACAAAATGTTGCTGAAGAAAATTGAGACAAAAGTAAAGATACCCTGTGTTTATGAATTGAAAGACTATTGTGCAGGTGTAATTACTACCCAAAGTGATCTACAGGTTCAATGCAATCCCAACAGTATTTTTTCAGATGTAGAAAAATATATCCAGAACTCCATATATAATCTCAAGTTACCCCAAATAGCCAAAGAAATGTTGAAAATGAAGAACAAACTTGGAGGTCTCACACTGCTAATTTCAAGCTTACTATAAAGCTAGAGTAATTGATACAGTGTGGTAGTGGCACAAAGATAAATGTATAGGCCAATGGAGTAGAATAGAGAGCTCAGAAGTAGACCATTGCATGTATGGTCAAATGATTTTTGACTAGAGTACCAAGACCATTCAATGGGGTAAGGATAGTCTTTTCAATCTTTTTGAAACACTGGATATCCACAAGCAAAACTGAAGTTGAACCCATGCTTTATACGATATCCCAAAATTAACTCAAAATGGATCAAAGATTTAAGGGTAAAGCTAACACTATAAAACTTTTGGATGAAAACATTGGGGAAAAGCTTCATAGCATTGCATTTGGTAATTATTTCTTGGTTATGACTCCAAAAGTGCAGGCAACAACAACCAAAAATGTAGATTAATTTGACTAAATTAAAACTAAAACTTCTGTGCATCAAAGGACAGGATGAAAAGGTAACCCATGGAATGGGAGAAAATATTAGTAGAGCAAATATCTAATAAGTGCTTAATATCCAGAATATATGAACTCCTATAACTCAACAATAAAGCCCAAAGAATCCAATTAAAATATGGGTAAAGATCTTGAATAGACATTTCTCCAAAGAAGATTTATAAATGGCCAATCAGCACATGAAAATATGTGCAACATCACTAATAATTATGGAAATGCCCATCAAAACCACAATGAGATACAACTTCACATTCAGGAGGTTGGCTACTATTAAAAAAAACAAAAACAAAACAAAACAAAACAAAAAAACAAGTATTGGCCAAGATGTGGAAAAATTGGGACTCTTTTGCACTATTGTTAGAAATGTAAAATGGTACATTTTCTATGGAAAATAGTATGGGGATTCTTCAAAAAATGAAAAATAGAAATACCATATGATCCTGCAATTCTACTACAGGGTATATATCAAAAACAAGGCTTCCCTGGTGGTGCAGTGGTTGAGAGTCCGCCTGCTGATGCAGGGGACATGGGTTTATGCCCTGGCCCAGGAAGATCCCACATGCCACAGAGCAGCTAGGCCCGTGAGCCATGGCCGCTGAGCCTGTGCATCCGGAGCCCGTGCTCTGCAGCGGGAGAGGCCACAACAGTGAGAGGCCCACGTACCCCCCCCCAAAAAAAGAAACAATTGAAATCCAGGTCTCGAAGAGATATTTGTATGTCTATGTTCATAGTAGCATTATTCACAATAGCCAAAAGGTAGAAGCAATCCAAGTATTCATCTATTGATGAATAAAGGAAGGAAATCCTACAATATGCAATGACATATATTAGCCTTAAGAATATTATGCTAAGTGAAATAAACCAGTCACAAAAACACATATATGATTCCACAAATGTAGAAGCTACTTATATGAGGTACCTTAGAATAGTCAAATTCATAGAGAGAGAGAGTAGAATGGTAGTTACCAGATACTGCGGGAAGAGGAAATGGGGAGTTTTTGTTTAACGGTAGAGTTTCAGTTTTGCAAGACAAAAAATCTTCTGGAGGTGGTGGTTATGATTGCATAACAATGTGAATGTACTTAATACCACTGAACTATACATTTCAAAATGGTTAAGTTGGTAAATTCTATGTTATGTATATTTTAGTATAATTAAAAAAGGAAGACATAGGGGATACTTCACTGGTGTCTGTGTGATGTATCCATTTAGACTTTTGTCAATATTATACTGTACTTAAAGCCTTCTCTGAGTGAAGTTTTGTGGGAGTTTCATGGAGGATATTGACAATGCAGATTTTCTTTGTGCCAGAAAATACAAAACTGGGATTTCATTGAATATACAAATTGTCACTGCTACACAGCTTGGTGTCAGTGATTTCTATTGACAAGCATGTTTTTGGAATGCTATGAAGGCTATCCAGATAGCCTTTCAGAGCTGACAGGCTCTAAGGCCTTCTCAAACAGGTATTTGATATGTAAGTAAAGCACAAAGTAAAGATCATATAAAAAATCTGGGAGACATTTCTGAAAAGCTTCTTAAATATGCTTTTTCTAATCAATAACATTACAAGAGCTGTTATTATATTAGGCAAAGTTATTATAGAAGTGGAACAAAATGGAAATCTGGCTCTTTTGAACTTTGTTGAATGGCTTTCAAAGTGAAGTGAGGGCTTTTATTCCTCAAAGTCTTTACTTATTTTCCAAAGTTAAAAAAAAAATCTTCCCTCAAACGGTTGTTTTGTCTTTTTTTAAATTTCAGTAAGTAACTTTCACTTTAGTTACTTCAATTTCATTACTTCAAAGCTTCTAACAGGAAGGGTCCATTTGGCCAGTGAAGGGGGATGTGGGAAGCAGTGATGTCTACTCAGCATGGTGGAGGGGATAAAACCATGCCCCCAGAGACAAGGAAATCTGTTATCAATCAAAATGAGAATGTATTCATGTGTTATTATCAACAGACCAAACAAGTTGTACCTGAAGAATGTCAACATGAATTAAAATGTCTTGAAATGAAAATTAAAGTTCAATCAGGACACATAATCTGATAATTGAAAAAGTAACCATGTGGAACAAAGACTTAATTACTTATACAAGTTATAACATAGCATTTGAATAGTAAGGTATATCTATAAGTTTATGTCAACAACACTTCTTTTGTCTTTGGATCATTTTACTTCACCTCTGAAACACATTCTGGACCAGTTTCTTCAATAAGTGGTGCTGGGAAAACTGGACAGCTACATGTAAAACATGAAATTAGAATATACTCTAACATCATATACAAAAATAAACTCAAAATGGATTAAAGACCTAAATGTAAGACTGGGAACCCATAAAAGTCCTAGCAAATAAACAGGCAGAACACTATTTGACATATTTTGTATCAATATTTTTCTGGCTCTGTCTCCTAAAGCAAAGGAAATAAAAGCAAAAATAAATAAATGGGACATAATTAAACTTAAAAGCTTTTGCATAGCAAAGGAAACCACTGACAATACAAAAAGACAACTTACAGAATGGGAGAAAATATTTACAAATGATATGTCCCATAAGGGGTTAGTATCCAAATTATATAAACAGTGCATACAACTCAAAATCAAAAAACCAAACAACCGAACTAAAAAATGTGCAGAAGACCTGAACAGGCATTTTTCCAAAGAAGACATACAGATGGCATAAACACACATGAAAAGATGCTCATCAGAGAAATGAAAATCAGCACCACAATGAGATATCACCTCACACCTGTCAGAATAACTATCATCAAAAAGACCACAAATAACGAATGTTGAGCATGTGGAGAAAAGGGAACCTTTGTACACTCTTGATGGCAATGTAAGTTGGTGCAGCTACTATGAAAAATACTGTGGTGGTTCCTTAAAAAAATGAAAAATAGAGCTACCACATGATCCTGCAATACCACTCCTGAGCATATATCTGGAGGAAACTATAATTGGAAAAGATACATGCACCCCAATGTTCATTGCAGCACTATTTACAATGGCCAATACATGGAAGCAACCTAAATGTCCATTGACAAATAAATGAATACAGAAGACATGGTGTGTGTGTGTCTGTGTGTGTGTGTGTATACACACAGACACACACACTATAGAATATTACTCAGCCATAAAAAAGAATGAAATAATGCCATCTAGGTGGATGGACCTAGAGATTATCATATTAAAGGAAGTTAAGCCAGACAAAAACAAATATCATATGATGATCGCTTATATGTGGAATCTAAAAAAATGATACAAATGAACTTGTATACAAAGCAGAAATAGACATAGAAAACAAACTTATGATTACCAAAGGTGTTAGGTGGGGGAGAGATGAATTAGGAATTTGGGATTAACATATATACACTACTATATATAGAATAGATAACTAACAAGGACCTACTGTATGGCACAGGGAACTATATTCAATAATTTGTAATAACCTATAAGGGAAAAAAATATATATATATGGCTGTATAAATGAACCACTTTGCTGTACACCTGAAACTAACACAACATTGTAAAACAACTATACTCAATAAAAAATAAATAAAGATAATCTCACTCAGAATCAATAGTCATTTAACTAGTCCCAGGAGTATATTAGGGTTTGAATTATACTTACTATCTGAGTACTTTTCTTAGTAAATAATGGATTCTGCTTTACAATCATTTTCAATTTTCCTATTATTTCAAAGCCAGGAGTGTTCTCTGAATGTCTTCCTGAAAGAAAATGCTAAATGTGCTGTTGCCTCAATAGATACATATTAAAAATTCCAAAAGCTTTGATTTTATATAAAGTTTTACAACTTGAATTCCTCACCTTTACATTTGGGGAGACTGTCTTTCTATGAAAGAGTATCTAAAAGCTACATTTTAAAGTTATAAAACAGAGCCAGAGCTTTGTTATTTATAAAAAAAAAACCTTTATACAATTTTTAACATGTTTATTGGAGTATAATTTCTTTACGGTGTTGTGTTAGTTTCTGCTGTATAAAAAAGTGAATCAGCTATACGTATACATATATCCCCATATCCCCTCCCTCTTGCGTCTCCCTCCCACCCTCCCCATCCCACCTCTCTAGGTGGTCACAAAGCACCAAGCTGATCTCCCCATGTGATACAGCTGCTTCCCACTACCTATCTGTTTTACATCTGGTAGTGTATATATGTCAATGGTACTCTCTCACTTTGTCTCAGCTTTCCCTGCCCCCTCCCCGTGTCCTTAAGTCCATTCTCTACATCTGCATCTTTAATTTCCATTTACAGTTATTACAAAATATTGGCTATATTTCCTGTTTTGTACAATACATCCTTGAGCCTATCTCACACCCAATATTTTGTACCTCCCACTCTCCCACTCCTATATTGCCCCTCCCACCCCCACTGGTAACCACTAATTTTTTCTCCATATCTGAGTCTTCTTTTTTGTTATATTCACCAGTTTGTTGTATTTTTAAGATTCTACATATAAGTGATAACATACAGTATTTTCCTCTCGCTGTCTGACTTATTTCACTTAGCACAATGCCCTCCAGAGCCATGCATGTTGCTGCAAATGGCAAAATTTCATTCTTTTTAATGGCCAAGTAGTATTCCTTTAAATATCTATACCACATCTTCTTTATCCATTCATCTGTTGATGGATACTTAGGTTGTTTCCATATCTTGGCAATTGTAAATAATGGTTTGATGAACATTGGGGTGCATATATCTTTTTGAATTAGTGTTTTTGTTTTTGATGTATACCCAGCAGTGGAATTTCTGGGTCACATAGTAGTTCTTTTTGTAGTTTTTTGAAAAACCCCCATAATGTTTTCCACACTGGCTGGACCAATTTAAATTCCCACCAGCAGTGTACAAGGGTTCCCTTTTCTCCACATCCTTGTCAACATTTATTCCTTTTGTTTGTTTTGACTATAATCATTCTGACAAGTGTGAGGTGATATCTCATTGTGGTTTTGATTTGTTTTTCCCTGATGCTAATTGATGTTGAACATCTTTTTTTGTGCTTCTTGGCCATCTTCATTTTCTCTTTGGAAAAATGTCTATTCAGTTTTTCTAATCATTTCTTATCTTTTTTTTTTTTTCCAGTACCCAGGCCTCCCACTGTTGTGGCCTCTCCCATTATGGAGCACAGGCTCTGGACACGCAGGCTCAGTGGCCATGGCTCTTGGACCCAGCTGCTCCATGGCATGTGGGATCTTCCTGGACTGGGGCATGAACCTGTGTCCCCTGCATCGGCAGGCAGACTCTCAACCACTGCGCCACCAGGGAAGCCCCAGGATATCTTTAACAGTGTGCGTCATTCGTTTATCCTAGCCATTTGCTTGAGGGTTCTGGGAAATAATTATGACAGCTTGGGAAAATATCTGTCAACAAATTGCTTAAGTGCAACTGAAATAAATGTAGATCTGTCAAAAAAATGATAGCACCATTAGAGTGGCATCATCAATATGGTGATGTAGGTCGTTCACAGCTTCAGTCTCCCCATAGAAAATACACCACTGTGAAAATCCAAGAGCCTAGGGGTGAGGCTGTGGAAGACTCCTGGATCACAGAGACTGAGAAATACTGCATTAGAAGGAAAGAGGAGAGTCTACATTATATTGGCCTTCTACAGGCCTGCACATCACCACTCCAAGAGGGGGCTCTGGAGCTACAGTTCCCCTAGTAGAAAAAAAAAAAAAAAGAGGGTCAAAAATGGTGGACATACGGCTCCCTCAGTATTGTAGAATGCTTCCCAGGAAGCCCACTCAGGTCTTACCTCATGGTCAATATTGGGGGAATCTGCAGGGCTTGGCCACTCAAGATCAAACAGAGAAGGGGGTGGACTTATATAAAATGGTGCTAAGCACTTGGCAGACCACATTTCTTCTTGCAGTACCAGAGAGATCCAATCCAGTGGATCTGCCCATCAACAGAGATGAACCAGTAACCCAGCCTTTCCAGAGAGATTGGTTGGCATTTCTGCCTGATATGGATCACCAACCAATAAGCTTTAACACCTCTGTAACCCACATTACAGCCCTGCCCATGCAGGGAAGCAGATTAAAAGCCCCATCCAACTATTTAATATAGGCTTTAGTCCTGTCTGATCAGAAAGCCTGGCTAGAAAACTCAGGCAGTTGTGGAGCCCATCCTACAGCCATATTTGGGCAAGAAACCAAGCCAGCATCGTTACCCAACTGTTAAATATAGCCTCTGGCCCTGAAAACCAGGGAGCCTGAAGAGTGAACATGGGTTGCCTTGTAACCCAACCTTCGGTAGAATCCAGTTGTAAATCTCATCCTATAGCCTCACCCCGTAACAGAACTCAGTCTATGGCCTTGCCTATTGCTTAAAACAGCCTATGTCCTCACCCAGGCAGAGGGTTGGGCAGGGATCACCCAGTGATCTTGCCCAATCATGGAGTACAGTCCCTAGCCCCACCCAACTGCAGGATTAAGCTGAGTTCCCTCCCAGCCAGAGAGCCTGGCTAGTGATCTTGCAGAGCAGAGCCAGTAGCTTATCTTATAACAAAGCCCAGCCTGCAGCCCTACCCCACATTGTGACATAGTATTTAAGCCCACCTGACTTCAGAGCATAGCCTGAAAACTTTCCAACTGTGAAGCCCTAGCTGTAGCTCCACCTCAACAGGGATTGCAGCCAGCAGCATCATCCAGTCAGGGAGCACAGCCTGAAACTCCACCTGATGAGTAGTCATTGCAGAGTCCAACCTATAGCCCTGTCCAATTGTGGAGTCCAGCCTGTGGCCCACCTGGCAGGGGAAGTTATCCAGCAAGGTTGCCTGACCAAAGGTGATTGCAGAGTTCAACTACTGGCCCCACCTGACCATGGAGCACAGCTAGCAGCTCTGCACAATCAGGGAACCTGGTAAGCAGTCCCACTTGAATGCAGAGCCCAACCAACAAGCCCATCCAACCACAAAGCCCAACCAAGAGCACAGCCTCTGAGCTCAGAATATGTGCAGAATTCTCACACAACTAGAGACCTCGATAACAAACTCTGCCTATCAATGCTACCAGCTGACCTATCCAGTATCCAAGCTGAGCTGACTGATGAAGGTCTTTCCTCACAAAAGTGAACCTGTAAGTCTGGAAGAGGAAATCATTTACTCAAATATGCAGATACTGACTGCAAGTTTGGGGGTACTGGAGCAGCTCACTTTGCGGCCTGAGATAGCTTAGGGCCGGTGCTGGCCTGCTGCTGGGTGGGGTCAGGTGCTGGGACACCTGGCTATGTGGTTTGGAGGTTCCTGGTGGTGTCCCCCGGGGCTCATGGGTGGTATCACATCCTGGCACAGCTGGCTGTGGGGTCTTGGTGGTTCTGGGGCTGGTGCTAGCCTGCTGTTGGATGGACCCATATCCTGCATCAGCTGGCTCTGTGTCTCAGTGGTTCACGGGGCTGGTCCTGATCTGCCAATGTGTGGTATCTGATTCTGAAGCAGCTGGCTGTGGGACCTGTGGGAATCCACAGCTAGTTCCTGCCCGCTGGTGGGCAAAGCAGGGGCCCCACATGAATGGCTGCTTGACCTGAGGGAACCTGGTACTGTGCCTTCCAGTGGTGGGCAGGGTCTATTAAGTCTAGACGGAGGACTCTGAAATGGCGCTTGCCAGCACCCATGTCCTCATGGTAGAACAAGTTCCCTAAAATGGCTTCCTCCAGTGTCTATGTCCCTATGGGGTGTCCCAGTGGCCTCCTGCCTTTCCAAGAGTCTTCTCCACGATCAGCAAGTGGATATGACCCAGGTTCCTCAAATTATTGCCTCTGTGCTGTGTCTTGATGCTCTTGAGAGTTTGCGTGTGCCCTTTAAGAGTGGAGTCTGTGTGTCTATGGTCCTCCAATTCTCTCATACACAAGCCCCTTTGGCCTTTGAAGCCTGACGTTCTGGAGGCTCACCTTCTCGGTACAGGACCCTCAGTCCGAGGAGCCCAATGTGGGGCTTGGACCCCTCACACATTCGGGAGAACCCCTATAATTGTGATTATCTTCCCATTTGTGGGTCACCTACCTGGGGGTGTGGGTCTTGAATATACCCTGTCTCTGCCCCTCCTACCTATTTCATTTTGGTTCCTTCTTTATATCTTTAGTTGTGGAAAATATTTTCTGCTAGTCTTCAGGTCACTCTCATTGATAATTTCTCTGTAAATATTTGTAATTTTGATGTGCCCTTGGGAGGAGATGAGATTCCTACTCTGCCATTTTGGCCCCTCTTTCAGTGTTTCTTTTTGGAATAACAAAAATGTTTAAACTTATAATGTGGTGATGGAAGTTAAAGTCTGAATATACTAAAAACCAGTTAATTGTACACTAAATGGGTGAGTTGAATGGGGAGTGAATTATATTTCATTAAAGTTATTAAAATATATACCATTTACAAAAGAAATTCTAATGTACCTAAGAATAAAGCTAACAAAAACTGGCAATCCATGTGTTGTAATCCCTGACTTACAACTTTGCTTACTGCAAACAGAGTTGAAATACAACTTAGAGCATTTTGAGGAGTTTTGAAAAGTGGCAGAGCACAGTATGTAAGTTTTTCTCCTGGAATAATCCTGCAAAGTCAATACAAGACGTGAGTTCTTGGTCACTTTACATAAATAAGAAAGTGTCTTTTGCATATATTCCAAGAGTCTTGGTGGATTACACATTCTTTTATATTGCTATAAATATTGCACTTCACTCTGAGCTACTAGATCAGAGAGATTTAAGCTGAGCCCACAGAGAAGCTTCAAGAGTTTTATGAACTTCCCAAAATAATATGCAAAAAATTGGATATACATGCACATGCGTATTTTTCTAGAGATATTTTTTTACCTCTCCTGTTTCTTGTTTTTTATTTTTTAAATTAAACTATAGTTGATGTACAATATTATATGTACATGCATGTAATATAATGACTCATAGTTTAAAAGGTTATACTCCATTTATAGTTATTATAAAATAGTGGCCATATTTCTCCTCTGATTTTTAATAAAGTATACAACTTAGATATTTAAAAACAACTTCTCTAATTAATACTCTCAGTAGGATCTAATACTGTGGTTCTCAAACCTAATGGCTCACCAAAATTATCTGAGTAGTTAAGAAAAAATTATACAATCCCAGTATCTACCACCTATAGTGACAGAAATCTGAAGTGGACTCCAGGGATCTCTATATTTTGGGATAACTTCACTCTAGAATCACTGCAGCATGCATCTATTGAGCTTCTAAAATTTGCCAGGGACTATTTTAAGGGCTATAGATATATAACAAAACTTATCTTCTTACTTGATGAAGTTCATATTCAAATGGGAATAAGAATATTTATTATATAATAGTATAATAATAGAGCCATATGCAGGGTTTCACAGGATCAGAGAGAAGAGATGGCCTTAGATTATCTTTCTTTTTATTGAGTTAACATTGCTTTATAAGATTATGTATGTTTCATGTGTACAACATTATATTTTGACTTCTATATATACTACAATATGCTCACTACTAAAAGTTTAGTTTCCATCCATCACTATACATACAGTTGACTCCTTTTACCCATTTCACCTCCTCCCTCCTTCAATTCCCATCCCCTCTGGTAACCATTATACTGTTTTCTGTATCTAGGAGTTCTGTTTGTTCACTTTTTAAAAATTCCACATATGAATGAAATCATATAGTATTTTTCTTTCTTTGTCTGACTTAGTTCACGTAGCATAATACATTCAAGGTCCATCCATGTTGCCTTGACTGGGGACAGGAGTGGGGAAATTGGGTGAGTGGGAATGGGGAGGAGAATTGGGGGTTATAGGAACTGGTGTCCATTAATTGCATACATACTATTTTGGCCAGAACCTGAATTCATTGCCCCATTGAATTTCTTGGGAGGCTGGAAAATGTAGTCTCTGTGCCTAGGAGGAATGGGATATGAGTTTCCTGAAAAGGTAGCTAGTCTCTGCTATTGCATATTGTCTAGTATACAGCTGGCTATTCATATCTTCATTCAATAGAACAATTTCAGTGCTTATTATATGCAGGCATTGTTCTGGGTACTAATGGTACAATTGGGAGCAAGACAGATATAAATCCTTACCTCTATGTGTCTAAAGTTCACGAAAGTAATCTGGGCTGATTATTTCTGTTTAGGAGGGGTCAATAAACGACAGAACTTACTGTGTTAAGCATGTAAAGGATTAAAATCTATTAAATAATAAATTTTAAAGGATGTAATTATGACTCCTATACAAATATAAAATGTTGAAGATTTTATTTAAATTAGTAATTAATGAGAGAACCAGTAAGCCAGGTAGGGAATGGTAGCAGTCCTTAGTAGAAGCAATTTATCCTCACAGAAATCTTTGGGTAGCAGTGATGAAGTCCTAGTGTGATTTCTCTCTTTGGAATTGTCATGGAAAGGCAACTTGGCCCTCTGACCCTCAGTATCATCATGTGGAAAGTAAGAAGTGTGACTCCATAGAGGAAGCAAACTCAAATGGCTACAGGGCCAGGCAGATAAAACGACATAACAGAAGCAGGCTGGGTGAGGACTGTGGCAGGCAGAATGCTAGTCTGACCTAAATGAGTAGTTGCTCTTGAATTCCAGCTCATTACTGCTTTAGGGAATGCAGACTCATTATTGCTAGATACTCGGATTTTTTTTTAAACCTGGAAATCCCGAGTTAAAAATATTAGTAATTAGTAATTAATGAGAGAACCAGTAAAGCAGGTACCAGGGCAGCTTTCATAGAGAGCTATGTAGGCTTTGATTCCATAATTGAAGTCAATCTTAGTTCCTTAAAAGTAGACTGTCATACCTGATAAAATGAGTATCATCCTCAAATAGGGCATTCTTAGCAAGTTCTTGGTTGCATACTTAATTTCTCTAAATATATTCTAGTAAAAAGGAATATAGTATCTGACTGAATGTATACAAATAAGTATATTTCCATGAAAAGTTTACAGACTTAATAAGAGTATCTGAATTCTGGGCAGTCAGTAAAAATCAGATATCATTGAAAAATGTTTCTTTTCAGTTTGAAAGAGCAGAGTCTACTAAATTGTTAGTCACTCTAGACAGTTCAACAAAAAAGAAGGCACTTCTTACATATCATGGGTATAGAAGAGAGGATAGTAAACTGTATCCTATGGGTCAAATCCAGCATGTAGCCTGGTTTTGTAAGGCCCCTGAGATAAGAATGTTTTTTGCATATTTAAATGGTTGATAAAAAGAAAGAAAATAAACACATGTCACAGAGAGTGTATATAGCCAAAAAGCCTAAAGAATTTATTTAATACCTGGCCCTTTAGAAAGAAAGTTTTTGAACCATGATATAGAACATTAAAATAACATTAAGTATATTCCAAATAAATAATCATAGTAAGACTTTTTTATTAGTTCATTCAATCCCATATAACTATAAAAAGTGCCAAACTGTTTTCCAGAATGGCTGTACTATTTTACATCCCCACCAACAAAGCTTTTTTGTATTCTCACCATCAAGGTGGGTTCTGTCATGATGAGCAATCTAGCCCCAGAAGTCTCTTTGTTCCTTCAGGACAGAGAATCCTATAAAACTTTTAGAAAAAAATGTAAGCAAACACCTTCAGGGCCTAGAGGTAAGTAAAAAGTTTGTAGATTTGACACAGCACAATCCATAAAAGGAAAATAAATTATAAACTGCTCACTATCAAAATGTAAACAAAAACAACAAAAAGTTTGCTTTGTGAAAAGACCATGTGAAGAAGGTGAAAAGACAAATTACATACTAGGAGGAAATATTTGCAAATTGCATATTTGAAAAAGGACTAGTATCTAGGGTACATAAAGAGTAAAAAATTCAACAGTAAAAGCAACAAACAAGAAATCCAATTAGAAAATGAGCAATAATTATATCACCAGTATGCAGATGGCAAATATGCACATTAAAAGATGTTCAACGTCATTAGCCATTATGGGAATGTAAATTAATACCACCTGAACTATCTCTAAACACTACCATAATGGTTAAAATAAAAATAGTGACAACACCAAATGCTGGAAACAACCTAAAGTCTTTCAAAGGTAAATGGTGGGACTTCCCTGGTCGTCCAGTGGGTAAGACTCCATGCTCCCAATGCAGGGGGCCCGGATTTGATCCCTGATCAGGGAACTAGATCGCACATGAATGCCACAACTAAGAGTCTGCATGTAGCAACTAAGAAGTCCACATGCCACAACCAAGAAGTCTGCATGCAGCAACTAAGATCCTGCATGCTGCAACTAGCATCTGGTACAGCCAAAATAAATAAATAAATAAATAAATGAATAAATATTTTTTTGAAAGGTAAGTGGTTAAACAAACTGTGGTACATCAATACCATGGAGTACCACTAAACAATAAAATGTGACAAACTACTGATACACACAAAACCCCAGATGAATCTCCAGGGAATTATGCTGAGTACAAAAAGCCAATCCCCAAAGATTGCATACTGCATGATCCAATTTATATAGCATACTTTAAATGACAAATTATAGAAATGGAGAAATTAGTAGTTGTCAGGACTTAGAAATGGGCCTAGAGGGATGGAAAAGAGGTGAGTGTGGTTATAAATCAACAGAAGGTTTCCTAGTGGTGATAGAACTCTTCCATATCTTGATCATGGTTGTGGGTACATAAAAATACATATATGATAAAATTGTATAAAACTGAATGTATTCACACACACACACACACATGTACAGTAAAACTGGTGAAATCTGAATAAGGCCAAAGGATTTAGTCAATATCAGTTTCTTGGTTGTGGTATCAGCCTATAGTTTTGGAAGATTTTACCATTGATTGGAACTGCATAATGTGGGACAAACACAGGGTCTCTGTATTGTTGTGTACAACTGCATGTGAATCTACAATTGTCTCAATATAAAACGTTTAATAAAAAAGTAAATATAGAGGTAATGTAATTGAAAAGAATCTTAGCTCTTTTACCAATTACAGAAAATTATTCTGCTAGGACACAGAATCTTTGCTAACTTTGCAGATTATGCAGATAGTAAAGGATAACCTTTCATACAGCAAGCAAAGTCATTAATGAGTAGTCAATGAAACATTCATCAAAACTGAGCAAAATTTGTTAACATTTTAATTCATTCCACTGTTTCTTTTCAGACTCAGCTATGATGAAGTAAGGCTAATAACATTCATTTACAAATTTTGTTCTTTCCTATGACCTTTATATCCAGAACAAAGTGACAATTTACTATAGGATAGAGTTGCTTCTCTCAGGGTGTCCATGAGATCAAAACAATTTTCAAATTAATACTAAGATGTTATTTATCTTAACATTCAGTGTGCTCATCATAACTATCTTCAAATGAAGCAATACAAAAATATTTTTTTTACTTTTTGAATACAGGAAATATCAATAGTTATAATCCACAATAAAAATAAAATCTTTGGGTTTTCTGTATATTTGCAGAGTCTGGACTTTCATATGCTGTGTTCTCCCCAGACTGACTTCTTCCAGCCACGATGGAATAACAGGGTTGAAACTTACTCTCTCATCTAAATAACAACAATTTTAAAAATAGACAAAATAAATGAAACATTTTTTAAGACAGCAATCTTTGAAAGACAGGAAACAAGTGAGGTGAGCCTTAAAACGTCCCCAGCTTATTGCCTTGAGAGTGTTTCTAGGCTGCAGCACAGTGACAAGAAACCCAGGTGAAGCCCAGCAGACTCGCAGTTAAGGAGATGTACCTGAGAGTGCAGGGAGACCAATGTAGCTAGGGTTTGTAGGACAGAGTACAAGAAGAGAGAGAATTTCACAGTGAGACCTCTAAACATGCAGAAGATCTCTACAATTACACAGCAAAGCACTGATCAGTACATGTGTGTGAGTAAGCTACTTGAGGCTAGCAGAAAAGCATCAAATTGATTGAGAGGGAAAGGTAGACTGTGCTCCAACAACAACAACAACAAAAAAGAATAATACCTGTTCCCATTAGCCAGACTGGAAAGTCTCATAGGGTATTAAAAAGAGATTTCAGAAGTGTCTTGCCTGGATTCAGAGCTCAAGATGGTAGAGTAGAAGGATGTGAGCTCACCCCCTTCTTACAAAAACACCAAAATCACAACTAACTGCTGAACAAGAGTCGACAAAAAAATGCTGGAACCTACCAAAAAAGATACCCTATACCTAAAGACAAAGAAGAAGCCACAATGAGATGGTAGGAAGGTTGCAATTACCATAAAATCAAATCCTATACCTACTAGGTGGGTGACCCACAATCTGGAAAGCAATTACACCACAGAAATCCCACAGGAGTGAAAGTTCTGAGTCCCATGTCAGGCTTCCCAGACCAGGTGTCTAGCAATAGGAGGAGGAGTCACCAGATAATCTGGCTTTAAATGTCAGCAGGGTTTCATTGCAGGACTTCTAAAGGACTGGCAGAAACAGAAGCTCCACTCTTGGAAGGTGCACACAAAGTCTCACGCACATCAGGACACAGGGGACAAAAAAGCAGTGACCCTATAAGAGATAAAGCCAGACTTACCTGCTAGTATTTGTGGGTCTCCTGAAGAGGCAAGGGGGTAGCTGTGGCTCACTGTGGGGACAAAGACTGGCAGCAGCAGTTTTCAGAAGTACTCATTGGTGTGAGCCCTCCCAAGGCCACAAAGTGCCCCACCAAAAAGTCTGTAAGCTCCAGTGCTGGGTTGTCTCAGGCCAAACAACCAACAGGGTGGGAACACAGCCCCACCTATCAGCAGACAAGTGAATTAAAGATTTACTGAGCATAGCCCTGACCACCAGAGGGACAAGATCCAGCTCCACCAGTCCCTCTCATCAGGAAGCTTGCACAAGCCTCTTAGATAGCCTCATCCACCAGAGGGCAGACAGCAGAAGTAAGAAAAACTACAATCCTGCAGCCTGTGGAATGAAAAACACAATCACAGAAAGTTAGACAAAATGAAATGGCAGAGGAATATGTCCCAGAGAAAGGAACAAAATAAAACCCCAGAAAAAAAACTAAGTGAAGTGGAGATAGGAAACCTTCCAGAAAAAGAATTCAGAATAATGATAGTAAAGATGATCAAGGATCTCAGAAAAAGAATGGAGGCAGGGGTCAAGAAGATGCAGGAAGGCTTCTCTGGTGGTTCAGTGGTTAAGAAACTGCCTGCGAATGCAGGGGATGCAGGTTCAAGCCCTGGTCTGGGAAGATCCCACATGCCATGGAGCAGCTGGGTCCATGAGCCATGGCCGCTGAGCCTGCGCGTCCAGAGCCTGTGCTCCACAACGGGAGAGGCCACAACAGTGAGAGGCCCATGTACAGCAAAAAAAAAAAAAAAAAAAAAAGATGAAGGAAATGTTTAACAGAGACCTAGAAGAACTAAAGAACAAACAAACAGAGATAAACAAGACAATAACTGAAATGAAAAACACACTAGAAGGAATCAATAGCAGAATAACTGAGTCAGAAGAATGGAGAAGTGACCTGGAAGACAGAATGGTAGAATATAATGCCATGGGCACAATAAAGAAAAAATAATGAAAAAAAATGAAGACGGTTTAAGAGAACTCTGGGACAACATTAAATGCACCAACATTCACATTATAGGGGTTCCAGAAGGAGAAGGTAGACAGAAAGGACCTGAGAAAATATTTGAAGAGATAATAGCTGAAAACTTCCCTAGCAGAGGAAAGGAAACAGTAACCCAAGTCCAGGAAGTGCAGCTAGTCCCAGCCAGGATAAACTGAAGGAGGAACATGCCAAGGCACATAGGAATAAAATTGACAAAAAATAAAGACAAAGAAAAACATATTAAAAGCAACAAGGGAAAAATGACAATTAACATACAAGGAAACTCCCACAAGTTTATCTGCTGATTTCTCATCAGAGACTTTGCAGGCCTGAATGGAGTGGCAGGATATTTTTAAAGTGATGAAAAGGAAGAACCTAAAACCAAGAATACTCTACCCTGCAAGGCTCTCATTCATATTTGATGGAGAAATAAAAAGCTTCACATACAAGCAAAAGCTAAGGGAATTCACCACCACTAGACCAGCTTTGCAGCAAATGCTAAAGAAACTGCTCTAGGCAGGAAAGAGACCAGCAACTTAAAACAACTTTGTACATATATAAACTGCTATATCAAAATCCCATGGGAAAGGCAAGCTCAAAAGCTACAATAGATACAAACACAAAAAAGAAAAAAGCTACCCAAACACAACACTAAAAATGGTCATCAAAACACAAGTCAAGGAATCGGGAAGATGGCAGAAAAATAAGACACGGAGATCACCTTCCTCCCCACAGATACACCAGAAATACATCTACACGTGGAACAACTCCAACAAAACACATACTGAATGCTGGCAGAAGACCTCAGACCTCCCAAAAGGCAAGAAACTCCCCACGTACCTGGGTAGGGCAAAAGAAAAAAAGAATAAACAGAGACAAAAGAATAGGGACGGGACCTGCACCAGTGGGAGGGAGCCTTGAAGGAGGAAAGGTTTCCACACACTAGGAAGCCCCCTCACAGGCAGAGACTGTGGGTGGTGGAGGGGGAAAGCTTCAGAGCCAAAGAAGAGAGAACAGTAACAGGGGTGTGGAGGGCAAAACGGAGAGATTCGCGCCCAGAGGATTGGTGCCGACCAGCACTCACCAGCCTGAGAGGCTTCTCTGCTCACCTGCAGGGGAAGGTGGGGCTGGGAGCTGTGGCTTGGGCTTTGGTCTGAGCGCAGGGAGAGGACTCAGGTTTGCGGCGTGAACACAGCCATCAGGGGGGTAGTGCACCAAGGCTAGTCGAGAGGGTGTCAGGGGAAAAGGCTGGACCTGCAGAAGAGGCAAGAGACTTTTTCTTCCCTCTTTGTTTCCTGGTGCACTAGGAGAGGGGATTAAGAGCGCTGCTTAAAGGAGTTCCAGAGATGGGCGTGAGCCACGGCTAACAGCACAGACCACAGAGACAGGAATGAGATGCTAAGGCTGCTGCTGCCGCCACCAAGAAGCCTGTGTGCGAGCACAGGTCACTATCCACACCACCCTTCCCGGGAGCCTGTGCAGCCTGCCACTGCCAGGGTCCTGGAATCCAGGGACAACTTCCCTAGGAGAATGCACGGTGAGCCTCAGGCTGGTTCAACGTCCCGCTGGCCTCTGACGCCGCAGGCTCTCCCTGCATCCACACCACTCCCTCCCCTTGGCCTGAGTGAGGCAGAGCCCCCGAATCAGCTGCTCCTTTAACCCCATCCTGTCTGAGCGAAGAACAGACAGCCTCTGGTGACCTACATTCAGAGGTGGGGCCAAATCCAAAGCTGAGCCCCGGGAGCTGTGAGAACAAAGAAGAGAAAGGGAAATCTCCCCCAGCAGCCTCAGAAACAACAGATTAAATCACCACAATCAGCTTGATGTACCCTGCATCTGTGCAATACTTGAATAAACAATGAATCATCCTAAATGGAAGACATGGACTTTGAGAGCAAGATTTATTATTTTTTTCCCCTTTTCCTCTTTTTGTGAGTGTGTATGTGTATGCTTCTGTGTGAGATTTTATCTGTATAGCTTTGGTTTCACCATTTGTCCTAGGGTTCTATCCGTCCTTTTTTTTTTTTAATTAAAATTTTTTTCCTTAATAATTATTTTTTACTTTAATAACTTTATCTTATTTTATCTTAATTTATTATATTTTACTTAATCCTCTCTTTATTTCTTTCTTATACTTTTACACCCTTTTATTCTGAGCTGTGTGGATGAAAGTCTCTTGGTGCTGGAGACAGGAGTCAGAGCTGTGCCTCTGAAGTGGGAGAACCAACTTCAGGACAGTGGTCCACAGGAGAACTCCCAGCTCCACATAATATCAAATGGAAAAAAATCTCCCAGATATCTCCATCTCAACACCAGCACCCAGCTTCACTCAACAACCAGCAAGCTACAGAGCTGGACACCCTATGCCAAAGAACTAGCAAGAGAGGAACAGAACACCACCCGTTAGCAGAGAGGCTGCCTAAAATCATATTAAGTCCACAGACACCCCAAAACACACCACCAGATGTGGACCTGCCCACCAGAAAGACAAGATCCAGCCTCATCCATTAGAACACAGGCACTAGTCCCCTCCACCAGGAAGCCTACACAACCCACTGAACCAACGTTAGCAACTGGAGACAGACACCAAAAACATCAGGAACTACGAAACTGAAGCCTGCAAAAAGGAGACCCCAAACAAACTAAGATAAGCAATATGAGAAGACAGAAAAACACAAAGCAGATGAAGGAGCAAGATAAAAACCCACCAGACATAACAAATGAAGAGGAAACAGGCAGATTACCTGAAAAAAGAATTCAGAATAATGATGGTAAAGATGCTCCAAAATCTTGGAAAGAGAATAGAGAAAAGGCAAGAAACATTTAACAAGGACGTAGAAGAACTAAAGATGAAACAAGCAATGATGAACAGCACAATAAATGAAATTAAAAATACTCTAGATGAGATCAGTAGCAGAATAACTGAGGCAGAAGAACAGAGAAGTGACCTGGAAGATAAAATAGTGGAAATAACTGCTGCAGAGCAGAATAAAGAAAAAAGAATGAAAAGAACTGAGGACAGTCTCAGAGACTTCTGGGACAACATTAAATGCAACAACATTCGAATTATAGGGTTTCCATAAGAAGAAGAGAAAAAGAAAGGGACTGAGAAAATATTTGAAGAGATTAGTTGAAAACTTCCCTAATATGGGAAAGAAAATATTTAGTCACGTCCAGGAAGCACAAAGAGTCCCATACAGGACAAATCCAATGAGAAACATGCCAAGACACATAGTAATCAAACTGTCAAAAATTAAATACAAAGAAATCATATTAAAAGCAGCAAGAGAAAAACAACAAACAACACACAAGGGAATCCCCCTAAGGTTAACAGTTGATCTTTCAGCAGAAACTCTGCAATACAGAAGGGACTGGTAAGACATATTTAAAGTGATGAAGGAGACAAAACTACAACCAAGATTACTCTACCCAGCAAGTATCTCATTCAGATTTGATGGAGAAATTAAAAACTTCATAGACACGCAAAAGCTGAGAGAGTTCAGCACTACCAAACCAGCTTTACAACAAATACTAAAGGACCTTCTCTAGGCAAGAAACACAAGAGAATGAAAAGACCTACAATAACAAGCCCAAAACAAATAAGAAAATGAGAATAGGAACATACATATTGATAATTACCTTAAATATAAATGGATTAAATGCTCCCATCAAAAGACACAGACTGGTTGAATGGAAACAAAAACAAGACCCATATATATGCTGTCTACAAGAGACCCACTTCAGACCTAGAGACACATGCAGAATGAAAGTGAGGGGATGGAAAAATATATTCCATACAAACGGATACCAAAAGAAATCTGGCATAGCAATTCTCATATCAGAAAAAATAGACTTTAAAATAAAGACTATTACAAGTGACAAAGAAGGACAGTATATAATGATCAAGGGATCGATCCAAGAAGGAGATGTCCTCAATATATAAGGCAAAGACTAACAGCCTTAAAAGAGAAATTGACCATAACACAATAATAGTGGGGACTTTAACACCTCACTTTCATCAGTGGACAGATCATCCAGACAGAAAATCAATAAGAAAACAAAGGCCTTAAAAGGCACAATATACCAGATGCACTTAACTGATATTTATAGAGCATTCCATCCAAAAGCAGCAGAATACACATTCTCCTCATGTGCACATGTAACATTCTCCAGGAATGACCACATGCTGGGCCACATAGAGACTCTCAATAAATTTAAGAAAACTGAAATCATATAAAGTATCTTTTCTCATAAGAATGCTATGAGATTAGAAATAAACTATAAGAAAAGAACCGTAAAAAACACAAAAACTTGGAGGGTAAACAGCATGCTACTAAACAACCAATGGATCTCTGAAGAACTCAAAGAGCAAATTAAACAAAAACCTAGAGACATATGAAAAGGAAAGCACAATGATCCAAAACCTCTGGGGTGCAGCAAAAGCAGTTCTAAGATGGAAATTTATAGCAAAACAATCTTACCTCTGGAAACAATAAAAATATCAATTACACAACCTAAACCTACACCTAAAGCAACTAGAGAAAGAAGAACAAATGAAACCTAAAGTTAGTGTAAGGAAAGAAATCATAAAGATCAGAGCAGACATATATGAAATTGAGAAAAAGAAAACAATAGCAAAGATCAATGAAACTAAAAGTTTATTCTTTGAGAAGATAATCTTTTTCCAGACACATCAATAAAAAAAGGAGAGAATGCAAATCAATAAAATTAGAATGGAAAAAGAGGAAGTTACAACTGACACCACAGAAATACAAAGGATCATAAGAGACTATGACAAGCAACTGTATGCCAATTAAATGGACAATCTGGAAGAAATGGACAAATTCTTAGGTAAAATCTCCCAAGACTTAACCAGTAAGAAATAGAAAATATGAACAGACCAATCACAAGTAATGAAATTGAAACTGTGATTAAAAAAAAAAAACTCACAACAAACAAAAGTTCAAGGCCAGATGGCTTCACAGGTGATTTCTATTGAACATTTAGAGAAGAGCTAACACCTATCCTTCTGAAACCATTCCAAAAAATTGTAAAGGAAAGAAAACTCCAAAACTCATTCTATTAGTCTACCATCACCCTGATACCAAAACCAGACAAAGATACCAAACAAAAGAAAATTACAGATCAATATCACTGATGAACATAGACCCCAAAATCCTCAACAAAATACTAGCAATCCGAATCCAACAATACAGTAAAAGGATCATAAAGCCTGATGAAGTGGGATTTATCTCAGGGATGCAAGGATTCTTCAATATCTGAAAATCAATCAGTGTGATACACCACATCAACAAATTGAAGAATAAAACCATATGTTCATCTCAATAGATGCAGAAAAAGCCTTTGATAAAACTCAACATGCATTTATGATAAAAGCTCTCCAGGAAGTGGGCATAGAGGGAACATACCTCAACATAATACAGACCATATATAACAAACCTAGAGCTAATATCATACTCAAGAATGAAAAGCTGAAAACATTTCCTCTATGATCAGGAACAAGACAAGGATGTTGACTCTTACCACTTTTATTCAACATAGTTTTGGAATTGCTAGCTATGGCAATCAGGGAAGAAAAAGAAATAAAAGGAATCCAAATTGAAAAAGAAGAAGTTAAACTGTCACTGCTGATGACATGATACTATACATAGAAAATCCTAAGGACACTTCCAGTAAACTACTAGAGCACATCAATGAATCTGGTGAAGTTTCAGGATACAAAATTAATACAGAGAAATCTCTTGCATTTCTATACACTAACAACACAAGATCAGGAAGATAAATTAAAAAACAATCCCATTCATCATCATATCAAAAATAATAAAATAACTAGAAATAAGCCTCCCTAAGGAGGCAAGAGACCTGCACTCCGAAAGCAATAAGATGCTGATGAAAGAAATCGAAGATGACACAAACAGATTGAAATATATGCCATGTTCTTGGGTTGGAAGAATCAATATTGTCAAAATGACTATACTACCCAAGGCAATCTACAGATTCAATTCAATCTCTATTACATTACCAATGGCATTTTTCATAGAACTAGAACAAGAAATCTTAAAATTTGTATGGAGACACAAAGGAGTCCAGATAGCAAAAACAATCTTGAGAAAGAAAAACGGACTTCTTGACTTCAGACTATACTACAAAGCTACAGTCATCAAAACAGTATGGTACTGGCACAAAAAAAAATATAGATTGATGGAACAGTATAGAAAGCTCAGAAATAAACCCCACACCTTTGGTCAATTAATCTATGACAAAGGAGGCAAGACTATACAATGGAGGAAATATATTATCTTCAACAAATTGTGCTGGGAGAACTGGACAGTTACATGTAAAAAAAATTAAATTAGAAAATTCTTCAACATCATACACAAAAATAAATTCAAAATGGATTAAAGACCTATCTGTGAGACTGAACACTATAAAACAGAGGAAAACATAGGCAGAACACTCTCGGACATAAATCGCAGCATGTTTTTTATCCATCTCCAAGAGTAATAGAAATAAAAACAAAAATAAACAAATGGGACCTAATTAAACTCAAAAGCTTTTGCACAGCAAAGGAAACCATAAACGAAAAGACATCCCACAGAATGGGAGAAAATATTTGCAAATGATGTGACCGACAAGGGATTAGTCTCCAAAATTTACAAACAGCTCATGTGACTTTATCATCAAATAAACAACCCAATGAAAAAATGGGCAGAAGGCCTAAATAGACATTTCTCCAAAGAAGACATACAGATGGCCAAGATGCACTTGAAAAGATGTTCAACATTACTAATTATTAGATAAATGCAAATCAATACTATAATGAGATATTACCTCACAGCCGTCGGAATGGCTATCATCAAAATATCCACAAACAATAAATGCTGGCGAGGGTGTGGAGAGAAGGGAAATCTTCTATACTCTTTGTGGGAATGTAAATTGGTATTGTCACTGTGGAAAATAGTATGGATGTTCCTTAAAAAACTAAAAATAGAGCTCTCATATGATCCTGCAATCCCACACCTGGGCATATACCTGGAGAAAAACATGGTCCAAAAGGATACATGCACTCCAGTGTTCACTGCAGAGCTGTTTCCAATAGCCATGACATGGAAGCCACCTAAATGTCCATCGACAGAGGAATGGATAAAGAAGATGTGATACATATATATAATGGAATATTACTCAGCCATTAAAAAGAATGAAATAATGCTATTTGCAGCAACATGATGGACCTAGAGACTGTCATACTGAATGAACTAAGTCAGAGAGAGAAAGACAAATATCGTATGATATTGCTTATATGTGTAATCTTAAAAACATGATACAAATGAACTTATTTACAAAA
The DNA here is from genome assembly GCF_964341445.2 of Mesoplodon mirus. Lineage (NCBI taxonomy): Eukaryota > Metazoa > Chordata > Mammalia > Artiodactyla > Ziphiidae > Mesoplodon > Mesoplodon mirus. Next base: position 74,172,123 of record NC_138981.1, read on the forward strand.
GAGAAAGAGACTCACAGACTTAGAAAATGAACTTATGGTACCCTAGGGGGAATGATGGGTAGGAGGGATAGTTAGGGAGTTTGGGATTAGCATGTACACACTGCTGAATTTAAAATGGATAACCAACAAGGACCTACATGGACCTGCATGGACCCAGCTGCTCTGTGGCATGTGGGATCCTCCCAGACCAGGGACCAAACCTGTGCCCCCTGCATTGGCAGGCAGACTCTCAACCACTGCATCACCAGGGAAGTTCCCATACTGTTTTGATTACTATAGATTTGTAGTATAGTTTGAAATCAGGTAGCATGAATACTCCAGCTTTATTCTTTCTTTATCAAGCTTTCTTTGTTTATTCAGGGATTTTGTGATTCCATACAAATTGTATAATTATTTGTTCTAGTTCTGTAAAAAATGCCGTTGGTATTTTGAAAAGAATTGCTTTGAATCTGTAGATTTGATTTGGGTAGTATGGACATTTTAACAATTTTGATTCCTCCAATCCATGAACACAGTATATCTTTTCACTTATTTGTGTTATCTTCAGTTTCTTTCCTCAATGTCTAATAGTTTTCAGAATACACGTATTTTACCTCTTAGGTTGAATTTATTCCTAGGTATTTCTTTTTTTTTGGATATAATTGTAAATGGAATTGTTTTCTTTATTTCTCTTTCTGATAGTTTGTTGTTAGTGTTTAGAAATGCAAGAAATTTCTGTATATTAGTTTTGTATCCTGAAACTTTACTGAATTCATTTATTAGTTATAATTGTTCTTTGGTGACATCTTTGGGATTTTCTATAGAGTGTAATGTCATCAGCAAATAGTGACACTTTTATTTATTTTTTCTCAATTTGGATCCTTTTTATTTCTTTTACTTGCCTAATTGCTTTGGCTAATACTTCCATTGCTGTGTTGGATAAAAGTGGTGAGAGTGGGTATCCTTGTCTTTTTCCTGATCTTAGAGGAAACGTTTTCAGCTTTTCACTGTTGAATATGATGTTAGCTGTGGGTTCATCATATATGGCCTTTATTATGTTGAGGTATGTTCCCTCTATTCCCACTTTGTGGAGAGTTTTTTATCATAAGTATATGTTGACTTTTGTCAAATGCCTTTATTACATGTATTGACATTATTATATGATTTTTATCCTTGGTTTTATTAATATGGTATATCACACTGATTGATTTATGGGTGTTCAACCATCCTTGTATCCCTGGAATGAAACTCACTTGATCATGATATACAATCCTTCTAATATATTATTGAATTTGGTTTGCTAATATTTTGTTGCTTAAATTACTCATACAATCTGTATTTTCTTCTTTCTTTTTGCTTTACTTTGTCTGATATTTCTCTAACTTCTTAAGGTCAAAAGTTAGGTTATTGACTTGAGATATTTCTTTTTCTGGCATAGGTGTTTGTTATCAGAAACTTCCCTCTAAACACTGATTTAGGTATATCCCATATTTTGATATATAACATTTGTTTTTTAATTCATCTTAAAGTATTTTCTAAATGACCCATTGATTTCCTCTTTGAGCTAGTAGTCAATTAAGCATGTGTTGTTTAATTTCCATTCAGTTTTTAATTTCCCACATTTCCTTTTGTTATTAATTTCTAATTTGATCTTATTGTGGTTGAAGAATATACTTTGTATGATTTTAGTACCCTAAATTTTTTTAGAGTTATTTAATGGTCAATATATGGTTTATCCTAGAGAATGTTCCATGTACTGGAGAAGAATGTGTATTCTGCTATTATTGGGTGGAATGTTCTAAAGATGTCTGCTATGTCTGTTATTTTATAGTGATATTCAGTTCTTTTATTTCCTTATTGATCTTCTATCCATTATTTAAAGTAGAATAATGAATCTTTCAAAAATTACTGTTGAATTTTCGATTTCTCCCTTCACTTCTGTCAGTTTTTTTCATCATGAGTTTTGGGGTCTGTTTTTACATGCATATATGTCTATAATTGTTATGTCTTTTTGATGGAGTCATGCATTTATAATTATGAAATATCCTTCTTTTTAGCTAGTGACAATAATTGTCTTAAAGTCTGTTTTGTTTGATATAAGTATAACTATCACAACTCTCTTTTGCTTGCATGGTAAATAATTTTTTCCATTCTTTTACTTTCAACTTGTTTGTGTTTTTGGTATGAAACTAAGTCTAATGTAGATAGCATATAGTTTGATTATACTTTAAATTGATTTTGTCATTCTCTGGCTTTTAATTGAAGAATTTAGTCCTTTTATATTTATTGCAATGACTAATAAAGTAAGATTCATGTCTGCACTTTTGTTATGTCCTTTCTCTGTGTCTTATAGCTTTTTGTTTCTCAATATCATCATTATTGCCTTTTTTGTGTTAGATATATTTAGTGTGCCATTTTAATTCTCTTGCTATATTTTAATGATTACTTCATGGAATATCATTAACATCTTAATTTAGAACAGTCTATTTCAGACAAATAGCAACATATTATCAGTAGCACACAAAATCTTGCTCCTATATAGCTTTACTCCCCCTCCCTTTGTGCTATTATTGTCACAAATCAATCTTTATGAATTGTGTGCCTATCAATATAGATTTATTATTATTGCATCATACAGTTGTATTTTAAATGAGATAGTAAAAAGAGTTACAGCCAAAATATATTTATACTGTCTTATATATTTACCTAAATATTTAACTTTACTGACACTCTATTTTTTCATGTGGATTTCAGTTATTCTTGAGTGTCTTTTTATTTTAGCCTAAATGACATCCTTTACTATTTTTGTAGTGCAGCTTCACTAGCAATAAGCTTTAAAAGTTTCTGTTCATATGAAATATTTAATTTCTCTTTAATTCTTATTGCTTTTTTACAGTCTAGGTGAGATATTCACATATAACATATATAAATTTAAGGTGCGCATTGTGATGATTAAGTACATGCATATATTACAAAATGATTACCACAATAATGTTAGTTAACTCCATCCCTTCACATAATTATGATTTGTGTGTTTGTATGGCTGGTGATAAAATGTAAAATGTACTGTCTTAACAACTTTCAAATATATAATACGGTATTTATAGCTAGGAGTTTGTACCCTTTGACCAACATCTCCCCATTTCTCCCCCACCATCCTCTAGGAACCATCATTCCACTCTATTTCTGAGCTGAGATTTTTCATTGATAGATTCCACATATATGTGAGAACACACAGCATTTGTCATTGTCTGTCTGACTTATTTCACTTAGCATAATACACTCAAAGTCCATCCATGTTGTTGCAAATGGCAAAATTTCACTCTTTTTTGTGGGTGAATAATATTCCATTATATATATATATATATATATATATATATATATATATATATATGTATACCACATTTTATTTACTCATTCATCCATTGATGGATATTTAGGTTACTTCCATAGCTTGGCTATTTTAAATCATGCTGCAATGAACATAGGGGTACAGATATCTATTTGCGATAGTAATTTCATTTCCTTTGGATATATATCCAAAAGTAGAGTTGCTGGATCATACATTAGTTATACTTTTAACTTTTTGAGAAATCTCCATCCTGTTTTTCATAAATGCTTTACCAACTTAAATTCACCAACAGTGTACAAGGGTTCCCTTTTCTCCACATACTCACCAATACTTGTGATTACTTGTCTTTTTTTTTGTTTTTGTTTTTGTTTTTTGCGGTACGCGGGCCTCTCACTGCTGTGGCCTCTCCCGTCGTGGAGCACAGGCTCCGGACGCGCAGGCTCAGCGGCCATGGCTCACGGGCCCAGCCGCTCCGCGGCATGTGGGATCTTCCCGGACCGGGGCACGAACCCGTGTCCCCTGCATCAGCTGGTGGACTCTCAACCACTGCGCCACCAGGGAAGCCCACTTGTCTTTTTGATAATAAACATTCTTACAGGTGTGGGGTTATATCTCATTATGGTTTTGGTTTGTATTTTCCTGATGATTAGTGATGTCAAGCATCTTTTTTTGTTTGTTTTTTTGTTTTGTTTTGTTTTCTTTTCTTTTCTTTTTTTTTTTTTTTTTTTGCAGTACACGGGCCCCTCACTGTTGTGGCCTCTCCTGCTGCGGAGCACAGGCTCCGGACGCGCAGGCTCAGCATCCATGGCTCACGGGCCCAGCCACTCCGCGGCATGTGGGATGTTCCCGGACCAGGGCACGAACCCGTATCCCCTGCATCAGCAGGAAGACTCTCAATCACTGTGCCACCATGGAAGCCCTCAAGCATCTTTTCATGTACCTGTTGGTCATTTGTATGTCCTCTTTGGAAAAGTGATTAGTAAAGTTGTTTCCCTATTTTTAAATTGGATTGTTTGTTTTTTGCTATTGAGTTGTATAAATCCCTTATGTTTTGATATTAAGTCTTTATCAGATAGATGGTTTCCAAATATTTTCTCCCATTATGTAGGTTTCCCTTTCATTTTGCTGATTACTTTTCTTTCTGTGCAGAAAACATTTAGTTTTGTGTAGTCTCACTTGTTCATTTTTGCTTTTGTTGCTGGTGCTTTTCGTGTCATCCAAAACATCATTGCCAGATCAATGTCAAGGAGCTTTCCCCCTAGGTTTTCTTCTATTTTTACAGTATTGGGTCTTTCATTTAAGCCTTTAATCTGTTTTGAGTTAATTTTGGGGAGTGATATAAGATAGGGGTCCAATTCCATCCTTCTGCATGTGGTTATCCAGTTTTCCCAGCACTATTTACTAAAGAGATTGTCACTTCCCCATTTCATCTTCTTTACTCCCTTGTCAAATATTGGTTGACTGTATATGAGTTGGTTTATTTCTGAGTTCTGCATTCTATTTCATTGATCTGTTTGTCTATTTTTATTTCAGTACCATGCTGTTTTAATTACTAGTTTGGTAATGATGTTCTATATATATATATATATATATATATATATATATATATATATTATTATTATTATTTTTTGAGGTATGCGGGCCTCTCACTGTTGCAGAGCACAGGCTCTGGATGTGCAGGCTAAGCGGCCATGGCTCATGGGTCCAGCAGCTCCACAGCATGTGGGATCTTCCCAGACCAGGGCACAAACCTGTGTCCCCTGCATTGACAGGCGGACTCTCAACCACTGTGCCACCAGGGAAGTCCTGTAATGACGTTTTAAATCAGTAAGTGTGATGCCTCAGGCTTTGTTCTTCATTTTCAAATTGCTTTGGCTATTTGGGGTCTTTTGTGGTTCCACACGAATTTTAGGATTTTTTTTTCTTTCTGTGAAATATTCCTTTGGAAATTAGATAGGGAATTAATTGAATCTATAGAAGTATTGAAAGATAGTATGGATATTTTTTAAATGTGAATCCTTCTGATCCATGAACATAAGATATCTTTTCATTTATTTGTGTCTTTAGTTTCTTAAAATTTTCTGTACAGATCTTTCACTTTCTCGGTTAACTTTTTTTCCTAAGTGTTTCTTTTTTTTTTGGGGGGGGGGATTTGGTTGTGAATGGGATATCCTTTATTTATTTTTCATTTAGTTTGTAGTTAGTGTATAGAAATGCAACTGATTTTGTATTATGATTTTGTATCCTGAAACAACTGAATTCATATATTAATTCTAATAATTTTTGGTGGAGTATTTAGGGTCTTATATAATATATATAGGATTATGTCATCTGCAAACAGAGACAGTTTTATTACTCCCTTTCTGGTTTAGATGCTTTTTATTGACTAACTGCTGTGGGTAGGACTTCACAGTATTATGTTGAGTAGGAGAGCTGAGAGTGGGCACCCTTGTTTTATTCACAATCTTAGCAGGAAAATTTCAACTTTTCACCATTGAGTAAGATATTTGCTGTGGGTTTGTCATATATGGCATTTATTATGTTGAGATATGTTCCTTTTATACCCAATTTGTTGAGAATTTTTATGGGAAAGAATGTTGAATTTTGACAAGTGCTTTTTTCTGCATCTATTAACATGACCATAAAATTTGTATCCTCTATTAATAATGGTGTATCACATTTATTGATTACTGTATGTTGAACCACTCTTTTATTCTAAGGATATATCCCACTTAATCATGGTGTATGATCCTTTTAATGTAGTGTTGAATTTGGACTGCTGATATATTTTCGAGAAATTTTGCACCTATGTTCAACAGGAACATTGACCTGTAGTTTTCTTTTCTTGTAGTGTCTTTATCTGGCTTTTGTTCCAGGGTAATGTTGGCCTTGTGAAATGAGTTTGGAAGTGTTTCTTTCTCTTCAATTTTAAAAAGTTCTTCTTTAAATATTTGGTAGAATTTACCAGTGAGATCAATTGATCCTGGGCTTTTCTTTGTTGGGAGGTTATTGACCACAAATCTTATCTGTTTCTTCATGATTGGTCTGTTCAGGTTTTCTATTTTTTTCATGATTCAGTCTCAGTAGGTTGTATGTTTCTAGGAAGTTATCCATTTATTCTAGGTTATTCAATTTGTGGTGTATAATATTTCATAATAGTCTTTTATGGTCATTTGTATATCTGTGGTATCATTTGCAGTGTCTTCTTACATTTGTGATTTCATTTATTTGAGTCATTTTTTTTCTTAGTCTAGCTAAAGGGTTGTTCATTTTTTTTTATCTTTTCAAAAAAAAAACAGCTCTTAGTTTCATTGACCTTTTTATGGTTTTTCTGGTCTCCATTTATTTCTGCTCAGATCTTTGTTATTTTCTTCCTTCTGCTAACATTGGGCTTAGCTTGTTCTTTTTCTCTAGTTTCTTGAGTTGTAAAATGGGATTATTTATGATCTTTCTTCTGTCTTGATTTAGGCATTTATCACTGTAATCTTCACTCTTAGAACTGCTTTTACTACATCTCATAAGTTTTGATCTGTTTGTTTCCATTTTTGTTTTAAGATATTTTTATTTTCCCTTTTGGTTTCTTATTTGACCGATTAATTGTTCAGGTGTGTGTTATTTCATTTCTACACATTTTGTGAAATTTTCAATTTTCTTCCTGTTTTTGATTTCTAGCTTCATACCATTGCTGTTGGAAAAGATACTTTCAATTTTCTTTAATTTTCTAAGGCTTGTTTTGTGACTTAACATATGCTCTATGCTGGGAATGTTCCATTTGCACTTGCGAAGAATGTGTATGCTGCTGCTCTTAGGTGGAATATTCTGTATATGTCTGACACAATCATTTGGCCTAAAGTATAGCTCAAGTCTAGTGTTTCCTGATTGATTTTCTTTCTAGATGACCTTTCCATTGTTGAACATCGGGTATTGATTGAAGTCTTCTACTACTATTTTATTATTATCTACTTCTCCATTCAGGTCTTTATTCACTCTTTGTTATATCCTCCTGATACATTGACCCCTTCATCATTACATAATGACTTTGTCTTTTGTTACAGTTTTTGACTTAAAATCTATTTTGCCTAATATTAGTATAGATACCCATGCTATCTTTTTTCCATTTGCATGGAATATCTTTTTCTATCCCTTCACTTTGAGCTCATGTGTGTTCTTGAAGATGAATTGAGTCTCTTGTTGGCAGCATATAGCTGGGTCTTATTTTTAAACCATTCAACCACTCTATAATTTTTGGTTTTAGAATTTAGTTCATTTGCATTTCAAGTAGTTATTGATAAGTAAGAAATTTACCATCTTATTAATTTTTTTCTGGCTGTTTTGCAGTTTCCTGTTCCTTTCTTAGTCTTTTGTTGTCCTTCTTTATGGACTGATGATTTTCTGTCATGACATTCTTTGATTCCCTTGTCTTTTTCTTTTGTGTAAACCTATCTACTGTAGGTTTTTACTTTGTGATTACCATAAGGTTTACATTAACCATCTTATAGATATAACAATCTATTTTATGCTTTCTATAATTTAACTTCAATCACATACAACTCTATCTTTTACTTCCCTCTCAATAATTTGTTTTCAATGTCATAATTTACCTCTTTTTATACTGTGTATCCATTAACAAGTTATTGTAGTTATACTTACTTTTAAATTTATGTCCTTTAAATATTCATACTAGAGTTACATTATTAACAAACCAACATATTACAGTGTTAGTATATTCTGAATTTAACTGTATACTTACGTTTACCATTAAGTGTTATATTTTCACATGTTTCCTTGTTACTAATTTCATTTCATTTCACTTCAGCTTGGAGAACTCTTTTCAGCCCTTATTGAAGAACAGGGCTAGTGGTGGTGAACTCCCTCTGATTTTGTTTGTTTGGGAATATATTTATCTTTCCTTCATTCCTGAAAGACAACTTTGTAAATTATTCTTGGTTGGCAGTTTTTTCTTTCAGCACTTTGAATATATCACCCCACTCTCTCCTGGCCTGCAAGGTTTCTGATGGTTCCTCCGCTGATACCTTTATGGGAGTTCCCTTATATGTGAGAAAAAGAATTTCTTATTTTAACATTATCTCTTTATCTTTGATTTTAGACAGTTTTATTAAGATGTGTTTTTGAGAAGATTGTTTTTTAGGATAAAACTTTGGGGTGACCTCTTAGCTTCATGGTCTTGGGTATCTAAATTTCTCCATAGACTAGGTTAGTTCTCAGACATTATTTCTTTAGATAAGCTCTCTTTTCCTTTTTCCCTATCTTCTTCTCTTGGGACTCTAATAATGTGTAGATTTTTTTTTTTTTTTGCTTCTCTGACTGTATGATTTATATGACCTGTCTCCCATTTTTCTAATTCTTTTTTCCACTAGGCCAAGACTTTCTATTGAATTTTCAGTGCAGTCATTGCAGTGTTCAACTCTAGAATTTCTGCTCAATTTTTTTAATGGTTTCTATTTCTTTGTTGAACTTATTTTGTTCATGAATTGTTTTTCTAATTTCATTTTGTTGTCTATATTTGCATTCTTATAGTTTACTGAATTTCATTAAGAGGATTTTTCTGAATGCTTTGACAGTTTAGAGATCTTCATTTATTTAGAGTCAGCCATTGGAATTTTATTAGTTTCCTTTGGCGCTTTCATGTTTCTTTGATTTTTCATAATCTTTGTGGCCTTGCATTAGTGTCCACAAATTTGAGGATATAGGCACCTCTTCCAGTATTTACTGGCTTCAGAAAGCAAAGCCCTTAACCAGTTAGTCCATTCAGAGATTCTAGGTGGGCAGTCTGGTGGTGTCTGAAGGAATGTTTGATGTTGGAGTCCTTGGGCAGCCTGGGGCTAAGGAGGATTAAAAGCCTTGGACAACAATACTCAGCTTGGTGCTGAGACCTGCTGGGACCCTGGGGTTACAGGTGCCTCTAGGGAGCCTGGAATCGAGGATGTTGAAAGAGAACCTGAGGCCTCAGGAGTCTCCAGGACTGTGGGGACCAGCCAGTGTTATGATGTGTTAGGAACCTGGGTTTGATGGAGCACTCTGGGAGCCTCTCAGGGACACAGGATCCAGCTGGTGCTGGAGGGAACTGGTAACCCACTAGGAGAACCCACTAGGAGAACCCACTAGGAGCTTGGTGCCACTGCCAGGCACAGGGTGACCTGGGGCCTGTTTTTGCAGAACTCCATTGAGAATTTGGAGCCAAGGATGCTGTTTAGAACTGTTTGGTTTCCTTTAGCAAGGGAAACCATAAACAAGACGAAAAGACAACCCTCAGAATGGGAGAAAATATTCGCAAATGAATCAACAGACAAAGGATTAATCTTCAAAATATATAAAGAGCTCATGCATCTCAATATTAAAGAAACAAACAACCCAATCCAAAAATGGGCAGAAGACCTAAGTAGACATTTCTCCAAAGAAGACATACAGATGGTCAAGAAGCACATGAAAATCTGCTCAACATCACTAATTATTAGAGAAATGCAAATCAAAACTACAAAGAGGTATCACATCACACCAGTTAGAATGGACATCATTAGAAAAATCTACAAACAACAAATGCTGGAGAGGGTGTGGAGAAAAGGGAATCCTCTTGCCCTGTTGGTGAGAATGTCAATTGATACAGCCACTATGGAGAACAGTATGGAGGTTCCTTAAAAAATTAAAAATAGAATTACCATATGACCCAGCAATCCCACTACTGGGCTTATACCCAGAGAAAACCATAATTTAAAAAGACACATGCACCCCAATGTTCATTGCAGCACTATTTACAATAGCCAGGTCATGGAAGCAACCTAAATGCCCATCGACAGATGAATGGATAAAGAAGTTGTGGTATATATATACAATGGAATATTACTCAGCCATAAAAAGGAATGAAATTGAGTCATTTGTTGTGACGTGGATGGATCTAGAGACTGTCATACAGAGTGAAGTAAGTCAGAAAGAGAAAAACAAATATCGTGTATTAACACATGTATGTGGAACCTGGAAAAATGGTACAGATGAACTGGTTTTCAAGGCAGAAGTTGAAACACAGATGTAGAGAACAAACGTATGGACACCAAGGGGGGAAAACCACAGTGGGGTGGGGATGGTGGTGTGCTGAATTGGGCAATTGGGATTGACATGAATACACTGATGTGTATAAAATTGATGACTAATAAGAACCTGCAGTATAAAAATAAAGAAATAAACAAAAAAAACAACTAATACTAAACTCTCTTTGGGTTATTTGTATGGAAATATGTTAATATATATGTTTCAGACATTACATGAAATTTCTAAAAATCTTATATGTTCTGGTATAATGTTATAAATCATAATTGCAGTTATTACTTTAAAATGTATATATCAGAAATAACTAAATTTCCTTGTGAATTGCATTATTATGAACTTTCATCAAATCTTTAACTGTGGTCGTTTATAAGTCCTTTGTCATATGCAAACAGTTCTGGGTGTACTTTGATGCTTTTGCAAATATATTCCTATAAAAGTGTTTCATCTTCAAGGAATTCATGGAAAAGACTCTGACAAGTACAGGTTTCTGGTAACTGACTATACTGCTGAACTTAATGAATATGTGTTTTCAGAATTGTAATGGAAAACTGATGAATTCATAAAAGTGCTAACAAAAGATCAAGATTAAAAAAAATTAATTAGAGCTTCCCTGGTGGCTCAGTGGTTGAGAGTCCGCCTGCCAATGCAAGGGACATGGGTTCGTGCCCCGGTCCGGGAAGATCCCACATGCCACGGAGCGGCTGGGCCCGTGAGCCATGGCTGCTGAGCCTGCGTGTCCGGAGCCTGTGCTCTGCAATGGGAGAGGCCACAACAGTGAGAGGCCCGTGTACAGCAAAATAAATAAATAAATAAATAAAATAAATTAAAAAAACTAATTACATGGGACTGAGTGAACTGATGAGGATGATTATAATTTTTGTGATTTTCTGTTTGAATGAAAAAAAAATAAAATCCCCCCAAAAAAAGAAATTAAAAAGAACTGTTTGAGCTGCCTGTAGTCACTGGAGCTAGCAGGCACTGGGTTGAGAAGTCAGAGGTGGCCTGTATTTGCAGGATCCATCAGGGAGCCACCTAAAGTTCTGTGAGTCAGCCTGGTGATAAGGCAAGCTGACTCTGGGGTCTGTGGTGAAGTAGGACACTCACTCTACTCTCCTTCTGCCACAGGAATGTTTCTCTCTCCACACTGGGTTGCCTGGGTTTGGAGGAGTAATTGTGGTAGTTTGAATCTATCTTTTCTACCCTCCCCAATGAGTCCTTTCTTATTTCTGTGCTTTACCCATGTGCTGTACACTTTCACCTGAAATACTTGGCTTATGTTAAGGCATTTTCAAGCACAGATAGTAGTTCAGATTGATGTTTCTTGGGGGGTGAGTGGAAGAAGTTCTTATGCCATCATTTTTCTCTTATTCATTTTTGAAGAATTGTTTTGATGGATATAGAATACTTGGTTGACAGTTATTTTCTTTCAGCACTGTTAATATGCTATCCCAGTGTCTTCTGGCCTCCATGGTTTCTGATGATAAATCAGCCTTTTAATCTTATAGAAGATCTTATGGATATGATGAGTCACCTCTCTTGCTGTTTTTAGGACTTTCTTTGTCTTTCACCAGTTTGATTATGGATTATGGTATATCTGAGTTTGGATTTCTTTGAATTGATTCTACTGGAGTTCACTGAGCATCTTGGATGTGTATATTAATGTATTTCATCCAAGTTAGGAAGTTTTTTTGCCATTATTTTTTCAAATATTTTTTCCTCCTTTTTCTCTCTCCTCTTTTTGAACTCTCATTATGTGCATTTTGGTATGCTTGATGGTGTCCCACAGGTTTCTTAGGTTCTGTTTATGATAAGATATTTAAATTAACCTACCTTTGAGTTTACTGATTCTTTCTTCCCCTTGCTCAAATATGCTATTAAGGTTTTAATAAAATTTTATTTCAATTATTGTATGTTTGAACTCTAGAATTTCTATTTGGTTCCTTTTTAACATTTTCTTTTTTTATTAATATTCTCTGTTTTTTGACACATTGTTCTCCTGCTAACTTTTATTTCTCCAGACATGACTTCTTTTTCGTTTTTTGAACATGTTTAAAATAGCTGATTAAAGTCTATTTTTAGTAAGCCCAATGTTTATGCTTCCTCAGGGACATTTTCTATTGATTGAGTTTTTGCTTGTGTATGGGCTATACTTTTTAATTTGTTTGCATATCTAGTATTGTTTTTATTAAAAACCAGACATTTTTTTTTTAATTTTTTAAAAAGAGTTTTATTGAGATGTAATTAATATGCCATACAATTCTCCCATTTAAAGCACACAACTCACTGGTTTTTGGTGTATTCACTGAGCTGTGCCTCCATCATGATAATCAACTTTAGAACATGTCCATAGTGCCAGTAAGAAACCCTGTACTTCTTAGCTGCCATACCCCACCTCCTCCATCCCTCCTAGCCTTAGAAAACCACTAGTCTATGTTCTGTTTCTATACATTTGCCTAACAATGGGGGTTTTGCTCACCGAAATTCTTGTGTCCTTCATCACTTGGGTCACTCCTGGGTGCTGATTCCCTGGTACATCCGGCCTGCCCAGAGTGCAGGCTCACAGGCCGAGCCCACACAGAGAACACAAAACACCCTGAGGCAGAGAGGCCTGGAAGCTGAAGACATCAGTTGGTGTGTGTGTGTGTGTGTGTGTGTGTGTGTGTGTTGTGGGGTGTTTCAGGGCCAGATTCTGACAATATCTGCTTATCATGCTGCTTCCCTATGCTGCCTGTGGTCCTCTTCCCATTCAACTATCTTCTTTGCTTCCCTCCATTAAATGGCACCCCTTTCTTCCAAGATCCAGGACCAGTATTGTGAAAAGTCTCTCCTCCTCATCCTCATCTCATTTACTGCATCCTCTTCTCAGATGGGAGGGACTGTGGCTTTAGAAATTATGGTCATGGCATGTGTTTCTGCTCTGAGACCTAAAGATGGAGACTGGACAGGCAAACAGAGTTCTGGGGGAGAGCATCCACAGGCAAATGGGGGAAGCAGAAATAGGCTTGGAGTTTGCATGGATCAGTTAGCAAGCCTGAGGGCCTGGAGTGGGACTCCTGAGGGTAAAGGCCATGATGAAGTGGGGAGAGAGGTTGAGAGCAAGATCCTGAATGCAGGCTCTTGGTGACCTTGGCAAGGAAAGCCAGACATTTTAAATAATATAATATGACATTTCTGGAAATCACATTCTCCTCTCACCCTAGTGTTGGTTGTTTTTGTTGACTTTGTTTTTGTTGTTTGCTTGTTTGGTGAATTTTCTGAATTAAGTCTGTAAAGTCCATATTATTTGTCATGTGTGGTCACTTATTTCTCTCTCCAATTAATTTGTTGGTCACCTAATGATTTAACAGAGATTTCCTTAAACATCTGTAACCAATATGTCTCCCAATCTTTGCTAAGAGACCTATGTTCATGTTGGGACACACTTTGAACACTTAACTAGGCATTTTATGACTTTGCTTTAGCCTTCACTTCCTGCTAGCTCAAAGCCTCAAGGTTAGCCACTAATGAGGCTTAGTGCCTACTTAGGTCTTTGCTGAACATCCTGCACAGCAATAGGTGAGTACATGACCATTTAGATTTCCAAGAATATATTTGAGCTTTTCAAAACCCCATATATATCTCTAATTTCTCAGATTTTCATTCTAAGGAGTTTTATTAGCTAAATGTTTGCCTCAAGTTTTAATCATCATCCTAGTTACTCACAATGCTCAACAATTGCTTCTGATTGTTTTTGACATGCTCCCAAAGAAAAGACAATTCACACTGAGTGAGTTCTGAGGTCAAGTAAAGACAATCTTGCAAGTGAGGTCTTCCAGGGTAATCCAGCTATTTCAAATAAAAATAATTCTCTTGGAATGGGGTTCTGCAAGTGTTACAACCTCATTCTGCTCCCCTCAATGCCAGGCTGTTTGCTCGTTTTCACTGTGACTATGAGCTTTTGGTATTCAAGCGTATCTTGTTGCTGTCAAAGGTGTGATGGGATTAGGCCAAGTTAACCTGCCACAGATCCCATTGTTCTTACCAGGATTCAGATGTATTTCTTGAACATAGGCTTCCCAGATTGGTGTAAGCCTTTGCTTAATTACTAGAATTGTGAGTACATTTATTCTGACAATTTTTGCTATTATTCTCATTGTTTTTATAGAGGAGTGGGTTTTCAGAGGTCTTCACCCTGCCATTTTTGCTGATGTTTTTTGTCACCTGAAATTTGTACTTTTAATTTTTCTATTTTAAATTGAAACATTAAGGCCTTACAATTGTGAGGCCAAAAAAGGTAAATTTTAAAAGTGACTTTTATTAAAAAACTTACTGTAAAAATGAGTCTTTTCTTTGACAATGTAACTTTCTTCAAGGAGTAACAACAATACAGTGTAGTAAAAATAGCCTGGTCAAATGGAAATGTATGCATATTTTCATAGACATCAGGAGAGCCCCATTAATTTTTACTTCTTTTGATCTTATATTTATATACTACCATGATGTAAAATTAGACCTAACAAAATTAGACCTTTCATCAACAAAAAATTGTTTTGCATGACTTGACTACTCCTTGCCTGTATGAAGTTACATTACACAAAAGACCCTTATTTATTAGATTCAAGAATAAAGAAGAAATATGACACCTAAATAAAATTTCACATAACAAACATTGGTTATTTATTGTTTCATCAACGTTTAAATAACCAGCATCACACACAAAAAAGAGAAAGATGATTTGGTGAATGTGACAAGTACAAAGTATTATCTCTTGTAAATGGGACTAAAAGGAACTGAAATGCAAGGCACAATATTAAAAGTGTGAATTATGATAGTTTTATATTTTTTGAAAAGCAATGTCTACCAAGATACTGCTAGTTTCCTGGCACTAGTGACTTCTACTATTTCAAATTCTCAGAATACTTATCAGAACCATTAGCTACTATGTGCCAACAATGAAGGCTCTGTGATTAGATGACTCATCTCCTGTTTTAATTGTTCTAGTTAATTTCCTATTTATCATCCTGCTTTCTTTGCTGAGTATTCCCAGTGTGACTTATTTCTTCTCATCATATATGCACTAGGTCCTAAGGCCCAGTTAGTAACTTAACTTTGAGCTTATCTCCACATAAAATTTTTTAACATCTTTATTGGAGTATAATTTCTTTACAATGGTGTGTTACTTTCTGCTTTATAACAAAGTGAATCAGCTTTACATATACATGTATTCCCATATCTCCTCCTTCTTGCATCTCCCTCCCACCCTCCTTATCCCACTCCTCTAGGTGGTCACAAAACACCGAGCTGATCTCCTTGTGCTATGCAGATCCTTCCCACTAGCTAGCTATTTTACATTTGGTAGTGTATATATGTCCATGCCTCTCTCACTTCATCACAGCTTACCGTTCCAACTCCCCATGTCCTCAAGTCCATTCTCTACATTTGTGTCTTTATTCCTGTGCTGCTCCTAAGTTCTTCAGAACCATTTTTTTTTTCTTTTTTCTTTTGCAGTATGCGGGCATCTCACAGTTGTGGCCTCTCCCGTTATGGAGCACAGACTCTGGATGCAGAGGCTCAGCAGCCATGGCACACGGGCCCAGCCACTTTGCGGCATGTGGGATCTTCCCAGACTGGGACACAAACCCGTGTCCCCTGCATTGGCAGGCAGACTCTCAACCACTGCGCCACCAGGGAAGCCCCATTTTTGTTTTTTCTTTAGATTCCATATATACGTGTTAGCATACTGTATTTGTTTTTCTCTTTCTGACTTACTTCACTCTGTATTACAGACTCTAGGTCCATCCACCTCACTACAAATAACTCAATTTTTTTCTTTTTATGGCTGAGCAATATTCCATTGTATATATGTGCCACACCTTCTTTATCCATTCATCTCTTGACAGATACTTAGGTTGCTACCATGTCCTGGCTATTGTAAATAGAGCTGCAATGAACATTGTAATCCACATAAAATTAATATGTTGATATTATTTACTATCCAGAGCAGGCAGCTCCAGGTATTTTCCATTTGTCCTTATAACCCTGGAGTGAGAAGGAGTTTATATGAAGTGTTCTTGTCTAACAGGGGTTCTGTGTATGACAAGAATGTGGCAGTGTGTATTAAAAAAGAAGTGGTAGGTGAAGAATCTATGGTAACTGCTTCATCCAAATAGGTTCTAAGCTCTCAGTAGATAGGTTTATGTTCATCTTTCTCTAGAAACCCCTGTACCTACTACAATCTACTTTCAGATTGTAGATGACTTGGAATATCACACAAATTTTACCAAGGCAAAGAGAAAGTAAATTGTATTTTTTAAGGATACATTGTGGAGAATGTTTTTGCCGTTCTGATAGAAATATTACTTAATCCATTCTTAACCCAGGAAAATATATTAAAATACAATGAATACAGAAAATATCTCTAATTTGAACCAGCATGGACGTATAAACTAAATTGTTTCTTTTAAGTAATGAGCTTATTAGTTTTAACTGCATATTATTCCTAGAACTGGGCCAACAGTATTACAAATTTCAGATTCTCAAGATATTTGCCTTAATGAAGTGCTTATTATAATTGTTGTATCAGGTATTTGTATGTATATTAGTACTTGTAAAATGGCATACCTTTAAAATAGTTAATGCTCATCTTAAACTCATTAAGAAAACTACATCTGATTCTTACTAATCATGTAGAATGTTACAATTACCATGTTATTAATGGAAATGGAGTTAAGTAAAAATGATCCTTACTCTCTAAGCACTCTCAATCTACTGTGAAAGACTAAAAAAATGAAAAGTAAGGGGTGCTACTAAAGCTCAGAAGAGAGGCATGTAACCCAGGCATAGAGGACATTTAACCCAGATAAATAACTGGAGTCACCTGCTCTGGATACTAAATAAGATTATTATATGAACTCTTATAAAGAGATAAGCTCAAAGTTCGTTATATTCTATTCAAAAGGAACAATATGTGTAAACGCCCAGAGATCTAAGAGAACATGGCCCATTCAGGACTTACAAATAGTTCAGTATGGTTGGAGCATAGATGGAGGGAAGGTTGATGCCAAAAGACAGACATATGTGTGGGGTATATGTGGGGCAGTGGTAGAGGATGTGTCTGACCAGGTAGGCAGGATCTAGGAGATAATGAAGGATTTTGTATACCATATTAAGGAATAATGATTCATACTGAAATTGATCTAGAGGTATTGAAACATCTTAAGCAAGGGAGTATTGTAATCAGACCTGAGTTTTAGAATGAGTGTAATACAGTTATTCCAGAGTAATTTGTTATAGAAACCCAAGCTAAGACAAAAATTGGTACCAAGAAGTAGAGTGTTGCAGTAACAAATACCTAAAAATTTGGAAGTGGCTTTGGAGCTACAGAACAGGTAGAGGTTGGAGGAATTTTAAGGTGCATGTTAGAAAAAGCTGATATTACAATGAAGTGACTGCTAAAGGTGATAGTGGTGAGGACTCAGAAAGAGGCAAGCTGGAAAAAAAGCTTACATTTTCTTAGAAAGTGCATAAATCATCAGGAAAAGAATACTGCTAAAAATATGGATAGTAAAGGCCATTCTGATGAAGTCTCAGAAAGTAATGAGGAACCTGATGGAAACTGGAGTAAAGGTGGCCCTTGTTATAAGGTAGCAGATAATTTGGTTGAATTGCATTTGTGTTCTAATGTTTTGTGGAAGGTAGAACTTGTGAGTGATGAAATTGAATGTTTAACTGAAGAGGTTTCTAAGTATAATGTTGAAGAAGTGGCTTGCTTCTTCTTGGCTGCTACAGTAAAATGCAAAAAGACAAACAAGTTGAAGACAGAATTGTTAAACAGAAAGGAAGAAGAACTTAAAGATTAGGAAAATCTGAGCCTGTCCATTAAAAAAAAAAAAACATGTTTGGAAGAGAACACTAATGATGTGTGATCAACTGATAAGAATTTTTGCACAAGTGTGAACCACAGAAATAATTAGCTATTCCAGTAGGAACATGCCAGTTTCAGCTAAAGGGGACAGAGAAAGCAGGATGAAATGAAGGAAAGCTGTGAAATTTCTTGGATTTTACAGGATGAGATCATAGAGCCATTTAGGTGTTTAAGTTGACTGTTGAGACCTGGGAAGAGTGATCCTGAAGGCAATTCAGAGATTGTCAAGGCTGCTGTCCTAGTTTTTAAAAGAGGACATTGGTATCATTTTGGTTTCAACAGGCCGAATAGCCTCTGCCCAAAGCCTTGGGAAGAGGACCACACAGAGCTATGGTAATGGGGTTGCTCCAAGTCTGGGAGGCATAACCCCTACCTGGCAGAGCTGAAGGGGCAGGACTGCCACATCAGTGGGCCCAGAAATTGAGACCTCCGCCCCAGTGGGTCTGAAAGACAGAGCATAGAGCCAAAGCCAATCCTCTTTGATCTCATAAAGTTTGCCTTGCTAGGTTTTGGACTTGCTTGGGACCTATCACCCCTTTTATCTTTCCAAATTAACCCATTTGGAATGGGAAAATCTAGCCTATGCTTGTCCCACCATATATTTTGGAAGCACATAACTTGTTTGGTTTCACAGGTTCATAGCTGGTGAGGAATTTTGACTCAGTGTTAATTGTACCTCTCAAGTCTCACCCATACGTGATTTAAATATTTAGGTGGGACTTTGGGCTTTAGACTTGAGAGTTGATAATGGAATGAGTTAATACTTTGCGGGCTGTTGGGATAAAGTGAATATATTTTGTATGTGAAAAGCACGTAAATTTTTATAGACTATGGTTGGAATGCTGTGGACTGAATATTTGTATCCCCCCAGTTCATATGTTGAAGCCTTACTGCTCAATGTGATGACATTTGGAGGTGTAGCCTTTGGGAGGTAATTAGTTATGAAGGTAGCACCCACATGAATGGGATTAGTACCTTTATAAGAAGAGACCTGAGAGAAATGATCTATCTCTCCACTATGTGAGGATACAGCAAGAAACTGGCTGTTTGCAGACCAGGACCACAAAATCTGTTGGAACCTTAATCTTGGACTTTACAGACTCAAGGACTGTGAGAAATAAATGTTTGTTGATTAAGCCACCAAGTCTATGGTAATTTGTTACAGCAACCCAGACCAACTAAGACAAATAGTGAACCCACCCATGTGTAGCTCGTTTTGCTCATCTTTCTAAAAATTTCCTGCTCAGGTCCTTCATGGTTTCACATTGTCTTCAGCACAAAACACAACTCCTACCTCATACTGTGGGTGATAGGGTAATCAAGGAAGGCTTCTGAGAGGAGATATTGCCTGAACTGAGTCATGTAAAAAACAGAGGAGCTATTTGTGCTAAGAAGGATGTTTTGACATAGAAGAAGCAGCACGGACAAAGGTCCAGAAATATAAGGAAGCAAAGCACAGATAAATGTATGATGGGAGTATAGACTGGTGAAGAACATGACAAAAAGTTAACATGGGGTGCATGTGGGAGAATTGTGGGGTCTGGAGAAATTGGTACATGTTTCAGAGATTTTTAGAAGATAATATTGGCAAGACTTTGTGTCTGACTTGATGAGTAGGACTCACAGTGATGAAGAAGAAGAGATTGAGATGATTTTGTTTCTTCTGTTTTGGACCACTAGATGGATGGTGGTGGCATTCACAGAGACCACAAGAGGGCAAATGAGCAGATTTTAGGTAGAAGATACTGAGTTCAATTAGGGGTGTATTGAGTTTGAGGTGTTCAAGTAGAGATTTCCAGTGGGCCTAGGGCTCAAGGAACTATCCTAGGGCAAAATTGCTTGGACTATTAAAACACTTCAAACCGTATTTTGATACTACAAATATAAGTTTACATAAATTTTAGCTTAGAGCTTACCTAGTCTATTAAATGTTTTAGCAGTAGCAGCCCATTTGGTAATCATTCACTCTATTGTATACAGTATACATTAACTAGAAACTACTTATTAATGTGTGGCTTCAGAGTTTTAGCTTTTATAAACTAGCTTTTGACATTTATATGTATACTTACTTGTGCATACTCCATTAGACTGTAGAGGAGAAGAGAGTAGTTGACAAAGAGAAAGTAAAAATATTTGTTTTTATTAATTCAATTTGCTTAAAACTGCATTTTTAATAAGCATAGTAGAGTAGTAGTAGAGTCTGGAAGATGAATTTTATTTTTTTAAGATTTATTATTTATGTATTTATTTAATTTATTTTTGGCTGGGTTGGTTGGGTCTTCAGTTGAGGCACACGGGATCTTCTTTGAGGCATGCAGGATATTTTGTTGCAGTGTACAGGATTCTCTCTAGTAGTGGTGTGCGGATTTTCTCTCTCTAGTTGAGGCACGAGATCTCAGTATTTGTGGTGCACAGGCTTAGTTGCCCAGTGGTATGTGGTATCTTAGTTCCCCAACCAGGGCTTGAACCCACGTCCCCTGCATTGTAAGGTGGATTCCTTACCATTGGACCACGAGGAAAGTCCCTGGAAGCTGAAATTTATTAGAATAATTTCAAGAATAGACTAGAAGGTTTAAGATGCATGTACTCTATTTTACTTGCATTTTATTTATCATTTCCTTTAAGGAGAAAGAAACTAAAATAAAAAATTATAGAGTTGTTATACTAATGAGGTGGCACTATCATGATTAGGATCATAACAGTAATGATGTCTTTCTTTTCATCACATTTATATCTACTTCTTACCAAATAATTATGTTAATATTGTAATTGTTAGAAAGAGCTCATTCTAAAACTTTATTTAGGCTCATAAATATTTAACATTAGGGAATCTTCCATTACAGAGACTTTTACAAATAATGCAAGTGGCTAAATATCAAGATTGACTTAACTAGCCATTGCAAGAGAGGGGAGAGTTGACACAAGATCATCCCTGTGACAGCTTTGGAGCTTGATGAATACCAATGTATATCATTAAAACTTTCTCCCTAACTTGCTTTTCATCATAATAAATGCACTAGGGAAAAATGCTGCAATTGTATAGGCCTTATTTCCTCTAAATCATATATTGTAAAATGCTTTAAAATATATCCATCTTTTATGGAATGGATGGCTGCTCTTCAAAATAAAATATGCATTATAGAGGCAGACAGGGAAGGGAAGAATTTTCTCAGAAATTTAAACTTATGAAAGCCTAGATTTGTGATAACTATGCATTCTGTGCTCCTGAAACAATAGCATCCATCTGTAATTGTCAATATCAAAGGCCACAAAGCAAGAGGTAATCTGAAAAAAAAAAAAAAGTCTTGAGAAAAGCAAGAGAAAGTCTGCTGGTACCCACTTGGCAGATATTTGTAGCTAAGGGAAACTCATGTGAGGCACTTTGAAATGAAAGAAATCCCATTTTGTGGGTTTTAATGTCCTCTGCTGGTTTCTTGTGTGTAGTAAATGAATGTGCCCACTGGTATGGAACCTAATGCACTTGTTATCAGGCTCATATTGCTTATTTGTGCCCAGGGTCACAAATAATTTAAATTGAAATGAGTGAGAAAATCATGTAGATCAACTTTCCTTTTTATTTTCACTTTGTTTAGTTTACTCATTCATAAAGTCCCTTATTTATTGATTGCCTACTATTGACTTCTGTGTTAGGTAGAGGTAGCCAGCAGGTACTGAGAGAGTTAGTTACATAAATGAACTGGACAGTTCTTGCCCTGGGAGGAACTCAGTCTAATACTGGAGTAGCTCATTTAAATAAATAAATGCACAGTGTAAAGAGTCCTCTAACAGATGTCTAAACAAAAATGAAAAGAAGCACAGAAGACAGAGCAATTAGCTTCAAGAGAAAGTGGAGGAAGAGTAGCATAGGAAGAATAAATAATCTCCAGATCAATGTAATGTGTTTGCATCCTCTCTCCCTATGCTTTGCTTGCCATCATACTAGAATTTTCAAAGATTAGCATTTCTATTGCCCTTAGGGACTAGCAACTGGAGTTCATGTTCCTATCTGCACTCCCTTTACATCACCCCTATGAAGTATGCATGGTGGGTTTGACAAGATGTATTTGCCAGGAAAAAAAGATATTTAATTTATTATGTCTATGAGAAAAGTATATTTTCTTCCTGTATCTCATATTATGAAAGATCTGCCTCATTTATGAGTGTGGTATTATGTCTTTAGGCCATATTTTCTGCCAGAAGTATCCATTTCCCCTTTTGTGGACATAAAAGTTGATAAATGTATTCAATTTAGAAATTTGTAGGAGGGTTATTTTTTCAGGATCAGAAATTTTCAGTTAAGTGAATTCAGCCATGCAAGGAGCCACAGGCAGACAGGAATGATTCTTGTTCAGGTACTGTTGTGTTTACCTGGCCTGCCAAATCTGGACTACAGATGTTGCTTGAGTTTATCTGTTTTCAGTTTTTAACTTAACAACTTATGTAGAGGTCCTATGAAATCACCAATTAGTTGAAAGAAACCAAATGCTTGCACAAAAATATTTAAAAGATGAATAGTTCCATGATGGAATCAGTACTTCCAAAAACCACTGAAAAGTTAAAGTGTTTTCCTTTTTAAATTGGTGCCAAAATTCATTTAGTGGTGGACATGATCTGAACTGATTTATGACTGTTTATTTTCTTTACTTATACACCTAATGTAAATATTTATATACTTCATGACAGAAATATTTATCGATTTGATTATGGGATGCTGTATTCCAGATGGTGATGAGAGTGTTAATACATGCAATATATGTCCCATTACATTTTTATTTTATTTTATTTTATTTTTAAAATTCTATTATTATTATTATTTTTTTGCGGTATGTGGGCTTCTCACTGTTGTGGCCTTTCCCGTTGTGGCACAGAGGCCCTGGACACACAGGCTCAGCAGCCATGGCTCACGGGCCCAGCCGCTCCGTGGCATGTGGGATCTTCCCAGACCGGGGCACGAACTGCGTCCCCTACATTGGCAGGCGGACTCTCAAACACTGTGCCACCAGGGAAGCCCCCCATTACATTTTTAAAATATGAAGTGTCCTGAGTTCTGAAGAACATCTAAACCTAAGGAATTGAAAACATATAATAACATTTGTATATCTAAGGTGATCCCTAATCTTTAGCTCAAAAGTATACTTCTGTACGAGATCATTAAACAGTACTTCTCTTATGCAACTGGTAAGATTCTACTAGTCCTTAGGAATTCACCTTAGATGTGACCTCCTCTGTGAAGCCTTTTCTTACTCTCATAGTTAATAATTACTTCCTCAATACTTCATTTATATGTCTAAAATACTTATTATAATGTATAGACGTTATTTCTTTTCAAGATATCTCTACAATTAGACTATGAGCTCTCAAAGGGCACTACATTTTTCTCTCACTGTGTTTAGTAGAGTATTTGTCACTGACTAGATTTTCAGTAAATTTTGAATAACCTTCTGGTAGATGTCAAACAATTTAAAAATAATGTAAAAACTTGATATTTGCCTAGGGATTTCCTGATAGAAACCTATCATCTTATTCATTCATTTATTATTCTGGAGCATGTGCTATGTGTATAGAAAGCTGATATTTGCTATGAAAGAAATAAAATGAAGTTTAAATTTATTTCTTACTGTTCAAGGTCTCACAATGTCATTGGCTACCAATAAATTCACATGCAAATTTCATAATAGGTTATCTGTTCTGTTTAAGGGCTAAAATAATGCACAGACATAAAATGCTAAAGGAGATCAGAAAAGATATAGAATTATAGGGTAGAGCTTGCATAATCCACATAGGCCAGATATATGCATAGACCTTAGTAGAAGATGAAATCTACTGGAAATGGGCAAGGCTAAAATAACTAACTGGATATAAGACCAAGCCTCATAAAAGAAGAATGGCAACGTCAGTCAAAGTTCCCAAAAGGTCATAGTAGAATCATAATCCTGCTTGGTGAACACTCAAGAATTCAATATGGTGGGTCAGCCATGGTCAAAGGAATCTCTAGCTCATACTTTTTCCACAAGGTATGGCCAATTGACCTACATGTATCAAAATCACTAGTTGAGTTTATTTAAACTGCAGAGGCCTAGGCCCAATTTCAGACCTTTGAATTAGAATCCTTAGGAAATTAGAATTTGCTTGCAGTTTTATTTGCTTGTGTATTAGTTTTCTATTGTTATATAACAAGTTACCACAAAAATAGCACCTTAAAACATCACTCATTTATTATCTCACATTTTCCATAGGTCAGAAGTCTGGACATGGCCTGGTTGGAAAATGTTAAATGAGGCTGCTATCTCATCTGTGGCTCAGGGTCCTCTTCTAAATTCATTCAAGTTGTGTACAGAACTCAGTTTCTTATGGTTGTAAGACTGAGATTCTCATTCTCTTTCTGGCTGTTGACCAGGGGTAACTCTCATCTCCCAGAGGTTGCTCCAAGTCCTTGCTGTTGGGGCCCTTTCATCTTCAAGTCAGCAACAGCACATTAAATTCTTCTGGTGCTTTGAATCTCTGGTTTCCTCTTCTACAACCAGCAGCTAAAAATTTCAGCTTCTTTTTTTTTTAATGAAAAATATAAAAGCAATTTATTCACGAAAAGAGAAATAAGAATGACAGGGGTCTTCTAGTTTATCTACTTATATGGCTTAAAAATACATATACAGATTTCTAACAGAATATTAATAGAGTATAATTAATAGTTGATATTAACAGAGTTAATTAACAGCATTGTAATATAGACTTTGATTTATGATATATCAACACTGGTTTAAAAAATCACCTATGTCAACAAAGTGAAGAAACCAGAACAAGTTGTATCAACATATTAAAAATCATAACAGAAAAATATAACATGTTTTTGTTTATTGACTTACTCCATTTCACAGAACTACCAAAATATCAGTGATCTCAAAGTATGTAAGTGCAATTAAAATATCTAGTAAAGGGCTTCCCTGGTGACGCAGTGGTTGAGAGTCCGTCTGCCGATGCAGGAGACACGGGTTCGTGTCCCGGTCCGGGAAGATCCCACATGCTGCAGAGTGGCTGGGCCCGTGAGCCATGGCCGCTGGGCCTGCGCATCCGGAGCCTGTGCTCCGCAGCAGGAGAGGCCACAACAGTGAGAGGCACACATACAAAAAAAAAAAAATCTAGTAAAATATCCAGCATTTTATCCAGTAAAGATCAGAGTAGGGAAGTAACTGAGGTCAGAATATTTATTTTCCCATTTCTCTGCTCACTGATTTGCAATGGGTTGACTGTCTCCCTATACAGAAATCATAGTTCCATTAACCGAACCCTCATACTATCTATACCATCTTTATGTTTTGGAAAATGATCTTTTAAAACTTTCTGCTTTTAAAGGGTTTATATGATTAAGACAGGCCCAGCAGATGTTCTCTGTATTTTAAGGTCAACTGATTTTCGACTTTATTCACAACTTCAAAATCCCTTCACTGTAGTACCTATATTAGTCTTTATTTGAATAACCATGGACCAGGAATCTTGTGGAGAGCATCTCAGAATTCTGCTTCCCACAGCTTGTTTTTAAAGTAATATATACATATGACAAAGACATTCAAAAAGTATAGAAGGGAATGTACTGTGAAAAGTGAATCTCCCTCCTATACCTGATCCTGAGTTTCCCACTCTCTTCTCCATAGTCATCTGTTGAGATCAGTTTCTTCTGAATCATTCCAGATCTAGTCTTGTCAAAAATCATGTGTTTTTTTTTCTCTACACTCATTAAAGTGTACTATACATATTATTATGCACTTAGATGTTTTTCCACTTGACAATGTATCTTGAAGCTCTTTAAACATCAGTACATCTAGACCCACTTTATTCTTTATATTGGCCATGTATGCAATTTGTGTGAAATGTTCTTCTAACCAGGTTCCTTCCCCACTCACCCATGGCTCACTTTCTCACTTCATTCAGCTCACTGTTTAATTTCAACTTTTTGAGAGTCTTTTTCTGATCACCCAATATCAAGTAGTTACACTCTCATCATAGCACACTATTTAATTGTCCTCAACCTTTACTATTTGAAATAATCTCGTTCATTTATCTGTTTACTTGTTTTTGTCTATTTTCCCACCATACAAATAGAAGGTAACCTTCATGAGAACAGAGATCTCATCTATCACTGCTTTATTGTTAGCTCCTGAAATAGTGTTTGGCACATGTCAGATGTGCTATAATTCTTTGCTATGTAATTCCATTATATTAATTCCATATTTCATTCAACTAATAATTCGTTTAGTTTGTTCACTACTATAATGCTGAAATGAAAATCAACGTTCATTGTTCCTGTATTTGTGAATGTAGCTGTAAGATATATTTGTAGAAATGTAATTATTAGGTAAAATGATATTTGCACTTATTATTTTGTTAAGTATTCCCAAATTACCCAACATAAAGATTTTTTTAATTAATGTGGACTCCCAATAAAAATGTAAGAGAAATATGTATTTCCTTCAAATCTTGCACAACAAAATGTATTGTCAAACTTTCAAAAGTTTATTTTTATGTTTATTGTTAAAATTAGGAGTGATACTGAATATTTTTTATGTTTATAGCAATTTTTTAGTTTATTGTTATTGTTATTTATCCATGTCATTTTCTATTTTCCTATTGAGATTTTTGGGGTTTTCCCCTTATTTTATTGATTTCTAAGGGCTATTTGTACATAAAGGAAATGAACATTTTGGCTGTCATATGTGTTGTTAATATTTCCCCCAGTTTGACTTTTATATTTTGACTTGCTTTATGATATAATTTGCTATGTATTATTTTTTTATAAAATTCATGTAGTCAACTACATGAATCATTTTATGCCTTCTGGATTTCTGTTTTGTATTTTACTCAGGCAGTCTTTTCTCATCCCCAGAATTTCTAAGAAAAACAATCTCATGCTTCTTACTCCTTGAATTTAACTATTTATTTTTGAAAATATATATTTGATTTAAGGAATTATTTATCAAATAATTTATCCTTTTTTAGTCTGATTTGAAGTTTCATCTCATCAGACACTTAATTTCTATATGTATTTGTATCCATAGCTGATCTCTCCTTTCTATTCCATGTATCTTTCTATCTATTCATGTGTCTGTACCAATATATTTAGAATACTGTAGCTTCATAATATGTTTTAATGTCTGGTAGCTCCAATTGACCTCCACCTCTAATACTTTTCTTTTCCAGAATATTTCTACCTATTCTTGTATATTTATTTTCTCCACATGAATGATCACATTGAATTTATGCAGAGAACTAACTTCTTTACATTATTGAATCTTCCTCCCAAGAGCAAGGTACAGCATATGTTTTCTATTTTATTAGGTCCTCTTTTATTTACATTTTTTTAAATATTTGATAAAAAATAAAATTTATGCCTTGAATTTTTCATGAAATTGAAGAATAGCTATCAAATGCTTCCTGATATTCCTGAAGCAATAATTATATATATATGTATGTGCATATATATATATGTATATATATATATACATATATATGTGTATATATATGTATACACACACATATATATGTGTGTATATATGTATATATACACACATATATATATATATATATATATATATATATATACTTCCTTCTATGCTTCTATTCTTGCAAAATTAATAATTATCTCTTAGCAACCTGTGCTTTGAGCTCTTAAGCTGACTGGCTATTTGAGAAAGCATGTGACAGAGCTGAATCAACCTGGCAGTCATTCACTAAATATCTGTGAATATAGTCAGCCAGTAAATCATCCATAAATATTTTCCTTAATTACAAAATCCCATGCTATTCTACAGAATTGTCTTATTGGCAGTAAAAGTTCATACTTACCATGCTAATATCTTTATAAATTTGGTGATTAACCCTGCTACACTCAACAGAAGCTCTCTCAAACAGAATAATGCAGATGGGGGACCTTCAACTGCTGGCTGTACATATTCTTATGATTTTCCTCCTTGAATATCAATAGTAGAAAATTTGGGGATCTTTGATTAGCAGATGGATGTTTATCAACTTCTACCACTTTTTCTATGAGGCACTGTTTGCACACATGTCAATTGATTCTCTGATGACAATAAACATTGCTGTTGCTGTTGTTGTTGGTGGTGGTGTGTTTGTTTCATTCCTCTATGGCCTGTTTTATACTGTTTTGTAGCCTCTTTCAACTATGCCTGTGTCATTGGCTTGACCCAGAATTGATGGCTTCAGTTCTTATACAGCTAGATTGAAAATCCCTTGCAAATTCAAACCAGTTATCTTAATGAGTAAGCTTTCAACTTCTCTATCCATATATGTTCTTGAACTCAGAGATTCCTGATTCAGCCTCAGAGTTTAACTGACAACCTTGGTAAAATTCTGTAGGAGTCCAAGTCTGGGTCTTGTTCAGCAGACTTTCCCTTAAACAGATCTTTTCCATTCCTGAAGAGCCTGTCTGGTATTTCCAGTTAATAATGTTTTAAAATTTGCTTTCATGTGCAGGTTCTTTGAATTTTTAATATAGTTTATTGTAGGCATTTGTAATTTCTATTTTAAATAGTAGTTTCATTTTATTTATACTATAATTATTATTTTCAGAAGAGTGTTTTAAGTGTGCACTAAAGATTGAGAGCCAAGACTTAGGAGTAGGGGATGGCTTTAGGAATAGAGTGTAGGTCCTGAATCTAAGAAGAACTCAAGATCCAAATCAGTAAGTTGTGGTTCAGGGCCAGGCTTGAATCTAGCAGGAATATTGGATACATATAAGAAAACTCAGATCTTAGCTCATAGATGGCCTCATAGGAATTCATACATAATTTTATCTAAACCACCTGTCATGTCGTGATTACTTGTATACCTATTTTTCTCTCTTACTAATTGTGAACTCCTTTAGGTTAAGGGTCACATCTAGTTTATCTCTGAGCCTCTAATGCAAAAATCCAGACATAGCCTGGCCATTGAATGGATTGTTTTCCCTACTTATTTCTGCTGTGCTATCTTGTGACAACTACCCAATATTTCTTCCATGTGCTCTTCAATGTCAAGTGATACTGACTAGGTAATTCAGCTACTTGCAAAATATGTAAAACTTCACTAGAAAGGAAGTTGATGAACCATGATTTAGACGTATTGAGTTTGAGGTAATTGTAAGAGATTTAAGTATAAACACCTTGGAGGAGTAGAGAGAAGATCAGAACTGAAATCTTTTTCTATATAATTGTGATTGTCCCTGCAAAAGGTTCCATAACATTGCCATGTAAAAAAGGATGGTTTAAAAAAAATTGTACTGTGGAGTGTTACAGCAAGTGGCAATACTGACTTTCCTCCTCGGTTGAATCAGACATATGTAAATATCATCAAACAGTGCATTTGCAATGTTATTAACATATATATTTTTTTTCATATTTAAGCAACTTTATTATTTTTTAAAGTTATTTATTAGAGTATACTTGATTTACAATGTTGTGTTAGTTTCTACTGTACAACAAAGTGAATCAGCTATGCGTATACATATATCCCTTCTTTTTTAGATTTCCTTCCCATTTAAGTCACCACAGAGCAATGAGTAGAGTTCCCTGTGCTATACAGTATGTTCTCATTAGTTATCTATTGCATACATAGTATCAATAATGTATATATTTCAATCCCAATCTCCTAATTCATCCCACCCCCTTTCCACCATGATATCCATGCATTTGTTCTCTACATCTGTGTCTCTATTTCTACTTTCTAAATAAGATCATCTATACCAATTTTTTTCAGATTCCACATATATGTGTTAATATATGACATTTGTTTTCCTCTTTTTGACTTACTTCATTCCATATGACAGTCTCTAGGTCCATCCATGTCTCTACAAATGACCAAAATTTGTTCCTTTTAATGGCTGAGTAATGTTCCATTGTATATATGGACCACATCTTCTTTATCCATTCCATTGTTGATAGACATGTAGGTTGTTTCCATGTCCTGGCTATTGTAAATAGAGCTGCAATGAACACTGGGGTGTATGAGACTTTTTGAATTATGGTTTTCTCTGGGTATATGTCCGGTAGGGGGATTGCTGGGTCACATGGTAGTTAAATTTTAATTTTTTTAAGGAACCTCCATACTGTTCTCCATAGTGGCTCTATCAATTTACATTCCCACCAACAGTTTAAGAGGGTTCCCTGTTCTCCACACCCCCTCCAACATTTATTGTTTGTAGATTTTTGATGATGGCCATTCTGACCAGTGTGAGGTGATACCACATTGTAGTATTGATTTACATTTATCTAATGATTAGAGATGTTGAACATCTTTTTATGTGTTTGTTGGCCATCTCTCTATCTTTGCGGAAATGTCTATTCAGGTCGTCCACCCATTTTTTGATTGGGTTGTTTGTTTTTTTGAAATTGAACTTCATGAACTGTGTGTATATTTTGGTGATTAATCCTTTGTCAGTTGCTTCATTTGCAAATATTTTCTCCCATTCTGAGGGTTGTTTTTTTCATCTTGTTTATGGTTTCTTTTGCTGGGCAAAAACTTTTAAGTTTCCTTAGGTCCCATTTGTTTACTTTTGTTATTTTTCTCATTACTCTAGAAGGTGGGTCAAAAAACTTGATACAATTTATGTCAGAGAGTCTTCTGCCTATATTTTCCTCTAAGAGGTTTATAGTGTCTGGTCTTACATTTAGGTATTTAATCTATTTTGAGTTTATTTTTGTGTATGGTGTAGGGAGTGTTCTAATTTCATTCTTTTACATGTAGCTGTCCAATTTTTCCAGCATCAGTTATTGAACAGGCTGTCTTTACTCCATTGTAAACTCTGGCTTCCTTAGTCACAGATTAGGTGACATCAGGTGTGGGGGTATATCTCTGGGCTTTCTGTCCTCTTCCATTGATCTATATTTCTGTTTTTGTACCAGTACCATACTGTCTTGATTACTGTAGCTTTTTAGAATAGTCTGAAGTCAGGAAACTTGATTCCTCCAGCTCTATTTTTCCCCCTCAAGATTCCTTTTGCTATTCGAGGTCTTTTGTGTTTCCATACAAATTGTAAAATTTTTTTTCTACTTCTTTGAAGGCTGCCATTGGTAATATGATAGTGATTACACTGAATCTGTGGATTGCTTTGGGTACTATATTCATTTTCACATTATTGATTCTTCCAATCCAAGAACATTGTATATCTCTCCATCTGTTTGTGTCAAGTTTGTTTTCTTTTATCAGTATCTTATAGTTTTCTGAGTACAGTTATTTTGCCTCCTTTAGTAGGTTTATTCCTAGGTATTTCATTCATTTTGTTGCAAGCGTAAATGGGATCATTTCCTTAATTTCTCTTTCTGATCTTTCTTTGTTAGTGTACAGAAATGCAAGAGATTCTTGTGTATTAATTTTGTATCCTGTGACTTCACTAAAGTCATTGATTAGCTCTAGTAGTATTCTGGTGGCATCTTTAGGATTTTCTATATATAATATCATGTCAACTGCAAACAGTGACAGTTTTACTTCTTTACCAATTTGGATTCTTTTATTTCTTTTTCTACTCTGATTGTCATGGTTAGGACTTCCAAAAGTATGTTGAATAATAGTGGTGATAGTGGGAAACCTTGTCTTCTTCCTGATTTTAGAGGAAATGTTTTCAGGTTTTCACCACTGAGAATAATGATTCCTGAGGGTTTGCCATATATTGCACTTATTATGTTGAGGTACATTACCTCTGTGCCCCCATTTTGAGAGTTTTTATTATAAATGGATGTTCAATTTTGTCAAAAGCTTTTTTTCTGCATCTATTGAGATGACAATGTTTTTTACTCTTCAGTTTGTTAATATGGTGTATAACATTGATTGATTTGCATATATTGAAGAATCCTTGCATCTCTGGGATAAATCCCACTTGATTATGGTGTATGATCCTTTTAATGTATTGTTGGATTGGGTTTGATAGTATTTTATTGAGGATTTTTGTGTCTATGCTCATCAGTGATATCGGTCTGTAATTTTCATTTTTGGGGATATCTTTGTACAGTTTTGGTATCAGGGTGATTGTGGTCTTGTAGAACAAATTTGGGAGTGTTCTTCCCTCTTAAATTTTTTGAAAGAATTTGAGAAGGATGGGTGTTAACTCTTCTATAAATGTTTGATAGAATTCACCTGTGAAGCCAGCTGGTCATGGACTTTTGTCTGTTGGAAGATTTTGAATCACAGTTTCAACTTCATTACTTATGATTTGTCTGTTCATATTTTGTATTTCTTCCTGGTTCAGTCTTGGAAGCTTGTAATTTTCTAAGAAATTGTCCATTTCTTCCAAATTTTCCCTTTTATTGGCCTATAGTTGTTTGTTGTAGTCTCTTATGATCCTTTGTATTTCTGTGGTGTCACTTGTAACTTCTCCTTTTTCATTTCTAATTTTATTGATTTGATTCCTCTCCCTTTTTTCTTGATGAGTCTGGCTAAAGGTTATCAATTTTGTTTATGTTCTCAAAGAACCACCTTTTAGTTTTATTGATCTTTGCTACTTTTTTTTCATTTCTGTTTCATTTATTTCTGCTCTGATATTCATGATTTCTTCTAGTAACTTTAGGTTTTGTTTGTTCTTCTTTCTCTAGTTGGTTTAGGTGTAAGTTTAAGTTGTTTATTTGAGATTGTTCTTGTTTCTTGAGGTAGAATTGTATTGCTATAAACTTCCCTCTTAGAACTGCTTTGCTCTATCCCATAGGTTTCAGGTTGTTGTGTTTTTGTTGTGATTTGTTTCTAGGTATTTTTTCATTTCCTCTTTGATTTCTTCAGTGATCTCTTGGTTATTTAGTAGCAGATTGTTTAGCCTCCATGTGTTTGTAATATTTACAGGGTTTTTTTGCCTGTAATTGCTTTCTTATCTCATAGATTTGTGGTCAGAAAAGATGTTTGATATGATTTCAACTTTCTTAAGTTTATGGAGGAGTTATTCGTGATCAAAAATGTGAGCTCTCCTGGAGAATGATCTGTGTGCCCTTGAGAAAAAAGTGTATTCTCCTGCTTTCAGATTGAATGTCCTATAAATATCAGTTAAAAGTCTATTTGATCTAATGTGTCATTTAAGCCTTGTGTTTTCCTTATTTTCTGTCTGGATGATCTATCCATTGGTGCAATTGGAGTGTTAAAGCCCCCTGTTATTATTGTGTAACTGTCAATTTCCCCTTTTATGGCTGTTAGCATTTGCCTTATTTATTGACATGCTCCTATGTTGGGTACATAAATAATTATAATTGTTATATTTTCTTCTTGGATTGATCCCTTGATCATTATGTAGTGTCCTTCTCTGTCTCTTGTAATAGTTTTTATTTTAAAGACTATTTTGTTGGATATGGGAATTGCTACTCCAGCTTTCTTTTGATTGCCATTTGCATGGAATATCATTTTCCATCCCCTCACTTTCAGTCAGTATGTGTCCCTAGGTCTGAAGTGGGTCTCTTGTAGACAACGTATATGTGGTTCTTGTTTTTGTAGCCATTCAGACAGTCTGTGTCTTTTGGTTGGAACATTTAATCCATTTACATTTAAGGTAATTATTGATATGTATGTTCCTATTACCATTTTCTTAATTGTTTTGGGTTTGCTTTTGTAGCTCTTTTTCTTCTCTGTGTTTCCTGCCTACAGAAGTTCTTTTAGCATTTGTTGCAAATCTGGTCTTGTGGTGTTGAATTCTCTTAGCTTTTCCTTGTCTGTAAAGCTTTTGATTTCTCTGTCAAATCTGAATGAGATCCTTGCTGGGTAAATAAATCTTGGTTGTAGGATTTTCCCTTTCATCACTTTAAGTATAACCTGCCACTCCCTTCTGTCCTGCAGAGTTTCTGCTGAAAGGCCAGGTAATATCCTTATGGGGACTCACTTGTATGTTATTTGTTGCTTTTCCCTCATTTCTTTTAATACTTTTTCTTTGTATTTAATTTTGTTAGTTTGATTAATATGTTTCTTGGCATGTTTTTCCTTGGGTTTATCTTGTATGGGACTCTATGTACTTCCTGGGCTTGATTTATTATTTCCTTTCCATGTTAGGGAAGTTTTCTACTATCATCTCTTCAAATATTTTCTCAGACCCTTTCTCTTTCTCTTCTTCTTCTGGGACCCCTATAATTTGAATGTCGGTGTGTTTAATGTTGTCCCAGATATCTCAGAGACTCTCCTCAATTCTTTTCATTCCTTTTTAGTTTTCTTCTCCATGGCAGTTATTTCCACCATTCTATCTTCCAGCTCACTTATCCCTTCTTCTTCCTGTTATTCTGCTATTGATTCCTTCTAATGTTTTTTTTTTTTAAATTTCATTTATTGTGCTGTTCATTGTTGTTTGTCCTTTAGTTCTTCTAGGTCATTGTTAAATGTTTCTTTTATTTTCTCCATTGTATTTCTGAGATTTTGGATCATCTTTACTATCATTACTCTGAATTATTTTTCTGGTAGATTGTCTATTTCCTCTTAATTTATTTGGTCTTTTGTGTTTTTACCTTGCTCCTTTGTCTGCAACGTATTTCTCTGTGATCTAATTTTGTCTATCTTACTGTGTTTGAGTTCTCCTTTTGGCAGGCTGCAGGGTTGTAGTTCCTCTTGCTTCTGTTTTCTGCCCCCAGGGGGTGTGTTTGATCCATTGATTTGTGTAGCCTTCCTGGTGGGAAGTACTGGTTCCTGCATTCTGGTGGGTGGAGCTAGATATTTTCCCTCTGATGAGCAGGGCCACGTCAGATGGTGTGTTTTGGGGTGTCCGTGCTGTTAGTATGACTTTAGGCAGTCTATCTCCTGATGGGTGGGTTTGTGTTCCTGTCTTCCTTGTTGATGGCATGGGCCACTGGAGACTGCAGGCATTTGGGTGGAACCAGGTCTTGGAGTTGAGATGGAGAACTCTGGGTGAGCTCTTGCTGAATAATATTCCCTAGGGCTGGTTATTCTCTGATGTTCCAGTGTCCTGGACTTGGCACTCCCACCCCAGCCGCTCAGTACTGATGCCTGTCCTGAGATCCATGACCCCACAAGCCACACTGCTCAGTAAAAACTGAAAAAAAAAGAAAAGAAAAAAGGAAAAGAAAGAAAAAGGGCAGGAAGAAAACAAATGAAAACAGACAAACAAGGCCCAAGACAAATAGCAAAGACAAAAGCAAGCAAACAGCAATAGCAACAATTAAAAAGAGATGAGCAGACAAACAAAACCCCAAATGGTAAAAGCAAAACGAAAAAAAACAAAATTCCAAAGAAACAGACACACAGAAAGTATGAAACAAAAACAAAATCAGAGACAACAAAAAACAAGAGAACAACGAGACATACAAAGAATCCCAAAACGAAATCAAACAGTTAAAAGCAAAACTAACAAAAACAGAAAAATAAAATGAAAGCAGAATACAAACTGAAGGAAAAAGCAAACAAAACAAACACATGCAAATAATAGGATAAAAATGATTAAAAAAGAAGGGCAAGTAGAACAAAGAAAAAAAGGTAAAAACAAAATAGAACAAAGGAAAGAAAAAAAACAAGGCTAAAACACAGATGTACAAGAAAGTAACACAGAAAAAGAAATATACAAAAAATAAAAAAATACATTAAAAAATTTAAAAATCTAAATAAAAATAAAAAACAGATTTAAAAAAACAACAGAACAATACAAAACATAAAAAAAATAATAATTATATTTTCCTGGGGTCTCATCTGTCAGTGTCCTTGCCCCCACTGTGAGTCACAGACAACCTCTGCTTCCCAGGAGGCCCTCCAAAACCTCTAGGTAAGTCTCTGGTCCCTCTATGGGCATTGTGGGGGCAGCTCAGACTCTGACCTGGTCCAACTCCCACGTGTACTTGTCCCCAAAGTCCACGGCTGCTAGAGCTAGATTGGTTTCAGTTGTGGGAACGTTTGCTGTCCATTCAGATATCCCATAGATGCAGGGTTTACCAAGCTGATTGAGGGGATTTAATCTGCAGTTTGTTCAGCTTCATGGAAATATTTTTGTTCCTCTTCCTTAGTCTCCCTGCCCCTGAGGCTCAGCTGTGGTTTTATCCCCACCTCTGTGTGTGGGCCACTCACAGGAGTCTGTTCCCAAGGCTGCCCTGGAGCAATTGAGTCTTCCCTTGTGAGAACAGTGCATGAAGGTGGCATGGCTGCCTGGGTCACAGGGCCCTGGCAGTGACAAGTGCACAGGAAAGCTGGTGGCCACAGGTGGGAGAGATTCGGACTTAGAGAGAGCCTTTCCTAGTTTCTGGCAGCTAGCATGAGATAGTCAGTCCTGGTGAGGGCTTTTTGTAGTGCCTGGTGGGGCAGAGGGCCAGCACGTGGGGAGAGAGAGGCTACAGTGGTGGTTTCACCTCCTGGGCCTCACTCAACTGTGGTTCCTTGCTTCTATGGCAGTCTCGATTTCCTCCACAAGCATTCCTGGTTGTGGATTACCTCCCTCCCATTCCCCTCAGACTGTCTCCTCACAGCCAACAACAGTCCTCCCCCTGAGTTTGCTCTCCAATCCCCATGTTCCAGCTCTCAGCCCCTGTGTGCATTGCGGACACACATCCAGTCTGGGGCATGCAAGGCTGTGGCATGAACTGTCTGTGTAGGTCTCACTCTGTCCTGTCTGCCACAGACCAGCCATTTCACCCTCCTCTGACAGCCTCATATGCTCCCCTTCTGTTACAACTGATTTACCTGTTGGTGAGGGGGCTTCCTTGGATGCAGGAACCTCTCCTTTGCTTCAGTTCCCTATCAGGGGTATAGATCCTGTCCCACTTCCTCTCCTCTTCTTTTACCTTTCTTTCTTTCATCCTACCCAGTTATGCGGAGATCTTTCTTGTCCTTTCTGCTGTCCAAGGTCTTCTGCTTGTGTTCATCAGTGTTCTGTGAGAACTGTTCCATCTGTAGATGTATTCTTGATGCATTTGTGGAGATGGACTCCAAGTCCTCCTACTCCTCCGCCATCTTGTTTTTTTTCAACCATAGGTATTAAAATTTTAAAATATACTGAAGGTCATGGCCAAACAAAATTTTATTTTTCATTTTATCTGAGAGTCTGTTTGAGGTTGACTAAAATTATAATAAACTTCATTAGGCACTGATAGTAACCATTAAATATTGTTACCTGATATTCCTGAAAAGATTTCTTCCTTAATAAACTAACAAAAATGTCTTTCTTAATTCAAACTTTATTAAGCTTGTATCCCAGATATGTTCTTTAATGGTACAGAGTAGTCTTGTTTTTTTTTTTCTATGACCATTCTGTAACATGTTTTTGGTGAGTCTACAGAGATGCACTTCATCTAAGTGTTCAACTAGTTCTTAAATGAACATTTTTTGAATATAGTAATTATAAACTTAGAAAGTGGTAAGCCTGCATGATGGATATATGAGCTATAAGTAAAAATGCTGTGAAGATGTTTCTTAATCTTTAATTCCAATAAAATATTTAGATCATATATAACTAATGCCATAAATAATTAATGACAGAATGTTTTAGTAAAGGGTATGTTAATACTGGTATAGAGTTTGGTGCTTTGTGACCACATAGAGGGGTAGGATAGGAAGGGTGGGAGGGAGATGCAAGAAGGAGTGGATATAGGGATATATGTACATGTATAGCTGATTCACTTTGTTATACAGCAGAAACTAATACACCATTGTAAAGCAATTATACTCCAAAAAAATTAAAAAAAAATAGTCCTCACCATATTGGGTCATTAAATTAGGCATTACAGTCTTGAACTTTTCTTACTTTACTTTGGTTGTACACCCATATCATTCAAAAATTTGTTTAAAAATAGCGTGACTTTATTTATGATACTTCATCTTTTCCCAAAGTGTGTTGTCTTTGTTATGCTTAGATTTCAGTAACTAATGAAAAAGTAAAGTAAATAATCTGATTATAAGTAAGCATTTGCAAAGATTATTTTTTAAAAAGTACTGGTATAGAACAATGGAAAGTCCATTCTATCCCTGTGGAAGGTCTTTCTTGGCAATTAATTTTTTTTTTAATAATTTTCACTATAGCCTGCTTTACTGAAGATCAACCCTGACTTCAATGGTTATCTAATCTAAAACTGGACATTTGAGTCAGCATTGCATAATGGTTAAATGGTATATGAGTTCTGAAGGAAGATGAATCTGGGTTTTGAATTGAAGAATCATTGTTTACTAGTTGTGTGGGCTTCTGCAAGTCATTTAATCCTTCTGAGTTTCTATTTCTGGTATTGTAAAATGAGGACAATTATTGGACATTTTGTTATGGAGAGAAATGAAATAATGCAAGTAAGGCCTTTGAAATGGTTCTGGCATATAGTAAATAATAAATTGTAATATTATACAATTATTATAATGAAATCCCCACAGATGTTTTCAACTCTGCTTTTATTGTTTTGATACTCTATAATTTGATCACATCAAAAACTTAAAAACTCTTGAAAATACCCTATATTAAAATGAATCCCATTGGCATTGTAGAGCACCCATAACACATAAATAAGGCTGGTTGCGGTGGAAGATAATACACATTTTAAACTGTTTTAAAAAGCCAGGAATTACTTACATATGACAAATATGTTATTTGAACTTGCTGGAATAATTCTAGCTTTAATTAACTTTTGAGCACCTTCTAAGCTGATATACATTTCACTTTTTATTAAAAATGAAAATAATTCATTCAACTTTTAATTGAAAGTGAGAGTTGACACAGACATGGCAACAGTGAAAGTGGTAATTAAATGGCAGCTACTTCAATATTCAATGCTCTACAGATTGGAAGGCAGGAGAAAGGAGCACCAAGACACAGATCTCATTGAAAACATGCTAGTATTCAAGGCCAGTCTCTGCTATTTCACTTACGATAACTTGTCAATAGCTGTAAGAGAAAGGAGAATGACTTGCAACATATTGGTAATGATAACCAGTTGTTCCTGGTGCATTCAAGAAGTGATTATCACAAATGTGTAAGAATTTGAAAAAGATACATGGATATATATTTTTTCAAAGAACAGCGTGACTTAATTAGAGAAAAATGTATAGCATGTTCATGTAAGAATTACCAGCAGCTGATTTTTTTCAGCTCAGTTAAATATGTAATTTTGTATTTTGAAAATTCAATTAGGAAAAAAACAAAATGAAATCATGCACAGAGAGATTATTTCTACTCTATCATCATGAAATCTAGACTTGTGAACACTCTAGATTCAATTGAACATATGGCTATTCAATGACAAACTAATTGTATGATATGCTAATCTCAGGAGAAGTTAAGACACTCAATTTACTACAGTCTTTCTTAGATTATATTCATGTGGAGAACACCCAAAATATTTTCATACAGGTAGTCCTGCTTGATTTTGGAAAGTATTTTTTCTAGTTATCCTATTATCTCTGTCCCACAATAGTCTTCTCCTGGGGCAGGAAATTTACATGGAATTTGTCACTTTCATATGTGCTTATCAATTTTCTTTACCCTTCCTTCCTTTCTGTGATCACTAGTCTTATTCTACTCTTCTCCCTCTTCTATTTATCATAGAAACACATAAAATTAGAGCTGGAAAATTGTTTGAGATCATTAGATACAACCACATCATTTTACAGATTAAAAAGAATGGTAAAAACACTTAACATTACAAGATAATTTGAAGGCAAAGTTAGGCTTTGGACCCATATCTCCAAACATCAATGTTTTTTGACATAAAATTTTCAACTATAGCTTGAGCCTTCTAGAATCACTTGATGATAATATACAGTCTTCAGATACTGTTGTTAGTTCTTCATTCATTTGGGCATTCAGTAAGTATTCATTGAGTACTATGTATTAATGTGGGGAGGGAGGATACATAGTGAACAAAAGCATGGTCCCTGCCTCCAGGAAGGCTACAGTCTAGTGAGGGTGGCAAACATTTACTAAGTTATATATACACTCATATAAAATTAAGCCTGCAAAGATCCTAAGAGGGTCATTGTGCTATGAAAGTGTGTAAAAAATAGAACCTAACCTATGGGACATGTATAAGGGAAAGTGTCAGGTATGGATTCCTTGAGGATGAACTGAGATTGAGCTGAGAGCAAATAACTGAAAGGATTCAAAAGGTAGAAAGGGAGGAGAAGGGGAAGGAAAGAACATTCAAGGTAGCAAGCAGCATATGTGATAGCCCTGTGTCAGGAGAGAGCACAGGGTACTGAGAGATGTCTACTGTGATCATGAGAGAGAGAGAGAGAAGAAATATTATATGCCCCTAGATGCAGGATTGGGAAGGTAGGACCATTTAGGTCCAGCTTTCTGATATTGATACTATGTATAAAATAGATAACTAATGAGAACCTACTGTATGGCACAGGGAACTCTACTCAATGTTCTCTGGTGACCTAAATGGGAAGGAAATCCAAAAAAGAGAGGATATATATATATACATAGAGCTGATTCACTTTGCTGTATGGTAGAAACTAACATAACATTATCCAGCAACTATACTCCAATAAAAATTAAAAAAAAGAAACCAAAAAATAAATGCTAGTCCTCACTGATCTGTGGTAGACAATTCTTTTAAAATAAGTACCATCCATTTAAATAGTGTGACAAAAATGTGGGGAATAAGGAAAAGAAGAAATATCAATAATGGAAAGGGGAATTAAAGGAGCGCAAAACAAATTAAATAGCTTACGAGTAATTTACCTAATGAAAAATACAGTTAGTTGCCAATTTAACTAATTTTCACCTCTTTTCCACCAGACTACATACACAGGCATATGAAAAAGGAATTTTTTTTGAGGGGGAGGCTGTAACATGCTAAATTTTGCGTGCCTGAAAACTTGGTTTATTCAGTGGCAAAATGCCTGGACCAGTATAGTCAATACAGAAATATTTTAATACTTTAATAACTAGAGGGCTTCCCTGGTTGTTCAGTGGTTAAGAATCTGCCTGCCAATGCATGGGACATGGGTTCGAGCCTTGGTCTGGGAAGATCCCACATGCCGAGGAGCAACTAAGCCCATGCACCACAACTACTGAGCCCACTTGCCACAACTATTGAAAACCACACGCCTAGACCCCGTGCTCCACAACAAGAGAAGTCATCACAATGAGAAGCCCGTGCACTGCAACAAAGAGTAGTCCCCGCTCGCCACAACTAAAGAAAGCCCGCATGCAACAACGAAGACCTAATGCAGCCAAAAATAAATAAAATAAATAAATAAATAAATAAATAAATAAATAAATAAATAAATAAAATAACTAGGGACTATTATCATATATCCATAATAAGCACTGTTTTGTATAGTGAGGAAAGCAAGGTCACTGCCTAAGTATCATGTATTTGGTAGAATGGGATAGGAAGTGTAATGTGCAATTTGGGGAAGGGAATATCATAGAATAAAATCTGTCTTCTGCTTACAGAATTAGTATAGGTAGTTCTCTATTTTTGTGAGCATAAATGTACCTTATTAAATTCTAGCTTAATCTAAACCACTGATAAATTTGGACTAGCTGTATTACAGAATAGATTTCAGAAGACTTCAAAAGAGATTTAAACTAGAGTATGATCTCAATAAGGAAAAATCTGTGCATAGAGAAAAGAATAACTGGTTGGAACTGCACCAAAATGTTATAGAGTGATTACTTCTAAGTGATGATATTTTAGGAATTTTTTTTCTTTTCTGTACTTATTCATATTTCCAAATTTTTACATAAGCATATTTTTCACATAACCTTCCTTTTTTTACAAAGTTATTCACATTTAAAGAAAATATAGAGGAGCAAAATGAAAAAAAATAACCCAGAGATAACTAATTTTAACGTGTACTGTATTTCTTTGTGGTTAAATTAAAAATATATATATGAGTATGTTTTAGCAAAAATGGAACTGCACTATACATACTATTTTGTTACTACCTTTCACTTAATATGTTGTGAATATCCTTCTGTGCCATTACTTTTCTACTTATTCTCCTTAGTGGTTGTAAATTTTCTGTTGTACGAGTATGGCTTTTCCCCAAAATTATTTTTTTAAACAAGACAAAGATTTCAAACAGTATAGGAAAACTACATATTAATGCTTGTACAAATCAAGATTTTTTGATGTCCTTTAGGAAGGACATCATATATTTTGTCTCTTTCCTATGCCTTTCTCTACACATAAGATATTCACTCACACTTTAACAACTCATCAAATATATAGATTGACTGTATCTCAAGTTCAGCTCCAATGGTACAGATTCCAAACCTGATTTACATGTGGTAGTATTTAAGAGCTATCATTGAGAGAAGAGGGTATTGTGCAATTTATTTACAATAAGGGCATGTTTCATGTATTTAAAATATATGGCAATATTTGAGAAACAAAGCACCCAGTCCTAAGGAGACGTATTTTAGAAATCTCATTTTGTTCTGAGGTAAATTAAACCTGACTAACAGATGTTTGGGTGTTTCAAGCCCTCAAATAAAGGTTTTTTTACCTATTCTTAAAATTTTCCAGGTCTAAACCTTGCTGATAAGTGCTAAATTAACTGGTAATGAAATTGGTTGGGGTGATGTAGGAGCTGAGCTTCTGAGAAATACATGAGAGAACCCCACGTTTATGTTATATACCAATAAATAGTACGTAGAGTATAAAAGAGGGGGAAGAGACAGTGGGCAGTTGTGGTTTTCTTACTGCAATTTGAGGTTGGAAGTTGGAGATGCCAAATGTGATTTTGATGCTAAAATTAATTCCAACTGGCTTGGTGTATATACAAGTGACAGTACACTTCATATTTCTTCATTAAAAAAGTACTACTGGGTTTCCCTGGTGGCGCAGTGGCTGGGAGTCCGCCTGCCGGTGCAGGGGACAAGGGTTCGAGCCCTGGTCCAGGAGGATCCCGCATGCTGCAGGGCAACTGGACCCATGTGCCACGACTGCTGAGCCTGCACTCTAGAGCCCCCTAGCCATGACAGCTGAGCCCGTGTGCTACAGCTACTGAAGCCCACACATCTAGAGCCCAAGCTCCGC
This sequence comes from Mesoplodon mirus, assembly GCF_964341445.2. NCBI lineage: Eukaryota > Metazoa > Chordata > Mammalia > Artiodactyla > Ziphiidae > Mesoplodon > Mesoplodon mirus. The sequence continues at coordinate 74,215,336 of NC_138981.1, forward strand.
AGCAGGAGAGGCCACCTTGGTAAGAGGCCCGTGTACCACAGTGAGGAGTGGCCCCTGTTCGCTGCTGCTGGAGAAAGCCCGCGTGCAGCAAAAAAGACCCAACGCAGCCAAAAATAAATAATAAATAATTAATGAATTTTAAAAGAAAAAGTACTACTGTAGCCTGTCTGTTGAATCTAGGAATTTTTTTTTCTTTGATATAAAGCAAAGCGTTTACTGGTACCTAATCCAAAAATATTAACCTAGATTAAATGACTATAAAATCTATTAAATGTCAAATGTTATGTATATCAGCTGAACAGTTGATTCATTTTACATTGATTATTTGCTTTTTTTATTTTCCTAAATTTGGCGATTAAATAAAAATACACAGCCAGAGCTGATTAAATAAGAGTTAACACTTTCATTTATGAACTTAGATTAATTTCAAAAAGTCTTAGTTATAATTTTGAATGCATTTCCCTTTAACAACACAATTGCTTTCCATTCAAAAGGGAAAAGTACTCTCTGAAAGGCAATTGATCTATTTGAAGAATTATGGTTCTTTTGAATCTGTGGGTGCATCATGGTGTTTCTTTGATTCTGTTGATTGTACTCTTTCCAAAAGCAGCTAAGCCAAATTGATGAAGGGAGAAGATGCTTTTTGTTCCTCTACAACCCCATCATAAGAGAAACAGTCAGAAATTAGACTTAATAGCTCATAATGGAGGCTAAAAATATAATTAACACTTACATGATTGACTGCTTTGGAAGTAATGGTCAAACTCTGTAGAGTGGCCAGATACGTGGTTACCATGTTGGTTTGGTTTCAACATATATTAGACAATAGTCCAGATTAAAAAAGCGATTCATATGAGAAGTTACTGAGGGATAGAACTTCTGGGGCTGGAAAGAATCAGAGGCAGTGCTTTACAAAGTGTGGTGTTTAGGCCACCTGCATGAGGGAAATTGAATGAGGTTTTATTTATTTACTTACTTTTTGTTTCTTGTATTTTCATCGTGGTAAGAACACTTAACATGAGATTTACCTTTACAAATATTTAAGTGCACAGTAGAGTATTGTTAACTATAGACACCATGTTGTACACCAGATGTAATAGAAACTTTATACCTATTGAACAGCAACATCCTATTTCCACCCAACTTCCAGCCCCTTTCACCTACCGTTCTGCTCTCTGTTTCTGGAAGTTAAACTACATTAGATACCTCATAAAAGTGAAATATTTGTCCTTCCATGACTGACTTATTTCACTTAGCATAAAATCCTCCAGGTTCATCCATATTGTTGCATATGGCAGGATTTCCTTCTTTGTTTTCAAGGTTGAATAGTATTCCACTGTATGAATACCAGTTTGTTTCAGGAGTCCGTGAGGTGAGACAGAACCCATGATTTGGGCAGTGTACCAAAGGGCTGGGTACTTAGACATTTTACTCTCTTTTCTCCCCACGCTTATCCCCCAAAGGAGAAGTCACTGACTAAGAGATGTCTCTTGGTCTGAGCAATGCTAACTTGAGGGAAGAGTTGACATGGATAAGGCAAAATTGCTCTTACCTGTTTCAATGTGGTTGTTCTTGGTTTATGTGTTTATCTGAGATAATGCAACTTCTTAACTCTATTCAGGCCTTCTTATGAAGGTATTGTGGTCTTTTTAGTCTACATGTTATTGTTTAATTCGTGTTTCTGTGAGGAAACAGGGCTGGGACTTGTTAATCTTGACAATATTCTGCTATCTTGCTGATGTCATCCTTGGGATGCTTTTAAAAATGCAGAATAATAGGTCTCTCCCCAGACCTAGTGAATCACAGGAGACCACTGTGGACTTGGCCGGGAAAATGCATTTTAATTAAGAGGTACAAAGTGCTTCATAGTCTGACGCTGGCTGGACAGAGGCAAAGAGTGTAGGTATGATTTTTAGATGGACCTGGACTAAATCCCAGCTCCCTCACATCCTAGCTGTACCATGCTGCACATCCCTTCTGTGTACTATGCTCCTCCTTGCTCTGATATACCCTCTCTTGTTCCTCTTCTATGTAACTGTCCTTTACCTGTTCAAGCTCAGCTAGTTTCCTGTTATTCTCTTTTCCTTAGAAACAAGAGGCTCCTCAGTGTGTATTATTACCCCCAGCCCCCAAACTTCCCCTGTCTTCTGAACCTGTGCAGGTTAGTTATCCAATTGACATTCATCTTGTCACTTCTTCCCCCACCTATCTTCCAACCTCAGCTTCCTAACCAACATGACCTCTGGTCTTTCTCCCTGGTTATGGTTGTCATCAGGTAGACACTCACTGCTCTGACGTTTCAGAGGCATCATACTGGGTATTTTGTAAATTCCCCCAGCTTCCAGTCCTTGTTGTAACTGGAACTAAATAGGAAGAGAAGGTCAATGCAAGACCTGAGTGCTAACCTGATAACCCTCCCCTCAACAGCATATATGGCTGTTCCATTCCATCTCCCCATGTGCCCTGGATTCCCAGTACCAACGCCTCTCCACCTCCTGTCCCATAGCAACAGGAGATATCACATCTTGTAGGAGTGGATGACATGTGTCACAGATGCCTTCACTGGAGGCTGATGTAAGCCTAGCCTTAGAGGGAAGGCAGGATTTCCATAGGCAGAGATGGTGGGATCAGACATTTCCAAAAGAGGAAACAACAAGATTGAAGGCATGTCCTGGGGGCCAGTATAGTGCTAGAAATGCTAATAACATTATCTCATTGTTTTCCAAGTGTTGCCCTTGAAACAGTTGATTGGAATTACCAGTAGTGCTTATTAAAAATTCATATTACTGCACCTTACTTCAAATCTACTGGCCCAGAATCCCAAAGGTTGAGTTCAGAGAATCAACCTTTTCACAAGCTTTCTATATAATTCAATGAAACTATAAATTTTGGGATCACAGGACCTGAGGAGAACTTCTAAATAATTCAGGTTTACACTCCTTCATTGGATGTAAGACAGAAATCGTACAATCTGTTTAAACAGAAACAATTTATTAAAATAATTATTTTAACTAGGTATAAAGTTAACTTAGTAACAAAAAAGGCCTAAGAGGGAGCTCAAATGAAGCAACTGCATAAAGCAGTTACTACCATTGGGGCTGTGGGAACAAAGGGATGATATTAGAATTATTAAAACTTAGAGAAGGAGCACTGTGCAGCTGAAAGTCAGACTGCTGAGGAGAGAACAGTCCTTGGCTGGTGCTGGTTTCTCTGAACTCTAAGGATACCCTTATGCAATTGGGACATCTGGGGAAAAGATACATGTTGGCTGGTGTTAATGTCTTTGAGAGGGGATGATGAATCGGGCTTTGCAAATAATAAAAATTTGCACACAGGATTCAGCAGCTACTACAGGCAATAATGCTGTTTCTATGGTGACGTGTGGCTGTGACTCCATGCTATCGGAACCTCAAGCCAACTAGAAACTGAATGGAATAAATGTTGCAATTTCCTCTAATGCAGCCTACCAGAAGACTTTAATAAGGAGTCAACTGGTAAAGTAAAATTCAACACACAGAGTACCAGTTCCAGCAACACAAAATAGAGAGAAGGCTGTGGGGCTAACAGACAATAGCTTGATAACTGGTTCAAAGTCAAACCAAGAAATCATAATTTTCCCATTTGTATTTGTGGAAAACTCATGAAGCAATTTTCTCTTTCTCTGTCTTCCCTTCCTTCTTCACTTCCTCCTTCCCTTCCTTCCTCCCAACCCCCCTTTCTCTTTTTTGTCAGGCTCACACTTAACCTCAGTCCTGGATTACCTTATAATTCTTATGGTTTTACATCGAGTTGAACAAGAAAATTGGCTGGATGTTCTATTTGTAGTTGCAGAAATGTCATTTTGAAAACATGAATAAGGAGCCAGGAAGAGGTGGTGTCCAGTCAAAGCAGAGCCATTAGTCAAAGGACAAGACTACAGTTGGAAAAAGAATCAAATGAGTCCCACTCTTCATTGTTGAAAGTGAGAGAGAGAAAAGACACTCAAATTTTGAAAAATGGTTAGCAGATACCCGCTACTTCTTTTCCAGGCAATATGAATTAGTATTTCAAGAAATACCTGGCTGTGAACAAATATCCAACTAGCTGTCCTAAGTAGGAGCTTTCAATAACTAGCATTTCAATAAGTTTGAGTTTTAATGAAAAGTATAAAACTAACTTTTTATTTGTTAAAGTCTGTTACTTATCCTTGTCCATGCTAGCTTCTTGCTCTAAAGGTAACCATACTTGATTTGCTGAAAAGTTTAAAGCAAGATCTTGGAGTTGTATACTTCTGGGTGAGAATCTCCACTTTTACTAGCTTGTAACATTGGATTAGTGATGTAATCTTCCTGAGCATTACTTTCTTTTCTCATTTGTAAAAATATGATAATAATCCCTACGTCTTATGGTTATCATAAAGGTTAAAAGAAGTGATGATGCCAAGCATATTATTGAGTACAACACTAAGTAAATGGTAGTTATCAATTCTTATTTATATTCATAAAGTTCTAATTGTTTTCAGGCATCTTGATCCTCATACCATCATGGAATTTTAGACAAAACAAAGCATATGGTTTCTAGGTTAAATAGGTAAAAAATAAGTGATTATTGTGTCCTCACAACTGTATAAAAAGGAAAAAATATAGTCAATTTTCGAGGTTTCCTCATGACGATGTATATTGAAAAAATCCAGAGATTTGAAAAATAGTTTTAGCTTTCATGAAGAAGGTAGATGATACAGAAGATATTTGTTAATGAATTCATCTTGTGATGCACATATTTCACCAAGACACTGGGAGAAATCCTGATTTGGGCTAAGATGTAGATTTTAAGAAAAATGAAAAACGTTAAGAACACATTAAATCCATGGGTGACTTTTAATCAATGAGGGCATCAAAATTAAGGCTATAAATTTACCTTCAATTTTAGTTCAAACACAGTATGCACTGTAAAATGGTCCCATATAGAATTAGAACCAAAGTATGTTAAGAGAAGTGTTAATAACAAGCTTAATATACATCACCTGAAAACAGCAATGAATGACTCACTCTACCATATGAAAAGGTGTAAGGGGAGTAATTAACATAGACTGTATTTTAGTAACAAATTGCAAGTCTGAGGGATTTCTTTAGCAAATCGTATTTCATTGTGCACAAGGTGGCAAGTAAAAATGACCATTTGTGCATCATTAGCTTTTGGAAATGCAGTTTATAATCCAGTAGAAATATGCAAATGATTTAACAATAGATTAAGATATGAAAAGATTCATAGCTGAAGCTTCACAGTACCTGTTTGCCCCAACTTTGCTAATAGTATTGTGTGGATGAAACTATGTCTAACTGCTACAAGAAACCATGGTAGAATTTGATGAAGGATTTGCTACAGAGGTTCAGTATAGTTATTGTTACTAAAGTACACAACAAATATATAATTAAACTCTAGCTATGGATAGGATCAAATTATAAATGGCAAATAGCCACATAGTTAAACATATAATCATAAGATGAATCATGTTTAAGTGACATGGATTACAATTTCTCAAAATGGAATTCTCAAACCATCTATCCTAATCATCTGAAGTGCTTGCTTAAAACACAAAGTCTGGAAATGCCATTCCAAGCTTATTGAATTAGAATATTTTGGTGAGAATCTATGAATCTGCATCTTAAACAGCATCCCAAGTGATTTTTATGATTACTAAAATTTGAGAGCTAAAATTACTCAAACTCCATTGTTACAGCTCTTCAAGTACAATCCCAAGATTTTTTAGAATATATTTGCTAAAATATATGTAGGGAAAAAAACATAAAAATGAGTAAATAAATATTGGAGAATAAAAAAATAATCTTTTTGATAAAAATTAACAGCAGTGGAAACATGTCAATGTTTGTCCCAATTGGTAAAACTACTAAAATCTATATAGTAAAGATAAAGAAAGCACACAAGCCTAACAAGAAGTACTTTTGTGTAGTGGGTTAAAATCTCTGCTCTCCAACTCAACACCTATATGACTTTGGGCAAATTACTGAACTGCTCTATACTTCAGTTTTCATATCATGAAGATAAAAATGGACTTATCTCATAGGATTGTTTTAAGCTTAAAACATATTAATGTACATAAAGTCCTTAGAACAGCACTTGAACATATTATTGGGTGGGCCAAAAAGTGCCTTCAGTTTTTTTAAGTAAAAATAAAGGACACATTTTTCATTTTCACCGAGAACTTTATTGAACAATGTATTCACCCTTTCGTTCTACTACCTTCTGCCATTTTTCAAGCAACTTCATAATTCCATTTCCCCAAAACTTTTTATATTTTTGAGCAAAGAACTGTTCCTGGTGCCTTTTACAGTCTTCCAGGGAGCTGAAATTTTTTCCATTAAAAAAATTGCACAGGGAGATCAGCTCGGTGCTTTGTGACCACCTAGAGTGGTAGGATAGGGAAGGTGGGAGGGAGATGCAAGAGGGAGGGGATATGGTGATATATGTGTACATATAACTGATTCACTTTGCTATACAGCAGAAACCAGCACAACATTGTAAAGCAATTATAATCCAATAAAGATGTTAAAAATAATTGTAAAAACTGAAATAAATGGAAATCCGAAGGAACAATGTCTGGTGAATATGTCAGATGAATCAGAACTTCCCAGCCAAGCTGTAAGTTTGTGCCTTGTCATCAAAGAGACAAGCAGTCTTGCATTATCCTGATGGAAGATTATGCATTTTCTGTTGACTAATTCTGGACACTTTTCATCGAGTGGTGCTTTCAGTTGGTCTAATTGGGAGCAGTACTTGTTGGAATTAATTGTTTGGTTTTCTGGAATGAGCTCATAATAGAGGACTCCCTTCCAGTCCCACCATGTACACATGGTGTATATGGATGGATGAAGATCGGCCTTTGGTGTGGCTGGTGGTGGTTCATTTTTCTTGCCTCATGATCTCTTCCATTCCACATTATTGTACAATATCCACTTTTCATTGCTCATCACAATTTGTTTTAAAAAAGGAACATTTTCATTAGGCCCTGTTTGTTTATTTTTGATTTATTTCTTTGGCCTTAGGAAACAGATACAAATCATATTGCTATGATTTATGTCAAAGAGTGTTCTGCCTATGTTTTCTTCCAGGAGTTTTATGGTTTCAGGTCTTACATTTAGGTCTTTAATCCATTTTTGAGTTTATTTTCGTTTATGGTGTGAGGAAATGTTGTAATTTCATTTTTTTTTACACGTAGCTGTCCAATTTTCCCAGCACCACTTTTCAGAGAACAACTTTTATACATTGTATATTCTAGATTATTTGACCATAGTTGTGTGGGTTTATTTCTGGGCTCACTATTCTACTTCATTGATCTATTTGTCTGCTTTTGTGCCAGTATCATGTTGTTTTGATTACTGTAGCTTTGTAGTATAATCTGAAGTTTGGAAGAGTGATACCTCCAGCTTTGTTCTTTTTTCTCAAGATTGCTTTGGCAATTTGGGGACTTTTGTGGTTCCATATGAATTTTAGGATTATTCGTTCTAATTCTGTGAGAATATCATGAGCATCTTGATAGGTATTGCATTAAACCTGTAGATTGCCTTGGGTAACTTGGTAATTTTAACAATATTAATTCTTCCAACCCAAGAACATGGGATATCTTCCCATTTTTTGAATCATCTCATGTTTCCTTCATCAGTGTTTTATAGTTTTCAGAATATAGGTCTTTCACCTTCTTTGTTAAGTTTACTCATATATATTTTATTCTTTTTGATGCAGTTTTAAATATGATTTTTATTTACTTTTCTTTCTGATAGTTAATTATTAGTGTATAGAAAGACAACAGATTTTTGTATATTAATCATATCTTGCAAATTTTTCTAAATTCATATACTAGTTCTAATAGCTTTTGCATGGAGACTTCAATGTATTCTACATAATGTATCATGTCATCTGCAGATAGTGACAGTTTTATGTCTTCCCTTCCAGTTTGGACACCATTTTTTCTTTTTTCTTTTGGACACTATTTTTTTTTTTTTTGTCTGATTGCTGTGGCTAGGACTTCCAAAACTATGTTAAACAGAAGTGGTGAGAGTGGGCATCCTTGCCTTGTCCCTGAATTCAAAGGAAAGGCTTTCAGCTTTTTACCACTGAGTATGATGTTGGCTGTAGGTTTCTTATAAAAAGCTTTCTTATGTTGAGGTATGTTCCCTCTATAACCACTTTGATGGTGGTTTTTATTGTGAATGTATGTTGAATTTTGTCAAATACTTTTTCTGCATCTATTGAAATGATCATGTGATTTTTATTCCTTCTTTTGCTAATGTGGTTTATCACATTTATTGATTTACAAATGTTGAACCATCCTTGTGACCCTGTAATAAATACAATGGGTCATGGTGTATGATCCTTTTTATATATTGTTGGATTTTGTTTGCTAATTTTTGTTTATGATTTTTACATCTATATTCATCAAAGACATTATTTGTTGTGTCTTATTCTGGTTTTGGTATCAGGGTTATGGTGGCCTCAGAGAATGAATTTGGGGGTGTTCCATCCCCTTCAATATTTTAGAATAGTTTCAGAAGGATAAGTATTAGTTCTTCTTTATATGTTTGATAAAATTCCCTTGTGAAGCCATCTGGTCCTTGACTACTGTTTGCTGAGAGTTGTTAATTACAAATTCAACTTCACTATTAGTAATCAGTCTGTTCAAATTGTCTTTGTCTTCTTGATCCAGTCTTGGCAGTTTCTATGTTTCTAGAAATTTGTCCACTTCTTCTACATTGCCCAATTTGTTGGCATATAACTGTTTGTACTACTCTCTTATGTTTTTTTTTGTATCTCTGTGTTATTGGTTGTTATTTCTCCTTCTTCATTTCTTATTATGTTTATTTGGGTCCATTCTCTCTTCTTGGTGAGAACCTTGGGTAAAGGTTTATCAATTTTGTTTCTCCTTTGAAAAAAAACAGCTTTTCGTTTCATGAATATTTTCTTGTGTTTTCTAATCTCTATTTTATTTATTTCCTCCCTGATCTATATTATTTCCTTCCTCCTGCTGACTTTGGGCTTTATTGGTTCTTCCTTTTCTACTTCCTTGAGGTGGTAGGTTAGGTTGTTTACTTGAGACTTTTCTTGTTTCTTGAGGAAAGCCTCTATCATTATAAACATCTCTCATAGAACTGCTTTTCCTGCATCCTATCAGTTTTTGAGTGTTGTATTTCCATTTTCATTTGTCTTAAGGTATATTCTGACTTCCTGTTTGGTTTCTTCATTGACCCATTTTTTTTTAATAGCATGTTGTTTAGTCTCCATGTGTTTGTTCTTTTCCCATTTTTCTTTCTATAGTTGATTTCTAGTTTCATACCATTGGAGTTAGAAAAAAATGTTTGATATAATTTCTATCCTCTTAAATTTGTTGAGACTTTTTCTGTGGCCTAGCATGTGATCTGTCCTGGATAATATTCCATGTGCACTTGAAAATATTGTGTATTCTCCTGTTTTTCGATGGAATGTCCTGTATATATATATATATATAAAGTCCAAATGGTCCATTGTGCTGTTTAATGCCACTGTTGCCTTATTGAACTTCTACATGTATGATCTGTCCACTGCTGTAAGTGTGTGTTAAAGTCCCCTACTATTATTGTATAATTGTCAAATTCTCCCTTTATGTCTGTTAGTATTTGGCTTATGTATTGAAGTGCTCCTGTATTGGGTGCATATTTGTTAATGAGTACAATGTCCTCTTTTTATATTGATCCCTTTCTCATGATATAATGCCCTTCTATGTTTTTTGTTATAGCTTTTGTTTTGAAGTCTATTTTGTCTGATGAGTATTGCTACTCCTTTTTCTTATTTCCATTTGTGTGAAATATCTTTTTCTATCCCCCCACTTTCAGTCTCCGTGTGTCTTTAGTTCAGAAATAAGTCTCTTGTAGGCAGCAAATGGAAAGGTCTTTATTTATCCAATCAGCCACCCTATTTCTTTTGATTAGAGCATTTAGTCCATTGACATTGAAAATAATTATTTACAGGTATGTACTTATTGCCATTTTATTACTTGATTTCTGGTTGCTTTTCTAATTCTTCTCTGTTCCTTTCTTCTTCTTTTTGTTTTTCCCTTGTAGTTTGATGATTTTATTTAGTAATATTTTTGTGTTCCTTTCTTTTTGTTTTTGTGTATTGATTGTGCATTTTTTTATTTTTGATTACCATGGGGTTCATATGTGTTGATGTATAATTTTATCTACTTGTTTTAAACTAGTAGCCATTTAAGTTCAATCACATTCTAAGATGCCTACATTTTTTAATCCTCTCCCCTACTTTCTGTGTTTTTGATGTCATATTTTACATCTTCATGTTTATCCCTTAATTATTCATTGTAGTTATTGTTTCTTTTACATTTTTCTTTTAATCTACGTACTGTATTATTTAAGTGGTTGATCCTTAATTCTTACTACTATATATTTACCTTTCCTAGAAGGATTTCCACTTTCCTATGAATTCTTACTCCTTTTGCTTTTGGAGAAGACTCTTCAAAATTATTTTTTTAGGGTAGTTTTAGTATTGATGAATTATTTTAGTTTTTGCTTATCTGTGAAGTTCTTTATCTGTCCTTCCATTGTTAATGATAATCCTGCTCAGTAGAGTGTCCTAGGTTGAAGGTTTTTCCCTTTCAGCACATTGAATGTATTGTGTCCATCCCTTCTGGCCTGAAAAATTTTTGCAAAGAAATCAGCTGATAGCCTTATGGCAATTCCCTTGTATTTAACTGTTTGTTTTCTCTTGTTGCCCTTAGAATTCCTTATCTTTTAACTTTGCCATTTTAATTATGGTATGTCTTGGTGTTTGTTTGGGTACATCTTGTTTGGAACCCTCTGTCCTTCCTGTGTCTGGATATCTGTTACTTTTTCACGTTTGGGATGTTTCCAGCCATAATTTCCTGAAATACATTTTCATTCCACTTTTCTCTCTCTTCTCTTTCTGGAACCCCTATAATGTGAATGTTCAGATGCCATTAAGGTATCCCAGAGATCTCTTAGATTGCTTACAATATACCTTTTTTCTGCTGTTCTGATTGGGTGATTTTCATTGTTCTATCTTCCAGATGACTTATGTGTTCTGTAACACTTAGTCTGATACTCATTCTTTCTCATGTGTTTTTTTATTTTATTTTAGCTATTGAATTCTTTATTTTTGATTGGGTTTTTTTAATACTTTTTAATTTTTGTTAAGTTGTTCAGTATTTAAATCAATTATTTTTCCTAATTCATTAACACTTTTATTACTAATGTTTGGAATTCTTTATCTGGTAAACTGGTAGTTCTGTTTCATTATTTTTTCAGGGATTTTTTTCTTGCTTTTTCAATTAAAAGTAGTTCCTCTGCCATTTCATTTTACTTAGCTTTCTGTACCTCTATGAATATAGGTGAAACAGTTAACTGTTGTGGTCTTGAAGGAGTGTTCTTATGTGTGAGCTTCTCTAGTCATACTGCATGTGCCCAATGCCTTTAGTGGGAGAGCTGGATTTGATGTGGATGCAAGTCATGCCTTTCCTTATGATTTGCTGGCTGCTATCACCTTGGTATGGGATGGGGCTAGAGATTGAGAAGTTAGAGCTGGTGCTGGATATGAAGCTGGATTTCCTTTCTGTTTAGTGATCATCACTGCCCTGTCAGTTTCATTGTCTATTCCCAAGTGCTGGAATAGAAGCAGTGAGGGTTGGGTTTGAGCTGGCTCTGTATTCTTAAATTGTGTGTTTTCCCCTTTCTCTGAAGAAGGACCTTTGTCCCAGAGGAGAGGAATGCTGAAGCAATTGGGGCCCTTGCACATTCAGAGTTCTCATGCCCTGAATGTGTAGGCATCTGCAGCTCTGCTCAGATGCAGCCCATTGTCATGTCTTTTCACAGGCCATGACTGCCCCAGATACAGTGCCACACTGTGGCTTGTTCTGAGCAGGAATGGAATGATCATTTGGCTTGGTCTGGGTTACACTGTGCTGGGGCATAAGACAAGGTGGTGTTGGGTAATCTGACAACTGCTGGGCAGAGCTTTCTCTGCCCTGCCTCAGGGTCAAGACCCCATTTCCCCCACAACTGATCACCATTCCAAGCCTCTACCAATCCCACCACTGCCCTCTTGTGGGAATACTCCACAAGGGAAGTTGGGCCTGTGTGTTTTCTCTGTAGGTATTGGGGGTGGGGTTGAGCTATTCTGGAACAGCTGCCATCAGAAGTCTGGGATTCATCTGGGGCACCATTTGAGTAAGCACAAACAATGGTCATGGGAGCCCCACCCAGGTTCTGCCCTGGGACCAGGTCACCACTTTGTCCCAAGGTCAAACCTTTTCCCTGGTCCTGGCTTCCCCAGATCCAGTGCTGTACTGTGGCATGGAGTGAGTGGGGCTGGAGAGTTTGCTCTGCTCAGTGTGAGGTATGAGGCAGAACAGTCACAGCGAACCTACAGCTTCTAGGGAAGACCTCCCTCTGCTCTACCTAGGGGCTAGCCAGCATGTGCACAATCCTCATGAGTGGAGTCCAGGCTTCTCCAGCCTTTTTATCTCTCCCAGTAGTCAGTCCTCCAACCAGCCAAGGGGGCTTGTCTCCTCTGCATAGGGCCCCAGGACTAGGATGCTCAGTCTGTGCTTTGACACATTCACTCCCCATGGTGGCTGCCTGCTGGTGTAATCTTTATTTTCCTCTGAGTCCTCTCCCAGGTCCCAACTCAACTGATTTTCTTTCCTTCCTACCCAATTACTTGTGTATCTTTTTTACAGTCTTGGTTGTACAGGAGTCCTTCTGCCACTTTCCAGTTGATTTTCATTGAGAACTGTTCCACATGCAGATGTATTTTTGAAGTGTTAGTGGGGGGAGGTGAGCTCCATGTCCTCTTTCTCTGCTATCTTATCTCCACCAATATGATTATTATTAATAGTAGTAGTATAGAGTGGTTAAAGCTCACTATGAATCAAAGTAAAATTAGATCATTTCAGCAACCATAATAGACCCCACTTATAGAATTTTTATATTTTGACAACCAAACAAAAATACTTTAGATATTTAAATTATCAACAGAATTTTAACTCAAAGAGACTTGTGTTTAATATGTTTGGCTAATAGAATTCAGACAATTGTACTAAATTTAAATCACATTCATCTATGTTAAAACTGAAATTTTATTCTCTATCTGGATAGCACTTTAAAATATTCTTGATGCCTTACCCCATGGTTACCATCTTATTTTAAACTCTTAGTTAGTGCAAAAGTTAAGTCAGAAAAGTTTGTACCTGTTATAAAGGTGAATAGAAACACAGTGGTATGATATAGTGAAAAAGATGGAATCAGACTGGTGTCAGGCTCCTAGTTACATTGCTTATGTGATGTGTGAGCTTTGGCAAGAGATATAACCCATCTGAAACTTGTTTTTTTCTCATTTATCAGTTGTGGACTATATACTTCAAGAAGGTGTTGTAAGATAAAGTATTTGAAGTACCTAGTACAGGGCCAAATTTGTAAGTGATGCTCAATAAAAAGGTGATATACCCAAACTCACCGTGTTTTCTAATAGGTTGACCATATAATTTATCATTCAAATGGAAACGTGTTTTTCTATGCCAAATATTAAATTATACAGGTCACAAAGACAAGTATAAAATAAGACTGTACCAAACAAACTGGGACATATGTCCAGTTTACTTCATGGTAGAGCTGGAAATCTAACCTAAGGGTCTTGAACTCTCCGAATAGTGTTTTTCCATTTAATTCTCTCAATTTGTCCTACTGTTAACTGAACGGACATTTCTGCATTGATTCTATTTTCCTTTTCCATTTCTCTCTTCTACTGCCACAGCAACCTTGGAGGTACAAAAACCATAGTCACAAGGTAGAGCAGGGGCCCTCAACTCACATGTTACTCTATATGAGCAACAAATAAGCCTTTATTATATGAAACTACTGAGATTCCAGGATTTATTTGGTACAGCTGTGAGGCCTATCCTGTCCTGATTAATAATTAAACCACATAGCTCTCTTTATGATTTTAAATGAAATTTGAAGATACTATAATGTGTTCCTAACTCTGAATTTTAAAAAAATTCAATTAAATTCCCTATTTCTAATATAAAATTTATAAGAGAATAATTCTTAAGAAAATAGTAGGTATCTCAATATATAAATGATTAGTCACAACAACACTAGAAGTGACAAAGTGATAAACTAAACTTGCATGTATAAATACAATAACTGTGAATTTGAGAGTTAGAAATGCAGACTGATATAGCTGTGTTGCATTGACAACTTAAATATCACATGTGGCATTGCATTTAGTGATGTGATTTTCTATAATAGTGAACAGCTCTTGGCAAAGCTCTGAAAAAAAAAACAGAAAAACACTCTCTTTTATTTATAAGGCAGTTGCATCTCTGGAAAATTCAGTGTATATTGAAATCTTGCAAAAATATTTTGCATTTATATAGAAGGAGTTAGTTTTTAGGTTCTGATAATTATAAGATTTTACACTTATATTGAAGTCATGTGACATATGGGAAAGTGATGCAAGATATGGGACAGTTGTCTATTGAGTGGAACTGCCTCATATATTTTGGGAAGTCTAGCATCCCCTGTACCCCATCTAAATGCCCAGAGAACCACCTCAATCATACGTTGAACAAAAAACACCCTCATGAATTTCTAAAATAGCAGTGTTGAGAACCATTGCCAATCATAGTTGGGAAAATGAAATTGAATTTGCCAAGGACACAAAGTTTTAGTGAAATGAAATTAAAAATAAATAAATATAAAGAAAATATACACTATATTTATTTCATGCTTACCACCTAAGTTTTTTCCAGGTCTTCCCCCACATGGTTTTATCATTATTAATATTTACAGATAGTTTCTCTTTAACACTTTATATTTTTCAACAACCCTGTGAGGTAGGCAGGCCTAGTGTTATGTTCTCTATTCTAAGGAACCCAGCTTCAAAATTATAACAGAGGTCAGAGTAAAAGTTATAGTTTGGTGAACAAGTGCTCACTTTACTACTATATTTTTTTAATTAAAAATGTGTTCAATGCATAAAATGAGCTAATTTTATAATACATTCTAAATAGATGCACTTTTTTAGATTATTTACTCTCTGGGAAGTCTGCAGAATTTGACCAACTCCACTCATGGATCATTAAATTGGAACTAACCAATGAATTTGGTAAGGTTGCTGGATACAAAATTAATGCGGAAACAATCCACTTACCATCACAACAACAACAACAAAAAAAATAAAATACCTAGGAATAAACCTGCTTAAGGAGGTGAAAGATTTGTACACAGGAAACTATAAAACACTGATGAAAGAAATCAAAGATGATATAAACAGATGGAGAAGTATACAAAGTTCTTGGATTGGAAGAATCAATATTGTGAAAATGACTATAGTACCCAAAGCAATCTACAGATTCAATGCAATCCCTATCAAATTACCAATGGCATTCTTCACAGAATTAGAAAAAAAAAAAAACCTTTACAATTTGTATGGAAACATTAAAGCCCCTGAAGAGCTAAAGCAATATTGAGAAAGAAAAACAGAGTTGGAGGAATCAGGCTCTCCAACTTCAAACTATACCATAAAGCTACACTAATCAAGACAGTATGGTACTGGCACAAAAACAGAAATATAGATCAATGGTACAGGATAGAATGCCCAGAGATAAACCCACTCACATATGGTCACCTAATTTATGGCAAGGGATGCAAGAACATACAATGGAGAAAGGACAGCCTCTTCAATAAGTGGTGCTTGGAAAACTGGACAGGTACATGTAAAAGAATGAAATTAGCACACTGCCTAACACCATACACAAAAATAAACTCCAAATGTATTAAAGACCAAAATGTAAGACCAGACACTATAACACTCTTAGAGGAAAACATAGGAAAAACACTCTTTTACATAAACCACAGCAAGATCTTTTTTGACCCACCTCCTAGAGTAATAGAAATAAAAACAAAAATGAACAAATGGGACTTAATTAAACTTAAAAGCTTTTGCACAGCAAAGGAAACCATAAACAAGACAAAAAAATAAAACCCTCAGAATGGGAGAAAATATTTGAAAATCACACAACAGACAAAGGATTAATCTCCAAAATATAAAAGCAGTTCATGCAGCTCAATATCAAAGAAAAAAAATTCCAATTAAAAAATGGGCAAAGACCTAAATAGACATTTCACACAGGAAAACATACAGATGGCCAAGAGGCACATGGAAAGATGCTCCACATTGCTAATTATTACAGAAATGCAAATCAAAGCTACAATGAGGTATCACCTCACACCAGTCAGAATGGCTATTATCAAAAAATCTAGAAATAATAAATGCTGGAAAGGGTGTGGTGAAAAGGGAACCCTCCTGCACTGTTCGTGGGAATGTAAATTGATACAACCACTATGGAAAGCAGCGTGGAGGTTCCTTAAAATACTGAAAATAGAACTACCATATGACCCAGGAATCCCACTACTGGGCATATACCCTGAGAAAACCATAATTCAAAGAGAGACATGCACCACAATGTTCATTGAAGCAGTATTTACAATAACCGGGACATGGAACCAACCTAAATGTCCAATGAAAGATGAATGGATAAAGAAGATGTGGCACATATATACAATGGAATATTACTCAGCCATAAAAAGAAACAAAATTGAGTTATTCGTAGTGTGGTGGATGGACCTAGAATCCATCATACAGAGTGAAGTAAGTCAGAAAGAGAAAAACAAATATGGTATTCTAACACATATATATGGAATCTAAAAAGAAAAAAAATGGTACTAGTGAACCTAGTTGCAGGGCAGGAATAAAGATGTAGACATAGAGAGTGGACTTGAGGACTTGATGGGAAGCTGTGTGTGGCAAGATGAAATTAGAATCGACCTATATACATTATGGAATATAAAAGAGTTAGCTAGTGGGAAGTGACAGCATAGCACAGGGAGATCAGCTCTGTGCTTTGTGATGACCTAGAGGGGTGGGATACGGAGGATGGGAGGGAGGCTCAAGAGGGAAGGGATATGGGGACATATGTATGCACATGGCTGATTCACTTTGGTGTACAACAGAAACAAACACAGTATTGTGAAGTAATTATATTCCAATAAAGGGTTATTAAAAAATAAATAGGAACTGCACTTGAGTAAATTATAAATCATTGAATTCTGACAAGACGTGTATCAAATAGTTTCACAGAAAATTGGGACTTTTGGAATAACTTGAGAAATTTTTGACTTATGAATTGTTCTTATTTATTTATTTATTTATTTATTTATTTATTTATTTATTTTTGCGGTACGCAGGTCTCTCACTGTTGTGGCCTTTCCTGTTGTGGAGTACAGGCTCCGGACGCGCAGGCTCAGCAGACATGGCTCACGGGCCCAGCTGCTCCATGGCATGTGGGATCTTCCCAGACTGGGGCATGAACCCGTGTCCCCTGTATTGGCAGGCAGACTCTTAACCACTGCACCACCAGGGAAGCCGAATGTTTCTTATTTACTTTTATTTGTCCTACAGTAAAAACATACTAGAATAGTGATAATAATAGCACTAACAATGGACTGTTAAGAGATTTTTGGTGATCTTTGATTGAACACTTGAAACATTTTAATTTACCGCTTCTCATGAACTCCATGAATATTTAAAGTAATAACTTGAATTTGTTAAGTAATATTTCCATTCTCGTGGTGGTTTATCAAAGACCTATGAGATCTCAGTTTTTAACTTTAGATTGCTATGGCATAATGTGTGGGACTTGTAACTTGATATAAGTTGATAAAATTTGAACCGATAGCAAATAAATTAAATATATTAGTTTAAAATATGTCTTGAAACTGATGGTAATTTTTGTCATACTTTTAAAATGAGTAACGCATTTGGAAAAGCTTGTATAAATACGAGAGGGGTAGATTAGTATGTAAGGTTCAGTGGATGCTTAAGTTTAGTAAATCATATTATTTTTATAGGGCCTTATAATAATGGATATTTTTCAAAGACATATGTATTTGATTACTTTTTAAGTTACACAGTCACAGTTGTACACACACACATACACACAGTTATCCACTTTCTTAATTGTTAGAATGAGAAAGGCAATCTTTAAAGTTTTTTGAACTCACCATGCACATGTATCAGCACAGCAGCCAGTCTGGCAGCTATAGAAATACAATTATGCAAATTAGATGTGTGCTCCCTGAAGAGGCCTAAAAGGAAGCTTGACCTATATACAGCTTAATTTGTTCTCATGCTCCCACTTTATTGTCTTCCAGCTGCACAAGAAATTAAAACTTGTTAAATTGTATTGCTCCCCAATTATATATCAAAGGTGCTCTGTCCTTCCATGACAAAACCAATCAATAGGGTTTTTTTAAATACTATTTCTCTCTGTTAATTTATCCATGATGCTGGAAGATTTTTTTTTTAACCCCACATTTGTTTATTTATTTATTTTTGGCTCTGTTGGGTCTTCTTTTCTGTGCGAGGTCTTTCTCTAATTGTGGCAAGCGGGGGCCACTCTTCATCGCGGTGCACGGGCCTCTCACTATCGCAGCCTCTCTTGTTGCAGAGCACAGGTTACAGATGCGTAGGCTCATTAGTTGTGGCTCACAGGTCTAGTTGCTCTGTGGCATGTGGGATCCTCCCAGACCAGGGCTTGAACCCGTGTCGCCTGCATTAGCAGGCAGATTCTCAATGACTGTGCCACCAGGGAAGCCCATGTGCTGGAAGATTTTAAGCAATGTATATGAAGAACCTTTTAATCATTTTTTTTTTTTTTTTTTTTTTTGTGGTACGCAGGCCTCTCACTGTTGTGGCCTCTCCTGTTGCGGAGCACAGGCTCCAGACATGCAGGCTCAGCGGCCATGGCTCATGGGCCCAGCTGCTCCGCGGCATGTGGGATCTTCCCGGACCGGGGCACGAACCCATGTCCCCTGCATCGGCAGGCGGACTCTCAACCACTGCACCACCAGGGAAGCCCTGAAGAACCTTTTAAAATCAACATATCACTTAAGAACTGATGACAGTGAGTTTTAAGTTGTGTGGTTGAGAGATTGCAGGATATCTGGGTTATGCATGGAAACAATTTATTCTCTATTGTTTTTGATGGTCTGTGTAAAATGTCTCTTATTTGGAAATACGTTCTTTTCCAGGTAGGTGAGTATATGTGCAAATAGTCATTTGGGCCTTGCACTAGGTTAGATTTTGTTACCACTAAAAACCTTCATAATAAATTAGGTTTCAGTTTGTTAAGCAGACCAAAGCTTAGTGAAAACGGAGAATACCTTGGCTTCATGGCAATCATGAAAACAGCTTTCTGTCTTCTCCAATAGAGAAGACATATGTCTTCTTTAACTTTTTCATTAACTTTTTTTTATTATGCTGCTTAGCTAATATTTCTGTGTACATGGTACCTATTTTTCTAATGCAGTGTTTCAAAAAAGAATTTTGGAAATAGACACACTTTGAGTACTTTTAAATACTCTTCCTCTTCACCTCACTACAATTTTGGAAACTTTAGTATTTGTTGAGGAATGGGTCTCGTATTTTGTGATTTGATTGACCCATGATAGGATTTCTTATAAGGTCTCTTCCCCATGCACACTGATAAAAACAAATAAACAAACAAACAAAACTGGGTTGAAAGATGTCCTTGATCTACTGTTTGCTGACTTAATTGTTATGTTGCAGAGTGAATATAATTAGAAAATATGTAGCTTGTATCATGACCTACTGATGATGGTAGGTCAGTGTTTCCCAATGATAATATCTTGCTGAACTCTGTGGCAAGTGGCTAAACCTCTGTGTCCAGAGGCTGCTGGTCCAGGGCTCCATACTCTACTCAATGATTATAAGGGCTAAGGGAATCAATGCCCCAGCATACTCAGAGTTCTTATGGGGAATAGGAAGATTTGTGCTAGATATTAGGAAGATCAGTATCCTGTTGCCAACCTTAAAGTTGGAACACTAATAGGCCTAGTGAGTGAAATATTTTTAGGAATAATCATCATGTCTTACAACCAGTCAAGTTGTTTTGGCACTTGAGAGAATAACCAAGTTATTTAGGCACAAATGGTGCTCTTCCACAAAATTGCCATCACCTCAGACTCCAAGAGGCTCCACAATTCTCAGTTATTTTCAAATGGATTTCCAAACAACCAAAATCTATATATTACAACAAATAGTCTTATTTTGTTGATTTGCTTTATATGAGTAACATAATAAATGGGTTGTCCCCAGGCTGCATTCAAAGGACTGAAATAACCATCCTAATGAGATCAACCCATTTGGCCATAAATAAATTGCACAGCATTTGACAACTAGGTGGCCTAAAACACTGAAATGAAGGTCAAATGACAAATTCATTGGAATCATGCTTTAATAATCACAGAGTATTCCTTTAACGTCACATCTAGTGCCATCTTAAGCATCAACTCAATTTTTTTCTAGTCATAATCTTAAAAAATGAGAGTTTAATAATAAACACACTGTTTGCATAAATATATTCTTTGGATACTAATTCCAGAGTAAGCCTTTTCCCTCATGAAGCATTAGATCTATTAATTACTGTCCTTGAAAAACAATGATTGTTTCTGGAAGTGATGTTATTACTAACATGTATTATTTTCCTATTGGGTCAATGTTATACACCTTCTGACAAAAATATAACTGAAGAACAAGATTAAAGATTAATTCAACAGGTCTTTCATGGACTTGTTGACTTTTTGTTAGTTTCTGTGGCTATCTGATATAAGTTCAAAAACTCCAATAATAACTCCTGATTAAAAACAACAACAGGGGGGCCGGAAAGCTGACTCCGCGCGTGACCGCCGGCCCTGCACGTGCGCCCTGGCCCGGCCCGCGTGACAGGTCCTTTAATGGAGCGGCCAGTGTATCTGCAGACCTGGTTTCATCTGATGATTTACAGACCCCAGCTCTGAAGCCAGTTACACATTTCCCTGTGGCCGGGCACAGAGTAGTTGATTATCCTCACGATGTTGGACTTTTTGGCTGAGAATAACCTCTGTGGGCAAGCAATCCTAAGAATTGTTTCCTGTGGCAACGCCATCATTGCTGAACTTCTGAGGCTCTCTGAGTTTATTCCTGCTGTATTCAGGTTAAAAGACCGAGCTGATCAACAGAAATATGGAGATATCATCTTTGATTTCAGCTATTTTAAGGGTCCAGAATTATGGGAAAGCAAACTGGAAGCTAAGCCAGAGCTATAGGATTTAGATGAAGAGTTTCGGGAAAACAACACAGAAATTGTGACCAGATTTTATTTAGCATTTCAAAGTGTGCATAAATATATTGTAGACTTAAACAGATATCTAGATGAACTCAATGAAGGTGTTTATATTCAGCAAACCTTAGAAACGGTGCTTCTCAATGAAGATGGAAAACAACTTCTATGTGAAGCACTGTACTTATATGGAGTTATGCTCCTGGTCATCGACCAAAAGATTGAAGGAGAAATCAGAGAGAGAATGCTCGTTTCTTACTATCGATACAGTGCTGCTCGATCTTCTGCTGATTCGAATATGGATGATATTTGTAAGCTGCTTCGAAGTACAGGATATTCCAGCCAACCAGGAGCCAAAAGACCACCCAACTATCCTGAGAGTTACTTCCAGAGGGTGCCTATCAACGAGACCTTCATCAGCATGGTCAACGGTCGGCTAAGATCTGATGATATTTACAACCAGGTCTCAGCGTATCCATTGCCAGAACATCGGAGCACAGCTCTGGCAAATCAGGCCGCCATGTTGTATGTAATTCTCTACTTTGAGCCTTCCATTCTTCATACCCATCAAGCAAAAATGAGAGAGATAGTGGATAAATACTTTCCAGATAATTGGGTAATTAGTATTTACATGGGGATCACAGTTAATCTAGCAGATGCTTGGGAACCCTACAAAGCTGCAAAAACTGCTTTAAACAATACCCTGGACCTTTCAAACGTCAGAGAGCAGGCAAGCAGATACGCTACTGTCAGCGAAAGGGCGCACGCACAAGCGCAGCAGTTCCTGAAAGAAGGTTGTTTGAGGGAGGATCTGGTTCTGGATAACATCCCGAGGCTTCTGAACTGCCTGAGAGACTGCAATGTCACCATTCGATGGCTGATGCTTCATACCGCAGACTCAGCCTGTGACCCAAACAAACGCCTTCGTCAGATCAAGGACTAGATTCTAACAGACTCTAGGTACAATCCCAAGATCCTCTTTCAATTGCTGTTGGATACTGCACAATTTGAGTTTATACTCAAAGAGATGTTCAAGCAAATGCTTTCAGAAAAGCAGGCCAAATGGGAACATTACAAGAAGGAGGGCTCAGAGCGGATGACGGAGCTTGCTGATGTCTTTTCAGGAGTGAAACCCCTAACCAGAGTGGAGAAAAATGGTAATTGCTGAAGAGGAATTATTGGTATAATTGAAAAGTATACACATTATTAGAAACCAGCAGAGTAAAAAGTCATTACCGTGTCCTCATTGTATGCTGGGATGTTGCTAATGAAGATCAGAAGTTTAGTTTTGGCTGCTCCACCCTTGTGCTCCCTTGGGCAATCTCATATTCTCTCTGGACTTCAGGTTTCTTATCTTTGAAGTAAGAGGTTGGGCTAAATCATGGGTTCTTGTACTCCGGTTCATAAATACAATAGTATTTTATAGAGTCATATCCTCCCCCCACCACCACAGTATGCAAAACTGGTGTGCCATTAGTGTGTAATTTTATGTGCGTGGGGATGGGGGCATAACTTTCATGATCTTCTCAGAAGGATACTTCACCCAAGAATATTAATGGCTGCTAACATAAATGATATCTAAGAATCTTGTGTTCAGTCCTATTTGGTTCTTCTTCACCGACGCATCTGCCATCTAGTGGCACAAGAGGGGACCTGCAGACTGTTTTGAAACAACATAGCTCAAGTTTTACTTTAACAATTTTAATCTTGCTTCTTTTAGGAAATTTTATCTATAGGAAAATTGTGGTATCACTTCAAATTTTTGAAGGATCCTGTCCTATAGATAGGATCCTTTCAAATTGCCCCGGAAGACCATTCTGAATTTTAAGGTGACAAATTAAACTATTTTTTTGATGCTTTAAAAAAAAAAAAACAAAAAAACAGCAGCAACAAGAATAACACGTCTTCCTGAGTGGCTCACTGGTGTTTAGAATTCTAGTTATGGATTCACTTTTTTGTTTCGATGATATTTAATTAGGTATGTCCAATTTTATGTAAATGCATAGGCAATATGAATGTCAAATAACAAGTCTTATTTGGTTTATTTCACCTATTTGCATCTGTTTCTTAGATGAAGTACAGATAAGCATTTTGATAAAATGTTTTGCGTGTAGACTATTGGTTAAGAGCACACTCTTTGGAATCAGACATAAGTCTGAAATGACCCATTACCACTTATTATTTGTGTATAGACTCACTGACTCTCTCTGAGTTGTGTGGATTAAATGTGATCTCACTCAAGACAGATATAAAAACCAAGCATTCTTTAGCTGACTCTGGCCACTTTACAGTAGATTCAACTTATAGTAAATTCAATAACAACTGTGTATTTGTGAGCATGGGACAAATTTCATTTCTTGTCAGAATAAACTGAATCAGGGCTTTTGCAGTTTTCCTTAGAGGCAATAGTTTAATTGAAATGGTGTACGTTTTCTTTTTTTCTTGAAAAAAAAGTGTGTTTGTGTGTGTGTGTGTGTACATATATATGCATAATGATCTAGGGAATGTTGGAAATATTTTAACATAAGAGAAATGTGTTAATGTAGAAAGGTAAAAATTATAAAAGAAGATTTTTACATAACAGCATTACTCTGTACACTGATTTTTTTCTTTATTTGTATTTTAGACAAACTGTACAGGAAAAACTTTCCATAGTGGCTGTAATGGTGAAATAGACTCCTGACATTTGGCAGAACATTTGAAATATCTCAGCTATTTTTCAGTATGAAATAATAGGTAAACATTTTTATCTATTAAGCTATTCATATCTGAGATTGTCACCATCTCATGCCATGCCTCAGTCTTGTCAAAGTTCCATCAGCAGCAAAGACATGGATTTCAAGAAGCAGCACCTAGGAGGATCAAAACTTTTGTTACGGTTAGACATATGCCCAACAATCATCATTGCAGTAATTTAGGAACAGAGTCAATTATTTTCATTGGAATTTTGCCATTAGGTGATGTAGGGAAAGCAAAGCACTAGTGGATCCATTATTATTGTGCAATGAATAGTATGTCTTTCACTAGGCACTGAAACACTGTAGTTAGACATACTTCTAAAACTGGCCAGAAATATCTCCTCCAACTCAACTCAACGATGATTAATAAGGCCTCATTAGAAAGCAAAAGTTCCCAAGATTCATGAAATCTTCTACATAGGTTCACGTGATCACCACTTCTATGTAAATATTACTTCTTTTAAATATTGTATGACATATTTAATATATTAAGACTTCTTTAATTGTCATTAAAGTGTGATATGACAAATACCATCAAACACTAATATAGTGTTATTCTTTGAAAGAATTTCTAAAATATTTTAATTTCTTGACTAAGAAAAATAATGAGATTATGCAGGGAGGAGAACACATTATAGTCTATTGCTAAAGCTTGTAAAAAGGAATGGATCAAGTTAAATGAAACAGCAGAGAAATTTCAAATACATATATTGAACATTATGCCAGGTTCAATAGAACATTGGACAAATGAGGCCAAATTTGCACATTTTAATTCCTCTTCATGGCAATTAGCTTTGCAAAAGTCAGAAGCTATACCCCAGACCCTGGAGTAGTTGCTTTGAAAACATGCACCTTTGGTCATAACTAGAACTAGTTTAGCACTTCAGAAAAATTACAACAGTGAATGACCCAACATAATAGCACTCTACACTGCCTTACACAAAAGGAGTTTATCCTTTTAAAGTAGCAAAATACCACCATCATCTGAAGTTTTATTTTATAGTACATCTAAAAATGAGTTTTGTTTAGAAGCATTACAACGGAGTATTCTCACTAAAACAATACCTTATCCCCTGAAACCATGACAACATCCCTGAAATCACAATGAGAGGTCAAGGAAGTGACTTCCATCTTAAGAAGGTCCTGCTGTGAGAAAAGAATACACAGAAAGAGCTGTGTCTAACAGGACTATATTGGACATTTGATTTTACTAGGTAAAGTCAGCAGGAGCTTCTTCTCAAGCTTAGCAATGAGTTCATGGTTTTGAGAATACACTAGCTAGCTGAATTTTACTCAGCTAAAAAGAATATGAAGGTTAAACTTTTATCATTCAGCTTACATTTACTCTTCCCAAGTATTACTTTAATCTTTACTTAAAATTTCCTGTAAATGATTGTTTTCTACAAAGAAAATATTTATTTTCCCCAATATCTAAATTGTTAAAGTAAATGTACATTTCTTTCCAGAATTTTATGTAAATTATCCTCTTAGTATAAGAAGACTTGACCATTTTTACTTGAGATTGGGAAAAGAGTTAAATATATAATTATGCAGAGGGATTTTTCTCAAACAATTCTTATTTTGGTACTATATATCTTAGTGGATATAGACCATGTCTTATTTAAGTTTGAACTCTCAGCTCCTACCATATAGTACACATTAGTTCACATTTAAATTAAGGTAAAATAAAATATCTTTGATATATACAGTGTAATTTATATATAGTATCATAAAGTATATACTTATAGAGTATATATTATATATATATGTATAGTCTATAGTATATAATTTATATAGTATAGTAAAACAGAAAGTGTACAGAAGTAGACCTAACTACAAAATATTTTTAAGCCTTTACAATGTACTATCAACAAGATATATTGCTTTTCTTCACATACCTGTTGGGAAAAGTTATAGACAAAATTATTTAGGTTTAAGAACACTAGTTCTCTTAAGCAATATGGTTTATCTAATTGACATTACTGCTATTCCATAATTGTTAGACATAAAATGGACCACAAAAATCTAATTAGTTCTTTAAACTCATTATGTGCCATATTTAATCTTGTGCTTGTCACATTCAAATTTGTTTAAGTTTAATAATATTCAAGTTCATGTATTTGTATTCAAGGCAACATGTGCTTAAGTATAATGAATACTTTAATCTCAGTAATTCATTATTTTTCTAACCATTTTTAAATTTGTCTAGGTGAATCGTTTATCGTTCCCATAAGATTTATGAGAAATATTAATTCAAAGTAGCAGAAAATTGAGACTTATTTATTTTTACATTTATTAATTAGTCATTAATTCAGTAATGTCTCTGACAACTTAGTTTCTCTCATTTTAATGAATAAAATGAATCCAACTGAAAACCAGTACTTTACTCAATATACAGGCAAATATTTAATTTATTTCAATTTTTGATTATTTAATTTGAAACAACACATTGTTTACCAGTGAAATTAAATTCTTAAAATCTAGAAAAGCTTGATGATAACACTTAAAGTCCAAGTGCAGGGAAATATTGATTGTGTAATTGATTGAACAATTGTGTAATTGATTGACATTCCATTAAAATTTGGTTAATAAGCCTTTCTTCCCTTTTATCCTTATTTGATGTTTGTTCATACTCGAATAAGACTTTCTATAGAGGGTTAGATCAATTACCAATTCTCTTTTTTATCACTCCTCAATCCTAAGGGAGGGGGGTGCCAGAAAATGAATGTGCATGGGTCAGTACAAATTTATTATCACTATGATAGCAAATATTTAGAGACTATGTTCTTTTTGATGTGAACTGGTACAAATTTTTCGTATATAATCGGCTGCAATGTTTCTTAAATGTTTTCCCCTCTTGTTTCAGTTTTTAATTTTTTGTTTTCTTTGTCTTTTAATTTTAGAGTATGCCAAAATCACTTAAGGGGTTTGATGAAAATGTTAATTCCAGACCACAAATAATTTACTCTTTTTTAATTTAGAGTTTGAAGACTGCTCATGTGCATTGAGCATAATATAGTGTGTAAGAGCCTGAGTTCTGGCATTAGAGTATTTGTCTGGCTTCAAAGCTTGCCTTGCTACTTACGGGCTGTGTGATCTTGCTGAAGTTACTTAAACTTTCTAAGTTTTAATTTACACATTGATAAAATGGGAATTTTAATAGTATACACTTCACAGGGTTGAAATGAGAGAGTGTGTATGAAATACTAAGCATATAGCCTATTATATAATAAGTGATAAATACTAGTCATTATTAAGCACTAGATTATAAACACCACAAGGAACATAATTGTTTAATCACAAATGAATCTGCTCAGTGGCTAGTAGAGTGTCTGGCATAGAGTGCACAGTTAATAATTGTTGAATGAATATACAAATGATGGCATATCCTCTTAATTTTAGACATTATCCCTCTTGTATCATGGCTGCATAATACAACATTAAAAACTCACTTTTGTAACTTCTCTAAACACTGCAGTAAAAAAAGTTTGTATCTATTTCTGTGGTATATTGGTCAGAATAAACAAGGTTTTGCTATATTAACAACAACCACAAAATCTCAGTGGCTCAACAACAAAGCTTATCTCACTTATGCCGAATGTCCCATGTGGATTAGCAGGAACCTCTCCTTTCTAACTACTTAGGAAACCAGGGTGACAGAGGCTTCACTGTTTTGTAGATACAGTACCAAGAACAGATGGTCCTAACCATCAACACAAAGGAAAGAAAATGTATGGAATGGGAGAAAGTATTTGCAAAATATGCAGTTGACAAGGGGTTGATATCCAAAATATGCAGATGACTTATATAACTGAATATCAAGAAAACCAACAACCCAATCAAAAAATGGGCAGAAGACCTAAATAGACATTTTCCAAAGAAGATATACAGATGGCTAACAGGTACATGAAAATGTGCTCAGTATCACTAATTATTAAAGAAATGAAAATCAAAACCACAATGAAGTATCACCTCACACCTGTCAGAATGGCTATCATAAAAAAAATCTACAAATAATAAATGCTGCCGAGGATGTGGAGAAAATGTAACCCTGCTACACTGTTGGTGAGAATGTAAATTGTTTCAGCCACTGTGGAAAATAGTATGGAGGTTCCTTAAAGAACTAAAAATAGAACTACCATAAGATTCAGCAATTCCACTCCTGGGTATGTATCCAGAAAGAAACAAAATCTCTAATTTGAAAAGATACATGCATCCCAGTGTTCATATCAGCACTACTTACAATAGGCAAGACATGGAAGCAACCCGAGTGCCCATCAAGAGATGACTGGCTGAGGAAGATATGGTATATATATATATATATATATATATATATATATATATATATATATATATATATATATATATATACACAATGGAATATTACTCAGTCATAAAAAGAATGAAATAATGCCATTTGCAGCAAAATGGATGGGCCTAGAGAATATTATGCTGAGTGAAATAAGTCAGACAGAGAAAGACAAATACTGTATGCTATCACTCGTATGTGGAATATAAAAAATAATGCAAATGAATGTATATACAAAACAGAAACAGACACACAGATGTAGAAAACAAACTTATGGTTACCAAAAGGTAGAGGAAGAAGGGGAGGTACAAATTCTGGTATGGGATTAACAGATACAAACTACTATACATAAAATAGATAAGCAACAAAGATTTACTATATAGCACAGGGAATTATACACAATATCTTGTACTAACCTATAATGGAATATTAAAATAATGAATCACTATGTTGTACACCTGAAACTAACACAGAATTATAAATCAACTATACTTCAATATACAAAAAAAGAAAAAGAACACATGGCCCTCAATTTTCTCAGCTGCTGTGGTAGGGGCAGAAAAAACTGGAGTTCTGTATAGGGAAATACATTATTTGGTAAGTAAGTAACACACAGCTCTGTGATTACATGTGACTTCCCCTCAGAAACTTTTGGCTGAAAATAGACACCTGCTGAATAATTGCAGCGGAGAGGGAAATTTAATTCCTCAGAAGGCTTGGAGGGAAATGAAAACTAGTGATGCATGAGAGTTTAGAAATGTCTACCACAGAGGAGAATTTTTGTGCGCATTTTCAAAGATAATTTGTCTTTTGCATCTAAAAATCACACTTGTAGTCAATAGAGGCTGTATCTTTCTTCATTTTTTCTGTGATATTTGTTAGGTGGCTCTACTCATTGTAAAACAATATCACTGAATATACCAACACTTTGAATATCCTTTTTTTTTTTTTTTTTTTGTGGTACGTGGGCGTCTCACTGTTGTGGCCTCTCCCATTGTGGAACACAGGCTCCGGACACACAGGCTCAGCAGCCATGGCTCACGGGCCCAGCCGCTCTGCAGCACGTGGGATCCTCCCGGACCGGGGCACAAACCTGTGTCCCCTGCATCGGCAGGCGGACTCTCAACCACTGCACCACCAGGGAAGCCCTGAATATCCATTTTCTTGATATTTAAAAAATGTTGGAAAATATAGGTACAATAAAATTTACAATTTTAACCATTTTTAAGCACAGTTCAGTGGAATTAAATATATTCACTTTATTGTGCAACTATCACCACTCTCCATCTCTTGAACTTTTTTCGTCTTACCAAATTGAAACTCCATGCCCATTAAACAATAACTCCCAATCTCTCCAACCTGTCCCTGGGAATCATGATTCTACATTCAGTCTCTATGAGTTTATCTACTCTAGATAACTCATATAAGTGAAATCATCCAGTATTTGTCCTTTTGTGACTAGCTTATTTCACTTAACAAAATGTTTTCAAAGTTTATTGATGTTGCAGCATGTCACAGAATTTCTTTCCTTTCTAAGTTTGAATAATATTCCACTGTATACATGTATGTATGTATATACCACGTTTTGTTTATCCACTCATCTATCAATGCACTGTAGGGTTACTTCCACCTTTTGGCTATTGTGATTAATGCAACTATGAAAATGGGTGTACAAATATCTGTCGGAGTTTCTGCTTTCAATTATTTCAGCTATATCCTCTGAGCCTTGGCAGCAGCTTGGAGTGAAGGCTTAAAATCTTAAGTCTTTTCTGGGCATCTGTCCTCCCTGGGCCTATATATGTGCTTCCCCCATCCCACTCCACCCCCAATTTCTTCCATATTCAAGGCTGCTTCTAAATATTTAAATTTTCCAAAGAATCTAATCACATTTTCTTTGAAGGGCCTTAGATGTTCTATTGTATTCCTCTACTGTAATCTCTTGCCCCTAACATCCTCAGGCCTGCCATTCTCTTGCAGCTTTTACATGCAGTAGTGGGTTCCATCAGCCTGAGAGCTAAACTATACCACCATTCCCCATGTAAGCTCTGAGTTAGCCCAGACAGAGACAAATCATTCAGTTAGCTCACATACATGTTAGAATGTTGTAACTATGTTCTACTTTGCTCCTTATGGCCTAAGGGAAAAAAATCAGGAATTGAGCTACATCTTCCTGGCTGCACTGTGCCAGAAAAGGCATGGGGCAAGAGTGAGTAAAAATGCCACGAAAGCAGTTTTGAGTATGACTTTTTCTTGATTTGGTATTTCCCTGATTGCTGTAGATCTTTGAGTAGTTCCCAGAGCTCCTGCAAATTTATTTCAATCAGTCTATAGTTTTGTTTTTTTATTTCTTTTAACATTTCTATGGAGGAATGAGGGCCTGGATCTTCCAAATCTGCCATTTTGCTGATGTCTGAATATCCATTTTCAAATTTATCACTCAAGTGATATCTTGTAAAACAGTCACTGAGGCATGACAATAGCAATCCTAAATTATTCTGCATAAGTTGATAGAAAGACATTGTTCATAAAACCTATTATACAAGAAATTAAAGATCAATCTTCAACACATTGACAATTATTAAATTCTGCACACAGCCTGTGACTGTTAGTACATGCCCAGAATTTCATTTCTTTTCACTTGGTAATTACAGCTGAGTGATATGGTAGCTTTCTCTCAAGTCTTTTCCCTTTACATCATGGCTGCTTTTGTGGGCCTTCTTACTATTTAAGATAATCTCCTGATCTTTACCAGCTAAGCGAAATGAACTTGTAGTCTGGCAACAAAAGAAAAAGTTAAGAGATTCTAGTATACTTGCTATGTCAAAACCTTCTCTTCCTTTACTAATTTTTAATTTTTCTATTTTTCTATTTTTTCACTGTAACAAATTTATTGCATGAGAACCTCTCAGCAATATAAATTTCATGGACCTTGGATTTTATCACTTCTCTTGTTTTAGTGGCTCTCTCTTTTGCAATTACTGTCTTGTTAGCTTTTCTTAAGATAAGATAGAGCCTAATTTCTGCAGTTTTGGGAGGTTCTGTGTTGCTCTTCTTACTGCTGTGTTATATATATATATATATATATATATATATATATATATATATATATATATATATATATATAACTATTGGCTATTATAAACAGTGCTGCTATGAACATTGGTGGGAGACGTATCTTTTTGAATTAGTGTTTTCATTTTTTTCTGGATATATGCCCAAGAGTGGAATTGGTGGCATATGGTAGTTCTATTTTTAATTTTTTAAGGAACCTCCATACAGTTTTCCACAGTGTCTACACTGATTTACATTCTCCTAAACAGTGTACAAATCTTCTATTTTCCCTACACCCTCTGCAGAATTTATTATTTGCAGACATTTTGATGATAGCCATTAATAGGTGTGAGGTGACACTTCATTTTTGATTTGCATTTCTCTAATAATTAGTGATGTTGAGCATATTTTCATGTACCTGTTAGCCATCTGTATATCTTCTTTGGAAAAATGTCTATTCAGGTCCTCTGCCTATTTTTTTGTTTGGATTGTTTGCTTTCTATGACATTGAGCTGTATGAGCTGTTTATATATTTTGGATACTTACTACTTGTTGGTCATGTCATTTGCAAATAATTTCTCCCATACCATAGGATTTCCTTTTGCTTTGTAAAGGGTTTCCTTTGTTTTGCAAAAGTTTTTTTTTTAAAGATGTTGGTGGTAGCTGTTTATTAATTTTATTTTTGCTGTGTTGGGTCTTCATTTCTGTGCGAGGGCTTTCTCTAGTTGTGGCAAGCGGGGGCCACTCTTCATCACGGTGCATGGGCCTCTCACTATCGCGGCCTCTCCTGTTGCAGAGCACAGGCTCCAGACGCACAGGTTCAGTAGTCATGGCCCTTGGGCCCAGTTGCTCCATGGCACGTGGGATGCTCCCAGACCAGGGCTCGAACCCATGTCCCCTGCATTAGGAAGCAGATTCCCAACCACTGCACCACCAGGGAAGCCCACAAAAGTTTTAAAGTTTAATTAGGTCTCATTTGTTTATTTTTGCATTTATATTTTTTGTCTTAGGAGACAGATCCAAAATAAATTGGTGTAATTTATCTCAAAGTTTGTTCTGCCTATGTTCCCTTCTAGGAGTTTTATGCTGTGATGTCTTACATTTAGGTCTTTAATCCATTTTGAGTTTATTTTTGTATATGGTGTCAGGAAATGTTCTAATCTCATTGTTTCACATGTAGCTGTCCAGTTTTCCCAGGACCATTTATGGAAGAGACTGTCTTTTCTCCATGTACATTCTTTCCTTGTTTGTCATAGAATAATTGACCATAGAAGTGTGGCTTCATTTCTGGGCTCTCTATTATGCTTCATTGATCCATGTGTCTGTGTTGGTGCCAGTACCATGCTGTTTTGAAGACTGTAGCTTTGTAGAATAGTCTGAAGTCTAGAAGGGAGATACCTCCAGCTTTTTTTTTTTCTCAAGATTGCTTTGACAATTCAGGGTCCTTTGTGGATCCATATAAATTTTATTTTATTTTATTTTATTTTTTTTTTTGCTGTACGCGGGCCTCTCACTGCTGTGGCCTCTCCCATTGCGGAGCACAGGCTCCGGACACACAGGCTCCGCGGCCATGGCTCGCGGGCCCAGCCGCTCCGCGGCACGTGGGATCCTCCGGGATCGGGGCACGAACCCGTGTCCCCTGCATCGGCAGGCGGACTCTCAACCACTGCGCCACCAGGGAAGCCCCATATAAATTTTAGAATTATCTTTTCTAGTTCTGTGAAAATATTTCATGTGTATTTCAATAGGTATTGCATTAAATCTGTAAATTGCTTTGGGTAGTATGGCCATTTTAACAACATTAATTCTTCCAATCCAAAAGCATGAAGTATCTTTCCATTTATTTGTACCATCTTCAATTTCCATCATCAGTGCTTTATAGTTCACAGAGTATAGGTCTTTATCCTACTTGGGTAAGTTCATTTCTAGTTATTTTACTGTTACTAATGCAATTTTAAATACTTTTTTTAAAATTTTCTTTGTGATAGTTTATTATTATTGTATAGAAGCACAACAGATTTCTGTGTATTAGTGCCTAACAGGAAGCACATCACACCTCTGTCTACACAATAGCCCCATGAGAGGGTGGTGAGAGCCACTGGGCAGAGGGGAAGTTCCAGTTAACAACTGTATCCAGCTGTAGCCCTTCCACTCACAGCTCCATTCCCTGTCAAGGAAGTAATTGCCAGCAAAACCTGAGGAAAGACTCAAATTGCATGTAAGTCAAATCAAGCTCTCCCACCAAAGTCATTGTGCAGGCACAGCCTATATAGGATGCTCCCATGTAAGAACAGCCCTTCAAGGTCACAATAGGTAACTGTTTTATTTGAAATCACATATGCAGAGAAAGTTAAGCAATATAAAAAGGCAGAGAAACTGCTCTCAATTCGAAGAGCAAGAGAAAAACCCTGAAAAAAATAATGAAACAAATAAACAATTCACCAGATAAACAATTCAAAGTATAAGTTATAAAAATGTTAACAGAAGTAGGGAAAATAATAAATCTACATAGTATTAACTTTAACAAAGAACTAGAAAACATTAAAAAAGGAACACAAGCATAAATAAAGATTTCAAAAACTGAAATATAAAAACACACTAGGTGGAATGAAAAGCAGACTAAGTGATACAGAAGAATGCATACATGATCTGGAAGATAGAATAATGGAAATCACCCAATCAGAACAGCAGAAAGAAAAACAAAGTTAAAAGTAATGTAGTAATCTAAGAGACCTCTGGGATAACATTAAATATCCCAACATTCATATTATAGGGGTACTAGAAGAAGTAGAAAGAGAAAAGGGAATCAAAAATATATTTGAGGAAATTATGGTTGGAAATGTTCCAAACATGAGGAAGGAAACAGATATCCAGACACAGGAAGCACATAGTCTCTCAAACAAGATGAACCCAAACAGACATACACCAAGACATATAATTAAAATGGCAAAGGTCAAAGATAAAGAGAGAATTCTAAGGCCAACAAGAGAAAAACAAAGAGTCATATATGAGGGAATCCTCATCAGTCTATCAGCTGATTTTTCTGCAGAAATACTTTGCAGGCCAGAAGGGAGTGGCATAATATATTCAGTTTGCTGAAAGGGAAAAACCTGCAACCTAGGATACTCTACCCAGCAAGATTATCCTTGAGAATGGAAGCACAGATAAGCAAAAACTAAAAGAATTCATCAATACTGAAACTACCCTAAAAGAAATGCTGAAGAGTATTCTCTAAATGTAAAAGAAGAAAGAACACATAAGAAAGGGGAAATCCCTCTAAGAAAGACAAATACATAGTAACAATTGAGGATCAACCACTTAAATATAACAGTACATAGATTTAAAGAAAAAAAAATGTAAAAGAAACTATAACTACAATGAACAATTAAAGGATAAGAATGAAGATGCAAATATGAGTTTTATTTTTATAGACTCCATCCCATGATGGAGTCCTTTCCCCTGTCCTGGCTACCCTAGATCGAATGCTGTGCTGTGTCATGTAGTGAACTGGTTCTGCATGTTCCCTTAGCTCAGGCTGGGACACAGTGATGTGGTGGTGGGAAACTTGGTAGCCACTAGGGCATACATCTACCTGCCCTTCCTTGGGGCTAGTCAGTGTGCATGGACGCCTCACAAGCAGATTCCAGGGTCCTCCAGCCTTTCTATCAGTAGTCTTCCAATAAGCCAAGGGGGGTTGTCTCCTCTGTGTATGACAACAGGACTGGGATGACCACTAGGTGGCTCAACTTGCTCACTCCCCAGAGCAGGTGTCCACTTATGTAACCTCCCTTTTCCTCTGAGTCCTCTCCCAGGGAAGGATGTCCTGACTCGCTCACTTTTCTTCCCTTTCTACCCTATTACATGTGTATTTTTCTTACAGCTTTGTTTGTACGGGTGTCCTTCTGCCAGTTTCTGGTTAGTTTTCAGTGAGAATTGTACCACATGTAGGTGTAATTTTCATGTGTTCATTGGGGGAGATGAGCTCCACATTTTCTTATTCAGCCATCTTCATCTCCAACCTCTTACCCATTGTTTATTGAAGTCATACAATGGGTGAGGCATTCTGCTTTGCACATTTTTCATTTATTATGTAGGCAAAACAAGTCAGGAGAGGCTAAGTGACTTGTCAAAAGGAAGTACCTGGATGGAAATCTAAGTCTAGCTGACCACACAGCTAGTGTTTTTAATCGATTTGCTGTGCTAGGTTTACTATAGGTACTCAAAGGTTTATTCTGTAAGCTATCTTATATAACCAACAAAAGAAACAACAAGCAGAAATCTCCACATTGAACTCAAGTTTCCTCAAATAACAAAATAAACACAATACGTGTAAAAGTCTAAATTTATTATGAGCATTTTTTTTCTTTTTCAAATTGATTTTCATTGTAAAATTGAGATACAGAATGAAGAATAATGCTTAGTAAGATCATCTGCTTTGGTCATTTTATTGGCTTGTCCCTTTCTTTACATTTTGGGGTGTTCAGTTGATATCCACTATATCCAATCCTTCATAAGAAGTGTTTCATGGAAATAACTTAATATTTTCATAACATAAAATATAACTTTTGCTTCATTTAGTCCAGAGTTTTGGGACCTAGGCTAATCTCTCCATCTCCTACAACTCATTTACAATCCTATGGTGCTACTGACTTGAAAATTGATGAAGATAATTTATAAGGATATTTTATCACTTATTAAATATCTCATTATAATAGGGAAATACATGAAAATATACCTATTATACTATTAATTTACAGGAAACTTAGAAGACAGAGAAGCAGTTAAACCATACCATGGGAATGCAATAAGCAAAATCCATGCTGTAGGACACTACAGAAAAAATAATCCAGTAACTTCAACTGCAATGAGGAAAAAAAGGAGATAGAAGTCTATAGATTAAAAGAGAGTTAAAAGAAATATTAAAAATAGGTAAAGTTGAGCTATAGTGTTTATGTATGGAAACTTGTTAGATAAGTGTATAAAGATAAATAACAAAGTGATTAATTGTTCAGGTTAGCAGTTACCCTTAGGGGACAAAGCACTGGGGAGTGCTTTTAGGGGGGTATGCTAGTTTTATAGTACTACAGCAACAAATTTCCACAAATTTGAGGCTTGGAATAAAGTAAATTTATTATCTAAATTTCTGAAGGTTAGATCTCCAAAATGGGTCTTATGGGGCTAAAATCAAAGGATCGACAGTGTCATGCTCCCTCCAGAGGTTCTAAGGGAGAATCTGTTTCCTTCCCATTCCAGCTTCTAGAGGCCGCCAGCATTCCTTGGCTTGTGGCCCCTTTCTCTGTCTTCAAAGCCAGCAGTGCAGCATCTTGTAAGGATCCTTGTGATTACATTGAGGTTATCTAGGCTAAACCCTGGATTATTTAGGAAAATATCCCTTCCCATCTCAAGATCCTTAACGTCATCACATCTGAAAATCCCTTTTGCCATGTAACTTAACATATTTATAAACTCTGAGGTTTAGAATATGGACCTTTTTAGGGAGATGAGGAGCATTATTCAGTCAACCACAGTGGGTAATAAAATTCTGTATCTTGACCTGCTTGGTGTTTATGAGTATGTCAGAATTGGAAGATATATCAACACACACACACACACATACACAGAGCACACCCAATTAAATTTGAATTTCAAATTTCAAATAATATATCATTTTTTGTATGAATATGTCTGATGCAATATTTGGTATATACTTTTCATAAAAAAATTGTGACTCATTGTTCATCTGGAATTCAAATTTAAATGGGTGTCACGACCTGAATGGGAAGGAAGTCCAAAAGGGAGGGGATATATGTATATATATATGGCTGATTCATTTTGCTGTACAGTAGAAACTAATACAAAATTGTAAAGCAACTCTATTTCAATAAAAATTAATTTAAAACAATTTAAATGGGAGTCCCATATCTTTATGTCAATACTGCTTAAAATAATTAAAGTGGACATTTGTCTTATGTGGGTTTGTTATTTTTATTATACCTAACAATAAGGAGTTAAAATATTTATACAAGTATATGTATTGTTTATGTAACCAGCATATACACCCACACACTCTATATATATACCACTCCAGCTCTATTTCATAATTTTGTCAAGAATGGTTTTCTCCATATAACTGCATGAATGCCTCCTTGTAATTCTGTAATTATTTGGCTTTATGGCACCTCATCAGGTACACCAAACTCACAAAGCAAAATTCATCTCTCATCTCTATTTATCAAATTATTTTATTTTTCTTCAGAGAACTTATCACTTTTGGAAAATTTTTTTTTTTAATTATTTGGCCACTGATATATAGATGTAGCTTAGCCAAATTCTCCCTTTTTGTTTCCTGTTGGTGCAGCAGACATCTTGCAGTGATGTGAATGAAAGCCATATGACAATGTTTGCTGAGCAAGATGAAGGGATAAACTTAGGCCTTGATGATTTCCTTGAACAGCTTAAACAGACCTGTTCTGCCTGATTTCAGAGTTTCTATTTATTGTGAAAAAGAAACCTTTAAGTTTTAACAAAATATGAAAATCTGTAATTAAAAATTTCATTCCTTAAAAGGTGAAACTGAATTCTCTAAGACAACGTCCTAAATGTATTATCACGTGGAATTTTAAAGAAAAGGAGAGCTCATGTTTGCCATGGTTTCTCAGTTGAAAGAATTATGTTGTGCAGTGTAGAAGGTCAGACAGGGATAAAAGCAGATAGTGCCATAGGAAAAAGGAAACAAAGCATATGATATGCATGCTTGAGGCAACGGTAGTCTATATCCTTTGATTCACAAATTACTTGAAAGTTTTTTAATTAGTTATACTTCAATACATCTATCTATAATTAAGCCTTGACTATGTGGTTTAAGGAAGTTTGATATTTATGATATATTTTATTAGTTTCTCATATTGCTTCTAAGTTATTTTTCATAATGCTTTATATTTCATGTGGCTGTACTTTGAAAATAAATGTGTATCAATCTGAATATCTCATCATTTGACAGTTGCCATTTTGATATGTTGACAGTTTGTCTTCTATACACAGTTAATAACATAACCACGGACTCATAATATTCTTACAGTGCATCTTTTATGATGGAATGATTTTTACCAAATTACTGTCAACAAGTATGACTGATAAGTTTCACTTTTACATTACTTAAAAGTAATATTAACACTTTTTAGATTAAACATAATAGTGAATTTTGTCATGTATTCTTTTCCTTGCTCAGTCTATGATGGTAGGAAAAGAAAAAAAATAAATGAAATACAGTTTTAAT
Organism: Mesoplodon mirus; assembly: GCF_964341445.2. NCBI lineage: Eukaryota > Metazoa > Chordata > Mammalia > Artiodactyla > Ziphiidae > Mesoplodon > Mesoplodon mirus. The sequence goes on from NC_138981.1 coordinate 74,253,954, forward strand.
AATAGAAAGATAGGTACCCTAGGTCATGTTCTAAGGTTTCAATTCTTATGAATTTACATATAGATTTTTAAAGGCTTGTCAGTTTCACTGTCATTTTTTTCCTAAGTAAAAAGTTATTTGTAGAATATCACCAGGCATTGTAATTTACACATGACAATTCTGTTATAAGTATATCTTACTTATACTTCCCTTCATAATAAGATGCATATTTAGTGTTAAAATAAGCTCTTGAAAATTTATAGGACTCTAAGAAAGGAAACATACATTAATGTCTCCTTCAAGTTGAGTACCAAATAATTACATTTTAGGTCGTTGTCTTAGTATCTGCCTGTGAAACTACCAGTAACATGAGTATTTTCCTTTTATAAAACATGTTGTATTTATTTTATAAAATATTTGCTGGTTCAGATTGGAAGTAGGCCCAACAGCTTCATAAAGTGATATACTATAGAAGCCCATCTGTTTGGTAAGGATATATAATAAAATCTTGATCCAGGTACACAGCATGAATATCCCTAGTAAGATTAGTGTTGTGGTTAATTTTTAAGTTCCTAAGACCAAATGCTTCTGTTTTGCTGTGAACAATGTAGGTAGATTAATAATACTAGTTATAATGGTATGCCTTTCTATAAGACCTTTGAAGCATTATGGAAAAACTAGAGTAAAAATAAACTTACAAGTAAAGATCACTTAAAAACTCTTCAGTGATGTAGCTACTAGATCATAAAAGTTTTAAAGTGCAATTTTCAAAATTAGAATTGAGAAAGGACAGATTACCTAGACAAGACATAAAAATATACTGGAAAGAGAAGCATGAACCTGACTTCAGTGAATTGGATAAATTACTATGTTGTTTCCAACTTTACTTGCTATTATTAATTATACTTAGGATTGACCTATACAAGGAATAACTCCATGAAACTATGTTACAATTTGGCATAGTAATGAAATGTGAAAAGTAAATCAATATTCCTGTCTTGAATTATCTCTACAACTCCAAACTGGTTATAGGGAATATGTCTACTCACTTAACTTAGTTTAAAAGAGTTCACTTACTATTATTCTCATGGCAATTGCAATATAACTGAAAACAAGGAGACACTACAAACTCAAGGTGAAACATATTACATAATAAATATAAAAATAAGACTTTACCAGCAAATATTTGATAAAGCTGTTGAAATTTTAGTGATCATCTTCTGAACACACAGCTTGAGTTTTCTAAAAAATGTAGATTAAATTATATTTCAATGAAATTATATCTTGATTTAGTTAGTTACTCACCATATGGATCTTCACTGTACCTCACTATACCCAGTAAGACTAAGAATGTTTGATGTTTCTAAAAAGAATGAGTTCAATCCATGAAATGCAAAGTTTCATTAAATAAGTCATGCTGGGTCCAAATTAAGTGGTAAACACTGATAGCAATAATTTGTGTGTAAAGGTAGAAAATAATGATTTGAACTTCTAATCATGAGCTTAAGGTTACTGGAGATGTGAAAAAAGAATGCTATTAGAAAGCCACATATGCTTTGGCGATTTCTGTCTCCTTTTGCACACAAGATATTAAGCTGTGTAACTGTGCTGTCCTTTCTCCAAAATTACACTCTTTGTTGTATTGAAGTCAGATGCCAAATGGGGTTTTTGTCTACAAGATCCATAAGACTAGCAAACAAAGGAGCATTTCTTTATGGGTACACTAGCACTTGCCACAGCCATTCCCCCAGGGTTCAGTGCAGAGGAAGCAGGCAAAGACACCCATCTCCCAGTCTCCTTGAAAGAGGTTTAACTGAATATTTTATAAGCTGCTGCCTGAGGGTCCAGCTTCTAATTTAGCGTGCATCTAGGGATTGGTTGCAATCATCCCTGGAGACTGAGGACACCAGCAGACATTGTTCATTACCAAGTGACTAGTATCTTCCTGAAAGGAGCATGTGCATATGTTTGGTGTCCCAGCTTCTGTGGCTTTTACCTGAAGAATGAGTCCCAGATATCCTGTCTCTGATAGCAAACAAGGCTTGCATTCATGAGTCACACAGGACTGTAACATACAAATAAGTAGTTCTTAACAGGCATGCATGTAGACCAAAATATGCATCATAGATGTTCCAGAAGGAGAAGAGAAAGGAATAGAAATTTTAATTAAGTAAATAATGACTAAAAACTTCCCTAACCTAAGGAAAGAAACAGACACCTATGTCAGAAGCAAAAAAAAAAAAAAAAAAAAAAAAAAAAAAAAGAAAAGAAAAGAAATAAAGAAAGAAAAAAAAAAGAAAAACACAAATAAAATGAAATCAAAGAGTTCCATACTGAGACACATTATAATTACATTGTTTAAAGTTAAAAACAAGGAGAGAATCTTAAAAGCACCAAGAGAAAAGAAATAGTGTCACACACAAGGGAACTCCCATAAAACTACAAGCAGATATTTCAGGAGAAAATTTGTAAACCAGAAAGGAGTGGGATAATATTTTCAAAATGATGAAGGAAAAAAAAAACTCCTGCCAAACATGAAAACTCTTCCTGGCAAAGCGTCCTTCAGAATTTAAGGACAGGTAAAGAGTTTTCCAGACAAAAGCTGAAGGAATGCATCACCACTAGACCAGCCTTACTAGAAATATTAAAGGGAGTTCTTCAAGCTGAAGTTAAAGGATGCTAAATAGCAACATGAAAATGTATGAAAGTATAAAACTTATTGGTAAAGTAAATATATAGCTAAATTCAGAATACTTTCATATTTTAATAGTGCAGGGTAAATCACTTATAATTAGTATAAAGGCTAAAAGAATATTAAAATAACTATAAATATAATAAATTGTTAGTGGATACACAATATTAAAAAGTGTAAATTGTGACTTCAAAGATGTAAAATGTGTGGGGAAAGTGTAAAACTATAGATCTTTAGTATGTGTTCAAAGTCAAGTTGTTATCAGCTTAAAATAGACTGTTATACCTATAAGATGTTTCAGGTAAGCCTTATGGTAACCACAAAGAGAAAGCCTATGGTACATACACAGAAGATAAGAAGAAAGGAAACCAAGTATACCACTATGGAAATTCATGAATTCACAGAGGAAGAGAGCAGAGAGGAAGAGAGGAACAAAGGAATCACAAACAACCAGAGAGCAATGAACAAAATGGCAGTAATAAGTACATACCTATCAGTAATTACTTTACATTTAAATGGACTAAATTCTCCAATCAAAAGAAATAGAGTGGCTGGATGGATTAAAAAAAAAAAAAAAAAAAAAAAAAAAAACAAGACCCTACTCTATGCTGCCACAAAAGATTCATTTCAGCTTTAAGGACACAAATAAATTGAAAGTAAAGAGATGGAAAAATATATTCCATGCAAATGGAAACCAAAAGAAAACAAGAGTAGCTTTACTTATATCGTTCAAAATAGACTTTAATCCAAAGACTGTAACAAGAGACAAAGAAGGTTATTATATAATAATAAAGGTGTCAGTTCATCAAGATGATATAACAACTGTAAATATTTATGCACTCATAGGAGCACCTAAATATACAATGTAAATATTAACAGATCTGAAGAAAGAAATAGACAGAAATTCAATAATAGTAAGGGATTTCAGTACCCCACTTTCAACAATAAATACATCACCCAGACAGAAAATAAATAAGGAAATATCGGACTTAAGCTATTACTTAGAGCAGATAAACCTGACAGACATATATAGAATATTCCATCCAACCACAGCAGAACACACATTCTTCTCCAGCACATGTGGACATTATGCAGGATAGATTGTATGTGAGGTCACAAAGCTAGTCTTAACAAATTTAAGAAGATTGAAATCATATCTCTGACTATAATGGTATGAAACTAGAAATCTACTACTAAAGAAAACTGGAAAATTTATAAATATGCAGAGGTTAAACAACATGCTCCTAACAAGCAGTGGGTCAAACAAGAAATCAAAAGAGAAAGCAAATAATATCTTGAGACAAATGAAAATGGAAACACAACATACCAAAATTTGTGGTATGCAACAAAAATATTTCCAAGAGAGATGTTTACAGACTAACACATATATTAAAAAAGAAAAATCTCAAATAATGTAACTTTATACTCAGGGAACTAGAAAAAGAAGAATAAACAAAGCCCAAAGTAGTAGAAAGAAGGAAATAAGAAAGAGCAAAGTGGAAATAAATGAAATAGAGATTAAAAACACAGCAGAAATGATCAATGAAACCAAAAGCTATTTTTTTAAAAAAATATAAACAAAATTGACAAAACTTTATCTAGATTTACCAGGAAAAAAAGAGAAAGTACCCAAACAGAAAAATTGTAAATGGGAGAGGAAACATTAGAGCTGACATCACACAAGTACAAAGAATCATGATACTACTAGGAATAATTATATGCCAACAAATTAGATAACTTAGAAGAAATGAATGAATTCCTTAATATATACAACCTACTAAGACTGAATCATGAAGAAACCAAAAATCTGAACAGGTCGATTACTAGTAAGAATATTGAATCAATAATCAAAATCTCCTTGAAAAGAAAAGACCAGGATCAGATGGCTTCACTGGTAAATTCTACTAATCACTTACAAAATAATTAATACCAATCCTTTTCAAATTCTTCCAAAAAAATGGAAGAGCAAGGAACACGTCCAAACTCATTTAACAAGCCAGGATTACCCTGATACCAAAGCCAGACAAGAACACTACAAGAAAAGAAACCTGCAGGACAGTATCCCTGATGAGCATAGATGCAAAGTTCCTCAGCAATATAATAGCAAAACAAATTCAAAAGTACGTTAAAAGTATCACACCACATGATCAAGTGGGATTTATTCCAGAGATGTAAATATGGTTTGACATCAGTAAATCAATCAATGTGACATACCACATTAACAAAATGAAAGATAAGAATCAGAGGATCATTTCAATAGATGCAGAAAAAACATTTGACAAAATTCAACATCCTTTCATGACAAAAACTCTCAAAAAATTAGGCATAGAAGGAATATACCTCAACGTAATAAAGGTCATACATGAGAATCCCACAGCTATCATCTTGCTCAATGATGGATAGCAGAAAGTTTTTCCTTTAAGATAAAGAGCAAGACAAGAATTCCCACTCTTGACAGTTTTATTAAACATAATACTGGAACTCCTAGCCAGAGCAATTAGACCATAAAAAGAAACAAAGGGCATCCGAATGTTAACTGAAGAAGTAAATTGTCATTATTTGCATTTCACTGGCATTTTTCACAGAAATAGAACAAACAATCCTAAAATTTGTATGAAAATACAAAATATTCCTAATAGCCAAAACAATCTTGAGAAAGAACAAAGCTAGGAGTATCATTCTTCCTGATTTCAAACTACTTTACAAAGCTATAATAATCAAAACAGTATGGTATTGGCATAAAAACAGATACATACATTAATGAAACAGAATAGAGAGCCCAGAAGTAAACACATGCATATTTGGTCAGTTAATTTTCAACAAAGTAGCCAAGACCATACAATGGGGAAAAGATTGCCTCTTCAATAAATGGTACTGAGAAAACTGGAAATCCATATGCAAAAGAGTAAAACTGGACCACTATCTTTTACTATACACAAAAATCAACTAAAAATGGATTAAGGATTTGAATGTAAGATTCAAAACTATAAAACTCCTAGAAGAAAAGATGGGGGTAAGCCCTTTGACATTTTCCTTGGTCATTATGTTGTGGATTTGACACAAAAACAAAGGCAACAAAAGCAAAATAATCAAGTGGGACTGTACCAAACTAATAAGCACAGCAAATGAAACCATTAACAAAATGAAAAGGCAACCTACAGAATCAGAGAAAATATTTGCAAATCTCAAATCTGGTAAGAGGTTAATATCCAAAATATACAAGGAACCCATACAACTCAACAAATAACAAAAACAAATAACACAATTAAAATATGAGCAAAGGATCTGAATAGACACTTTCCCAAATAAGACAGACATACAAATGGTCAATAGGTACATGAAAAGGTTTTTAATATCACTAATCATCAGGGAAATACAAATCATGACCACAATGAGATATCAGCTCATACCTATTAGGATGGCTACTATCAAAGGACCAGAGATACCAAATGCTGTTGAGGATGTGGAGAAAAGGGAACCTTTTGCACACTGTTGGTGAGAATGTAAATTGTTACAGCCACTACGGAAAACAGCATGGATGTTTCTCAAGAAATTAAAAATAGACCTGCCGTATGATCCAGCAGTCCCATATCTGCATATATATACAAAGGAAATTAAATAATTATCTCAAAGAGATATCTGTAATCCCATGTTTCACTGCAGCATTATTCACAATAGCCAATGCATGAAAACAACCTAAGTGTTTGCTGACAGATAAATGGATAAATGAATTATATATGTGTGTGTGTGTGTATATATATATATATATATATATATATATATATAATTCATCCTTAAAAAATAAGGAATTCCTGTGATTTGCAACAACATGGATGAACCTGGAGGGTATTATGTATTATGATAAGGGAAATAAGCCAGAAAGACAGCATGGCAAAGGCAAATACTACATGGTATCACTTACATGTTGAACCTAAAAGAAACACACAAAAAAATGAACTCTTGGAAACAGAGAGTAGAAAGGAGTTAAAAGAAATAAGGAGAGGTTGGTAAAAGGAAGGAAAGTTTTTAGTTATGAGATGAATAAAGTCTGAGGATCTAATGTATATCATGGTGACTATAGTTGATAATACTTTATTGTATAATAGAAATTTGATAATAGAATAAAACATAAATGTTTTCACCAAAAAAGTAAAAAAAAAAGTAAAAAATAGTTCAGAAGCCAAATGAGAAAATTAATTTTACTATTTTTTTCTAGTCACATATGTATTATCAAATAGAAATAGATTATCATGAAATGATAAAACAAAGTAACATTTATTTAATAGTAATTATAAAATTCCAATATGAAACACATTTCTTTCTTTAGGAGAAGGTTTATATTTCTAATTTCATAAAGCTCAGGGGATTCAAAATGTTTTCAATCATATCCATATGAGAATATATTCAGTAATAACTTGAATTAACTCAAATTGTATTTTCTGCTTTATTAGCCACAGTATACAATCCTCATCTGCTGTAACAAAATGATTGTTCATTTCTTTCCACTTTTGCTGCAAATAGACTCTTCCTGAAGCTTATGCAGAAAGTGTCTACTGTGGTATTTATTTGGGGCTGGGGTGAGTACTGATGATGATCCTTTAATAACTTCATTACTATGTTCTAATTCTCAAATGAATTCAAAAGTGAAACTTTTAATAGATTATTGTCCAAAAGATCTGAAATTCCTATAAATCCTGCTTTGAGATATGGGCAAATTTGGATATTAAGTCAATTGTAAAGCTCATTTTATTTTCCTAAATTTCTCTGTTATTATACCATATGACATGGCTTCTCCTGTTCTAGTTTACCCTTAAGTTGACAATACCACCTCAAAAAAAATCAATACTTGTAAGTTATTCTTTACTAGAACACAGGAAACATTCAGAAACTAGGAACTGCTATTTCCCAGAATTTTTCAGCTCCGCTTGCTTGTTATATTCTGTTTTAACCCAGGCATTCAACATTTTAGAGTCCCATTGTAGGCTTCTTCAGAACCCTGATGAAAATACTGACAGTTAAGAAGAGCTGGGAAGAAACAAGAAAAATAAAACCAAACTCACTGTATGACATTGGGCTTAATGAAACCTCTACCTGAAAACCAATATTCTTTTAGAGAATTAAAAATATATTTCTGAAGAGAAACCAATTTATAGTGCATATCATTTCCTTTTAGAAAATGCCTAGTAATATTTTATTTCCGTTTCTTTTTTTCAGGAATAACTCCCTTAGACTTTTTCATATGTAGTCTTCTTGAGAAGCCTGAAATTCCCAGGATTCTTTAAAGAAGGGGAAATTATGCTTCTGTCTAAATAAGATTTGGTAGGTTGTATCACCACAATATTAAAGTGACCACAGACACATACCACAAACTCCGTCATTAAACTTGACACTAGTTAGTATAATCAAATCAAATGAGCATGTTCTGAATGTTGAAAGTAAAAGTAAAAAAAAAAGACCATTTATTGAAAAATTTCTATGTAGTAGTTAGTACAAACCATATATTAGGTGCTTTATATATGCTAACTTATTGAATTCTCCCATCAACTCTATATGGAAGATATAATTGTTCTATTTAACCCAAGATTGTAGGAGCAATTGGGTTCAGAATGTCAAAAATAGATCTAGCTACAATTTTAATTAACTTAGTCTTCAGGGGTTTTGGTTGGAATTAGTGGGAAGATATTTTTGAATGCTTAAGCAGTAGAGCTCCAGAGCCAAAGCTGCTTTGGGCTTTGGCTATATATTCTCTCATGTTCTCTAAGATTAGGCACAGTTACAATCCTGTGTCACTCTGAATTTCTGTATATTTTAAATGTGTTCTCTCAGTCTTGTCTCCAAGTCAGAACAATCTAGATAGTTTTGCATAAAAATGGTGGGGCGTTACTCAAGAGACTAATAATTCTCAAGCTCTGGAGCTCTGGAGTTGCCATGACATATGTATTTGGAGAAAAGCTGTTGTGATAAATAGCCAGTATAGAGAACCACAGTGTTACCATAGTCAGCTGGTCATAATCTACACACTATTTTCTCATAATATTTTGCATAGTCCTCTGGTCCAGAGTTAGTCAAGGTATTGTTCACAGGCTTCTGACAACAAAAACTCCTGGAGTGCTATTTTAAAATACTGATTAGGGTCTCAACTCAGACCTGCAAAATCAGAAAAAGGGGAAAAAGGAACCTAAAAATTTGCATGTCAAATAAGCCCCACAGTGGTTCTTATGCTCACTTAAGCTTGATAAAAATTAATGTAGTTAAGGTATGGGTTTTAAAGTCACATGACTCTGAGTTTGACTATTTGATCATAGTGGTCTTTTAAAATACCTCCCTCCTGGTTATATAACCTTCTACTTACTAAAAGCTCAAGTAGGTAGTTGTCCATTATCCACTGGATCAGGAAAATAAAAGTCCCTCTAATGGGTATTTCCATACCTTAACATCAATCACACTGCAGGGATGAAGTTGTTGAAATGAAGGATATTTTGCCTAGTTTTCCCACACGTGTCCTGCCAGGACATATTCCTCAATCTTTTTTCCATAAACATAGTTGAGATTTCTACACTGCCTAAACAGACCTCTGATGTCAGCATTTCTTTGATTCTTTTGCTTATACTATCTTTTAAAAAGCAATAGAGGAAAATCAATTAAAATGTGCTTTTTATTCCTATGCTAGTCCAGTCATAAGAGAGACCATCAAGTATGAGATTTAATAGCTTTTCATGGAGGCTAAAAATATAATTAAAATTTATATGAATGTCTGCTTTGAAAGTACTGATCAAACTTTGTAGAGAGGCCAGATTTTCAGTTAGCACATTGATTTGGTTTTCAAACTCAAATTACCCAATGCTCCAGCTGAAAACATCAACTCATATTAGGAGTTATTGGGGGATATCCATACCTAGCCTGACAGGAATTAGAGGCAGTGTTTTTCAAAGTCTGACTCTTAGGCTACTTGCACAAGGGAAAGTTAATTGAGGTGTTTTTAAAAATTCAAAATAATGGGCCCTTCCCCAAACCTAGTGAATCCAGGGAAAAACTGTGGACTTGGCTTGGAAACATGCATTTTAATAAACAAATACAAAGTATACTATAGTCTGAGCATGATTGGATAGAGGCAAAGAACATGGGTATATCTGTTAGATGGACCTGGACAAAATACCAGCTCCCTCACATCCTAGCTGTACCATGTTGCACATCCCTTCTATGTACTATGCTCCTCCTTGCTCTGATTTTCTCTCTTGCTCCTCTCTATGTAACTGTCTATCTGCTCAAGCTCAGCTATATAGTTTCTTCTTATACTCTTTTCCTTAACAAGGAAAAGCCCCTCAGTGTGTATTATTACTCCCATCTCCCCAACTCCCCCTGTCTTCTGAATGTGTGCAGGGCAAGTTATCCAACTAGCATTCATTTGTCACTTCTTGTCACTTCTTACCCCACCTACCTTCCATCCGCAGTTTCCTAAGCCAATATGACCTCTTGTCTTTTTCCCTAATTATGATTGCCATCAGGTAGGCACTCACTGCTCTGGATTCTCAGAGGCATCATACTGGATATTTTGTAAATTCCCCAGTTTGTAGTCCTTGTTATTACTTGAACTAAATGGGAAGAGAAAGTCAATGCAAGACTTTAGTACTAACCTTAGGGCCATCCCTCTAGCAGCATACTCGGCTATCCCATTCCACCTCCCCTACCATGTGCCCCTGATCCCCAGTACAAACGCCTCTCAACCTCTTGTCCCATAGCAGCAGGAGAGATCACATCTTGTAGGAGTGAATGACATGGGTCACGATTCCTTCACTCAAGGTTGATGTAAGCCTAGCCTTAGTGGACAGGCAGAGATGCAGGGAGGCAACAACAGGAGTGAAGGCATGAAGATTGTTCTGGGGACCAGTATAGTGATAAAAATACTGTCAACATTTGTCTCATTGTTTCCCCAAGTATGGCCCTTGCACCAGCTGCTTGGAATTACCAGTGGTGCTTAGTTAAAATGTATATTCCTACACCTCACCTTAAGTCTACTAGCCCAGAAACCCTAAGGGTGTATCCAGAGAATCTGCCATTTCATAAGCTTTCTAGTTGATTGTGCTGAACAGTAGTGATTGATAACACTCTTCTAGTTGATAAATAGTTTGAGAGGTAACTACAGGACCCTAGAGAACTGATATCACAAAGTGTTGAGAGCTGATAAAGTAGATAGTATTTAAGTCTATCAAAACAACTAAAATCATGACTTGGTCTTAAATAAATCATAAGCCTTTTATACATTACTATATATATATATATATATATATATATATATATATATATATATATATAATCCATGTAGATAGATAGGTAGATAGATAAATATAATTACAGTGCACTTGGAGGAGTATGCATACATCTATTTTAAGTAACCACAAATACACCCATTGTTCAGATTTTAGTTTCTAAATACCATTCTCCAATAAAAGGAACCAGAGATCCTAGGAGAAATTAATGGTTCCAGGAGTAGAGGAGGAAAAATACCAGATGAACTTGAAGCATTGTGTTGTGCCAGAAAGAAATGAAGGGCTAGGAAATTAAAAGACTGGAGGGTGTCCAAATGACACAGGAACAAACCTGAAAGAACTCCCAATGGACAAGACTGGAACAATTGGAGAGAGAGAGTAATGAATGATATTATTAGATTATAATTAAAATAATAAATATCCATGAATCCATTCTGAAATAAGTAAATGTTTGAATAACATAAATGTGGCTGAGAATGGACAGATATTCCTTATATGATGATTCTGATCAATAAATTTAGAAGGTCAGTACCATACTGTTTTGATTACTGTAGCTTTGCAGTATAATCTGAGGTCAGGGTGCCTGATTCCTCCAGCTCCATTTTTCTTTCTCAAGATTACTTTCACTATTTGGGATCTTTTGTGGTTCCATACAATTTATTAAAAAATTGTTCTGGTTCTGTGAAAAATGCCATTGGTAATTTGATAGGGATCACATTGAATCTGTAGATTGCTTTGGGTAGTAAAGTCATTTGGATAATATTGACTCTTATAAGCCAAGAATGTGGTGATTCTTTCAGTCTGTGTCTTCCTTGATTTCTTTCATCAACATCTTATAGTTTTCAGTGTACAGGTCTTTTGCCTCTTTAGGCAGCTTTATTCCTAGGTATTCCATTCTTTTTGATGTGGTGGTAAATGGGATTGTTTCTTTAATTTCTCTTTTTGATCTTTGGTTGTTAGTGTATAGAAATGCAAGAGATTTCTGGGTATTAATTTTGTATACTGCAACTTTACTGAATTAATTGATGAGCTCAAGTATTTTTCTGGTAGTGTCTTTAGGATTTTCTGTGTATAGTACCATGTCATCTGCAAACAGTGACATTTTTACTTCTCGTTTCCAGTTTGGATTCCTTTTACTTCTTTTTCTTCTATGATGGCTGTGGCTAGGACATCCAAAATTATGTTCAATAAAAGTGGCAAGAGTGGACAGAAAACAGATCAATGGAACAAGATAGAAAGCCCAGAAATAAACCCATGTATCTATGGTCAATTAGTCTATGACAAATGAGGCAAAAATACACAATGGAGAAAAGAGAGTCTCTTCAATAAGTGGTGCTGGGAAAACTGGACAGCTACATGTAAAAGGATGAAATTAGAACATTTTCTAACACCACACACAACACTAAACTCAAAATGGATTAAAGAGCTATAAGTAGGACTGGATACTATAAATCTCCTAGAGTAAAACATAGGCAGAACATTCTTAGATATAAGTCATAGCAATATGTTTTTAGTTCCATCTCCTAGAGTAATGGAAATAAAAACAAGCAAATGGGACCTAATTAAACTTAAAGGCTTTTGCACAGCAAAGGAAACCATAAACAAAACAAAAAGACAACCTACAGAATGGGAGAAAATATTTCCAAATGATGTGACTGACAAGGGATTAATCTCCAAAATATACAAACAGCTCATACAGCTCAATACAAAAAAACAAACAAAAAAACACACAGAAAAACAACCCAATAAAAAATGGGCATAAGACCCAAATAAACATTTCTCCAAATAAGACCTGCAGATGGCCAAGAGGCACATGATAAGATGCTCAACGTCACTAATTATTAGAGAAATGCAAATCAAAACTACAATGAGGTATCACCTTACACCAGTCAGAATGACCATCATCAAAAAATCTACAAATAGTAAATGCTGGAGAGGGTGTGGAGAAAAAGGTACCCTCTTACATTGTTGGTGAGAATGTAAATTGGTACAGCCACTATGGAGAACAGTATGGAGTTTCCTTTAAAAACTAAAAATAGAGCTACAATATGATCCTGCAATAATACTCCTGGCCATATATCTGGAGAGAACCATAATTTGAAAAGATTCATGCACCCCTATGTTCATTGCAGCACTATTTACAATAGCCAATACATGGAAGCAACCCAAATGACCATCAACAGAGGAATGGATAAAGAAAATATGGTACATATATACAATGGAATATTACTCAGTCATAAAAAAGAATGAAATAATGTCATTTGCAGCAACATGGAGGGATATAGAGATTAGCATATTAAATAAGCCAGACAAAGACAAACATCATATGGTATTGCTAATATGTGGAATCTAAAGAAATGATACAAATGAACTTATATACAAAATAGAAAGAGACCCATAGATACAGAAAACAAACCTATGGTTACCAAAGGGGAAACAGGTGGGGGAGGGATAAATTAGGAGGTTGGGATTAACATATACACACTACTTTATATAAAATAGATAACAAACAAGGACCTACTGTATAGCACAGAGAACTATACTCAGTATTTTTTAATGAGGGAGAAGAATCTGAGAATGTTTATATATATAAATTGAATCACTTTGTTGTGCACCTGAAACTAACACAACATTGTAAATCAACTGTACTTCAACACAAAATAAAATAAATAAATAAATAAAATAAACATGAAAAAAATAAATGTAGACGGAATGAGAGAAAAGGAAAGCACTATTAGAATAGCCTAGTAATAACTGCTGCAGGCAAAAGGCACAGGTGAATGCTAAAATTAGCGGGTGAAAGTTCAAAGGGGAACATTCTGTTTGTGTAGCCTTACAATATCCTGCTCCTATAGGTATTTGCTAACTACTATGGTGCTTTTAGCATATGTCCACAAAATCTTTGATACTCCTCCTTAAAGGAGGTGGAACCTAATTCAAAACCCCTTGAGTGCTGACTAGATTTAGTGAGCTGCTTCTAATAAATAAAGAATGAAAGAGGAAAATAGTAATTTTACACTGGGAAAACTACTAAACAAGGATGAATTTTAACATCATAAGTGATAAGTAATGTTGATATCATGTAGCCCAGAGATAATGCAATGAGAAGGGAATATTACATATATGTTCTTCTTCCCAATAATCTATAATGTAAGTCCAAACATGACAAAATGTTAGCCTAATCAGACAAATCCAAATTGAGCAACATTGTATAAAATACCTAACTACTACTCTTCCAAAGGTCAAGGTCATGAAAGACATGGAAATCCTGAAGCACTATTGCAGATTGGAGGAGACTAAGGAGACATGAAAACTAAATGCAATGTCGGCTCCAGAATTGGATCTTGGAACAGAGAAAGGGCATTAGTAGAAAGACTGGTGAAATCTGAATAGAGTCTGTAGTTTAATTAATAGTAATGTAACAAGACTAAATTCTTAGTTTTGATAAATGAACCATGGTTATGTAAGCTGTTAACATTAGAAGAATTTGGGCACAGAGCATACAGTAACTTTGTTTACTGTCTTTGTAACTTATGTAGGCCTAAAATTGTTTCAAAATAAAACGTTAAAAAAGCATCATAGGAGAAGCATGCAACTCAGTAATAAAAACGTGAACTAATGATACACACAACAACATGGATGTATTTTAAGGACTCTTCCTGAATGAAAGAAGCGAGATTCAAAAGAAAATTATATTAACATGAAATTTTAGAACAAGCTAAACTAATATGTAGTTATGAAGATCAGAATAATGATTGCCACTGCAGATGGGAATTGGCTGAATGAGGGTATAAAAGAACTTTCTGGACTGTTGGGAATGTCTTATATCTTGATTAAGGCATTGGATAAATGTGTGCATATATCTGTCAAGAAGCATCATCTGTACTCTTTGTATATGTGAATTTCATTTTGTGTAAATTATACATCCATTAAAAAATGTTCTGCTTTTTGAAAAAATATGAACTTTACAAAGTGTTAGAATGGTTGAAATCTAGATTTATTGCTATATCTTGCCTCTGTGTATATTTGTCCTTTTCTATTAGGAAACATAATCTATTCTTCACATCTATTTTGTTGATCAGGAGAAAATATATTCCTACAGCAGTATATATCACTCCAGTTCCTCAAACTACTAAACTTCTTTTAACTGAATGACTTCTACTGTGTTTTTACCCTCAGACTTATTTATGGATTTCTATTCAGACAAATGCCTTCTGAAAATGCACCTTACTTCTGTTCATTTGATTTCCCCTGACCACAGCAAACCTTTCCATTGCCCTATGCCAATCATCAAGTGCTTATCTCACCAAATTATTATGATATAATGTCAAGTTCACTTGGCTAACAGTAAGTTATAATAAGTCACTATCATTTGTAATTGCATTTGTCAACAAATATGTTAGGAGACTATCGAGTTCTATATATAAAAAAGAGATTCAGGTCACAACATCCCTGTAAATTTTGGCTTTTCAGTTAAATAGTTGTATATGTTAATATACCATGCTTCTCTTTATATGTTACAATAAAACCACACCAAAAAATATGGTAAATCAGCATTATTATTGCTCATTTCCTCCATTTGTACACTTGAAAATTTCTCAATAGGGAGTTTCAATGGAGCAGCAATAATAGGAATCATGTTTCTTAGACAATACCATCATAATTCTTCATTCATTTTGAGGCATTCATTTATCTAAAAGCAATTAATGTTTAATTGCTGCATAACCTAATTTAGAAATGCAAATTAGTACAGAAAGCAAACAAGTATGTGTTCATTAATATCTGTTATCACCATCTGTTTAATTTAAAAAAAGTTTTACTGAATGACAGCTCGCTAAATTTATAAATGGTTTTCTTAGAGGAAAATGTCTTGCAAGTGAGTTCAGCAACTGAAAAAATTTCAGTTTGTACATAAACATGTTATCTAAACAAATTCTAGTATTTTCTAATTCATGAAAAAATCATTGCCAATATATGTAATGCTATTTAGAGGAAAATAGATAATTTTATATAAGCCCCTTTAAGTAAAATACTGTGTATTCAACCAAAAAAATATGGCAATTACAATATATTACTGCAAATTTAGTCTTTAATATTTTCAGTTACTTTATTCTTATTTCTTTTCATTTTTATTTGGCTTTTTGCATAATGTTTTTTTTTGCTTTATATAACTGAAAATTCACTATTTAAATTTTGCAACTAGAAGAAAGAAAAAACAATAAGTATTTTATAGTCCTGTGATTTTAAAAATATAGATTATATTATCTAAGCTATTTTAAACCTTGTAGAAATGATTTACACTTGGTATTTCTAATAGTTAATCTTTCAGGAACCAAAGTAGAAAGAAAATGTCTTCCAGGTTTATGATGTATAAAGTAAGGGATTTAAAAAAGAAGAATCTAGAAGCATTAACTTGAAGCAGAGGTTCATATGTGTTTGATAATTTGTAATTGATCTTGTTAAGGTTATAAAACAATCAGGTTATTTTTCTTATTATCATGAAACCAAACACTATACATTATGAAAATTGATGTAGCAAATAGGTGTAAAATTAGATCAAGTCCATATAAATATCAACATACCTACTTGTAGTGTATGTGTGTGTGTATGTTTGTGCAGAGCTCTTCTTTATCTATTTTATTCACTTGATGAAATGTAGAGAGAGATTTTAATATCAACCCATATATTTGTATCTATGTCATGTCTGCATAGTATTCTGTTGTATGGAAGTGTCAAGTTATCAGCCTGTACTTTATTGATGAGAATTGCACTTATTTCCATTTTTTGGCTATTACGAAGGTTAATATATCATTCACGTATAAATATGTGTGTACATGTGATAGTGTTCCTATAGAATAATTCTCCAGAAAAATGAAATTACTTGGTCAAATGGTATGATGGATTTAAAATTTTGATAGATATTGAGGAGTTTTCCTATAGAAAGGTATCACCAATTTGACATTTTCCCCCAACCTTTCTGACATTGGGTATTTTCAAGCATTTTATTTTTTGCCAGTGTGAGAGGTGGAAAATGCATTTCATTGTGGCTTTATTTTTCTTTAATTATGAAAGAGGCTATCATCATCATCTATTGATCACTTATATTTCTTTTTATGAAAACTGTTCTTCTCCTTTTCCCTATTGAACTTATTCTTAACAGTTTTGTTGGAGTGTTTAGTCATTTTTTTAAATAATATAATTTTCTATAAAACTTTGCCTCTTTATTTTTATAAAAAATAAAGCCAAAATCTGTGCTTGATGTCAGTTGTCGAAACTGATGCACCCTGATTTTTCCTGATTGGACACAGGTATGTTTAATAAATCTTTGCTGTATATATTGTAGTCTTCGTATTACTTTCTTGATTTGCATGGAGAGGGGAGATAAAATGATTTGAACCTAATTATGTTTCAATATGCAATGTGGAGAATGATAGTGTGTATGCTATTTAATGTTATATAAGTATACATGCATATATGTATTTTGTATGCATACATATGTGTATTAATATAAGGGTTTCATGCAGGAGTGGATTCTGCATCTTACAATTCCTGTATCTGCAGTCTTTGGTGGTCTTAATCTGAAGTTTGTTATTTCTGTTGATTTTTCCTCAGTGTCTTATTTCATTGTGTGTTCTGCATTTTTTTAAATTGTATCTCATTTTTTATTTGTTAGTGGGGACACTTTGAGGTCTGAGCTTAAAGAGTATTCTGCTAGAGAGAAGCTGCATTTACTTCATCTGCACATCTGGGGACACAATCATTTCAAGCCTTTTTAAAAATAAATTTGTGGTGTGGATATTGTTTGACAGGATAAACAACTACGTGAACTCTGATTCCAAATCCACATGAGCATTAGCTTATAGTTAGGAATTTTTATGGGGTTATTTCTATTTCTCTCTTTCACCTAGAACCATGGCTAAGACAAGAAATTATCTTTACTATCTAGTTTTGTGGGAAGGGTTTGGAAAAAAAATCACATTGACTTCTAGGTCAGGGAATATAGCACAGTTTTTCCATGTAACTTGTGTGAGACATGCCAGAAACAGAAATCCAGGTGCTATTTCTGAACTAGTGATTTTCTACTCTGAGTTTGTACCAGAATCCCCTGGAGAGCATTTTCAAACTAGTAATGTTCAGGTCTCAATTTAGGCCTACTGAATTAGAACTTCTGGTGGACAAAGAGTTTAATTTTTTTTTTTTTGGTTTTAAGGCAGGATAATGAGCAAAATTAGGTGTTCAGTAGATTAAGGACCTTGCTCAAGACCACATGGCTACTAAGGGGCAGTTTGGGGACTCGTTCTGGATCTTTGTCAAGTATCCTTTTGTCCTTTTTCTTATGCATTTTAGTGCACTATTGGTATTTCTCAATATATACTGAATAGAGACAGACAAAATTTGGGATTTTTTTTGGTATTCTGCATATTTTCTTTTTAATTAATAGTTGTAAAAGATTTTCAGGTAAAACACAAATATATATTCATTCTATTTTTAATAAAACTCAGCATATATGTTCATGTTAAATATCTAATCTATATAAGTAAAATAGCCTGAACTCTTGGTTTACTGCTAAAATACTTTACAATGCTGTAAACTATTATAATGTTCATGTGATTAGACATTCAGAACTCCAGGATACCTATTTACAAGAATATCAATCCTTTGCTATAATATTTTATTTTATAATATTAATATTTTATGTGTAGCTACATTAAATTTGTACTAGTTTTTAGGTTTCATTCAAGCAAAACAAGTTTTTACTTAAATAGACAAGAGACTGAAGAATTGAGGCACCACATATGAAGATATGATACAGAGTATTACGTATCTTCTACTGGAAAATAAAATTATATTTTTTAACTCTAAATATTATTTATTGATCATAGTTGCTGACTTTTCACTAGATGGCATTATTGCATTGCATTTACATTAAAATAACACTTCTATATGATCATAATTCCCCTTTTCCAAGAAAATAATGTTCACAGAGAACATTAAATGCAATATGTTCTGTTAGCATGTATTGCTCTTTTTTTATAAATCTCATTTGAATCTCTCAAAAATTTCTGGTTTTCCCTGTTAAAAGAGCCAATATACCTAAAATTTTTGTCTTTTGTTTTCATGCTCAATGTTCAAGATCCTTGAACTATATTTTGTATTATTTTTATATGAAAGTCAAACTGGTATTTTATTAGTGGCATGATATTATTATGCTATTCAATAAAAAAACCTTTTCTCTTTAAAACCTGATTTACACTAACTGGTCTGAGCCACTTAATGGCTTTCCTCATCTTCATTGACTCTGTCAGTAGCATTTAAAACCAATGACCCTTCTTAAAAAGACTCTCTTCCCTTGGCTTCTGAAACAGTACAAGCTCTTGACTTTTTCTTCCTACTCCTACCCAATACCCAATTACTTTTGCTTGTTCTTCCTCCTCTACATTATAGCTTTAAAGCTCCACACTTTCCTCAGCTGATTGTATCTACTTTCATGAATTTAAATATCATCAGTAACAACTCCCAAAATATAATCCCCAGCTCATGATGTTTCTATGAATTTCAAACCTATTGCTACATAAATGTCACCTTCAATTCAATATATTACTGAAATTTCAGACTATATGTTCAAAACTGGACTCTTGACCCCTACTCCCACCCCATCCCACTCCTTCCCAATTCTAGTAAAAGACATCTCCATTCATCCACTTACATCAGAAGCCTGGAAGCCATTCTTATCACCTGGCCTCTGCTTATAAATTTACATACAATCCATCATTAGGTACTTTTTATTTTACTACAGTGACATATCCTAAATATGTCCACTTCTTTTCATCTCCACTACTACAACCCTAGTCCAAGAAATCAACCTTCCCCACCCAAACTTTTCCAATAGCTTCCTAACATTTCTCCCTCCTTCTCTATTAGCTTCACAGTAGTCCATTTCCCCACACATTAGAATAATCTTTTAAGAAATATAAATCTGGATGAGTCATCCCTTGCTTAAAATTTTTCATTGATTTTCCAATCCTTAATAAAACCCTCAAGTCATTTTATGATCTGGTCATTGGCCTTTCCAATCCTATCCTCTTCTTTTTTTCCTCACTATGTTCCAGTGACACTGTTCTTAGAATTCCTTTATCCCCAAGACTTTGCAGCATGATAAACACTCTGCCTCTTAGACACTTGTCATAACTCTGCCTTGCTCAATCCTTATTCTTCAGATTTCATCTTAAGCCTCACTTGGGGAGGCCTCCCCTTACATTCCTGTCTGGACGAAGTGTACCTGCTATTTACTATAATAGAGACTACTTTCATAACAATTACTCCCACATTAATTATATATTTTGAGTGATTACTTATTTGAATTCTATATATGTCAGTAGACTGTTTGTTCCAAGGGAGCAGGTGTTGTTTATTTTGTTTATCAGTATTTATCACTTAGCATCTAGCATAGTACCTGACACTGGGTAGGAGTTCAATAAATATTATTCAAATGAATGAATGACCCCTCATGAGGTACTTTTCCTTTTCCTAATCTTTCCATACTTCATGGAAGTTTTCTGAAGAATGAATAATATGTGGCATGTAAAATGTTTAGTAAGCACACAATAAATATCATTTATTATCATTTTCTTAAAACCCAAGCTGATATAATTATTTATGCATAGCATAACTTGACATGATATTTTGCCTTTTAAATATTTCATTTTGTCCAGTTTCTAACCAGTGTTAGTATTTTCCCATTTCTTTTGTTCTTATCTTTTTTAAAATTTCACACAAAGTAAACAGAAGCTAAAATTCTATGTGATGTGTCACAACATTTTAATTTAAAAAGATGAATCTTTTCTACTACTATGAATACTTACTTTTCCCCTTTCTTTTAGGTTTGGTTCTACCTTTAAGAAAGTGTGCTATGCTTATAATTTTTTGTTATAAAACATGGAATATTTTAAATGTTTTACAATGTCAAGAACAAAAACAAACCAGCAAACAAAACTCCTAAGTTTCCATTAACTGCAATGTTTCCTCCTAAGAGAGTAAATAACTCCTGGGTTGGCATAATTATCGTAGACTTGGAGAAGTTGTACTAAAATAAAACTGTGCTTTAATGAACCAATGTCTAATTTTCTTAAACGAGTGACATTATTATCACTCAAGTAACACCCACTGAATTAGATCTGCATCACTGTCTCTGGGACAATCAACACTTTAATTATTTAGGAAGTATTAATGAATTATCAAAAGTCATTTGATTAACATACTTATCAGGTCATTAATGTGGTCAGAATCCTTTTCATAAAATAAATTTCATAAAATTAGTGTACTGTAAAATCAAGTCCTCAATTGTCTAGAACCAGCAAATAGTTCACTTCAGAAAATATTATATGCAAATGCATGAAAAATTTTTGGACATAAAAATGTCTCTGAAATCTAAGATGTCTTTTAATCATGTTAAGTGAACATGAGGACACATTTTTGAACAATAGCAGCTAGCAGACTGATGGGGAGTCAGAAAATACTAACTTCAGAACACACTTTTTGGATCATTTTTAAAATCTTATTTTATAGTTAAGGACATTGAGACACAGAACGCATAAATGACTTGCCCTTATTCACACAGCTCATCCTCCTCCTGCTTCTCAGGTTGGTGAACTTTCCATTTCACTGTCTTGCTTTTTCTTTGTCTCTAAGGAGTTTATTAACAAGTTCACTGCATACAGTTGTTTAGGTTGTTCATTGAACAAAGATGCCAGTCTTAGGGTCTAAAATCCAGCCTTCACACCACTTGCCAAGTCATGTGTCCATGGACTACATCCATCTTTTTTTAGGTCACTAGAAGTTTCTATAAGGGTTAGCAAAGGCCTTGTTTCCAAGTTCTAAGAGAATTTCTTTTTTTTTCTTTTTTTTTTTTTGACACATAAGAAGCAGTGGGCCTAGGTTGTCATTATTCTCCCATAGAAAAGCAGTAGTCCTTAAGGAGTATCTACTATGTGTAGAGTGGAAAGATAAAGATCCACAGTTTCACTTCACTAATGAGGATTATACTAAGGATTATGCTCAGGTTCTTATGTCTTGCATAGGCAATATATAGCAGTGGCTAAAGAGTAGATATGTTTTCCCTGAACTTGTGAGGAGGTATTACTCTCTGGTGAGGAAATAATTGAGACTTCAACAAGCATATCAAAATAAAATCATGATCAATCTAATGTAGATTCAGTAGAAAAATTGTCAATTTGCATGAATTTTCTGTCTCAAATAAGTTTTTAGAGACTACGTTTTCAATTCTCTGAGATTTAAAAATAGATAAAGCTCTCACTGAATGTTTCTAGAGAGAAAGACAGATAAAATAAAGTTTCAAAATGACATGGATAAATTTTGTATTTTATTAGGACCAAACCATGCTACAAATGCACATATTATAAATTGGTAGTTTTTAGGGGAGATAATTGAGACCTCATAGAATTAATTACATCTTTTTTTATCATCATCATCATCAACATCATAGTCATCTCTCATTGACTTCCAGATTCATACATGCAACTTATTTGTCATCTCTACTTGGATATCTCATATATCTCAAATTAATAGTCCCTTATAGACAGAATTCTTGATTCTCCATACTCAGTCTACTTCTTCCTTACTCTCTCATATCCCATCGAGTTGTGCAGGGCCATATTCTGCACATCATGCTTGAGTCATCCTTTTCTTTTCCCATCCACATTTAATTTATTTTCAAGTTTCATAAGCATCATCTTCAAAATATACCTTGAAATCTCCATCACAGGGGCTTCCCTGGTAGCGCAGTGGTTGAGAATCTGCCTGCTAACGAAGGGGACACTGGTTCGAGTCCTGGTCTGGGAGGATCCCACATGCCGTGGAGCAACTAGGCCCGTGAGCTACAACTACTGATCCTGTGTGTCTGGAGCCTGTGCTCTGCAACAAGAGAGACCGCAATAGTGAGAGTCCCGCACACTGCGATGAAGAGTGGCCCCCGCTTGCTACAACTAGAGAAAGCCCTCACACAGAAACAAAGACCCAATACAGCATAAATAAATAAATAAATAAATAAATAAATAAATAAATAAATAAATAAATTCCTACCCCCAACATCTTAAAAAAAATAATCTCCATCACATATTCCAATATACCATTATCATTTGCCTGGACCACTGTAATAATCTCCCAATTGATCTCCATTTTCCACTCTTGACTGCCTTTAAACCCATTATCACACTGTAGACAGAGTGATATTTTTAATACAAATTAGATAATGCCAACGCTGCTCCTATCTCTTCAATCACATTATAATAGCGTGACCACTTCTACAGACTCATCTTCTATTTTCACCTCATTCTTTAAGTCACACAGTCCTTCTTTTAATTCCTCAACTGTACCAAACACTTTCCCACACTGGGGCCATTACACATGATGGTTCCACTACTTGGACTGTAGTTTGCCTCCTTTCTCTGCCTTGCTAATTCCTACTTATCTTTATATCACAGTTTGTGTCACATCCTCAGAAAGGCTTTATCTGAACCCTCCATTCCAAATTTGATTAATTCTGTTATTTTCTTTTATATTACTTAACACAATTTGTGCTCCATATGTACTTAAGATTGTTTAATGTGTATTTCCCCAGTGTATTGTAAGTTTTATTGGTACTGAACTTATAAATAGGACACTTTCTTCTCAGAAGTGTAACTGTGTTCTTTGATTATTTTTCATTGTCAATTCAAACCTTCTCATCTGCTTTTTAAACCTCTGTAAGATTAACTTTCCCCATCCAGCAGTTCTTACTTCCAAAGGAGAGAAGCAGGAAAGATGAAAACCAGTATGGGGTGAGAATCTTCCAAATGCTAGGCAATGTGCCAGGTGCTTTTAGACCTACGTGATCTAATTTAATCCTCACCACAATATTTCTGAGAGATGCATTATTGTCCCTACTTTTACAGATGACAAAACTGAGTCTGAGATGATAAATGTCTGGTATGAAATCTAGGAATAAACCTAGATATAACTCATATCTTATGGCATCTTTCTTGAATTCCAGGAGAACTCTCTACCTGCCTTATTACATACATACTTATTACTCATATATGCCCCTCTTGCTATCCCACATATAAAAATCTTTCTGCCTGAAATATGCTTTTCCTCCTATCAACCCACACTCTGACTTCTGTCAAAATCCATTAAAAGTTTCTAAAATATGTTTCTAAAAACAGACCCTAATTAGCACAACACAATATGTTTTATTTAATCAGTGCTTATATTCCTTTATCAGTCTTTTCAGCTGGTTGTAGAAATGATAATACAAAAATTTAATGGCAAGTGTATTGACCAATGAGTAAAACTTCTGGGTGATTTTATGTTCTTCCTGAATATCCGCCTCCCATCGCCCCCCATTTGTGTTTCTGAGCTCAACAAACCCTGGAGAACAAGACCAATTTTTCATCAGACTGCTGAAAACAGTAGATATCTTTCTTTGTACAAGAGCTTCCTGAATCAATAGTACATTGATTCTAAGTGTTCTTCTTCGTCAAATACTGTCAACATTACAAGTCCACCTCGCCATATTATACACTGCAGAGATGGTATTAATATATAAACAAAGTGCTAGTCATTTGATCTCATTTTTCTCCCACTGAATTCGCTGGTTGTATGGTGGCACACAAGTAGAGCTATGGTAGAGGTTGCCTAACTATTCAATTTTCTTTCCTCATTTTAAAGCTAGCTAAAGGCATATCAGTTACTGCATCTAAAGTCCTTGAGTATTAAAGAAATTATTAAAGCTCAGTATGTAATTTCTTGGATGTGAGAATGATCTGTGTCCAAAAGTCAGTGAAAATCAGGGTTGATATGGTCAATATATCTAAGTAGGAAATTTCCTTTTCCTGCTTTTTAGGATACTCAAGAGACCTTCCCTGGAGTTAGGAGAAATGTTTTATCAAGTGTATCCATATAAGCGTGCTTCCTATTAGCACTGAATAACAAATTCAGAAGACTCATTTGGAGGAAAAGGAAAGTTTGGGATATGGCAGCTCAGGATAAGATCAAGACATG
Organism: Mesoplodon mirus; assembly: GCF_964341445.2. Classification (NCBI taxonomy): domain Eukaryota; kingdom Metazoa; phylum Chordata; class Mammalia; order Artiodactyla; family Ziphiidae; genus Mesoplodon; species Mesoplodon mirus. Next base: position 74,278,950 of record NC_138981.1, read on the forward strand.
TTCATATTAATAAGGTATAGTTTCTTTTTAAATAACTGTCTCAGTTGATTCTCTGAACTAATAGTATACAGACTCTCACATTTTATTATTTGCCAGCTTTTTCAATTACACTGAAGTAGCATCATTCCTCACGATGATACTGACAAAAGTGTAAGCAAGGGGTACTTTGAGTCCCACACACCTCATTTCCATTTTCTATTATTTCAAGTGGTCAGTGCTTTAATGATTCTTCCAACTATACATATGTTTTTTTGGGGAGTAATCCCTGCTTTAGAATTTTCCCTTTCTATTCTTCCTCAAAACTAACACATTCCCTTAGGCTCTGCTCTCAGTTAGCTAATTGAATAAACTATTACTATTAAAGGGTGCGGGAATTAATGAGTTACTCCTTCCAGAGTAACTGTTTGCATTTTGACCTGGGTCTCTAGTACTTTTAACGCAGCAAGTAATTTTTTAACATTTTTATTGGAGTATAATTCCTTTACAATGGTATGTTAGTTTCTGCTTTATAACAAAGTGAATCAGTTATACATATACATATGTTCCCATATCTCTTCCCTCTTGCATCTCCCTCCCTCCCTCCCACCCTCCTTATCCCACCCCTCTAGGTGGTCACAAAGCACCGAGCTGATCTCCCAGTGCTGTGTGGCTGCTTCCCACTAACTATCTATTTTACGTTTGGTAGTTTATATATCTCTATGCCACTCTCTCACTTTGTTGCAGCTTAACCTTCCCCCTCCACATATCCTCAAGCCCATTCTCTACTAGGTCTGTGGCTTTATTCCCATCATACCCCTAGGTTCCTCAGGACCTTTTATTTATTTATTTATTTATTTTTCTTTTCTTAGATTCCATATATATGTGTTAGCATACGGTATTTGTTTTTCCATTTCTGACTTACTTCACTCTGTAAGAAAGACACTAAATCCATCCACCTCACTACAAATAACTCAATTTCGTTTCTTTTTATGGCTGAGTAATATTCCATTGTATATATGTGCCACATCTTCTTTATACATTCATCCAATGATGAACACTTATGTTGCTTCCATCTCCAGGCAATTGTAAATAGAACTGCAATGAACATTTTGGTACATGACTCTTTTTAAATTATGGTTTTCTCAGGGTATATGCCAAGTAGTGGGATTCCTGGGTCATATGGTAGTTCTATTTCTAGTTCTTTAAGGAACCTCCATACTGTTCTCCATATAGGCTGTACCAATTCACATTCCCACCAGCAGTGTAAGAGTGTTCCCTTTTCTCCATACCCTCTCCAGCATTTATTGTTTCTAGATTTTTTGATGATGGCCATTCTGACAGGTGTGAGATGATATCTCATTGTAGTTTTGATTTGCATTTCTCTAATGATTAATGATGTAGAGCATTCCTTCATGTGTTTGTTGGCAATCTGTATATCTTCTTTGGAGAAATGTCTATTTAGGTCTTCTGCCCATTTTTGGATTGGGTTGTTTGTTTTGTTGTTGTTGTTGTTACTGAGCTGCATGTACTGCTTGAAAATTTTGGAGATCAATCCTTTGTCAGTTGCTTCATTTGCAAATATTTTCTCCCATTCTGAGGGTTGTCTTTTAGTCTTGTTTATGGTTTCCTTTACTGTGAAAAGCTTTTAAGTTTCATTAGGTACCATTTGTTTATTCTTGTCTTTATTTCCATTTATCTAGGAGGTAGGTCAAAAAGGATCTTGCTGTGATTTATGTCATAGAGTGTTCTGCCTATGTTTTCCTCTAAGAGTTTGATAGTTTTTGGCCTTACATATAGGTCTTTAATCCATTTTGAGCTTATTTTTGAGCTTATTTTTGTGTATGGTGTTAGCTAGTGTTCTAATCTCATATTTTTACATGTGCCTGTCCAGTTTTCCCAGCACCATTTACAGAAGAGGCTGTCTGTTCTCCACTATATATTCTTGCCTCCTTTATCAAAGATAAGGTGGCCATATGTGCGTAGGTTTATCTCTCGGCTTTCTATCCTGTTCCATTGATCTATATTTCTGTTTTTTTGCCAGTACCATACTGTCTTGATTACTGTAGCTTTGTGGTATAGTCTGAAGTCAGGGAGCCTGATTCCTCCAGTTCCGTTTTCATTCTCAAGATTGCTTTGGCTATTCGGGGTCTTGTGTGTTTCCATACAAATTGTGAAAATTTTTTTTCTAGTTCTCTAAAAAATGCCAGTGGTAGTTTGATAGGGATTGCCTTGAATCTGTACATTGCTTTGGGTAGTAGAGTCATTTTCACAATGTTGATTCTGCCAATCCAAGAACATGGTATATCTCTCCATCTATTTGTATCATCTTTAATTTCTTTCATCAGTGTCTTATAATTTTCTGCATACAGGTCTGTTGTCTCCTTAGGTAGGTTTATTCCTAGATATTTTACTCTTTTTTTTTGTAATGGTAAATGGGAGTGTTTTCTTGATTTCATTTTCAGATTTTTCATCATTAGTGTATAGGAATGCCAGTGATTTCTGTGCATTATAATTGTATCCTGCTACTTTACCAAATTCATTGATTAGCTCTAGTAGTTTTCCAGTAACATCTTTAGGATTCTCTATGTATAGTATCATTTCATCTGCAAAGAGTAAAAGCTTTACTTCTTCTTTTCTGATTTTGATTCATTTTCTTTTCTTTTCTTCTCTGATTGCTGTGGCTAAAACTTCCAAAACTATTTTGAACAAGGGTTGTGAGTTTGGGCAACCTTGTCTTGTTCCTGATCTTAGTGTAAATGCTTTCAGTTCTTCACGATTGAGGATGATGTTGGCTGTGGGTTTGTCATATATGGCCATTATTATGTTGACGAAAGCTCCCTCTATCCCTACTTTCTGCAGGGTTTTATCATAAATGGGTGTTGAATTTTGTTGAAAGCTTTCTCTGCATCTATTGAAGTCATCATATAGATTTTCTCATTCAATTTGTTAATATGTTGTATCACGTTGATTGAATTGCGTATGTTGAAGAATCCTTGCATTCCTGGAATGAACCCTACTTGATCATGGTGTATGATCCGTTTAATGTGCTGCTGGATTCTGTTTGCTAGTATTTTGTTGAGGATTTTTGCATCTATGTTCATCAGTGATATTGGCCTGTAGTTTTCTTTCTTTGTGACATCTTTGTCTGGTTTGGATATCAGGGTGATGGTGGCCTCATAGAATGAGTTGGGGAGTGTTCCTCCCACTGCTATATTGTGGAAGAGTTTGAGAAGGATATGTGTTAGCTCTTTTCTAAATGTTTGATAGAATTCCCCTGTGAAGCCATCTGGTCCTGGGCTTTGGTTTGTTGGAAGATTTTTAATCACAGTTTCAATTTTAGTGCTTGTGATTGGTTCATATTTTCTATTTCTTCCTGATTCAGTCTTGGCAGGTTGTGCATTTCTAATAATTTGTCCATTTCTTCCAGGTTGTCCATTTTATTGGCATAGAGTTATTGTAGTAATCTCTCATGATCTTTTGTATTTCTGCAGTGTCAGTTGTTACTTCTCCTTTTTCATTTCTAATTCTATTGATTTGAGTCTTCTCCCTTCATTTCTTGAAAAGTCTGGCTTGTGGTTTATCAATTTTGTTTATCTTCTCAAAGAACCTGCTTTTAGTTTTATTGATCATTTCTATCATTTCCTTCATTTCTTTTTCATTTATTTCTGATCTGATCTTTATGTTTTCCTTCCTTCTGATAACTTTTGTTGTTGTTGTTGTTATTGTTGTTCTTCTTTCTGTAATTGCTTTTGGTGCAAGGTTAGGTTATTTATTCAAGATGTTTCCTGTTTCTTAAGGTAGGATTGTATTGCTATAAACTTCCCTCTTAGAACTGCTTTTACTGCATCCCATAAGGTTTGGGTCATCATGTCTCCACTTTCATTTGTTTCTAGGAACTTTTTGATATTCACCTAGATTTCTTCAGTGATCACTTTGTTATTAAGTAGTGTATTATTTAGCCTCCATGTGTTTGTATTCTTTACAGATCTTTTCCTGTAATTGATATCTAGTCTCATAGCATTGTGGTCAGTAAAGATACTTGATACAATTTCAATTTTCTTATATTTACCAAGGCTTGATTTTTGACCCACGATATGATCTATACTGGAGAATGTTCCATGAGTACTTGAGAAAAATGTGTATTCTGTTGTTTTTGGACTGAATGTCCAGTAAATATCAATTAAGTCCATCTTGTTTAATGTATCATTTACAGCTTGTGTTTCCTTATTTATTTTCATGTTGGATGATTTGTCCTTTGATGAAAGTGGGGTGTTAAAATCCCCTACTCCGAATGTGTTACTGTCGATGTCCCCTTTTATGGCTGTTAGTATTTGCCTTATGTACTGAGGCCCTCCTAAGTTGACTGCATAAAAATTTACAATTGCTATATCTTCTTCTTGGATCAATCCCTTGATAATTATGTAGTGTCTTTCTTTCTCTCTTGTAATAGTCTTTAATTTGAAGTCTATTTTGTCTGATATGAGAATTGCTATTCCAGCTTTATTTTGATTTCCATTTGCATGGAATATATTTTTCCATCCCCTCACTTTCAGTCTGTATGTGTCCCAAGGTCTCAAGTGGGTCTCTTGTAGACAGCAAATATATGGGTCTTGCTTTTGTATCCATTCAGCCAGTCTGTATCTTTTGATGGGACCATTTAATCCATTTACATTTAAGGTAATTATGAATATGTATGTTCCTTTTCCTATTTTTTTAAATTGTTTTGGTTTTGTTATTGTTGTTCTTTTCCTTCTCTTGTGTTTCTTGCCTTGAGAATTTCCTTTAGCATTTGTTGTAAACCTGGTTTTGTGGTTCTGAACTCTCTCAGCTTTTGCCTGTCTGCAAAGGTTTTAATTTCTCCATCCAATCTGACTGAGATCCTTGCTGGGTAGAGTAATGTTGATTGTAGGGTTTTCTCCTTCATCACTTTAACTATGTCCTGCCACTCCCTTCTGGCTTGCAGATTTTCTGTTGAAAGTTCAGCTGTTAACCTTATGGGGATTCACTTGTGTGATATTTGTTGTTTTTCCCTTGTTGCTTTTAATATGATTTCTTTGTATTTTATTTTTGATAGTTTGATTAAGATGTGTCTTTGTGTGTTTCTCCTTGGATTTATCCTGTATGGGACTCTCTGTTCTTCTTGGACTTCATTAACTATTTCCTTTCCCATATTAGGGAAGTTTTCAACTATAATCTCTTCAAATATTTTCTGTCCCTTTCTTTTTCTCTTCTACTTCTGGGACCCCTATAATTCGAATGTTGGGACCTTTAATGTTGTCCCAGAGGTCTCTGAGACTGTCCTCAGTTCTTTTCATTCTTTTTTTTTTATTCTGCTCTGCAGTTTTTTATTTCCACTATTTTATCTTCCAGGTCCCTTATCCGTTCTTCTGCCTCAGTTATTCTGCTATTGATCCCTTCTAGAGTATTTTTCATTTCATTTATTGTGTTGTTCATCATTGCTTGTTTCCTCTTTAGTTCTCCTAAGTCCTTTTTAAATGTTTCTTATATTTTCTCTATTCTATTTCCATGATTTTGGATCATCTTTACTATCATTATTCTGAATTTCTTTCAGGTAGACTGCCTATTTCCTCTTCATTTGTTAGTTCTGGCAGCTTCCTACCTTTCTCCTTCATCTGCTGTGTGTTTTTCTGTCTTCTCATTTTGCTTATTTTACTGTGTTTGGGTTCTCCTTTTTTCAAGCTGCAGGTTTGTAGTTCCTGTTGATTTTGATGTCTGCCTCCAGTGGCTAAATTTGGTTCAGTGTATTTTTTAGGCTTCCTGGTGGAGAGGACTAGTGCCTGTTTTGTGGTGGATGAGGCTGGATCTTGTCTTTCTGGTGGGCAGATCCACGTCTGTTGGTGTGTTTTGGGGTGTCTGTGGACTTATTATGGTTTTAGGCAGCCTCTCTGCTAATGAGTGGGGTTGTGTTCCTGTGTTGCTATTTGTTTGGCATAGGGTGTCCAGCACTGTAGCTTGCTGGTTGTTGAGTGAAGCTGGGTCTTGGCATTGAGATGTAGATCTCTGGGTGATGTTTGCTGTTTGATATTACATGGAGTTGGAAGGTCTCTTGTGGACCAGGGTCCTGAATTTGGCTCTCCCACCTCAGAGGCACAGCACTGACTCCTGGCTGGAGCACCAAGAGCCTTTCATCCACACGGCTCAGAATAAAAAGGAGAAAAAGTAGAAAGAATTAAAGAAAGAAAGAAAGAAAGAATAAATGAATGAAAGAAAGAAAGAAAGAATATAAAATAAAATAAAGATAAAATAAATTAAAATAATTAAAATAAAAAATAATTACTTAGAAAAAAAATAAAGGAAATAAACAAACAAACAAACAAAAAACAAAACAAAACAAAAAGAAAAACAGACGGACAGAACCCTTTGACAAATGTTGAAAACAGAACTATACAGACAAAATCTCACACAGAAGCATACACATACACACTCACAAAATGAGGAAAGGGGGAAAAATAATATATTTGCTCTCAAAGTCCACCTCCTCCATTTGGGATGATTCGTTGTCTATTCAGGTATTCTGCAGATGCAGGTTACATCAATTTGATTGTGGAGCTTTAATCCACTGCTTCTTAGGCTGCTGGGAGAAATTTCCCTTTCTTTTCTTTGTTCCCACATCTCCTGTGGTTCAGCTTTGGATTTGCCCCCTCTGCCTGTAGGTCACCTGAGGGCACCTGTTCTTCGCTCAGACAGGAGAAGGTTAAATAAACAGTTGATTCAGGGTCTCTGGCTCAATCAGGCTGGGGGGCAGGAGGGGTATGGGGCGAGGCTGCAGGGCCAGAGGCTGGCATGACGTTGCACCAGCCTGAGGTGTGCTGTGCGTTCTCCTGGGGAAGTTGTCCCTGGATCACGGGACCCTGGCTGTGGCGGGCTGCACATGCTCCTGGGCAGGGAAGTGTGTATAGATTCCTGTGCTCTCACAAAGGCTTCTTAGTGATGGCAGCAGCGGCCTTAATCTCTCATGCCCATCTCTTGTGTCTGTGTTGTTACCCGTGGCTTGTGCCCATCTCTGGAGCTCCTTTAAGCAGCACTTTTAATTCCCTCTCCTCGTGCACCAGGAAACAAAGAGGGAAGAAAAAGTCTCTTGCCTATTCAGCAGGTCCAGACATTTTCCCGGACTCCCTCCCGGCTAGCCGTGGTGCACTAACCGCTTCAGGCTATGTTCACGCCGCCTCATCAAGTTATTGATTTGGTGCTCTAGGTCTTACTGGGGAGAACCCACAAATCTCAACCCAATAAGATTAGTCTTGATTGTGGATTGAGGATATTTATAGGCTTAAGAGTCTCTTCCTATAAATGGAAAGAAAACATTTAGAGAGTAGCGTGCACAATGATGAAACTTTCACTGTTTTTAAAAATGGGCTATTACAATAAGTTTTTTCAGATAATTTGATTAATTCATAATTATTGTGTCACATTTATAACCTTGTCTGATTATCTTACTTCACCTCTATCTTTAGCTTTTCTTAATCTTATACAGATTTATCAGGTTCAGCAGGATGTCAGCCAATCATCCTTTCTTAAAGATTGAAAAAGAATAATTTTAGTAATAAAAATTAGTCTCTTTACATTGATATATATGAATGGGAACTAAACATTATTCTGGTGATGTAAAAGGTGGGAACCAAGTATGTATTGCATTTTTCAGTAATGGCAAGCCCAAGTAGGGAATTGAGTTTTGCAGTATGTAGCATTCTTTAGTTCATGCTTGAATTTTTTTTTCCATTTATTGGTCCTACTTTAAAAATTCCCAACTGGAGTGGCAGGACATACTTAAAGTGATGAAGGAGAAAAACCTGCAACCAAGATTACTCTACCCAGCAAGGATCTCATTCAGATTTGATGGAGAAATTAAAACGTTTACAGACAAGCAAAAGCTGAGAGAGTTCAGCACCACCAAACCAGCTTTACAACAAATGCTAAAGGAACTTCTCTAGGCAAGAAACACAACAGAAGGAAAAGACCTACAATAATGAACCCAAAACAATTAAGAAAATGGGAATAGGAACATACATATCGATAATTACCTTAAATGTAAATGGACTAAATGCTCCCACCAAAAGACACAGAGTGGCTGAATGGATACAAAAACAAGACCCATCTATATGCTGTCTACAAGAGACCCACTTCAGACCTAGAGACACATACAGACTGAAAGTAAGGGGATGGAAAAAGATATTCCATGCAAATGGAAACCAAAAGAAAGCTGGAGTAGCAATTCTCATATCAGACAAAATAGACTTTAAAATAAGGACTACTAGAAGAGACAAAGAAGGACACTACCTAATGATCAAGGGATCGATCCAAGAAGAAGATATAACAATTGTAAATATTTATGCACCCAACATAGGAGCACCTCAATACATAAGGCAAATACTAACAGCCATAAAAGGAGAAATCGACAGTAACACACTCATAGTAGGGGACTTTAACACCCCACTTTCACCAATGGACAGATCTTCCAAAATGAAAATAAATAAGGAAACACAAGCTTTAAATGATACATTAAACAAGATGGACTTAATTGATATTTATAGGACATTCCATCCAAAAACAACAGAATACACATTTTTCTCAAGTGCTCATGGAACATTCTCCAGGATAGATCATATCTTGGGTCACAAATCAAGCCTTGGTAAATTTAAGAAAATTGAAATTGTATCAAGTATCTTTTCCGACCACAATGCTATGAGACTAGATATCAATTACAGGAAAAGAGCTGTAAAAAATACAAACACATGGAGGCTAAACAATACACTACTTCATAACGAAGTGATCACTGAAGAAATCAAAGAGGAAATTAAAAAATACCTAGAAACAAATGACAATGGAGACACGACGACCCAAAACCTATGGGATGCAGCAAAAGCAGTGCTAAGAGGGAAGTTTATAGCAATACAATCCCACCCTTAAGAAACAGGAAACATCTCGAGTAAACAACCTAACCTTGCACCTAAAGCAATTAGAGAAAGAAGAACAAAAACATCCCAAAGTTGGCAGAAGGAAAGAAATCATAAAAATCAGATCAGAAATAAATGAAAAAGAAATGAAGGAAATGATAGCAAAGATCAATAAAACTAAAAGCTGGTTCTTTGAGAAGATAAACAAAATTGATAAACCATTAGCCAGACTCATCAAGAAAAAAAGGGAGAAGACTCAAATCAATAGAATTAGAAGTGAAAAAGGAGAAGTAACAACTGACACTACAGAAATAAAAAAGATCATGAGAGATTACTATAAGCAACTCTATGCCAATAAAATGGACAACCTGGAAGAAATGGACAAATTCTTAGAAATGCACAACCTGCCAAGACTGAATCAGGAAGAAATAGAAAATATGAAGAGACCAATCACAAGCACTGAAATTGAAACTGTGATTAAAAATCTTCCAACAAACAAAAGCCCAGGACCAGATGGCTTCACAGGCGAATTCTATCAAGCATTTAGAGAAGAGCTAACACCTGTCCTTCTGAAACTCTTCCAAAATATAGCAGAGGGAGGAACACTCCCAAACTCATTCTACGAGGCCACCATCACCTTGATACCAAAACCAGGCAAGGATGTCACAAAGAAAGAAAACTACAGGCCAATATCACTGATGAACATAGATGCAAAAATCCTCAACAAAATCCTAGCAAACAGAATCCAACAGCACATTAAAAGGATCATACACCATGATCAAGTGGGGTTTCTTCCAGGAATGCAAGGATTCTTCAATATACGCAAATCAATCAACGTGATACACCATATTAACAAACTGAAGGAGAAAAACCATATGATCATCTCAATAGATGCAGAGAAAGCTTTCGACAAAATTCAACACCCATTTATGATAAAAACCCTGCAGAAAGTAGGCATAGAGGGAACTTTCCTCAACACAATAAAGGCCATATATGACAAACCCACAGCCAGCATCGTCCTCAATGGTGAAAAACTGAAACCATTTCCACTAAGATCAGGAACTAGACAAGGTTGCCCACTTTCACCACTCTTATTCAACCTAGTTTTGGAAGTTTTAGCCACAGCAATCAGAGAAGAAAAGGAAATAAAAGGAATCCAAATTGGAAAAGAAGAAGTAAAGCTGTCACTGTTTGCAGATGACATGATACTATACATAGAGAATCCTAAAGATGCTACCAGAAAACTACTAGAGTTAATCAATGAATTTGGTAAAGTTGCAGGATACAAAATTAATGCACAGAAATCTCTGGCATTCCTATATACTGATGATGAAAAATCTGAAAGAGAAATCAAGGAAACACTCCCATTTACCATTGCAACAAAAAGAATAAAATATCTAGGAATAAACCTACCTAAGGAGACAAAAGACCTGTATGCAGAAAATTATAAGACACTGATGAAAGAAATTAAAGATGATACAAATAGATGGAGAGATGTACCATGTTCTTGGATTGGAAGAATCAACATTGTGAAAATGACTCTACTACCCAAAGCAATCTACAGGTTCAATGCAATCCCTATCAAACTACCACTGGCATTTTTCACAGAACTAGAACAAAAAATTTCACAATTTGTATGGAAACACAAAAGACCCCGAATAGCCAAAGCAATCTTGAGAACGAAAAATGGAGCTGGAGGAATCAGGCTCCCTGACTTCAGACTATACTACAAAGCTACAGTAATCAAGACAGTATGGTACTGGCACAAAAACAGAAAGATAGATCAATGGAACAGGATAGAAAGCCCAGAGTTAAACCCACGGACATATGGTCACCTTATCTTTGATAAAGGAGGCAGGAATGTACAGTGGAGAAAGGACAGTCTCTTCAATAAGTGGTGCTGGGAAAACTGGATAGGGACATGTAAAAGTATGAGATTAGATCATTCCCTAACACCATACACAAAAATAAGCTCAAAATGGATTAAAGACCTAAATGTAAGGCCAGACACTATCAAACTCTTAGAGGAAAACATAGGCAGAACACTCTATGACATAAATCACAGCAAGATCCTTTTTGACCCACCTCCTAGAGAAATGGAAATAAAGACAAAAATAAACACATGGGACCTAATGAAACTTAAAAGCTTTTGCACAGCAAAGGAAACCATAAACAAGACCAAAAGACAACCCTCAGAATGGGAGAAAATATTTGCAAATGAAGCAACTGACAAAGGATTAATCTCCAAAATTTATAAGCAGCTCATGCAGCTCAATAACAAAAAAACAAACAACCCAATCCAAAAATGGGCAGAAGACCTAAATAGACATTTCTCCACAGAAGATATACAGACTGCCAACAAACACATGAAAGGATGCTCAACATCTTTACTCATTAGAGAAATGCAAATCAAAACTACAATGAGATATCATCTCACACCAGTCAGAATGGCCATCATCAAAAAATCTAGAAACAATAAATGCTGGAGAGGGTGTGGAAAAAAGGGAACACTCTTGCACTGCTGGTGGGAATGTGAATTGGTACAGCCGCTATGGAGAACGGTATGGAGGTTCCTTAAAAAACTACAAATAGAACTACCATATGACCCAGCAATCCCACTACTGGGCATATACCCTGAGAAAACCATAATTCAAAAAGAGACATGTACCAAAATGTTCATAGCAGCCCTATTTACAATAGCCCGGAGATGGAAACAACCTAAGTGTCCATCATCGGATGAATGGATAAAGAAGATGTGGCACATATATACAATGGAATATTACTCAGCCATAAAAAGAAATGAAATTGAGCTATTTGTAATGAGGTGGATAGACCTAGAGTCTGTCATACAGAGTGAAGTAAGTCAGAAAGAGAAAGACAAATACTGTATGCTAACACATATATATGGAATTTAAGAAAAAAAAATGTCATGAAGAACATAGGGGTAAGACAGGAATAAAGACACAGACCTACTAGAGAATGGACTTGAGGATATGGGGAGGGGGAAGGGTAAGCTGTGACAAAGTGAAAGAGCGGCATGGACATATATACACTACCAAACGTGAGGTAAATAGCCAGTGGGAAGCAGCTGCATAGCACAGGGAGATCAGCTTGGTACTTTGTGACCGCCTGGAGGGGTGGGATAGGGAGGGTGGGAGGGAGACGCAAAAGGGAGGGGATATGGAAACATATGTATATGTATAACTGATTAAATTTGTTATAAAGCAAAAAAATAAAATTAAATTAAAAAAAAATAAAATAAAATAAAAAAAAAAAAAAAATTCCCAACTGTATATATATTTAAAGAAAATGAACAGACCAATTTCAGAATTTCTTTCCCCTAATGGTATTATTATGTAAGAAGATGACTTTGTTCTTAGCAGATATATTCTGAAGAATTAAAGGAAAAAGCATCATCATGTCTGAAGGCTACTTTGCAATGACTGCCGAAAAATGAAAAAGCATATGTGTATATAATATGTATATGTGTGTGTATATATATGTATATATATATATATATTTATTTATTTATAAATGGATATAAAGGTGTTTATTACACTATGCTTCTGAATTTTTCTGTGTGTGTGAAATTTTTTTTAAATTAAAATGTTTGGATGGAAAAGAAAAGACTCAAGATATATATTAACCAAAAGCAATAGGTGAGGGCTCCCCTGGTGGCGCAGTGGTTGAGAGTCTGCCTGCCGATGCAGGGGACGCGGGTTCGTGCCCCGGTCCGGGAAGATCCCACATGCTGCAGAGCAGCTGATCACGTGAGCCATGGCTGCTGAGCCTGCGCATCCGGAGCCTGTGCTCCGCAGTGGGAGGGGTCACGGCAGTGAGAGGCCCGTGTACCGCAAAAAAAAAAAAATAAAGAAAGCAATAGGTGAGCCTCTTTAAAATCTAGAGTCAAACAAAAGAATGATAAGAAAATCAGATTTGAGACAATGGGAAATTTGAACATTGATAGGACATTAAAAATATTAAGGAATTACTGTTAATTTTATTAGGTATGATAATGATATTGTGGTTATGTTTTAAAAAGCGAATATTTACCTCTTACTGACAACTTTTAAAATATTCAAAGATGAAATATGATGACTGGAATTTGTTTCAAAATAGCCTACTGTGGTGGTGGGGAGTTTATTTAAGATTGGATAATTTTCAATACACTTTGAACCTTGGTGTTGGGTCTCTGGGGTTCATTATATTATTTTTTTCTATTTTCATAGATATCAGAAAATTTCCATAATAAAAACAAAAGATTCCTTTTTCATGAACCTCATATAATTTGAATGACCCACATAAGCTCACCATTTTACACTCCTCATTAAATTGCCAACAACATGAAACTAATAGGCACAATTTCCACATTGTATTTGGCAACATGCAGAAAACATCAGTGCAGTAGTAGTGATGTTTTTCCAAGATAAGGTGGTATATAAATTGAATTTGCTGCTGTTAAACAAACTGCTGTTAAATAAACTAGTAGGGTTTATTTTCACTCATCTGAAGTATACAGAAAAAAATCAATTTTTGAAAAATGAGAAAAGAAAATATAGGGCAGGGGCAGCCAAGTTTCTTCAGCAGTTAGCCAGAAGATCAGGAATCCATATGTGTGTAGGCACATAATTTTTTCTATTGATAACAGTAGTGAGGGATTTCTTGTCATCTTGTAAACATTGTATAGATTTTAGCAGAAATGTAATGTCACTCAAAAAATAAAATCAATCAACTTTATTGCATAAGGTTCAAATTATATTTATTGATCAATTTGGGTCAAGTCGATGAGAATACTTGAATATATCAGCATGAACTATTCTCAAGTGTAGTGAGTTGTATTCAGTGAGGCTACATCTCAGTTTAGATCCAAAGTTAAGATCTCTGATAGTGGATTGATTTAAGATTTGATTTTAGCAGTTTCATGAATAAAGGGGTTTCACAGGGCCAAGTGGACCAAAATATTGCCCAGTGTTTGTCCACAGACTTGGAAATATAAGCATATGTACAGGACTCACATATTAATTTCTACAACTCCAAAATGATCTTGTGTGTGTGTGTGTGTGTTCGTTTGTTTGTTTGTTTTTGGTCAGCAAATTTGGCTTTCAGGTCCATTAGCTCCTAAAGAAACTGCAAACTGAAAGGACAAATTCTTGATAACTTCAATACATCCTGGAGTTTACAATACAAAGTTGCACTCATAGAAAATTAAAGCATAATTCATACTCATCAATGCCTCTGAATCTTAACTAAAATTGTGACAATTTCTAACAAATAGCTCTGTATATTAAAAATGTCTTATTTTCTTTGGACTCAGTGCAGTTCTGCAAGGGAAAATAAGTAGTTTCTGGTTGCCTTCTGATCAACATGTCTGGATTTAGTGAATTCCTACCCTTACTTTTAGAGATAAACAATGTTTTAAAATCCTATGTATTCAGATGTCTTGTCATATGAGTAAGAAAGTTTTATGCTGTGAGTCATGAAGGAGACCTGACAAATTTGGTTCTGCTAATATGTTATTTTTTTCTGCCTGGAGCACTTCCTCAACTATTTGTTTTCTTAATTTCTACTCATCTTTCAGGTTTTAGCCCAAATTGTTACCTCCTCAAAACATTCTCTACTCTACTTCACATTTCATATTTCTACCATTATACTTAGCAAACTCTGATATAAATACCCATTTATGTATCTATATCTTCTACTGGACTGTGAGCTCTTTGAGGACTGTTTCTTTTTCTTATTCTTTCATTAATCTCTTGTTTCTAGCTGAGATTGAAAAATAGCAAGTTCTCAATGCAATTTGAGAAGTTAATGCTTTTATGCCATTGGATTGACAGATAATGCAAGTTTCAGACATGGTAGTAGCAGATACATTGAAAAAATATTTCTGGATAAGCAGGAACATCTTTTAGTGTTCTTCAAAACATATTATTTGGGTGGATACCTAGTCTACCTGTGATTAGTGCCAGTCCTTGTTAATTCTACATCACATGACCATTAGCAGAATACTTGTTATTCTGGCTATGTCACCTTGTTGACTGACAGCACTGATGTTACCATGTTTACTGATAACACCATACATTTTTCACAGAATAATTATCTCTTTACACACTGTTATAGAACTATTATAGAACCCAAAATGATAGGTCCTATACTAAGTTCTAATACTCAACTGAGTGTTGCTGTTTCACTGTCTAATCATATCAAAATATTAAGGCTTAGATCTGGTCTTATACTTTAAGGATTTAAATATTTTATAGGATTTAAACATTTTTTTGATGGTGGGACACAACACATTGACTCTTGGATAGATGAAAGGCAGAGCTCTTATTTTTTCTTAGAGCTCCAAATTTGAGAAGACTAGCATACAGTGCCACACAGAGGGGCTACACTCAGGGATAAGGTAACAGCAAGCTGGAGCTATAGGAGGTGGCTTATGTATGGCAAACTGGTTGTGGTTAGCTGGTTTTCCAGGCTCCTGATATAATGGTTAATTTGAATACTTTCACAGGCTCTAAGGCTTAGGGGCTGTCCTAGTTAGCTGGCACCTGGCCCTGGGATTATTAGGGTAAGTGCACAGTGGCCAGGAGTGTGAGTGTTTGCTAAGGGGAATGGTTGAGGTGTAGACTTAATCAGCTCTTCAAAAAAAGAAACTGGTCTCTAGCCAGGGCCTCAAAATTGAGTCAAGACAATAGTTAAAGAAAAAAGTATATATATTGCACTTTAGATTAATGACTTATATGGAATTGAAGTTGATAGCATACTGTATAATCTGATTAATCAATAAAAATTACTTACACAGAGAGTAAAAAACAATAGGCTATAACAAATTACAGGAAGTGGGTGAAGATGGCGGAAGAGTAAGATGTGGAGATCACCTTCCTCCCCACAGATATATCAGAAAATCATCTACACGTGGAATAACTCCTACAGAACACCTACTGAACGCTGACAGAAGACCTCAGACCCCCCAAAAGGCAAGAAACTCCCCACATACCTGGGTAGGGCAAAAGAAAAAAGAATAAACAGAGACAAAAGGATAGGGACGGGACCTGCACCAGTGGGAGGGAGTCCTGAAGGCAGAAAGGTTTCCACACACTAGGAAGCCCCTTCGCGGGCAGAGACTGTGGGTGGCTGAGGGGGCAAGTTTCAGAGTAGCAGAGGAGAGCAGAGCAACAGGGGTGCGGAGGGCAAAGTGGAGAGATTCCCGCACAGAGGATCGGTGCCCTCAGGCACACACCAGCCTGAGAGGCTTGTCTGCTTGGCTGCCGGGGTGGGCAGCACTGGGACCTGAGGCTCGGGTATTGGGTTTCAGTTGGAGCGCAGGGAGAGGACTGGGGCTGGCAGTGGGAAGAGAGCCTGAAGGGGTTAGTGCACCATGGATAGCATGGAGGGAGTCCGGGAAAGAGACTGGAGCTGCCAAAGAGGCAAGAGACTTTTTCTTCCCTCTTTGTTTCCTGGTGCATGAGGAGAGGGGATTAAGAGCGCTGCTTAAAGGAGCTCCAGAGATGGGCGCGAGCCGAGGCTAAAGGCGCGGACCCCGGAGGTGGGTGTGGGACACTGGGGCTGCTACTGCCGCCGCCATGAGGCCTGTGTGTGAGCACAAGTCACTGTCCACGCCCCCTTCTGGAGAGCCTGTGCAGCCCGCCACTGCCAGGGTCCCGGGATCCAGGGACGGCTTCCTCAGGAAAGCGCACAGAGCACCTCAGGTGGGTGCAACTTCATGCTGACCGCTGCCACCGCAGGCTCGCCCCACACTCTGTGCCCCTACCTCCCCACCGGCCTGAGTGAGCCAGAGCCCCTGAATCAGCGACTCCTTTAAAGCCGTCCTGTCTGAGCGAAGAACAGACGCTGTCCAGTGACCCACATGCAGAGGCGGGGCCAAATCCAAAGCTGAGACCCGGGAGCTGAGAGAACAAAGAAGAGACAGGGAAATCTCTCTGTGCATCCTCAGAAGCAGCAGATTAAAGCTCCACAATCAACTTGATGTACCCTGCATCTGTGGAATACATGAATAGACAACAAATCATGCCAAACTGAGGAGGTGGACTTTGAGGACAAGATTTAAGATTTTTCCCCTTTTCCCCCTTTTACAACGAATTATCCCAAATTGAGGAGGTGAACTTAGAGAGCACGATTTATGATTTTTTCCCCCTGTTCTCTCTTTGTGAATGTGTATGTGTATGCTTCTGTGTGAGATTTTCTCTGTATAGCTTTGCTTCCAACATTTGTCCCAAGGTTCTAGCCATCCGTTTTTTTTAATTAATTATTTTTTTTTATTTTAATAACTCTACTATATTTTATCATACTTTATTCTATTTTACTTTATCTTCTCTCTTTCTCTTTTCCTACCTTCCCTTCCTCCCTCCCTCCCTCCACCCCTCCTTTCTTTCTTACTTTCTTTCCTTCCTCCCTCCCTCCTATCTTTCTTTCTTTCTTTCTTTCTTTCCTCCCTGCCTCCCTTCTTTCTCCCTTTCTCTCTTTCTTTTTCTTACCTTCCTCCCTCCCTCCCTCCTTTCTTTCTTTCTTTCTTCCTTCCTTTCTTTCTTTCTTTCTCTCTTTATTTCTTCTACTAATTCTTTCTTTCTACTTTTTATCCCTTTTATTCTGAGCCGGGTAGATGAAAGGCTCTTGGTGCTGCAGCCAGTGGTCAGTGCTGTGCCTCTGAAGTGGGAGAGACAACTTCAGGACACAGGCCCACAAGAGACATCCCAGCTCAACATAATATCAAGTGGCGAAAATCTCCCAGAGATCTCCATCTCAACACCAACACCCAGCTTCAGTCAACGACCAGCAAGCTACAGTGCTGGTCACCCTATACCAAGCAACTAGCAAGACAGGAACACAAACCCACCCATTAGCAGAGAGGCTACCTAAAAACATAATAAGGCCAGAGGCACCCCAAAACACACCACCAGACGTGGATCTGTCCATCAGAAAGACAAGATTGAGCCTCAACCACCAGAACACAGGCACTACTCCCCAACACCAGGAAGCCTACACAACCAACTCAATCAACCTTAGCCACTGGGGACAGACACCAAAAAACAACGGGAACTACAAATCTGCAGCCTGCAAAAAGGAGACCCCAAACACAGTAAGAGAAGCAAAACGAGAAGACAGAAAAACACACAGCAGGTGAAGGAGCAAGATAAAAACCTACCAGGCCTAAAAAATGAAGAGGTAATAGGCAGTCTACCTGAAAAAGACTTCAGAATAGTAATAGTAAAGATGATCCAAGATTCTATTTTCAAGATCCAAAATCTTGGAAATAGAATAGACAAAATGCAAGAAACAGTTAATAAGGACATAGAAGAACTAAAGATGAATCAAGCATCGATTAAAAACACAATAAATGAAATGAAAAATACTCTAGATGGGATCAATAGCAGAATAACTGAGGCAGAAGAACGGATAAGTGAGGTGGAAGATAAAATAGTGGAAATAACTGTTGCAGAGCAGAATAAAGAAAAAAGAATGAAAAGAACTGAGGACAGTCTCAGAGACCTCTGGGACAACATTAAATGCACCAACATTCGAATTATAGGGGTTCCAGAAGAAGAAGAGAAAAATAAATGGACTGAGAAAATATTTGAAGAGATTATAGTTGAAAACATCCCTAATATGGGAAAGGAAGTAGTTAGTCAAGTCCAGGAGGCACAGAGAGTCCCATACAGAATAAATCCTAGGAGAAATACGCCAAGACACATATTTATCAAACTGTCAAAAATTAAACTCAAAGAAATCATATTAAAAACAGCAAGAGAAAAACAACAAATAACACACAAGGGAATCCCCATCAGGTTAACCGCTGATTTCTCAGCAGAAACTCCACAAGCTAGAAGGGAGTGGCAGGACATATTTAAAATGATGAAGGAGAAAAACCTGCAATCAAGATTACTCTACCAGCAAGGATCTCATTCAGATTTGATGGAGAAATTAAAACCTTTACAGACAAGTAAAAGCTGAGAGAGTTCAGCACCACCAAACCAGCTTTACAACAAATGCTAAAGGAACTTCTCTAGGCAAGAAACACAACAGAAGGAAAATACCTACAATAACGAACCCAAAACAATTAAGGAAATGGGAATAGGAGCATACATATCAATAATTACCTTAAATGTAAATGGACAAAATGCTCCCACCAAAAGACACAGATTAGCTGAATGGATACAAAAACAAGACCCATATATATGATGTCTACAGGAGACCCACTTCAGAACTAGAGACACATACAGATTGAAAGTAAGGGGATGGAAAACATATTCCATGCAAATGGAAACCGAAAGAAAGCTGGAGTAGCAATTCTTATATCAGACAAAATAGACTTTTTAAAATAAAGACTATTAGAAGAGACAAAGAAGGACACTACATAATGATCAAGGGATCAATCCAAGAAGAGGATATAACAGTTGTAAATATTTATGCACCCAACATAGGAGCACCTCAATACTTAAGGCAAATACTAA
This sequence comes from Mesoplodon mirus, assembly GCF_964341445.2. NCBI lineage: Eukaryota > Metazoa > Chordata > Mammalia > Artiodactyla > Ziphiidae > Mesoplodon > Mesoplodon mirus. The sequence continues at coordinate 74,298,310 of NC_138981.1, forward strand.
CAGCCATAAAAGGGGAAATCGACAGTAACACAATCATAGTAGGGGACTTTAACACCCCACTTTCACCAATGGACAGATCATCCAGAATGAAAATAAATAAGGAAACACAAGCTTTAAATGATACATTAAACAAGATGGACTTAATTGATATTTATAGGACATTCCATCCAAAAACAACAGAATACACATTTTTCTCAAGTGCTCATGGAACATTCTCCAGGATAGATCATATCTTGGGTCACAAATCAAACCTTGGTAAATTTAAGGAAATTGAAATTGTATCAAGTATCTTTTCTGACCACAATGCTATGAGACTAGACATCAATTGCAGGAAAATATCTGTAAAAAATACAAACATATGGAGGCTAAACAATACACTACTTAATAATGAAGTGATAACTGAAGAAATCAAAGAGGAAATAAAAAAATACCTAGAAACAAATGACAATGGAGATATGATGACCCAAAACCTATGGGAAGCAGCAAAAGCAGTTCTAAGAGGGAAGTTTATAGCAATACAATCCCACCTTAAGAAACAGGAAACATCTCGAGTAAACAACCTGACCCTGTACCTAAAGCAATTAGATAAAGAAGAACAAAAAAACCCTCCAGAATTAGCAGAAGGAAAGAAAACATAAAGATCAGATCAGGAATAAATGAAAAAGAAATGAAGGAACCAATAGCAAAGATCAATAAAACAAAAAGCTGCTTCTTTGAGAAGATAAACAAAACTGATAAACCATTAGCCAGACTCATCAAGAAAAAAAGGGAGAAGACTCAAATCAATAGAATTAGAAATGAAAAAGGAGAAGTAACAACTGACACTGCAGAAATACAAGAGATCATGAGAGATTACTACAAGCAACTCTATTCCAATAAAATGGACAACCTGGAAGAAATGGACAAATTTTTAGAAATGCACAACCTGCCAAGACTGAATCAGGAAGAAATAGAAAATATGAAGAGACCAATCACAAGCACTGAAATTGAAACTGTGATTAAAAATCTTCCAACAAACAAAAGCCCAGGACCAGATGGCTTCACAGGCGAATTCTATCAAACATTTAGAGAAGAGCTAACACCTATCCTTCTCAAACCTTTCCAAAATATAGCAGATGGAGGGTCACTCCCAAACTCATTCTACGAGGCCACCATCACCTTGATACGAAAACCGGACAAGGATGTCACAAAGAAAGAAAACTACAGGCCAATATCACTGATGAACATAGATGCAAAAATCCTCAACAAAATACTAGCAAACAGAATCCAACAGCACATTAAAAGAATCATACACCATGATCAAGTGGGGTTTATTCCAGGAATGCAAGGATTCTTCAGTATACGCAAATCAATCAATGTGATACACCATAATAACAAACTGAAGGAGAAAAACCATATGATCATCTCAATAGATGTAGAGAAAGCTTTCGACAAAATTCAGCACCCATTTATGATAAAAAACCCTGAAGAATGTAGGCATAGAGGGAACTTTCCCCAACATAATAAAGGCCATATATTACAAACCCACAGCCAACATCGTCCTCAATGGTGAAAATTGAAACCATTTCCACTAAAATCAGGAACAAGACAAAGTTGCCCACTCTCCTCACTCTTATTCAACTTAGTTTTGGAAGTGTTAGCCACAGCAATCAGAGAAGAAAAGGAAATAAAATGAATCCAAATTGGAAAAGAAGAAGTAAAGCTGTCACTGTTTGCAGATGACATGATCCTATACATACAGAATCCTAAAGATGCTACCAGAAAACTACTAGAGCTAATCAATGAATTTGGTAAAGTAGCAGGATACAAAATTAATGCACAGAAATCTCTGGCATTCCTGTACACTAATGATGAAAAATCTGAAAGTGAAATCAAGAAAACACTCCCATTTACCATTGCAACAAAAAGAATAAAATATCTAGGAATAAACCTTCCTAAGGAGACAAAAGACCTGTATGCAGAAAATTATAAGACACTGATGAAAGAAATTAAAGATGATACAAATAGATGGGGAGATATACCATGTTCCTGGATTGGAAGAATCAATATTGTGAAAATGACTCTACTACCTAAAGCAATCTACAGATTCAATGAAATCCCTATCAAACTACCACTGGAATTTTTCACAGAAAAAAAAGAAAATTCAAAATTAGTGTGGATAAACAAAAGACCCCGAATAGCCAAAGCAATCTTGAGAACGAAAAATGGAGCTGGAGGAATCAGGCTCCCTGATTTCAGACTATACTACAAAGCTACAGTAATCAAGACAGTGTGGTACTGGCACAAAAACAGAAAGATAGATCAATGGAACAGGATAGAAAACCCAGAGATAAACCCACGCACATATGGTCAACTTATATTTGATAAAGGAGGCAGGAATATACAGTGGAGAAAGGACAGCCTCTTCAATAAGTGGTGCTGGGAAAACCGGACAGGGACATGTAAAAGGATGAGATTAGATCATTCCCTAAACCATACACAAAAATAAGCTCAAAATGGAATAAAGACCTAAATGTAAAGCCAGAAACTATCAAACTCTTAGAGGAAAACATAGGCAGAACACTCTATGACATAAATCACAGAAATATCCTTTTGGACCCACCTCCTAGAGAAATGGAAATAAAAACAAAGATAAACAAATAGGACCTAATTAAACTTAAAAGCTTTTGCACAGCAAAGGAAACCATAAACAAGACCTAAAGACAACCCTCAGAATGGGAGAAAATATTTGCAAATGAAGCAACTGACAAAGGATTAATCTCCAAAATTTAAAAGCAGCTCATGCAGCTCAATAGCAAAAAAACAAACAACCCAATCCTAAAATGGGCAGAAGACTTAAATAGGCATTTCTCCAAAGAAAATATACAGACTGCCAACAAACACATGAAAGAATGCTCAACATCATTAATCACTAGAGAAATGCAAATCAAAACTACAATGAGGTATCATCTCACACCAATCAGAATGGCCATCAACAAAAATCTAGGAACAACAAATGCTGGAGAGGGTGTGGAGAAAAGGGAACACTCTTGCACTGCTGGTGGGAATGTGAATTGGTACAACCACTATGGAGAACAGTATGGAGGTTCCTTAAAAAACTAAAAATAGAACTACCGTATGACCCAGCAATCCCACTACTAGGCATATACCCTGAGAAAACCATAATTCAAAAAGAGACATGTACCAAAATGTTCATTGCAACTCTATTCTCAATAGCCTGGAGATGGAAACAACCTAAGTGTCCATCATCGGATGAATGGATAAAGAAGATGTGGCACATATATACAATGGAATATTACTCAGCCATAAAAATAAATGAAACTGAGCTATTTGTAATGAGGTGGATAGACCTACAGTCTGTCACACAGAGTGAAGTAAGTCAGAAAGAGAAAGACAAATACCGTATGCTAACACATACATATGGAATTTAAGGAAAAAAATTTCATGAAGAACCTAGGGGTAAAACAGGAATAAAGACACAAACCTATTTGAGAATGGACTTGAGGATATGGGGAGGGGGAGGGGTAAGCTGTGACAAAGTGAGAGAGACATGGACATATATACAGTACCAAACGTAAGGTAGATAGGTAGAGGGAAGCAGCCGCATAGCACAGGGAGATCAGCTCGGTGCTTGGTGACTGCCTGGAGGGGTGGGATAGGGAGGGTGGGAGGTAGGTAGATGCAAGAGGGAAGGGATGTGGGAACAGATATATATGTATGACTGATTCACTTTGTTATAAAGCAGAAACTAATAAAAAAATAGAAATGTGAAGACTGGAGAACCAGTAACACTGTGAATAAATCCAAATTTTGGAGATACAGAAATCTGAAAAAAAAACTACATACTAATGGCTAAATTTGCTGGGATTATTTCTCTTTAATGTTCTTTAGTAACTTTATAACAAACCATTTTACATTCATATTTGAGCTTGGTTTCATGTAGCTATTAGGTCAAGATGTCACTTATATTCCTATACATTTTAATTCTCTCTTTTTGCTTCAGGGAAACTAGCTTCCTCTTAGCCCTACCATCTTTTCTCTTCTAATGTTTTATTCTTGGTTTAGGCAAATGTGCTCTCAAACTTTATTGTGAATATAAGGGACTTGAGAACTTGTTAAAATTACAGTCTTGTGCCATACTGCCAGATATTTTGGTTCAGTAAGTTTGTGACAATGCTCAGGAATCTGTCTGAACAGATTATCAACTTATTATTCCAGAAATAACAATATTAAAGAAGCCTAAACTGACATCTATTATCATTATCAGTTCATGAAAGAAAGGACATTTTAGCATTAATGAAATTAAATGAAGGAAATTTATTTAATTAAATATATTTAACAATGAAAAAATGCTATATTTTGTTCCTAAGTGAGAAAAATAAAGAATATGCATTTAAACAATTGTTCTAGAAGATTATAATGCAGGTGGTCTGCTCTAGGTCTCATCCTTTGCCATCTGATGCCAGTAACAGCCCTTATACCACATCAAGAAATTATTTGATCTATACTAATACATTACTATTGTCAGAAAACTTTCTGTATTATCTAGCTAACTTACAAGGAGTCAGAACCAGAATTTTGGCTGGAATTCATAATCTAGGTACAGCTGTCAGGTCAAATAAAAGTAAGATATTTGACTAGAATAAGGTCAAATGATACGTTCTTTAGGAGACTAGAAAACAGAGCTTCTAATGGAAAATTACAATAAGTAAGGGAACAACTGTGGAAGGAACGGACACAGGAGACATAAGTACCATTGCTAAATGACCAAAATCCACATTGTTATTTCACATGTAGTAAGCTGACAGAAATTCAAGCAGCGGATAGTCCAAAAAGTAAGGAAGAAAGCCCTGGAAACCAATATTGGTGATGCATTCATGAGTGTACAAAGGATCAGTAACAGAAATCCAGATAGAATGACCATTTTAGGAGAACATGGTATGAATTTAAAAAGTTACATGTCAATAACAGAGAAGGTTCAACAGCAAGACTGATGATACTGATTGGTTAAACAGTTGTCTCATGCTTTATAGGAATGGTCCCAGATTTTTCAAGGAGAATGAATATAGACTGGGACAAGGTAGCCCCAGCTTAGAAAATTGGAGTACTATAGGAATAGGGTGCCAAACATGTGTTTACGTTTGCACTCTATATATTCCAGTCTGTCGCATATATTATTTCAATTGGTCAAAATATAACCATTGAAATTTTACTGAATGCAAAACCCTGTGTTAAGAGATTTGTGATATACACAGAATAACATTCTAGCAGGGGAGGTTTGAAATGCTCAATAATAGTTACAATGACAGGTAGGGGTGAAAAATTCTGAAAGAGGTACAAATAAAATTGTACGGGGAATGAGAGATCAACAATAGTCAAAAATAGTTTCATACTATAGTAAATGATAAGAATGCTGCCTTATTTAGTGTTGTGTATTGATATGTGCAACTAAATTTGAAGTGCTTAAAAAATTAAGATGGATTGATGGAAAATAGAAAGATGAATAGATGGATACTTGTGTGATAAAACAAATATAGTCAAAGGTTAATTGTAGGATCTAGAAGGTGTGTATATGGTTTTTCACTGTACAATTTGTTTCTACTTTGAACATTTTCATAATAAAAAGGTGGAAAATGTACCTTCAAGGGATGGTACAATTTAAACATGCAGAAACAGGTAGGAGATGTAGTGAGGGAAAATGGGGGAAATGAAGAAATAATTCTCTGCAAGGGGAAGAATAAAAGCAAAGGAAAAAAGTTGGGAAATTTCAAGTGTGTGTAGGGATCAAAACACAACCAGAATATTGAGTAATGTAGAAGAGTAGGACAGAGGGTGGTAGAAATGTTGGCTAAGAGTAGATCATATTCAGTGTTGAATTCTTTGATGAACAGGTCATTATTTAGACATTGGGGAGTGAAATGATTATCTCAGTGGCAATGGCTGACTGATATACCCAATATTGTCACTTCCCCCACCTCCTTCTTGCTATTAAATGAGCTCTTATGTGTCATGCTTTCCAGTGCTTATTCCTCACCCGATAATCAGAGCACCTCAGCTTTCTTCTGGTTACATTACAAAATATAAGCTTCCCAGCTGACCATTTCAACAAAATATTCCTTTGAGTCATTTATCTTCTTGACTCCCTTATTCTTCTAATGTTCTGCCTTGCCCATCTTCAGTGATGTATGATTTGCCTTATCTGCATTCTCATCTCTGCTTTTGGACTGTTGAAAGTCGACATAGACAATTAAGGCAAAATATTCCAATTTCAAACCTATGCTTTTCAACCTCAAATTTGCCATTGCTGCTTTTCAGGAATACTTTTGTACATCTATAATTAATATTATTTACTGTAACTACCCTCTTTCATAACTTTCAGTCCTTAACTTACTGCTTTCACTCTATTCATGTGGTCATGCCTCACATTTTTACTGAAAGAAAGAGATAAACTGCTAAAACCTATTTTTCTATCCTACCTTTCCAACTGTATTTTCAGAATCCATTATCATGCCTAGGCCTGAAAAGCCAAAGGACAAAAATATCATTACCAGAGCAATTTGAGAATTGCAGCTGGAGATGTATCTGCCTCCGAAGAGCTATAGTCTGGAGGAATGCAGCCAGTGCTATCAAATGTGATACTGAATTAGGGAAAGAGTGAGGAAGAAGTATCTCACTTTCCTCTCTATCTGTCTTCCTAATGGCTGGTGCATGTTCTTAGGACAATTTCCAGAGATTTTAAATGATGATTTTTAAAATATTTTCTCCATTTAAATGATATTTTATTGAACAGAGGTTTGACCATACTGTTTATTACTCCATTCTGGAAGTCAGTCTATCAATTTTTAGTTTGTTCTCTACTTGATCTCTTTGTTTTATGTAGAGATTCAGAAAGACTTATGAACTATGCCACCCAGGTGCCATCTTCCCAGAATCTTTCTGCATCCCTCTTTCTAAGAGGGAAAATATTATCTTTAAAATCTAGGTGAAATAAATTTTGTCTTAATGAAGAATCTAAGAATCTCAATCAAACTATTGAAAAACTTTAAATGTACAAGAATAGTTTTAGTTTGAAACTTTATGGCCATGAATACTTCTGAATCCCTAACTTTCCAGGCTACATAAATGTTTTATGAGTGACATTTATTTGGTGATGTTCCACAACATCACACTGAGTTGCATTTTATAATGGCTAAGGGAGCCTAGGAACAACCTGTGAGCAATAAATGGCTATAGTCACTCAGAGTTGATCACTGACCTCTAGGTACACAAACCAAAAATAAAAACAAGAAAAAAGAAATGAGTAGGGACATCAGAGGTTGCACACTGCAGGAAAAATATTCACATAATCCAGCAAAATCAACAAACAAATAAATAAACAACAAACCAAACAAACAACAACATTCATTTTTGGCAGGATCCGTTTTCAGAGTTGATATAATATATTATCTAAAATGTCCATTTTAACAAAAAATTTTGAGACAGGCAAAACCAGAAAAGTATGGCCCATATACATTTACAAAAATCAGACAACAGAAACTTCCTCTGAGAGGGCTCAGATATAAGATTTAACAAAGATTTCAAAGTAGTCATTGGAAATATGTTCAAAGAACTAAAGGAAATCATACTTAAATAAGTAAAGATAAGTATGTAGACAATGTTTCAGCTAACAAAGAAATTGATAGAATAAAGAAATAATTTAAAAAGAAAAAAAAAGAAATTCTAGAGTCAAAAAGTACAAAAGCTAAGACAAAAAATCATAGAGGTACTCAACAGTAGATTTGAATTGGCAGACAAAAGAATCAGTGAACTCTGAAAGACAGAAATACAGATTATGAAATCTGAAGAACAGAGAGAAAAAAGAATGAGACCAATGAACATCATCTCAGAGAAATGTGGGACACCATCAACTACACCAACATACTTGTAATGGGAATACAAGAAGACAAGGAGAGAAAGGGACAGAAAATCATACAAAATAACAATGCCTGAAAACTTCTCAAATTTCAGAAAAACATTAATTTACATATCCAAGAAGGTCAACAAGCTCCAAGTAGGAAAAATACAAAAAGATGCACACTCAGAGTCATCAGAGTCAAGATGTTTTTTAAAAATAATTGACAAATATAGTTGCATATATTAAGCATGTACAGTTTGATGATACATATGCATTGTGGAATAATTATCAAACCCAACATAATTAACACATACATTAAAACATATAGTTAACTTTTGCTTTTTCTTTTGTGGTGAGAATACTTCTACTCGAAGCAACTTTCAATTATAGAATACTGTATTATTAACTATGGTCACCATGCTGTACATTATATTCTCATAACTTATTCTTCTTGTAACTGTACCCTTTGACCTACATCATCCTATTTCCTCCTCCTCCCAGTTCCTGTGCCCTGGCAACCACCATTCTATTCTCTGTTTCTATGTTATGTATCTTTTTTGATTCAACATGTAAGTGATACCATACAGTATCTGTCTTTGTCTGACTTATTTCACCATGTTGGGACAAATGGCAAAATTTCTTTCTTTTTTATAGATAAATAATATTCCATTGTATATGTATACATTCATCTCTTGAAGGACCTATAGATTGTTTCAAAATCTTAGTTATTGTGAATAATGATGCAATGAACATGGGGATGTATATATCCAGGAATGGATTGCTGTATGCTGTATAATCTCCTCTGATTGGATAATATCAAAAGATCAATCTTCAAGGTCACAGATTCTGTCATCTGCCTGACTGAGGCTGTTGTTGCAGCTTTCTTCCTATTGAATTTTCCATTTCATTCATTATATTCTTCAGCTTCAGAATATCTGTTTGGTTATTTTTTATGATTTCTGTCTATTTGTTGAACTTCTAGCTTTGTTAATGCATTATTTTCCTGAATTCATTGAGTTTTCTGTGTTCTCTTGAATCTCGCTGAGCTTCCTTAAAATGATTATTTTGGATTCTTTTTCAGGTAACTTGCAGATCTCCATTTCTTTTAGGTCAGTTATGGGAAAATTACTGTCTTCTTTTGTGGTGTCAAGTTTCCTTGCTTCTTCATTTGTCTGATGGTTTTGCATTAATGTCTGAACATTTCAGGGAGCAGTGAACTCTTCTAGCCTTTTCAGACTGGCTTTGGTGGGGAAACACTTTTATCTGAAAGTGACTGCAAGGCAGAAGGTGGGTGGGGTGTAGTATTTCTGGTTCCTGGGATGGCACAACTTTGTCAGCTGAGGTCAGCTTTGTCAGCTGAGGTCAATATCACAGTAGACTTCAGGGATCTTCTGTGACCAAGTCTGAGGAGATCCTGTGGGTGGCAAGGACTATTGAGATCTTCAGAGGTGAATGCTACTGGAGACCTTATGTTCAAATTTTTCCCTGTGGGAGGAAGTTCTAGCAGAAGATATTCCTTTTGGTGCCTGGTCTGGGATGCAGGCACTCAGAGCACTAGTAGACTGGGGATCCTCAGATCAGACACACATAGAACCATCACAGAACCTGTGTCTTGCGGCACCAATACACTTGCTGCGACAGTGGTGCTGTGTCTAGGATGCAGAGATATGCAGATCTTCCATGGAACCAAGGTCTTTGTCTCTTGGGCTTGTCATAGTGACTGAGGCTGGGGGAGTGATGCAGTAGCAGAAGAGGCCCTGGGTTGGCTTGTTACAGTGATGGCTTGGGCTTAGGGTGTATGGAGCAATAGCAACACAGGTTGGGGTTAGTGGGTCAAAATTTCATCTCTGGATCAAAGGGGCAGTCACAAAATAACAGCAACATGTCCCTGGTAGTGTCTTGTTAAAGCCACATGTTGGAACCCATGGGGCATGTTGCTGAGAAGCAGCATCTTGGCCTTGAGGTGATGTGTCAAAGTTATTGTCCTTGGGGGTGGGATTCAGAGCAGTTTGGTGCTAGTAATGATAGTCAATTCACGACTTGGGACCCAGGGTGTAGGGCTTAGAGCAGAGATGGCCAAAGCTGTGACATGAGACTGGGAGTGGGGCATAGATAAGTGGTATCACTAGTCACATATATGGCAAGATGCTGAGGCGTCATTTTTTTTTTTTTTTTTTTTTTGCGGTATGCGGGCCTCTCACTGCTGTGGCCTCTCCCACTGTGGAGCACTAGCTCTGGACGCGCAGGCTCAGTGGCCATGGCTCATGGGCCTAGCCGCTCCGCGGCATGTGGGATCTTCCCGGACCGGGGCACGAACCCGTGTCCCCTGCATCGGCAGGCAGACTCTCAACCACTGTGCCACCAGGGAAGCCCTGCTGAGGCGTCTTGATCCCAGATAGTGGTACAAAGCAGCAACTTGGGCCCCTGGAGGCAGGTCTCACCACAGTGTATCTTCAGTATCAAAGGCTGAAAATGACTACTGCAGTGAGGCTTGGAGTTCTCCTGCTTTTCTTTTCCCCATGGGACAAATTCCTTTGAGGGGATCTCTCCTGGTGCTGAAATGCCCTGGACTGAGGAATGAGGTGATGCAGGTAAAATGCTTCCTATGGTTTTCCATGCAGCCATCTCTAGTTTTGAGCTCCACAGTGTTTTTTCTTACTACTTTGTTGTAGTCCAGAGCTTTCCCTGAGCTATTTTCATCAGGTGATAGTTGTTTATTTATTGTTTTTGTTGTTTTTGTGAGGGAAATGAGCATGGGGACCTCCTAGCCTTCCATCTTGCTGACACCACTGCAAAAATGTTGCAAGATGAAGAGATAATTTTGAAAGCAGCAAGATAAAAATAACTCATTACACACATGGAACTCCAGTAATATTAACATATGACTTAACAGAAACAATAAAGGCCAGAAACAAGAGGAAAAGCATATTGAACATTTTCAAAGTAAAAACAACAATAAAAAATGTCAAACAAGAATTATATCCAGCAAAATTATCTTTCAAAAATGACGGTGAAATAAAGACATTCTTAGATAAGAAATAAGAGCTGAAAGAATTTGTTGCTAACAAACCACCTTACAAGATACACTAAAGGGAAATTTTCAAGCTGAAAACAAGTAACACCAGACAGCAAGCTTATTCTACATGAAAAATAACAAGTGCCAACAAGGTAATTATGTAGGTAATTATAAAAGACAGCTGTATTAATCTACTCTGGGTGCCATAACAAAATACCACAGATTGGGTGGCTTAAACAACAGAAATTTATTTTTTCACAGTTCTGGAGGCTAGAATTCCATAATTAAGGTGCCAGCCAATTTGATTTCTGAGAGTGCTCTCTTCCTGGCTTTTAAAAGTCTGTCTTTTCTCTATGTCCTCACATGGCCTTTCCTCAGTGCATGTGCATAGGTAAAGAGAGAGAGTGAACACTCTGGTGTCTCTTCTTATAATGATACTAATCCTATAAGGTTAGCGCCCCATACTTATAATCTTATTTATCTTTAATTACTTCCTTAGAGACTCCACCTCCAACTAGAGCTTCTGTGAGAGTCAGGGCTTCAACATTTTAAGTGAAATGAGTCAGACAGAGAAAAACAATTACTATACGTTCTCACTTATATGTGAAATTTGAAGAAGCCAAATTCATAAAAATAGAGAGTAGAATGATGGTGATCAAGGGTTAGGGACTGAGGGAAATAGGGAGATGTTCAAATTCTAACAATAAGATAAATAATTTCTGGGCATCTAATGTAGAGTATGGTGAGTAGAATTAACAGTACTCTATTATTTATTTGAAAAGTATGAAGAGAGTAGGTTTTAAATATTATGATCACACAAAAATACTATGTGAGGTGATGGAGTTATTAAGTGACCTTATCATTGTAGTTATTTCACAACATATATATGTATCAAAATCAAGTTGTAAACCTCAAACTTAGATATGTTATGTGTCAATAATATTTCAATAAAGCTGGAAAATAAAATATAAAATAAAATGTGTCCCATTGGGAAAAAGACATTCAATAATTGCAAATCAGAATTAGAAAAATTCAGAAATGAACTCAGAAACACTTGGCAAAAATTAGGAGTAACAGAAAGAAATTCATAAATGGACAGGATACCAAGAAAAAGAGAAAATAATGCTTTATCAACAGACAATGTCTTAAGAGAAACAGAAAAGAAAAATGAGTTTTTTTAATGCAAAAAATCCTTGAGAAAGTCAACCCAGAATTACCAATATCAAGACATGTTTTATTAAATTTAGTGACCTTTCATGAAAAAGAAAATAGTACATAGGCATCTAGGCAAAAGTGAAAGTGGCTTATAAAGGAATGAAAGTTAAATTATCATCCTGATTTTAACCATAATTCCACAAGGAAATGTAGTAACATTTAAATCATTAATGCAAAGAAAATGTCACCCAAATAAATTATATTCAACAAAACTGAGTTTTAAGTGAAAAGGGAACAGGAAAACTTATTAACATGAAAGAACTAAGGGAATATTTTTCCATGACCCTTTTCTGAAGACTCTACTAGATAAGGAATTTCTAAGAACTAAAATGTGTAGGTAAATATTAAGATTTTCTACTAAACATGAAACATATAGTTACATATAGAACTAGGAGTAAATCAAGTTTAAAAGGAAGAAATGTTGCAGAACATAACAGCTATATGATTAGACAATTTATATTTAGTACAATTATGGAAAAAGGAAATTAATAAGGATAACATGCAAATTAAAAAAATGTTCTCAGTAATTACCTTAATTGTGATAGTATTAGCATTGATAATCTGATACTGTTTTTTATGTGTGAAAAAGTAAATGAATAATTATATGATGTTCAAATTATATAATCTCCCATGATTTAAAGAACCAGGTTTCTCAGTTAGGAAGAAAGAAGATACAGATATAACACAAAATAATTTAAGTAAAAATCCCTGAGTCCTTAATTTAAATTGGAAGTATCACCATGAGCTCATGAAATACTTTCTCTGTGTATATGTGTGTATTGAGAAATATAAAAAAAAATGACTATAGACTAACACAGTAGCAATAATCACCCTTAGTGCCCAGATTACAGTTTTGAAATACCATTTTCTACTAAAAGAACCCAGTATTTATTACTTGGAGAAATGACTGACTCTATGTTTGAGGCAAGATATATCCAGCATGAGCAGGGAACACCTGTCTAAACAGAAAATAAGGAAGTTATCAGTGACTACTAGGTATGTCAAATGGCCTCAGAAACAGACTTGAAGAGAACTTTGCTGACCACAGGTGGAGCAACTTATACTGCAAAAAGTACATGTTTCTCACTTCAAAAAGTGTAACTACAATTGATTGAAACCCATAATAATGTTTAAATTCATGTGGTAAAAATAAAATATAAAAATTGAATTGCTACTTTTGCTAGATGATAAACAATACACTATCTTGAAAACTGGTAAATAAAAGTAAAAAATTAGGCATATACCTATATATACCCTTTTATATGTGAACTGCATCCCTGGATAACCAAATAGTAGGCTAAGAAATGTGTCTTTTAAAATGCATTCCAAAGTATAAATGAGAAAGAGGCGATGGAATTAAAATATCAAAATATTGCAATCTCCAATGAATTAATGAATTTAGGTATTGGGCATCAAGTGTTGCTAACATTACAAAATGAGACAGCCAGCATTCATGTGTCTCTTAATTAAAAATCTCAGTATTACTTTAGCATTGCCAAAAGGTTTAAATTTAGTCTAATAAGACTGTATTCAGCTGCCAATTCACAAGAAATACATAAGACAGAGGAACATGTAAACATGCACCATGAATACACAAACATCAATATTCAGGCTGTGGGAAAGTGCAGGTCTAATGCCCCAAGTTAATTAAAAAAACGTAAATTGTAAGGAAAATGAAAAGATAAAGTAAGAATATATTGCTTAAAAGAGACTTTGAAGACATATAATTTTTTTTAATTAGCAAGACTAGATAATTGTGTTGGCACACTTGAATGATGAAAAGCAATGCAAGGAAGTCATTACTATAGATGTTAGATGTTACAGTGATTACTTTGGGAGATACAGTTGAATTTGGAACAGGAAGGGGCTTCTGGGTTGGCTGGTAAAGTCCTTTTTTTTTTTACTTATTTATTATTATTATTATTATTATTATTATTATTATTATTATTACTATTTTCTGCGGTATGTGGGTCTCTCACTGTTGTGGCCTCTCCCATTGCGGAGCACAGGCTCTGGATGCACAGGCTCAGCAGCTGTGGCTCACGGGCCTAGCCACTCCACGGTATGTGGGATCTTCCTGGACCGGGGCATGAACCTGTGTACCCTGCATCAGCAGGTGGATTCTCAACAACTGCGCAACCAGGGAAGCATGAAAGTCCTATTTTTGAACTGAGTTGAAGTTACAGTTCATCTTATAATAACTCATTAAGCTCTAAATTTGCTTTATCTTTTCTATTTGTGTTTTATTCTCTACTATAAACATATCTTTTAAAAATATATTGCTTGTGAGTAGTTATACAGTAAAAGAAAAGTAAAGGACATGGAGAGTGAAAAGGGGGCATAATAATACTTGATAACTAAGGAAAATGTGAAAAAGGTGAACACGAAGAAAAGCACCTAGAAAAATCCTGTGAATCCAACAGAGAACACTCATCAGAATAAAAACATCCTTCTCACATGCTGGACTAATTATACACTAAATATTTAAGGGCATATTAGAAAAATATCATTTAAGTGAATTCATAATTACAAAGAGATATTTTTTGTCTCCATTTACCTATATGGTAAGCTAGCATATTAGTCAGGATAAGCTAAGTCATTCTACATTAACAAACACCACCAAATGATCAATGGCTTAAAGTAGGAAAAAATTTATATTTTGCTAACATTAATATAAATATAAAATTTATATTTTGCTAATTTAATTATAAATTAGCCAGAATCTCTTCTCAACATTGTCATTATCCTTACTCTGGAATCCATACTAACAGAGGAAATACTATCTGGAACACTGACAATCACCATGGTAGAGCTAAAAGAGACCATTATAGCACACATACTAACTCATAAACTTCTGCCGTGAGGTGACACATAGTAATTCTGATCTCATTTAATTGGCTAAACCTAGTAGTATGCCCTCATCTAACTTTAAGTGGGTGGTGAAGTAAAATATTTTCTTGTGCCTAGAGGGAGATAGCGTCATAATAATTATGAATAGCCTTAATTGACCTCCATGTCTATTCCATCACAATTATTCTTATGTACTTTACAATACAAAACAATGATATGTCAGTGAAATTCCTTAATACAAACTAAGATTTTTACCTAAGAGAACTTAACAAATGAAGAAGGAGGAATAAGCATTGATGATCATCAAGTAGATGGCATGAATAGAACTTTATACCATCTTATAAATTTCTAGAAACTTGTACCCAGAATTTTTATCACTTTCCCAGAGATACACAGGCACATCTAGTTAGTTTTTGTAGAAATAATAAAGATGAAGAGAACTCACAAGTGAAAAGGACTGGTGCAGATTCCTTTACATTGGACAGTGACCAACTCAAATGCATAAAAATATGTCATGAGTTTAGCAATTTGAATTCCTACAATTTCTATTTGATTTTATTATCTTCCCAAAGACACAAAAGTTCATTTAGTCCACCTTAAAAGAATGGTAAAGGAAAAGCTAATTCACTTGTGAATTCCTATTATATGTTAGACTTGTGATATATGTTTTATATATAATTTATTTTAACTCTTCTGTTAAGTTTTCAGGATGGGCAAGATTATTCACCTCTTATAGATAATAGAACCAAGGTAAAAGGAACCAAGTAGCTTACCCAAAGTCAGTTACACAACTTGTAAATGTAGAATGAGAATAAACCCAATTGGTCTGACTGGAAAGTCTGTGTTTTTTCCACACTCAGTCCATGATGTGGAGGTATAAATAGAAGTTTAGAAGTAAAAGAGGTGTGAAAGCTCAAGTAGTTGACTTCTTTATTGTATAGAAAAAAGGACCCAGAGAGGGATATTTAAACTATTCCACAATGATAAATTTTATTACATTAAAACCATGAAATATTTTAGGCATTCAACTTCATTCTGGTCAGTATGGAATGATGATGTGGTACTCTAACATGCCATGTGAAGAACGGGACTTCTAGGAGTCAAAATCAGAAAGATGACACTAGACCCTAGGGTACATAGCAAAATAGATAGAAAAACATTATTTCCATCAAGTGTTAGCAATCATTCTGTATTCTAATTTTACCTTCTACAAATGTCCTAGGGAAAAACTGTTAGGTGTTTAATTTATTTATTAAAATATCTTCCACATCATGAGTTTAAGGACAATCTCCTGATATACAGACTCTTGCTTCTTGACTGTGTTGGTTCTTTGCTCACAACTGTGGCTAAGATGAGGAGATTGATCATTACTTAATGGAGAATTTACAATATTACATATTAGGAATTGTAGGATTGAGATGGGCCCTTTTATCATTCCAGTAAACTAATCTTTTATAGCAGTTTGAACTTTTATTCGTGTATTCACTCAGCCATATATTAAAATCTAACTATGTGTAATGCAATGGGAATGCAGAAACATACTCAAGTTGTTATAAAATAGTGTGATAAGAGCTATGAAAGAATATGCACAAGGTTCAATGGTACCTAGAGGAGAAAATTCTGCATAAGAATGTGGTAGAGGAAGATTTCAGAAAGGAAGTGATTTCTTGAAGGATAGAAGGAATTTGACAGAGACACAGGGTTGAGGTGTTAGAGACAGGGGAAATAGGAGGAAAAGAAATATGGAGTTACCAGATTAAGAGGAATGTTTCTAGAAAGCAAGTGTGGAGAATTCCATTTCTAACTAAAATAGAGTAACTATTACCAGACTAGCCGTCTTGCTATAAATAAGCATAAGACTTGATAATTGTATGAGTCAACTGTTTTCAGGTTTTGGACAACAGAACAAGACTGTACTTTCTAAGAGAAATGCATGAGATCATGCAGGTATTCCAGTTGTCTGTCAGCAGACAACTTTCTGACTGTGGTGCAGCAAGTTGTAATCCAATTAGAACATGAAGGTCCTTCTGAGCTGAGAAGAAATAGAATCAATTTTGAAACATTCAACACAGTTAGAATCTGTGGGATAAGGTACAAAAAAGGAGGGAACTACTTGGTAGGGAGAAGGCAGGGAGATGTATGTGCAGTTCCCCCACTATTATGTAGCTAATATATAGTTTGTACATGCACTGGGAGAGAATACCTGAGACTGCACAGAGAATGATTGCTACAGGGCTGAGAGTAAGAAGGAGAGATTAGAGGTCTAGCTATACTGAACATTGGAATTACAGTTACTCCAGAATGGAGAGATCTTATTAATATTTCCTAACACTCTGGTAATCATGAAGAGCTCCACTTTCTGAGTAACGCCATGCGCTAAAGTAATACTCAATTTATCCAAATACTAAAACTAAGTTCTGGTTAGATCCACAGAGGGGAGCATGTGCAGGTTTAGTCCTACCAAAGAAGAGGGGCTTTGGAAACACAATCAATTTGGTTTAAGGAAATGTGAGATCAAGCCTACACAAGTTTAAGGTTGACCAGCCAATGATTGAACTGCCTGCTAGAATAAAAAGCATCACCTTCAGAAAATGATATCAGAATCCATAATATCTACTATGTATTATCTACAATGTTCAATATTAAAAAATAGACATGCAAAGATAATAGAAAATGAACATAGAACATATAACCTATTCAAGAAAAGTGTAGCCAATATAAACCAAACCCAAGATTACCAAAATGTTGAATTGATCAAAATTTTAAAGCAGCTAGGATAAATATATTTAAATATTTTGAGAAAATGTTATGTTCAAAGAATTAAATATGTAGGTGATACTAATAAATAAATTGATATGGAATCAAAGCAGACAAGTGTAAATTACAAAGAAGAACATAATGGAAACCCTAGAAACAAAAAGAAGAGTAAACACAAATTTAAAAAGTCACTGCCTGAGCTTAACAATAGATTGGAGATGGCTGAACAAAAGTCAGTCAGTTTAAATCAATAGATACTTTCCAATCTGAAGAACAGAAGAAAAAATATTGAAAGAAATTAGAGTTTCATGGGTATGTGGGGCAATATAAAATCATCTAAATCATATTAAAATCCAAGAAGTGAGTCAGAATAAGGGAGAAATAATATTTGAAGATATAATGGCTGAAAATTTCCCAAATTTGGTGAAAAAATATCAACTTACATATCCAAGATCATCAGAGAATCTATGGATTTACTTAGGATAAATACAAAGAAAACTACACTTTGGCATTTCAGGTAAAATACTGAAAATCAAAGATAAAGCAATAATCTTAAAAACTTCCAGAGGTAGGGAGGCAGCCATTACATTGAGGAGAACAGTGATGCAACTGATGGACAATATCTCATGAGAAAAACGGCAATAAGAAAATAATGGGATGATATTTTAGAGTGCTGAAAGCACAAAAGTAATTAACAGTACAACTAAGAAAACATTTGTATATATAGTGAATATGTGATCAATAGTATCAACCAACTTGCCCAAATTGGCATTTATAGAACATACACTACATAAAACAACTGAAGAAAAAATATTATTTTCAAGGACACATGGACTATTCACCAAATTAATATATTAGTCTATTAAAAAGTATCACAGTAAATGTCAAAAGATTGAAACCTTACAAAGTAAATTCTCTGAACATAGTGGGATTAAATTATAAACATAGCAGTTTAAGATACATAGAAAAATTTCTGCACATTTGGAAATTAAATAACACACATGTCATCACCTGGTCAAAGGGTAAATCACATGGGAGATTGAATTGCATTATAGCAGAAGCCCGATATATCAACATTTGAATGATGCATTTTAAACCTTGCTTACAAACAAGATATTACTTTCAATGTCTGCATTAGAGAATAATTTTCTTGTCTTAATCAATTTGGGCTGCTGTAACAAAATACCACAGATTGAGTGGCTTATAAACAACAGAAAGTTATTTCTCACAGTTCTGGAAACCTGAGATCAGATTGCCAGCTTGGTAAAGTTCTGGTGAGATCTTTCTTCTGGTCTGCAGATTGCTGAATTCTTATTTTATCCTCCATGGTGGAAAGAGAGCATGCTAGCAATCTGGCCTCTTCTTATAAGAGTACAAATCCCATTAACAGGGGGTCCACTTTTATGACTTAAATACCTCCCAAGGGCCCAGTTTCCAAATACCATCACACTGGGAATTAGATTTCAAAAAAATGAATTTTGGGGGGAACACAAGCACTCAGTCCATAAGATTAGTCCACTTTTAAAAAGAACAAAATCAGAAGACTTACACTAACTGATTTCAAGAGGCTACTATAATAAAGACAATGTGATATTGGTGTATAGGTGGAGCTATAAAAAATGGAAAAGAAGAGATGCTAAATATAGATCCTCATATGTAGCCAATTAATATCTACAAAGTTGTCAAGGTAATTCAATGGGAAAATAATATTGTTCTCAACATATGTTACTGGAGAAACTGGGTATCTATAAGACAAAAGTAAACATCAATCCTTTACATCATTCACAAAAATATCTCATAGTTCCAAATGCACTATAAAACTTCTCAAAAAAAGGAGAAAATCTTCATGATCTTGGATTAGCCAAATATTTCATAATATAGGACACACACATAACTAACCTCCCAAATAATAAATTGTGCTTGATCAAAAATAAAATGTTTGCCCTCCCCCTGTGCCCAGAATGGAGCCTGAATTTCCACAGAGCTGGAACTCCAAGCTCGGGCTCTCTTCCCTCCACCGTCATGGAACTGCCCCGGAGCCCGAGAGGAGGTCAGCCTCACTGAGGCTGCCGGCTCTGGAGGGGGTCCCGGCAGCTGAAGCTGCAACACTCGTGGGGACAGTGGGCTGGCGTGGAGACTCAGGGTGAAGACGGCGGAAGAGTAAGATGCAGAGATCACCTTCCTCCCCACAGATACACCAGAAATACATCTACATGTGGAACAACTCCTACAGAACACCTACTGAATGCTGGCAGAAGACCTCAGACCTCCCAAAATGCAAGAAACTCCCCACGTACCTGGGTAGGGCAAAAGAAAAAAGAATAAACAGAGACAAAAGAATAGGGACGGGACCTGCACCTTAAGGAGGAAGCTGTGAAGGCGGAAAGGTTTTCACACAGTAGAAGCCTCTTCATGGGCAGAGGCTGCGGGTGGTGGAGGGGGTAAGCTTCGGAGTCGTGGAGGAGAGCACAGCAACAGGGGTGCGGAGGGCAAAGTGGAGAGATTCCCGCACAGAGGATTGGTGCCGCCCAGCACTCACCAGCATGAGAGGCTTGTCTGCTCACCCGCCGGGGTGGGCGGGGCTGGGAGCTGAGGCTTGGACTTTGGTCGGAGAGCAGGGAGAGGACTGGTTTTGGCGGCTTGAACACAGCCCGCAGGGGGTTAGTGCACCATGGCTAGCCGGGAGGGAGTCCGGAGAAAAGTCTGGACCTGCCGAAGTGGCAAGAGACTTTTTCTTCCCTCTGTTTCCTGGTGCGTGAGAAGAGGGCATTAAGAGCGCTGCTTAAAGGAGCTCCAGAGATGGGCACAAGACGTGGCTAACAGTGCAGACCCCAGAGACAGGCATGAGACACTAAGGCTGCTGCCGCCACCACCAAGAAGCCTGTGTGCGAGCACAGGTCACTATCCACACCTCCCTTCCAGGGAGCCTGTGCAGCCCGCCACTGCCAGGGTTCTGGGATCCAGGGACAAGTTCCCCGGGAGAACGTATGGCATGCCTCAGACTGGTGCAACGTCCCGCTGGCCTCTGCCGGTGCAAGCTCACCCTGCATCTGCACCCCTCCCTCCCCTGGGCCTGAGTGAGCCAGAGCCCCCGAGTCAGCTGCTCCTTTAACCCCATCCTGTCTGAGTGAAGAACAGACGCCCTCCAGCGACATACATGCAGGGGAAGGGCCAAATCCAAAGCTGAGCCCTGGGAGCTGTGAGAACAAAGAAGAGAAAGGGAAATCTCCCCCAGCAGCCTCAGAAGCAGTGGATTAAAGATCCACAATCAACTTGATGTTCCCTGCATCGGTGGAATAATTGAATAGACAACGAATCATCCCAAATGGAGGAGGTGGACTTTGAGACCAAGATTGATTATTTTTCCCCTTTTCCTCTTTTTGTGAGTGTGTATGTGTGTGCTTCTGTGTGAGATTTTGTCTGTATAACTTTACTTTCACTATTTGGCCTAGGGTTGTATCTGTCCTTTTTTTAAAATAATTATTTTTATTTTAATAACTTTATCTTATTATATCTTACTTTATTTTAATTTATTTAATCCTCTTTCTTTCTTTCTTTCTTTCTTTTTTTCTTTCTTTCTACTTTTTCTCCCTTTTATTCTGAGCCGTGTGGACAAAAGGCTTTTGGTGCTGCAGCCAGGAGTCAGTGTTGTGCCTCTGAGATGAGAGAGACAATTTCAGGACACTGGTCCACAAGAGACCCCCAAGCTCCACATAATATCAAATGATGAAAATCTCACAGAGATCTCCATCTCAACACCAGCACCCAGCTTCACACAATGACCAGCAAGCTACAGTGCTGGACAACCTATGCCAAATAACTAGCAAGACGGGACCACAAACCCACCCATTAGCAGAGAGGCTGCTTAAAATCATAAGTCTACACACACCCAAAAACACACCACAAGACGTGGACCTACCCACCAAAAAGACAAGATCCAGCCTCATCCACCAGAACACAGGAAATAGTCCGCTCCACCAGGAAGCCTAATCAACACACTGAACCAACTTTAGCCACTGGGGACAGACACCAAAAACAACGGGAACTACGAACCTGCAGCCTGCAAAAATAAGACCCCAAACACAGTAAGATATACAAAATGTGAAGACAGAAAAACACACAGCAGATGAAGGAGCAAGACAAAAACCCACCAGACCTAACAAATGAAGAGGAAATAGGCAGTCTACCTGAAAAAAGTTTCAGAATAATGATAGTAAAGATGATCCACAATCTTGGAAATAGAACAGACAAAATACAAAAAACATTTAACAAGGACCTAGAAGAACTAAAGATGAAACAAGCAACAATGAACAACAAAATAAATGAAAATAAAAATACTCTGGAAGGGATCAATAGCAGAATAACGGAGGCAGAAGAACGGATAAGTGACATGGAAGATAAAAGAGTGGAAATAACTACTGCAGAGCAGAATAAAGAAGAATGAAAAGAACTGAGAACAGTCTCACAGACATTTGGGACAACATTAAATGCACCAACATTCGAATTATAGAGGTCCCAGAAGAAGAAGAGAAAAAGAAAGGGACTGAGAAAATATTTGAAGAGATTATAGTTGAAAACTTACCTAATATGGGAAAGGAAATTTTTAATGAAGTCCAGGAAGCACAGAGAGTCTCATACAGCATAAATCCAAGGAGAACAACACGAAGACACATATTAATCAAGCTGTCAAAAATTAAATACAATGAAAACGTATTAAAAGAAGCAAGGGAAAAACAACAAATAACATAAAAGGGAATCCCCATAAGGTTAACAGCTGAACTTTTAGCACAAACTCTGCAAGCCAGAAGTGACTGGCAGGACATATTAAAGTGATGAAGGAGAAAATCCTACAACCAAGATTACACTACCCAGCAAGGATCTCATTCAGATTTGATGGAGAAATTAAAACCTGTACAGACAAGCAAAAGCTGAGAGAGTTCAGCACCACTAAACAAGCTTTAAAACAAATGCAAAAGGAACTTCTCTAGGCATGAAACACAAGAGTAGGAGAAGACCTACAATAACAAACCCAAAACAATTAAGAAAATGGGAATAGGAACATACATATTGATAATTACCTTAAATTTAAATGGATAAAAATTTCGGACCAAAAGACACAGATCAGCTGAATGGATACAAAAACAAGACCTATATATATGCTGTCTACAAGAGACCCACTTCAGACCTAGAGATACATACAGCCTGAAAGTCAGGGGATGGAAAAAGTTATTCCATGCAAATGGAAATCAAAAGAAAGCTGGAGTAACAATTCTCATATCAGACAAAATAGACTTTAAAATAAAGACTATTACAAGAGACAAAGAAGGACACTACATAATGATCAAGGGATCAATCCAAGAATATATAAAAATTGTAAATCTTTATGCATCCAACATAGGAGCACATGAATACATAAGGCAAATACTAAGAGTCATAAAAGGAGAAATTGACAGTAACACATTCATAGTAGGGGAATTTAACACCCCACTTCCACCAATGGACAGATCATCCAAAATGAAAATAAATAAAGAAATACAAGCTTTAAATTATACATTAAACAAGATGGATTTAATTGATATTTATAGGACACTCCATCCAAAAACAACAGAATAAACATTTTTCTCAAGTGCTCATGGAACATTCTCCAGGACAGATCATATCTTGGGTCACAAATCAAGCCTTGGTAAATTTAAGAACATTGAAATTTTATCAAATATCTTTTCCAACCACAATGCTATGAGACAAGATATCAATTACAGGAAAAGATCTGTAAAAAATACAAATGCATGGAGGCTAAAGAATACACTACTTAATAACGCAGTGATCACTGAAGAAATGAAAGAGGAAATCAAAAAATAACTAGAAACAAATGACAATGGAGACACAATGACCCAAAACCTATGGGACACAGCAAAAGCAGTTCTAAGAGGGAAGTTTATAGCAATACAATCATACCTTAATAAACAGGAAACACCTCAAATAGACAACCAAACCTCACACCTATAGCAATTAGAGAAAGAAGAACAAAAAGAATGCCCAAAGTTAGTAGAAGGAAAGAAATCATAAAGATCAGATCAGAAGAAAATGAAAAATAAATGAATGAAACTATAGAAAAGATCAATAAAACTAAAAGCTGAGGGCTTCCCTGATGGCAAAGTGGTTGAGAGTCTGCCTGTCAATGCAGTGGACACGGGTTCGTGCCCTGGTCTGGGAAGATCCCGCATGCTGCATAGTGGCTGGGCCCGTGAGCCATGGCCACTGATCCTGCATGTCCAGAGCCTGTTCTCTGCAATGGGAGAGGCAACAACAGTGAGAGGTGGGTGTACGGCAAAAAAAAAAAAAAAAAACCTAAAAGCTGGTTCTTTGAGAAGATAAACAAAATTGATAAACCATTAGCCAGACTCATCAAGAAAAAAGGGAGAAGACTCAAATCAATAGAATTAGAAATGAAAAAAAGAAAAGTAACAACTGACACTGCAGAAATACAAAAGATCATGAGAGATTACTACAAGCTACTCTGTGCCAATAAAGTGGACAACCTGGAAGAAATTGAAAAGTTCTTAGAAATGCACAACCTGCTATGACAGAATAAGGAAGAAGTAGAAAATATGAACAGACCAATCACAAGCACTGAAATTGAAACTGTGATTAAAAACCTTCCATCAAACAAAAACCCAGGACCAGCTGGTTTCACAGGCGAATTCTATCATACATTTAGAGAAGAGCTAACACTTATCCTTCTCAAACTCTTCCAAAATATAGCAAATGGAGGAACAATCCCAAACCCATTCTACAAGGCCACCATCACCCTGATATCAAAAACAGAAAAGGATGTCACAAAGAAAGAAAACTACAGGCCATAGATGAGCATAGATGCAAAAATCCTCAACAAAATACTAGCAAACAGAATCCAACAGTACATTAAAAGCATCATACACCATGATCAAGTGGGGTTTATTCCAGGAATGCAAGGAATCTTCAATATATGCAAATCAATCAGCATGATACACCATATTAACAAACCGAAGGAGAAAAACACTTATGATCATCTCAATAGATGCACAGAAAGCTTTTGACAAAATTCAACATCCATTTATAATAAAAACCCTGCAGAAAGTAGGCATAGAGGGATCTTTCCTCAACATAACAAAGGCCATAGATGACAAAGCCACAGCCAACATTGCCCTCAGTGGTGAAAAACTAAAAGCATTTCCACTAAGATCAGGAGAAAGACATGGTTGACCACTGTCACCACTCTTATTCAACATAAATTTGGAAGTTTTAGCCTCAGCAATCAGAGAAGAAAAAAAAATAAATAAAAGGAATCCAAATTAGAAAAGAAGAAGTAAAGCTGCCACAGTTACCAGATGACATGATACTATACATAGAGAATCCCAGAGATGCTACCAGAAAACTTCTAGAGCTAATCAATGAATTTGGTAAATTAGCAGTATACAAAATTAATGCACAGAAATCTCTGGCATTCCTATACACTAATGATGAAAAATCTGAAAGTGAAATCAAGAAAATAGTCCCATTTACCATTGCAACCAAAATAATAAAATATCTAGGAATAAAGCTACCAAAGGAGACAAAAGACCTGTATGCAGAAAATTACAAGACACTGATTAAAGAAATTAAAGATTAAACAAATAGATGGAGAGATATACCATGTTCTTGGATTGGAAGAATCAACATTGTGAAAATGACTCTACTACCCAAAGCAATCTACAGATTCAATGTAATCCCTATCTAACTACCACTGGCATTTCTTACAGAACTAGAAAAAAATCACAATTTGTATGGAAACAAAAAAGACCCCAAATAGCCAAAGCAAGTTTGAGAATGAAAATCAGAGCAGGAGGAATCAGGGTCCCTGACTTCAGACTATACTACAAATCTACAGTAATCAAGACAGCATGACACTGGCACAAAAACAGATATATACATCAATGGAACAGAATAGAAAGCCCAGAGTTAAACCCATACACATATGGTCACCTTATCTTTGTTAAAGAAGGCAGGAATGTACAGTGGAGAAAGGACAGCCTCCTTAATAAGTGGTGCTGGGAAAACTGGACAGGTACATGTGAAAGTATGAGGTTAGAATACTCCCTAACACCATGCACAAATATAAGCTCAAAATGGATTAAAGACCTAAATGTAAGACCCAAAACTATGAAACTCTTAGAGGGAAACATAAGCAGAACACTCTATGATATAAATCACAGCAAGATCCTTATTGAACCACCTCCTAGAGAAATGGAAATAAAAACAAACAAACAAAAAAACAACTGGGACTTAATGACAGTTAAAATCTTTTGCACAACAAAGGAAACCATAAACAGGACCAAAAGACAACCCTCTGAATGGGAGAAAATATTTGCAAATGAAGCAACTGACAAAGGATTAATCTCCAAAAATTGTAAGCATCTCATCAATAACAAAAAAGCAAACAACCCAATCCAAAAATGGGCAGAAGACCTAAACAGACATTTCTCCAAAGAAGATATACAGATTGTCAGCAAACACATGAAAGAATGTTCAACATCATTAATCATTAGAGAAATGCAAAACAAAACTACACTGAGATATCATCACACACCCGTCAGAATGGCCATCATCAAAAAATCTAGAAACAATAAATGCTGGAGGGCTTTCCTGGTGGTGCAGTGGTTGAGAGTCCGCCTGCCAATGCAAGGGACACGGGTTCATGCCCTGGTCTGGGTAGATACCACATGCTGTGGAGCGGCTAGGCCCATGAGCCATGGCCACTGAGCCTGAGCATCCGGAGCCTGTGCTCCACAACGGGAGAGGCCACAACAGTGAGAGGCACGCATACCACACACAAAATAAAAATGCTGGAGAAGGTGTGGAGAAAAGGGAACACTCTTGCACTGCTGTTGGGAATGTGAATTGGTATAGCCACTATGGAGGACAGTATGGAGGTTCCTTAAAAAACTAGAAATAGATCTACCATATGACCCAGCAATCCCACTACTCGTCATATACCCTGAGAAAACCATAATTCAAAAACAGTCATGTACCAAAATGATCATTGCAATTCTATTTACAATAGCCAGGATATGCAAGCAACCTAAGTGTCCATCATCGGATGAATGGATAAAGAAGTTGTGGCACATATATACAATGGAATATTACTCAGCCATAAAAAGAAACAAAATTGAGTTATTTGTAGTGAGGTGGATGGACCTAGAGTCTGTCATACAGAGTGAAGTAAGTCAGAAAGAGAAAGACAAATACCATATGCTAACACATATATATGGAATATAAGAAAAAAAAATCATGAAGTACCTAGGGGTAAGACGGGAATAAAGACACAGACCTATTAGACAATGGACTTGAGGGCATGGGGAAGGTGAAGGGTAAGCTGAGAGAAAAAAAGTGAGAGAAGTGAGAGAAAAAAAAGTGAGAGATTGGTATGGACATATATACACTACCAAACGTAAAACAGATAACTAGTAAGCAGCAGCCACATAGCGCAGGGAGATCACCTCGGTGCTTTGTGACCACCTGGATGGGTGTGATAGGGAGTGTGGGAGGGAGGGAGATGCAAGAGGGAGGAGATAAGGGAACATATGTATATGTATAACTGATTCCCTTTGTTATAAAGCAGAAACTAACACATCATTGTAAAGCAATTATACTCCAATAAAGGTGTATACAATAAATAAATTAAAAAATAATAATAAAACTTTCTGCTACTCAAAAAGCTACTTAAAAATCCAAAGACACACTAGGGCTTGCAAGGAAATAGTTGCAATACATATATATGACACAGAACTTGCATCTCGTCTATAGACAGAACTCAATAAACTGATTAAATGTTAATAACGTGACAAATGAGCCATTAAATGGGTCAAATATTTGAACAGACACTTCACAAAATAATATGTATACATTGTTAATAAACACATTAAAAAATGCTCCATGGGCCTCCCTGGTGGCGCAGTGGTTGAGAGTCCGCCTGCCGATGCAGGGGATACGGGTTCGTGCCCCGGTCTGGGAGGATCCCATATGCCGCGGAGCGGCTGGGCCCGTGAGCCATGGCCGCTGGGCCTGCGCATCCGGAGCCTGTGCTCCGCAACGGGGGAGGCCACAACAGTGAGAGGCCCGCATACCGCAAAAAAAAAAAAAAAAAAAATGCTCCACAACTACAGTGACCTACCAGTAAAGAAGCACTAAAATAGCTAAAATTTAAAAGAACAATTTATGTAGTGATGTTGGGGATGCAGAGTAAACTGTACTCTCATTTATGGCTGATGGCAGAATAAAATAATACAATAATTTTAGAAAACATTATGCCAATTTCTTATAAATTTAAATATAAAATTCACATATGATAATTCCATTCTTATGTATTTTATTATTAGAAATGAAAGCAAGTAGATTTGTATATAAATGCTCATAGCAGCTTTACTCATAATGGTCCCAAAGTGAAATCAACCCAAATGCCCATTAAAAATTGAATGGGTTAGTAATTTTTGGTATATTTGTACAATGGACTACCTTTTAGTGATAAAAATGAAAAACTACTGATAAATGCAAGAACAAGGGTGGACCTCAATACCTTATGTTATACAAAAGAAGCAAGACAAAATAGTATTTACTATATGATTTTATTTTTATGAATTAATACAAATATTAATTTCCTAATATATACAAAGCTAATCCATAGTGATATAAATCAAACCAGTGTTTTCCAAGGCAGATTTTGGGAGACTTGACTGGGAGAAGACATAAGAGAAACTTTCTGAGTTTCCTGTTTCCTGTGTACACATTTACAAAAACTCATTTTACATATAGTATACACATGTTCATTATATTTTATATGAATTATACTACAATAAAAATGATTATAAAAGCAATGACTACTATACAACTATTTGAGAGGGAAACTATCTAACTAAAAATACCAAATGCTAGTAAGGATGTGGAAGACAGTTTGGACCGGAAACAATTTATACACTGACCATGGGACCCAGCATCTTAGTTCATTTGGACCCCTATAAGAAAATACCATATGTAACCAAAATATTATAAACAAAAGAAACTTATTTCTTAGAGTTCTGGAAGCTGGGAAGATCAAGATCAAGATGCTGACAGATTCCATGATGGGGGAGTGCTGGAACCCAGGAACCCACTTCCTGGTTCATAGAAGGCCATATTCCCACTGGGTCCTCACATGTCAGAAAGAGTGAGGAAGCTCACTGGGT
This sequence comes from Mesoplodon mirus, assembly GCF_964341445.2. NCBI lineage: Eukaryota > Metazoa > Chordata > Mammalia > Artiodactyla > Ziphiidae > Mesoplodon > Mesoplodon mirus. Next base: position 74,327,279 of record NC_138981.1, read on the forward strand.
TCTCTTTCACAAAGGTGTGAATCCCATTCATAAGAACACCACCTTCATGACCTGATCATCTCCCACAGACCTTATCTCCTAATACTCTCATATTGCAGGTTAAGTTTCAACATATGGTTTTGTGGGGGACCAAAACATTCATTGTCTAGCAGAATGTTGTCACTGGATACTGTAAAGCTGAAGACAAAAGGAACAATACATGATCATTTTATTCTATAATAGTTGTTAAATTTGTGTCTCACAAGATATGAGTTAGCAATTCTGAAACATTACATGTATACTAGGCTTGAAAAAGTAAGTAAACACATTCTAGATAATGGGGGTTCTCACAGTCAGAGAAATTACAAATAAGCAAGGGGGAAAGGCTAAAACAAATCCAGTGGTGTTGAATTAATGTCAAATATATTGATAAAAATTCATGATTATTTTAGTGTATCTATAGATGGCTAGATATAGAAATACATATAGATATGTGTGAATATATATGTGGCTTATCATACATACATGTTTTTCTTGTTTTATTGGGTGAGATGGACTAAAATAAATTATTCCTCAGTGGCAACAAGTATACCTAACACCCATATCTTGTTTTCTAATATTCTCCAATAAAAAGACAAAGGGATCTGTGAATAAATGGCTGATTAAGGGCTAGGACAGTAAAAATACAAAGATGGTTCTGAAGAATCTTATATTGCCAGAAGAAAAGTGCTAGAAAGAAAGGAAAGAAGGAAGGGAGGGAGGGAGGGATGAAGGGAGGACAGATGCAATAGAAAGAAAGAATGAATGAAGGAATGAAAAGGAGGGAAGGAGGAAGAGAAGATGGAAAGGATGAAGTCAGGGAGGGAGGGAGAAAAAAATGTGAAAATAGGGCATATCAAATGTCCTTAAGGGCCAACTAGAAGAGCCCTTATTGAGCATGTCTGGAACAATCCATACAATATAATAAAAAATAATAATATTGGACTTTAAAGAATAAAATAAATATCCCTGAGTTCAAAACAAAATAATTAAATTATTAAATAAAAAAATGGGAATGAGGGAAATCTTCATTAAAAAAGAATTCCAAATAATAAATGTAGAAAAACTGAGGGAAATAGAAAAGCATCATTAGATCACTACAATAATAATGGCTACAGGAAATATCGATGGATGAATAAAAAAAAATAATATGGGAGAAATTATAAGGAAAAATGGGACATTTGCATAGCCTCAAAATATTTTCCCCAAAATATTACAAAAAAATGAGGGGTAGTTTTAACATATATCCATAAAACATTTGAAACTCTTTCCTGCAAGAGTTTAATTTCCCTCCTTTTGAGGGTGAGGTGGACTTGGTGACTCATTTCAAATAAACTAGTTATAAAAAGGAAAAAAATGGTAAAGTTTAAAGTGAAGAAAACTGGGAAATGCCACCTTAAACAAGGATCAAGTTTAACATCACAAATGATGTCATGTTACTATCATGTACACCTGATATGAGGCCCTGATAAGGGCATATCACCACTCTGATATTCTTCCTAATAATCCATAGTGTCAGTATAATCATGAGAAAACATCGATGAACCCAAATTAAGGGGGATTCTATGAAATAACTGACCAGTACTTTTTTAAAAAATGTCAAGAAAATGGAAAACAAGATAAGACTGAGAAACTATCAAGAGGAATCTAAAGAAATGTAATAACTAAATGCAATGTGTATACTGGATTAAATCAGGAAAAGAAATAAAGGACTTTACTGGAAAACCTGGTGAAATTTACTTTAGTATGTAGTTTAGTTAATAGTATTGTACAAATATTAATTTCCTAATTTTGACAAATGTACTATGGTTTTGTAAGGTGTTAACTTTGGGAGGAACTGAGTGAAGGGTATAAGGGGACATTTTGTGCTATTTTTACAACTCTTCTTTAAATCTAAAATTATTTTAGATTAATGAAAACAAAGTCTGTTATTGGAGTTGTATAAACAAAGGCATTGGAAGTGGGGATTAGAAAGAGCATACAGGTTAAAAAGAAATTCAGAGGGCAGAATTGGATATGGTTGATCAGATGGGAGATAGAATGGGATAGAGCTAAAATTATGGAATAAAGATGACTCCCAGGTTTCTGAATTGGTTAGATGGTTGTACCATTGACTGAAAAAGTGAATATTTTGATTTTGATTGACACTGAATTGAATTATATTCATGCTAATTCTTGAAGTCTTAGCAGCACTAAGTAGAGAAGACTACTAAGCACACAGATTTATGAAGCTAGAGTTGAGAACAGCAGTCTGGATGTGAGATAAAGATTTTTAAGTTTTCTGTATAAAACTTCAGAATTAGGTGAGATTGCTCACTGTGTTTTGGTAATGCATTTCTTGGAGTATAGACCATATATTTTATATTATGCTTTTCTTTAAATATCTTTATAGAAAACTAATTGAGTAATTTGAAACCAGAATTAAAATTTATGGATGGCATGCTTTGCATTCCCACTTTGTGATCAATCTTCCAATTTGCTTCCACAGTCATAACTGTGTGCTGGTGTGGAGGATTAATGGATGAGCAATTGAAAGTCATGAATTGTTAGATTGGCAATTTTCCTGTAGAGTGAATTATTTTCCCTAGATTTAGGAAACAACTCCTGAGCTGTCTTTGTTTTTGATATCCTGGGGATAAATTTTAGAAGGCAAATCCAGTGACGTTTTCCAGACCATTCATTTGAAACTCACACTGGAGTCAGGTGAAAAAACAAAGTGAATTTGTTACAAGAATTTGTTTATTGACATGTTTTAAAGATTTTTGTTTTTATTTTAAGTAAATATAGGCTAGATAATATGGGTTATGGAACTCATCCAAGAACTGTTGATTTTATCCCAGAATCTCAGTTGATGTTTGTTTATTTATTTTTAATTGAAGTATAGTTCTTTTACAATATTATATTAGTTTCAGATGTACAGCATTGTGATTCAGTATGTTTATAGATTGTACTCCATTAAAAGTTATACAAGATAATGACTACAATTCCCTGTGCTATACAATGTATCCTTATTGCTTATCTATTTTATATCTCTTAATCCCATACCCTAACTTGCCACTCCACCTTCCCTCTTCCCTTCGATAACCACTAGTTTGCTTTCTATATCTGTGAATCTGTTTGTTTTGCATATATCAATATATTTGCTTGTATTATTTTTAGATAGCTCATATAAGTGATATCATGCAGTATTTGTCTTTATCTATATGAGTTATTTCATTAAGCATAATATTCTCCAGATCTATCCACATTGCTACAAATGGTAGATTTCATTCTTTTTATGGCTACATAATATTCCATTGTGTATGTGTGTGTGTGTGTGTGTGTGTGTATATATATATATATATATATATATATATATATATATATATATATATATATATACCACATCTTCTTTATCTATTTGTTTTATGATAGGTGCATGTATTGCTTCCAAATGTTGACTATTGTAAATAACGCTGCTATGAACATTGAGATGCATGTATATTTTCAAATTACTGTTTTTGTTTTTCTTTTAAGTTATATACCCAAGAGTGGAATTGCTGGATCATGTGGTAATTCTATTCTTAGTTTTTTGAGGAACTTCCATGCTGTTTCCATACTGGATGTACCAATTTACATTCCCAGCAACAGTGTACAAATGTACCCTTTTCTCCATATCCTCTTTGAAATTTGTTATTTGTGGTCCTTCTGATGATAGGCATTCTGACAGGTGTGAGTTGATATCTCTTTGTGGTTTTGATTTGCACTTCTGTAATAATTAGTGATATTGAGCATATTTTCATGTGCCTGTTAGCTATCTGTATGCCTCTTTGGAAAAAGAAATGTCTATTCAGGTATTCTACCAATTTTTTGATTGGGTTGTTTGTTTTCTTGATATTGAGTTGTATGTACTATTTATATATATTGGATGTAAACACTTTGTCAGTCATATCATTTGCAACTATTTTCTCCCATTCTGTAAGTTTTTTTCATTTTATTGATGATTTCCTTTGCTCTGCAGAAGCTTTTAAGTTTAATTAGGCCCCATTTGTTTATTTTTGCATCTATTTATTTTGCCTTAGGAGACAGACCCAGAAAAAAGCACTGATAAAATTTATGCCAAAGAGCATTTTGCCTGTTTTCTTCAAGGAATTTTATGGTATCTTGCCTTACATTTAGGTCTTTAATCCATTTTGAGTTTATTTTTATATATGATATTAGAGAATTTTCAAATTTCATTATTTTACATGTAGCTGTACAGTTTTCCCATCAACAGTTATTGAAAAGACTGGCTTTTCTCCATTGTATATTCTTGCCTCCTTTGTCATAGATTAATTGACTATAAGTGCATGGGTTTATTTCTGGGCTCTCTATCCTATTCCACTGATCTATGTGTTTATTTTTGTTCTGGTACTATGCTGTTTTGATTACTGTAGCTTTGAAGTATAGTCTTAAGTTAGGAAGAGTGATACTTCCAGCTTTGTTCTTTTTATCATGGTTGCTTTGACTATAAGATACTGATGAAAGAAATCAAAGATGAGAGATATACCATGTTCTTAGATTGGAAGAATCAATATTGCCATAATGTCTATACCAACCAAAGCAATCTACAGATGCAATGCAATCCCTATCAAATTACCAATGGCATCTTTCACAGAATTAGAACAAACAATGTTACAATTTGTATGGAAACACAAAAGACCTTGAATAGGAAAAGCCATCTTGAGAATGAAAACAAAGCTGGAGGAATCAGGCTCCCTGACTTCAGACTCTACTACAAAGCTACAGTAATCAAGACAGTAAGGTACTGGCACAAAAACAGAAATGTAGATCAATGGAAGAGGATAGAAAACCCAGAGATAAACTCATGCACCTGTGGTCACCTAATCTATGAAAAATGAGGCAGGAATATACAATGGAGAGAAAATCTCTTCAATAACTGTTGATTGGAAAACTGGACAACTACATGCAAAGGAATGAAATTAGAGCACTCCCTTACACCCATACACAAAAATAAGCTAAAAATGGATTAAAGGCCTAAATGTAAGCCCAGACACTGTAAAACTCTTCAAGGAAAACATAGGCAGAACACTCTGTGACATAAATCACAGCAAGATCTTTTTTGATGCACCTCCTAGAGTAATGAAAATAAAACCAAAAAGAAACAAATGGGACCTAATTAAACTTAAAAGCTTTTACACAGCAAAGGAAACCATAAACAAGACGAAAAGACAACCCTCAGAATGAGAGAAAATATTTGCAAATGAAGCAACTGACAAAGAATTAATCTCCAAAATATACAAGCAGCTCATGCAGCTCAATATCAAAAAACAAAACAAAACAAACAAACAAACCAAAAACAACTCAATCAAAAAATGGGGGGAAGATCTAAATAGACATTTCTCCAAGAAGACATACAGATGGCCAAGAGGCACATGAAAAGATGCTCAACATCACTAATTATTAGAGAAATGCAAATCAAAACCACAATGAGCTATCACCTCACACCAGTCAGAATGGCCATTATCAAAATATCTACAAACAATGAATGCTTGAGAGGGTGTGGAGAAAAGGGAACCCACTTACACTGTTGGTGAGAATGTAAGTTGACACAGCCACTATGGAGAATGGTATGGAAGTTCCTTAAATAACTGAAAATAGAACTACCATATGACCCAGCAATCCCACTACTGAGCATATACCCAGAGAAAACCATAATTCGAAAAGATACATGCACCCCAATGTTCATTGCAGCACTATTTACAATAGTCAGGACATGGAAGCAACCTAAATGTCCATCACCAGATGAATGGATAAAGAAGATGTGGTACATATATATAGTGGAATATTAGCTATAAAAAGTAATGAAATTGTGTCATGTGCAGAGACATGGATGGACATAGAGACTGTCATACAGAGTGAAATAAGTAAGTCAGAAAAATAAAAACAAATATCGTATATTAATGCATATATATGGAATCTAGAAAACTGGTATAGAAGATCTTATTTGCAAAGCAAAAATAGAGGCACAGATGTAGAGAACAAACATATGGATTCCAAGGGAGAAAGGTGGGTGGGTGGGATGAATTGGGAAATTGGGATTGACATGTATACACTGCTAAGTATAAAATAGATAACTAATGAGAACCTACTGTATAGCACAGGGAACTCTACTTGGTGCTCTGTGGTGACCTAAATGGGAAGGAAATCCAACAAAGAGGGGATATATGTATATGTATAACTGCTTCACTTCACTGTACAGCAGAAACTGACATAGTACTGTAAAGTAACTATACTCCAAGGGAAAAAAAAAGAGAAATTGCTTTGACAATTCAGGGTCTTTTTTGGTTCTATATAAATTTAAGGATTACTTGTCCTATACCTGTGAAAAATATCAGGAGTATTTTGACAGGGACTGAGTTAAATTTATAGATTGCTTTGGGTAATATGGTCATTTTAACAATATTAATTCTTTCTATCCAAGAACATAGAATACCTTTCCATTTCTTTGTATCATCTTCAATTTTCTTTATCAATGTTTTATACTTTTCAGAGTAAGCCATATTAAACTACACACATTCACATCAAATGGACATGAAATATTTAAAAATCCCTGAAAATACATGCAGTAATTTTCTCAAAAGCATCCACAAGTACAAAATATGACTTTTCTCTGCAATCTTATGTTCCTTTTAGCAAACTCATATTTCCCCTTTTCACCTGAGCTGTGATCATTGGTATTCTTGCTTTTAAATGAAAGTGTAAATAATTGAAATCAGAAGGTCTAGTCTGCTTGTTCATTTAAACAGTGACCTGCCAATTGTTTGGTACACAAACAGAAGGAGCTAGAGGAAAGTTGTGTACTCAGTCTTTGAGAAAATGTGAATACATACTTTAAATTGTAAACTTCCATTTTGCTATCTATATTTAGTGTGGATTTCATTTGTAATTCTGAACGGTCATCATAGCTTTTTTTTCCTTAATAAAATAAGCTCATTAGTAAATGTTACTTAAATAGAAAATACTGTTTTGTGTTAAAAGAATCTGGAATTTCTCCTTTACTCTCTTAAGTAAGTATTTTCTGATTTATTCAAATTAGCCTCAGGATGCCTTAATTGTCTTTGCACAACTGCCATCTACAAATCATTTAGGTGCTTCCTTTTGGTGTGTGACTTAAGTTGGTCACCATTACTCTTATTTTCCAAGGAAGAATAGGTGATAAAAAGTTCATGTGCTGAAGGAACTATGTAATCTATTTCAACATTAGTACTTGCATTGAAACACCTGTAAAATTCATTAATTAATTCAGCAAGCATTTATTCAGCTTGAGTCAAATATGCTAGACCATTGGTCTATATAAATGGATAAAGTCAGTTCATCCCTTCAAAGAATTTACATGATAGCAGGAGATAGGGACATACAAACAAGTAAACAAACTAGTTATTACAGATTGATAAGAGCTATGATAGATGAACATATGTAGTGCTTTACAAACACTGAGGAAGGAACAACCAATCTGTTTCTTTTCCACATATGAGCTGAGACCTGACAGATGCTTAGGAGTTCATCTAGGTAGATAGGGGAAACTGAGGAAAGAACTGTAAAGAGGAAGGCCATTCTAGGTAGAAAATAATATAGAGACATAGGGAGGAAAGACACAGAGCAAGATCAAAATCGTTAAAGCTTAGGTTTGGACCACCAGTCTGTCCCTCCAAATTGTTATTATTGTGACCATAAAGTATTATTACTATTATTATTAATAGTAGTAACATTGATTACATTTGTTGAGCACTTACTATGTGACAGACATTCTTCTAAGCATCTTAACTTGCATTAGCTTTTTAAACCCTCAAAATAACTCTTTTAAGCAGATTCTAAAGTTTATCACATTTTATGGATGAAGAAATTGAAGCATCCAGGCATAAGGAACATGATCAAACCATTTAACTAGTAAATGGCAGGATTGAGATAGGAGCTCAAGCAGTTTGCATTTGAGTCATGCTGAGAACTAGTTTTTTTTTTTTTTTTTTTTTTGCTGTACGCGGGCCTCTCACTGTTGTGGCCTCTCCCGTTGCGGAGCACAGGCTCCGGATGCACAGGCTCAGCGGCCATGGCTCTCGGGCCCAGCCGCTCCGCGGCATATGGGATCCTCCCAGACCGGGGCACGAACCCGTATCCCCTGCATCGGCAGGCCGACTCTCAACCACTGCGCCACCAGGGAGGCCCCATGCTGAGAACTATTGAGCTATGCTTTCATTGTACAAATGTGACATGAAGAAAGATAAATATATAGAAATTATGATGATTGTAACTCACTGGTACTCATTTCAACTAACTTGCAAAGCACGTCTTTCCATGATCTAGAGTGCAGAATCATATTATACTGTGAATTCATTGAAGCAAGGGGCGGTATATGAAAGTGGCCCTTGAATGAAAGGACCCACGTAAGATCTTTCTCCTATTAAGTGGTAAAACCAGGACTGAAATTGCTTCTCCTAAAAATTGAGTGTTTTTTGCTGATTTTGTTTAATTTGTGTGTAAGTAGGTACTGTTGACAACCATCTGTACTTTACTTTTAAGTTAGAAAATTGTTCTACTATACTAGTTTTTTTATATTAGATCTGTAGTTCATACTTTGAAATAATTACCCAGTATTATTTTGCAGTTCACAATTGATTGAGTAGATATTGTTCAGTGTAATTACTCCTAGGATTTACCTAAATGTGAATATCATTTGCTGGATTCTTAAACTTCAGTAGAAAACTAGTGTTATATGAATAATTAATACATGTTCCACTCAAATATTAATTTCAGAAGAAAGTATAAACTTAATAGATATATTTAATAGGGCTAGTTTGAATCAATCTGCCTTTATGTTCCCACCCCCCCTCCAAGAAAATATGTTACATGGAAGGTAATGCATGACACACACCGATCCTTTGATCATGTTTGTTAACACATTGTGTTGTGTGTTGGTTGACCACTGGCCTGTTCTACTGTCAGTTTTCTTCATTTACTGTATTTATATAAATGGTAAAATAGTCAATTTAAAAATTTCTGTAATATGGGAACCTTTTCTACCTTTTAAATTATTGTTATAAAATTAATCCTGATTATATGGTCCTTAAACTTGTGCAACACAAAAATAAACACTGCCTGGTGTTGTCAGGTACAGGTAGCAGTTGGAAGCATATTTTACAATTCTACCTCCCATTAGCTGTGTGATACAAGCATTAGCTTCTGCCAACTAGAATTCTTTTTTTTTAATCTGTTAAAAAGGAAACAGATTTTGTCTAAAGCATTTCAAAGTACTAATATTGAGTTCTGCACAAGTGTTCAATGATTTAAATAAAACCATTCTCATGTCAGCTCCTTGATAAAATTTGCATTTCAATTCAGAAAGAAAAAAACAACCAAAAATCATACATTCTAGTTTGTACAAAAAGATTCAAAGAACTATGCTTCAATTATTTTTATTATTTTTTTTAGAAAAGCAAGTTTTCTATTTGTATTTACTACATTGCAGGGACAGGAATTCTTGCACATACATTGTAATTTGTATAAAAGCATTCAAAGAATTATGCTTCAAAATTATTTTTTTTCATTGACAATAGAATTATATTTCATTAGACATTTTTATAATTTTTGCAGAATTAGAATGTTATAAATGCTTCTACTTTTTTTGCTACTTAACAATATGTTATGAGCCTCTCATGCCAGTACATACAGTTCTACCTAATATTTAATGGCAAAATAGTATTGTTTTAGAATGTATGTTAGTTTACTTAAATAGCCCCCTATTTAGGTGGTAATCTAGTTTTAGCTGTTCTACACAGTGCTGTGATGGATATTCTCACACATACTTTGCATTCTCTTCTGATTATTTTCTTAGGATAAACACTGTTGGCTCAAAGGGTACATGCATTTTTAATCTGGTTGCCAAACTGCCTGCCAGAAAGGAATTACAAATTTATTGTTGCATCCAAAATAAGCTAAGCCTATGCCCCACTGTGTGCTGTACTTCATCTTTAGTATGACTGCAATAATTACACAAAGCCACAGCATTGAAATTTGTATTACAGTGGAGTTCCTTATGTCTTAGAATTCTACATATTAGAGCAGTTAAGTCCAGCAGTGAGGGAAATGTTTACATTCACAACTTGGATCGCGTGGTATTCATTTTGAAAAGGAGAGCTCTTCAGCCAGCAGTTAAATGGTGACACAGCATGCCTTGGTATTTTGCTTTTTCTGGGACTTGGTCACAAGCCATGATCCTTTCTCACCTTAGATGAGTGACTGAGAAGGTGGTGTTCCTCTGAGGAAAACTGACCGGCTTTTCAACTACATGTATTCAACTGCACCCCGGCCATGTTTTGAGACGTCCTGAGCGGTGCCCCTGTAATTCTGGAAAAACTCTTGTTCTTCCAGGCTTTGAAGTATCTCTGTGCAACATGAAAACATTATATATACATTTTCACTGTCCTCAAGGAGCTTGTCTGTACTCTGGGTGGGGAGACATGAAAGAATTTAAAACTTAGATGTTGGACTGGCTGTGAATGAATATACTAGGAGATAAAAGAAATGAAGATTAGTGGGTATTGTAATAGCCAGATAGGTTTTTCTAATGTATGGGTAAGATGGTGGATAGACATGAGAACAAGTGAAAGAAGGCATTCTATAGAGGAAAGACAAAAAAAAAAAAAAAACAGACATTAGGATACCATATAAGAGAGACAGAGGGGAGCCTGGCTTTCTGGAATAGAGTGTATACTGGAGGAAAGTTGAACACTAAGTATTAAGAACTTAGGAGCTAATGGTCTTAATAGCTATGGGCATGGGGCAATAAAGTAAGTATTCTTGTCATTGTGTGGGCGGTTGCCATGATGAAACTGAGCTTTTCTTTTTCTGTAAAACACTATGTATTCTTGACTAAAACAGAGGGAAACTGGAATCAGGAACATTAGAAGGTACATTTGAAACACTTTTAAAGCAAGATTCCTTGATATAGGTCCCTTGATCACCTGAATCAGAGCAACCAGATGATCATTAATATACAGATCCAGGATGCTCAACTCTACTGATTATGAATCCCTTGAGTAAGATCTAGAAATCACATCTGTAACAAGTGCCTCAAGTAATCCTGATCTTGAAGCTGGTCATTCTGCTTTGGGGTTTCTAATATCATCAGCTTCTGGGCCTTTTGAAAGTTACTTTTGATAATTATTAATAATAACTCAGAGAACAGTCAGAGGGAGAGCAGGCAACAAGCTAAGTGCATTGCTCCTCTTTCACAGGTGGCAGGAGATTTTTTTTGTAGATGTATTCCCTGCACATTGAATTGAATTTGCCTATTTATTTATAGTGGTTTAATTCCCCTTTTATTATGCCTCTTTTTATTTGGTCCACTAAGTGTTTCTCCAAATTAGTGTTTTGTTTTGCTTTAATTAAAATAGTTGTTTATCAACTGAATTTGGCACTTCTAGACACTATGTGAAAACAGAAGCAACCGAACTCCATTTCTGATATTTTGAGTAGTTATTCAATTCTACTGAGAAATGTTTTTTTTGACCACTGTATTTTCTGAATCCTGCCTTTTTCAATGTTTCAATTGTCAGTCCCCAGATTAAATACAAGTGAAACAATGAATAAATTACAAAACCAGGGGTAAACAAAATAGTGATTAATGGCATTGTAATCTTATAATTATAATTGCATACATTCATATGTAATATAGAAAGCATGCTTTTCAAATCTACTATTGTTAAATTTCTGGTAAGTATCATAATATCAGTTTTCTGAGATAAATTATAGTAATTTGACTGCTGATAGCCTTTTTCTTCAAAATTATATTTTAGAAGATTGTATTGTATTATAATCAGTTAACTCTCCAAAACTTAAGACTTGGTTTACCAACACTTCTGTTGGAAGAGAAGGGGGATTTTGCATGCTAGATATAATTCACTGTATATAGTTATTTAAATATGGTGATAAACATTACTTTAAAACTCAGTTTTACTAGAACTTTATTTTAAAAGGATATTGCATCAAAAATTAAAACTTCCCACCATTTGTATTAGGTAGCATTTGTTTCTCACCTGACTTCATGTAGTAAGAAGGGAAATATTATTTTTACCATTTGACCCATGAGGAAACAGACCACAAAAAGTGATTTGCCTAATGTTATGGAGCAAGTTAAGGAGAAGCTGTAATTCAAAACAATGTTTCTTGGCTATTAATACAATATTTTTGGAACTAAAACTTGCTACCTTCAGTAAAATAGAGGATTTTATAGTAGCCTTGAATTTTAGTAAGTAGGGAGTTAAATCACTGAGGGTTCCATTGACATAGTGAATATTACTATAGAATTAAAGATAAATGATTCATGCCATAACCAGAAACTTTAAATATTATGTTCTTGTAACACACAATTTAGCTAATAAATAGTTTTGGGCCAAATAAATGCCCTGTGCACATGATGCATCTCATACGATTTAAGAAATATTGACTCATTCCTTACCATGTATCAGGCATTATGTAAGGAACTAGGAAAAATGAGGTGGTTAAGAAATAGCTTTTACCCTTAACATGTTCACAGTAGGAAGGGCAGATATTCAAACAAATATGTTATTATATACTGTAATAAATATAATCATAGGAGCAAGTATAAAAAAGTGGGACATACAGAGAGTGTGATGAACATTATTGGGATTAGCAAAGGTTTCTGGAGAGGTGATAATTTCTGAGCCAAATATTGTGGGGCCAGTAGAAGTATTGTAATAAAAGACTAATTGGCTATATGAGATAATTTTAGCTTATGAGAAATGGAATATTTATAAATGGAATGGAATACTTATAAATGGAATCTTTCCTGCTGTATCAATAAACAAAGGATGTCACAGTCATCAAGGATTGCAGCCCTCCAACGTGAGCCTGTGAACCCTGAGGAAACTCAAGGCTGAAAAGAATACCTGCCATCCAGCAGCCATCAGACTACAGCCACTCCCTGCAGTGAGCCCTGAGGAAACTCAGGATATGAAAACACAGCATAAAGGCCCCAGATTGCTGAGGTGCATATCAAAGGAATGATTTCAGTGAGTCCAGACTCTTGCATCTTCCCATACATAGAAAGGCACTAAATTCCTTGACTTGAGATATCTGGGCTGTGTTATAGGTGACACTCATTTTGGAAACAACAGAAGAGAGCCCACTGGGTAAATTTGAGCTTGGGCCTAAGCTCAGTCAACACTTAGGTTATTTTTCTACTAAGGTTCCTATCTCATTGGACTTGGAAATAATGACTTGAGGAGAGCAAAGAACTCTGAAGTGTACTGAATGTTCTGTATAAACTCAGATCTTTTTATTATCAGCATTCCAGGCACCAATGGTACAATGGATGGCAAATGTAAATTATGTATTCAAACACAAATATACAGAAAAGAAATGATTTTCTGCCTTCTTTAAAATTTTGGTAAACTAACAACAGTGGATTTACATGTTTTTGAGGGTAAGAAACAGCTGGATGGATTAGTAGCTGATCACTTGAGGCAGAGTATGTACTCTCCACCTGACTGGTGTCATACATTGTGAGTCCCAACTTGGCCCTTGAAGGCATTGAATTTAGACATTAAATACAAAACCATTCTCTTTTTTTTTTCTGGTACATGGGCTTCTCACTGTTGTGGCCTCTCTCATTGCGGAGCACAGGCTCCGGATGCGCAGGCTCAGCGGCCATGGCTCATGGGCCCAGCTGCTCCGTGGCATGTGGGATCTTCCCAGACCGGGGCACGAACCTGTGTCCCCTGCATTGGCAGGTGGACTCTCAACCACTGCACCACCAGGGAAGCCCCATTCTCATTTTTGAAACTCCTTTCTTTATGATTAATAGTATAAAATTTCAATAAATTTTAAATAACTTCCTCTTTTTTGCTTGGCCAATTATATGCATTTCTATTCTGCCCTAATAGTAATTTAGACCTCATAACTCTCCAGAGCAAAAGCCTAAAAATTTACACCAAATTGTTCATATTCCATAGGCTACTTGAGAGACAAAAATGATTCCAGGACCATTCCGAGGATTCTGAGTAATCTGAGGTTTCTAGTATCCTCTTCAGAAAGAAAAATGCAGAAAATCAGGTTATTTATACACTGTGGCTCAGGGCCATAGTGTTTTATCAGCAATCTTTGTGTTACTTATGAAAGCAATTTCTAATTTTCAATGGCTTGCAGTGAATTTGAGCAAATATAAATTTATGTTCAACTTTGAGTGAGTTTCTAGAGGAAGAAATAAAGTAAAACTATCATAAAAACAATAACCAATCTGTGGTATCAAAAATACTGACTTTGAACTTTGAACTAGAGCATGTAAGAGTAAAGTTATGAAAAGATAATATGTCTTCTTAATCCTGAGAAGACATCTGACTGGCAAAGCCATAAGCATGGGAAAAAAAATTTTTTTTGAAATAGCCGTTTTTCATTTCCTTGTTGAACTTGAAGCCAAATTTTATGTTCTTCACCTAGCACCACAAGCCATTTTTCCTCAGGCTTGGCGTCATTTTAATAGTTCAGATGTTATATATTGTTATAGAACAGAGGACTGTGTTTGAGGGAGATTATGACTTGTCTATGGCAAATAGCAAAGTATAGTATATAACATTTTTTGGTGATGATATTGTTGCTTAACTTATAAAAATCAGTTCTTTCCACTGTCTCCTTTTGATATAAAAGTACTTTAACAAAAATTGAAAGATGACACAAGTCTGTTTTTTTTTTTTAGCTTTGTTTGGTCATGTTAGCTAAATTAGATTAAAAGTAAAATTTAGAATAGTATATGCCACAATGTTCTATGGTAGTTTTTTGTAGCTACTTTTGGTAGCTATCAATAAGTGTTTGATGATTAATAGAATCAATAATCTAAGGAGCTGTGAAAAGCTAGGTTTAATTTAGTTTTAAGTACCTAGGTCTTAAAAGCCTTTATTATGTAAATAAGCACTGTTAACATTTAAGAGGAGGATAATGCTTCTTCTTCTCATTACTATTATTAGTAGTATATTGATAGACCCAAAGTTGCCTATGTAGCTCAGGTTTGGAAATATTGCATTCAAATTTTGTTTCCTTTGTTCTATCTACTTTTAAATGTTTTTTTAATCACCCATTTTTAACATTTACAATATATCTTTCACCCCCAGAAAAATGTGTCAATCTTCTTCAGCAGTTCACATTCTGATTCATTAATAATGGCTAAAATAATTGGTGTGTAAATAGGTTCCAATGGAATGAGTTTAATCAGATTGGTAATAATAATAATAACACCTAATATTTAATACTTGTGTGCTAAATATCAAACACTAAACTAAGTGCTTATCATGAATTATTTAACTTAATCCTTACAACAACTCCAAGGAATACATTTTATTTCTATCCCCATTTTACCAGTGAAGAAATTGATGCATAGAAAGATGATGTCAATTTCTCATGGTAACACATTAAGTGGTTGAGTAGGTATGTGAACCTGGAAGTCTGATTTCATAGTTGTCATTCTTCATAACTTTTATATTGCCTCCCTCATCAGATTTATCTTTGAGGTTCCTCTCTAGCTTACTCATTCCTTAACATGCCATCACTTTGTAAAATGGCTTGCTCTTTCTTTTCATGGATCCCCAAGTAATGCAGGAGTTGTTTGTATGGTAGCTTTATATAAACGTGTCACTTTAAAACGTCTATACCAAGTAGAATGGCATTATGAATATCTGCCCCATGACAGTGACAGAAAAGAAGGATTTATTTTAATAACTTATCCTACATGATATGATATCTAGTTGGTACCTAATTTCAGTGGCTTTTCTTGACATCAAGTTTCCTATCTATGAGTAAAGATCATATTTGTTTCTTAACTGTTAATATTTTCTATCACAATTCTGATTATATATATGTAAAGGATAATGTGTTAAGAGTGGAAAACTAACTCCTATTTATTGTCGATCAAACCAACAATAAAATAATTAGTCTCAGTTAATTCTGATTATATATATGTAAAGGATAATGTGTTGAGTGGAAAACTAACTCCTATTTATTGTCGATCAAACCAACAATAAAAGAATTAGTCTCAGTTACACATCCATTGTAATTTATAATATTAAGTGAGAGAAGTTGTTTTAATTAATGATCTTAGTGTCCTCAAGTAAGTGATATTGTTTCCATGTTTCAGTTTCTAGGAGGTACACAGCTGATGTTCAGATCATAGTTCACAGCAAGTCATATACACTTTTAAACAGACTTTTAATTAGGCTAATTTTTTTTCAATTAAGGCTTAAACTTCATTTTAGCAAATACTTAACTTATATGTGTGACTGTGTGTTTGTATCAAATTTGTTTAAATCATTGTTGACTTCTAGTAGACTTGAAATACAGTACTTTTAAATATAGCTTCACCTTGAAGAATGAGAAAAGGCAAAGTTGCAAAGGAGGTCCTTAAATACCTTGCAACTACTTTTAAAGATATTTTTAAATGCAAGAAAAACTTACATATCATATGATAGTTTCAGCTGGGGCAACAGTCACATTGAGATAACAAATATATCTATACAAATAAGATCAAGATTTCAATAATCTTACACATGACAATTCATATTCTGGACTACTGGATAAGAAAATATGGAGAAAAATATAGAATATCAAAAGTAGAAGAGTAAAAAGTGCATCATTCCCCTTATAACTGATATAAGTGAAAAACAAATAAATGAAATATATGTTAGTATCTACATTAGATTATGAAGAATAATAATTTCTATTTTTAGCACAATTGTATTTAATGTTCACAGAATCAGATGCATGTTCTCTTCATAAGTTCTGTCCTATGTCAGATAAGCTGCTGGGATATGTACTTACTTGGTGGGCTCCTTTTTTTACTTCTAGTGTACAGAGTATATTCTAAAAATGCAGAGTAGAACATTGTCTGGGAGGAATCTCATGAGATGATGTACTATGTTTCTCTACTGACAAGTGGTGTTCCACCCCAATTATTTTGGGTTGGCTTTAAAAAATATATGCAAGTACTCTGTTAACTAAGCAGTGCATCCTAGTGTTTAAAACTCTGGGTCTACCCTTAATTATTCCCACTATATTTTCACAAACTACCCATTAAAAGCCAAAAGCAACTCATTCTTCCCAAATTTGGTTCTACCTGGTTCTTTTAGCTTTTATCCTAGGGGATATAACTGGAAATTTTACTTTTTGTTAAAATCGTAATAGCAGTTTGGGACTCCAGTTGTACATTAAAAAAAAGAAAAAGTCAAGTTATGAGATAAAAATCCAAAGTACTCTATCATCTCCAATGGGGAAAACTAACTTATAAATACTAAAATGATTTCTCCCAAATAAACAGACAAAAAGAGCTGCCCAAAGGCATTTCAAGATTTGATGTGGCTTCCTTAAATGATAAAGCTACCACCAGCCTTCCTGCCTCAAATGTCAATATTGATATTTAACATGATATTCAAAATATGAGGACTCAAGTCAATTATGATGACAGATAGTAATCTGTTGGCTGATCTGATTACTTCTGACCATTTAAAAGCTACAGAGAGCCAAAATGGCCTAAAAGAAGAGTACATGCATACACTACATAAAGCTAGAATTCCATATGTGAGCTATAATCAAGAACATACATAATGTTAGCAAATATCTGACAAGGCTTACAGCAAATAATTTCTTGGGTGATTTGGCATCATAAAAACCTGTCATTTATTATAGCTGAGCTGTGACAAGACAAAAACTTGGTTAATTTTATATCAATTCATCATATGAGAATCATGGCAAATTATAGCTCATTTTCAAATTTGGGAGCCATTGTTCACAATAACCATTACTTTCACTCCTGAGAACCTTGGTCAAAAGCTTTAAAATTTGATTGATTTTTCTGTAAGCAGATGTTTAATACTATTTAAGGGCATTGCTTTTTGGTAAAAAGGAAATAGAAATGTAGATTTGTCATAGCTCAATTATTTTTTAAATCCAATTCCATCAAGATGAGAATATTTGGAAGAAATAACTCTCCAAACACAAAACCAAAATAAGTTTGCAATATGTAGTTAAGGTTTTGATTAATGGGCCTTTTGCATTGCAAAACAGTTAGAATTGGAGTAGCTGATTGATACAATTACACATTAATTGTTGTCACCACATCTCACATTAGGTTCTTGTAAAGAGCTAAATATATTTCTAAATAAGATGAATTAAATTTAAATACATCACATTTGCCATTTTGTCAATCTTTATTATGTACCTCACTAAGAGACTTCCTTGCTAAAGTGAAAGATCAAAATTTTCCCAGATATATAAACAGTGTAAATAAATTTGAGGAGAAACTGGTCTTCAAAGTGAGCCTAGTTGATCATCTAGTATGAGCAAGAGAATGATAGTGGGGATTGAATCTAGAATATTTTATGCAAATCATACAACTTGGGGCAAACATACCATCACACAGATCTAGCTGAATGTCTCAAAAGTTAAGAAACCCCAGGCTTTCCCTTAAACAGACACCTGGAATTTCCTCAATTTTCCTGCAGGTTTGTCTCCCTAGGGTTCTCTCTTTTTCGAATTGTACACACACACAGACACACACACACACACACACACAACATTTAATTCCTTGAGCATAATTATTTTACTCCAGTAGAATTACAGTCTCGCTTGTTTCTCTTAAGACAATGGTTCTTTATCTTTTTACGTCACAAATGCCTTTGAGAATCTGATAAAAAGTCGATTGAACCTTCTCTGGAAAAACATTGCTCTCCTCTCCTGAAAAAAATGCAAGCAATGTACAGAGGTTCACAGATTCCTGGAAGCTCTCCCAGGGTTCTGAGATAAAATTCCTTATGCAGATGGTATCCCCTTAAGTTTTCCAGAAAAATCAAAGAGCTTATGCAGTAAGTCTACATGACTACAGGTGCAGGCCAGTACTGACTCATTTTTGTCTCAAGACTTTTCTTCTTTACTGAGATTTTATTTCAGATAACTCACTGATGAGAACATGGGTCAAATTAGTCATTCTCAAGTTATTCACCGTGTGGTAAAAAGCTTATATATATATATATATATATATATATATATATATATATATATATATATATATATATATATACACACACACATATATAGCATTTATAAAGATAATATGCTCACATGAGTGTATGAGTATGTATGTCCAACAGTCATCATTAACAACTTTCCCATGACAGTCCATATTTTTATAAATCACAATTGAAAATCATTGTTTCTATTCTCATATTAAACATAAGCTTGCAGAGAGTTTATGTTTTAAACTTCTCAGAGAAAACACCTTTTTTTCCTCTGAGAATTAGAAACATATAGTGAATATACACATATACAGTTATATATTAATGTGATTCATCTGAAATATTTCAGTATACAAAGATGTTCAACTGTAGTTCACTAATATCTTTGTATAAAGAAGGTTTAGCCTAAGTAATTATTATTCAACTGAACATAAATTAAAATATTCAGTTTTAAAAGTTTATTACTGGATGTTTTAAAGACTGTGCAGTCACTAGATGTCTCCTTTGCAAGAACATAAAGAGGCCTGCATTAACAAAAAAATATGAAATAAATGAGGGAAATGTAGTAATCAGCATGGGCAGAACTCAGTGTATTTTAGAGACAAAAATATTCATATTCATTTCACATGCTCTGTTAATAAAAGTTTTATTTTTTCCTCTCCTGAATAAAGAAGAAACAACCGAAGAAGAAAATAACAAACACCAGAGTTCTCAATCATATCTGGGCCCATAGCAAACAGAATCACAAAGGAAATGTACTTGTGAGAATTGTGAGGCTATTAATAAAAGATCCAATGCTACCAGGAGTCAAAAGACATTTTTCTCTCTCCAAAAGAGCAAAGACATCACAGAGAAGGCTTTAATTCTATATATCTGAATAGCCCTGAGCAGTGAAGAACCATTAGTTAATGACTGCAGTGCAGGAGAATGAGGATAAGTAGACAGAAGAAAGGGACACCTGCTGGGAAGAGACAAACATCATTTTTGAAGATACTGTGTTCATTACATATCATCCACTGATTCCCTTTCCATTTGCTCCATCTAGTAGAAATATGCTTCAGAAGAGGGAGATTATAATGATAACCAATTTTATGAATAATATTTTCTTCAAGGAACAACTTAAAAAGAAAAGAATTGCTCAAGATGTTAATGTACAGTGAATGGGTATTAGTATTTACTCATTACTTGTTGTTATGAAATCCAAGGACATAGGAATGGTGGGTTAAGCAAATGTCATGGCCATTGCAAGATCTCTAGATATTTTTAGCTCAAACTTGAAGAAATGCAGGGGATTTTTCCTTTCATGCTTCCATCATCCCTTTAGTTGTGGGCCTTTGAAGGAGTTGTACATACAAGAGTGAGTTAGAATGGATTTGAGTAGAGTCCCGAATAAGTGTCATAACAGCTTATAGATTGATGGATGACATTCTAGCTGGCATAGAAAGATGGTCTTCACCAGATGGTAAAGAGAAGGTCAACTGGGCACTGGCTTTCACATCACTTCCTGCTGTGAGAGATGCTTGATACTGTGAAAGCTAAAGGTCTCAAGCTTTCCCTGTATTTTCTATGTGACACTTTCTCACTTTCCCCTTTTCTAGCTCCTGGTATCTTTCATATGGTGTGAATATGAGAAAAGTTGCCTTATATGCAAGTTGTGTATATAATATGCATGTGATAAATATGCATTCATTTTTTTTTCTATTTGATCTCCTAGACAAGTGGTATTTGAACTTCATGATCAAATATCTTCTTTTAATCAATAAGGGAGAGAACTGATTCATATTTCAAAATAGTATGCTAACATATATTATTTATTTATTAAACAATTTATCAGGCTTCTACTATGCATCAGGCACAGCACTTAACACTAGAGACATCAAAGTGGATGATGCATAGACCTTCTCCTGAAGAACCTCATGGTTCTGAGAGAGGAGATACAAATGCAATGTATCAAATGCATCAAATTAATTTAGATGCTATTTGTATAAGTGAACAACATTCATTGATAACCATAGAAGGAACTGATGAGAAAAAACTTTGTAGACTAGGTAACCTATGAGATAATTCTTCAAAGATGATTGTATGTCTGCACCTTATAGATGAGGTGCAAAAGAACATTCTAGGTTGAGAAATCAGAGTATGGGTATGGTTTTCATTGAAGATGCTCTCGTATATTCCAGATTCCTCCTTAGGGACCCATGGCAGGGGTTAACTTCCTTACTTCAGTTGATAATAAAAGTGGCAGTTACCTTTTTTGGGTAATTCCTCATGAAATGAAGTGACTGGTGTGAATTCCAGGTGGAAATCTTAAGAGCAAGGTTTTAATTTTCCATGTTGTTTTTACCTCTGCCATGAAATTCTCTGGATAAGGTTTCAGAGTGAAGGTGCAAGAAGCAGACTTCCTAACTAACCTGCCATTGACATATTGAATAAGTAGAAAGTAAACTTTGTTGTTATGAGACACTAAGATTTCAAGGTTGGTTGGTACTACTGCGTAATCTAGCTTCTTGTAACTGATACAATGAGCCAAATTTTGGAGAACAGAAGTGGTAATGTATATCTGGAGAGATAGGCAGGAGATAGATCATCAATGAGTGTTATTACATGTCCTACTAAGGAATTTGAATTTTATCCAATGGAAAATAACAATCAGAGAATGTGCTTTAAGGAAAGGAATAATGTCCAGATTTGCATTTTTGAGAAGGTCAACTCTGATGATAATGAAAAATAGATTAAATTGACCAAGACTAGCTGCAGGGATCAGTTAAGGAGGCTGTTTTGAAAGTTCAAGCAAAATATGATAAGGATCTGAAGTAAGGCAATCACAAAAGAATTTGAGAGGAAAATTATGAGAAATCTTTAGGAGGTAAAGTAGGAAATTCTTCCCAACTTGTTGTGGGACAGAAGAGATAAAGTTTGTGGGTATTAATACAACATCCAGGTAGAAATATCCAACAGGAAGTTGTTAGTGAGAGTTGGGTACTTAGGGTAGAAGGCTAACCTAGAGATAAATATTTGAGAGTATTTGGATATCCATGGAAGTTGTAACCATGGACAGAGATTAGATTGTCTAGTGAGACCATATAAATAGGAAGAAAACAATAATATGACCCTAGAAGTCATTAATATTTTTATGGTTTTGAAAGGGAGGGTAAATACAAAAGAAGAATATGAAAAAAAATGGTCATAGAACTGATATGAAGACTAATAGAACTATGTTACAGGAGTCCATGGGAGAGGGACATTAAAGACGCAAATAGGGCTTCCTTGGTGGCACAGTGGTTGAGAGTCCGCCTGCCGATGCAGGGTACATGGGTTCGTGCCCTGGTCTGGGAAGATCCCACATACTGCGAAGCGGCTGGGCCCATAAGCCATGGCCACTGAGCCTATGCGTCCAGAGCCTGTGCTCCGCAATGGCAGAGGCCACAACAGTGAGAGGCCCGCATACCGCAAAAAAAAAAAAAAAAAAAAAGACACAAATAGCTAGATCAAATAAGATGAGGATTAAGAGCCTATTAGGAGATTGCTGTTGGCTTTTACCATTGGACTTTCAGAAAAGTGGTGGTGGAAGCCTTGGGTGTTTTAAAGAGTGGTTGGCAGGTGAAGAGACTACATTTCAGAGGCATTTTTTTTAATGAAAACATATTTAGTTCACTAAAGAATAAACCAATCATGAGGAGAAAGTTGATTGTGCCAGATAAAGAGATTGTAACTGATAGTGTAGTCTGGAATTAGATGAGACTGTAAGGAATGATAACAGGAACACAGGTGGAAGGGTTTACTTTAGAAACAAAGTTCTCTTCCTTTGAAAATGAAGAAAGCGTGGAGGTAGTCAGAAGATATAGATAAGTTGTTGTTGTAGATGTAGGAAATTGAGGTTGTTCATACTGTATGGACTCAGTTTTCTCAGTAAATTAGAAGACAGCTTAATTTATTGAGAGATAGATGGTAGAGGATTTTATGGCTGAAGTGAAACATAAAAATTTGGAATAGATATTGCAGAGATTCAAAGAAACTGACCAGGAACATGTTTGAGAATTCCTGAGTGATGCTGAAATCTCAAATGAAATAAGCTTACAAATGTCTGGTTACTTAAAAACATAATTTTGTTATTTTCCTCTGCAGCCTCCTGTAGCCTTAGTATATTAATGGAAGAAGTGATTGTTTAGATTAATCCAGTGTTTGGGGCTTGTTGTAAAAAGGATTAAGGGCTAAGGGCATTGAGGGTGCTGGCAAAGGAGGGATTGTCATGATGCATCATGAAGTCTGTATTGCATATGGAAGAAAGTGAAGTAATGGAGGAATGATGCACTGGGAAATAAATTATGGGGTGAAAGTATTTCCAGATTCTCAACTTCTATATGCACTCTTTTTCTAAAATAGATCTGCCTGAGAAAGTAACTAATAACTGGTTCTTTCTTCCTAAGCTCTTCTTTCACTAAAGTTCTATGCTATAAAAAAGGAGTACCCTCATCCATTCAATTATTATTAAGGTGCTTTCCCCATAGTATAAAAAATCTAGGCAACACAGAAAAGGTTAGTTTTAAAGGAAAGATCATCTAGCGTCCAAAGTAAATTTAGGGGGAGAAATACTGAAGGGAACCATGCCTTGATTCAGCTAAGGAAATGGTTCTCACTTGTGGGTGATTTTTGCCCCCCCACAGAAGACAAATGGAAATGTCAGGAGACATTCTGTGTTGTCACAACTGGGAGGAAGGGTGCTACTGGCATTTAGTGGATAGAGGGTAGGCACGCTG
The DNA here is from genome assembly GCF_964341445.2 of Mesoplodon mirus. NCBI lineage: Eukaryota > Metazoa > Chordata > Mammalia > Artiodactyla > Ziphiidae > Mesoplodon > Mesoplodon mirus. Next base: position 74,351,106 of record NC_138981.1, read on the forward strand.
GTAAACAATCCAACAATACAAAGGAGGGCCTCCCCACAGCTAAGAATTACTTGGCTGAAAATGTCAGTAGTGCTGAGGCTGAGAAACAATGATCCAGGGCACAAACTCCAGGAAAAAAACTATAATTCAGAAATTAGAAGACTGTCACATAAACCTGTATGAATACATTTATTTATTTATTTATTTATTTATTTATTTATTTATTTATTTATTTATCTCTGTGTGTTCCTTCCTTTTCTACTTTCTGAAAGACTTTTTACAGTGTTGCTATTATGTCACCCATAAGTATTTATAGAGTTCACTAGTAAAATCCTCTGGCCCTTGAGTTTTCTTTATGGAAGTGTTTTAAATTACATATTCATTCAATTAATTTGATTTATTTTGATCGATTTCATTAATTTCTGCTACTATCGTTTTTTATCACTGATTTTTACTTGTAATTCATTACTTTATTTTCATCCCACCTCTAAAAATAGCTACCCCATACACCAAGGGGTAGAGGAAATCCGGGAAAATAGAACTAATTTTAATAACAACATTAATAACAAAGAACCTTCCCAGTCATACTTTTACTATATACAGAAAAATAACTGATGTCATTTTGCTCAACTTGCAATTTTTAAATCTTCCTTTCCTTATTTTTTTCACTAAGTACATCAGACCAGAGGCCCTGGCACCACATGTGTCCCCTCTGTAGTCCTGGCAAGTGTCATTTACACCTTGACAGCTTTATCACCTACAGTCAGCCTTTTCCATAAGTCAGGCAGGCATGTTATTGGAAGATGGTGCGTCGGCTCCTTGCACGCGTTTATGGCACTTCTCATCTCTGTCTACAAAGGAGGAGACTCTTTTATGTTTGTGGGGATAATTGATTCACTAGACTTTCCTCGGGTCTTTCAAAAAACTTCTCACCTTATCACTTATTACGATTGTAAGCTTCTCTCGCAATTCAAGCAGTAGGGTAATTTTCCAGACTTGGGAAAAACTTACCTTCTCTCACATTTTTTTTTTTTTTTGCTTTATAACAAATTTAATCAGTTATAAATATACATATGTTCCCATATCCCCTCCCTTTTGGTTCTCCCTCCCACCCTCCCTATGCCACCCCTGCAGCCGGTCACAAAGCACCGAGCTGATCTCCCTGTGCTATGCGGCTGCTTCCCACTAGCTATCTACCTTATGTTTGGTAGTGTATATATGTCCATGCCACTCTTTCACTTTGTCACAGCTTACCCTTCCCCTTCCCCATATCCTCAAGTCCATTCTCTAGTAGGTCTGTGTCTTTATTCCTGTCTTACCCCTAAGTTCTTCATGACATTTTTTTTCTTAAATTCCATATATATGTGTCAGCATACAGTATTTGTCTTTCTCTTTCTGACTTACTTCACTCTGTATGACAGACTCTAGGTCCATCCACCTCATTACAAATAACTAAATTTCAGTTCTTTTTATGGCTGAGTAATATTCCATTGTATATATGTGCCACATCTTCTTTATCCATTCATCCGATGATGGACACTTAGGTTGTTTCCATCTCCGGGCTATTGTAAATAGGGCTGCTATGAACATTTTGGTGCATGACTCTTTTTGAATTATGGTTTTCTCAGGATATATGCCCAGTAGTGGGATTGCTGGGTCATATGGTAGTTCTATTTTTAGTTTTGTAAGGAACCTCCATACTGTTCTCCATAGTGGCTGTACCAATTCACATTCCCAACAGCAGTGCAAGAGTGTTCCCTTTTTTCCACACCCTCTCCAGCATTTATTGTTTCTAGATTTTTTGATGATGGCCATTCTGACTGGTGTGAGATGATATCTCATTGTAGTTTTGATTTGCATTTCTCTAATGAGAAAAGATGTTGAGCATCCTTTCATGTGTTTGTTGGCAGTCTGTATATCATCTGTGGAGAAATGTCTATTGAGGTCTTCTGCCCATTTTTGGATTGGGTTTTTTTGTTTTTTTGTTATTGAGCTGCATGAACTGCTTATAAATTTTGGAGATTAATCCTTTGTCAGTTGCTTCATTTGCAAATATGTTCTCCCATTCTGAGGGTTGTCTTTGGTCTTGTTTATGGTTTCCTTTGCTGTGCAAAAGCTTTTAAGATTCATTAGGTCCCATGTGTTTATTTTTGTCTTTATTTCCATTTCTCTGGGAGATGGGTCAAAAAGGATCTTGCTGTGATTTATGTCATAGAGTGTTCTACCTATGTTTTCCTCTAACAGTTTGAGAGTGTCTGGCCTTACATTTAGGTCTTTAATCCATTTTAAGCTTATTTTTGTGTATGATGTTAGGGAGTGATCTAATCTCATATTGTTACATGTCCCTGTCCAGTTTTCCCAGCACCACTTATTGAAGAGACTGTCCTTTCTCCACTGTACATTCCTGCCTCCTTTATCAAAGATAAGGTGACCATATGTGTGTGGGTTGACCTCTGGGCTTTCTATCCTGTTCCATTGATCTATCTTTCTGTTTTTGTGCCAGTACCACACTGTCTTGATTACTGTAGCTTTTTAGTATAGTCTTAAGTCAGGGACCCTGATTCCTCCAGCTCAGTTTTTCGTTCTCAAGATTGCTTTGGCTATTCAGGGTCTTTTGTGTTTCCATACAAATTGTGAAATTTTTTGTTCTACTTCTGTGAAAAATGCCAGTGGTAGTTTCATAGGGATTGCATTGAATCTATAGATTGCTTTAGGTAGTAGAGCCATTTTCACAATATTGATTCATCCAATCCAGGAGCATGGTATATCTCTCCATCTATTTGTATCATCTTTAATTTCTTTCATCAGTGTCTTATAATTTTCTGCATACAGGTCTTTTGTCTCCTTAGGTAGGTTTATTCTTAGATACTTTATTCTTTTTGTTGCAATGGTAAATGGGAGTGTTTCCTTGATTTCAATTTCAGATTTTTCATCATTAGTATATAGGAATGCCAGAGATTTCTGTGCATTAATTTTGTATCCTGCTACTTTACCAAATTCATTGATCAGCTCTAGTAATTTTCTGGTAGCATCTTTAGGATTCTCTATGTATAGTATCATGTCATCTGCAAACAGTGACAGCTTTACTTCTTCTTTTCCAATTTGGATTCCTTTTATTTCCTTTTCTTCTCTGATTGCTGTGGCTAAAACTTCCAAAACTATGTTGAAGAAGAGTGGTGAGAGTGGGCAACCTTGTTTTGTTCCTGATCTTAGTGGAAATGGTTTCAGTTTTTCACCATTGAGGATGATGCTGGCTGTGGCTTTGTCATATATGGCCTTCATTATGTTGAGGAAAGTTCCCTCTATGCCTACTTTCTGCAGGGTTTTTATCATAAATGGGTGTTGAATTTTGTTGAAAGCTTTCTCTGCATCTATTGAGATAATCATATGGTTTTTCTCCTTCAATTTGTTAATATGGTGTATCACATTGTTTGATTTGCATATATTGAAGAATCCTTGCATTCCTGGAATAAACCCCACTTGATCATGCTGTATGATCCTTTTAATGTGCTGTTGGATTCTGTTTGTTAGTATTTTGTTGAGGATTTTTGCATCTATGTTCATCAGTGATATTGGCCTGTAGTTTTCTTTCTTTGTGACATCGTTGTATGGTTTTGGTATCAAGGTGATGGTGGCCTCATAGAATGAGTTTGGGAGTGTTCCTCCCTCTGCTATATTTTGGAAGAGTTTGAGAAGGATAGGTGCTAGCTCTTCTCTAAATGCTTGATAGAATTTGCCTATGAAGCCACCTAGTCGTGGGCTTTTGTTTGTTGGAAGATTTTTTTATCACAGTTTCAATTTCAGTGCTTGTGATTGGTCTCTTCATATTTTCTATTTCTTCCTGATTCAGTCTTGGCAGGTTGTGCATTTCTAAGAATTTGTCCATTTCTTCCAGGTTTTGCAATTTATTGGCATAGAGTTGCTTGTAATAATCTCTCATGATCCTTTGTATTTCTGCAGTGTCAGTTGTTACTTCTCCTTTTTCATTTCTAATTCCATTGATTTGAGTCTTCTCCCTTTTTTTTCTTGATGAGTCTGGCCAATGATTTATCAATTTTGTTTATCTTCTCAAAGAACCAGCTTTTAATTTTATTGATCTTTGCTATCATTTCCTTCATTTCTTGTTCATTTATTTCCGATCTGATTTTTATGGTTTCTTTCTTTCTGCTAACTTTCGGATGTTTTTGTTCTTCTTTCTCTAATTGCTCCAGGTACAAGTTTAGGTTGTTTCTTTGAGGTGTTTCCTGTTTCTTAAGGTAGGATCGTATTGCTATAAACGTCCCTCTTAGAACTGTTTTGTTGCATCCCATAGGTTTTGGGTTGTTGTGTCTCCATTGTCGTTTGTTTCTAGTTATTTTTTAATTTCCTTTTTGATTTCTTCAGTGATCACTTCGTTATTAAATAGTGTATTGTTTAGCCTCCATGTGTTTGTATTTTTTACTGCTCTTTTCCTGTAATTGATATCTAGTCTCATAGCATTGTGGTCAGAAAAGATACTTGACATAATTTCAATTTTTTAAATTTACCAGGGCTTGATTTGTGACCCAAGATATGATCTATCCTTGAGAATGTTCCATGAGCACTTGAGAAAAATGTGTATTCTGTTGTTTTTGTTTGGAATGTCCTATAAATATCAATTAAGTACATCTTGTTCAATGTACCATCCAAAGCTTGTGTTTCATTATTTATTTTCATTTTGGATGATCTGTCCATTGGTGAAAGTGGGATGTTAAATTCACATACTATGATTGTGTTACTGTCAATTTCTCCTTTTATGGCTGTTAGTATTTGCCTTATGTATTGAGGTGCTCCTATGTTGGGTGCATAAATATTTACAATTGTTATACCTTCTTCTTGGATCGATCCCTTGATCATTATATAGTGTCCTTCTTTGTCTCTTCTAGTAGTCTTTATTTTAAAGTCTATTTTGTCTGATATGAGAATTGCTACTCCAGCTTTCTTTTGTTTTCCATTTGCATGGAATATCCTTTTCCATCCCCTTACTGTCAGTCTGTATGTGTCTCTAGGTCTGAAGTGGGTCTCCTGTAGACAGCATATATATGGCTCTTGTTTTTGTATCCATTCAGCCAATGTGTGTCTTTTGGTGGGAGCATTTAATCCATTTATATTTAAGGTAATTATCGATATGTATGTTCCTATTCCCATTTTCTTAATTGTTTTGGGTTTGTTGTTGTAGGCCTTTTCCTTCTGTTGTGTTTCTTCCCTAGAGAAGTTCCTTTAGCATTTGTTGTAAAGCTGGTTTGGTGGTGCTGAACTCTCTCAGCTTTTATTTGTCTGTAAAGGTTTTAATTTCTCTATCAAATCTGAATGAGATCCTTGCTGGGTAGAGTAATCTTGGTTGCAGGTTTTTCTCCTTCCTCACTTTTATTATGTCCTTCCACTCCCTTCTGTCTTGAAGAGTTTCTGCTGAGAGATCAGTTGTTATCCTGATGGGGATTCCCTTGTGTGTTATTTGTTGTTTTTCCCTTGCTGCTTTTAATATGATTTATTTGTGTTTAATTTTTGACAGTTTGATAAATATGTGTCTTGGCGTATTTCTCCTTGGATTTATTCTGTATGGGACTCTCTGTGCCTCCTGCACTTGATTAACTACTTCCTTTCCCATATTAGGGAAGTTCTTATCTATAATCTCTTCAAATATTTTCTCAGTCCCTTTCTTTTTCTCTTCTTCTTCTGGAACCCCTATAATTCAAATGTTGGTGCATTCAATGTTGTCCCAGAGGTCTCTGAGACTGTTCTCTGTTCTTTTCATTCTTTTTTCTTTATTTTCCTCTGCATCAGTTATTTCCACTATTTTATCTTCCACCTCACTTATCCGTTCTTCTGCCTCAGTTATTCTGCTATTGATCCCATCTAGAGTATTTTTTATTTCATGTATTGTGTTTTTAATCGATGCTTGATTCATCTTTAGTTCTTCTAGGTCCTTGTTAACTGTTTCTTGCATTTTGTCTATTCTATTTCCAAGATTTTGGATCTTGGATATAGAATCTTGGATCATCTTTACTATCATCTCTCTGAATTCCTTTTTAGGTAGACTGCCTCTTACCTCTTCATTTGCTAGGTCTGGTGGTTTTTTATCTTGCTCGTTCTCCCGCTGTGTGTTTTTCTGTCTTCTCATTTTGCTTATGTTACTGTGTTTGGGGTCTCCTTTTTGCAGGCTGCTGGTTCGTAGTTCCCGTTGTTTTTGGTGTCTGTCCCCAGTGGCTAAGGTTGGTTCAGTGGGTTGTGTAGGCTTCCTGGTGGAGGGGACTAGTGCCTGTGTTCTGGTGGATGGGGCTGAATCCTGTCTTTCTGGTGGGCAGGTCCACATCTCATGGTGTGTTTTGGGGTGTCTGTGGAGTTTTTATGATTTTAGGCAGCCTCTCTGCTATCGGGCGGCATTGTGTTCATGTCTTTCTAGTTGTTTGGCATAGGGTGTCCAGCACTGTAGCTTGCTGGTCGTTGAGTGAAGCTGGGTGCTGCTTTTGAGATGGAGATCTCTGGAAGATTTTCGCCATTTGATATTATGTGGAGCTGGGAGTTCTCCTGTGGACCAGTGTCCTGAAGTTGGCTCTCCTACCTCAGAGGCACAGCAGTGACTCCTGGCTCCTCAATTTGGGATGATTTGTTGTCTATTCATGTATTCCATAGATGCAGGGTACATCAAATTGATTGTGGAGCTTTAATCCGCTGCTTCTGTGGCTGCTGGGAGAGATTTCCCTTTCTCTTCTTTGTTCTCACAGCTCCTGGGTCTCAGCTTTGGATTTGGTCCCGCCTCTGCATGTAGGTCGCTGCAGGGCATCTGTTCTTTGCTCAGACAGGACAGGGTTAAAGGAGCAGCTGCTTTGGGGGCTCTGGCTCACTCAGGCCGTGGGGGAGGGAGCAGCACGGAGTGCAGTGTGAGCCTGCAGCAGCAGAGGCTGGCGTGGCGTTGCAGCAGCCCGAGGTGCGCCGTGCGTTCTCCCAGGGAAGCCGTCCCTGGTTCCTGGGACTCCGGCAGTGACGGGCTGCACAGGCTCCCAGCAGGGCGGCGTGGACAGTGACCTGTGCTCGCACACAGGTCCCTTGGCGGCAGCAGCAGCAGCCCCAGCATCCCACACCCATCTCTGGGCTCTGCGCTTTCAGATGCAGCTCACGCCCCTCTGTGGAGCTCCTTCAAGCAGCGCTCTTAATCCCCTCTCCTCGTGCACCAGGAAACCAAGAGGGTAGAAAAAGTCTCTTGCCTCTTTGGCCGTTCCAGAGTCCTCCCGGACTCCCTCCCAGCTAGCTGTGGTGCATCAGCCCCCTTCAGGCTGAGTTCTCGCCGCCAGCCCCAGTCCTCTCCCTGCGCTCCGACCAAAGCCCCAGCCTTAGCTTCCAGCACCACCCGCCTCGGCGGGTGAGCAGACAAGCCTCTCAGGCTGGTGTGTGCCAGTTGGCACCGATCCTCTGTGCGGGAATCTCTCTGCTTTGCCCTACCCAGGTACGTGGGGAGTTTCTTGCCTTTTGGGAGGTCCGAGGTCTTCTGCCAGCGTTCAGTAGGTGTTCTGTAGGAGTTGTTCCATGTGTAGCTGTATTTCTGGTGTATCTGTGGGGAGGAAGGTGATCTCTGCATCTTACTCTTCTGCCATCTTCCCCTGAATACATTTATTTAAATTAAAAAAATATTTCAGACTTTTTCTGACAAAGTAATTCTGAATTAGCTGATTGATTTGACACTAAGAACTATATTTGTGAATTAATTTGTATGAAAAACATGTATAAAGTGAAGGAGTTTTAACTTCAACTCCAAGTTTTTACAAGAAAATATACTTCAAACACATATATAATATAAAATATATTGGAAAACTTTTTTTGTATCTATTTAAACTTATGATACAACAATCTTGAGGTGTCAACTTTAATATGCCACAAGGCAGATAGATTTTTTTCAAAAAAAAAATTTAGGGATTATGAAACCAAAATTTTGAAGATCACCAATTTAGACAATCTGAGGCAGATCAGTCAATCTGATGAACTCCACAACTGTCTTCTGATAATATAACCCCAAAATAAATCCCATAAAAAAATGATTCAAACCTTATACCCAACCACAGGGCTCCTTATTATGAAATACATTTTTAAGTTCTCCCAACCTAGTGCTTAGTTTGCAAATATGCATTGATCTACACTATTTTAATTTCCCTAGTGCTCACCTTCCTATCTTTAACTTTACAGCTAAATTTCTTAAAATAAATTTATACTTATTTTATCTTGCCTCCCTTTTTTTACCTTCAATTCACTCCTTAAGCCATTAGAAACCATCCTTTTATTTTTTAAATAAAATTTTTCATTAAAGTTTAAATTTTATACATAAAAGCATACAAATTATGCATAAAAGTTTGATGAATTACATACCCACATAACTACCATTATGTCTTTCCCATCCTCTACCATAAAATTACCTACTTTTTTGAGTTCTGTGATGGGAGACTAATTTTTTCTGCTGTTATACTTTATATAGATGGAAGCCTACAGTGTGAATTATTTTGTGTCTGGATTCCTTTTCTCATATTATAATTTTGAGATCAATCTATGTTTTTTTTTCCAGTGATAGTAGTTTATTTATATTATTCTATTCTGTGCATATGCTGCAATGTATTTATTCTATAGTAATCTATTTATCTACTCATTTGGGTTGTTTCCAGTTTTAAGCTAATATAAATACTGCTGCAAAAATATTTATGTACCTGTCTTTTGGTTAACCGGTGGGTATATTTCTGTTTGAGTATAAACCTAGGACTGAAATTACTAGGAGTGATATACATATGTTAAGTTTTAATAGCTACTGTAAAACAGTTTTGTAGAATGGTTATACAAATTGTGCATCCCACCACAAGTAAATACACCTGGGTGAGGGAATAGAGTATTATCTTATGGTTTTAGGTTAAATTTCCATGATTTCTAATTAGATTGAGGTACTTTTAATATGTTTTTATAGGGCATTAAGATATTATTTTTAAAAAGTAGTTATTTATGTCATTTGTTCATTTTTCTAGTAGGCTGTCTAATTTTCTCAAGTCATTTGTAGGAGTTTTTTTTAATATGTTCTGGATATGAGTCTTTCATTGGTCACATTTGTAGCAAATTAATCTTTACCACTTAAAGAGTTTTTCTTCTTAAATGTGTCTTTGATGAACATAGTCTTCAATTTGATGGAGTCCAATATATACTTCATGGTTAGAGTTTTATCATTCCTGTTAAAACATTTGCCTACCCCAGAGATATGAAATTATTCTCCTTAGTTATCTGGAAACTTATTTTTTTTTACCTTATACACTTACATCTAAAATCAATCTGGAAGTCATCTTTGAGAATCATGTGAAGTATGGTCAATGTTCCGTTTTTCCCATATGAGTATCCTATTGATCTATTTATTGAAAAGAACATTGTTTCAGCACTGATGTCTCAAGTCACTTTTGTCCCATTCAAGTGCTCATATGGGTCTGGATCTATCTCTGAGCTTTTATAATGTTCCATTGCTCTATTTTTCTATTCTTGTGCCAGTACCACACTTTTAATTACTGTAGCTGTACAACAAATCTTGATATTTGATAGTATAAATTCTCCAAATATGTTTCTATTTTCAAGGTTATTTTAGTTAGTTTGACTCTTTTTCTTTCCACATATATTATTGATTCAACTTGAAAATTTCTAAAAAATAAACCACCTGCTGGGATTTCTTTTGGAACGGCGTTGAATCTATAGATCAATTTGAGGATAATGTACATCTTTATAATACTGAGCTTCTCAGCTCATAAACAATATACATCCCTTTTATTTGGATCTTTAATTTTTTCAGTATTTTATAGTTTACTTTGGTCTTGTTTGTAAGGTGAGTTTACCTAGGATATTGTCAACTTTATCTTAATTTTCACATTTATCATCAAAAATTATTTATAATATTTCTGATGTACAAACTGATATCACTTTTTTATTTCAATATTAACAATTGGTGCTTTCTTTCTTTTTCCTTAATTGGTTTTGCCAAGGATCTCCTAATATTATTATATTTCAAAGACCCAACTTTGGCTTTCTTGAGACTCATGCTCCATTTACTCCTCAGGGAGAAACTGGGAGTTTGGTGTTCCCTCTCGATTGTAAGGTGCTGTGCTGGGTGTGAGGGTTATGGCTAGACTGTGTCTCAGTCTTTCCTACTCCTTTCCAAGTGGGTATTTTATCACTTGTTCATTGTGTAGGAGTCACTCAACTAGTTTCTGGTTTTAATTCAGAGGGAATTGATCTACCTGTAGCTGTATATTTGGTGTGTCTGTGAGAGAAGTGTAAGTCAGAAGCCTCCTATCCCACCATCTTGGTGATGTCAAATGTTGGTGCATTTAGTGTTGTCCCAGATGTCTGAGATTGTCTTCAGTTTGTTTCATTCTTTTATCTTTATTCTGCTCCTTGGCACTTATTTCCTCCATTTTGTTTTCCAGCTCACTTATTTGTTCTGCCTGACTCAGTTTTTCTGTTATTGATTCCTTCTAGTGTATTTTTCATTTCAGTTATTGAGTTGTTCATCTCTGTTTGTTTGTACTTTAGTTCTAGATCTTTGTTAAACATTTCTTTTATTTTCTTAGTCCATGTCTCCATTGTATTTCCGAGATTCTGGATAATCTTTACTATCATTATTCTGAATTCTTTTTCAGGTAGATCACCTATTTCCTCTTCATTTATTTGGTCTCGTAGGTTTTTACCTTGCTCCTTCATCTATGACATATTTTTTTGCCATCTTTTTTTTTTTTCTTTTTATGAGTGAGATTGTGTTCCTTTCTTACTGGTTGTTTGGCCTGAGGCTTCCAACAGTGGAGTTTGTAGGCTATTGGGTATAGCTGGTCCTTGGTGCTGAGATGAGAAACTCTGTGAGACCTCACTCTGATGAATATTCCCTGGGGTCTGAGGTTCTCTGTTAGTCCAGTGGTTTCAATTTGGAGCTCCCTCTGCAGGAGCTTTGGCCTGACATCTGAATAGTGAACCAAGATCCTGCAAGCCACGTGGGGTACCAAAAAAATAATAATAATAACAAAGTAAAAATTAAAATTAGACTAGGAAACTAACAGATATGTCGAAAGAATATAAAAAATAAAAATATACGTGAATCAACAGCCAGAAGTTACATCAGTACCAGAATAGTAAAAAAAGAGGTGGAAGGAAAATAAAAAATAAAGGGGGGGGGGAAGACCTTGTCTATGGAGGGTGGGGCCTAGTCAAGGGCGAAATTTGGGCAGTGGGTGAGGTCTATATTTAGGACCCACTGGTCTAGGAAATATCCTGTGGGATGTAGGGGCTGGGGCTTAGGCTCAAGGAATAGAAAGGGCCCAGGCGAACGCCCCCCCCTGCCAGTCTCAGAGGGCAGGAGACCTCACCTGGGAGGCAGCAGGCTTCCTGGGCTCAAGTGGGTGGGGCAAACACCGTCCTCTCCTCTCCTGCTCCCCTGGTCTGGGAGGGCCCCTCCTGCCTGACTCTCCTGATCTCCCCTGCCTCAGGGGCGCCAATCCTCTTTGGCCTCCACTTCTCCCCTCCTTTCAGTTTCCCCAGATCCTACTGGTTCACTTGGGGGTTCCTCCCATCTCCTTGGGCATCAGGTCCCCCACCAGTGGCTGGCAGGTGTCCTAGTTGTGGGGAGATGTTAACTCAGTGTCTTCCCACACTGCCATCTTGGCTCTGACTCCGGGACTCTTTTATAAGGGCATTATTCTTATTCATGAGGTCTCCAAGCTCATGACCTAATCAGCTCCCCAAGTTACCATTACATTGGGCATGAGGATTTCAACATATGGATTTTGGGGGAACACAAATATTTAGACCATAGTACTGTTTTTCCAGGAAAACATTTCTCATTACCTTGGTTCATGGTGCTCTCTAGCTCCTGGAGATGCCAATGTCTGTCATTTCCAAATCTGTTCTTTCAGCATGACACCTTTCTAAAAATCTTCCTAGTGTTAATATTCACTAGTATATTTAACCCTGGACTAGAACCAGGCAGGTTTGTGTGGAGAAAGGGAATAAATAATTCAATTTGTTCAACTTGGATTTGAGTCACTTTTGAAACATCTAAATGAAGAGGTTAAGTAAATGACTGAATTTGTGGACCTGGACCTCAGAGAATTCTGGGATGGAGCTATAACCTTGTGAGTCAACCTATGTATGAATGGTAATTAAATAAATTATCATTGTGGTATCTAGCCTCCAATATGGTCTCCAATGATTCTCTTTTCCTAAAATTCACTCTGTTGTGTGGTCTCCTTCCACACTGAGTTAGGTCTGGGTTGTATGCCTGATAGAGTACAAAAGAGATGATTGTGTTGGAGTTCCTAGGCTAGGTAATAAAGGGAATTGCTGCTTCTATTTTCATCTCTTGGATTACTTTCTCTGGAAGCAATCAACCACCATGCCATGAGGACACTCAAGTAGACTTTGGAAAGGCTATCATGGAGAGGAACTGAGACATCAACAGTCATCACTAACATACCTTTGTGTAGTTGAATCCTCCAGCTCCAGTCAAGCCTGCAGATTAATATAACCCCACTTATATCTAACTCTGTCCTTTTAAGAACTGTGAGGGGTCTGAGGTTTTACCTTACCTGTAAGATAATGAGTCAATCTGCCACAGTTTCATAGATGCTGTTAAATGATACATGACTCCAGGATGAGAAATAAAGAACTTTATTACTCATATCACAGCAGGAAGCAGGAGCTTCATGGTTACATCTTACTCCATAAGTCCCACAGGAGTGATATTATATGGTCTGGATGGATGCTAATATATGCATCACAGCTGAAGAAACCCAAGTTTGGGGGAACACAAATATTTTATAATGGGCTGCAAAAGAAACCTTCCCTTTACTTTGGAGAGAGATATTATCTTTATTATGCTGAACTGTAAGCAAGTTTGCCCTTACTTCTGGAGGTAGATGCTACCTTGATTTTCCAAGGCTGTTCAATATATAAGCATTATTGGAAGGACAGTTGGGAATACAAAAGCAGTTAATGCCTTACTTGCAAGATAAACAGAAACATGAGAAATATATAGAGGGTTGTTTCCCAATGTAATTTCATGAGAAAAACCAAGCCAGATCCACCTAGACAAACTGCTCTTGAATTCTGAGATACACTAAACACTTACTGTTGTTTGAAGCACTAAGTTGTGGACTAATTTAGTATGCAACAAGATATAACTATTACAGTCATGGATGAGATTGCTCTGGAAATATGTCTCAATTTTATTATAGAAAGAAGTGTGAAGGGAGATTATTTAAATGCATATTCCCATGTCATACTTGAAGAGATTCCAGTTTATTAGGTCTAGAGTAGGATCTCATAATATGCATTTTATCACTTGTACTTCTAATGCAGATGGTGACTATATGGAGAGGGATTACAAGTGAGGAGAAAATAATGCCTAGGGATTCTTCCTGAGGGACTCCATTATCTAAAGTTCAGATAAAGAAAATATTTCCAACAAGAGTAAGAAACAGCAGTGATAGAGGTAGAAAATAAAAAGAAGGAAAGCTTGAAATCAAAGTAGAGTATTTTCTTAAGAAGAAGGATGTGATCATCAGAGTCAAATGTTTCTTAGAGATTAAGTACTAATCTGATTGAATATTATAAGCAACTCCATATTTGAAATGTAACTCAAGAAAAATGACCAAATGAACATACACATCTAATTAAGCTCTCTTGGGAAACCCAACAAAATTTATAGTAAAGAGGTATTTTTAAGACATAAATTCACTAGGATAATCGTTCCAGGAGAATAGCCAAAGCCAATATAATTTCAGAAGCTGGAAATGAGAGTAGCTATATTTATTACAACTTCTTGGGTGTAAATTTAAGCTGGCAGTGGAGAAAGCAAGGAATAACCTGATTTATAGCACAAAATCTTCAATAAGCTCAGGAACTGGCAGAGAAGGTAATACAAATGTGAGTTAATGGTTGTTTTATAAACAAATCCAAATCTCTTCTTACACTTCACTACACTGAGTGACTGTCCTTTCCCTGTTCAAACAGAAGTTTAGAGGTGTATTTTCTAGAGAGAAAATAAAGTAGAGGCTCTCTGGATTAGATCAATGACAGGCTCAGTTGATTGGTACCATACTAAAAACATAGGAATAAATGAGCATACATTCATGTAGAATTCTGAGAACACCCCTCAGTCCTTTCCCCACTCATTTCCAAGAAAACTAATATCCCAAGTATCTACCTTCTCACTTGAAAGACAAAGACCAAAACAAGCAAGTAAAGAGAAAAGTCAAGCAACTTTGAGGAAACATACTATACAGAAAGAAGATAACATAGGGAGAAAAAAACAATCAGGGTATTTGGTTATATAAGAAAATATGTTACAACTATAAATCAAGAACAGGATGATATAATAAAGGACCATTTTGAAAACAAAAACATTTTTGGAAGTGAAAATCATTATAACAAAGAAAATTGAAACTAGTAGAATACTTGGAATATGAAGTAGGTAAAATCTTCCAGAAATTTGAAATTTGAGCAAACAAAGAGACAGATAAAAAATATTGGAGAAAAGTTGTTGTTTAAGTAGGGGTGCAGTCCAGGAGCTTCACCATTTGAACAAAAGTTCTAGCAAGAGAAAACTGAGGTTACAGAAAAATAAAATGATATAAGAAATTTATCAGAACTGAAGAACATAAGTTTCCAGACATAAAGAGCCCATTGATTTTCTGGTACAATGGATAAAAAATAAGAGAGGTCCTCTGCTATCTAGAAATGTGTGTAGATGTGCCTAGATTATCTTGGTAGAGCACATGAAGATGCTAAAAGCAGTTGTATCTGAGGAAGGGATAGCATGGCCAGGAAAAGGGAATATTTTT